>NC_087450.1:6473868-7673868 GCF_036321535.1 Camelus dromedarius | reverse complement strand
CGAGAGTGAGGTCACAGACATCAAAAGGCTAGCGGATGTGCTGTGAGTTGCTTGTGAAATTTCTCTTCTGTTGGCTTGTTTGCTTGTTCAAGGTAGAAAAGTAACCTTACCAGCTGAGGAATGAGGAGGAAGAAAGAGTTACTGGAGCCATGAGCAGAAGATAAGAAAGAGCCTTCCAGGGAGAATGGGGCAGTGAAAAGAGCAGGGGGAGACGGGGGAGAGCACTCCCAGAAAGTTACATTATCTCTTTGAGGTCCCCAAATGTGTGATGTGTGATTACCCTTCCTGCTGTCTATGAAATAACAATTAAGTATGGTTCAGAGGAAATGCTATTTCATTCTAAGAGGCTGCCTGTTTCTCAGGAATGGTCATCTTAAACTGCAAACATTACAAAAAATTTTAAAAAGATGAACCTGTGTAACTAAAATCCCCTGTTTTCTATTAATCTGGTTACTATTTAGTTCCCCTATCAATAACACATAAACAATACTCCCATGATGGAGGTACATCGATGCTTAAAAGGAAATGAGATCTGTATCTTTTCCTAAATTCCATGGCTTCCTTAATATGCAGTTCCCCTTGGAATTTAGGAATGTCTGGTATAAGAAGTGAGAAACAGTTTGAGAAAATCTCGGCTCAGAATTACACAGCACAACCGCATCTCAGAAGTATATACAGCTGAAAAAAAATTTAGAAGCAAAACTCCGTAACTACTCTTACAGACCTTTCAAACCTGGGCCTGCCAAGATGTTTCCAAACTGGAAAGGAACTCCAATCACCTGCCTGGTACCGGGACCAGAGGCTGGCCAGCCTTTTCTGTAAAAGCGAGAGAGTTAATATTTTCAGTTTTGCAGATCATTTTGTTGTAACCATGCAGGTCTGCAATAAGAAAGCTAAGAGCACTGGGAGACAGGAAATAAATGGGCATGCCCACACCCTCCCTTCCACTCAGGGCAGCTTCTCTGTGGTGGGGAGCTTTGCCACAATCACTTGCTTCTTTGTTTCCATTGGTTTCTTTGTTTCCACCTTACTGCTCAATCTCAGAACTTCAGGTGGGCCTGGTCCTTCAGCATCCATGCAGAGAGAAGGCTGAGCGGGGGTGGGAAACCCACTTGATGGAGAAGAGAGATTGCTGCGAGGGACACTGCGGTGGCCACCATGACACGAGACAATCACACCTTCCGGGGTGAAAGGGAACAAAGACAAGGGAGGGACACAGCAGTGGGACCCCTAGGTCGCCTGTCAGGCTTGCTCTCCCTCCACGGCCACCCTGGGGGTCTGGGGGGTGTTGGGCTTCAGCTACAGTGATTAGGCTGAAGGGACTCAAGATAAAGGACCCTCCACCTCCTCACTAGGTTCCAAACGCAGCCCCTCTAAGTCCACCCTCTGAGTTTCTGGAACTCAGCTGGAAGAATACATGAGCAGGCCAGACCCAGAGCCCAAGGTAAACACGACAGGGGTCACGTGGGGTTGTAACCCCGTGCTCAGTGGTCGGGGACTCCTTGCAAATCTGCAGAAATCCCTGTTCCGCCTCATTCCTGGGAGAAACCCCAGATCTCCTCCTGCTCTGTCTGTTCTTCTCTTGAGGCTATTGTCCTGGAGGGATGCAGAGTCCTTGAACCTGGCCCTCCAAACGTACATAAGCAGCCTGTTCAATAAAACAAATTATGCACTTTTTCACATTTGCCAGTTTTTTGATTCCAGAAAGGATTTGGGACTCATTCTCACATTCTCCTGTGCCCCCACCACTTGGTGGCCCTCTGCTCATGGAAACACGATTTCCCACAATTGCACTCTGCCTCCCAGCTGGTCAGAGGAGAGTGTCCCACAAAGACACATGTGTTTGTGAGGATCCTGTCCCCCAGCAGAAAGCCTACTCCTGGAGCGACGGACAAGGATCTGGCCTCCTGAGCCGCTCAGCTCTAATTCAAAGCCTAAAGTGGGGACCCCGAACATTGCTGAATGACTTTCTGAGTCACATGGACTGGAGGGGCCTGATTTTTCTTTTTAGGAATGGAGGTAGCGCAGCGTCCATTTTCAGGGCTGACATTGACGATGGATCTAGTTCCCCCCACTGCACAGCAGGAAGGAGGGTCTCTTCCATCCCACAGCTTGGAAACCCAGCCCAGGGGAGTTCTGAAGCAGTTCATTGCTGCCAGGTCCAGCATCCCTGCAGAGTGGCCTCTGCCCCTGAATAAGCCCCTTCCCTGGGCCTTTTCTGCTCCGACACGACCACAGCCCAGGCTGTGCCAGAGATCTGGGGCTCTGCGTGTCCAGGGCACACAGTTGGGACCTGAGCCAGGTGTCCCCTGGGCCTCAAGGGGGAGAGGTCTGCCTCTGCATCAGGGGAATGTGACCCCACATGGCTGGCAGGACGCTCTCAATATGGACCTCCAGGAGCCCAGGGAGCAGTTTCCCTGCAGGTGTTAGAAGCCATCATCAGGAGGGCAGGCCCCTCTTTGTGCAGACCATCCCGCACTGCTGGGCCCACGTGCTGACCACAGAAATCTACATGCCCCCAGGATACCCCAGGCAGCCTCACAACTTCGTCACTTGGTGACCTGGGTACCACGGGCTCCTTGGCCATCCCATGAGGGTGGTCCTTGCAGGCATGTTCTCCAGGTGCTCCCGTTAAGAAATCCCCCTGGGTTTCTGTGGTCACAGAGCCCACACCAGAAGATTCTAGTCCTGCAGTGACCCCCACAGCAGTCAGCTCCCCTGTGCATGTCCAGGGACAAATGACAGCAAGTTATTGCCAGGAACCGTGATGAACAAGGGGGTGGGGTTCCATACTAAGTTCAGGATCCTGGTAACTCACTCTGCACCCCAAAAAGCATCCATGAGAAATGTGTGTATTGGGATATCTGTGCCCCTAGAAGAGCTGTTCCTGAGGGCTCCTGGGACCCTCCAGCCCCTCTCAAGGTTCTCAGAGACTGGGTCTAAATTTCTATCTCCCTCCTTTGGTATACGACCACCTGTGTCTCATGGTCACGGGTCACTTTATTGCATGACTTGGTATGTTCTTAGTGCTCGTCCTCCACCCCTGCACTAGACTCCCATGATGTTCCCACTGACCCTTGGCTCCCTGGGTGGGTCGGGGGCCCGAAGTCTGCACCCTTCACTCCCCTCCTCTACCCCCACCCCTGGGGCCAACCCTAGGTGGACTGGAAGGTGTTTGTAAATGAGTCTTACACAAGGACATGACTGGACAAAGCAGGACCCCACCCCCGGAAAGCACACCTGCTCCCTTCTCTGAAGAGGACCCCACAGACCCACATTGCCTCCCAGGGGTCTACTCAGGACACAGTCCCCCAGTTCTGGGCAAGGCGTCTCCCTGGAATCCTTGCTTCCAGGAAGAGTCTCTCTCTCCTTCTTCAGAGTTTAGAGTTCTTCCCATGTCCCTGACCACCAAGGTGCCCAGTACAGACGCTTCAGTGACCTGGAGAGACAATGAAGATACGTGGCCACAGGTCTCACAGGACACACTTGATGGGACCCCAGGCCAAAGGGCCGTCCTTCTGCCTTCTCAGGTATGGCTCCCTTGGAACATTTTTGTAGGGGGCCCAAATGGGGAGTGGGGTCCAAAGCAGTTCATGGGGCTCTCTGGGCAGGAAGACGGGCCAGGCAGCCTTGCCTGGTTTCCCTGCTGGGCCACTCTGAAAACCCCCGCTCCTCTGGCTGTGGCTGGAGGCCCCCCAAACCTCAGGGCGGGGCCATATGTCTCAGCCTCCACTGACTCCAAAGCCACTCTGGCGCTGGCGAGGGGAAAGAGCTTTCGTGCCCTCTTGAGGCCAATTTGCCACAGGTGGATGCTGCGGGGAGGGGGAGAGATAGGTAGCATTTGCTCAGATGTGAGTGGTTAGACAATTTCACACCCTGTCAACTAGCCTTAAACATTGGAAAAAGGACAATCCCGGGAAAGCTGGAAGTTACTTTCAGTAATTTGTCTAAAGATTTCTTTTTTTTTCCCTTAAAGTCTCATAAAACCTCTCCCAGGTCATTCCTGGTATGGACCATTATCCATAGATCAATCAGGAAATGCAGGAGGAGAAGGGTGGGGTGGGGGAGAGGGGAGGGGAGATCAGAGCCCACGGAGAGGAGATGTCCCTCCCAGGAGCCACACACTGGGCAGTGGCTGTTGGCATCCAGCTCTCCTGTTCTCAGGCCCATTTCATCTGCGGGGTGTTTCCAAAAGAAACAATGGAGGAAGGGCCATGGAGAACACCTAGACCTCCCAGAATAGACAGGGGGAGCAGAGTCACCATGCTGGCCCTGGGCTTGGAGACAGACCTGCAGTGGAGACCACAGGTCTTCTGAGAAGCCAGTTTCAAAATAAAGGCAGTATGCGCTGGAATACCCAGTTCGAGCGAGTGTTTCATCATAGACATGTAATTTACATAGTTCTCACCACGAAACTCTGTGTTCCCAACACGCTACATGAATGACGGCTTCAACACACATTCATTTCTGAGATGTGAACAAGTTTAGAGCCGCTCTTTCATCCAGCATAAAAGGCATGGTTACACCCAGGGAGATTTACCCAGATTTCTCAGCTGGTTCCTTCACCCAGATTCAAAATAAAGGCAGTTTGTGCTGGGAAAGCCTGTTGGAGCATGTACAGAGCTGTTTCGGGCTCTGTCACAGCTGGAGGGTGTAAACCCCAACCCCCAGAAAGAGGGGCCAGGACCCCCACCCGCCAGGTTTTGTTGCCTTTGTTGGGGAACCGTGATCTTTGGGTAATATATTTTGCGGCTGTCTCTAAAAACTGCTTTGAGTTAAGTTTGCATCCTAGTCACCAGTTCCATGGCAACAGAAAAAGCATACCCTACATCCCTTTGCACTCAAATCTTCCCAAAAGAGCAAATATTTGCCCATGAAAATACCAGCTGCTCTTCTAAGGCCCCCTAAATTCCCAGCAGTGTGGGCGGTGCACTCTTGATCAGGGACAGGAGGAGAGGGACCAGCGGTCCTCCGGCAGGTTTGGCCCCGTGTGGAAGCTGCGCTGTGGGTGCGCGGTGGGGAGGGCCATGCAGGGAATGCTGTTTGAGGGGCCTCTGTGCATGCCTGCATTATGGTCTGAGGTTTCATACAAAGGCTCCAGGCATCCTAACTGGTCAGATACAGCCCCCACCCTCGGGCTGGAACCACCAGGATCTCAGTACCTGTAACAGGGACAGTGCCCGGTGTGGGGAGAGGTCAGTGGACACTCTGGGGCAGCGATGGTGGTGCTGGGGAAGGCAGGGGATGCAGTGAAGGGTGGAGGGAGCAGGGTCCCTTGCTTGGGGGTGAGACTTCTTGGGGAGACCACAGAGCATGGCACACACCATCCCCACCCCATACCCCAAATTCCTAGCCCCGCCAACACAGGGGCTGCTCTGCACCCTCTCACCGTGGCTCTCCTGTAAGACCGCACCCAACCCGGCATCTGGCACCCCTGCCCTACCTCCCCTCTTGGGACAGATACCATCTTCTTGGAAACTGCCCAGCAGAGCGAATTCAAGGCCGGCAGCGGGCCTGGCGGATCTGCACTTCAGGTGCCCTACCTGGCCAGCCGTGCGAGCCTGGGCTCAGTCCTCTATCTTGCACACCGGTAGCCTGGGTCCACGTCCGGTACAAGCGTAGGCCGCGGAGCCCAGGCTGAGCCCCGCACACGGACAGGTGAGGGTGCCCCCACCTCGCTGCCCCGCTGCCCCGCGGCCCCGCCCACTGGTGGCAGCACCGCCCCAGCCTCCGGCCGGCGCCACCTGCAGGTCAGGACTTCCGCGCGGCCCCGCCCGCCCTGGCCCCGCCCAGCTGCCCATAAGCCTCCCCCCAGCCCCCGTCGTGGCCGCGCCCTGGCTCCCATTGGCTCCGCAATTTCTGCCCTCGCACGTCTAGCCTCGGGAGGACGCAGACGCAAGCGCTAGGGGAGGGCCCCGCGGCATTGCCATGGCTACAGGCGCTGCGCTCCGCGCGGGCCGGCCTGCACTTCTGGGGCGGGCAGCGGGCTCCGGAAGTGTGCCGCTACCCGGGACCTTGGCAGTGCTTGCTGAGGGGGATGGCGGCTTGCTCGGCCGGGCGACTAGTTCTGGCCTGGTCAGTTGGCGGCCGACATCCTTTCTTGGGCGGCGTCCCCCAGACGGTAAACGTACGCCCGCGCCGTTGGCGGGGCCAGTGTTAATGGACCGGGATGTGATCCGGGTTGCTGTGGCTGCCGGGGAGGGTCTGTGGTGCCGGGGAGCTGGTTGGGGCGGGGGGGGGGACAGGGCTGGGGCACAGCCTCGGGCTTTCCTCCCCCTCGGGCGCTGGGGCTGGGACCGCGAGTCCGGGTAGCCCTGCGTGGCCGCGGCCTCCCAGAACCCCCGGGAAGGGCAGGCGGAGGACCTGTCTTTTATGAAGCGGGGCCTTATCCGGGTTTTGAAGAGCCCCAGAATCAGATGTTGGAATGGGGTGGCTTATCAGCCTTGTTTATCTGCAGGGAAATTTCAGTTCCATCCAGATTTTGGCTCCTTCGATAAACCTCAGGAATAAGACAAGGGTCAGTGCCGATTAGCAGTTATCTAGGGCTTGACTCAAAATAGACTGTGTGGGGTGTAGGGATGGTAGGTGGGCCCTCCCTCTCAAGGTTGGCAGTCTTCTGGGATTAGAGGCCCCAGTTGAGTATTACATCCTCATCTGCAGTAGTGGAGGTTGTGGGAAATATTAACACAGAGAAGGGAGGGGTGTGGCTGCGGTAACTCATTAAAGAAGCCAGGACCCTTGCCTGGCTCTTGTGTAGGAGAGTGTCGCCTAGGGTAGGGCAGCAGTTATCAACGTGTGTCCGAGGCCCCTGAGATGCAAGACTATTTTCGTAGTAATGCCGGTATGTCACCTGCCTTTTGCACACTCTTGCACTCCCGAGTTTCCTGTGGGGTTTTCCAGGGAAAACCTGGTCTGTGATAGCACAAAACAGGGAATGTAGAGGCAAATAGAATTCAGCTCTCACCAGTCCAAAAGAGATTTGCAGATATTAAAATCACTGCTATTCTTCTCATTAATGATTTTTGTTTAGAAAAATATACTTATTTTTTGCTTAAGAGTATTAATGGTAACATGTAGTAGGTTGTTATTATTTTTAAGTGAACTCATAAGCATTTTTTGAAGTTCTAATTTAACTTCTAACACAGGAACTATTGATAGATTTAACCCACATGAACAGCAGCCTTTTGGACTCCTCAGTAATTAAGAGTGTACAGGGGTCTGTAGACCAAGAAGCTTGAAAGCCCCTGGAGAACGGGTGCTCAGGTACTAGTCAGGTGCGTAGCATTGTTAGACAGATGCCAAGATGTCTTCTGCATGTGCTCCCGGACTCGAAGTAATTGGCCACATGGAAATGGGTGGACAATGCCTCCACTATACAAACCAGAAGCTGCTGAACGTGTCTTGAGTCTAGGCCATGTGCTGTGCAGGAATTCCCGTTGTATCTGTTCTATCTAAGCCGGGATTCCTGTGCAGAAGCCTGGCCCTGAAGACCTGCTCTCCTTTGCTCCCTGCCAGGTACCTTCTGTGTGACGTCAACCCTCCAGAGGGCTTCAGCCTCTGTAGGGGCGTCTGTATCCACATCGCCTTCCTCCTGAAGACTCTGCTGAAAAAGGAGGAGTCGGTGCTGGTTCTACCCCCTTGGGGCCGCCTCTACCATTGGCAGAGCCTGGACATCCACCAGATCCGGATTCCCTGGTCTGACATTTTTGATCTCTCAACTCTCAACAGAACCATCCCTGACACTGAGTACGAACAGTTCATTGCAGGTGAGATGGTGATCGTTTAACTGGGGCCAGACGGTTGTTGTTATGGTTCCGATGTGAACATCGGGCCGTCTTGCTTTGGGCTTGTCAGTCTGCTAAGGGTTCCTGCTCATGTTTCCCGCACTGCAGGTGAATTTGGTCTTTCCATAGTTTTTCTCAGGAAATAGATCTGAAGTGTATGAGCTCTATGTCCCCTCCCCTCTGAAAACCCTGGCCTCCTGGTGAGATGGAGCGGTGACAAGGAGGGCACTGCCACAGAGACCTTGTCCCAGCAGGACTCGCTCCCTGGGCAGTAAGGGCCATTCTTACCTGAAGGAAAACACGATGTGTGTGTAGCATGGGCCACGTGCTGAAAAAGGTATGTAACCTCTCATTCATTATAACTTGGTCCTGCTCAAGCTTCCCATTTTACTTATGTAAGAGGTAAGATTTGAAGATTTTCTTTGAATAAAGGTATTTAGAGCTTATCTTTTTTACATTGAAATGTGGTTGATTTACAATGTTTTGTTAGTTTCGGGTATACAGCATAGTGATTCAGTTGTACATATACATAGTCTATTCTTTTTCAGGTTCTTTTCCATTATAGGTTGCAAGATACTGAATATTTGCCCCTGTGTTCTGCAGTGAATCCTGTTGTTTATTTATTTTACATACAGCAGTTTGTAATTGTTAATCCCAAACTCATAAGTTTGTTTTCTAAGTCTGTGAGTCTGTTTTTGTTTTGTAAATAAGTTCATTTGTATCATTTTTTAAAATTCCACATATAAGTGATATCATAAGATACTTGTCTTTCTCTGTCTGAGTTATTTCACTTTAGTGTGATAATCTCCAGGTCCATCCATGTTGCTGTAAATGGCATAATTTCCTTCTTTGTTACGACTGAGTAATATTCTTTTATATCTAAATACTACATCTTTATCCAATCATCTGTCAGTGGGCGTTTAGGTTGCTTCTATGTCTTGGCCATTGTAAACAATGCTGCTGTGAACATTGGGGTGCAGTTATCTTTTGGAATTAAGTTTCCCTCTGGATATATGCCCAGCAGTGGGATTGCTGGATCAAATGATAAGTCTTTTTTTAGTCTTTTGAGGACTCTCCATACCATTTTCCACAGTGGCTGCACCAAACTACATTCCCACCAAAAATGTAGGAGGGTTCCCTTTTCTCCACAGCCTCTCCAGCATTTATGGTTTGTGGATGTTTGAATGGTGGCCATTCTGACTAGTGTGAGATGATAACTTATTGTAGTTTTGATTTGCATTTCTCTGATAATTAGCGATATTGAACCTTTTTTTCATATGCCTATTGACCATTTATATATCTTCATGGGAGAATTGCTTGTTTAGTTGTTCTGCCCATTTTTGGATTGGGTTGTTTATTTTTTTCTTATTAAGTCGTATGAACTATTTATATAGTCTAGAAGTTAAGCCATGTTCAGTCTCATCCTTTGCAAATATTTTCTCCCATTCCATAGGTTGTCTTTTTGTTTTGCTTATGGTTTCTATTGCTGTGAAAAAGCTGATAGGTGTAATTAGGTCCCATTTGTTTATTTTGGCTTTTATTTCTGTTGTTTGGGTGGATTGCCCTAGGAAAACATTGCTGAGATGTATGTCAAATAATGTTTTGCCTATGTTTTCTTCTGAGAGGTTTATAGATTCTTGTCTAATGTTTAAGTCTTTAAGCCATTTTGAGTTTGTTTTTTTTTTTTTTTGTGACTCTATTGTATGCTTTCGATTTGTGGTTACCTTTTTTTCAAGTATATCAACCCATTACTATATCTATTTCCTTTAGACTGATAATCACGTAGGCTCCAACACATCCTAAAAATAATGAGAAAAAAAAAGAGAGAAAAAAATCTATCTTTTCTTGCTACCGTCTCCCATTCCCAACTTTTTGTATTTTGATGTACTTTTTCTTTCTTACATCTTCATGTTTATTGTCTTGTAACACGTTATTGCATTTCCAACTATGGTTTCCCATTTCTATAGCATCCTGCTTCCTTTCAGTTCAGAGTAGAACCTTTTAATGTCTCTGTTTGGTTCAATAATGCTGAATTATCTCCTCCCCCCCCCCCCCGCGCCTCTGAATCCTGAGTCCAGGGAAGCCATACCATCCTAGCCTGCATCGGTTCTGGGAAAGCAATCTTCAGAGTGGGAAAGGAAACATTGAAAAATAATATTCTGTGTGTTGCTTTCTACCCTTGCCCAGAGAGTGAGAATCACCTCGGAAGGCGGAGGAAGAAAGTTGGAGGTGCGGGGCAAAAAGTCTTTTCTCCTTTTGCTACTGAAAAAATGATTGCTTTTGTAATTAGTGATGATACCCATTAAATTGGTGAGATTGAGATTCCCCAGCTTCAGCGCCTGTGAATAACCAGCTGGGAGAAGGCTCTTCAGGGCCCCCGTAGTGGGAAAGGCAGCCCCTCTGAGTACCTGTTGTTCTGTATTCTTCCTGCCTCCACACTGGTTCACTAGGCACCGTGCAGAACTATGCAGTTCCCCGAGGTGGAGGACGGGGAGACCCCTGCTGGGTGGAGAGCCACAGGAGCCCACACTTGAAGGACAAAGTGAAGAGTAGTGGGGCTGGCGTAGGGGCAGAGTATGGTTGAGACCCAGGATGGTGTCCTGGAGTCCAGCAGGCGAGGCTGGAGGGGCAGATGGGGCCCTGGGGCATGGGCAGTCCTTGAGGGTTCTGAAGCATAGATAGGAAGCAAGAGACTGGATTCGTGTGGGTGTACGGCGCCCCCTGGAGGCCGCGGGGCAGTGCAGCGAGCAAAGGAGGAGTGGGCACTTCCCCAAAGCTGGGTTGACATGTCACAACCAACTCAGTGGGAACCGAGAGGTACCAAGATATTGTTAACTTTTTGTCCCTCTTCCTTGAAAAAAACTGCTTCCTGTTGAATATCCTGTGTCGTTAGTGAGAATTCAAGACATGAAGCAACATTTCCTCAAAAGTCACCCACTGTGTGGTTGTTAGTAAGGGTCAAATGCAAACTTGAATAGATGAAATCAAACATTCATCATCGGATTTTAAAATCCTTTAAAATAAAAATTCTTGCTGTCTTTGTTCTTCATTTCAGGGTTCACTTGGTGATAATAATAGTAACCAAAGCAACAGCAAACCCTTACAGAACTCTGTCCTGCTGTTCCAGGAACTCTGTGTTCACGACAACCCAATGAGTTGTCACTTTACAGGAAGGACAGTCATTAATCACACAGCTAGTAAATGGCAGAGCTGGGACTTGAACCCAAGCTGTCTGGCCCCAGAGCCCCCTCTCAGGCCCTTCACTGCAGCTCATCTCTTGGCATGCTCGACACAGGCCAGCATTAAGGAGCAGCATGACCTTGGCCAAGGCTGCTTCACTGCTTGGTCTCTGTTTCCTCATCTGTAGAATGGGGGTGTGGGCAGTGAACTCTGTGAGCTCAGTGGTCACTTCTTCCAGCTGTGCTATTCTACTGCTTTGAGTTAATTTAGTAAGTATCTGAGACTCTGAATGGGCCACCCATAGGCTGGCGCTTTGCTAGGACCTGGGTTACGGAGCAAAGTAAGATCAGCCTGCTCCTCCGAGGAGCCTGTGTCCCTCCACGGCAAACAGCTGCGAGGCCCAGGCTCCCTCGCTGGCGGTCGGGGGCTGGGCAAGGAAGTCTGCTAGAAGATGGAGGCAGAGCCCCTCCGAGAACAGTGTTGGCCACACAGCTCTCAGGAACGGGAGCGTCTGTCCAGGCTGCTGAGAGGGGGGGTCCTCGTGAGGCCAGTAGTCCCCCCAACCTAAGCCCTCAGGACAAAGATCCAGCCATCCCTGCAGTGTCACCATAGAGCCAGTCCATCCTCATCACTGTGCCTCTGTGCTCCTTTGTCTTGGGGCCTCTCTTCCCCCTACACCCAGAAGACTCTTCTCCCTCTCTGAGTGCCCCCTCACTTCACCCGTGGTCCCTGCTTCCTGGGCCACCATCTCTGGAGTTGACGCTTTGCACCTTCACACCCCCCGTTTGATCAGGAGCCTGGGTTGGCCTCCTTGTGCTCACTTTCCTCCTTCAGATGATTGCTTCTCCCCTCGTGGGAGCACATGGAAAACCCAGATCCATTCCTAGCAGTGCCTGCCACCCTGGCCTCCCTGCTTAACTTCCTCAGTTAGGAGCACCTGGACCACCAGCTCTGTATTGCCTCGCCTCCTACCATCAAGACGTCAAAGTTCATTCTCCCTCCAACACCCAGTATGGCCATTGTAGGGTCTTCTTCTCCGTCAGCCTGAGCCAGCCACCCCCCATTCACCCTACCCCCGGGCTCATACCCGGGCGTGTCTCCAACCAAGGTCCAGCCTCTCTCCTTTAAGTGCCCACCTCTAGCCGTCCAGCTTCTTCTCCACCAGCCTCCCTGGCCCTCCTTCACCCTCACTGGGGCATCATGCGCTGACTCTGCTTTCCTGCCTCTCCACGTTCCTCTTACTTCCACTTCCCCACCTTCCACCTCTGCATCCACAGTCCGTACTCTCTTTATGACAGACAAAACTCCCTTGACCCTTGAGTTTTTCAGTTCCTCACCAGGCCGACTTCCATCTCGGTTCACCCAGCTCTACTTGCTCTGAGCCTGCAGGCAGCAGGCTCTCCCGGCACAGATTTCCAAGACTACAAATCAATGCCCACCATGTTGCCACTGCCAGGCAATCCTCCAGGATTTCCCTAGTGAGCACATTTCCCCACTTATCACTCAGTGGTGTCAACATTCTCTGCTCTCTGCACACCTCTAACCTTCCCTCTGTCTCTTCCCTGACTCCCAGCAGATGGCCTTGCCTCCTGCTTCAGAGAGAATGACATGTCACTGGAAAGGAACTCGCTCACCTGCAGCCAATCTGCTTACCTCACCTTTTATCTGTCCCTCTCCCACCTGGACTCTAGCTGTAGTTGTTCTTAATTCAGTGAGTTTAGTTGACATATATATACACATTTAAAAGCATAACACACTATAGGCTACCTTCTAGGGCTTACTTTTTCATTTTAACATAGAGTGTGTGATGCATCCTCTTCGTTGCATGTACCTGCAGTTCATTTGTTTTAATTGATCTTAAATGTTGTGTGTGTGAAATTAACACAAGGGAAGTGTAAGCCAGGATTCAGGATGCTGGTTACTTCCTGTGAGAAGAGACCAAGTGCAGGATAGGACACAGTATGTCACTGTCAATAGTCCTGTTCTGATGCTGGGTGATAGGTTCACAACTGTTTCTTATAATATTAATTTTAATACATAAATACCTCTTACAGGCACCTATGATGAGAATGTGTCATGAACCAAGACATACAATAGGTAATATTACATCATTATTGTTATGTAATCTTGTTATAAAATATATTAATCATAATCCTACATTGTTATGTGTTATATTTCATATAGATGCATGAATTATATATTATGTATATAAATACCTACATATGTATTATACACTATCTGATAATAAATAAACAGAACATAATATGCTAGTATATCTACTATTATGTATTATTTAATAAATAATAACCTACTATATCCTGTTATATGACATGGCACATAATCTTTAATCAAATAAAAATAGTCACTATATGTAATGGTAATTAATAAAATTAAATAAAAAATCCCGCAGCTTTTAACGCCAACACCGCTCCAGCTGTCACTGTGATTTCTCTTCCCTTTCATGGCCGAGGCCCTCACAGTGCTATCCGTTCCCCCTTTCATCTCCTTATCCTGAACCTTCCTCCTCCTCCCATCCCATGCTGCCTTCTGCCCCGTGGTCCCTCTAGTCACCAGCGGCCTCTGGGGCACTGATCTGCGGGCACGGTCTCAGGCCCCAGCTCACCTGCCTGTCCGCCGCCTCTGCCACCGCTGGTGGGGGCGGGGCGGGGGTCAGAGTGCACCCCTTGTCCTGGAAGAGAACACAGCACAGACTGTGACCAGCAGCAGGTGTGGCCGGGAACTGCAGGACTGGGGGGAGAGCCAGACTGTCTGCATCCAGACCCGCGGCACTTGGAGTGTGAAGAAGCCCCGTCCTCACTGCCCCTGAAGTGAGGAAAACACCCTCAGGTGAGTTAAAGTGCTTATGACCTAGGTCTGTTGGCTGGAAAGGACAAACGGGCCCCTAAGGGGAGGGTAGTTGATGTTCCAGGCCCCACCAAAGCCCTAAGGGCTGGCGGGGAACCAGGCTGGACGCTCCACTGGACCCAGTGCCCCCTCGGGGGTGGGGCCTTCTGGAACAAGCAGAAAGCCCTCTGTCTCTGGGGGGGAACGGGGCAGTGTGGGAGCATCCCTGCAGCGAGTCAAGTGAAGTCAGGGCCCGTGGGATCCATTTGTATGGCCACACCGAGCCTCAGCAGAAGCCACAGCAGGAGTGGATTCCTGTCTCTCCAGCTGTCATCGTGTCTGAGTGCCAGGCTTCATACCCGATCCCCTTGGGCACTAGGACAGTTACAGACAGAGGCGGCTCGGGGAGGCATAAAGAGGGTGGTACTGGCCTTCCTGCCGACACGATTACACAAAGATCAAACAGTCCATTGATGGGAAGAAAATAAGAACCATGGTCACATCTGGACCCCAAGCTTAGACGTGGTGTATGGGTGACATTTATCGACAATCCAGCGAGGTTCTGGCCAGAACTAGAGGCCAGGGCAGAAAGAAGTGAGTGGCACTAAGGAGCATCGTGGTTCAGAGGTTGGACTTGGGGTCTGCAGGCTCATCCCAGGAGGAGACTCAGTGTTTGGGAGGTGGCTAACGTGCCTCCTTCGTGTCACCAGGAAGTGATGCCACCTGTGGAAAATCAGCTATAATCCTGAGCCGGGTCAGCCCTGGGTGATGTGATAAAGGCTCCTACAAGAGGGAGCACCAGGCTGATAGTGAACCAACCAACATGCTGATGCGTTTCTGGCCTCTGTTTATCGTGCTTTCGTAGCCAAGAATGAGGAGAGAGTTGAATGGCTCATCATGAAGATTTTAACAACTTAAGAGGGTTCCGTGTCTCACTGCATTTCAGTGTCACCCGGAGGAATTCAGGAGGTGTTTAGACCCAGTGGAGACTAACGGCCTCTTGGTTCCTCATCAACCTGGCAAACCCACCAGCCCTCTATGGCCAGACCTTGGCAAGTGCCTTCCCTTGTTCTAACAAAACCCTTTCCAACCACGCCTGTGGTAAGCTTTTATTTATTTATTTTTAATTAAAGGGAATGAAGATACCTTACAGCCTCCTCAGACCTTTCCTTAGGGCTTCTGCCCTTAGACCCCGGCAAGGGGGCCCTCTGCCTTGGGTCCTGCACTACAGAGGATCCCTCTGGCCCTGACACTTCCTCTGGCCACGCCCTTCATGGGGTGGAGTCAGCAGGGCCAAGGGGACACGGTCATTGGCTCCATCCCATGCTCTAGAAACCCAGGACCCCAAATGCACTGCCTCAGCAGCCCCTGACCCATTTCTAGTTCCTGCACCGGCTCTCCCCGGAGTTCAGATTCCCAGGACTCACAGAGAGGCCAAAGGGCAGCTGTTTGCATGGAGGCTATGAGCAGAGCCCGGACGTGAAGTCTGAGTGTCCCCCTGTGCACATCCAAGGCCCCTTGTGGCAAGGGATGAACCCAGCATTGGGAAGAAAAGGGTCAGGCTAGTGATCAGAGACTGGGAATCAGCTCTCCCCACACGCTCACTTTTTTTCCGGACTCCCCTGTGTCTGGGAATTCTAAATTTGAACCTGGCCTTCCACCTTATAATGAATGTATATTTGTAAAGGCAGGAGTTTAGGACCTACTGCACTTAACATGCTTACATGTATAGGATGTGAGCTCCCAGGTATGCTCTGGCCCTTCACTTCCAAAGGTTTAGAGCAGTTATGTTGGCTCTACTGAGACTGTAAGTGGTAAAAACCACCTCCGGAGAGGAGGGGCTCCTGTTTCACTCTCCAAAGTCAGGATCTTCTGAGTGGATAAAACAATGGACACTGTGACCCTCAAATGTAAATTGATTTAGAATAACGCCAAAGTGTGTATGACGTGTGTGTGCACACATGCGCACCTGGGGACCTGTGTGGTACATGACTGTGACTGTGTGTGTGTGTGTGCGTGCACGCGTGCCTGGGGATGAATGTGGTTCTGTATGATATGTGTGTTTGTGCGCCTGAGGACGTGTGTGGTTGTGTGTATGGTATGTGTGTGTGTGATACGTGACTCCATGTGTGTGTGCACGTGGGGATGTACGTGGAGCAGAGCCAGTGTGTCTGCACGTGTGTTTGTGTGTACGTGCGTGCATTAGTTTTAATAGTAGAAGTTGTCCTTTAGAATTATGAAGTAGTAAAAATTGTATGATGTCCTTTGCTGTATAATTCAAAACTAAAATACTCTTCAATCACCAGAATTTTAGTCCCCCTCAGATTCTGATTTTTTTTCCATATTGATTATGTCTTCATTTTACTGATGAGGAAATTGTAGCTTAGAGATGTTAACTGACTCAACCAAGGGCATGAATCTCACGAGCCCAGGACCAGGACGCAATCCAAGCCACGCTGCTCCAGAGGCCTGGAGCCCTGCTTAGGGTCACGTGTGGCCTCTTGGTGTGGGTACAGATTCTGATCGGCTGTGGCCAGCGTGCAGGCTGCCCAAGCCGGGGATTCGGGAAGCCAGGCGGAGAGTACCAGACAGCAGACAAGAGTGAAGTGTTGCTCAGAAGTCAGATAGATTCCTGGGTCTTGGATGAGGAAGGAGGCTCACTGCTCATCCTTGATCCCTTTACTGGTGGCTAAAAGGGACCAAGGCCCACGACAGCACTTCTGGGTGCTGCCTGCCAAAACCTGGAAAAGGACTGCTCAGGACTGGCTCTGCAGTAGGAGCAGAGGAAGGGAATGCCGCCTCCTGGTACACATCCTTGTTGATGGCAGTAGGAGGCCTAGCAGCCTTGGTTAAGAGGTGGCAGGACAAGATCCAGGTGAATGATTGTTTTCACGTGTCTTAAAAATCATTGCTTCATATATTTTATCCATTTTGTGGTTTATTTTTGGATGGTAAATACGGTCCCTGTTACTCCATATTACCTGGATTGATTAATTTTTTATTGTTAATTTTCTCTTCAGTGATTTGGAAGCTATATTGCATCAATGAAAATTCTCTCTAAATTTTTATTAATCATCTCTAAGCTCATAACATTATATGCATTTGGACCAGTATTCCTATAAGAGTCTGAAAAATGAATAATCTATCAGATCATGTTCCTTAATAATGAAAAATTTAGCTTATTTTACCTCTCTGCTGTTCCAAATTGTGTGTGTGTTTGTGTGCTCCAGTTACTACTTTTTAGACAGTTGCTTTAAGTTTGTTAAATTAACAAAGAAAATATAGGTATAAACATGTTGGATTTCATTGCTCACTACCACTATGTAATCCCATGTCTTTCCCACTTTTGAGTTATTTACTTATCGGGATTACCCAATCAACTGGACACATGATTGACTAATTTTTTTCCAGCGGTGGACTTGGAACACTTACATATCTATATGCAGATTTATGTTCTCCTCAACAACTCTCAGCATGTTGTTGATGGCCCAAGCCTTGTTTTAAAATAAGGAATTGTTTTTCATCACCAAAAAAAAAAGAGAAATTAATTTAAGGTGCTGTCTTTTTATGGCTGGCTAGTCTTATATGGTGAATGGATATTAATAGAGATTTCCTTAACCTTCCTCCTTCTTTTTGCCATAACTCGTATTCATTGAGAAGCATGTTTTTACCATTTCTCAGATGGGCTTCCACTTTGACTTCCGCTTTAAACCATCACCCCACTCTTTTTCTCCATGCTTATTCCTGAAAAATTGAGCTCTCTATCGGATTAAAGGTGGTTCCCGTCAAAGATGTGTGGCTCCATGTCCAAAGGTCCAAAGGAAGAGAAAAGGAAAGATTCCTGTTTCTGGTGGTTACATTTTGTCAGGTTAGAGATCTAGTTATCCGTGTGGCTGCGGTGGAATCTGCAATATCTTGGCTCAGAGTTTCCTTTTTCTGGCTTACTAGGGGAGCCGCATTAGCTGGGGTCACGGCGCTCTGGCCGTTGTCAGGATCCCGGGGCTGAGGCAGCCCCTCTCCCCCTTGTCATTTTGATCTTGCAAACTGGGTCCCAGCTATGTGAACCCTGCACCTGGAGGCCAGGATCGCCCCCCCCATGCGACGTGTCCCCAGTTCCTCGGCGTCCCTCACTGCTATCAGCTAGTTTCAGTAAGAGTACGAGACAGCTTCCACTGCGGTCCTTCCTCCTTCCTCTCCAGGCAGGCCCTCCTTTCCCACTAGTTGGCCCTAAGCCTTCTATCCTGTGCTACATACGCTGACGGAATTCCTCAGCGTTTCCAGCAGGTAGATGGCACTCTTCTATGTTTGGACCACTTTAGTGCTTTCAGTGGAAATTTAGGAGGTGGGAAGGAGGAGCTTGGGGGTTCTCCGTATCTAGGGGCTCCCTATCAATCAGATTCAACTAACTGTGGATTGAAAATATTCGGGAAAAAGAGAAAGTTTCAAAAAGCAACACTTGAACTTGCCATACACTGGCAACTACTTACATAGAATTCATGTTGTATTAGATACGATGAGTAATCTAGAGATAATTTAAAGTACACTGGAGGACACAGCAAAAGAGAAAGTGACAACAAATATATGTGTATATTCATGTATAACTGAAGACATGTGCTGTATGCTGGAATTTGATACAACATTGTAAAATGACTATAAAGCAATAAAAAAAGTTTGTATATATAAATAAAAAAGTACATGGGAGGATGTACATGAGTTCCATGCAAGTCCTATGTCATTTTTTACAAGAGGCGTCAGCATCGATGGATGTTGACGTCTGGGGGAGTCCTGGAACCAGTGTCCCATGGTTACCAAGGGATGACTGGAAGTACAGGCTCCTTATCCCAGCCTGTCAGGTCGCCACGTGGTCTGAATCCTACCTGTACCACACTTCCCTTGTCACTCTCCTCCAGCCCTGGCAGACTGCCCTCTGTTTCTTGAACAGGCCACACTCACTGCGCTTCATGTCTGGCCCCTAGAAATACTCGTTACTTTCTGAGTATGGCTCTGCTTTCACAAAATGGGCTTCATTGTCACTAGAGAAGACAGTGTTGAGGTTTCTTTAAAAACTGAAAATGGACTTATGATCCAGCCTTCCCACTCCTGGGCATATATCAGAAGAAAACTCTAATTCAAAAAGTCACATGCACCTCAATGCTCACAGCAGCATTATTTATAATAGCCAGGACATGGCAACAACCCAAATGTCCATCAATAGCTGACTGGATAAAGAAGTAGTAGTATATTTATACAATGGAATACTACTCAGCCATGAAAAAAGAAAAATAATGTCATTTTCAGCAACATGGATGGACGTAGAGATAGTCATTCTAAGTGAAGTAAGCCAGAAAAAGAGAAAAATGCCATATGATTACACTTATATGTGGAATCTAAAAAAAGACACAAATGAACTTAACTACAAAAGAGAAACAGACCCACAGACATAGAGAAACAAGCTTACAGTTACCAGGGAGAGAAGGGGATGGGAAGGGATAAATATGGGAATTTGAAAAGTGCCCCTCTTGCGGAGTGATTGAAATGTTAGCTATCTTGATCATGGTGATGGTTTTCTGGGTGTAGACATCTATCAAATTCATGAAATAGTACATGTGAAATATGTGTATTTTTATATACAGGAATCATACCACAATAAAGGTGCCTGTAAAAAAACAAGAAAAGTTTGACGGCATTGTGTCCTACGATTTTATGTGTCTTCAGTGAGTGGGTCTTCAAGTTTCTGGTCTGCCATATTTTCTGAACCAGAAGTGCCCTCCTTCCCTTTTCTTTGGTAAACTGTCAGTGGGTGGCATTTATTCACGTGGCTCCAACTGCTCTTTCCACTGATTAACTGTCAAATCTTTTCCAGCATGGACATCTCAGTTCAGTCCCAGAAATATACTTATAATTGACAAGTAGACATTCCCTCTTGATTAGCCCATAAAAATCTCAAGCTCTGTGTATTTCGATTTACACTCGCTCAGAACTAGGTTTACTTTTTCAAACAATGGCATCACTATCCCATCTGTATTCCGTGCCATACATCTGGGAGTTTTCCTTTACTTTTCCATTCCCTCACCCCCGTCAGTACTACAATTCTATTCCTTAATGTCCCCCAACTAAGTCCCTGCTCCTCGCTCCCCACTGCATTAATTCACACCCCTTGCTAGTCTCCCCAGTGCTGTTCTTTAAAGTGAACAATCCACTTTGCTCACTTTAATGACAAATTTGTGTCACTCTCCTCCTTAAATGCCCAAAGAATTCCCCGCTGCGTATGTGAGGAAGTCCACGCTCCCCGATTTAACGACACACCTTCTCATAACCGAGTTGCTGCTTTTTTTCATCCTCAGCTTCCGTTAGTTCCCCACAGGCTCTAGCCTCACTGACCTTCCATCCCTAAGTGCAAAGTGCTCTTAGACACGACCAGGCGTCTGCACGAGACACGCAAGCTGCTGAGAATCCCGTCCCCACCTCGCAATCTCCTGGTCTACAGATTTGCTGGAATCCTTCAGATGTCAGTGCAGAAAGCGTTTCCCCTCTGACACCTTCCCTACCTTCTAGAACCCTGCCCCAGGCAGTGCAAAAGCCCCTCTGAACATACAGTATACATGATGCCAAGTGACTCTTACCACATTGTTTTGAAAACCTATTTAAATTTGTCTCTTCCATGACACACTGTGATCTTCTTGAGGGATGGGGGGCTGTGTGGTATTTGTCTAGACAGCTAATGTCTGGCACAGACCCCGGGCCATCGGAAACAGTCTGCTGACTCATCAAGAATTGTTGTCTTTGCGATGTAAGAAAGACTACATGACCTCTGATCTTACACCATCCGGCAAGGGTCAAAATAATTTCACATAGAACTACACAGGAAAAATATGTGTATTCTTTTCCTCTTTGTGAGCCCAAGATCATAGGCATCCTGGAACGGAGGTGTCACTCTAAGCTGTCTGTCCCCTAGGCTGTCACGTCCAGCTTCAACATATTTTTTAGAAGTTGTAGGGATACGTGTACATCACCCCGTCTTAGAGCAAACGGTACTTCAGCCTGACCAAGTTTAATGTCCATATAAAAATCAGAAATCTTCCAAACTGAAGCCTGAAGAAACATTTCCCTTCTCTCCTTGCAGTCTGTCTGCCATCTGCATCCCACATCCCCACTGCTCACCTGCGTCAGACCACCTTCTATCTAGAAACATTTTAGGTGGGACACTTGGATGAGAACTAATTACAGCAGTCATGAAAATGGTCCCATGAACGTAGGCTCTGCACAACAAGAATGTTTTGACCGGAGGCCTCAGCCGTGGCCTTCAGGGTCTGTTCACATGTTCTGCCTGGCTTCCCTACAGACATTCTGCAGAAAATCAAGCCTGCAGTTAAAGTCATAGAAGGCCCAAGAAATCCAGAAAAATAGAGTGAGATTCATCTCCTTGGGAATATTTTTGAAAACCATCCACTAATAGGAAGAAAAGCTTTAAGAGGGTCATTTCAGATCAGATGATGTCCATCTGCATGTGGGTCAGTTTTGTCATTGTTGCTCGCTAGTTGGCTTTCTGCTGCTTCTAACATGCCGCTGTTTAGAGAAGTGGCCTGAGTAGGCCCTCAGAGCAGAAATGTGAGCTGGGCCTGGAAACAGCCAAGCTCCTCTGCTGTGTAGTGACCCGCTGAGAAGGAAAGGATGGCCCAGGGCTTCCTCTGACTCTCTCCCTCAGTTATAAACTCTATGAAGGGAAAATGGAACAAAAAATCTTAATTCAATATGGTATTGTCAAAGTATAAAAATAATTGTCTTTGGAGGGGATGGTATAGTTGAAGGGGTAGAGTGCATGCTGGGTTCAATTTGCAGTACCTTAATGTAGAAAAATAATAAGAAAAAGTCTTTAAAATAAAAGAAAAATAACAAATAAGAAAAGAGATCTCAAACAACCCAAGTTTAAAAAGAAAAAAATATCTTTTAAAAATAGTAGTCAGCTCGGTCTTTTGCTAGATTAGGAGTTTGGGATTAACAGATACACACTACTATGTATAAAATAAATAACCATCTCCCAGGTCCTTAATAACCTAGTTCAACCTGAATCCTTTCTCTTTTTTCCCCTAAGCAACCCGTGGAAGCATCTGAAATTCTCATCTTATAAAATAATTCATTTAAAGGCGGTTTGAAAGTTACTGGTTAAAACAGTTATTTGTTGTTCCATGAATATAGGTATAGTAAGAATGACAGACAATAAACCAGTAAGCAAATAAATATATGATGTACTGCCAGGTACTAATAATTGCCAGAAAGAAACATAAAGCATATTAGGAGAGAAAATGATTGAATAGGAAATATGTGCGTGCTATTTTAAATAATGTGGTCAGATAAGTCCTCTCTGAGGGTAAAATAATTTGAACAAAGTCCTGAATGAAGCAAAAGAATAAGCCACATAGGTAACAGACAAGAAAAGCCTCCCAGGCCGGGAGAAGTGTAAGTACGAGACTTGAAATTACAAACACAGCTGTCCTGGTGGGGACCATCAGGGCGGTGAAGATGGGCTGGAGCAGAACGGTGAGAACTGAGGCTGCAGAGACGGGTGAGGGACTGGATCACACAGGGCCTTGGTAGGGACTCTGGATATCCTTCTGAATACAATGGAAAATTACGAGAGTATTTTGCAAAGCGGAACAACTTGATCCGATTCATACTTTAATAAGACCTTTGTGGGTAATATATGGGGAATAAGCAATGGAAGCAGGGCAAGGTAAGCTGATGGGAAGGCAGTGGGAAGAGTGCTGCTGACCTGGAGAGAAACACCGAGGTTGGGCTGGGATGATGGCGGGAGACGGGCTGAAAGGGGGACACAATTTGACAGTAACGGTCACAGGACTTAATGCTCGAGTTGGACACAGACACAGAGTGGTTCAGGGTGATGGGTATGTGATATTTGGGGCTGAGTCACAGTTTTTGTGCAGAGACCTGACAGGAGAATAAAGTGGGGACGTTGACATCGGTAAGAAGGGTTGGTGGGTGTTTAATTCCCCCTAGAGCCGCGTCTCTGTTTCTCTGTAGATGAAGTCAGCAGAGCAGGGATGGGTGTTCCTACTTCTGCAGTGAATTGCGTGTCCTTCTCATCGACAAATTCGAGAGGCCAACCTGCCCATCCAATTGCAACATCTTGAATCTGCTTCTTTCTATCCAGGAGGAGATTTCCAATTAAGATGCCTATCAAAGATTCCCATGCCCAGAGTTAGAGCTGTGTGCCTTTGGAATGATCTCAGAGATGCCTCCACAGAGGCTCGGTGTGCTGTCTCTCCCTCAGGGCACACAGTTCCCTTCAGTCCGGTGGGTCTCAGCAGAGAAGATTTCACAAATAGCTCCTCTCAGGCCCTGGGGACCAACCTCCCGCTTGGCCAAGCTCTGAAAATGAGCACGAGTTCCGGGCAAAGGGCATTCTCCAGGGCGCCATCTGGCAGATTACATGAGGACAGTGTACAAAATAGTGGGAGGGTTGATGGTATAAATGGATTTTACTTTTTGCTCTGAATCTGATTCTGTCCTTCCCTTTTGATAAGGAAGAGTTCTTAGGCCAGACATGATTCTCCTTTTTTCTTTCTATTTGATCATCCAAGAGGTTTAGATAGGGTATTTGTTTTAGGGTAAGAATCTTTAAAAAAAAAAAACAACTATGCAAATAGCATCTTGTTAGGTATTTGGACAAGTAAATTCTCCCAGCAGTATTGAACCCCCTTGTTCCTCCAGGGGGTCTCCAAAGGTATACATGTTCCAAATCTGACCCAAAACCAATGAACCTTTTTATTTTAAGCACTTCACCATGGACAAAATTTGTCACTAAAGAAGGTGAGAAAAGAGCAGGTCCCCATCATCCAGAGTCCCTCCCAAAGTGCCCACAGAAGTAAAGAGGAGATGAACGAGAGAAACGGTTTACTTATACACACGCAGGAGCCAACCAGAAAAGTAAGTACCATGTTAAATGGTGAAAGTTAAAGGCTTTTTTATCAACCTAACTTAATAGGGCAAAGGGAGAGGAGAGAATTGGCTTCCATGACAGTTTTTCTTCTACATCTATTGAATCTCAGGTGTCTTCAGCTTAAAGTGCTTTTGTATTAACCATGGGTTCCATCTGACTTTCCATTCCTCAAACTTTGTTTTCTTTTTCAAAATTCACTCATGTATTCTGAGCCCCTGGATTTTCCACGTGAATTTTAGATTGATTGTCAATTCCTGCAAAACATCACCTGGGATTTGGGTAGGCATTCTTTGAATCCGTAGGTCTATTCGTGGACTACTGTCATCTTAGTAGAATGAAGCCTTCTGCTCCATGAATATTGGATTATTCTCTGTGAATGTAGGTCTTAGTTTCTCTCAACAGAATCTCTCATCTATTGTAGTCTTCAGTGTCCAAGTCTGGGACTTCTTCCTCACCTCTATTGGCTGATTCAGAAGAGACACGACCTCCTGGTGAACCTCTGCTGCCACGGAGCTGACATGGAACTGCGTCCTGAGAAGACTTTAAATTCTTTTAAAAATAGGATTAATGTACTTTAATTACTCCATAGATGAGTAATGAATGGGTCACATTAAGATAGGATTTTAATCCTTTTAGAATTAGTAGAGTAATATAGACACAGTACAAAAAATTGAAATATTGCCTAAAAGAGAAGAGGTTTGTAATTCCCACCCACAGAGGTGACTGTCATGAATGATTTGGTGCTTATGTCTCAGTCTCTGTGTCTCTCAGTATGTCTCTCTCCATATCTGTCTCTCACACACTCACAATCAGATCAATTTACATCTATATTGATTTCACACATATGTGGTAGTGCAGATGGGACCCTGGGTGCAGACAGTGTGTCTGCATACTTCCACCCTGAGGCCTCCCTTGACATTGGGTTGAGACCAGACACCCACTTTTCCAACTGCACAGCATTCATTCATCCACATGAACCAGAACAAATGGACCCCATACCCTCTTCATCAACATTAGTATTGCTTTAATTCAGACTGTTTCAACCAGTGCTGTGATGATCACCCTTGAAAAGGCATCTTTGAATAGGTGTGTAAGGATTTTAGTGGGATGAACTGTAAGGATCAGAATTTCTGGGGAAGAGTTTCATCTGTGGCCCTTTGATGCGTCCTGCACCCTCTTGTCCTGAAGAGGAGCGTCCCTTCACTCTTTCCTCCAGGGGATCTGCTGGAGCCTCTGCCTGCTTACATTGTCACCAGGGCTGGTTGTCACCTGACTAAAGACCCGCCAGTGTGATGGTGACCGGTGCTCTCTCTGCAGTGTTTCCGTCTCCCTGTGTTCTCACCTGAGAGGTCAAGCATCTCTAACACACACTGGCCACCTGCATTGCCTCTCATTGGAACTGCCCATGTCTGTTCTGTTTCTGTTTAGAACACTGCGTTTCGAAAGGATTTTGGACTACAGGGATGGGAATCCTTTCTCCAACTTTGGGTTATGAGGAATGCTTTTTTCAGGTTGTGGTCTCACTTTCAAGTTTTTATGGGCTTTTGCTAATTTTTTTGATTTGTTTGGTTTTGTTTTTGCCACAGGAAGAGCTAAGCATCTCCCTTATGTCTTCTGGCTGTGGTGTCACAGGGGGAACAGCAGTGTCTACCCCGAGATTATGCACAGAGTTACTAAAAGGGCTTCATTTTGTACATCACATCTTTAATTCCCCTGGATAGCCCCTTAAAATGATAAAAATGCTCTTTCAAGTGAAAACAAAAAAAATCCCCAGCCCCAGCTGAAAACAAGTGGGCAGGGACAAAAGAAACGTTTATTAAAGTTTCATTGACAGGGAACACCAAGGAGAGGTAAAGACACGCAGAGAGAAAGTGGACTTGTGGTTGTCAGGAGCAGGGTGAGGAGGGAGGGAAGTTCGCGCTCTGGATCCAAGGTTTCACTTTGAGGAAAGAAATAGTGTGAAACTAGATGGTAGTGATGGTCGCACAACATTGTGAATGCCTCTAATGCTCCTCAGTTGCACCATTTAAAAGGGGAAAAGCCTATATCTTATTAATGAAACTGTAAAAAGAAAAATAAAGCATGCCATAAATGACGTGAAACAAGCAAAGGAAACTAAAGAAAACCAAACAAAAACATCTCCAGCGGAAGGGAAGTCAAGTTTGGGAGGGGGAGGGGACTGATAGTGGGATTTTGGAGAAAATTTTGGAGAAGAAGGTGTGGGTGGGTGTAGAGGGGGCTTTGCCCCAGGTGGTGGTGGTGCCTGAACTGGTTCTCCGTTGCCCAGCAGTCCAGCTGCAGATGCAGGTTCAGGAGGAGCTGCAGGAGTGGCAGGAGGGAACTCGCGGTCTCCTGCTGGATCCGGATGTTCCTTTTTTTGGTCTCTGACATCTTCCCCTGCCCTTGCCTACTCTGTAACTATTGGATGTGGAAAGAATTTTAACTCTTGTGGAAGAGCTCATGCTGTGGGACAGGAAAAATTTAACCACCTGCCTCCCTTTCCATGTGCCTCTTCAAGGACAGAAAACTTCCCAGAGCTTTCCAGACAGCTCCCACCCAGAAAGTGCCCACAGGATGTGTTCTGTGACTGAATTTTTCCAGACAGGTGGTCTGAGGCCATTCTTTGCTCTGGTTCCAACAGTAGCCTCTGGGGACACCTTGTGTGGCCCAGCCCTCGCCCCTCCCTCACCTACACACAGGCACCAGCCCTGCCTTCCTGACCTTCGGGCTCCGTTTTGGGGGCTCCTGGTCCTCCACCTGACTTGCAGCGAGGTGGGCATGGTGCTCCGGGTCAGAGCCGGGTGTGCTGAGCAACCCGTCATCCCCGGGTAGGTACCTGGGGAGAGCCCTGGGTGATCTCTGGGTCGGAGGCCTGCCCCACTGATTTGTGGGCCATGGTGGAGGGGACCCCGCCATATCCAGACCCACCTGGATCCTGCTCTGGCCCTCAGAAGAGTGGCACATCAGCCCTTCCCTTGGGGAGGGGGAGTTGGTGTTCTTATTCATCAGCTGCTGTTCAATATGTGGTATCTGGCTCTGCAATGACAGTGACCAGCAGCTGACCTGGCCTGGGAGTCTCAGAGCCCTGCCCGGACAGGAACACTCCTGCTTCTGTCCACTCGACCCTCTGCTGCCAGATCAGACCGAGACCTTGTTCAGCTCAGACACCCGGGAAAGAAAAGAAATACCCAGAATGCATGGGCTCCACCTCAGGCAGCAGGACACTTCCCCGGCTCTCCACATCCCAGCCAGCCAGCTTTGACCTGGGCTATGGATGTGACCGGCCCACCAGGCCTCTGACCTGCTCTTACTTGAGGCAGAAACCCATCCCCAATGTGACTGCTCCACCTTCACCAGCCGGGACGGGGCCGTGGGGATACCTGGGTGGGATCTGAGTGGTGGCCCGGCCTGGGCGGGCCTGCTCTGGGCCTCCCTGTGTTACCTTTGGGTCTCTCTGGCCAAAAGTCCAGAGGCGCCTTGGGTGAGACCTGACCCAGTGCCGGCAGCGTTGGTAAAGTCCCTCGCTGCGGGCTTTCCGGGGTCTGCGGCCTCGAGATATTGGGATGCAGCAGAACATGCCTCTTTCACCAATCAAGTGAGCTGAGTAGGGACTTCTCTACAGAGTGGGTGCCTGGTGACTTTGGTTCCAAGTTCTGTTGGGCTCTATTGCCAGGGAAGTGAGGTCACTTCCTGGGGTCCACTTACCCAAGCTTCCTCCTGACACATAGCTGCCCAAGGGCCTTTCTGGGCTTCCAATCTCTCATTTCTCACTCCATGCCATGTCCACACACAGTGACACCAACTCAGCCCCCCTCATAGCCCTGGGGAGTCCTGGATGCAGTCAGGGCTGCAGCTCTGAAGACACAGCTGGGTTCAGACATGGCTCCCCCCACTCAGCAGTGCTGTCACCCTGGACAAGCCACGTGCCTCTCAGGGTCTCCCCAACCTCCCATCAGCACATTGGGGATCATTCTGGCCCCTGCTTCCTAGAGAAGCCATCCTGTCTCTAGACCTAGAAACACCTACTGCATCTGTCACCCCCATGGGCTGGCATCACAGGGAGCTCGTGCACAGACTCAGCAAATGAAGGACCCCACAGAGGGCTGGTGGAGCGCAGAGCAGATGCCACACAGGCCTGGTCTGCCCTGAGGTCTGGAGAAAGTCACCTTCCTTATTGCTTGCTTCCCAGCTCCCAGTCGTGTGACTAAATTTAAATACAACTCTGACTTCGTCCGCTCTGGCATACAACCCCCTAGGTCATTCTGTCATGTTGACATACAGGCCAAGTGTCCCATTTCGGCCTCTGTGGTGGGCTGCCCCACAATGGCTTCATATTTTTTGCCTTCAGTTCCCACGCCCTTGTGTGATCCCCACACCCTCCCCTGGAGGGTGGATGGAGTTTGGGACCAGGTTCTGACATGCAGACTGACTTGTGAAAATGTGCGTGAGTTCCACTCCTTCCCAGCTCCAGTGTTCCTTCTCTCTGTCTTTGTTTCTCAGTGCCTCTCTCTCTGTCTTGTCTCTCTCTCTGTTTCTCTGTCTCCCCTGCTTCTCTGTGTTTCAGTCTGTCTGTCTCTTTTCCTGTATGTATGTGTGTATATATTTATGTGTATATGTGTGTATTTATGTGTGTGTATTGTTCGGGCCCAGGGCAGGTCAATTCTGAAAATCCCTTGATGACATATTGATTATTTTGAATTCTTGTTACTAAAGAAAAATTATCTTTGAAAATTGTGCAAGCACTTTGGTGAGATCTGCTCTAAGGTTCAGCACTGCTAGGGAAGGGATGCATCTGTGGCACTTTGATGTATCCTGTACCTTGTTCTGCCGGAGAGGAGCGTCCATTTGCTCTTCCCTCCAGGGGACCTCCTGGGGCCTCTGCCTGCTCACGTTGTCACCAGGGCTGGTTGTCACCGGGCTAAAGACCTGCCAGTGTGATGGTGGCCAATGCTGTCTCTGCAGTCTGTCCGTCTGCCTGTGTCCTCACCTGAGAGGTCGAGCATCTCTAGCACACACTGGCCACCTGCACTGCCTCTCGTTGGAACTGCCTGTGTGTGTTTTGTTTCTTTTCAGAACACTGGGCTTCAAGAGGTTTTTGGACCACAGGGATGTGAAGCTTTTCTCCGACCTTAAGGTCATGAGGAAAGCTTTTTCCAGGCTGTGGTTTTTCTTTCCAGCTGTCTTTCTTGGCCTTTGATTTCTGCTTTAGTTTGGTTTTATTTTGCCACAAGAAGAGCTAAGCATCTCCCCTCTGGCTCTGGTTTCACACTTAGAACAGCAGTGCCTACCACGAGATTATGCGCAGAGTTACTAAAAGGGCTTCATTTGGTACGTCTCATCTTTAATCCATCTGGATTTTCCTCTCAAAATACAAAAATGCTAATTCATGTGAAAACAAACAAACAAAAAATTCACCCGTCCCTACTTAAGATATGTGGGCAGCGAGAAAATAAAAGTCACCTTTTATATGATTTCGTTGATAGGGAACCTCCAGGATAGGTAAAGAAATAGAGAGAGAAAGGGGATTAGGGCTTCTCATGGGCTAGGGGAGGTAGGATGTGGGGTGCGCTTTGTATACAAGCTTTTAGTTTGAGGAAGGCAATTGTCTAATCCAGTGGTGTTGGTCTCACAGCATTGTGAATGCACTTAATGCTCCTTAAAATTGCACAATTTAAAATGGGAAAAGGCTAAACTTTATTCTTATAAACTTAAAACAAAAATAGAATATAGTATAATAGAAAAGAAAAAAATCTGACTCCATAGAAGATCTGTCCTTTTGGCTTTAACCCTGTGCCCTCTTTTCTAGGCTTAATCTTACTAGCTCTGCACCTTTTGTAAAACAATGTTGCCTTTAGCCTGAAATATACAGGAGAGCCTGTTTTCAAGGCTCTGATTTTTAAGGATATTAACACTTTTGCACTTATATAAAGACAAGTTGAAGAATAGAAAATAACTTTTGTTTTGTTAGAGGTTTTACAGAGGCACTATGACCTGGTCTACGTAGACAGCTGCAGACCAAGATAATGGCAGACTAATATCATGGAGAACCATCTTCCCCAAGTCAGACTTTAGGCTCCTTTTCTAGTAAATAGGGGAGGGGCTGTGGTTGGTTGTTGCAAATTGTTGGTGTAGGATTTCTTTGTTCTTGGAATCCTTTGCAGCTGTCCACGTGGGTCAGATCATGGTGTTCCTGTAAAACCTGCAACAAAACAAATTTTTTCTATTCTGCAACTTGTTATCTTTATAGGAGTGCAAAAGTGTTAATATCCTTAAAGGTCAGAGTTTTGAGAATAGGCTCTCCTGTTTATTTCAGGCTAAAGGCAACATTGTTTTACAAAAGGTGCAGAGCCAGCAAGATTAAGCCTAGAAAACACGGCAGAGGGTTAAAAGAAAAGGCACGGATCCAATATGGAGTCAGATTTGTTCTTCTCTATTACAGTGCCTTTGGGTGAGAGCTAAGAGGATGATTCCTGGGTGGGTCTTCTACTGTCCCAGGATGGAGTTCAGGCAGGATCCCTGCCAGATTCACCATGACTTTGGACCTGATCTCCCGCAGAGAAAGTGACAATTATTGGATAAAAGTTACCTGTCAAATTCCCTTCAATTGCCTGTAAACTATACCACAGCAGGGGGTGTCTCATTGGCCAGTCAACTGCCAGTCTCCCCTGATGCAAGGGACCAGCGTCGCAGCGGGCTCCATGGTGGCCAGGCCAGTGCACCTTCCTATTTTGCTCTCCAGCCTTGGCTTCCTAACTTTGACGCTTTGAAATCTCCCGTCCCTCTTCCCTCTGGCCTGGTGTGGATGAACAATATCCCTGCACCCACCTGGGCTGAGGCCAGGCCACACAAACAGCCCCATGCACACAGCCCACCAACTGCTGTCTACCCCTGGGCTCAACTGCACCCTCTGAACTCCCCCACCTCAAAGGTCTGCGTGCCAGGGCCTCCGCCCTAACGGTCCAGACCACCATCAGGACCATCAACCACCCAAGGCCCACAGGCCAGTGGCTGGCATCCTGGGATCACCCTGACCCATCGGGTCAGATGAGACACAGGGTGTTGGGATCAGGGTGCCAGGGCAGGAATTGGAACCGCCTACAGCCCAGCCTGCCTCACCCTGTAGCTTCAGACATTAACTATGAAGGTGCACACTAGGCTGGATCCCCCACTGGTGGCAGTAGTCATCATTACTGGAGCCCGGATTTCCCCACCCCAACCACAGGGTGAGGGGTGAGGGAGCGAGCTCAGGGTAGGGGTGCGCTCAGAGTGAAGGGGATCCCATGGTGAGGGGGTACAGGTTGTGGGGTGTGGGGCCCACTTAGAATGGAACTGACCTGGCTGAGAGGCGAGGGAGACAATTTCAGGATGTTGGGCATCCTGTGGTGAGGCATGCAGGGTAAGATAGTGGGTGTAGGGGCCATAGGTTAGGACCTAGCAGGTTGGAGTGTCAGGGCAGGGACCTCGGTGTGAGGAGAAGGAGCCCTGTCTTCAAGGTCTGGTGGGAGACTGGGCCTGGCCAGGTGTGGGAGGGTAGTAACAGGGAGGGGAAGGTGAGCAGGGGAAGTGGGGCTGGCGGGGTGTGGCCTGGCTCAGGGCAGTCGTGGTTCTATTTCAGTGCCAGGACCCAGTCGGTGGCGGGGTGAAGGCTCTGGGGATGGAGACCCGGCGGGACGAGCAGGAGGGGCCCCACCTGGCCCCTCCCGGCCCCAGTGGCCAGGGCCGGTAAAGCAGGAGACCCACCCGAGCAGTTTGCGCTGCAGGCGGGAGGAGGAGGCGCGCTCACGCGCAGACGCACAGACGCGCGGACGCCGGAACCCGCCCAGAACGCGTGGAAGCTGGCGGCAGCAGGTTGCTCCTGGACCAGCTCCTGGAAGAGGAACACGGCCTGGGGTCTGGGCCGCCGATTGCCCTCAGTTCGGCTGCCGCTGCCGGGCAGTTAAGGGGGCGCTGGTGGGGGCGGGCTGCTCAGGGAGCCGGCGGGTGATGCCTGGGCTGTGCGGCTGGGGAGGGGCACAGGGAGGGGTGCGGAGGTGAGGTCCCGGCCGCGCGTCCCGTTAGGACCCTGAGGCGGGTCCCAGCTGCCGCTGTAGTTCGTGGTAATCCTGCTATTAGTAATTCCTGAACCCCGCGTTTTTGCCGCCGCTTATGTCCGGGTTTAGGAGAGCAGGCATAGCCCCGGGAGGTGGGAGGGCACCGGCCGGCTCCGGAGCATCTCCGACTGGCCCTCAGACCATGGCCTGCTCCTGGAAGGCGGGTGCGGTGCGGTCGCGGGGCCTCGGATGGAATGGGGGCTGCCCCATGAGAGCCCCTGGATTTGCTCCCATCTTCCCCGCGGCCTGACCTTGGGGGCGGCCTCTAAATCCCCAGGTTCTTGTGACTCAGGTTACAGGTCAGGCTTCTCCTGAGAGGTGGTCGCGGTGCGATCAGTGTGCTGGGATGGCTGCAGCAGCAGCAGGAAATGGTTGCAACCCCTGCCCTCTCACAAGGCAGCCCCAATCCCACCATCGCAGCCACCGCCATTCCCTGACAGCACAGCACCCGCCTTCCAGGAGCAGGCTGACCTGTAACCTGAGTTCCACGAACCTGGGGCAGCAGAGGCCAAGATCAGGCCATGTGCTGGGGAGTTTGAAGCAAATCCACATGCACCCATGGGCGGACCCAATAACCAGCCACTGCCTTCGACCACACAGCGCCCTCCTCCCGGGAGCAGGCTGACCTGGGGACCATGCCTGGAGCAGCAGAGGCCGAGCCCTGGACAGGCAGTGGGGGAGATGGGGGCAAATCGACCAGCTTGCCAGGTCGCTGCCCATCTCCCTGCCGCTGCCCCAGGTTCGTGAACCACTTGTTTTCAAGTCAGTGGGTTCCTGAGAGGCAGGCGCGGTGCAGTCAGGAGGCGGGGGCTGCGGGGAGGGGTGCTGCCCCAGGGGGAGCAGGTGGACTTGCTCCCATCTCCCCCAGGGCCAGACCTGGATACGGCCTCTGCTGCCCCAGGTTTGCAGGACACATATCATGTCAGCCTGTCCCTGGGAGGAGGGCTCAGGTTACTCGGGGCAGCCTCAGTGGCTGAGAAGGATTTTAGAAGTGGGCTCTAGCCCAGCATAACTAACTCTCCTTTCTTCTCTTGCTTCCTCAGTTGGTGGCTGTATCGGCTTTTTCATTATAGGTTATTGCTGGATAATGAACATAGGTTTCTGTGCTATACAGAAGAAACTTTATTTAAAATCTATTTTTATATATAGTGGCTAACATTTGTAAATCTCCCAGATTTATCCCTTCCCATCCCCTTTCCCTGGTAACCTTAAGATTGTTTACTAAGTCTGCAAGTCTGTTTCTGTTTTGTAGATGAGTTCACAGTGTCTTTTTCTCTCTTTTTTTAGATTGCACATCTGAGTGGTATCATTTGGTATTTTTCTGTTTCTGGCTGCTTTCACTTAGAATGACGATCTCTAGCTCCATCCATGTTGTTGCAAATGGTTTTATTTTGTCCTTTTCATGGTAGAGTAGTATTCCAGTGTATAAATATACCACAACTTCTTTATCCAGTCATCTGTTGCTACATTTAGCTTGCCTCCATGTTTCAGCTATTGTATACAGTGGTGCTATGAATACTGGGGTGCAGGTATCTTTTCACATTGAAGTTCCTTCCAGTTATATACCCAGAAGTGGGATTGCTGGGTCATAGGGTAAGTCTACTTATAGTTTTTTGAGGGATTTCCATGCTTTCCTAATGAGTACACCAAACTGGATTCCCACCAGCAGTTTAAGAGGGTACCCTACCCTCTTCTGCCTCTCTAGCACTTATCATTCATGAAATTCTGAGTGATGGCCATTCTGACTGGTGTGGGCTGATACCTCATTGTAGTTTTGGTTTGCATTTCTCAGTTTATTAGCGATACTGAGCATTTTTTCATGTGTCTATTGGCCATTTGTGTCTTCAGTGGAGAAATGCTTGTTTAGGTCTTCTGCCTATTTTTGGATTGAGTTTTTTTGTTGTTGTTGTTGTTATTAAGTTGTATGAGCTGTTTATATATTCTGAAAATTAAGCCTTTGTTAGTCATATCATTTGCAAATATTTTCTCCCATTCGTAGGTTGATGTTTTCTTTTACTTATGGTTGCCTTTGCTGTGAAGAAAATTATGAGTTTAATTACGTCCCATTTGTTTGTTTTTTTCTCTTATTTCCATTGCCTGGGTAGATTGCCCTAGGAGAACATTGCTAAGATTTATGTCAGATAATGTTTTGCCTATGTTTTCTTTTAGGAGATTTATCAACTCTTGTCCATCTGCAGCTTAAGCCTGTACTCTAGATCTGTGCTTCAGTTTTGAATTTTGAGCTTCTTAGAGAACACCTACTCTTAGCTCATATGTCAGATTCAACATGTCTAAAGCTGATTTCATATCTTTTTTCTTGCAGCGTCTCCACTTATTCAGTGGGATAATCATTCTTCTGGTCTTGAGTACCCAAAGGCTTGGAATGGTCTTTGATTTATCTTTCTTTCACCATCCTCCACATATTCTCGGCTTCTGGAACTGTATGTTTTTGGTTTCAAGTGTCTATTCTGATTGCTGATACTCTGATGGAGAGCTTTCATCCCTGATACATGAATTTTTCCTTCTGTTGAATTCTTGGATATTCTCTCACCCCCCCTTTTCAGTCAACCTACCATTTTGACCTTCCAACATCTAGAGTCGAGTCAAAGACTTACCACAACCAGATCTCAGACAGGTAGTCTCGACCCTCCATCATTTTGGCCTTACCTTATGTGTTCCAATCATTATGTGACTTAGCCTTCTAGGGTAACCTGTGCCTTATTAAAAACCAGGAGTCACCAGTCTTTTCCTCTCCAGTCCTCAGTTAAGACAGCTTAGAATTGCCCTGAGAACTAGTTGGAGCCCCATCCCCTTCATAGAGTCTTCCCTATTTACTCCAAATACTTCTAGCTCCTCTTTGTATTCCTGCACTCTTTATGATCGGTAGCCTGTTATCTTGGCTTTGAGTACTGACTTGGTACCATTCCCGGGTGGTTTCCAATGTGTCCCCTCACTTAGCTGGTAACTGGAGAAGACTCCCTTGTTCAGCCTCCTTTATACCCCTCACCCTGCTTAGCATCGGGCAATAGCAGGCATCCAGGCAGTGCTAACCTACTTTATTTATTCGCAGGGGTGGTGGTGTGGAGTATAGCTAATAACTATTAATTCAGTGTTGCAATTAAAAAAGAAAGCCAAGAAAATCCATAAAACTTTATCTCCATGTTCAGTTTAGCGCTTTACCTCAACAGTTTTCTTAACTCTGTGTTTACATTCACATAGTGTTCAGTGCTTGTCCAGTTCCCTGAGGCAAGCAGGTGAGATGTCATTATGTTTGACTTTCACGTTACATTTCATATTGGATATATTTGTGCAATGACAAAACCTTCTTTTATAAGTAAACAGCCGGAAGCCCAGAGAGACTAAGAGCCTAACCCAGGGTCACCTGGTTAGTGTTTGGCACAGGCCAGGGCCGCGGTTCACATCTTCCAGCTGATCCTCTTCCAGTGCCTTTTCATTCCAGTGCTGGGAAATGTAGCCCCATCAGCCAAGCAGCCAAGTCACATTGCTGCCCCTTTACCTGCCAGTGATGGCAGTGCTACAAAAAGTGGCAAAGGAAAGGTCAGAAATAGGAGTGATAAAAGACATGGAAGTGCTGGAAATGAATCCTCAGCCTCCACCTCCCTATTTGAGCGCCTAACAGGTGTCCAACTCTGACAGTGCTGTTCATTGTTCATAACATACTCTTTAAAATCAGACTGCTCTTTTATAGGACATGCTTTTATCCTGGTCCCTTTCCTGCTAGTAGTCACCGTCATGGGCAGAAAGTGCCTGACTGTGCTCTGTTTGTAACGTAGGTGGGAGGGAAAGTGGGAGAGGGAGCGGGTTGAACTGGAGCCGAGCTTTTTACAGCTCTGTTGTTCTAGGACCAGAGAAGTTACACTCCTGCTTTCATCACCTCTCCACCTCCGAGTCTCAGCCACCCACTCCTGCCTGCTTCCCCACACGCCACGTCCTGGGGGAGGACAGGGTGGTGGGCAATGACCCCTCCACCCTCTGTCCTGGGAGGTGCAGAAGTCTGCTTCAACTTTTGAGCTGTTTTGGTAGTTGGGCTTTTCCAGCCTTTCTAGACATCTGCTTTCCAGCTCTGGGAAATTGGAGATGTAACTTAACCATACATGGACTATACTAATGTATTCAGTGGCATTAATGTGATGTTGTCTGTAAGGTGTTCTGTGACTGGATAGGAGGTTTCTTTTATCTCACAGGATGCTTCATATCCAATTCTAAAGGCATACAGGCTGCAGGTGTAATTCAAGTTCTTACATGTCTGTAAGGCAGACATGAACAGTATTTGGTAATATGACCATGTGTTCATAGATTACAGTTAGTCCGCTGGCTCTGTATCTAATAAAAGTTTAAATTCCAAACTCTTGAAGAAAATTTGTGGAACATGTCTTTTTGCCTGTAACTAGTTACAAAAACTGAAATCACAACTCTACCACAAGCAACAGTGTTTCCCAGTAGAGAAATCCCTCCACTTTTACAACCTCTAAGTAATGCAGTGGTTCTTTGGATGAGATGAGGGATGCCAGAGTATTTTGTTGGGAAACTAGAGTGGCATGACAAGTATTCTGGGACTGGTTACAGTTGAATCTCTACTTCCTATATCCTGGACTGATTACAGAGGCAATGTTAGTGCAGTAACCAGCTTCTGAATGCAAGTATAGCTAGGAAGACAACAGAGAAAATAGAAGGGATATAAAGTAATGGAGGGACTTCATAGCAGTACGAATGGTGAATTTGACACCACCAGCTGCTGACATGAAATTTGCAGGAATTTGTGAGAAGTGGTGGGTGTCATTGCAAGCAGGAGATTTCTGCAGCTTTGGGGGTGAACAGGCAAAGGGAGAGCAGATATGGTGGTTACCCAGGGGCTATTTGTGTCCTGAATGTGAAAATGTCTGGTCCCCTGTTCAATTTTGCAGCCACAACTTCACATGACTCACGGCATTATTTCCAGGAGAAAACCATAAAAGCACAAACAACCTCTGTTTCCCAAAGTGTTTGTTCTCGATCTGAGATGACTGTCCTGTGGTGGGAGGTAAGTGGGCGATGGGGCCTATTACATCACCCCCTTTCACTAAAAGTCTACCTTGCTGCTTTTCACCCTACTCCTAGAGGTGCTGTCATTCTGTTACACCTAGACCTGTAAGACGGGCTTGCCTGAATCCTCACATGAAGAGGGACGGTTGTGTGCAGTTTTAAAAAATTGCTTGGGTCATGGGGTCCTATGTTCCCTCCATTGGAAATCACTGTTCCAGAGCAAATAGTATGCATCTATAGAAACTATATTGTTTGTAAGATGTCTTCAGAAGTTTTGCAGTAGGTTTAAATATTTGCTTAGTGATGGCATCTTGATTGTTTGAAGGAGGCAATCCTCACTAGGGGCTTTGTGTGCTTCCTGTCTGAGAGTTCCTTTACTGGCAGTAGAGTGTTCGTAGGCAGAGTTAGAAAGTTACCTGGTCTGAGAAGCCGAATTTGCCAGCAGCTGGGAATTGGCAGAAGAGTCAGTTATGGAAGGAAGGCTTTAGGATTATCTGGTAGCAGAGTTCTGGGATCCAAACCCTGGGAAACCTCAGCTTTTGTAGAGTATGTTCTGTAGAAATAGGCTATTGGATAATTTTAACACTTGTTATGGGATGTAGAGTTGGGGAAAGACTTAAACGTGAAAGAACCTTAAAAGAGAATCTCCAAATATTTTAAAGAAGACAGTTTTCAGAATGAGAGCTTTTCTGGAAAAGACTAGTTATTCACTTCACAGGGGAAGCAGGGAGCAGGTGTAACTGCACTTACGGTAACTTAAAAGGTAAACCTTACCCTCCCACTTAGCTGTTTCCTGGTGTACGTTCATCTTCCACATCTGCAGTTTTAGATATGACGTGTCACTTTCTGGTACTCCATTCTGCTTCTGAGTGAGAGACTGACACAAAGTCACATAGAAACTGAAAAATTGTGCAAAGGACTTTATTGTTAAAAATGTAGACCTGTGGCAGGGTACTTCATTTGCAAGTGACTTTCAGTAAAGAGAACACTTAAAAGAATGCAGTGTTATTTCTTTTTTTTTATTCCTTTAAGCCTTTGAATAGAAGGTTTCTTTGCAGAGTTTCTGGTGTACATCAGAAAAAGCAGGAACTAAAAATAGCTTTAAGAAGGCACCAGTATAGACGTTACTTATAGTATGGTATCTGTCTTAAAGTTAATTCTTTAAAGCAGGAAGTTGTAACTCTCAATTTCTTAAGCAAATATAAACATTCTTGACTCTTAATGACATTCTTTGTGGGGTGAAGCTGCTTTTGCTTCCATTCTGAGCATTGAAAGGCCTTCTAGGATACTTCTACCAGTCCTCAATATTTTATTTTCCCCCTGTTGTGAACATGTTATTAAACTTGAAGCAGATATAAATATCATTAACTTGCTACATATGTAGATATTCAGTGTTACATAGTCAGAAAGTTTGTGTACATCGCGCATATCTACATAATTCCCCCCTTTCCAACTGTGTTTCTGATGAAAGGATGGTGGGAAATGGCATTATGGGGATGTGTCTTACAGTACACATTGTTTCCCCGGTTCCCTCTACCAGATCTGGATGTTCCTTCATCTTTCGGCTTCTAGATTTACTAGCTCTTTTTCTTAAGCCAGGTGTAACTCATCCCCTTTCTCACACACACAGGTGTACACACACACACACACACACACACACACACACACACACACACACACACACACACACACACACACACACACACACACACACACACACACACACACACACACACACACACACACACACATATTCTGCCGTAGGGAGTAGCGTGCACCATCCCATTCTCTGACTCCAGCTCTGGACCCGCCCACTGGAGGCAGTGTCTTAAACGAATTCATTTGTAAGTTCCTTTTTAAAACTCGAGTGGTCGGGAAATAGGACTGATATCCACACCTAGTAGGCAGGCCCTCAAGGATAACTTCTATGGTTAATGCCAGGTTATCTTAATGTTTGAGTACCTGGGTTTCATGGCTTCCTGTACCACCTGTGTGACCCATAATTCCCACATTTCTGTCTCCCACTAGAATTTTTCTCTCCAACTCTGGACGCTTACAATCTTCTGCTGATTTGGCATCTTCACTTGGAACTCTGATATCTTAAAACCAACATGTGTAAAAACTGAGCTCTTGGTCCTCCTACCCCCCAAACTGGTTCTTTCTGCAGCCTCCCCCATTCAGTTAGTGGAAACTTAATCCTTCCAGTTGCTTGGGTCAAAAAACTTGGAGTTATTCTGACTTTCACTGACATACCACATGAATTCTGTCAATAGATCTGGTTTGACACTGCCTTTAAAACATCTCCAGAGCCGAGCCGCTTCTCACCATGGCTCCTGCCTCCACTGCTGCTTCCCTGCCCTGAGCCACTGTCCTCTCCTCCTGCACAGCCCTTCTCAGAGGCTTCCCTCCTTTCATCTCTGACCCGTTTCGACTATTCTCACCCGGCAGTCAAATGAGCCTTGAAAACCTAAGTTAGATTGTGTCGTCCTTCTGCAGTGCCTCCCCATTTCACTCTGGGTAAAAGCCACAGTCCTTACAACGTCCTCCAAGGCCGTACAGGATCTGCACTGACCCTTCTCCGCAGCTCCAGCTGTGCCCCCATTCTGGAACATGCGAGGTGCAAGCTGGCCTTGGTGATGGTTATTCCATCCAACTGGGACTTCTCACCTCATAGTCCTAGTTCTAACCTCAGTCCTCAGTGTGGCCTGCTCTGGTATTTAATACAATATCACCCTCATCCCATACCCTCAACTGTCTTTACCTTGCCCTTTTATTTTTTCCATGGTTCCTCTTTCCTAACATGCCACCTCCTCTGCTGCTCTGTTGTGTGAATTGTCACCTCCACCCCTCACCCCAGCTAGACTCCAACCAAGCTCCGTGAGCACAGGACTTTTGTTTTGTTTATTGATCTATTCCAAGTGCCTAGACTAGTCCTGGGTACATAGTAGGAAGTCAAAATTTATTTGCTGAATAGATTAAAAGACTATTTTAAAAATGATTCATCCTTTCAGGAACGGGTGAGGAAAGGAAGCTGCATGAAGGAAAATGGTTCAGTAAATAATGATATTTGCCTGTTGTACTATGTGTGATATATATATGAGTTTTAGTCTTAATTTGGTGTCCCAGTTTCTTAATTTAATAGCTGTCTTAAGGTGTAATTTACAGTCCATAAAATTCACACATTATAATTGTACAAGTCAGCCATTTCAGGTATTTCTACAGTTGTGCAACTGTGTCCTCAAAAAGTCCCCTTGTGTCCGTCCATATGTAGTTCGGCTTCCCCCCGGTGGCAACCTGATTTTATTTGTTTTTTTGGCAATCACATCTCAAAAGAATAATTTACACAGCAGTACTAATATAGCTTTGCACTTTTAGAAATTACACTTAAATATGAAATAAACGGTCATTGCTGAATGTAGGCAGCAGTATCAGACATCGGTGAGAAGAATGGAATTGAGTGTCAGACTGGCTGCAGTCTTACCCAGCTCCACCATTTACCTAGTTACCCAAATTATTTTCTGCCTCAAGCACTTTATCTGTTATATGGGGGTAATAATAGCAGCTTACAGAGTTGTTGTGAGGATTAAGCAAACAGGGAAACAAAATTTAGTACAGTGGCCAACTTATGTTATTACCTAAAAAATAGCCTTGCAGGTATACAGCAAAATTCAAATCAGTTTCTAAAGTATGTGTACAATATGATCCAGCTCCTGCCTGGTTTATAAACACGTATGCCTACTGCAGAATGTAAAAGCAGACTAATTTCCAACAGAAAAGATCATTTCTCAGCATTTTTTCAAAGGTAGTTGCAAAATCGTTTTTACTAAATTTTCTGTGCACATCTCTGACAGATCTTTGACACCAGGGAGGTAATTATCTACTTTTTTGTTAAAATCATGCTGACCATCAGAAAGTGTTCTGAATTATATTTTAGCCTTTATGTTGGGAAATACTGTGAGACTTCTAAATTAATGGGAGGAGGGGCATTAATTGTAGCTTTTGTAGCCTGATAAGCCTGCACTAAATTATCTTTTTTAAACTTTTTATTAAAGTAATTAATTAATTTTTTGCTGGGGGGAGGTAATTAGGTTTTTATTTATTTATTTTATTTTTAGAAGAAGTACTGGGGATTGAACCCAGGCCCTTATGCATGCTAAGAATATGATCTTTCACTTGAGCTACACCCTCCCCCCAAATTATCTTTAATAAGGTCTTTTTCTCTGTTTTGTTATTTTCTTTTATGTACAGATGCACAAAGCAGGGTCATCAGAAACCTCTCAATTCCAAAGGTGATAATAGTGAAAAACTTTGCACAGTGACAGTGAATCCTTGGCATATGAAGAAAGATTGTAAAGTCCTGAATGAATTAAGAAGGTATTGTTCCATTAACATACATGTAACCATGGCTCTCTTACCTTTATTTTTCAGTTTATAATGAAGATACTCCTCACCCGTCAAGGTTGCTTTGTTAGATATAGGGACTATCTAAAGACTTTTCTGCAAGTTTTTTAAATAAGTAAGAGCAGGTAATTTATCAGAAGTGTGAATGGTGTAATCTGCTCTGTCTAGTATGGTAGCCACCAGCCACATGTGGCTATTGTGAATTGAGATGTCCTATAAGTGGAAAATATGTAATAGATTTTCAAGACTTCGTACAACAAAAATAATGTAAAATATTTATTAATAAGTTTTCAAAGTGTTAATCACACTTTTGAAATGATAGTACATTGGATATTTTGGGATAAATATAATTATTCCTGGAATTAAGTACACTTGTTTCTTTTTATTGTCTAAATGGGATTACTGGAAAATTGTGACTTGCACTATGTTTCTATTGACAGTGCTTGCTTCTAACTTATTGCAAATAATATGAAAAGAAAACTTTGATTTCAAATTTTGTAATTGAGTAGTTGATTTACATCATATTAGTTTCAGGTGTACAACACAGAGGCTCAACATTTTTATAGATTATATTCCATTTAAAGTCACCATAAAATAATGGCTATATTTCCCTGTGCTGTATGATGCAGCCCTGTAACCTATCCATTTTATATGTAGTATTTTTTACCTCTCAATCCCCTATCCCCTTCCTGCCTCCCCTCTCCTCCTTCTCCCCATTGGTAACCACCAGTCTGTTCTGTGTACCTGTGAGTCTATTTCTGTTTTATTATAGTCATTAATTTGTTTTATTTTTTAGATATACATGTAAGTTAATACATAGAATACTTGTTTTTCTTTCTCTGACTTATTTCACTCAGCATAATACCCTGTAGGTCCATCCATGTTATTGCAAATGCCATTATTTTATGTTTTATGGCTGAGCAATATTCCATTGTGTGTGTGTGTTCATATGTATATATGTGTGTGTATATATATGTATATATGTATATATACATATATATATAATATACCACACCTTCTTTATCCAGTCATCTGTCAGTGAACATTTGGATGGTTTAAGGGTCTTGGCTATTGTAAATAGTGCTGCTGTGAACATTGGGGTGCATGTGTCTTTTTGAATTATATATTTCTCCAGACATATACCCATGAATGGGATTGCTGGATCACACGGAAGTCTATTTTATTTTTCTAAGGAACCTCTATAATGTCCTTCATAGTGGCTGCACCAATTTACATTCCCATCAACCGAGTAGGAGGGTTCCTTTTTCTCTTAAAAGGTCAAAAGTTCTCTACATTTATATACTTTCCTTTCGGTTTAGGACACAATTTGGCAAAAGCCAGATAGAATTTAATAGCAGCAAATACAATATTTTTTTAAATGGCCATGCATTATGGATAGATATGTTATTGATGAGTTGGTTCCCTATATTTGTAGATGTAGAAGTTTTTATAGCTTCACAGACATTTCAGTCTTGCAGAGAGAAAAATGTCTTTGCATTTTGCTGAACTTGTCCGGGTGGCTTTATCGAATTTGTTCCAGGCCTGAAGAAGTGAATACACATCCAAATCTGAACCATTTGAATGTCTGCAAGATTTTAAGAGTCTAGAATGTCAGATCTGAACTATAACTCTGGTGAATGACATCAGTGAGTGGACTCAAGAAAACTCCATTTGAGTGCAAAGCCTTTCATAAGCCAAAAAAGGCTTTGAAATTCTGGCAAATCCAGAGACTTTTGTGCACCACATATGACCACAAACCCATGGGGACAACCACAGGCCTTCTGGAGTGCCAAGGGAATTCCACGTGAGGAGTCCAGCACTCACAGGAATCCAACAAGTCCCTGCCAGCCAGAGCACCTTCATTGCTACTGTGCTGTTTTGAGCAAATGCCTTTTCATCAGGTTCAAATTGGTTTGTTGTTATTTTTTTTGCATAAAAAAATCAAACAACTCCTTGTTCCCTTGGTGAAAGTAAAAGCCTAACATTTTCTGATTTCTTTTGACAGAGAAAACATGAGCCTATGAATCTAACCTCATCTGTGATGGTCTGCAGCTGGGAGCAACCTGATCAGTGTCAGTCCCTTTGCAGCCATTGGCTGGGAGCCTGCATGTTACCTGGAATGGTACTTGAAACATGTCACCCTAGCCGTACCTTCACTGTGGGCTGGGAGGCGAGTCAGTCAGGATCTGCATTATGGAATGTATGTTTCAGATCCAAAGCTAGGAGATCTTTTTTAATAGCCAGAGAATATAGTCATAAATATATCTATTAATGTACTAATGCAAGAACCGTTTTAAATATTTTTTATTATAAAAATTTACCCCCTAAATTTGAAAATGAAAGAACAGTGGAATTAAAAATCATCTGTACCTTAATTATACATAAAGAAACTTAAAATCCTTCTAAACATTTTTTTTTGTTCAAATGTAGGTATTTTTCCCTTCCAAAAAGGAAAATTATTGTTTCACATTTTTTTGCTTTTTCCTTTTATTATATTTTCCATATCAATAAATATAATTATTTTAAATCCCTTTTAATGGCTGTTTAACACTATATTGAACAGATATATAAATAGTCCTAGGTTTCAGAAATTAAAAAATTTGTCATTACAATACCACTGCAAAGAATATTATGGTGTTTCTAATTTTAGTTACTAATTTGGACTAAAAATTAACAAGTTTGCTTTTCTTCATGTAAAACAATGGTTATTTTATGAATGAACTCTTAGGACTTTAAATGACTTTTCAGTAATTTCAACAAAGAAATTATCTTTAAGGCAAAAATGTATGATGGTTTGCAAATCTATTTTTATTATATCTTCACTTTTACCAGTGTCATATGTGTGTGTGTTTGCACAAGTGCTTTAACTACCAGCAACGTAAGAAAAATCTGTGTACTAAAAATGTGAAAATAGTTTCCTCATTTGTGTTTTCATTCTCCCAATATAGGTTTTGGATGACAAGCTTGTATTTGAAAAGTACACACCCTGTGGGAGGTTCTCTGTACATACGCTGAGATACTGCACATAAAGTTGCCTCTGAAGCCCAATGATCTGAAAACCCTGTCCTCAGCCTTTGATAATTTCAGCTGTTTTATGAAAGTCCTCCATGTGGATGAAAGTATCATCAAGCCGGAGCAAGAGTTTTTCATTGCCCTATTTGAGAAGAGCTGCGTGAACGACTTTTATATTCAGGATAGAGATACATTCTTCAATCCAGCCACCAGAAGCCACATTGTAAGTCTAAACCGAGTTTAGCTGCTGTCTTGGGGGTGATTTAGAACCTGCTGTTGAATTATCAGTGATTTGGTTTGGTTGGTTTGGTTTGGTTTTTAAAAGCTGCCCATAAAAAGGAAAAAAGTGAAAGAAAAGAAATATGCCTACAGATTCCTGTTAGGATAGTAAACAGTGGCTGGTTAGTTATCCTGTATAAACCACACACTCTTTTAGAATCTTTTTAGGTTTACTTCATCCTTTCTCAGATCAAGTATCAAGTAAGGGACAGTGTTAAAAACAATTCGGGATTAACAGGCTTGTGAGCTCCGGGATCTGCAAGGCAGCTTTCCCTCCCCATGGTGTAAGTCAAATGGCAGAAATGAAATAAAGCACCTCATGTATCCTCCGGTGTTAACAGGAAAAGGCTAATCTTCTTGACCTTGTTTCTTCCTGGGTAAAATGAAGATAATATGTCAGGAGGCGACAAGCTCACTTAGGGCAGGAACCATGTTGTCTTGTTCACTGCGGAATCCCAGGCACCAGGAAGGCTGAGTTTAACGAGTGAGTGAATGAATGAACTGTAGTTCCCCCAGAGTTACCATGTGGGGCGGTGCGGATTAGCAGCTAAGAGCATAGACTAGAGAGGGGAGGGTACAGCTCAAGTGATGGGGCACATGCTTAGCACGCATACGGTCCTGGGTTCAGCCCCCAACACCACCTCTAAAATAGACAAATAACCCTAATTACCTCCCCAGCCCCCACCAGAATTACCTTACTATCTCCCCGCCACCAAAAAAAAAAAAAAAAAAGAGAAGAGGCCAAGAGCATAGACTCAGGCTGGAACACCTGTGCTGGTTTCTAGCTGTCGACCTTGTAAAAAAAACACATTTAGCCTCTGTGTTTCTCAAGTTCCTCATCAATAAAATAGGGATAATAATAATACCCACTTCGTAGAGTTGCTATGGGGATTAATGAATCTGTGTCAATGTTAGAACAGCCCTGGCTAATAGGAAGTACTATGCATCTGTCAGCTCTTTTCATAATTACTGACAGATGTTATTATCAACCAAAGGAGTATTAGTTCTTTGTAAGGGAAATAAATGTTAGACCATTTCACTTATCATTTTCTGTAATTCAGGATTTTTCCCTCTGAAATACCATTTTCTGTCTGTGCACTAGGAAGCCACAGGGCTTTCCAAATTTCATCTGTCTGGGTTCTTGTCATTATGGCAATACTGCAGAGTGTTGACATTTTTTAGGGACTCCGTCTGAGATGACAGCAACCCCTCAAATTCAGGAGCACATCTCTAACTGATAACATCTCGCATGAAATGACGTTTTCAAAATGTAACAGCTTCAGACGCTTAATGATGCCATAAATGCAAGGATGTTATATCTAAGCTCTTTAAATAAATCCTGTCATTGAAATAAAGGAAATACTGTATTATAGCGCTCTATGACTTTGTTATCTTTGCTATCCATTTATCTGACTCTCTAAGACCAAAGAAAGCAAAGACTGAGATTGATCATTAGTACTGTGTGGTACACGTATATGTGGATTAAGACAATACTGAAATGCACTGTTTAAGATATTAAAATGGGCACTAAACAGCTGCTTGATGCACATGCATGAACAGAACAGGGAGCTGGGTGCAGGGAGCAGACACTGAGCTTCCTGGATCAGAGACCCAGCATAGCAGTCCAGCCCAGCAGTCCACCTGTTTTATATTTATGTCCCTGCAAAATTAGCAGTGAGAGTCTGAAATGAACTTTGGGGACTCTGGCAAACAGCTGTCATGATTACTAATGTGGGACACCAGGATTCTACAGTGTTTAGTTGGCATCTGCGCACAACCAGTACTTTTCCACTAAAGCCTGTTGTAATTGCTGGTCTCACATCCAGGCTGAGGAATCATCTTATGTGGTGTTTGGGAGGGAGGTAAGTGGAGTCAGGACCCATGTTAAGGCTGGGTGGGTAATAATCTGGTTCTAGTACAGGAGAAAGGAAAGTAGGTCAGGTGGGAAGGAGAATGACTGGATTTAAATTTTGTTTCTTGAGTAAGCTAAATATATAACATCATGTCAAGTTTCTTTGTTGTTTATATTCCATGTGCTGTCACTGAATAACTACTGAATTGTGGGGACAAAAAAGCCTGGGTTTTAGAATTGACCCTGCCTCTAACCTGCCAGAGTCCAGGTTCCTCTGGGTGTCCAAGGAGGGGGCTGGACCATCAGGTGTCCCTCCACTGCAGCAGTTTGGGCACTTGCGTGGCCTAGTTTTTTTGCTGTGGAAGACTGGCACTGTTGTAGGACATTAAGCATCTGCAAGGCTCTCACCAGGTACCCACGGTTGTCCCAGGACTGTAACATCCAAGTGTTCCTTTCCACTCACTTTTGCAAATGACCCTCAGAGGGTTAGTATTAATACTGGGTGAGAATTATGAAAAATTATATGGTACCTCCATCCCTCCTGGCAAGTGAGGGCCTCTTATTTACAAATGTCCACAAAGTGTTAACACCACATTTTATCAACAGAACATGCGAACACATGGTGACATTGACGCTCACCTGTTTACTTCTGCTTCCCAGTGCAACTTCAGCCTCCGTCAGAGGACCTCAGCTGCCCCAGCGAACAGGGCCTTCTGTACAGGGAATGGGCTCCTCCTCGAAGCATAGACAAGAAGCAGCCCTTAGATCTCATCAGGTGAGCTGCTGTGGAGGGCACTCCAGTGGGAAGGGCTCAGGGTTGCCCTCACGGCATCTGAGTGTGACAGTCCTCCAAGAGTTTTACGAACCAGGAAGCTCACAGGAGCTCTGAGCTTTGTTGCCCCAAGTTTTTACTGGAGGCTTTATAACAAAGACATGATTTACTGGGTCACTACCGACATGGCTAACCCAAACCCTAACTGTAACTCAAACCTTTACTTAGCCCTAAACGTTGAGCCCCTTCCTCTCCTGGTGGTCACTCACTTGTCACAAAGCTCAAAGCCCCACTCCTCTAATCACATGGTTGGTGTCTCTGGCTGGCCAGTCCCCATCCTGAGTCATCCCATGAACACAAGCCAAACAAGGGTCCACCATGAATAGCAAAGACATTCCTATCTTGGGAAATTTCAAGGCTTTAGTGGTTGCCGTCCAGGAACTGGGACCAAAGACCTACCAAATTCTTCATTAAACAGGAGTAAATGTTAGTTTTCACTTAAATTATAAAATAAGAGAGAAATTCTCACTGCTTTGCTGTATCTGCTGTTCGACACCGTTTCACTACACCACGTGACTGTAATGTCGCTCTCAGCATGTGTCTTCTCAGAGCAGCAGTGCCGGCTGCTTCCCGGGAGCTTATGCAGTTTGGGCAAGGCTGCTGGGGGGACGGAGGCCAAGGACAACCGAGCAAACAAAAATAATTGGGCGAATAAGGAAACAATGTCAGATTGAAATGAATGAAGTAACACAGTGTTGAGATGGGAGACTTGGGGGGAAGTGAGTCAGGAAAGCTATCTTTGAGTAGGTTACATGTGAGCTGAGATGGTGATAAGGATGCTGGACTTTGAGGATCTGGGAAAAGTCACCCCAGGAACAGAGGCAGCTTGTCCATTGGCCCCGAGGCACAAATATGCTCAGCAGGTTTGAGGAGATACTGGAGCCAGCGCTGGTGAGAGTGATGAGACGCGAGGTTTAGAAGGGCATCAGGAGCATGGAAAGGAATGTAGACTCTTAAGTGCAGTGAGAAACAGTCATGATTGTTTAAGCACTAAAGTAATTTTCTCTCACTTACATTTTGCAAAGATAATGTGGAGAATGAATTGCAGGGACCCAGGAAGCAGGGAGGCCGGGTAGGAGGCTCTTGGAGTGGGCCAGATGAGAGATGGTGGGAGCCAGGGAGGAATGCGTTTGGGGAGTGGGGCTGACAGGATGCAGTTATGGGCTGGCTGTGGATGGTGAGGAGAAGAGGAGGGTCAAGGTAGCCCCAGGTCGGCCTGGAGCCAGGTGCCTGTTCTTTCTAATCTCAGCGCCCCATGCAGGTGCCCACCTACTTGGGCAAACCTCTTAACCTTCCAAGTGAGGGTTTTAAAACACAGAAGTCTTTTTGTTTGTTTCACATATTATGGAAAGATTCAAACATGTACAGAAGTAGAGAGAACAGCACAGCCAGTCTGCCTGTATCAGTCACCCAGCTCCAGAATTATAAACTCAGAGTCACTGTTGTTGCATCTTTCAGCTCCACCTCCTCCCCTCTCCCGCTAAGGGATCATTTTGAAGACATTCCTACATAGCTTAACCTTTCATTAGTGAAATGACAAGGTCTCTTTCAAATACAATTGGAATATTCATTTTTTTTTAGGGTTACAAAATAATTCCCTGATTGTCACAAAAATACACTTTTAAGCAGTTTTGGGGTTGAAATCAGGATCCAGACTAAGTTCACACATTGCAGCTAGCATATCTCTCAAGTGGGTTCTAATCTATAATTTTCCTGTTTCTCATTTTCCTTGAAATTGCTGAGGGATTTCTCTATTTCCTGTTTGGTTGATTTCATTCTCCCCTGTGGTTAGACTTATTTCTCCATCCTATGTATTTGCTTTAGCTAAGTGATTTGATCCTCCCCTAAAAGCTTGATCTGATTGAGATTCAACTTTGTGCAAGAATACTTGTTATGTGAAGTTTTGTACTCCTAGCATAAGGTACATAATGTCCAGTTGACTCTCTTTATTGTGATGACAGCAGCCAATAATGATTGTCACCTGAGATCATTATTTCATAAGGGATTTTATTTCATGTGGTCATACCCTAATTTCCTCCCTCAATTATCAGCAAGATCACAGTCATGAAGAGGCACTTTCTCATTAACCCGGGTTATCCTGTAGAACACAGTTTTAAAAGAGGATGTTTGTACATATGTAAATATTTAAAGTTGATACATTTTTCTTTTTAATTTTTTTTCTAATGGAGGTACTGAAGATTGAATCTAGGACCTTATGCATGCTGAGCACACACTCTGCCACTGAGTGTACCCCATCCCCCTTGAGATTCATATTTATATGATATTTTCCTTCTGTTATTTTTATTTTATGTTATACAGTATTTGATGGCAGGGCAATGGGTTTGATGGCTATTTAATCATTCTTTATGGGCTTTTGGGATTTGTGTGTATGTTTGTGTTTGTAAAGAAAACAATTTCCCCACTATTTTAAGTATGTTTTGCTAAGGAAAATATGTTGATCTGTTCCCTGCTCCTGGTCCATGTGTTCCCTTTGTTGCTTCCCACTAGTGGCCCCTTGAGCTCTGTGACAAGTCTAGCGTGTCGTTAATCCAGGTTGAAGGAGATCTGAAGAGATTTATTCAAGGAGATGAAATTTGTAGACAATGTATTGGAAAGTATTGAGAAAGTTATTCATTAGGAGAAGGTCTGGGGTTGAATTGTTAAGTGCACAGAAATCTAAGCTATGAACCACCAAGACAATTATTAACTTCAGGGAAAACAAAGTAGGAAAGGAAAAAGTAAGCCTAGCAGACAACTTGCTACAGCTGTGAACAGTCTGTACAGAGTCCTAATAACGTAAAGCAAGGATACCGAGCTGATCAAAATTATAATGTAATTGTATCAAAAGTTTGGAAGAATGAAGGTTTGGGTGTGTAGATGAGATGGGGTTTGAAAGAGAGCTTAATCCTCATTTTCCAAAATAGATAGTTAAATAGGTGATACATAAAGCTGAAAAAGGCAGTAGGCTGTGTTACAAGGATATTAGTCAGAGACAGGGAGTAATTATTCCAAGAGTCAGCAGTAGGAGCTGAACGTGGTTGCTTCTGGCCAGGAAATGGGGCGGTTGTTGGGAACTGCTCCTTTTTACAATCGGTGTTCGAGAACTGTTTGACTCTTTAATGAATGTATGGTATAACTTTGATAAAAAGAAATCAAAGCTGAATTTTGAAAAATTGATGTTAAGAATTGGGGTGTTTTTGACAGAGAGAGATAACAATCAGACAAAACTACATTTGAAGGGATCCTCATTATTTCTAGCCTTTCAGCAAGGACTACGGGGCAGACATCTGTTTAAGGTTAAAAAATTCTTTCTGACCATCTTGCCAACATGTAACCTGTGGAAGTAATGAACTCCCCGTCACTGTAAATATCCAGGCAGAGGCTGCCTGCCCAGCTTTCTAACTGTAGCAGGGTGTCTTTACCACTGGCCAGTTGGAGCAGGCAACTTCTAACATTCTTTCAGTTTTGAATGTGGCATTTTCAGGACGGATAGTTGATAAGAATGTATTACAAGAAGCTTAACAAGAAAGAGTCCAAGACATCTCAAGCCCATTGCCAAGGTTTTCTCTGCCAGACACCATCCTGAGCCTGCCATCCTTGAGCCAGGCCACAAAGCCCAGTCACATGAGAATGAAAACACTTTGTCCCTCCTGTCTGATTTGGCATCGGGCTCAGCCCTTTCCGCCATGGAATGGTCCACGCCCAGGTCTCTGACGATGGAGCTGGTCTCACAGCAGCCCTGTGAGCGCTGGTCCAGCCCAAGGGGGTTCCTGCGTGAAGTTTTCCAGGACTCCAGGCTGTTCTCAGAGCTGAGTCCCCCCTAGACTAAGCCCTCGGAGCTCATCTCAGCTCCAGACTGAGCCGGAAGCCTCAGAGAGAACTCAGAGCTGAGGAAAGCCACAGGTTTTACCCAGCACTGCCGAGTCAGCAGTGAGCCAGCTGAGGGAGGTATCAGCCACAGCAAACACACCTGAGCCGCCGCCTCATTGTTCCGCCTCATCCCCTAAGCCCTCTGTGTCTGCCTGTCTGTGTCTGTCTCCCTTTCAGGACCAGCCTGGCACCGCTTCATGCCCTGCCTCATTGCTTCTAATCTTGCCTCCCTGGCCTGTTCCGTCTACTCCATATTAACTGAGAAACATTGAAGAGTTTTTAAAACCTAAGAACAACAGACGTGCTAGATACAAAGAATACAGGGCATTGCCTTCCTCAGTCACATCCCTCCTGCCCTCTCCCATTCCCACAATGAGTTTTATAAATATTTTGTCACAGAGACATTGCACTCCCAGTTGTTATCATTATCAGCCATTTCCTTATTATCTGTGGTTTACGATGCTTTTGCTCCAGGGAAGTTCACGAGATAAGGCAGGAGCAGATGACTGAGCCAGTAGTTGAAGTCCACTTGTGTCAAGCCTGTTAAGAATGATCTTTGGGGGGATTTGTTGAATGTGCCAGTCTGTCCAGTGAGTGGTGATGATCCCCTGCATCTGCTCCGGAGTCGGCCTCGTCCCCTCCTTTGCTCTGTTCTCATTTATCTCTCTTCAGCAGGTGAACCAGTGATCTGTACTTCTATGATACGTAAAATACTTCTTATTTCACGGTAGAATTTGGGGGCTTCTATGAAAACGCATATGTTTTAAGTGTGAATTGAGTCAGAGGTTTAAACTTAAAGCCCCCTTGATTTAGAATCAGAAATTAGTATGATGGAAGGAGGGTATAGCTCAGTGCTACAGTGCATACCTAGCATGCATGAGGTCCTGGGTTCAATCCCCAATGCCTCCATTTAAAAAACAAATAAATAAACTTAATTATGCCCACCAAAAAACAAAGAAAAAAGAAATTAACATGAGGATGAAGCTACAGTGTGATTGTGTGTCTTCTGAAACTACCTTCTGTCTTTCTGCAGGAAATTCTATGGAGAGACGGTTGGAATCTACTTTGCTTGGCTGGGCTATTACACTCAGATGCTCCTCCTGGCAGCAGTCGTGGGGGTGACTTGCTTTCTGTATGGATATTTTAATCAAAATAACTGTACCTGGAGGTAACTTCTCTTTATTCCTTGTTACCGTGCTGACTTAAATTAGAATGACTTTCTCCAGGAACATCCATGTTGCTGAAAATGGCCCTATATTGTCAGTATTTATGGACGAGTAGTATTCCATTGTATTAATATACCACTTCTTTAACCAGTCATCCATTGATGGACATTTAGGCTGTCTCCATGTCTTGGCTATTGTAAATAGTGCTGCTATGAACATTGGGGTGCTGGTGTCATCCTGAAGTAGGGTTCTTTCAAGATATATGCCCAGGAGCGGGATTCCTGGGTCATATGGCAAGTCTATTCCTAGTCTTTTGAGGAAACTCAATACTGTTTTCCACAGTGGCTTCACCAAGCTGCATTCCCACCAGAAGTGTAGGAGGTTCCCCTTTCTCCACAGCCTCTCCAGCATTTGTCATTTGTGGATTTTTGAATGACGGCCATTCTGACTGGTGTGAGGTGATACCTCATTGTAGTTTTGATTTGCATTTCTCTGATAATTAGTGATATTGAGCATTTTTTCATGTGCCCATTGATCATTTGTATGTCTTCCTTGGAGAATTGCTTGTTTAGGTCTTCTGCCCATTTTTGGATTGGGTTATTTGGTTGTTTCTTATTAAGTCATATGAGCTGCTTATATATTCTGGAGATCAAGCCTTTGTCAGTTTCATTTGCAAAAATGTTCTCCCATACTCTAGGTTGTCTTTTTGTTTTACTTATGGTGTCCTTTGCTGTGCAGATGCTTGCAAGTTTCATTAGGTCCCATTTGTTTATTCTTGCTTTTATTTCTATTGCTTGTGTAGGCTGCCCTAGGGGAACATTTCTGAGATGTATGAGATATTTTGCCTGTATTTTCTTCTAGGAGGTTTATTGTATGTTGTCGTATGTTTATCTTGCTGAAGAGACTGTCTTTATTCCATTGTATATTCTTGCCCCCTTTGTTGAAGATTAGTTGACCAAAAGTTTGTGGGTTCATTTCTGGGCTCTCTACTCTGTTCCATTGGTCTATATGTCTGTTTTTGTACCAATACCATGCTGCCTTGATGACTGTAACTCTATAGTATTGTCTCAAGTCTGGGAGAGTTATTCCTCCAGCCTCTTTCTTTTTTTCTTAAGTAATGCCCTGGAAATTCTATGTCTTTGATGGTTCCATATAAATTTTATTGTGATTTGTTCTAGTTCTATGGAATATGTCCGGGGTAATTTGACAGGGATTGCATTAAATCTGTAGATTGCCTTGGGCAGTGTGACCATTTTAACAATATTGATTTTTGCAATCCAAGAGCATGGGATACCTTTCCATTTCTTAAAATCTTCTTTAATTTCCTTCACCAATGGTTTATAGTTTTCTGTGTATAATTCTCTCACCTCTGTGGTTGGATTTATTCCTAGATATTTTATTACTTTGGGTGCTATTTTAAAGGGGATTGTTTCTTTACTTTCTTTTTCTGTTGATTCATCATTAGTGTAAAGAAATGCAACTGACTTTTGAACATTAATCTTGTAACCTACTACTTTGCTAAATTCTTCGATCAGCTTTAGTAGTTTTTTTGTGGACCTTTTAGGGTTTTCTATATATAGTATCATGTCATCTGCATATAGTGACACTTTTACCTCTTCTTTTCCAACTTAGACCCCTTTTACTTCTCTTACTTGCCTGATTGCTGTGGCCAGGACTTCCAAGACTATGTTGAATAGGAGTGGTGATAGTGGGCATCCTTGTCTTCTCCCAGATTTTAGTGGGAAGCTTTTGAGTTTTTCACCGTTGAGTGCTATGCTGGCTGTAGGTTTGTCATATATAGCTTTTATGATGTTGAGATATGTTCCCTCAATACCCACTTGGGTGAGAATTTTTATCATAAATGGGTGTTGAATTTTATCAAAAGATTTTCTGCATCTATTGAGATCATCATGTGGTTTTTGTCCTTTCTCTTGTTGATGTGAAGTATTACATTGATTGATTTGCATATGTTGAACCACACTTGTGTCCCTGAGATGAACCCCATTTGAGTATGATGTATAATCTTTTTTATGTGCTGTTGGGTTCTATTTGCTAGTATTTTGGTAAGGACTTTTTGCATCTGTGTTCATCAGCGATATTGGTCTGTAATTCTCTTTTTTGGTGGTGTCTTTGCCTGGTTTTGGTATCAGGGTGATGGTGGCTTCATAGAATGAGTTTGGGAATGTTCCTTCTTTTCAATCTTCTGGAAGAGTTTGAGAAGGACTGGCATGAGTTCTTTTTTGTATGTGTGGTAGAATTCCCTGGTGAAGCTGTCCAATCCTGGACTTTTATTTCTAGGGAGGTTTTTTTTATTGTTAATTCGATTTCAATCCTAGTGATCGGTTTGTTCAAGTGGTCAGTTTCTTCTTGATTCAGTCTTGGTGGACTGTATGTTTTCAGAAACTTGTCTGTCTCCTCTAGGTTATCCATTTTTTTCCCATGTAGTTTTTCATGATATCTTCATATGATATTCTGTATTTCTATGTTATTTGTTGTAATTTCTCCATTTTCCTTTCTTATTTTGCAAATTTGCGCTCTCTCTTTCTTCTTCTTTGTGAGTTTTGCCAGAGGTTTCTCGATTTTATTTATTCTTTCAAAAATCTAGCTTTTGGTTTGATTGATTATTTTCTTTATTTTTTTCAGTCTCTATTTTATTTATTTCCTCCCTGATCTTTATTATTTCCTTCCTTCTGCTGACTTTTGGGTGTTTTTGCTCTTCTGTTTCTAGTTCTTTTAGCTGGTGGGTTAGATTGTTTATTTGATATTGTTGTTTTTTTTTTTTTTGAGGAAAACCTGTATCGCCCTAAACTTTCCTCTTAGCACTGTTTTTGCTGCGTTCCATAAGTTTTGTGTGGTTGTGTTTTCATTTTCATTTGTCTCAAGGTATTCTTTAATTTCAACTTTGATTTCATCATTGACCCATTGGTTTTTTAATAGCATGTTGTTTAATCTCTATGCTTTCCTTCTTTTTTTCTCCTTTGTTTCTCTGTATTTGATTTCTAGTTTCAATGGCTTTGTGGTCAGTAAAGATGCTTGAGATAATTTCTATCTTCTTAAAATTGTTGAGGCTTCTTTTGTGACCAAGTACATGATCAATCCTAGAAAATGTTCCACACGCAGTTGAAAAGAATGTATATCCTATTTTGGGAGGTTGTAATGCTCTGAAAATATCCACTAAATCTAATTTTTCTATTGTATCATTTAATTTCTCTGTTGCCTTCTTTATTTTCTGTCTGGAAGGTCTGTCTAGTGATGTTAATGTGGTGTTAAAATTTCTGACAATGATTGTATTCCCATCAATTTCCCCCTTTATGTTAGTAGTTGTTTTATGTACTTAGGTGCTCATGTTGGGTGCATATATATTAATGATTGTAATATCCTCATCTTGTATTGCTCCTTTAATCATTATAAAATGTCTTTATTTATCTTTCTTTATGGCCCTCGTTTTAAAGTCTATTTTGCCTGAAATCAGTACTGCTACACCTGCTTTTTTGGAATTTCCATTTGCATGGAGTTTCCTTTTCCGTCCATTCACTCTCAATCTATATGTGTCCTTCTCCCTGAAGTGTGTCTCTTGTATGCAGTGTATTGAAGGTTCTTGCTTTATTATCCAGTCTGCCACTCTGTCTTTTGACTGGAGCATTTAGTCCATTAACATTTACAGTAATTAATGATAGATGAGTGTTTATTGCTATTTTGAACTTATTTTTGCAGTTGATTTGGTATTTCTTCTTTGTTCCTTCCTTCTTCCTTTTGTGGTATGGTAATTTTCCTTTGTATTATCTTGGATTGTATTTAGTTTTTGTGACTCACTTGTAAGTTTTTGGCTTGTAGTTACACTTTTTTGTAAGTCTGTTAACCAATTACTGTAACTGTGTGTACTAAACAGATAGTAATGTAATCTCAAACCCATCCTACCAAGAACAAAAAATTTTAAAAAAAAGAAGAAAGAAAATAATACTCTATATTTTCTTGCTTCCCTCTCCCACTCAATGATTTAGATGTCTTCTTTTACAATTTCATGTTTATTCTATTTGTAATTCGTGGTAGTTATCACCTTTCCACTTATGAGTTCTCATTTCTGTAGCATCGTGCATCTTTTCTATTTAGAATAGACCTTTCAATATTTCGTTTAGCATGGGTTTAGTGTTGCTAAAGTCTTTTAGTTTTTGCTTCTCTGTGAAATTCTTTATCTCTCCTATTCTAAAGGATAGCCTTGCTGGAGAAATTATCCTAGGCTGCATCTTCTTTTTCATTCAGGACTTTGAATATATCTTGCCACTCCCTTCTGGCCTGTAGTGTTTCTGTAGAGAAATCAGCTGAGAGCCTTCTCTTGTGACTCACTCTTTGTTTTTCTCTTGCTGCCTTTAGGATCATTTCTTTATCCTTCAGTCTGGCCATCTTGATTATGTTATGTCTTGGTGTGGGTCTCTTTGGGCTCTTCTGGTTTGGGAACCTCTGAGCCTCCTGTACTTGGGTGTCTGATTCCTCCTTTAGGTTTGGGAAGTTTTCAGTCATGATTTCTTTAAATACCTTTTCCATCCCCTTTGTTCTTTCTTCCCCTTATGAAACCCCTATTATACATAGATTGGCATGCTTTATATTATCCCATAGGTTCCTTATATTGTTTTCATTGTTTTTTATTTGTTTTTCTCTCAGCTGTTCTGATTGGGTGCTTTCTGTTGTCCTGTCTTCTCGGTCACTTATTCATTCCTCTGTATTATCTAGCCTGCTTTGTACAGCCTTTAGGTCAGATATCATTTCAGCCAATGAATTTACCAATTCTACTTGGCTCTTCTTTATAGCTTCTATTTTGTTTTTGACATATTTTATGTCTCTAAACACTATCTCTTTTAGTTCCTTCAGTAATTTGATCACTTCTTTTTTGAACTATTGATCTAGTAGGCCATCAATGTCTACTTCATTGATCGTTCTTTCAGGGGATTTCTCTTGCTCTTTTAATTGGGAGTACTGCCTCTGCTTCTTCATAATGCTCATATCTCTCTGGCACTGTGGCTTAAGGAGTATCAGTTATCTATTGTGGTCCTTAAAGGAGTTTATTTATCTATCTAAAGTCTTTGTGGGAATAAAACTTAAAAACGAGAGAGAGAGAGAATTTTAAAAGAATGGAGGAAAAGAAAGTTTGAAAAAAGTGTATAATCAATAATAGAAGAGCAAGTTGAAGCAGATTAGGAATCGAGCTGAGATGTCTTTTAAAAACCTTAATAAAAAGAAGAAAAAAATCAAAACACAATATTTGAAACCTGTGAATAATCAATAAGAGATCAAAACCAAGAGAATTAAAAATGAAATGAGAACTGTAAACATATAGAACTCTTTAAAAAGTAAAGATTGAAAAGGTAATAGAAAACAAAACTGACATAACAAGATTTAAAAAACAAAGATATGTTCTCTTAGAGACTGTTCACTCTTAATTGTTTTATTGAGAGGTCTTTGTGTCTTCACCCTGTTTCACGAACTCAGCTTGCTCTGTTGGCCCCCTCGTCTGTGCTGCTCACAGTGCCCGTCGGCAAGAAGATCATGCCCCTCCAACACTGGGTCAGGTGCTGCTCTCCTTCACGGTGGGCAGGTGGGTCACTCCCACTCCGGATGCCACAGTCAGTGCTGTGCCAGTTGCTCCATAGGTGGGCTCAGCTTCAAGAATAACAGCTTTATGGAGATATAATTCACATACCATAAAATGCAGCCTTTGAAAGTGTGCATTAGTGTTTTAAGTACATTTTAGTGTTGTGTAGCCATCATTCCCAAAAGGAACCAGTACCCTTTAGTAAGTCACTCCCTAACCTTCCTTTCCCTTAGCCCCCAGCAGCCACCACTCTACTTTCTGCCTCTACGGATTTGCCTGTTCTGGGCATTTCATATAAGTAGAACCATACAGTATGCTGCCTTTTTTGATTGTCGTCTTTCATTTAGTGTGACGTTGTCAAGGCTCATCCATGGTGTAGCATATTTCTGTACCCAAATTCCTTTTTGTGTTCAAATAATATGCCATTGTTATAAGTACACCACATTGCTTATCCATCCATCAGTTGATGATGAATAATTCTGCTGTAAATGCTCATGGACAAGTTTTTGTGTGAACACATATTTTCAGTTCTCTTGAGGATATATCAAAAATGGAATTGCTGGGATGTATTCTACTTTTAACATTTTGAGGAATTGCTAAAGTAGCTTTTAAAGTGACTGCACCATTTTATATTTCCAGTAGTAATGTATGAGGAGTCCAGTTTCTCCACATCCTCATCAACACTTTATTACCAGGTTTATAGATACATTTTATATATCATATATCATATATATTTGTCATCCTAGTTGGTATGAAGTGGCATGTCATTGTGCTTTTGATCTCTGTTTCCCTAATGCCTACTGATTTTGAACATCTATTTATGTGCTTATTTCCCATTTGTATGTCTTCTTTGGAGAAACATCTATTCAAATTCTTTGCCCATTTTAATTGTCTTTGTCTTTGTATTGTCACGTTTTAAGTCCTCTTTGTCTATTCTGGATAAAAGTCCCTTATCAGGGAAAATATTGGAAATATTTTCACCCATTCTGTGGATTGTCTTCTTACTTTCTTGATGAAGTCCTTTGAAGCACAGAAGTTTTTAATTTTACTGAAGTCCAGTTTACTTGATTTTTTTCTTTTGTTGTTTGTGCTTTTAGTGTCATATCTTAGAAGTATTTGTAATCCAAAGTCCTCAAGATTTTCTCATTGTTCATTTTCTAAAAGGTTTATAGTTTCATGTCTGTGATTTATCTTGAGTTAAATTTTATAAATGGTGTTAAGATAAAAGTTCAGTTTTCTTTCTTTCCAGGTGTATGTTCAGGTGTCCCAGCATCATTTTTGTAAAGATTATTTTTTCCCCATTGGATTGTCATGGCACCTTTGTCAAAATTTAACTGGCTACATGTAAGAGTTTGTTTATGGACTCTCAGTTCTTTTCCCTCAATCTATTTGTCTGTCCTTTATGCAAGTACCACACTGTATGGATTACACTTTTGTTAGTGAGTTTTGAATTTGGAAACTTCAAAACTTTGTTCTTTTTCAAGATTGACTATTCTGGGTATCTTGCATTTCCATATTAGTTTTAGGATCAGCTTGTTCATTTCTGCCAAAAAGCCAGAGTTGCATTGAATCTATAGGTCATTTTGAGGACAATTGCCATCCTAACAATAATAAGGCTTCTGATCCATGAACACAGAGGAGCTTTCCATTTATTTTAGGTCATTTTTAACTTCTATCAGTAGTATTTTAGTTTTCAATATACAAGTTTCAGACATTTTTCTCAGTATTCCACATATTTTTCTTAATAATTCTAAGTATTTTATTCTTTTTAATGCTATTGCTAATGAAAATCTTTCCTTCTTTTTATTTTTAGATTATTCACTGCTGTTGTATAGAAATATAATTACTTTTTTATATACTGATTTATGTCTTACAATTTTGGTCAGACTGGGTTATTAATTCTAATAGGTTTTTTTTTCTTTTCTCTCTCTTTTTTTTTCTTTGTGGATTCCTTGTGATTTCAATATATAATATCATGTTATCTGGAATCGAAATAGTTTTATTTCTTTCTTTCTAAACTAGAGGCTTTATTTTCTTTGTCTGGTTGCTTTGACTAGAACCTCTAGTACAATGTTGATTTTGGGAGGAATATACAATGTTGATTTTGGGAGGAATTAATTCAGTCTTTCACCATTATGTATGATCTTTGCTCCAGGTTTTTCATAGATGTTGTCTGTCAAGTTGAGGAAGTTCTCTTCTATTCCTAGTTTTTATCCATTATTCTATTAATATGGCATATTACATGAATTGACTTTTGTATGTTGAACTTCCTTTGCATACCTGGATACATCCCACTTAAATGTGGTCTATTTTATATGTTACTGGATTGGATTTGCTTGTATTCTGTTGAGGATTTTTACAATTATATTCATAAGAGATAGTCTTTAGTTTTCTTGTGATGCCTTTATCTGGCTTTGGTGTCAGTGTGATACTAGTCTCATTGAATGAATTGGGAAGTGTGCCCACCTCTTTATTTTCAGACGAATTTGTGAAGCATTTTTTGTTTGTTTGTTTTTGTTTTTCTTTAAGTAGTTGATGGAATTCACCAGCAAAGCCATACGGGCCTAGCATTTCCTTGTGGGAATGTTTTGGATTACTGTTTTAGTCACTACTTATTGTAGGATTATTTGAGTTTTCTATCTCTCCTTGAATTAGATTTAGTCACTTATATCCTTCTAGGAATCTATCCATTTCATCTAGATTATCTCATTTATTGGCTATACAAGTATTCATGGTATTCCCTTATATTCCTTGTTATTTTTGTAAGGGCAGTAGTGACATCCTTCCTTTCATTTCTCATTTTAGTAATTTGAATCTTCTTTCTTTTTTTCTTCAGTACTAGCTAAAAATTTGTCAATTTTCTCTATCTTTTCAAAGAACCAACTTTTCTTTTTGTTGATTATTCTCTGTTCTTCATCTATTCTCTATTCCATTTATTTCTGCCTTTACTATTTTGATTAGAATATTTAATTCATTTACATTAATGTAATTTCTTATCAGGTTGAAGTTACATCTGCTCTCTGCTTTCTATACGTCTTTTTATTTCCCCAATGCTCTATTACTACACTTTTTTTGTACAAAGTAGGCATTTTCAAGTGTGGCATTTTAATTTGTTGTTTATTTTATCTTTTTCTTCTCCTCCTCCTCTTCCTCCTCCTCCTTCTCCTCCATTTCCCTGGAGATTATTATTAAAATCTTGTTTTAAAGCAATCTAGTTCACATGAATGCCAACTTAATTTCAATAGTACACAAAAACTTTGCTTTGGTATCAATCTTTTCCCTCCCCCTCCTCATGCTGTCACTGTCATACAAATTACACCTTTATGCATTTATAAGTGCATCTACACAGTTTCATAAGTATTGTTTTATGCAGTTGTCTTTTACATCAATTAGAAGAAAACACTTACATGTAATACTGTATTTATACTGTTTTATTTTTTTACTCATGTAGTTACCTCTACCAGTGCTCTTTATTTTTCAGGTGAGTGTCCTTTCATTTACAGCTGCTGGACTATCCTTAATATTTCTTGTAGAACAGGCCTGCTAGCAATGGATTCTTTCAGATTTTGTTTTTATAGGAGTGTCTTAATTTCTCCTTTAATTTTTTTGAAGAATCATTTTGCTGGCTATAAAATACTTGGTGACAGTCTTTTCCTTTTATCACCTTGACGATACCATCCCACTGCCTTCTGGTCTCCATGGTTTTTGATGAGAAATCAACTGTCTTACTGAGGAGCCTTTGTATATGTTGAGCAACTTTTCTCTTTCTGCTGTCAAGATTCTTTGTTCTTGTTTTTTGACACACTGAGTCTTATGTGCCTATTCTAGATGTCTCTACGTTTATACCATATGGAGTTTGTTGAGCTGCTGGGATGTACAAATTAATGTTTTCATCAAATTTGGGAAGTTTTCAGCCTTTATTTTCTTATATATTCTTTCTACCCCTTTTTTTCTCTCCTTCCGTCTGGCGCTCCCATTATGTTTGTATTGGTATTGTTGATTGTGTCCCACCTATCTCTGACACAGTGTTCTTTTTTTTTTTCATTCCTTTTTCTTTCTGTTCCACAGACTGGATAATCTCAGTAGTTTTAAGTTAACTGACTTTTTCTTCAGAAAGTTCATATCTACGGAGAAACCTCTTATTGAATTTTTCATTTTAGTCATTATATTTGTATCTCTAGAATTTCTAGTTGGTTTTTAATATAAAATTTATCTATTGATATTCTCTGTACAATGAGATGTTCACATAATTTAATTCTTTAGGCATGGATTCTGTTACCTCTTTGAATATATGTGTAATTCCTTATTTATGTCTTTGTCTAGTAAGTCCAGTGTCTGGGTTTCCTCAGGGAGTTTCTATTGACTACTTTTTCCCCTGTGTTATGGCCAAACTTTTCTGTTTCTTTGTACATCTTGTAATTTTCTGTTGAAAACTGGACATTTAAAATACTACAATGTGGCAGATCTGAAAGCCAGATTTTGCTCATCTCCAGTGTTTATCATTGCTTCCATTGTCATTGCTGCTGCAGCTATTTATTTAGTTACTTTTCTGAACAAATTCTGTAAAGTCTGTATTCTTTATCATGCATGGCCATGAGATCAGTGTGTGTGCAGAAAGCCTAGTTGTCATCACTGTAATAATGATTGGACAGTGATTTCTTTCAATGTCTGGAGCCAATCGTTTGAGCTGTTGCCAGGTGGCTGTGTGTCTGCGTGCTGAGTGATGCCCTCAGCACCGGCAGGCAGTCTGCAGCTCTTCTGTAGCCTTTAGCTCTTGCTTATGCAGAACCTCAAGTTCAGCCAGAGTTGAAGGCTTAAGATTTTCTCAGATCTTTCCTTGCCATGTGCCACATATGTGTATGGCCTTCTACAATTCTCAGTATTTTTTGGAGCTTTTTAACCCTACCTCCACCCCCAGAACGTCTCATTACTCAATTTTGCCTTCTAAGTTTCCTAGTCAGCATCTAGTTAGCCTCTACTGGTACCACTGCCTCAGGCAGTTGTAATGTTAAATACTCACTGCTGATTGTTTTCCACACACACTCTGGGGACAGACTGCACAGCATGAGTTTGAGATAGGTCAAATAGTGACAGCTCTCTGGGGACGGATTTTTTGGGTAACTTCAAATCAATTCTGCCCCTACCTTGATTGTGAGACCCTTGCTTTTAAAGGCCACCATTTAAGGAGAGGATACGGTAATGGGGGTAGATCAAGTTACAATGCCACAAAACTCACTATCTTTATGGAGATTTAGCTGTTTTTTTTCTCAAATAAACACGCCCCGGATTGCTGGAAGCTTTTGTTTAATTTCCAGAGCTCTGCAGAGGTTAATTTTGACAAATTTCGCCATTGGCATTGCTTCATAGAGGAGTAAGTTTTCCAAGATTTTTACTCAGATATTCTAGAAGTGTTTCCCATTTGCATTTGTTTTTAACTGAGTTACTTGCAAGACTAACTAATTCTACAGCTCCAGCCCCATTCACATAAGAGTCCATCTGCATGGCTTCTCCTACAAGGAGCAGTGTGCAAACTGTTGTCAGTTTGTTGTTTTCTTATTAAAGTGTAGGGGTTTTTAAAAATATGCTCATGAATAGCCCTTTGTCATATTTACACGTTACAAAACTTCCACTAGCCTGTGGCTATTTTTTTCCCTCACTTTTTATTGCTTTAATGAAGTTCTCACTTTTAAGGGTTTTCAGTATAGCAGTCTGTGGATGCTGATCACACGGGTGAGACATTTAACTACTGTCTAAACCTCTGTCTTTGCTCTGATTCACTGTCTAGAGCATCTGAACACATCTACTGAACCCCGTATACCAATGGATGCTGACAGCCCTAATTAAAAAAATGCTTTTTAAGTAAAGAAAAAAATATTAACTTTGACACTGGAAAAGACAAATCTCAAATTTCCTAGCTGATCTTGCTTTCTGTGATCATTAGCTACATCATGTTTATAGAGCCAAAAGGCATATTGAGCTACTGATTTTATTTCATTGGATTTTAGAATGTAGAACACATTTCAGGCCCACTTATAGCACCATATGTGTATCTTTAATGATATGTACATATGATGATGTCTTTATTTTAAGTACCTTATTTTATTTTAAGTACCTGCTGCTGTGAACCTCATTAAGGAAATCTTGGAACTGCAGAACTGAAATTTTTCATACCACCATCATCCCGTAGCATCTCTTTTGCAATTAGATGTTGTGTGGCAGAGTATTTTTCTGCTCCCTAGAAATGATCAATGTTGAAGGGGAAAAAAAATCTTCCTCTAATAAATATAGTCCAAATCACACATTTATCTGAACAATGGCCACCATTTTAGTCCACACCAATCCATCTATTCATACTGACAGATTCCTCAACACAGACAATCCACCACTGAAGTCAGGGTCCTCAGCACATGTTCTAGCCCCTCCCCATTCCTTGTTGATTCTGACCTACTTTTGTCCAACGTGTCCTGCCAGTCTCTTCGCTGCCTGACTGCAGTTTTTAATTTTTACCTTTGAGTTCCAGGCTGTGCCTAGTGATTTCCAGAGAAATGCCAGACACCTGGCTCATCAGGAGGGGCGGGGAGGATTTCAGGAAGCTGTTACCCTAACTCACTTGCAGATCAGTGAGTGGCTGCTGTGAGCATTCCTTCTAGATCTCTGCCATGCCAGCTGCATCCACCCCAGCAAAATAACGTAGCTCCACCAACTACCTCTGCCTCCATTCATCTGGGTTTCTGCTTTCAGTGACACTCAGATGCTGCTGATGGGCATTATATATATATATATATATTTTTAATTGAAGTATAGTCAGTTAAAATATGTCAATTTCTGATGTACAGCACAATGTTCCAGTCATTCATGTACACGTATATATGTATGAATTCTTTTTCATTAAAGGTTATTACAAGATATCAAATATAGTTCCCTGTGCTATACAGAAGAAATTTAGTTTTTTTAGCTATTTTTATATATAGTAGTTAATATTTGCAAATCTCAATCTCTGATGGGCATTTTTAAAGCCACATCTGGAACCCTTGCTGCAGAAGAGTCTCAGAAATATACTTTCAACCTTATAGCCTTTTGGTTAGGAAGTTGGAATAAAGGCTGAGCTGGCTCACCTAACTTGTCTGCCTTTGTGAGTAAAGAGGTCTGGAGTTTCAAGGCCCAATGAAATGTCCCAGCCCTTCAGTAGCAAACTTAAAGCAACCAAAATGCTCCCATCTACCAGAGCATGACTTGTCCTTAGACACTGCTGGACATAACCACCAACGCTGTCTAAGGCATCGTCTTCATCTGGAGCACACTTTCTTTAGATGTCTAATATCCTGATTAACAGGATAAGATGGTTTGGATTCCCAAGTTCACAGGCAGCCTTCTGCCTGACTTTGGTGTATATATGTTCATTGAAGAGTCCTCTCTCAGATCAGCTAGAGCTGCCTGGTGTGTTGTTTGCCAGAGAATGTGGGTGCAGTTCTCCCCACCAGAGTCCTACCAGTTGTTTTATTGCAGGAAGAGAGAGAGCAAAAGAGACAGAACAGGAAGTTCTTGTCAAGCCTCAAACACAGTCACCCCCGCCCAGGTCTCTTGCTCTGGGACACACAGCAGTGCAGGTCAGCAGCGACATGGCCCCGGTGTACTCCAAAACATGGTGTGGTTGTACTGGGCTATCTGTGTCTTTCATGGACCCTGCAACGTTCTCGACTTTGTGAAATGGGGAACTAAGGAACTCCCACCCATGCCTGTAGCTCCCAGGGTTTGCCCCCTTATGGGTTTTGAGGATTTGCTGGCAACTAATTCTTTTTCACCAGGTCATTTCTCGGCAGTCCTGTGACTTCCTTATCAGAACTGCTCCTTAAGTTCGGGATTTAGTGGAAGATGCCATTTTACCCTGTACGTTCATGTTCAAGGAGGAGGAGGAAGACAGCACAGATCAGAATTGCTGTTTTGCTTTTTGTTGTTGTTGTTTTCATAAGCCGTCTCCTGTTGTCGAATAGACACTGACCAAATGAATGACTGTTACACTCCCATTTGAAGGATGAGGAAAATGACACTCAGGGAGAGGAGGCAAATTTCCTGAGTTTCCAAAGACAAAAAGGGATGAGCACAGAATAAGATCCCTGCAAATTTCTTGGCTGTCATTATCCTTTAGGTCAGTGATAGAGTGTCGTGTGTAGTAGTAAAGATGTAGCGTGCTTTTAGAAGGGAGCAGATATTCTTGTTTGCTGATACAATCACACTGTTTTGTCTGGGACTCTGAAAAAGAGAAATGGGTTAGAAAATGTTGGTTTCTCATCCTTGGTCCTTCCTCACCCTCACAGATATGGACCCTTCCATCTGTAGCAGGAATAAGACAGCCCCAGCCTTCCCGTCTCATGAGATCAGTACTCATTCATTTCATCCCTGCCCACATGTAGGTGATAAAGCACAGCATGATTTTCATGTCCTGCTTCACTGATTCTTGTGAAATTAGGTGTTTGAAGATAGAAACTCATGAAAGGAAGCTGATTTTTTTATATAAAGTGCAGTAATTTTCTTAGCAGAGAAGGTAATTGAGGATTTTCTTCATTGAAAATCAATAGAGATTTCAAGAGCATCTGTATTTCTGATGCATAGATTAAAATGACAAAATCTACTGGGATTACAGAAACACAAGGAAGACACCAAAAGTGTCTTTAAAGAGTTTTCCTAAGACTGGGCTTGTAAAGAGACTGTTAGTTGACAGAGACCCTCTTCTCACCCATAGTCCCTCTCCTTAGGTTGCAAAGGGCCAGCGTTTCCCCTGTGTGCAGTCCTGGTGCTTCAAGTGAGTTGTGGGGCAGGGCGGTGCACATGGGGCTGCCTTCAGTTTGTCCATCCTAAGTAACCCCTGGCAGTCAGAGGGCGAGTGTGTTGCAACCTCATAAACCAGCCGCCATGCTCTCCGGGATGTGTGCTCATCTCAGCTCATACTGGCTCAGGTGATGGCAGAGCAGAGAGTGGTGGCAAGAGGTCAGCCATGAGTTGCAGGGAGCACCTGGAGTCAGCTGGGACCCAAGTGGCTAGGAGTTGCAAGTGGAATTCCCAGGACTTCCCACAGCTCATTTATTCAGCTAATACTTCTCCAGCACCTGTAATGTGCTGGAGCTTCCGTTGTGAACAGAACCAAATCCCTGCCCTCATGAAGGTGACGTTCTAGTGGACATGAGAAATGATACACGCAGAAGCAGATCCAGGTCAGGACACATGAGTGCTGTCAATTTTGGAGTGCACAAGGTGAGATCCTTTGGGAAGGAATGTATGATACAGGAAAATGTGGGGGAGGGGATGGCCGTATCCCAGGTCTTATTTGGGTCCTTGGGATGCACCTCGCCAAGTGTGGGTCCTTGGTTTGCACAGGAACAATCCAAGAGAGAGCCACAATTCAGTAAAGGTAGATTTATTCAGAGAGATATATACTCCATAGACAGAGTGGGCTGTTTCAGAAGCAAGAGAAAGGCCATGAGATGTGGGATTTGGGTGATCCATTTTAAGGTAAAAGTAGATACACACTCCACAGACAGAGTGTGGGCTGTCTCCCTCAGCAGAGAGAGCATCCACGAGGTGTGGGGTTGTTAGTTTTTATGCACTCAGTATCTTCATATGCTAATAAGTGGGAGGAATATTCCAACCGCTTTGGGGAAGGTGTTGGGATTCCCAGAAATTGGGCCACCACTCACCTTTGACATTTTATGGTCAGCCTTGAACCTGTCCTGGCACCTGTGGGCGTGCCATCTAGCATCCTGCTGTATTTTGGTGAGTGTGTATTGAAGCTCAAGTTCTACTGGGAGTTGACTTTTCCATCGTTTTGGTGCTAATGGCTGTGCCCTTCTTTTAATGGCTGTGCCCGGCCCCCTTCCCTCCTGTCTCATGAAGGAGCTCTGGACTGATTGCACAATTGCAGAGCAGGGGAAAGAGTGGAAAGAACTTCATAAGTGGAAGGTGGAAGGCAGTGTTGGCAGTAGAATTCTCAAGTCAATTGTAAGTAAGGGTCTTCTGTTTGCTGGGGGTACCTAGTGTCACATTAGGGAGCTGTGAGCCTTGGGGACATCAGTGAGTGGGTGGCTCACTGTGTATACTGTGTTGTTTCTTAGGTGGCCCGAGGACAGTTGGCTTATAGGTGACCTATTCACTCAAGCAGTGGTCTCTTTGGGGATTTTCTGCATGTGAGGCTAACATGGGTCACATGGGGAGCAGGACCGGCCAGTCACAGCTTGGTCCACAGTCACCTAGTGCCCTCAAGGCTTTCATCCCATGGATGCGTCACCTCCCCCTGGATGGGAACAAGGGCACAAGTGGCGAGGCAGCTTCTCAGTGGTGGAGGCATTGCTCTCCAGACCCAACACTCAACAGCGTGGACCCCTGGTGTTGGCCACAGTCTTGGCTAGATGAGGCTTTTGGGTAGCTGAGCTCATGAGACGCGGGTGCCATGCTTCCATTCTCACCAAGAGCTCTACTTTTGAAGGTTCCGGTCAGAGAGCCACAAATACTCCCTAGCCCATAAACAATGAACAGTATCTTTCACTCAGGGAAGGCACACAGAAGGAGAACGGATCATCCCGAGAGCAGGAGAGGCCAAATCCGTCCTGCCATCAGGGGTCTGACAGATGAGCTAGCTCAGTTCCTCTTACTAGTTGTTTACTTGGAGGATCTGGGGTATTTGGGTGACCTGCAAGTGTCAGGAAATAGTACACGAGGGCTTTGTAGATTTTGTGGTCCAGTGTTAACTCACCCCATTGTAGCTGTTGTGCAAGGAAACAAAACTTGGTGGACAACAGGCTATGGCCTCTGCTCCCTGATGGAGCCAGGAAGTTACAATAAGTACGACTGCGGGGGCATCATTTCTATGTTGAGAGGCCAGATGGCCTTACATGTCTCTCATGCTGGATGTCTAAGTTGCAGAGGGAAACAGGATTCCATCCAGCTCTCCAGCCAAGGAGGAGACCAGAAGTGGCCTCCCCCACCAACTGTGAGCTCTTTGCCTCCACTGACAGCAGCAGCTATAGCAAAAAGCTGGGCTGCCACCTGCATTTCCATGTAAACATCCGAGTAGCCACAGCAATGGCCTCGTGAGGGTTGGTGTGCCCAAGGAAGCGGTGTGTGGGACGGAGGGAGCAGTGCCGGGGTCAGACACCGGGAGGGAAGGCAGGCAGTGACGACATCTGTGCAGCGCAGGCGTCATGGAACTGAGCCAAAGGGAGGCGGGTTTGGAGCAGGGAGCCTGAGCAGTGCCGTGTTGCTCGTAAGAAGATCCTGGGCTCTGGATCCAAGAAGTCATTGGCTTGATTCCTGACCCCAACCCTCATCTTGGGCAAATGTTTGAAGCTTTCTGTGACTCTGTTTCTTGGTGTCCCAAATGGGGACAATAGTAGCAATTACTTCTGAGAGTCAAGAGGGCCTTTATAGATGTCATTTCATTACGCTCACAGCAGCCCACGAGCACGGTTCTCGGTCCCCCAGTTTACACGTGGCAGACGGGTAACCTTTTAATCATTAATCATGCAGCTAAGAATGGTCAGAACCAGCATTTGAATTTGATCCCTGTGTCCAGGTTATTTCTATTCTCACTCAGTATTACTGGAAAACTAATAAAGTCAGAAGAAACACTGCTGGGAAGTGGATGCTTGAAACATGTTTGTCGTCTTCGCCATTGGGGAGTGTTGAGTTCACGTTCCTCACAGCCCATCCGAGGCTCCCTGCGTCTCCAGCTGCCCCTGCTGGGGTCTGCAGGGCTCTGGGAAGCTTCTCCTTGATCTCTACCCTAAGGCTCTCTGCTCTCCACAGGTTGATTCTCAACCCTGACCGCTCAGTAGAGTTAATGTCTAAAAACAAGAAAAGTGGGGAGGGTACGGCTCAGTGGTAGAGCACGTGTTTAGCATGCAAGAAGTCCTGGGTTCAATTCCCAGTACCTCCATTAAAATAAATAAAGCTAACTACCCCCCAAAAAAGGAAAGAAGTATTTAAAAAACAATAAACAGTACAAAGTCCCCACTCCAGGCTGGGGTGCACTATATTTTAAAGGCTCCCAGATGCTTCCCATGTGCAGGACGGTGAGAGCTACCCCTTTACACCTCTTCTCGTGAGCTTGTCCACTCACACCCATTAGCCTCTTGAAACAGGAAAACTACTTGTCTCAGCCTAGAACTTTCTCCCGATTTCTAGACTTTTATTTGCCTACTGGACATCTCTCCTGGAGCCCACAGGCACCCAGCCAGAACTGAATCAGTTGTCTCCTCTCATGACTTGCCCCTCTTCCTGCCCTCCTTATTTCAGGGAATGGCACTATAATTTAGGACACTGCCACAGCCAGAAATCTGGCTGGCATCTTTATCTCTTTCTGCCCTTCCATCACACCTGTGGCCAATCTGTCCACCTGCGGAAATATTTTCTTCTCTCTCCTCCTGGCGGGGCCTCAGCAGGCCTTCACATGAACCTGCCAATAGGTCTCCCTGCCTCCATCTTGTGTTTTTCTAGATCACTTTGCATGTCTCCTCTACCTTGGAGGCACACAGAGTCCTGTGTGATGTGCACCTGTGATCTCTCCACCTGGTTGCCTCACCTGCCTCCCACACCCTGTGCTCACTTCTAGACTATTTGCAGTTCCTGGAAGGGACCTGGCTCTCTTTGGCCTACCTCCTTTGCATGTGCAGCTCCCCAGGGAGAAATGGCCTTAACATTATACCTTCACCTGATCACTTCTAGGGCATCTCAGAACTCACCACAGTGGTTCCCTCCTCTGGGAGAGCCTTGGCTACAGTTCTGGCTCTCTGCCCCGAGCACCCTCTGCTGACTGTTATCCAAGCCCTCTTAACACGCCTCCTCAGCCATCATTTCATGATGAGTCCTGTGCGCTTAGGAGCTCCCAGAAGCAGGGACTGTGTCTTTTTTCTCTATTCTCAGAGCATGGTAGAGACTCAGGTATAATGGTGGAGGGAACAGTGGTTATTCTGGAATTTCTCTAGAGTTAGGGCCTAGGGGTAACAGTCTGGTTGGAAGAAGGGCTTAGGGGATTTACCCTGAAGCCACATTTTTCAATAAACCTTTCATGTTGTTTTTGTCTACTATTTGAAGTTACGAGTCTTAAAACAGATTGACGATTTCTAAAAATTACTTTACCGAAGATTGAGGAAAATGACAGTTTTCCATATTTAAGAATATTATTTTAATTTTGTGTGACTGGGGTGGTGGAAAATAGAAATGCAGGGGTTACTAAAGCATTCTTATCCCCTTCCCCACCCTCAGGTCCTTTGGACAGAAGAGACAGGGATGTGAGGAGAAGGCTTGGAGGGTGGACCGTGCACTGCTTTTAAATCATGACAGTTACTTGTGCTTTTTTTTAACTTTTTTTTTAATGGAGGTACTGTGGCTCGAACCCAGGACCTTGTACATGCTAAGCACGTGCTCTACCACTGAGCTATACTCACCCTTCCCCCCGATATTTGTGTTTTTAGTGGGCATAATGTGCTGGTAGCAGGTACTTTAGCATCAGACACAGTCACCTGCCTCTGACCATCACGTTAATACCTTTCCCCTGAGCTAGAGAGCTAGATAGTCTGTTTTCACAAGTTCAATAAATTATCTACATTTTCTTTTTTCTTGAAAAAAAAAGGCATTAACTCATGTTTCTCTTTAGTATCGCCTATAAATAAATGTGATTTTATAAACCATTTACCAAATTGTTAAGGGTAATAAATATTAAGTACAGATTTCTGAATCATCAGTCATCACTGAAGATCCACATTCTGCTGTTCTCTCTCTCTGTTGGTCACCTTACTTCTGGAGTTCTGGAAGTGGTACCAGGCAGAACTTGAGTACAAACGGGACACGGTTGAGCGGGAAGAACAAGTCCGGCCAGAATAGGAGGCGTGGTGTCCCCACGTGGAGATAGATGAGATTACCCAGGAAAAGCGGGCGCTGTTTAGGTGCACTGTAGTCTGTTTACTTCTGGGCTTGTCAGCCTTGGCTGCATGTTGGAATCACCAGGGGACCTTAAGAAATGTTGGTGCCTGGATTCCATCACTGCAAACTCTGATGGTACTTAGTGGCCTGGGGTACATTCTGGCATAGGGAAGTTTTTAAAGCTCCTCTGGTTATTCTAATGTGCAGCCAAGTTGAAGGAGCACTGCCTGGAATGGTGGACACAGAAGAGAAGTGAGGTCCTTCCTTCATAATAACAGTAAAAAGGGGGAAAAGAAAAAGACTGGTATAAGTGTATAAGAAAAGAGGCACTGATTTGTATCCTTTCATAACACCAATAAAAAAATGCAAAATATAAATTAGCCTCTATGGCATGGATGTAGAAGGAAAGACACATTGGTTTTTATAGTTGACTCCCATTTTTTCACATGTGCCTTCATTATTGCGGCCTCCTTTTCATTGTACACTAGGTGCCCCTTTGTCTTGAACTAAGTCCCGGTCACTGCTCCCCCTTCCGTTTGGGATGTGAACAAAGCAGCATGGCTCTCATCCTAAAGTCAGAGAAAGGGTAGAAGAAGCAGGGAATTCTTTGTTGAGGTGCCATCAGTATTTGAGCAGTGTTTGAGCTAGGCATTTTATATAATTGGAAATGTAAATTTATTGCTGCCACTCCTGCTGCAAAATTAAAAAAATAAAACTATATATCTTTGTATCAACATTCCAGAGCTATGAAAAGATGATTTTTGAGTCATCTGTATTATTGCTTCTTTCCATCAGCTGAGATAATTTAGAGCTGATGGTACTTGTAGTCAGCAGCAGCAGGACAGTAGGTTGTGAGCATGAATAACTCTTGGAAAGAAAATGCTTTTACTAGGAGCATCTGAAAATGTCTCCAACTATAGATTTAATAAATTGAATCACAGGTCTACAGAATGTTGGCACTGAAAATGTCTGGAGGGAGCAGGTCAAACTCCTCTTTTTATAAATGGAAAAAAATGAGGTTCAGCTACCAATAGAAAGTGACATTTGTCTTTTCCAATGTAATAAGCTTCTAATAATCCCCATTATGAATAGTTCCCATTGTTTACAACTGAAGATGGGGGTCAAAGCTTATGTTGGTAAAAGACTGTACATTCAGAGATGAAAGCTGAAACTTAGACAAAATTAGATGTTCATAATGTTTTTGAGTCCTGAAAAACAAAAACGTATCATATTGGCAACATACAAAAAATACTGAAGAAAAGTTTTTCAGTCATTTAAACTGCCAATTTTAAATTTTAAATTGCCAACTAATAAGTTTAAGTTTTCATTGGAACATGCTTGTTGAAAAATTGAAGATGAAGACTCATTTCACTTTATCATTTTTCCTTATTTAAAAAAATTAATTGTTTTTAGTTTTTTAATTGAAGAGTTTTACTTTAATTGCAAATGCATGTTCCGTTGTTTAGAGAGGTCAGCGTTGTGGTGGTGAGACCTTGGGAATGAAGTTACCTAAATTCATATTTGAACACAGAAGCTTGCTTCCTGAGTGATCTTGGACAACTTAACTTCTCTGTGCCATAGTTTCCTATAAAATAAGAAAAAGAGAGTTGCTTCCTCATGACTGTGGTAAGGACGGGTTGAATTAATGTGCAAAATCTACTTGGAAGACTTCCTGGCACAGAGGAAGGGCCATGTACTTAGTGACAGCTATTATTATACTATATCTGCTTTTATTATCCAGGTAAAACTAGAGTCTTACTGATTTCATCTCTAAAAATGAAATCTAAATATAAACTCTAAAATGGAAACTCTAAAACTTCATAGTTGTTTCTAATAAACACATAAAGCTCAACCAAGGAACACACAGTGGAGACCAGTTAGCTGCAGACACCTGTGAAACTTCCTGTCCTGCACAGACACTAAGCTGTCACTAGCATCACTTCTGAAATCTAAGGCAAGCTCAGGAATAGAGCTTTACACATTGGCCTCATCAGGTACCCAGACCCCTAAGCTCAGACAATGGCAGGGAAACAATTTGCTGTTCACACGTGCATTTACAAAAAATAGTATTAAAATGAACACTGTAAATATTTTGTTGTGTGTTTGACATCGTTAACAGAAAAGAAAAAAAAAAAAAAAAGGAAAGAAACCCATGCAGTTACAAATAAGGAGGCTATGTCTGAAAATTATTATTTTTTTAAAATTATGTTTAGAATTTAGTGACCAGTTAGGAGAAAAATCATTTCATTGGTGTAATCCCTTGATTCACTAAACTTGTTTTTTTAATTAGGAAGAAGAGCGTGTTCCATTTACCATCTGGGGAAAGTGTATACATATAACCCTTTGTGCAAGTGCTCTTTTTCTGGGTAAGAACCTGCCACACACTTTTTAAAATCTAATGTGAAATGCTGAGAAAACTGAAAGTCAAGCTGGGAACTATGTAGTCTCATAGAGAAAACTTTTTCCAGAGAACATCTGAGCCAATGCAGGGCGCCACTCTGGAGGTTCCACAGTCTCTTCTGATCACAGTGCTTCCCCCAATACTTTTCACCTCATTTGTTCAAATCAGATCAGTGGTTTAGGATTCTCCACTGTCTGATTAAGAGACCAAATGGAGGCATTAAGAATTCTAAAATTTTCCAAGATTAAGAACCAATGTAAAATGTCTAAGATAGCCTAACAAAAGGATAGTAGGAACTATCAAAAAAATAAAAGTAAAAACTATTGAAAGATATAAAAGATGCATTAATCACATGATTCTAGATCAAAAGATCATATCTCCAAAATATCAGAAGTTATAAAATTGATTTGGGGTTTATTGTGAATAAAATCATATTTGTAATATAATAATTAATAAGATAATTAGAGTTTTACTAGTTGAAGAATAGCCAGATTAGAAAATAGGACAGGAAGTCCAGATATGGGCACTGATATTGATAATAAATTAATATAAGAGATGGAAGGCATTACAAATCAGGGAGATAAATAAAGCTTATTCAGTAAATGGAACACTTGTTAGCTACTTGGGGGGAAAAGAGAAGATTGAAATCATACAGTGAACCATATATTGTGATAAATTCCAGAAACATTTAAAAAAGTAACACAATTAGAAAAAAACTAGAAATAAATATGGATGAATATACAACCTCTAGATGAGCAGTAAGTTTCAGAGGAAAATATATAAAGATTTCCATGCATCAGAAGCATCCTAATTTTAAACAAAACACCAGAGGATGTTATTTGTTTACACATTCGACAAGGGACTAATTCCTTCAGTACAGGGAGAGTTCAGATCACTTCAAAGGTAACATCAAAATATCTCAGGAGTGTAGAAGGCAGAGAAGATGAACACACCTTCACAAAGGAAAAAATAAATGTCACAGTCCAATGGTAATTCAGTCAGTGCACATCAGAATGAAATAGTTTTCCACCTCTCAACTGACACAGCTCTGTTTATGAGGATGAAGTGCCACTGATCACCAATCCCAAGCCTAGGTTACTGGATATTTTTTGTGAAGTATGGTTGATTTACAATGCTGTGTTAATTTCTGGTGTACTCCTCAAGCGTTCTTAGAAAGCAGTCTGGCAGATCATATCAAGAGTCAAAAATATTCATATGTTTTAATCCACTAATTCAACTTTGGAAAACTTTTAATCAGGAAGTATTTGAAAATGGCAGGGAAAAGTCAGTATGGATGCAAGTCACAGACATACTTTTGTGTGTATATATATATAAAATCTCAGCCAAAATATTCTTGCAACCCTTCACATAGTGGAATATTATGCAGCCATAAAAAAGTGTGTCCATGAAAATATTTTATGACAAATCAAATTGTTATGCTTATGATAAGCTTGAGAATAAAATTAATATATAAAATGATTTGTAATATACAAACAATGCACAGTTCTGAAGGAATTATGTCTGCAGGTAGAAGCATTTTTCTTATTTTATTTTTTATTCATTTTCAGAGTTGGAGTCTTGATTGTAGGTGACAAAATCAATCTCCAATGTGCTTAAACAACAACCAAAAAATGGGGATGCATGGGATTTATTGGTTCCTGTAAATGAAAACCTCAGGTCTGAGGTCTGGCTTCAGTCAAGGAGAGATACTGTAGCCCAATTGATGTCAAGGGCTGGTTTTGTCCTGTCTTCATTCTGTGTCCAAGGATGTCTCAGCATGCTGCTTCTAGGCACTCAGCATCCCAGATCATCCATCCAAACCAAGAGACGTCTCTTTTGGCAGCTTCCTCTCTTGATAGGGGAAGCTTATCATTCACATGGGCACAAGCATTTATCTCCTCACATAATAGTGGCTCTTACTGGGTTATTTGCCAATTCTCAAATCATGTGTGAGGCCAATAGAATGAGGGGTATTATTTGTCTTAAGCCAACTGAGATCTACCTCTGGTGCTTCAGAAAGAGTGGGTCAATCGAGCTTAAATCACAGGACTAAAAACAGAAGGGAGGTCATTTATCATAAAGCAAAATCTGGGTCCTCTTCTAAGACTAGGGACAGATCCAGGACAGCATTTCTGTCCACTACTGAGTACTTTCAAATTTTCTTTAATGAGCAAATATTAAAGTTATGATCGGAAAAGATGATAAGTAAGAAGAAACTTGAGGAAGGAGAATGGAAAGCTTTCCTGTTTCTTAAGAAATATTGAACCCATTAATTGCTTGGAAGAAAAACGGAAATGTGTCAAGTTTGTAAAAGTTCTGAAATGAATTAGAATTGATTTCACAGACATGTAGGAGACAGTGCTATACAGTTAGTGTGTCTTTGGGCTCTTTGAGTATTTCAGTTCTTTCATTTAATAGTTGCTTCATTGGGGGCAAATTGCATCATCTCCACATGGCTCTATTTCCTCATCTGTAAAAGAGATATAATATCACCTTCCCCACAGGGTGATTGTGAGGATTTAGAAAAATAGATGTGTGCTGAAACAATAGTAAGCATTTAAAGAATCTTAACTATTATGATTACTTAATACATAATTAAAAAATTATTATGCAGACTTTTTAAAAATGCATACTATTTAAATGGCCTATATGTGCTGTACAAGATTGGAAGTCTTAATATACCTTCTATAATATATTTTTCTCAGCCTTAACTAATTTTCACATTTAATCACACACACACTAAAAAGTTATTCCTGTCACAAGCATGAAGCCTTAACTGTGAAGAAAACGGTGATTAAAGAGAGTAGGGGAGGAAATAAAATGTTTTCTCTACAAACTGATGGCTTAAAAGCTAAGAGAAACACCTTTTTAAGACTTTGGTCACCATATTCATAGCTAATACTTAGGTAGAGTTTTTCACATGCCTGTGGTTAATGTTCCAATTGTTTTCACAATTAGTAAATAATTGACTCATCACAATAGTCCTATAAATTGCTATTATTATCCCCCCATTATGTGGGAGAGGAGATTGAAGCCCCTAGAGTTTAAGAAATTTGCACAAGGCCCGACAGCTAGCATCGGAGCTGGGATCCAGATGCAGGAGTGTGGCTCCAGGAGGGGCTTGTAAACACTCCCTATGCTCTCCCCTGCAGGTGCAAGCCAGCCTCCAGCTGTTACTGTAAATAACATGATGTGGTTCACTTAGTCTTGAAATTCACATTCTTTGTAGCTTTCTCTCTGGGGCAGCCATCAGGAGCGGCCAGGGACACTGAATACATGCTTCTGGACTATGACCAAGAAGGTAGATGGAAGGAAAACAGTTTAAAAATGGGACCTTTAATGTGCATTCTTCAGTGGCCAGAAAAAACCTGCCTAGTGAGGAACTGAAACCCTATCAGCCACGTGCAAATTATGCTTCAGACACCCCCTTTGTCCTTGGGTCCACACAGACAGAACTACAATGGATCAGGGACATGAATCTTGTGCAAATGCAGGGAGTATGAATACCTGCCATTTTAAGACCTCAAGGAGTATGAAAAGCATGTGAAGCTTTCATCAGCAGAGGCCTGCTGTCACTTCCACTATTTCCCTCAGGGCATGTCCACAGCTTCACTGGTCCTATTCAGAATGAAGATGACGGCTAGCACCTGCTGGCCCCTGAATCAGTGATAGGTTCTTCCTTGAAAGGAAGCATATCCCCTTCATGGGTTACAACTAGCTCATAACCTAAGTAATTCTATAGATGTAGAAGGGATATTTTCATTAGTTCTGCTATCATAGACTTGTCTCCAAAAGAACATGCCACCAGTTACTCCATTTTCACCCATTTAAAGATATACTTAACAGGCTTCCTTCTTTAGTGCAGTTTTAGGTTTACAGAAAAATTCACAGAAAGTGGAGTTCCCATATATTCCCTATGCCCTGCACACAGCTGCTCCTGCTGTCAGCATGTTACATTAGTGGATGCACTCATTCTTTTTGACATCCTTCATTCCTCCTCCCCTAAATTTTAACATGCCTGATATTCACATCTCTTGTGGCATTTATGTGCAATTTACATCACTTCTCACGTTTATGTGAGGTTTACAGCACATGCATGTTGTCTGTTTAAGCGTGGGTTGGGGGCAAGTATTCTGTATAAAAATACGATCATTAGTGGGTCTCATGCTGATGGGTTTTTGGGTTGTCATGTCCTGTTGACCATTGCTTCAGTTATTGGGATCATTGTCTACGGGCTTTCAGTGTTCATTGTATTTTCTGCAAAACTTTCCAAGAACCAGAATGGAAGAGACCCAATCCAGAAGTACCTGACTGTGCAGGTGGGCCACGCCCATCACTGCTTCCCTCATCAGTTTTATCATCATCGTGACCCTGAACGCCATATATGAGAAAGTGGCAATCATGGTGACTGACTCTGGTAAGCTCCTCCTGTAGCTGAGGTCATTTCTACACCAGTTTTAGAACCAGGTCAAAACAGAGACTGTATCTTGTAGGCACTTCAATTCCAGTACATTAGAGTCTTTAGAAAACTTCAAGTGTAAACGTATTTTCTCTAGCCTATGCGAGAAGTGAATTAGCTCCAGCTTTGCATTAGTAAAAGGGAAAAAGGAAGCATTAGAATGTCCAAGCTCTGTGTAAACAGGTCAGTGCTTAATAATAATTTCAATTACATTAGATCATATACCCTATTGTTGAAAGTAAATAGTCTCTGTGTTGCAAATAAGTGGAAGAGGGTCGTGGTTCCAGTGGCAGATTTGCTTGTGCGTTATGGAGAGGACAGGTAATCACAGTTTTATGTGTCTTCCCCCCATGCTGTTCCTGTTAGTGTAGCTCCATTCTCATCAGCTGTGGCTTCTATAATAAATGTTTCTTCTCTCTGGCTTGTATCCCAGCCAGTGGTTTAGCGGCCCAAGTTAAGTGCTTCTGACCCGCTGCTTGTGGCTGGGTCGTTCTCCCAGTGGTCTGCTGAGTGGTCATCTTCTGAAAACACCAAGACCAATTCAAATTCTAAACTAGGAGGATGACCAGTTTTATATTCCCCAAATACTTCTAGCAAGTTGCCCCGTGTTTTGTTTAGTTTCTTCAATAGTCCTACCTTACTGCCGTTCAGGGAGACAAGAGAATATCATTTAGAAGGATTTTTAAAAGTAGCTTTCTGTCAACTTACACCTGACAGAGGACAGTTCTTGCCCATTGGATACTGTTGTGCTTATAAATTTTAAGGAACGGCTGAATGTTTTTTTTTTTTTGCCTTGTGGGATATTGTGTTCATAGTGGGAGAAACTCTTACAACAGTGTGTACACTTGGAATTAACATAGTAGCTATGTTAAGGAATTCAAAACAGCTTAAATGAAAACAGTGTGAATTGTGTATATATATATATATACATACATACATACATATTTACCGTGTTAACTCATGTATCCATGGCTTTGATTAGGGTCTCAAAGCCATTCACATTTTTGCAGACTTAACTTTTCTTTATTCTAGCTGCAGAGATCCCAAGGACCAGACTGACTATGAGAACAACCTAGCCATGAAGGTGTTCTTGTTCCAGTTTGTCAACTAGTACTCCTCGTGTTTCTACATCACATTCTTTAAGGGCAGATTTGTGACTTATCAGGGAGATCAGGTGTATTGGCTGTGAAAATACAGAAATGAAGAGGTGTGAATACAGCTTTGTGTTCTGACAGTCTAACCTGTTTCATGTTTTCTCTTAGTTGCCCAATGAAGAGTGTCTTTACTCTCTGTTCCTTAGATTTTTTTAGGCATAAAGTAATGACTTTTTTCATGTTAGAGCTATCTAAAATTTAAATGAGATTTTCTTTCTAATATTCCAGTGTGACCCAGGTGGCTGTTTCCTTGAACTGATGACACAGCTGACAATAATCATGGGAGGACAGTCAATCTGGAATAACATACAAGAGGTGTTACTTCCGTGAGTACTAAGTCATGTGATCATGGGGTGAGAATGGCCCACCCATCCACGTCATTTTCCTGCGTGCCCATCTCTAAAGCAGGGGAGATTCTGCTTATTAAAGCTCTCCAGATAAGATGATCCAGCCAACAGTGTAAACGTACCTGCTGTTTAATAATTATGCTTAAATACCTTCCTTTTTATGTTTAATTTAAATCCCCAAGTGCTATAGTTTCTGCTTATTAGCCCATCACTGGGGACTGACTAATCAGAGCCCTTTGAGAGATGGCCCTTTTTGGGGCCGTGAACTAAGTTTTCCCACAACTTCCCACAACTTTCTCCTCCTTTTATACATGCATTTAAAAATCCATAACAGGAACTTGTTGAGTGCCTAGTATGTGCTAGTCACTGTATTAAATATTGTACATATATGTGTGTGTGCACAATTTAATCACCCAAACAATCCTTATTCTTATCTTCATTTTGTAAATGAAGATCCTGTGGCTTAAAGAGGGTAAATGATTTGCCCAAGCTCTCATTGCCAATAAGAGATCACTGTGGGACTCAGATGTAAGACCCTATCTCTCTGAATCCATGTTCTTCTAAGAACAGAGACTCTCTTGTGGTCCTAAGACACAGGGTTACATAATGTTTTAAGAGACACTTGTCTAAAATAATAACTACAGAGGTTTTGACTTACTGTTCTCTTCCTAAAAATGAGAAAAGCAGATGTTAGCAAAGGTCACACTGTCCTTTTGATTTTCACATAAGCCCAATCCCACATCAAAGTGGACAGTCCAGTGTTATCTGCAATTTCTGAACATTTCAAGGAGCTTACTGTATTCGCTTTCTGTTGCTGTTTTAACAAGTATCCCCAAACGTCATGGTAGTAGGAAGAAAAAAGAAAAAGTCTCCACTAAACAACACAAATTTAACCTTGTAGGGTTCTTGAATGCAGAAGCCTGCTGAAGTCAAAGTATTGGCAGGGTTGTTTCTGAAGGCCTCAGGGGAACCTGTATCTTTGACTTTTCTGGCTTCCAGAGGCTACCTGCATCTCTTGGCCTGTGACCTCTTTTCTCTCTCTAAAGGTCAGCGTGGTTGTGTGTCTCTGACTCTGATTCTGTGGTCACATCTCCTCTCCCCTCTCTCCTCTTCTGCCTCCCTCTTCCTCCTTTTAACGACCCTGGTGATTACACTGGGCCCACCTATATAATCCAGCTCATCTCTCTTAGAGTCGGCTGGTTAGCAACCTTAACTGCTTCTGCAAATATAGGCCCCCTTTGCCAGGGAACCTGATCTCTTCATATATTCTGGGGATTAGGACATAGACATCTTGGGGGGGTCATTTTTCTGCCTACCACACTAACGTTTTTAAGATAATTTCTGGCTTTGAGTTTCTGTCCTCATGAAACTCTTGATCTCTCTTCTGTCTTGCCTTCCACACCAGCATTCTGCTACTGGCCAACCTAACTGCACTGCTCACCCCTCTCTGTGGTGTCCCCCAAAACCACTTACACAAGCAGGTCTTACTGTTTTTTGGAGCATGGAGGAGAAACTCAAACAACTTGAATTTTGAAATAAGAAACCTCCATCATTTTAAAATCTTCCATGCCACTATAAAAAATTTTTTATTTTTTAACTTCATTTTTTAATTTTTAAACTATTTTAAACTTTGTTACTTTTTTTAAACTTTACTTTTTTTCTTATCATCCTTCATTGTAGGCTCCAGAAACCTGCTATTCTGCCCACCGCATCCAAGTTCCCTTTCATTGCTTCTCCTCCCTTCCCTAACCTTCCTTCTCTCTCCCTTATTACCAAGTTTCTGTCCATTCTCTTTATAGGGCAGTTAAATTATTTTTTCTTTCTTTCTGTTTTTGCCGAGTGAACACCTTTGGGTGTCAGTGTGTCCTTCCACATTTCTTCACAATGGCTTCTTCTTTCAGCTTCAGTATGGATTACTGAGGTCTGTCTCTAAACAAAGGCATTTCCCTTGTCCCCAAGCTCACCATGCCCCTCAAAAAAAACAAGATTCTGATCTTCGCTGTGAAGTGAATTTTTTTTTTCCCTAATATGTAGTAGACAACTCTTACCCTGAGCTCACAGTCAGATTTTTCCAGAGGAGTAAAAGTAGCTCATGTGCAAATAATACTATTTTTTCTCTGTGAAAAGAAATAGATCAGATAGAGGAAATACTTAACTCAGATTACTCAAAAGCATTTCCTGAAGGAAATTGGTTAATTATTTAACACTAAATTTTGTTGAATCTGGTTATCAGTGAGCTATTTTTACCAATCAAGGAGAAGGATTTATTTTCTAAATTGGTACTGAGCAATTCATGTGAAATGAAACTTGCTCACATGAACTAGTTTAAAGTAAAGGATGCATTATAGTATCTGTTGTTCTGTTTATACCTTCGCTTAAGTAAGCACATTGCTGTAGGTTCCAGTGAGCTGAACTTTGCCTCCATGTATTTCTACTCTGGGCTGAAATATTTAGGGAAAATGTTTTGAATTATGTTTCCCTTGTTTGAAAACCAGGAATGCTGAATGGTAGCCAAGTTCGAGGGTGGCTTGCGTTTTCCTCACTGCCTCTTCTCTTTGTATAAGGTGCCAGTTTACTTCTTAATTTTTCATAGAAAATCCTAACATACCAGAGATCTATCAATTACTCTTGCTGCCCCAAAACTATACCCATCCTCAAAAATATATAGGAAGGGAAAAGAAAACTTATCAAAGTTAGGGACTATTTTCATGCTATTTAAATATGTCTAAAGGAACATAATGAAATGAATTTCACCATAACTCACCTGCCTCCACACCGCAAATTCCATGTGGATTTCTTGAGTAGGATTCTGGGAGCAAATGAAGAAGGCCAGTGATGCAGTTATCCAGGCTCCCTCTGGGGTCTCCCCAGCACTTGGATCGGCAGCTGTTATAAAGTAGGTCTCAGTCCGAGCCAGCTGAGTGGGTGAGTGACTCACAGGCATCAAATGCGTGACATCAGTGAATTAACAGCATTCTTTGTAGGACTCAGAGCATAAGCTGAGAGCCCTGTGGCCTTCCGAGCCTCACATACTATTTTGATATTGGGGTCATTTCTGGGAATGTTATTCTGTACTTGAAAAAAGGCTAGTAAAATTCCAGGCTTAAGCAACTTGCCCTAGGGAAATTTTATGATAAAATATTAAGAAAAATAGTTAAATGCCCAAAATGACATAGCGTTGTCCTTTGGTGTTTAGATAATGTATGGCTGTAATTTTCTTACTTTATATGTTTTCTACATTTTCCACTGTGTGTATGCACTACTATATAGTAAGAAAATGCAAATGTTTAAAAGAGAAAATCTCTCTTTCCAGATATGAGTTGGTTAGAGGATGTGGCAGATAGATATAATAAGAGAATCTTAAATACGTGTGTCCATAATTCACTCTTTAATTTCAGGAACAGGAAACTTAGGAATGAAATAGATTAAGAGAATCAAAAGATACTTGTATTCAAGATTAGCAACTGGGAGTGTCCTCAACCGAAATGGTGATAATCTATAATGCAGGGATTAAATGTGATAATGAGGGTACAAAGACAACATGAAGTAGAAAATGCCACGTGGCAAGCACTGAGTAAAGGGAAATTTACTGTGATTATGCCAACATGTGTGGTCAATTCCCAAGCACATGATTGTGTAACCCCTGCTAGAGGGAGAAAGCTTCCAGCCGTGGCTGGAGAGGGGGGCGGATCCAGTGTCTGTATTTTTTAAAATGTCTACAGGTGCTTCTCATGTGCAAATTGATATCCCTGCACGAGAACCATATCCCAACAGAAAATCCAAAAGACCGAGGACAATGATGGGTTGCTGACAGCCCAAGCTTTTCTGCCACAGATGAGTGGTTCCACTCAGGAAGACTGAGAAAGAGGCTCAGAGCCTTAGCTAAGGACAAGCAAGTCGGGACTTCTAATACGACCTAATGCCATCGACGGGGGAGGGCAGTTCAGCACAGGAAGGGAGCACCAGGTGAGTTAACATGGAAGTTACATCCTGGATCCAAACCGTGATGGATTTGGGTCCCGGAGGGTAAAAGCCCTGCTTCCCTGGGTCATGGACCGGATTCCACAAGAGGCTGAGACAGGAAGTATGAGACAGAGAAAAATTCCCCCCAGGAGACTCCCAAGTCTGGGTGCCAGGGAGGGTGATGGACGAGCGTGGTCCCAGCTCCACCCGCACCGCAGGGCTCCGAGGGGCTGTGGAGCTGCGCGCTCCCGGCCGGACCTCAGACCTGACTGCAGTGCTCCGGGATGCGGCCTGGGGAGCGGCTTGAGCAGCAGGCTGTCCCCGTCATTCTCGTAGGTGCTGCAGTGACTCCCACCCCTGTGGCCACGGCGTTCCCAAGCCAAGGTTCTTAGTGACTTCAACCCTATTTACAGGTGACCACAGCCGGTTAGCCTGTGCTGCTCAAAAGGAAGGTCCCACATGGGGTTTTGATGTGTTAGTGGGGTTGCTAATACCTGGCCTGCTTTGAATCGTTTCATCCTGACAGCAGCCTAGGCAGTTGAAGTTTCATCTCCCAATTTTATTTCAACGTTTTTTGTTGAAAGTATAGTTGGTTTACAATATTGTGTTAATTCTTGTTGTACAGCATAGTGATTCAGTTATACATACATATATATATATATTCCTTGTCATATTCTTTTTCACTATAGGCTATTAGAAGTTACTGAATGTAGTTCCCTGTGCTATACAGTAGGACCTTGTTGTTTGATGCAAAAATTAGTAAACAAAGTATTTGCAGACTAAACCTAGCCATGTATGACAGAGTTGAGTTTATCTCAGAATTTAAATGTGGTTTTGATCTCCAGGATCTCTTTATCAACTTATCATAAGTAAAGAGCCTGTGGACCACTTCTCAGAAAAATGTTTTAAAATCATAAGATTTAGAGAATAAAGAAGAAAGATAATTATACTGAAAAGCAGATATCAAAATATAGAAATGGGCACTTGTGATATAGTAATATCTGAATTATTGGAAGAACGTGTTGAATAAGAGGATCCAGTGGTGGGTCTACTGACTGCAACATTCTGCCATAGCCGTAATTGTAAATCATCTGAGATCTGCAAAAATTGCATTTGGAATGTAAATAAAGTTAAATAACAAATACGCCATGAAGTGTGGATTCAGATTCAGGGGTATCTCGAGTCCATATCCACACCAATTCCCAGAGCTCCCTCCTCTCCCCCTAATGTCATTGAAAGAAAGAATTGGGGAAAGTTTTGAAGTGAAGGGCATGTTCCATTGTAAAGAAATCTCGTAGCAAACCTGGGCATGGCCAGTGAAAGGTTAATGCTGAGATCAGAGGCACTGGGAAAGCTAGAAGGGGCAGCTCTTTACAAGACACATCATATAATCTGTGTGTGTCCACGTGTGTGTGCACACAGACGTGTGAGCATGTATGATGTATACACCTGCATTTCGTGTGAAGCCGCCTCACTGTCCAAATTTGAAAACCATCCAAACGTGCAGTGCAGTCAGCCGAACCTCAGCCAGACGCTAAGCTGTCTGTTGTTGCTCTCTGTATTCTGCTGGACTCCACGAGTAAACCACGCACCGGCTGTTGCTTTCAGGTACAACAGCTCTGTAGGCTACAGGTCCATGCCTTGTTTCACTGCCAACTCCGATTTCATTTCAGGACAAATTGCCATTTGAAAAAGGGGGAAGCATTCAGTTGGCCCACAAGCCTCTGAGTGAGGAAAAAACATAACCTTAGAGACAGCTCTGTGGGACAGCATCCAGGAGGGGGCAGAGCACTGGGCCGCGAGTCGAGGCTGTGTTTCTTTCAAGCTCTGCACTGACTTTGAGGCGGCATGTCACTTCTTTGGCTCTTGATTTGTTCAGCTTAAATTAGGGTCTTGGACCTGTTTGATCCAACGTTAGAGTATCACTTTTCTGCTTGGTGACCCTCAAAGGCTCCGCAATTCCTTCAGAGGGAAAAATGCCCACATCCTCACTGCAGTCTCTTAAGCTCCACCCCCAAAGCCACCACTTATTTCCTATTCACTCTGGCCCACACCAGCCTCCATGCTGTCTGTCCAGCGTGAGGGACCTCCAGGCCTGTGATCACCGTTCCCTCTGCCCCTTCTCTGCCTGGCTCTTCCCTCCATCTTTGTCTTATTCAAAGGTCACTGCCCCATCCCCACTCCTCCCTACCACACATTCTTCGTCCTCCTTTATTTTCCCCACAGCATTTATCACCAGCTCACATACCCTGTATTTCTTTCTTTTACTTATTTTCTCTGACGATTTTCAGACTGGAAAGGCCACGGTGGATAATAGCAGAGAAATGGGGGGGAAAAAGGCAAATGAGGGAAGGTATCTTCTAAAAGCTAAAATGCCCACCTGGAAAGGAGGTAGGAGATAAACTAGTAGTCGTTAAAATTTTGATAAAGCCAAGGTAAGTAGTCAGGACTAGTTTCCACAATATTTGGGGATAGGGAGGCAGCAATAAAAAGAAATTTATCCTGAAAACAAGAAATTAAATTCTTGGGAAGATGATGTGTTCATCTTGAGATATCAGTAATACTTTTATGACCTTGGTCTGATAATACCCTGCCTTATAATTTGATCTGTTTGGCAGCTGGGTCATGAATCTAATGGTGCCACAGTTTCAGGAGCAGAACAGACCACCCCACGATGGGAACGGGACAACCATCTGTATCCCATGGGCAAACTGGGCTTATTTTATGAATTCCTTGAAATGAGCAAGTCATCAGTGGAGATTTCGGTGCTGTCGGTTATACTAGTGTATGTTTTGGGTCTCAGAAGCATCGGTTACCAAGCCAAACAATGACTTAGCATACCGAAACGGAGCCTGCTTTTCTCCAATAGATGCAATTATGCAGTCAGGCTTTCAAATAGGGTGCCTGTGTGTATCTTTGTCAATATTTATGTTGTACAAAGCTGAAGATTTACTGCCAAGGAATGAAATGGAATACTCATTCAGGTACGTCTCCACCATTGATTCTCAGATCCTTCTGGTCAAGTCGTCTAAGGATGAACTCAGAACCGTTACTAGATGTGACTCAGCTCGGGCTGCAGCCCGTGTGGCACAGCTGTTGGCTGATATCCTTCTAAACAGAGTCATGTGAGCCCGCCAGCCTGTGCAGAAAGCCCGCAAGAGTGTCCTGCCTCATGGCAGCAAGGTTCACAGGGTCACCCCTTCCACATTGCACACCTGCCTTTGACATTGTTCCTATTTCTTCCGGCCGATGGTTTCTGCCTGGTTCCTTGAGTGAACTCATGGCACATCACTGGCTTGTATTCAGGATGAATTTGCTGATCTGGAGTGTCAGTTGAGCACAGATCCCCTCCTTCTCCAATGTCTTTGTCCATTTCTGTACATTTGCTTGGGCTCTGTTTCTCTTTGGTTGAACTTGGGTTTGAGCTCTCGGTTGCCTTTAAATGGTTGCATCTCAAAATAGATTTCCATAGGAAACGTCAACTTTTCTACTATGCATGGCGCACTTTTATCTTCTAGAAGGCTGATGATGTGCACGTTTTGTATCTGAGCCCTTTCAGCTCACCACTGCCTTGAATTATATAGTTTTTTCTTTTTTTTTTAAGCTTAGGAGACAGGAAAGGATTTTGGTCAATAGGGATTGCATTTTACATGCGGGTTCATGTCTGCAAAGGCACCCCATTGGGCTTCCTGTTTATAAGTCTACAGATAGAGGGAGTTTTCGTTTTCCTAAATTACATTCTATATATAAAATAATTGCTTTAAAAATATACATTATACATGGAAACGCATCTGGTTCCCTCAGAGAGTGAAAGGTCATCCTGTGGCATCTTCAGTCAGCTATGCTTTGTGACCTGGTGTCTGATTTGAGTTTCACCTTTGCTTTTGTTGTGTTTCGTGACCAGGTTCCATTAAGGGTGCAGCTGCAGTCCCTGGTGTAGAAGTTATGTTCGTTTATTCTGCTTATTTTCAAAAAGACTATAAGCCAATTACCTGTTATTCCAAAATGAGTCATAATTGTAAATATATCTTATTGGGGCTATTATCAGCATTAATAATAACAACAACATTCTGAGTGCAGCAGATCATTTGGTATTTTAACACATACGAAAAAAGCCTTGGAAAAAAAGTGAGTGTTCTAGCTAAGCCAAATAAAGGTCATTGAAAGGAAAAGTTGTATGCTTTTGGGAGAAATTGATAGGACATTTAGAACTTTATGGTCTCATTAAAATACCAATTAAATAATTAAGCCTCCCCCTACCCTACAGAACAGGATGGAGAAACAGCTATTCTAGAGAGATTTTTCAGATTTATTCGTTTTCCTATTCTCTAAATAATCCCTAACAAATTAGAAAATTCAATCCATTTCTGAGAGTAGGCAGTCTGTTATTCTGTATTTAATGCTGGGTTGAAACTTATTTTGTGTTCTTTTTGTTCATGGGAGATAGAATTTCCAAGTGCTTTTTGAATTATTTTGGTTCCTCTAAAATAAAATACCTTTGGTGCTGATCTCCTGACATCAGTTTCCTCCTCCCAGTTTTCCCCGTGATCATTAATGACACCCCACCTGCCTTTTTAGTTATGCCTCTTAGCTGCTGAAGGGGAACAGTTTCTGACAGATGACCCTGGAGCCCTCCACCCATGCTTCGTTAGGCCTCGCACCCAGCCACCAACCCTAGTCTCCTTTGCCTGAAGTAACTTTCTCTGCTTTTCTGCCTGGAAGGACTCTTGCCAAGCCTTGGCAGGAACCCCGCCACGTTTTAGAGATTTTCTGCTCTCCTCTCTAGGCATGAATTGCACTTAATTCTTGTCTTGATGGTGCGTGATCGTGTCCGTGTCCATTGTGCTCCCTGTCTGGACTGATCTTGTCGGAGGCAGTAGTCAGGCTTTTCACCTTCCCGTCCATGTCTGGAGCACCACAGCCTGAACCCTGGTTCTCATACGTGTTTAAGTGACTTGAGCTTGGAGTTTCAACGCACTCACATAGAACTGTTAGATGAGTTGGCGGTAATATTGCCCCCAAGATCCCCACAAGGTTCTATATGGCACATGTTTTTTTCTGAGTGAAATTTCTCTTTTATTTGTTTTAGTGAATTCCCCACTGTCCTTTGAGATTATTAGAGTAACCCTGAGTTGTTAACCACAATAGCTCTCCCCCCACCAGCGAATGATCCTGCTGTCTGAGAACTCAGACATGGGACATAAGAGAAATAATCTATCAGTCTTAAAATCTGGAAGCCATAAGATACCGTTTTGTACTTAGAGCACCCACAGCACAACACCAGTCTCTCAAGAATTTGACGCTGCCTTCCCAGAGGGTGGGTGCCATAAGTGAAATGCAGTGAGTGATGAAGTGAGAGCTCTTCGTCTCTGGTGCTGCCTTTTCCACCCTTGCGGTGTTAACTTGATCTTCCCTTCATATATTATGTTCTCCATTTAATTTACTGCATTTAATATCAGTTGTTCTTCAACATCGCCTTGCACCCGCCCCCTCCATTCCCTCTCTCTCCAGTGTTATCCCACCCACGCCTCTCCTGCACTCTCCAGGACCAGGCCTGTCTGCCCCACGCCCTCACCTCTGTTCTGTCTGCCCACCAGCTGCACTGACATTTCCTTAACTCTGCAGAATGAACTTCCCAAAATGGCAGCTGAGTAACTAGGGGGGATTGTAGACCTCTCAGCTCTTTACTGATACATTCGTTTATCCATCCAACAAACACTGAGCACCTGCTGTGCCAAACACTGTATCAACTGCTGGGGAGACCAAGACAGGTAAGACATGGTGTCTGCACTCCTCAGGCCAGGTGAGGCATGGCGAGTAGTTGATGGATTTCTAAGCAGGTGAACACACATTGTACTTCCTAGAGCTAGAAATATTTGAACTGAATCTTGAAAGGTGAAAGGAAGTTAGCTCTCTAATATGTGGTAGAGGGAGTGGACACTTCATGCAGAGAGGTAGAGACATATAAGAGCACACGGCATGAAGCGGCTTGGCCAGACTGAAGAACAAGTAGGGCTAGAACAAAGGATCCATAGGTGGGAATATTAAGTGCACAAGGCCTCTGTCACGATGGGCCTTTTGTGCTTAGACTTGAATGTATCCTTAAAGAAACAGGGATATATTGGAATATTTGTAAGCAAGAGAATTGCATGTTTATGTTGAAGAAGATCTGGTTATTCTGGCAGCAGAATGGAACATACTATTTTTGGGAGGATGCCCATATTTTGGGGTGAAAGGATATTTTGGGGACCACCACAGGTAGCCCAGACAACAAGTGGCACACGCCTGCAGAGAGGCCTTGGGCAGAGGGAGAGAGACACAGGCAGCAGAAGTGGTGACTGCTGCAGAGGGGACTGCAGGGCCGGGGCGGTGGGCCGCAGAGCTGCTGAGGTGACTTTCCAGTGACCCATCCGGAGAGCGGATCTGCAGGGGGAGTGTAAGGGGAGGAGCTGGTTTCGAGGGGATGGTTCTGTGTGTGGCATTTTGAGTGCAGAGTGTCTATGGGACATCTGAGGGTTGATTGCATTAAGCTGGATTCACCAGTCAGGAGCTCAGAGGAGCTGTGGGTGAGGCCATGGGGGTGATTCAGTCCTGCCAAGTGGAGGATTGAAGACGAGGCCTGGGAAAAAGTGCCATGTACATAGCAAATGAGAGAAGAGAAATCCACCAAGAGAAAGAAGAATAGCAGAGCAGTTGGCAGAAAACTAGCTGAGGCAACACGGAGAAGGCTGTAACCTGGCTTAAGAGGGATTTGAACACTGACTAAAAGGAGCATAGTGAGAAAGGGGGGTGTGTGGGGCAAAAAAGCAAGAGCTAAAGCTCACCTTTAATTGTCAAGCCTGGGGAAAAGGAGGAGGAGGACTATAGTTAGGTAGCCTTTAAAAAACAGATCTGTGTGTATCTGCGTGTGTGCATATGTGCACACACATTTTCTGCCTGGGCTTTTTAAATTTATTTAAGTAAAACAAAAATTAAGGGGGGAAAACATTCCACTGAGAGGAAAATACTTGTCCACGGCAAAAGCTACCTGGTAATCAAATAAACAGGAGCTGAAAATGCCCACTGGCTTTGGAACACGCAGCCACTGGCAGTGCAACTCCTGTCTCAGTGCCGCGGTGAGGGCAGTGGGGGATGCAGGGCTCTGAGCCCTGGAGGAGTCATCAGCGCAGGTACTTCTCCAAGAAACTGGACTTTAAAGGGAAGAAGAAAGTGTAGAAAGTATAAGAGAGCAATACAGGGCCGTGAGAGAGGCTTGGGCGAGGGTTAGTTTTGTTTTACAGTGGGCGTTTCTGGCCTTGCTGAGTTGCTAGGCCTTTGCTGTTGTTGGTCTTTGTTCCAAGAGCTTTTTAGAAAGTTCTTCTCGCTTGAAAATCTGAACAGATTAAATCATGTTGGGTTATTTCTGGTGTTTTATTCTTTAATTAAAAAATTATCTGGAATTTATTTTAATGTCGAAAGTGAGGACACTGTGCCAGGTCTTCCAATGATTTAGCTAATTACTCCAGGACTTGAATCCACTGATTTGAAGTGTCAGTTTTCTAATATTACTAAAAATCTCATAAATATCCACATCTATTCTTGAAATGTATTCTATTTCATTCATAATCTTAGCACACTATTTCTATACTGTTTCCATGATGATAGATACCTCCTAGAGTTGGTGCTATTTTATCCTTTTCCAGAATGTCCCTAATACTACAAATTCAACCATCCCTCCTCATTAATTTATTTGTAGATTTGTGTATATTTCTGGAAGAACTTTAGGATCACCCTTCAGATTTTTTTCTTAAATCCATTTGGGATTATTAACTATATTTGCATTCAGATTCTAAATTTATTTTGGAGAAAAAATGTTCTATGTCCCCCAAATTTGAGTTTGCCCAGTGAAGAGTATGGTGCATTCTACTGTTCATTCAATCATCATTTTTTTTCCTTTTTTAAAGTCATTTATCAGAATCATTTTAACATTTTTCATTAATTTATTTCTGAAAAGTCTGTGCATTTTTTGTCATTATAAATGATATCTTTCCTGGGTTTTGAACTGGGTTGATTGCTAATAAAGTCTTAATTTCTGGCTTCTCTTGAATAAGAAGGAGATCTGACAGTTTGAGGCCCTCTTTCCAATATGGTGACTGTGAGCAGTGCGTTTCCTTAGGATGTCCACTTGCCAATTTGCCAGAGGCTGCACCCACTCCACACATTTCTGCGACTTACCTGCCCCCCATAAGCAGATGAGTTCGTGTAGGGTTAGGTGGGTTATGGACACAGTTACTGACATCACTGCTGCCATGCTGCTGACCCTGTGGCATCACTAACTCTGGTTCTTGCTCTCTGACCTCCCTGAATAGGACAGCTCCTTTTGGGCTGTGGACCTGCTGCATCTTTCCAGCACTGTCGGTTTTTCTGCAACACAACCCTGACTCTCAGGTCAGAAGCAAATGTCAGCTCCTCCTACCCATCCACCCCATCCACAGTCTTGCCGTTCCTGGCCAGAGTGGTCCCTACCCTTTGACTGAGGAGTAACACTAAAGGGACTATAAATTTGCGTCTCATCAACTGTCTTAGTTACATACCTGTGCTAGTTTAATTTAAAGGTCTGCCAGTTAGGAGGGGAGGGTCTAAAAGTCTTTTAGATCTCTGGCCTTATCATTTCTAACCGCTCCCCGACCCCATGGAACAGCTTACCACAGATCTCTGCTGCCCCGTCTGTAGCAATGCCCTGTAAATTACAGACAAAGAGAAAAGAACTTCTAAGCCACCACCATAACTTTGACTTCCTGTTACCACACAGACCATCGAAATATCAAGATAAAAATTCCTGAAGGAGGATATTTTGCTTAGGAAGTCACTTTAATTGCATACCTTTCTGTGACTTGTAATAACTTCATAGACCCTCTGAATGTGCTGCACTCACCTTCCCAGACTCAAGGGAGCTTTCTCACTTGCCTATTTTCAGTGTATTTCCTCCAACATTCTCTATGCATAGCTTTCCCAAAGGTACATATTTATTTATATTTAAATTGTTAGATACATCCACAATATTCTTTCTAATCATCAATTACAAATCATCTTCCAAGATTGTATTATTTCAACACTGAGAGTGAATAATATGCCTCTAGATTCCCAAGTTTATTATCAGCAAATAACTATGGTTGGTTGAAGATTTTTAAGCATGTTACTCCTACTAAGGGCATATACATGAAAGAAACAGGTTGTAATTAGTCTTCTTCCCAGGGATTTTATATTTGCCTTTTGTTTGGATTCTTTCTCTGTTGAACATTATTATTACCATGAATGTCTATTCTCTTTGGGAATTAGTTCATCATTTGCCCCTCTCTCTTTACAGGAGTAAAGGAATTGATGTTGTCCTTCCATCCATCTACCACTCCATGTTGTGTGTCCATTCCTTCAACAGGTATTCAGTTTGGGTTCACCACCTTATCTGTGGCCTCTTTCCAGTGGACCCTCTGTTGGCTCTGGAGAACAATATATTGGAAATCAGAGTGGGTACGTGGAAAATTGACTACCAAGTACAGACGCATGGTTCCAGAAAAAGCCCAGGACATCACAGCGTGGCAGCCCACCATGCAAGGAACAGCAATTCTGGCTGTGGTGGACCCATGTGTGTAAAAAGGCTTCATGCGGTGAAGACCTAGAAAAGTCGAAAAATGCATTGGCGTTGCTTCCTAAGGAATCCAGTTTTGGGTATTGTTTAATAAGAGAGGGAGATGCTAACACTATCATCGTTATAAACAACATAGCTGTTGTAATTGTTATTATTTTTAATATATATTTTTATAATTATTATTTGTGACTTACAAGAGCTCTTACAGAGGCAGTTGTTAAGAAGCGTGGCCATTATACTCTTGCTGAAGTGTTAATTCAGTACAAGCGTGGTAATAGCATTAATAAGTACTCACTCTTTTGATCCTCACATGACTATAAAGGTCACCCAGCAGTGCTTGTATAATGGAGGTAGAAATCTATCCATTTAAGAGTTTGTAGAACCTAAAATAAGAGCAGTCATTCCACCGTATTTGACCATATATTCCAGACTATCAGTTTAAAGTAGGAACTACCTGATGAGGCCATAGAAACCTTTTGTGCATCCCCAATCATTCATTACCTTCCTGGTCCCCTTGGGCAGAGGTTCTTCCAGAAGGTGGCCCCATCTCTCCTCCCCACCCCACTCTTGGCCTTTGCTACTCACTGTTGGTCATTAGCTAAGCATCCTCATGTCCTGCAGGTGTCTGAGCTGTGAGGGAACAGAACTCAGCTGTTTACAAACTGTATTGACTATGACCAGTCTGAACAGCCTCTCTCCTTCCCTGCCCACAGCCCCACAGGGCAACGGGGGGCTCACAACCACAGAGATTCCCATGCCAGCCCTTCAGGGCACCTTCTTCCCTAGAAATATTCTTACAACCAGGGCTGTTTCCTCCCTTACTTCACTGCCAGTTTCACTCCCAGGTTACAGTCCCCAATAAAAGGCTATCCCAGTTTGAATTTCTTAATCAAGTCACATTGACCTGAGTACCTGGCATTTTCTTATGAGCACTCATAGAAACAGAACAGGGCCTGGCAGTGGCTGCGGGCCAGGTTCCTGGATGAGGGGACTTGCTGGGCCCTTCAGGTTCTGTAGCCTGGCCCGAGCTCAGCTCCCAGCATGGCGTCTTCCCATCTGCATGATTTCGGGCCAGGCTTCAACAGTTCAGAGCTTCATTCTTTAATCTGCAAACAGAATAATTCCCTGCTGCATATTTTAAGACTGTTATGTACCACAAAGGCTGCTTAGGGAATTCAGTGAGTCAATGCATGGAAGTCACACAACCTGGTCCTCAGGGAATGTTAGTTATCTTCATTATGCACCATCGATAAAATTGGCTGCCCAGACTTGGCCAGGTATCAAAGCTGCAGGCACAAGAATTTGACAATGTGTCACTGGATCATAGTCACAATTTTACACAGTAAAATAAGCTACCTGGGACCACCCAGCTGTCAGCCCACCCGACTCCCCACCCCAAGAACCCTCAGTTTATCTGATTTGCTTGCTACCCCTACTTTTTGGAGAAACTTGGCAAATCACACACAGTCAATGGCTGCTAGGTTATGTCCATTCCCATTCACTCAAATTGCCCCATTTTCAGTATCCACTGTGCTGCAAATCATAGAGTAATGTTCAGAAATATGACAGCAAGGCCTTTCCCGTTCCACAGTCAGAGAAGTATGAATCTGTCATGTTTAATATGCCATATGACACTAAGCAAGGCAGGAAAACAGGCTCCTGTGCTTTAAGAAAACTTTTAGCAATGACGTTTGAAACTAAAAGTGTTTTTGTTTGACCTTCAGCTAACCAGAAAATTCAATTGACTCCTATTACCCATTACTCAGGTGTCCTGGTTTGATTGTATTAGGCACTTTTCCTCATCTCCCCAGCATGACTTGGCTCCATCAGCAAAGATGGAGTGTCTCCAAGGCTGCTCCGTGTGCATGGGCGTGTGCGTGCACACATGTGCACCCACTGATTGCTGCCACTGATTCATATCCAGGAGTTGTTCTGTCTTATAACTCAAGCATTGCTTTATTATATCCTAGAAAACTGCTTTTAGATCATTGATTGAACTATAGACCATCCTCTTGCCCACATTAGGAAGTGACATCTTCCAAGACACAGGTCCTGTGTGCTTGTATATATGTATAAGTAAGAATTAAATATGCATGTGATCCCCTCACATATCTAATTTGAGCCTCCCCAATTGAATGTGCACAGTAAAGGCTAACTTCCCATAACAGGAGAACTTTTAGGAAGAAAGAAGAAGGAATTAGCCACCAGGGAGAAGACAGGACATCAAGCAGGAGTTTGGTATAAAATCATTTATTCTAAAGCTGCTCTGGCTCAATAAATAAGTGGAATTGACATTGTTGTATCATGCCAGAGCATCTGCTATTGAAGACCGATTTTAATTTACTTTGATATAAGTGGAAAATTGTGTCAGAACAGCATGGGAAATGAAGAACACTGCATCTATCTGTACTCTTGAAGTGTGTCTCAGAGCTGCTCTGTTTTGAGGAAAAGTATCTTGTCTGGAGACAATAGAATTATTTTCATTGTTGGAATTTTTGTAGCTTCCAGAAGCACATCTGCAGGTGATTCTGTAAAAGTCTAGAGTTGACTTAAATAGCAGGAAATTTTAGCCTATTGAAATCAGGAGAAGTGAAATATTTTTGCCTACCACCACCACCACCAGGCAAGCACGTGTACACCCAGAGAGATTTCACATCAGAGGGAATGACAAAGCTGGTTCTCTTACCGAGGCCAAACTTGTTCTGCTCACTGCACAACAGTGATAAACAAATAAATCAGGAGACAAGGTTTTGGGGCAAGGAATAGTAACTTTATTCAGAAAGCTGGCAGACCAAGAAGATGGGGGACTAATGTCCTGGAAAATCATCTTGCCCAAGTCAGAATTCAGGCTCCTTTTAAGCTAAAAAGGGGACGGGGTGTGGTTGGTTGTGAAAACTTCTTGCTGCAGGCGTTCTTTGTTCTTGCAGCCATCCACATGGGTCAGGCTATGGTGTCCCTGTAAACCTCCAACAAAACAAAGGCTATTTTCTATTTTGCAACTTGCCATCTCTGCGTAAGTGCAGAAGTGCTAACATCCTTAAAGGTCAGAGCCCCGAGAATAGGCTTTCCTGTAGGTTTTAGGCTAAAGGCAAAGTTGTTTTACAAAAGGTGCAGAGCCAGCAAGATTAAGCCTGGAAAACAGGGCACAGTGCTTCAAACTAAAGGAACAGATCCAATGTGGCATCAGATTTGTTCTCTATTACAGTTCGAGTTAGGGGAAATTTTGCAGTAGAAAATCCCCTCAGTTGTTTTCCTTGCTTTGCCTGAGATCTTGTTTGTTTTCTTGTGGTCTCATGGTGTCTAAACCGTATGTTCAGGTGAATACTATTAAAATCATATGCTGCGGAAAACGTATCTGTTCTGCTTCAAAAAATGACTGAAACATTTAGCTTTGTTTATTCCCATAGAATTTGGATTGAAACTATTCTCGACTTCTTCCTTCAAACCAGTTTTTTACTCGAGGGTTTAAAGCCCAAACTAAAGAATTTTGGAGAAGACTCATGTAATTCATAAGAGCTTTACATCCGAATTTAAGACTGACCCATATTTATACTTTTAATCAAGGAACACAATAAGCTTTGTTAGTCCATCATTTATGGCGTTTTTAACTTTGTCCATGTAATCTTTTGGAAGTTGAGAGGCTTAGACACCTGATCTAACAAAACAGGTATCATTGCTTGACTCTGTGAATGAAAGAATCCCAGTATAATTTCCCGCAAATATATTTTATTAAAAATAATAAAGAATTCTTGCTCTCTAATAAAGCAAAAGACAGAAGCACATACTGAGTGTTTAAAATAAATCAGACTATGGGTTAACTTATCTAAATAAGTCAAGATAGTATAGGGCAAAAAGTATGAACTTGAAGGAAAATACATATTGTGTAATTAATATCATATTTTTAAGAAGCATATGATAAAAGAAAACCCAAATATTTAATCATTTATCTACAAAGGAGTTATATAAAGCCAACTTATTTTCATAAGTGTTACATAAACAAAAGGGCTATCTAAATCTACATTATTAAAGATTAAATTATACCAAATAGATCTCCAAGATTGATTGATTTTCATGATATTTATAATTTTTAAAAATATAACTTACATATAACATAACCAAGCAGCTCTTCAGTTATCCACAGTACCCTAGTCTACAGTTTTTCTTACTGTATTTAAAACAAGTAATAGGCAAGGTTCAGGCCCTTGCTTTTGAACTGCCACTGGAATTCTGGATATTCCCTTAGGTTAAAGACCAAAGCAAAGTAACAATTCTACTTTAAAGCAGTTGCTCAAAGACTTTAAGACATTCATTATCTATATCCAGTTACAGGAAAGAATTAAGATTTCTGAACCTTAAAAAAAAGAAATCAACTGATGAAAATGAAATTCTGTCATGTTTGCTGACTACAACTATAAAGGCTCTAAATTAGTGCTCCCTTTATTGTTTTCCTACCAGCATAGGTCATGAACATCTCTTTCACATTCTATTTATGCTAGATGAATGAACGCCTCTCCACATGATCAATTCTGAAAGTTGAATGTGTGTGAAAGACGTCAATCACCTAGATTGTTGGGAACAAACAGGTTCTTTTCAGTGGGAAAATACACGACATACATATATATGGGGAGGTACTAGTTCCAACTCGGTTTTACAGAGAAAACTGCATGAACTTCAAACTGGCACTAAGAAACACACTGAGAAATCATATTAAGTGTTTCTATGGCTCCTCAATCCCTTTATGTTACATTAACGAACGCGTCTACACATGCTCAATTCTGAGAGTTGAATGTGTGTGTAATCGGTCAATGACTTATCTAGTTGGGAACACACAGTTTCTTAAGAGTGTGGAACAAAACTACATATATATATATATATATATGGATAGGTAGTAGCGCCAACAAGGTTTTACACTGAAAACTGCATGAATTTCAAACAGGCACCAGGAAACATACTTAGAAACCACAGTAAGTGTTTCTAATGTGACAAAATCAATTCATGCAACATGAACGAACCCATCTACACATGTTCAATTCTGAGAGTTGAATGTTTGTGAAAGCCATCAAAAACTACCTTGTTGGGAACACACAGTTTCTTTTCAATTGGAAACTACATTACAACTATATGGCAAGATAAAAGCACCAAACTAGTTTTAAAGTGAAACCTGCATGAATTTCAAACCGGAACTAGGAAAAATAATAAGAAACCAGAGTAAGTGTTTCTATTACAACCCATTGCCATCATGCTAGATGAACGAAAGCCTCTCTCCATGCTCAGTTCAGAGATAATTGTGTGCAAAACCCATCTATCCATAAGCTTGTAGGGAACACACAGTTAATTTTGAGTGGGGAAAAAAACTACATAAATATATATGGGGAGGTAATATTACCAAGTCGAATTTACAATGAAAATTAAATGAAATTCAAACCGGCACTAGGAAAGAAACAGAGAAACCAGAGTAAAAGTTTCACCTGCAAAAAGATCCCTTTGCGCTGGATGAATCACCGTGTATTAAAAATGCTTAATTCTGACATATAAGTGGGGATGAAAGCCGTCCTTCACTTATATTATTGGGAAAAGAGTTTCATTTCATTTGCAAAAGACACTCCATATATATATATGGTGAGGGACTAGAACAACCTCGGTATTAAAGTGATAAATGCCGTAATTTCAAACCAACACTAGGAAACAGAGAAACCAGAGTAAAAGATTTCCCTGTAAACAGTTCTCTTTTGGCTAGATGAACGAAAGTCTCTCCACATGCACAGTTCTGAGAGATAAGTGTGTGTGAAAGCCGAACTTCAGCTAGCTTGTTGGGAACACAAAGTTTCTATTCAGTTGCAAACAACAATCTATACATATCTATGGGGAGGAACAAATGCTAACTTGGTGGTACAGTGAAAACTGCAGGAACAGAAAACCGGACTAGGAAACAGATTGATAATCCATAGTAAAAGTTACTCATGCAAACCGTTCCCTTTGTGCTAGATGAACGAAAGTCTCTCCACATGCTCAGTTCTGAGAGATAAGTGTGTGTGAAAGCCTTCCTTCACCTAGCTTGTTGGGAACACAAAGTTTCATTTCTGTTGCAAACTACACTCCATACATATCTATGGGGAGTTACTAGCTCCAAAACGGTTTTAGAGTGAAAACTGCAGGAACATTAAAACTTCACTAGGAAACAGACTGAGAAACCAGTGTAAAAATTTCCCCTGCAAACCGTTCCCTTTGTACTAGATGAACGAACGTCTCTCCACATGCTCAGTTCTGTGAGATATGTGTGTGTGAAAGCCGTCCTTCACCTAGCTTGTTGGGAACACAAAGTTTCTTTTCAGTTGCAAACTCCACTCCATACATATATATGGGGAGGTACTAGCTCCAATTCGGTTTTACAGTGAAAACTGCAGGAAATTCAATCAGGCACTAGGAAACAGACTGAGAATGCAGAGTAAAAGTTTCTCCTGCAACCTGTTCCCATTGTGCTAGATGAACGAAGGTCTCTCCAGATGAGCAGGTCTGAGGATTAAGTGGGAGTAAAAGCCGTCCTTCACCTAGCTTGTTGGGAATACAGTTTCTTTTCAGTTGCAATCTGCACTCCATATATATATATGCGGAGGTACAAATTGTAACTCGGTGTTACAGTGAAAACTGCAGGAACTGCAAACCAGACTAGGAAACAGATTGATAGTCAATGTTAAATGTTACACATGGAACCCGTTCCCTTTGTGCTAGATGAACGAAAGTCTCTCCACAAGCTCCATTCTGAGAGATAAGTGTGTGTGAAAGCCGTACTTCAAATAGCTTGTTGGGAACACATAGTTTCTTTTCAGTTGCAAACTACGCTCCATACGTATATACAGGGAGGTACAAGCTCCAACTCGGTTTTACAGTGAAAACTGCAGTAACTTCAAACCGGCACTAGGAAACAGACTGAGCAACCAGAGTAAAATTTGCTCCTGCAACCCGTTCCCTTTCTGCTAGGTGAACGAAATTTTCTCCACATGCTCATTTCTGAGAGAAAAGTGTGTTTGAAAGCCGTCCTTCACATAACTTGTTGGGAAGACAACGTTTCTTCTCAATTGCAAACTACACTCCATACATATATATAGGGAGGTACTAGATTTAACTCTTTTTTACAGTGAATACTGCAGGAATTCCAAACCGGCACTTGGAAACAGACTGAAAAACTAGAGTAAGTGTTTCCACTGCAACCCTTTCCCTTTGTGCTAGATGAACGAACGTCTCTCCACATGCTCATTTCTGAGAGATAAGTGTGGGTGAAAGCCGTCCTTCACCTAGCTTGTTGGGAAAACAATGTTTTTTCTCAGTTGCAATATACACTCCATAAAAATATATGGGGAGGTATTAGATTTAACTCATTTTTAAAGTGAATATTGCAGCAAACTCAAACCGGCACAAGGAAACAGATTGTGAAACCAGAGTAAAAGTTTCCACTGCAACCCGTTCCCTTTGTGCTAGATGAACGAACGTCTCTCCACATGCTAAGTTCTGAGAGATAGGTGTGTGTGAAAGCCTTTCTTAACCTAGCTTGTTGGGAACACAAAATTTCTTGTCAGTTGCAATCTACAATCGATACATATATATGGGGAGGTAAAGCTCCAAATCTGTTTTACAGTGAAAACTGCAGGAACTTCAATCCGGCACTAGGAAACAGACTGAGAAACCAGAGTAAACGTTTCCCCTGTAACCCTTTCCCTTTGTGGAAGAAGAACGAACGTCTCTCCACATGCTCATTTCTGAGAGATAAGTGTGTGTGAAAGCCGTCCTTCACTAAGCTTGTTGGGAACACATAGTGTCTTTTCAATTGCAAACTACTATCCATACATATATTTGGGGAGGTTCTAGCTCCAACAAGTTTTTACTGTGAAAACTGCAGTAACTTCAAACCGGCACTAGGTAACAGAGTGAGAAACCAGATTATTAGTTTCTCTTGTACCTCGTTCCATTTGTGTTAAATAAACGAACGTATCGCCACATGCTCAGTTCTGAGAGACAAATGTGAGTGAAAGCCGTCCTTCACCAGCTTGTTGGGAACACAAAGTTTCTTTACAGACGCAAACTATACTCCATACATATATATGGGGAGGTACAAGTTCCAAATCGTTTTACAATGAAAACTGTAGGAAAATCAAACCGGCACTAGGAAACAGAATGAGAAACCAGAGTAAAAATTTCTCCAGCAACCCGTTCCTATTGTGCTCTATGAACGAACGTCTCTCCACATGCTCAGTTCTGAGTGATAATTGTGTGTGAAAGCCGTCCTTCAATTCTCTTGCTGGGAACACAAAATTTCTTTTCAGTTGTAATTTACCATCCATTTATATATATGGGGATGTACAAGCTACATCTCGTTTTTACAGTGATAACTGCAAGAACTTCAAACCGGCACTAGGAAACAAACTGAGAAACCAGAGTAAATTTTTTTACTGTAACACGTTCCTTTTGTGCTAGATGAACGAACGTCTCTCCACATGCTCAGTTCTGAGATATATGTGTGTGTGAAAGCCGTCATTCACCTAGTTTGTTGGGAAAACAAAGTTTATTTTCAGTTGCAAACTACACTTCATAAATATATATGGGAAGGAACTAGCTACAACTCGGTATTACAGTGAAAACGGCAGGAACATCAAACCGAAACTAGGAAAAAGACTGAGAAATCTGAGTAAAATATTTTCCTGCAACCTATTCCTTTTGTGCTAGATGACCAAACGTCTCTCCACATGCTCAGTTCTGAGACATATGTGTGTGTTAATGCCGTCCTTCACCTAGCTTTTGGGAACACAAAGTTTCTTTTAAGTTGCAAACTACACTCCATAATTATATAAGGGTATGTAAGAGCTCCAACTCGGTTTTACATTGAAAAATGCAAGAACTTCAAACCGGCACTAGGAAATAGACTGAGAAAACTGAGTAAAAGTTTCTCCTGCAACCTTTTCCCTTTGTGCTAGATAAATGTACATCTCTCCACATACTCACTTCTGAGAGATAAGTGTGTGTGAAAGCCGTCCTTCACCTAGCTTGTTGTGAACGGAAAGTTTCTTTTCAGTTGCAAACTACACTCCATACATATATATGGGTGGTAGAGGCTCCAACTCGTTTTTACAGTGAAAACTGCAGGAAAATCAAACCGGCACTAAGAAACAGACTAAGTACCAGAGTAAAATTTTTTTCTGCAACCTATTCCCTTTGTGCTAGATGAACGAACTTCTCTCCACATGCTCAGTTCTGAGAGATAAATGTATGTGTAAGCCGTCCTTCACTTAGGTTGCTTGGAACTCAAAGATTCTTTTCAGTAGCAAACTACACTCAATATATTTATATGGGTAGGTACAAGCTCCAAATCGGTTTTACAGTGAAATATGTAGGAAATTCAAACCGGCACTATGAAACACACTGAGAAACCAGAGTAAAAGTTTCTCCTGCGACCCGTTCCTTTGTGCTAGATGAACCAACGTCTACCAACATGCTCAGTACTGAGAGATAATTGTGTGTGAAAGCCGTCCTTCACATAGCTTCTTGGGAACACAAAGTTTCTTTTCAGAAGCAATCTACACTCCATACATATATATGGGGATGTAGTAGGTCCAAATCGTTTTTACAGTGAAAACTGCAGGAAATTCATAACAGCACAGGAAACGGACTGAGAAACCAGTGTAAAATTTTCTCCTGCAACCCGTTCATTTTGTGCTAGATGAACGAACGTCTCTCCACATGGTGAGTTCTGAGAGATAAGTGTCTGTGAAAGCCGTCCTTCACCTCTCTTTTGGGGAACACAAAGATTCTTTTCAGTTGCAAACTACTCTCTCTCTATATATATGAGGAGGTACTAGCTCCAACTCGGTTTTACAGTGAAATTGCAGGAATTTCAAACTGGCTCAAGGAAACAGACTGAGAAACCAGAGTAAAAGTTTCTCCTGCAAACCATTCCCTTTGTGCTAGATGAACGAATGTCTCTCCACATTCTCACTACTGAGAGATAATTGTGTGTGAAAGCCGTACTTCACAAATCTTGTTTGGAACACAAAGTTTCTTTTCAGTTGCAAACAAAAATCCATAAATATATAAACGGTGGTACTGTTCCAGCTCGGTTTTTCAGTGAAAGCTGCAGGATATTCAAACCGGCACTATTAAACAGACTGCCAAGCAGATTAAAATTTTCTCCTGAAACCCTTTCCTTTTGTGCTAGATGAACGAACGTCTCTCCACATGCTCAGTTCTGAGAGATAAGTGTGTGTGAAAACCGTCCTTCACATAGCTTGTTGGGAACACAAAGAATCTTTTCAGTTGCAAAATACACTTCACACATATATATGGGGATATACTAGCTCCAACAACGTTTTACAGTGAAAACTGCAGGAATTTCTAACTGGCTCTAGGAAACAGACGGAGAAACCAGATTAAAAGTTTTTCCAACAAACCTTTCCCTTTGTGCTTGATGAACTATCGTCTCTCCATATGCTCAGTACGGAGAGATATGTGTGTGTGAAAGCCATCCTTCACCTAGCTTGTTGGGAACACAAAGTTTCTTTTCAGTTGCAAAATCCACTCCATAAATAATTATGGGGCGGTACTAGCTCCAAATACGTTTTACAGTGAAAACTGCAGGAAAATTAAAGCGGCAATAGGAAAAAGACTAAGAAACCAGAGTTTGTGTTTCTCCTGCCAACCGTTCCATTTGTGCTTCATGAATGAACGTCTCTCCACATGCTAAGTTCTGAGAGATTAGTGTGTGTGAAAGTCGTCATTTACCTAGCTTGTTGGGAACACAAAGTTTCTTTTCAGTTGCAAAATACACTCCATATATATATATGTGGAAGTAATAGCTCCAACTCGCTTTTACAGTGAAATCTGCAGGAATTTTAAACCGGCACTAGGAAACAGACTGAGAAACCTGAGTAAAATTTTCTCCTCCAAATTTTTCCCTTTGTGGTAGATGAAAGTACGTCTGTCCACATGCTCATTTCTGAGAGATAAGTGTGTGTGAAAGCCGTCCTTCACCTAGGTTGTTGGGAACACAAAGTTTGTTTTCAGTTGCAAACTATTCTGCATACATATTTATGGGGCGGTACAAGCTCCAACTCGTTTTTACAGTGAAAACTGCAGGAAATTCAAACCGGCACTAGGAAACAGACTGAGCAACCAGAGTAAAATTTTCCCCTGCACTATTTTCCCTTTCTGCTAGATGAACGAATGTGTCACCACATGCTCAGTTCTGAGAGATAAGTGTGTGTGAAAGCCGTCCTTCATAAATCTTGTTTGCAACACAAAGTTTCCTTTCAGTTGCAAACAACAATCCATACATATATATAGGTTGGTACTGCTCCAGCTCGGTTTTAAAGTGAAAACTGCAAGAAATTCAAACCGGCACTAGGAAACAGACTGAGCAACCAGAGTAAAATTTTCTCCTGAAAACCTTTCCCTTTGTGTTAGATGAACGAACGTCTCTCCACATACTCAGTTCTGAGAGATAAGTGTGTTTGAAAGCCGTCCTTCACCTTGCTTGTTGGGTACACAATGATTCTTTCAGATGTAAACTACAATCCATAAATTTATATGTGGAGTTAGTGGCCCCAACTCCTTTTTACAGTAAATACTGCAGGAAAATAAAACCTGCACTAGGAAACACACTGAGAAACCAGAGTAAAATTTTCTCCTGCAACCAGTTTCCATTGTGCTAGATGAACGAACATGTCTCCACATGCTCCGTTCTGAGAGATATGTGTGTGTGAAAACCGCACTTCACCTAGCTTGGTGGGAACACAAAGTTTCTATTCAGATGCAAACTACACTCCATATATATAAATGGGGTGGTACTAGCTCCAACACCGTTTTAGAGTGAGAATTGCAGGAACTTCAAACCGGCACTACAAAACAGACTGAGAAACCAGAGTGAAAGTTTCTCCTGCTACCCGTTCCCTTTGTGCTAGATGAACGAACGTCTCTCCACATGCTCAGTTCTGAGAGATAAGTGTGTGTGAATGCCGTCCTTCACCTAGCTTGTTGGGAACACAAAGTTTCTTTTAATTTGCAAACTACACTCCATACATATATATGGTGAGGTAATAGCTCCAACACGGATTTACAGTGAAAACTGCAGGAACTTCAAACTGGCACTTGGAAACACACTGAGAATCCGGTGTAAAACTTTCTACTGCAAACCGATTCCTTTGTGATAGATGAACGAACATCTCTCCACATGCTCAGTTCTGAGAGATGTGTGTGTGAAAGCCATCCTTAACCTTGCTTGTTGGGAACACAAAGTTTCTTTTCAGTTGCAAACTACACTCCATAAATATTTATGGGGTGGTAGTATCTCCAACTCAGTTTTAAAGTGAAAAGTGCAGGAATATCATACTGGCACTAGGAAACAGACTGAGAAACCAGAGTAAAAGTTTTTCCTGCAAATCTTTCAGTTTGTGCTAGATGAACGAACGTCTCTCCACATGCTCAGTTCAGAGTAATAAGTGTGTGTGAATGCAGTCCTTCACCTAGCTTGCTGAGAACACAAAGTTTCTGTTCAGTTGCAAACTACATTCCATACTTATATAAGGGGAAATACAAGCTCCAACTCGGTTTTACAATGAAATCTGCATGAACTTCAAACCGAAACTAGGAAACAGACTGAGAAACCAGAGTAATAGAATCGCGTGCATCCCGTTCCATTTGTGCTAGATGAACGAACGTCTCTCCACATGCTCATTTCTGAAAGATAATTGGGTGTGAAAGTCGTCCTTTAACTAACTTGTTGGGAACTCAAATATTCTTCTCAGTAGCAAACTGCACTCCACACATATATATGGTAATGTACTAGCTCCAACACCGTTTTACAGTGAAAACTGCAGGAATTTCAAACAGGCAATAGGAAACACACTAAGAAACCAGAGTAAAATTTTCTCCTGCAACCCGTTCCCTTTGTGCTAGATGAATGAAAGTCTCTCCACATGCTCAGTTCTGAGATATAAGTGTGTGTGAAAGCCGTCCTTCAACTAGCATGGTGGGAAAAAAAAGATTCTTTTCAGATGCAATCTACACTCCATACATATATTTAGTTAGGTACTAGGTCCAACTCGTTTTTACAGTGAAAACTGCAGGAACTTCAAACCGGCACTAGGAAACAGACTGATGGACCAGAGTAAAATTTTCTCCTGCAACATTTTCCCTTTCTGCTAGATGAACAAATGTCTCATCACATGCTCAGTTCTGAGAGGTAACTCTGTGTGAAAGCCGTCCTTCACAAATCTTGTTTGCAACTGCAAAGTTTCTTTGCAGTTGCAAACTACAATCCATACAAATATATGGGGCGGTACAAGATCGAACTCGTTTTTACAGTGAAAACTGCAGGAACTTCAAACCGGCACTAGGAAACAGACTGAGCAACCAGAGTAAAATTTTCTCCTGAAAACTTTTCCCTTTGTGCTAGATGAACGAACGTCTCTCCACATACTCAGTTCTGAGAGATAAGTGTGTTTGAAAGCCGTCCTTCACCTAGCTTGGTGGGAACACAATTTTTCTATTCAGATGCAAACTACACTCCATACATATCTATGGGGAGGTACAAGCTCCAACTCGGTTTCACAGTGAAAACTGTAGGAACATCAAACAGGCACTAGGAAACAGACTGAGCAACCAGATTAAAATTTTCTATTGAAAACAGTTCCCTTTGTGCTAGATGAATGAACGTCTCTCCACATGCTCAGTTCAGAGTAATAAGTGTGTGTGAATGCAGTCCTTCACCTAGCTTGCTGAGAACACAAAGTTTCTGTTCAGTTGCAAACTACATTCCATACTTATATAAAGGGAATTACAATCTCCAACTCGGTTTTCAGTTAAAACTGAAGGAAATTCAAACCGGCACTAGGAAACCGACTAAGCAACCAGAGTAAAATTTTCTCCTGCAAATCTTTCCCTTTGTGCTAGATGAACGTACGTCTCTTCACATGCTCATTTCTGGGAGATATGTGTGTGTGAAAGCCGTCCTTCACCTAGCTTGTTGGGAACACAAAGTTTCTTTCCAGTTGCCAACTCCACTCCATACATATTTATGGGGCGGTTGTATTTCCAACTCGGTTTTACATTGAAAACTGCAGGAACTTTAAACCGGCACTAGGAAACAGAATGAGCAACCAGAGTAAAATTTTCTCTTGCAACACTTTCCCTTTCTGCTAGATGAACGAAAGTCTCTCCACATGCTCAGTTCTGAGAGATAAGTATGTGTGAAAGCCGTCCTTCACAAATCTTGTTTGGAACACAAAGATTGTTTTCTGTTGCATACAACAATTCATAAATATATATTGGGTGGTACTGCTCCAGCTCGGTTTTACAGTGAAATCTGCATGAACTTCAAACCGACACTAGGAAACAGACTGAGAAACCAGAGTAAAATTTCACCTGCAACCCGTTACCTTTGTGCAGGATGAAGAAACGTCTCTCCACATACTCAGTTCTGAGAGATAAGTGTGTGTGAAAGCCGTCCTTCACTTAGCTTGTTGGGAACACAATGTTTCTTTTCAGTTGCAATCTACATTCCATATATTTATATGGGTTGGTAGTGGCTCCAACTCGTTTTTACAGTGAAAACTGCAGGAAAATCAAAGCGGCAATAGGAAACATACTAAGAAACCACAGTTTGTGTTTCTCCTGCCAACCGTTCCATTTGTGCTGCATGAACGAACGTCTCTCCACATGCTAAGTTCTGAGAGATAAGTGTGTGTGAAAGTCGTCCTTTACCTAGCTTTTTGGGAACACAAAGTTTCTTTTCAGTTACAAACTACACTCCATATATATATATATGTGGAGGTAATAGCTCCAACTCGCTTTTACAGTGAAATCTGCAGGAATTTTAAACCAGCACTAGGAAACAGACTGAGAAACCAGAGTAAAATTTTCTCCTGCATCTCTTTCCCTTTGTGGTAGATGAACGTACGTCTGTACACATGCTCATTTCTGAGAGATAAGTGTGTGTGAAAGCCGTCCTTCACCAAGGTTGTTGGGAACACAAAGTTTCTTTGCAGTTGCAAACTACAATCCATACATGTGTAAGGGTTGGTACAAGCTCCAACTCATTTTTACAGTGAAAACTGCAGGAACTTCAAACCGGCACTAGGAAACAGACGGAGGAACCAGAGAAAAATTTTGTCCTAAAACATTTTCCCTTTTTGCTAGATGAACGTATGTCTCACCAGATGCTCAGTTCTGAGAGATAAGTGTGTGTGAAAGCCGTCCTTCACGTAGCTTGTTGGGAACACAAAGATTCTTTCAGTTGCAAATTACACTGCACTCATATATATGGGGATGTACTAGCTTCCACTCCGTTTTACAGTGAAAGCTGCAGGAACTTCAAACCGGCAGAAGGAAACACACTGAGAAACCAGAGTTAAGTTTCTCCTGCAACCCATTCTCTTTGTGCTAGATGAACGAACGTCTCTACACATGCTCAGTTTTGAGAGATATGTGTGTGTGGAAGACGTCCATCACTTGGCTTGTTGGGAACACAAAGTTTCTTTTCAGTTGCAAACTACACTCCATACATATATATGGGGACGTAATAGTCGAACTAGGTTTTACAGTGAAAAATGCAGGAACTTCAAACCGGCACTAGAAAACACACTGAGAAACCAGAGTAAAACTTTCTCCTGCAAAGTGTTCTGTTTGAGCTAGATGAACGAACGTTTCTCCATATGCTTACTTCTGAAGAAATAAGTGTGTGTGAATGCCGTCCTTCACCTACCTTGCTGAGAACACAAATTTTCTGTTCAGTTGCAAACTACACTCCATAAATATATATGGGGAGGTAACAGCTCCAACTCTGTTTCAGAGTGAAAACTGCAGGAACTTCAAACCGGCAATAGGAAACACACTGAGAAACCAGAGTAAAAGTTTCTCATGCAACCAGTTCCCTTTGTGCTAGATGAACGAACATCTATCCACATGCTCCGTTCTGAGAGATATGTGTGTGTGAAAGCCGCCCTTCACCTAGCTTGGTGTGAACAAAAAGTTTCTTTTCAGATGAAAACTACACTCCATACATTTTTATGGGGCGGTACGAGCTCCAAAACCGTTTTACAGTAAAAACTGCAGGAACTTCACGCCGGCACTAGGAAACAGACTGAGAAAACGGAATAATAGTTCCTCTTATAAACCGTTCCATTTGTGCTACATGAAAGAATGTCTCTCTATATGCTCACTTCTGAGAGATAAGTGTGTGTGAAAGCCGTCCTTCACCTAGCTTTTGGGAACACAGAGATCCTTTTCAGTTGCAAACTACAGTCTATATACATATATGGATAGGTACTAGCCCCAACTTGTTTTCACAGTGAAAACTGCAGGAACTTCATATCGGCACTTGGAAACAGACTGAGAAACCAGAGTAATAGAATCCCCTGCAACCCGTTCCCTTTGTGCTAGATGAACGAACGTCTCTCCACATGCTCATTTCTGAAAGATAAGTGTGTTGAAAGCCGTCCTTCACCTAGCTTGTTGGGAACACAAAGATTCTTTCAGTTGCAAATTACACTGCACTCATATATATGGGGATGTACTAGCTCCCACTCCGTTTTACAGTGAAAGCTGCAGGAACTTCAAACCGGCAGAAGGAAACACACAGAAAAACCAGCGTTAAAGTTTCTCCTGCAACCCATTCTCTTTGTGCTAGATGAACGAACGTCTCTACACATGCTCAGTTTTGAGAGATATGTGTGTGTGAAAGCCGTCCTTCACCTAGCTTGTTGGGAACACAAAGTTCCTTTTCAGTTGCAAACTACACTCCATACATATATATGGGGACGTAATAGTCGAACTAGGTTTTACAGTGAAAAGGGCAGGAACTTCAAACCGGCAATAGGAAACACACTGAGAAACCAGAGTAAAATTTCTCCTGGAACCCAATCCCATTGTGCTAAATGAACGAAAGTCTCACCACATGCTCACTTCTGAGAGATAAGTGTGTGTGAAAGCCGTACTTCACCTAGCTTGTCAGGAACACAGAGTTCCTATTAAGTTGCAAACTACACTACATACGTATATATGGGAATTTACTAGCTCCAAATCGATTTTACAGTGAAAACTGCAGGAACTTCAAACCGGCACTAGGAAACAGACTGAGAAACCAGAGTATTAGGATCCCCTGCAACCCGTTCCCTTTGACTAAATGAATGAACATCTCTCCACATGCTCATTTCTGAGAGATAATTGTGTGTGAAAGCCGTACTTCACCTAGCTTGTCAGGAACACAGAGTTCCTATTAAGTTGCAAACTACACTACATACGTATATATGGGAATTTACTAGCTCCAAATCGATTTTACAGTGAAAACTGCAGGAACTTCAAAACGTCACTAGGAAACACACTGAGAAACCAGAGTAAACTTTCTCCTGCAACCCATTCCCATTGTGCTAAATGAACGAAATTCTCTCCACATGCTCAGTTCTGAGAGATAATTGTGTGTGAAAGCCGTCCTTCACCTAGCAAGGTGGGAACACAAAGTTTCTTTTAGGATGCAATCTACACTCCATACATATATGTGGGGACGTAATAGTCGAACTAGGTTTTACAGTGAAAAGTGCAGGAACTTCAAACCGGCACTAGAAAACACACTGAGAAACCAGAGTAAAACTTTCTCCTGCAAAGTGTTCTGTTTGAGCTAGATGAACGAACGTTTCTCCATATGCTTACTTCTGAAGAAATAAGTGTGTGTGAATGCCGTCCTTCACCTACCTTGCTGAGAACACAAATTTTCTGTTCAGTTGCAAACTACACTCCATACATATATATGGGGAGGTAACAGCTCCAACTCTGTTTCAGAGTGAAAACTGCAGGAACTTCAAACCGGCACTAAGAAACAGACTGAGAAACCAGAGTAATAGAATCACGTTCAACCCGTTTACTTTGTGCTAGATGAACGAACGTCTCTCCACATGCTCATTTCTGAGAGATAATTGGGTGTGAAAGTCGTCCTTCAACTAACTTGTTGAGAACTCAAATTTTCTTTTCAGTATCAAACTACATACCACACATATATATGGTGATGTATTAGCTCCAACACCGTTTTACAGTGAAACCTGCAGGAACTTCAAACCGGCAATAGGAAACACACTGAGAAACCAGAGTAAATTTTCTCCTGGAACCCAATCCCATTGTGCTAAATGAACGAAAGTCTCTCCACATGCTCAGTTCTGAGATATAAGCGTGTGTGAAAGCCGTCCTTCACATAGCTTTTTGGGAACACAGAGATCGTTTTCAGTTGCAAACTACAGTCTATATATATGTATGGATAAGTACAAGCCCCAACTCGGATTCACAGTGAAAACTGCGGGATCTTCATACCGGCACTTGGAAACAGACTGAGAACCCAGAGTAATAGAATCCCCTGCAAACCGTTCCCTTTGTGCTAGATGAACGAACGTCTCTCCACATGCTAAGTTCTGAGAGAAAAGTGTGTATGAAAACCGTCCTTCACATAGCTTGTTGGGAACACAAAGTTTTTTTTCAGTTGCTAACTACACCCCATACATATATATATGGAGGTACTAGCTGCAACTCGGTTTTATAGTGCCAAATGCAGGAACATCACACTGGCACTAGAAAACAGACTGAGAAACCAGAGTAAAAGTTTCTCCTGCAACCCATTCCCTCTGTGCAGAATGAACGAAAGTCTCACCACATACTCATTTCTGAGAGACCAGTGTGTTTGAATGCCGTTCTTCATCTAGCTTGTTGGGAACACAATGATTCTTTTCAGTTGAAAACTACAATCCATGCATATATATGGGTAGGTACAAGCTCCAACTACGTTTTACAGTGAAAACTGCAGGATATTTAATTGGCAGTAGGAACAGACTGAGAAACCAGAGTAAATGTTTCTCCTGCAACCCGTTCCCATTGTGCTAGATAAACGAAAGTCTCTCCACATGCTCATTTCTGAGAGATAAGTGTGTGTGAAAGCCGTCCTTCACCTAGCTTGTTGGGAACAGAAAGATTCTTTCAGTTGCAAATTACACTGCACTCATATATTCGGGGATGTACTAGCTCCCACACTGTTTTACAGTGAAAACTGCAGGAACTTCAAACCAGCAGAAGGAAACACACAGAGAAACCAGAGTTAAAGTTTCTCCTGCAACCCATTCTCTTTGTGCTAGATGAACGAACGTCTCTACACATGCTCAGTTTTGAGAGATATGAGTGTGTGAAAGCCTTCCTTCACCTAGCTTGTTGGGAACACAAAGTTTCTTTTCAGTTGCAAACTACACTCCATACATATATATGGGGACGTAATAGTCGAACTAGGTTTTACAGTGAAAAGTGCAGGAACTTCAAACCGGCACAAGGAAACACACTGAGAAACCATAGTTTAATTTTCTCCTGCAATGTGTTCTGTTTGAGCTAGATGAACGAACGTTTCTCCATATGCTTACTTCTGAAGAAATAAGTGTGTGTGAATGCCGTCCTTCACCTACCTTGCTGAGAACACAAAGTATCTGTTCAGTTTCAAACTACACTTCATACATATATATGAGGAGGTAACAGCTCCAACTCTGTTTCAGAGTGAAAACTGCAGGAAATTCAAACCGGCACTAGGAAACAGACTGAGAATCCAGAGGAAACGTTTCTCCTGCAACCCATTCCATTTGTGCTACATGAACGAACGTCTCTCAACATACTCTTTTCTGAGAGATAATTGTGTGTGAAAGCCATACTTAACCTAGCTTTTTGAGAACACAGAGATTCTATTTAGTTGCAAACTACACTCCATACATATATATGGGTATGTACTAGCTCCAAATCGATTTTACAGTGAAAACTGCACGAACTTCAAATTCGCACTAGGAAAGAGACTGAAAAAACAGAGTAAAATTTTCCCCTGCAACCCGTTCCATTTGTGCTAGATGAACGAACCTTTCTACACATGCTCAGTTTTGAGAGATATGTGTGTGTGAATGCTGTCCTTCACCTAGCTTGTTGGGAACACAAAGTTTCTTTTCAGTTGCAAACTACACTCCATACATATATATGGGGACGCAATAGTCGAACTAGGTTTTACAGTGAAAAGTGCAGGAACTTCAAACCGGCACTAGGAAACACACTGAGAAACCGGAGTAAAACTTTGTCCTGCAAAGTGTTCCGTGTGAGATAGATGAACGAACGTCTCTCCATATACTCATTTCTGAGAAATAAGTGTGTGTGAATGCCGTCCTTCAACTACCTTGCTGAGAACAAAAATTTCTGTTCAGTTGCAAACTACACTCCATACATATATATGGGGAGGTACTAGCTCCAACTCGGTTTTACAGTGAAAACTGCAGGAACGTCACACCGGCACTAGGAAACAGACTGAGATACCGAAGTAATAGTTTCTCTTGCAAACCGTTCCATTTTTGCTAGATGAACGAACGTCTCACCACATGCTCACTTTTGAGAGATAATTGTGTGTGAAAGCCGTCCTTCAACTTGCTTTTGGGGAACAAAGAGATCCTTTTCTGTTGCAAAGTACAGTCCATATATATATATATATGGTTAGGAACTAGCTCCAACTCGGTTTTACAGTGAAAACTGCAGGAACTTCAAACCGGCACTAGGAAACAGACTGAGAAACCAGAGTATTAGAATTCCCTGCAACCCGTTCCCTTTGACTAAATGAATGAACGTCTCTTCACATGCTCATTTCTGAGAGATAATTGTGTGTGAAAGCCTTACTTCACCTAGCTTTTCAGGAACACAGAGTTTCTATTAAGTTGCAAACTACACTACATACATATATATGGGAATTTACTAGCTCCAACTCGATTTTACAGTGAAAACTGCAGGAACTTCAAACCGGCACTAGGAAACACACTGAGAAACCAGAGTAAACTTTCTCCTGCAACCCATTCCCATTTTACTAAATGAACGAAAGTCTCTCCACATGCTCAGTTCTGAGAGAAAGTGTGTGTGAAAGCCGTCCTTCACCTAGCAAGGTGGGAACACAAAGTTTCTTTTCAGAAGCAATCTACACTCCATACATATATATGGGGAGGTACTAGCTCAAACTATGTTTTACACCGAAAACTCCATGATCTTCAACCTGGCACTAGGAAACAGACTGAGAACCCGGAGGAAAAGTTTCTCCTGCAAACCGTTCCCTTTTTGCTAGATGAACGTACGTCTTTCCACATGCTCATTTCTAAGAGATAAGTGTGTGTGAAAACCGTCTTTCATCTCGCTTGTTTTGAACACAAAGTTTCTTTTCAGTTGCAAACTACACTCCATAAGTATATACGGGGAGGTACAAGCTCCAACCTGGTTTTACAGTGAAAACTGCTGGAACTTCAAACCGGCACTAAGAAACAAACTGAGCAATCAGAGTAATATTTTCTCATGAAACCCGTTAAATTTGTGCTAGATGAACGATCGGCTCTACACATTATCAGTTCTGAGAGATAAGTGTGTGTGAAAGCCGTCCTTCACCTAGCATGGTGGGAACACAAAGATTCTTTTCACATGCAATCTACACTCCATACATATATATGGGGATGTACTAGGTCAAGCTCGATTTTGCAGTGAAAACTGCAGGAAATTCATACCGGCACTTGGAAACAGACTGAGAAACCAGAGTAAAATTTTCTCCTGCAACACTTTCCCTTTGTGCTAGATGAACGAACGTGTCTACACATGCTCAATTATGAGAGATAGGTGTGTGTTTAAGCCGCCCTTCACATATCTTGTTGGGAACACAAAGTTTGTTTTCAGTTGCAAACTACACTCCATATATATATATAGGTAGGTACTAGCTCCAACTCGCTTTTACATTGATTACTGAAGGAACATCCAACCGACACTAGGAAACAGACTGAGAAACTGGAGTAAAACTTACTCCTGCAAACGGTTCACTTAGTGCAAGATGAAAGAACGTCTCTCCACCTGCTAAGTCTGAGATATATGTGTGTGTGAAAGCCGCACTTCACCTACCTTGTTGGGAACACAGAGTTTCTTTTCAGTTGCAAACTACACAGCACTCATATATATGGGGATGTACTAGCTCCCACACCGTTTTTCAGTGAAAGCTGCAGGAACTTCAAACCAGCAGAAGGAAACACACTGAGAAACCAGAGTTAAAGTTTCTCCTGCAAACCATTCTCTTTGTGCTAGATGAACGAACGTCTCTACACATTCTCAGTTTTGAGAGATATGTGTGTGTGAAAGCCTTCCTACACCTAGCTTGTTGGGAACACAAAGTTTCTTTTCAGTTGCAAACTTCACTCCATACATATATATGGGGACGTAATAGTCGAACTAGGTTTTACAGTGAAAAGTGCAGGAACTTCAAACCGGCACTAGGAAACACACTGAGAAACCAGAGTAAAACTTTCTCCTGCAAAGTGTTCTGTTTGAGCTAGATGAACGAACGTTTCTCCATATGCTTACTTCTCAAGAAATAAGTATGTGTGAATGCCGTCTTCACCTACCTTGCTGAGAACACAAATTTTCTGTTCAGTTGCAAACTACACTCCATATATATATATGGGGAGGTAACAGCTCCAACTCTGTTTCAGAGTGAAAACTGCAGGAACTTCAAACCGGCACTAGGAAACAGACTGAGAAACCAGAGAAAAAGTTTCTCCTGCAACCCGTTCCGTTTGTGCTAGATGAACGATCGTCTCTCCACATACTCTTTTCTGAGAGATAATTGTGTGTGAAAGCCGTACTTAACCTAGCTTGTTGGGAACAAAGAGATTCTATTTAGTTGCAAACTACACTCCATACATATATATGAGAATGTACTGGCTCCAAATCGATTTTACAGTGAAAACTGCGCGAACTTCATATTCGCACTAGGAAAGAGACAGAAAAACCAGAATAAAATTTTACCCTGCAACCCTTTCTTTTTGTGCTATATGAACGAACGTCTCTACACATGCTCAGTTCTGAGAGATATGTGTGTGTTTAAGCCGTCCTTCACCTATCTTGTTGGGAACACAATGTTTGTTTTCAGTTGCAAACTACACTCCATATATATATATGGGTAGGTACTAGCTCCAACTCGCTTTTACATTGAAAACTGAAGGATCTTCCAACCGACACTAGGAAACAGACTGAGAAACTAGAGTAAAACTTACTCCTGCAAACGGTTCACTTAGTGCAAAATGAAAGAACGTCTCTCCACCTGCTCAGTCTGAGATATATGTGTGTGTGAAAGCCGCACTTCACCTACCTTGTTGGGAACACAGAGTTTCTTTTCAGTTGCAAACTACTCTCCATACATATATATGGGAATGTACTAGCTCCAACACTTTTTTACAGTGACAAATGCAGGAACTTCACACTGGAACTAGGAAACAGACTGAGAATACAGAGTAAAAGTTTCTCCAGCAACCGATTCCCTTTTTGCTACATGAACGAACGTCTCTCCACATGCTCAGTTCTGAGAAGTAAGTGTGTTTGAAATCCGAACTTCACCTTGCTTGTTGGAAACACAGAGTTTCTTTTAAGTTTCAAACTACTCCCCATACATATATATGGGGAGGTAACAGCTCCAACTCTGTTTCAGAGTGAAAACTGCAGGAACTTCAAACCGGCACTAGGAAACAGACTGAGAAACCAGAGAAAAAGTTTCTCCTGCAACCCGTTCCATTTGTGGTAGATGAACGATCGTCTCTCCACATACTCTTTTCTGAGAGATAATTGTGTGTGAAAGCCGTACTTAACCTAGCTTGTTGGGAACAAAGAGATTCTATTTAGTTGCAAACTACAATCCATACATATATATGGGAATGTACTAGCTCCAAATCGATTTTACAGTGAAAACTGCACGAACTTCAAATTCACACTAGGAAAGAAACTGAAAAACCAGAATAAAATTTTACCCTGTGTCCCTTTCTTTTTGTGCTATATGAACGAACGTCTCTACACATGCTCAATTCTGAGAGATATGTGTGTGTTTATGCCGTCCTTCACCTATCTTGTTGGGAACACAATGTTTGTTTTCAGTTGCAAACTACACTCCATATATATATATGGGTAGGTACTAGCTCCAACTCGCTTTTACATTGAAAACTGAAGGATCTTCCAACCGACACTAGGAAACAGACTGAGAAACTGGAGTAAAACTTACTCCTGCAAACGGTTCACTTAGTGCAAAATGAAAGAACGTCTCTCCACCTGCTCAGTCTGAGATATATGTGTGTGTGAAAGCCGCACTTCACCTACCTTGTTGGGAACACAGAGTTTCTTTTCAGTTGCAAACTACTCTCCATACATATATATGGGTATGTACTAGCTCCAACATGTTTTTACAGTGACAAATGCAGGAACTTCACACTGGAACTAGGAAACAGACTGAGAATACAGAGTAAAAGTTTCTCCAGCAACCGATTCCCTTTTTGCTACGTGAATGAACGTCTCTCCACATGCTCAGTTCTGAGAGGTAAGTGTGTTTGAAAACAGACCTTCACCTTGCTTGTTGGGAACACAGAGTTTCATTTAAGTTTCAAATTACTCCCAATACATATATATGGGGAGGTAACAGCTCCAACTGTGTTTCAGAGTGAAAACTGCAGGAACTTCAAACCGGCACTAGGAAACAGACTGAGAAACCAGAGGAATAGTTTCTCCTGCAACCCGTTCCATTTGTGCTAGATGAACGAAACTCTCTCCACATGCTGAGTTCTGAGAGATAAGTGTGTGTGAAAGCCGTCTTTCACCAAGCTTGTTGGGAACACAAAGTTTCTTTTCAGTTGCAACCTCGACTCCATACATATGTATGGGGAGGTACTAGCTCCAAATCGGTTTTACAGTGAAAACTGAAGGAAATTTAATCCGGAACTAGGAAACAGACTGAGAAACCAGAGTAAATGTTTCTAATGCATCCCGTTCCCTTTGTGCTAGATGAACGAACGTCTCACCACATGCTCATGTCTGAGAGATAAGTGTGTGTGAAAGCCGTTCTTCACATAGCTTGTTGGGAACACAAAGTTTCTTTTCAGTTGCAAAATTCTCTCCATACATAATTATGGGGCGGTAAAAGCTCCAACTCGTTTTTACAGTGAAACCTGCAGGAAATTTAATCCGGAACTAGGAAACAGACTGAGAATCCAGAGTAAATGTTTCTAATGCAACCCGTTCCCTTTGTGATAGATGAATGAAAGTCTCAACACATGCTCATTTCTGAGAGATAAATGTGTGTGAAAGCCGTTCTTCACCTAGATTTTGGGAACGCAAAGTTTCTTTTCAGTTGCAAATTACACTGCACACATATATATGGGGATGTACTAGCTCCCATACGATTTTATAGTGAAAACTGCAGGAATTTCAAACCTGTACAAGGAAACACACTGAGAAACCAGATAAAAGCTTTCTACTGCAACCCGTTCCCTTTGCGCTAGATGATCGAAAGTCTCTCCACATGCTCAGTTCTGAGAAATAAGTGTGTGTGAAAGCCGTCCTTCACCTAGATTTTGGGAACGCAAAGTTTCTTTTCAGTTGCAACTAAACTCCACACAAATATATGGGGATGTACTAGCTCCAAGACAGTTTTACAGTGAAAACTGCAGGAATTTAAACCGGCACTTGGAAACAGACTGAGAAACCAGAGTAACAGTTTCTCGTGCAAACCATTCCTTTTGTGCTATGTGAACGAACGTCTCACCACATACTCATGTCTGAGAGATAATTGTGTGTGAAAATCGTCCTTCACCTAGCTTGTTCGGAACACAAAGTTTCTTTTCAGTTGCAAAATTCACTCCATACATAATTATGGGGTGGTACTAGCTCCAAATCGGTTTTACAGTGAAAACTGCAGGAACTTCACACCGGCACTTGAAACAGACTGAGAAACCAGAGTAAAAGATTCTCCTGCAACCCGTTGCCATTGTGCTAGATAAACGAAAGTCTCTCCACATGCTTATTTCTGAGAGATAAGTGTGTGTGAAAGCCGTTCTTCACATAGCTTGTTGGGAACACAAAGATTCTTTACAGTTGCAAACTACACTCCACACATATATATGGGGATGTACTAGCTCCCACACAATTTTACAGTGAAAACTGCAGGAACGTCATACCGGCACAAGGAAACACACTGAGAAACCAGAGTAAAAGTTTCTCCTGCAACCCGTTCTGTTTGTGCTAGATGAACGAACGTCTCTCCACATGCTCAATTCTGAGAGATAAGTGTGTGTTTAAAAACGTCCTTCAACTTTCTTTTTGGGAACACAGAGTTTTTTTCCAGTTGCAAACTACACTCCATAAATATATATGGGGATGTACAAACTCCAAATCGGGTTAACAGTGAAAACTGCAGGAACTTCAAACCGGCTCTAGGGAACAGACTGAGAAAGCAGAGTAAAAGATTCTCCAGCAAACCGTTCCCTTTGTGCTAGATGAACGAAAGTCTCTCCACATGCTCAGTTCTGAGATATAAATGTGTGTGAAAGCCGTCCTTCACCTAGCTTGTTGGGAAAACAAAGTTTCTTTTCAGTTGCCAACGACATTCCATACATATATATGGGGAGGTACAAGCTCCAACTGGTGTTTACAGTGAAAACTGCAGGAACTTCTAACCGGCACTAGGAAACAGTCTGAGAATCAAGAGTAAAATTTCCCCTGCAACCCGTTCCCTTTGTGCTAGATGAACGAATGTTTCTCCACATGCTCAATTCTCAGAGATTAGTGTGTGTGAAAGCCGTCCTTCACCTAGCATTTTGGGAAGACAAAGTTTCTTTTAAGTTGCTAACTAGACTCCATACATTTATATGGGGAGGTACGAGGTAAAACTCGGGTTTACAGTGCAAACTGCAGGAACTTCAAGCCGGCAGTAGGAAACACACTGAGAAACCAGAGTAAAAGTTTCTCCTGCAACCCGTTTTATTTGTGCTTTATGAATGAACGTCTCTCCACATGCTCATTTCTGAGAGAAAATTGTGTGTGAAAGCCGTCATTCAACTAGCTTGTTGAGAACACATAGTATCTTTTCAGTTGCAATTTCCACTCCATAAATATATATGGGGTGGTACAAGCTCCAACTCGGGTTTACAGTGAAAACTGCAGATACTTCAATGTGGCACTGGGAAACAGACTGAGAAACCAGAGTAAAAGTTTCTCCTGCAACCCTTTTCATTTGTGCTAAATGAACACACGTCTCTCCACATGCTCAGTTCTGAGAGTTTAGTTTTTGTGAAAGCCGTCCTTTACCTAGCTTGTTGGGAACACAAAGTTTCTTTTAAGTTGCTAACTAGACTCCATACATTTATTTGGGGAGGTACGAGCTTGAACTCGTGTTTACAGTGAAAACTGCAGGAACTTAAACGCGGCACTAGGAAACAGACTGAGAATCTAGAGTAAAAGTTACTCCTGCAACCCGTTCCATTTGTGCTTGATGAACGAGTGTTTCACCACATGCTCAGTTCTGAGAGATTAGTGTGTGTGAAAGCCATCCTTCAACTAGCTTGTTGGGAATACAAAGTTTCTTTTCAGTTGCAAACTCCAAGCTATACATATATATGGGGAGGTACTAGCTTGAAGTCATGTTTACAGTGAAATCTGCAGGAACTTCAAACAGGCACTAGGAAACATACTGAGAAACCAGAGTAAAAGTTTCTCCTGCAACCCGTTCCATTTGTGCAAGATGAACGAACGTCTCTCCACATGCTCAGTTCGGAGTGATAAGTGTGTGTGAAAGCCGTCCTTCTCCTAGCTTGTTGGGAACACAAAGTTGCTTTTCAGTTGCAAACTTCACTCCATACATATATAAAGGGAGGTACTAGCTCGAACTAGGTTTTACAGTGCAAACTCCTGTAACATCATAACGGCACTCGGAAAATAACTGAGAAACCAGAGAAAAGTTTCTCCTTCAACCCGTTCCCTTTGTGCTAGGTGAACGAACTTCTCTCCACATGCTCATTTCTGAGAGATAAGTGTGTGTGAAAGCCGAACTTCACGTAGCTTGTTGGGAAAACAAAGTTTCTTTTGTGTTGCCAAAACCACTCCTTACATATCTATGGGTATGTACTAGCTCCAACTCGGTTTTACAGTAAAAACTGCAGGTTCTTCAAATCTGCAATATGAAAGAGACTGAGAAACCATAGTAAAATTTTCTCCTGCAACCCGTTTCTTTTTGGTAGATGAATGACTGTCACTCCACATGCTCAGTTCTGAGAGACAAGTGTGTGTTAAAGCCATCCTTCACCTAGCTTTTTGGGAAAACAAAGATTCTTTCCAGTTGCAAACTCCACCCCATACATATATATGGGGAGATAATAGCTCCAAATCCGGTTTACAGTGCAAACTGCAGGAACTACAAACCGGCACTAGGAAAAAGACTGAGAAACCAGAGAAAATGTTTCTCCTGCAACCCATTCCATTTGTGCTAGATGAACGAACGTCTCTCCACATGCTCAGTTCTGAGAGTTATTTGTGTGTGAAAGACGTCTTTCTCCTAGCTATTTGTGAACACAAAGATTCTTTTCTGTTGCAAACAACACTCCATACATTTATATGGGGAGGTTGCAGCTCCAACTCTTGGTTACAGTAAAATCTGCAGTTTCCTCAAATCTGCACTAGTAAACAAATTGAGAAACCAGAATAAAGTTTCTCCTGCAACCCGTTCCCTTTGTGCTAGATGAACGAACCTCTCTCCACATGCTCAAATTTGAGAGATAAGTGTGTGTGAAAGCCATCCTTCACCTAGCTTGTTGGGAACACAAAGATACTTTTCAGTTGCAAATTCCACTCCATACATATCTATGGGGAAATACTAGCTCCAACTCGGTTTTACAGTGAAAACTGCAGGAACTTCAAACCGGCACTAGGAAACAGACTGAGAAACCAGAGTAAAAGTGTCTACTGCAACCCGTACCCTAATTGCGAGATGAGCGAACGTCTCTCCACATGCTCGGTTCTGAGAGATAAGTGTGTGTGAAAGCCGTCATTCAACTAGCTTGTTGAGAACACATAGTATCTTTTCAGTTGAAATTTCCACTCCATAAATATATATGGGGAGGTACAAGCTCCAACTCGGATTTACAGTGAAAACTGCAGATACTTCAATGTGGCACTGGGAAACAGACTGAGAAAACAGAGTAAAAGTTCCTCCTGCAACCCTTTTCATTTGTGCTAAATGAAGAAACGTCTCTCCACATGCTCATTTCTGAGAGTTTAGTGTGTGTGAAAGCCGTCCTTCACCTAGCTTGTTGGGAACACAAAGTTTCTTTTAAGTTGCTAAATAGACTCCATACAGTTATATGGGGAGGTACGAGCTAAAACTCGGGTTTACAGTGCAAACTGCAGGAACTTCAAACCGGCACTAGGAAACAGACTGATAAACCAGAGAAAATGTTTCTCCTGCAAGCCGTTCCCTTTCTGCTAGATGAAAGAACGTCTCTCCACATGCTCATCTCTGAGAGATTAGTCTGTGTGAAAGCCGTCCTTCACCTAGCTTTCTGGGAACACAAATTTCCTTTCCAGTTGCAAACTTCACTCCATATATATATATGGGGAGGTAGTACCTCCAACTCTGGTTTACAGTACAAACTGCAGGAACTTCAAGCCGGCAGTAGGAAACAGACTGAGAAACCAGAGTAAAGGTTTCTCCTGCAACGCGTTCTTTTTATGCTTCATGAACGAACTTCTCTCCACATGCTCATTTCTGAGAGATAAGTGTGTGTGAAAGCCGTCCTTCTCCTAGCTTGTTGGGAAAACAAACTTTCTTCTAAGTAGCAAACTCCACACCATACATATCTATGGGTAGGTACTATCTCCAACTCGGTTTTACAGTGAAAACTGCAGGAACTTCAAACCGGCACTAGGAAACAGACAGAGAAACCAGAGTAAAAGTTTCTCCTGCAAACCGTTTCATTTTTGCTATATGAACGAACGTCTCTCCACGTGCTCAGTTCTGAGATATAAGTGGGTGTGAAAGCCGTCCTTCACCTAGCTTGTTGGGAACACAAATTTCCTTTCCAGTTGCAAACTCCACTCCATATATATATATATGAGGAGGTAGTAGCTCCAACTCTGGTTTACAGTACAAGCTGCAGGAACTTCAAACCGGCAGGAGGAAACAGACTGAGAAACGAGAGAAATAGTTTCTCCTGCAACACGTTCCCTTTGTGCTGGATGAATGAAAGTCTCTCCACATGCTCAGTTCTGAGATATAAGTGGGTGTGAAAGCCGTCCTTCACCTAGCTTGTTGGGAACACAAAGTTTCTTTTCAGTTGCAAACTTCACTCCATGCATATATATGGGGAGGTAATCGCTAAAACTCGGGTTTACAGTGAAAACTGCAGGAACTTCAAACCGGCACTAAGAAAGAGACTGAGAATCCAGAGTAAAAGTTTCTCCTGCAACTCGTTCCCTTTGTGCTAGATGAGCGAACGATTCTCCACAAGCTCAGTTTTGAGAGATTAGTGTGTGTGTAAGCTGTCCTTCACCTAGCTTGTTGTGAACACATATTTTCTTTTCAGTTGCAAACTCCTATCCATTCATTTATATGGGGAGGTACTAGCTTGAAATCGGGTTTACAGTGAAAACGACAGGATCTTCTAACCGGAACTACGATACAAATTGAGAAACCAGAGTAAAAGTTTCTCCTGCAAACCTTTACATTTGTGCTAGATGAACGAACGTCTCTCCACATGCTCAGTTCTGAGAGATAAGTGTGTGAAAGCCGTCCTTCAACTAGCTTGTTGGGAACACAAAGTTTCATTTCAGTTGCCAAGTACATTCCATATATATACATTGGGAGGTACTAGCTGCATCTTGTGTTTACAGTGAAAACTGCAGGAAATTTAAACCGGCACTAAGAAAGAGACTGAGAAAGCAGAGTAAAATTTTCTCCTGAAACCCGTTCCATTTGTGGTAGATGAACGAACGATTCTTCACATGCTCTGCTGTGAGAGATAAGTGTGTGTGAAAACCGTAATTCACATAGCTTGTTGGGAACACAAAGATTCTCTTCAGTTGCATTCTCAATTCCATACATATATATGGGGAGGTACTAGCTCCAAATCGGTTTTACAGTGAAAAATGCAGGAACTTCAAACTGGCACTGGGAAACAAACTGAGAAACCAGAGTAAAATTACACATGCAAGCCGTTCCATTTGTGCTAGATGAACAAACGTCTCTATACATGCTCAGATCTGAGAGATAAGTGTGTGTGAAACAGCCCTTCACCTAGCTTGTTGGGAACACAATGTTTGTTTTCAGTTGCAATCTCCACTCCATAAATTTATATGGGGAGGTACCAGCATCAACTCGAGTTTACAGTGAAAACTGCAGGAACTTCAAACCGGCACTAGGAAACAGACTGAGAAACCTGAGTAAAAGTTTCTCCTGCAACCCGTTCCATTTGCTACATGAAGGATAGTCTCTCCCCATGCTCAGTTCTGAGAGAAAAGTGTGTGTGAAAGCCTTCCTTCAACTAGATTGTTGGGAACTCGAAGTTTCTTTCCAGTTGCAAACTCCACTCCATAAATATCTATGGGGAGGTCCTAGCTCCATCTCGAGTTTAGAGTGAAAACTGCAGGAACTTAAACACGGCACTAGGAAACAGACTGAGATACCAGAGTAAAAGTTTGTCCTGCAATCCGTTCCATTTGTGCTAGATGAACGAACGTCTCTCCGCATGCTCAGTTCGGAGTGATAAGTGTGTGTGAAAGCCGTCCTTCTCCTAGCTTGTTGGGAACACAAAGTTCCTTTTAGGTTGCAAACTCCAAGCTATACATATATATGGGTAGGTACTAGCTTGAATTCATTTTTACAGTGAAATCTGCAGGAACTTCAAACAGGCACTAGGAAACAGACTGAGAATCAAGAGTAAAAGTTTCTCCTGCAACCCGTTCCATTTGTGCTAGATGAACGAACGTCTCTCCACATGCTCAGTTCGGAGTGATAAGTGTGTGTGAAAGCCGTCCTTCTCCTAGCTTGTTGGGAACACAAAGTTTCTTTTCAGTTGCAAACTCCACTCCATACATATATAAGGGGAGGTACTAGCTCGAACTAGGTTTTACAGTGCAAAATCCTGTAACATCATACCGGCACTCGGAAACTAACTGAGAAACCAGAGTAAAAGTTTCTCCTTCAACCCGTTCCCTTTGTGCTAGGTGAACGAACATCTCTCCACATGCTCATTTCTGAGAGATAAGTGTGTGTGAAAGCCGTCCTTCACGTAGCTTGTTGGGAACACAAAGTTTCTTTTGTGTTGCCAAATCCACTCCTTACATATCTATGGGTATGTACTAGCTCCAACTCGGTTTTACAATGAAAACTGCAGGTTCTGTAAATCTGCACTATGAAACAGACTGAGAAACCATAGTAAAATTTTCTCCTGCAACCCGTTCCCTATGTGGTAGATGAATGACCGTCACTCCACATGCTCATTTCTGAGAGACAAGTGTGTGTTAAAGCCATCCTTCACCTAGCTTGTTGGGAACACAAAGTTTCTTTTAAGTTGCTAAATAGACTCCATACATTTATATGGGGAGGTACGAGCTAAAACTCGGGTTTACAATGCAAACTGCAGGAACTTCAAACCGGCACTAGGAAACAGACTGATAACCCAGAGAAAATGTTTCTCCTGCAAGACGTAACCTTTGTGCTAGATGAAAGAACGTCTCTCCACATGCTCATTTTTGAGAGATAAGTGTGTGTGAAAGCCGTCCTTCAACTAACTTGTTGGGAACACAAAGATTCTTTTCAGTTGCAGTCTCCACTCCATACATATATATGGGGAGGTACAAGCTCCAACTCAGTTTACAGTGAAAACTGCAGGAACTTTAAACTGGCACTGGGAAAGAGACTGAGAAACCAGAGTAAAATTTGTCATGCAAGCCGTTCCCTTTGTGCTAGATGAACTAACGTCTCAACACATGTTCAGTTCTGAGATATATAGGTGTGTGAAAGCCGTCCTTCACCTAACTTGTTGTGAACTTAAAGATCCTGTTCAGTTGGAATCTCCATTCCATACATACATATGGGGAGGTAATAGCTCCAAATCGGGTTTACAGTGAAAAATGCAGGAACTTCAAACTTGCACTGGGAAACAGACTGACAATCCAGAGTACAATTTCTAATGCAAGCAGTTCCCTTTGTGCTAGATGAACAAAGGTCTCTCCACATGCTAAGTTCTGAGAGATAATTGTGAGTGAAACCGTCCTTCACCTATCTTTTTGGGAACACAAAGATTCTTTCCAGTTGCAAACTCCACCACATACATATATATAGGGAGATACTAGCTCCAAATCCGGTTTACAGTGAAAACTGCAGGAACTTCAAACCGGCACTTGGAAACAGACTGAGAAACCAGAGTAAAAGTTCTCCTGCAACACGATCCATTTGTGTTAGATGAACAAACGTCTTTAAACGTGCTCAGTTCTGAGAGATATGTGAGTGTGAAAGATGTCCTTCACCTATCTATTTGGGAACACAAATTTCCTTTCCAGTTGCAAACTCCACTCGATATATATATATATGGGGAGGTACTAGCTCCAACCCTGGTTTACAGTACAAACTGCAGGAAGTTCAAACCGGCAGTAGGAAACAGACTGAGAAACGAGAGAAAAAGTTTCTCCAGCAACTCGTTCCATTTGTGCTAGATGAACGAACGTCTCTCCACATGCTCAGTTCTGAGAGGTAAGTGTGTGTGAAAGCCGTCCTTCACCTAGCTTGTTGGGAACACAAAGTTTCTTTTCAGTTGCAAACTGCACTCCATGCATATATATGGGGATGTACTAGCTAAACTCGTGTTTACAATGAAAACTGCAGGAACTTCAAACCGGCTCGAGGGAACAGACTGAGAAACCAGAGTAAAAGTTTCTACTGCAACCCGTACCCTAATTGCGAGATGAGCGAACGTCTCTCCACATGCTCGGTTCTGAGAGATAAGTGTGTGTGAAAGCCGACATTCAACTAGCTTGTTGAGAACACATAGTATCTTTTCAGTTGCAATTTCCACTCCATAAATATATATGGGTAGGGGCAAGCTCCAACTCGGGTTTACAGTGAAAACTGCAGATACATCAATGTGGCACTGGGAAACAGACTGAGAATCCAGGGTAAAATTTCTCCTGCACCCCTTTTCATTTGTGCTAAATGAACAAACGTCTCTCCACATGCTCAGTTCTGAGAGATAAGTGTGTGTGAAAGCCGTCCTTCACCTAGCTTGTTGGGAACACAAAGTTTATTTTAAGTTGCTAAATAGACTCCATACATTTATATGGGGAGGTACGAGCTAAAACTCGGGTTTACAGTGCAAACTGCAGGAACTTCAAACCGGCACTAGGAAACAGACTGATAAACCAGAGAAAATGTTTCTCCTGCAACCCGTTCCCTTTGTGCTAGATGAACGAACGATTCTCCACATGCTCAGTTGTGAGAGATTAGTGTGTGTTTAAGCTGCCCTTCACCTAGCTTGTTGGGAACACAAATTTTCTTTCCAGTTGCAAACTCCTATCCATACAATTATATGGGTAGGTACTAGTTTGAAATCGGGTTTACAGTGAAAACGACAGGAACTTCAAACCGGAACTAGGAAACAAATTGAGAAACCAGAGTAAAAGTTTCTCCTGCAACCCTTTACATTTGTGCTAGATGAACGAACGTCTCTCCACATGCTCATTTCTGAGAGATAACAGTGTGTGAAAGCCGTCCTTCAACTAGCTTGTTGGGAACACAAAGATTCTTTTCATTTGCAGTCTCCACTCCATACATATATATGGGGAGGTACAAGCTCCAACTCGGTTTACAGTGAAAACTGCAGGAACTTTAAACTGGCACTGGGAAACAGACTGAGAAACCAGAGTAAAATTTGTCATGCAAGCAGTTCCCTTTGTGCTAGATGAACTAACTTCTCACCACATGCTCATTTCTGAGATATATAGGTGTGTGAAAGCCGTCATTCACATAACTTGTTGTGAACTTAAAGATTCTTTTCATTTGGAATCTCCAATCCATACATATATATGGGGAGGTCATAGCTCCAAATCGGGTTTACAGTGAAAAATGCAGGAACATCAAACTTGCACTGGGAAACAGACTGAGAATCCAGAGTACAATATCTCATGCAAGCAGTTCCCTTTGTGCTAGATGAACAAAGGTCTCTCCACATGCTCAGTTCTGAGAGATAAGTGTGTGGAAACCGTCCTTCACCTATCTTTTTGGGAACACAAAGATTCTTATCAGTTGCAAACTCCACTCCATACATATATATGAGGAGGTACTAGCTAAAACTCGGGTTTAAAGTGAAAACTGCAGATACTTCATTGTGGCACTGGGAAACAGACTGAGAAACCAGAGTAAAAGTTTCTCCTGCAACCCTTTTCATTTGTGCTAGATGAACGAACGTCTCTCCACATGCTCAGTTCTGAGAGATAAGTGTGTGTGAAAGCCGTCCTTCACCTAGCTTGTTGGGAACACAAAGTTTCTTTTCATTTGCAAACTCCAATCCATGCATATATATGGGGAGGTACTAGCTAAACTCGTGTTTACAATGAAAACTGCAGGAACTTCAAACCGGCTCTAGGGAACAGACTGAGAAACCAGAGTAAAAGTTCCTCCTGCAACCCGTTCCCTTTGTGCTAGATGAACGAACGTCTCTCCACATGCTCAGTTCTGAGATATAAGTGTGTGTGAAAGCCGTCCTTCACCTAGCTTGTTGGGAACACAAAGTTTCTTTTCAGTTGCAAACTCCAAGCTATACATATATATGGGGAGGTACTAGCTTGAACTATTGTTTACAGTGAAAACTGCAGGAACTTGAAACAGGCACTAGGAAACAGACTGAGAAACCAGAGAAAACGTTTCTCCTGCAACCCGTTCCATTTGTGCTAGATGAACGAACGTCTCTCCACATGCTCAGTTCTGAGAGGAAAGTGTGAGTTTAAAAACGTCCTTCACGTATCTTTTCGGGTACACAAAGATTCTTCCCAGTTGTAAAATACACTCCGTATATATCTATGGGGAGGTATATCTCCAACTCGGGTTTACAGTGCAAACTGCAGGAACTTCAAACTGGTAGTAGAAAGCAGACTGAGAAACCATAGTAAATTTTTTCCAACAACCCGTTCATTTGTGCTAGATGAACGAACGTCTCTCCATATGCTCAGTTCTGAGAGATTAGTGTGAGTGAAAGCCGTACTTCACCTAGCTTGTTGGGAACACAAAGTTTTTTCCCAGTTTCAAACTACACTCCATACATTTATATGGGGAGGTACTAGCTGAAACTCGGGTTTACAGTGAACACTGCAGGAACTTCTAACCGGCACTAGGAAACAAATTGAGAAACCGGAGTAAAAGTTTCCCCTGCAACCCATTCCCTTTGTGCTAGATGAATGAAAGTCTCTCCACATTCTCACTTCTGAGAGATAAGTGTGTTTGAAAGCCTTCCTTCACCTAGCTTGTTGGGAACACAAAGTTTATTTTCAGTTGCAAACTCCACTCCATACATATCTATGGGAAGGTACTAGCTTGAACTCGGGTTTACAGTGAAAACTGCAGGAAATTTAAACCGGCACAAGGAAACAGACTGAGAAACCAGAGTAAAAGTTTCTCCTGCAACCCGTTCCCTTTGTGCTAGATGAAAGAACGTCTCTCCACATGCTCATTTCTGAGAGATTAGTATGTGTGAAAGCCGTCCTTCACCTAGCTTGTTGGGAATACAAAGTTTCTTTTCAGTTGCCAACTACATTCCATATATATACATTGGGAGGTACTAGCTGCATCTCGTGTTTACATTGAAAACTGCAGGATCTTTAAACCGGCACTAAGAAAGAGACTGAGAAAGCAGAGTAAAATTTTCTCCTGAAACCCGTTCCATTTGTGGTAGATGAACGAAAGATTCTCCACACGCTCAGTTCTGAGAGATAAGTGTGTGTGAAAGCCGTCCTTTACCTAGATTGTTGGGAACTCAAAGTTTCTTTCCAGTTGCAAACTCCACTCCATAAATATCTATGGGGAGGTCCTAGCTCTATCTCGGATTTACATTGAAAATGCAGGAACTTCAAACTGGCTCTGGGAAACAAACTGAGATACTAGAGTAAAAGTTTCTCATGCAAGCCTTTCCATTTGTGCTAGATGAACGAACGTCTCTCCACATGCTGTGTTCTGAGAGGAAACTGTGTGTGAAAGCCGTCCTTCACATAGCTTGTTGGGAACACAAAGTTTCTTTCCATTTGCAAATTCCACTCCATACATATCTATGGGGAAGTACTAGCTCGAACTCTGGTTTAGAGTGCAAACTGCAGGAACTTCAAACTGGCACTAGAAAACAGACTGAGAACCCATAGTATATTTTCCAAACAACCTGTTTCATTTGTGCTAGATGAACGAACGTCTCTCCACATGCTCAGTTCTGAGAGATAAGTGTGTGTGAAAGCCGACCTTCACATTGCTTGTTGGGAATACAAAGTTTCTTTTCAATTGCAAACTCCAATCTATACATATATATGGGGAGGTACTAGCTTGATCTCATATTTACAGCGAAAACTGCAGGAACTTCAAACAGGCACTAGGAAACAGATTGAGAAACCAGAGTAAAGGTTTCTCCTGCAACCCGTTCCACTTGTGCTAGGTGAACGAACGTCTCTCCACATGCTCAGTTCTGAGAGAAAAGTGTGTGTGAATGGCGTCCTTCACATTTTTGTTGGGATTACAAAGTTCCTTTTCAGTTGCAATCTCCAATCTATACATACATATGGGGAGGTAGTAGCTTGATCTCATGTTTACAGTGAAAACTGCAGGAACTTCAAACAGGCACTAAGATACAGACTGAGAAACCAGAGTAAATGATTCTCCTGCAACCCGTTCCATTTGTGCTAGATGAACGAACGTCTCTCCACATGCTCATTTCTGAGAGATAAGTGTGTGTTTAAAAACGTCCTTCACCTATACTTTTGGGTACGCAAAGTTTCTTCCAAGTTGTAAACTACACTCCGTACATATCTATGGGGTGGTACTAGCTCCAACTCAAGTTTACAGTGCTAACTGCTGGAATTTGAAACTGGCACTAGGAAACAGACTGAGAAACCAGAGTAAAAGTTTCTCCTGCAAACCGTTCCTATTGTACTAGATGAACGAACGACTCTCCACGTGATCAGTTCTTAGATATACGTGTGTGTGAATGACGTCCTTCACCTACCTTTTTGGGAACACAAAGTTTATTTCCAGTTGCAAACTCCACCCCATACATATATATGGGTAGGTACAAGCACCAACTCGGGTTTACAGTGAAAACTGCAGGAACTTCAAACCGGCACAAGGAAACAGACTGAGAAAACAGAGTCAAATTTGTCCTGCAACCCGTTCCATTTGTGCTAGATGAACGAACGTCTCTCCACATGCTCAGATCTGAGAGATAAGTGTGTGTGAATGCCGTCCTTCAATTAGCTTGTTGGGAACACAATGTCTCTTTTAAGTTGCAAACTCCAATCCATAAATATATATGAGTATGTACTAGTTTGAACTCGGGTTTACAGTGAAAAATGCAGAAACTTCAAACAGGCACTAAGATACAGACTGAGAAACCAGAGTAAAGGTTTCTCCTGCAACCCGTTCCATTTGTGCTAGATGAACGAACGTCTCTCCACATGCTCAGTTCTGAGAGATAAGTGTGTGTTTGAAAACGTCCTTCACATAACTTTTTGGGTACACAAAGTTTCTTCCAAGTTGTAAACTACACTCCGTACATATCTATGGGGAGGTACTAGCTCCAACTCATGTTTACAGAGCTAACTGCTGGAATTTGAAACTGGCACTAGGAAAAAGACTGAGAAACCAGAGTAAAAGTTTGTCCTGCAACCCTTTCCATTTGTGCTAGGTGAACGAACGTCTCTCCACATGCTCAGTTCTGAGAGAAAAGTGTGTGTGAAAGCCGTCCTTCACCTAGCTTGCTGGGAATACAAAGTTTCTTTTAGTTGCAAACACCAATCTATACATATATATGGGGAGGTACTAGCTTGATCTCATGTTTACAGTGAAAAGTGCAGGAACTTCACACAGGCACTAGGAAACAGACTGAGAAACCAGAGTAAAAGTTTCTCCAGCAAACCGTTCCAATTTTGCTAGATGAACGAACGACTCTCCACGTGCTCATTTCTTAGATATAACTGTGTGTGAATGACGTCCTTCACTTATCTTTTTGGGAACACAAATTTTCTTTCCAGTTGCAAAATCCACTCCATACATATCTATGGGGAGTTACTAGGACCACCTCGGGTTTACAGTGAAAACTGCAGGAACTTCAAACCGGCACTAGGAAATAGCCTGAGATACCAGAGTAAAAGTTTCTCCTGCAACCCGTTCCGTTTGTGCTAGATGAACGAAAGTCTCTCCTCATGCTCAGTTCTGAGAGATATTTGCGTGTGATAGCCGTCCTTCACCTAGCTTTTAGTGAACACATAGATTCTTTTCAATTGCAATCTCCACTGCATACATATATATGGGGAGGTACTAGATCCAACTCGTGTTTACAGAGAAAAGTGCAGGAACTTCAAACTGGCACTTGGAAACAGACTGAGAAACCAGAGTAAATTTTCTCATGCAAGCCGTTCCCTTTGTTCTAGATGAACAAACGTCTCTCCACATGCTCAGTTCTGAGAGATAAGTGTGTGTGAAAGCTGTCCTTCACCTAGCTTGTTGGGAACACAAAGTATCTTTTTGATAGCAATCTCCACGCCATACATATATATCGGGAGTTCCTAGCACAAACACGTGTTTACAGTGAAAACTGCAGGAACTTCAACCCGGCACTAGGAAACAGACTGAGATTCCAGAGAAAAGTTTCCCCTGCAACCCGGTCCCTTAGTGCTAGATGAACGAAAGTCTCTCCACAAGCTCAGTTCTGAGAGATAAGTGTGTGTGAAATCCATCCTTCACCTAGCTTGTTGGGAATACAAAGTTTCTTTTCAGATGCATACTCCAATCTATATATATATATGGGGAGGTACTTGCTTGAACTTGTGTTTACAGTGAAAACTGAAGGAACTTCAAACAGGCACTAGGAAACAGACTGAGAAACCACAGTAAAGGTTTCTCCTGCAACCCGTTCCCTTTTTGCTAGATGAACCAACGTCTCTCCACATGCTCAGTTCTGGGATATAAGTGTATGTGAAAGATGTCCTTCACATTGCTTGTTGGGAAAACAAATTTTCTTTTCAGTTGCCAACTACATTCCATACATATATATGGGGAGGTTCAAACTCCAACTCCTGTTTACAGTGAAAACTGCAGGAACTTCAAACAGGCACTAGGAAACAGACTGAGAAACCAGAGTAGAGGTTTCTCCTGCAACCCGTTCCCTTTTTGCTAGATGAACGAACATCTCTCCACATGCTCAGTTGTGAGATATATGTGTGCGTGAAAGCCGTACTTTGCCTAGCTTGTTGGGAAAACAAAGTTTCTTTTCAGTTACCAACTACATTCCATACATATATATGGGGAGGTACAAGCTCCAACTCGTGTTGACAGTGCAAACTGCAGGAACTTCAAACTAGCACTAGAAAAACACTGAGAAACCATAGTAAATTTTATCCAACAACCCGTTCCCTTTGTGCTAGATAAACGAACGTCTCTCAACATGCTCAGTTCTGAGAGAAAAGTGTGTGTGAAAGCCGTCCTTCACCTAGCTTGTTGGGAACAGAAAGTTTCTTTTCATTTGCAAACTACACTCCATACATATATATGGGGAGGTACAAGCTCCAAATCGGATTTACAGTGAAAACTGCAGGAACTTCAACCCGGCACTAGGAAACAGACTGAGAAACCAGAGTAAAAGTTTCTCCTGCAACACGTTCCCTTTGTGCTAGATGAACGAACGTTTCTTCACATGCTCAGTTCTGAGAGATAAGTGTGTGTTTAAAAACGTCCTTCACCTAACTTTTTGGGAACACAAAGATTCTTTCCAGTTGTAAACTACACTCCGTACATATCTATGGGGAGGTACTAGCTCCAACTCATGTTTACAGAGCTAACTGCTGGAATTTGAAACTGGCACTAGGAAAAAGACTGAGAAACCAGAGTAAAAGTTTGTCCTGCAACCCTTTCCATTTGTGCTAGGTGAACGAACGTCTCTCCACATGCTCAGTTCTGAGAGAAAAGTGTGTGTGAAAGCCGTCCTTCACCTAGCTTGCTGGGAATACAAAGTTTCTTTTAGTTGCAAACACCAATCTATACATATATATGGGGAGGTACTAGCTTGATCTCATGTTTACAGTGAAAAGTGCAGGAACTTCACACAGGCACTAGGAAACAGACTGAGAAACCAGAGTAAAAGTTTCTCCAGCAAACCGTTCCAATTTTGCTAGATGAACGAACGACTCTCCACGTGCTCATTTCTTAGATATAACTGTGTGTGAATGACGTCCTTCACTTATCTTTTTGGGAACACAAATTTTCTTTCCAGTTGCAAAATCCACTCCATACATATCTATGGGGAGTTACTAGGACCACCTCGGGTTTACAGTGAAAACTGCAGGAACTTCAAACCGGCACTAGGAAATAGCCTGAGATACCAGAGTAAAAGTTTCTCCTGCAACCCGTTCCGTTTGTGCTAGATGAACGAAAGTCTCTCCTCATGCTCAGTTCTGAGAGATATTTGCGTGTGATAGCCGTCCTTCACCTAGCTTTTAGTGAACACATAGATTCTTTTCAATTGCAATCTCCACTGCATACATATATATGGGGAGGTACTAGATCCAACTCGTGTTTACAGAGAAAAGTGCAGGAACTTCAAACTGGCACTTGGAAACAGACTGAGAAACCAGAGTAAATTTTCTCATGCAAGCCGTTCCCTTTGTTCTAGATGAACAAACGTCTCTCCACATGCTCAGTTCTGAGAGATAAGTGTGTGTGAAAGCTGTCCTTCACCTAGCTTGTTGGGAACACAAAGTATCTTTTTGATAGCAATCTCCACGCCATACATATATATCGGGAGTTCCTAGCACAAACACGTGTTTACAGTGAAAACTGCAGGAACTTCAACCCGGCACTAGGAAACAGACTGAGATTCCAGAGAAAAGTTTCCCCTGCAACCCGGTCCCTTAGTGCTAGATGAACGAAAGTCTCTCCACAAGCTCAGTTCTGAGAGATAAGTGTGTGTGAAATCCATCCTTCACCTAGCTTGTTGGGAATACAAAGTTTCTTTTCAGATGCATACTCCAATCTATATATATATATGGGGAGGTACTTGCTTGAACTTGTGTTTACAGTGAAAACTGAAGGAACTTCAAACAGGCACTAGGAAACAGACTGAGAAACCACAGTAAAGGTTTCTCCTGCAACCCGTTCCCTTTTTGCTAGATGAACCAACGTCTCTCCACATGCTCAGTTCTGGGATATAAGTGTATGTGAAAGATGTCCTTCACATTGCTTGTTGGGAAAACAAATTTTCTTTTCAGTTGCCAACTACATTCCATACATATATATGGGGAGGTTCAAACTCCAACTCCTGTTTACAGTGAAAACTGCAGGAATTTCAAACAGACACTAGGAAACAGACTGAGAAACCAGAGTAGAGGTTTCTCCTGCAACCCGTTCCCTTTTTGCTAGATGAACGAACATCTCTCCACATGCTCAGTTGTGAGATATATGTGTGCGTGAAAGCCGTACTTTGCCTAGCTTGTTGGGAAAACAAAGTTTCTTTTCAGTTACCAACTACATTCCATACATATATATGGGGAGGTACAAGCTCCAACTCGTGTTGACAGTGCAAACTGCAGGAACTTCAAACTAGCACTAGAAAAACACTGAGAAACCATAGTAAATTTTATCCAACAACCCGTTCCCTTTGTGCTAGATAAACGAACGTCTCTCAACATGCTCAGTTCTGAGAGAAAAGTGTGTGTGAAAGCCGTCCTTCACCTAGCTTGTTGGGAACAGAAAGTTTCTTTTCATTTGCAAACTACACTCCATACATATATATGGGGAGGTACAAGCTCCAAATCGGATTTACAGTGAAAACTGCAGGAACTTCAACCCGGCACTAGGAAACAGACTGAGAAACCAGAGTAAAAGTTTCTCCTGCAACACGTTCCCTTTGTGCTAGATGAACGAACGTTTCTTCACATGCTCAGTTCTGAGAGATAAGTGTGTGTTTAAAAACGTCCTTCACCTAACTTTTTGGGAACACAAAGATTCTTTCCAGTTGCAAACACCACTCCATACATATCTATGGGGAGGTACTAGCTCCAACTCATATTTACAGTGCTAACTGCAGGAATTTGAAACTGGCATTAGGAAACAGACTGAGAAACCAGAGTAAAAGTTTCTCCTGCAACCCGTTCCCTTTGTGCTAGATGAACGAATGTTTATCCACATGCTCAGTTCTGAGAGATTAGTGTGTGTGAAAGCCGTCCTTCAACTAGCTTGTTGGAACACATAGTTTCTTTTCATTTGCAAACTCCAATCCATACATTAATATGGGGAAATACTAGGTGCAACTCGGTTTTACATTGAAAACTGCAGGAACTTCAAACCGGAACTAGTAAACAGAATGAGAATCCAGAGTAATTGTATCTCATCTAACTCGTTCACTTTTTGGTAGATGAACGAACGTCTGTCCACATGCTCAGTTTTGAGTGATAATTGTGTGTGAAAGCCGTCCTTCAACTGACTTGTTTGGAACACAAAGATTCTTTGCAGTTGCAATCTCCACTCATACATATATATGGGGAGGTACTAGCTTGAACTCGTGTATACAGTGAAAACTTCAGGAACTTCAAACATGCACTAGGAAACAGACTGAAAAACCAGAGTAAAGGTTTCTCCTGCAACCCGTTCCATTTGTGCTAGATGAACGAACGTCTCTCCACATGCTCATTTCTGAGAGATATGTGTGTGTTTAAAAACGTGCTTCTCCTACCTTTTTGGGAACACAAAGATTCTTTCCAGGTGCAAACTGCACTACTTACATATCTATGGGGTGGTATTAGCTCCAACTCATGTTTTCAGTGCTAACGGCAGGAATTTGAAACAGGCACTAGGAAACAGAATGAGAAACCAGAGTAAAAGTTTCTCGTGCAAACCGTTCACATTTTGCTAGATGAACGAACGACTCTCCACGTGCTCAGTTCTGAGAGATATTTGTGTGTGAATGACGTCCTTCTCCTACCTTTTTGGGAACACAAAGTTTCTTACCAGTTGCAAACTCCAATCCATACATTTATATGGGGAAGTAGTAGCTCCAACTCGGGTTTACAGTGAAAACTGCAGGAACTTCAACCCGGCACTAGGAAACAGACTGAGACACCAGAGTAAAAGTTTCCCCTGCAAACCGTTCCCTTTGTGCTAGATGAACGAAAGTCTCTCCACATGCTCAGTTCTGAGAGATAAGTGTGTGTGAAAGCCGTCCTTCAACTAGCTTGTTGGGAACACACAGTTTCTTTTCATTTGCAATCTCCAATCCATACATTTATATGGGGAGGTACTCGCTACACCTCGGTTTTACAGTGAAAACTGCAGGAACTTCAAACTGGAACTAGTAAACAGCATGAGAAACCAGTGTAATTGTATCTCCTGCAACCCGTTCCCTTTTTGCTAGATGAACGAACGTCTCTCCACATGCTCAGTTCTAAGAGATAAGTATGTGTTTAAAAACGTCCTTCACCTTTCTTTTTGGGAACACAAAGATTCTTTCAATTTGCAAACTACACTCCATACATATCTATGGGTTGGTACTAGCTCCAACTCTTGTGTACAGTGCTAACTGCAGGAATTTGAAACTGGCACTAGGAAACAGACTGAGAAACCAGAGTAAAAGTTTCTCCTGCAATCCGTTCCCATTGAGCTAGATGAACGAAAGACTCTCCACGTGCTCTGTTCTTAGATATAAGTGTGTGTGAATGACTTCCTTCACATATCTTTTTGGGAACACAAAGTTTCTTTCCAGTTGCAAACTCCACTCCATATATATCTATGTGGAGGAACTAGCTCCAACTCGGTTTTACAGTGCAAACTGCAGGAACTTCCAACTGGCACTGGAAAACAGACTGAGAAACCATAGTAAACTTTCTGCAACTACACGTTCCAATTGAGCTAGATGAACGAACGTCTCTCCATATGCTCAGTTCTGAGAGATAAGTGTGTGTTTAAAAACGTCCTACAACTATCTTTTTGAGAACACAAAGATTCTTTCCAGTTGCAAACTACTCTCCGTACATATCTATGGGGAGGTACTAGATCCAACTCGTTTTACTGTGAAAACTGCAGGAACTTCAAACCGGCACTAGGAAACAGACTGAGAATCCAGAGTAAAATTTTCTCATGCAAACCGTTCCCTTTGAGCTAGATGAACGAACGTCTCTCCATATGCTCAGTTCTGAGAAATATATGTGTGTGAAAGCTGTACTTCACCTAGTATGTTGGGAACACACAGTTTCTTTTTCAGTTGAAATCTACACTCCATATATATATATGGGTAGTTACTAGCACCAACTCTGTTTTACAGAGAAAACTTCAGGTACTTTAAACCGGCAAAAGGAAACATAAAGGGAAACCAGAGTAAAAGTTTCTCCTGCAACCAATTTTTTGTGCTAGTTGAACGAACGTCTCTCCACATGCTCAGTTCTGAGGGATAAGTGTTTGTGAAAGCCGTCCTTCACCTATCTTGTTGGGAACACAAAGTTTCTTTGCAGTTGCAAGCTACGCTCCATAAATATATATGGGATATTAATATCTCAAACTCGCTTTTACATTGAAAACTGCAGGAAAATCAAACCGGAACTTGGAAACAGACTGAGAAAGTAAAGTAAAGTTTTTCTGCAACCCGTTTACATTGTGCTAGATGAACGAAATTCTCTCCACATGCTCAGTTCTGAGAGATAACTGTGTGTGAATGTAGTCCTTCACCCAACATTTTAGGAACAAAAAGGTTTTTGTCTGTTCCTAATACACTCCATACATATATATGGGGAGGTACTAGCTCCAACTCGTTTTACTGTGAAAACTGCAGGAACTTCAAACCGGCACTAGGAAACAGACTGAGAAACCAGAGTAAAAGTTTCTCATGCAAACCGTTCCCTTTGTGCTAGATGAACGAACGTCTCTCCATATGCTCAGTTCTGAGAGAAAAGTGTGTGTGAAAGCCTTCATTCAACTAGCTTGTTGGGAACAAAAAGTATCTTTTCAGTTGTAATCTCCACTGCATACATATCTATGAGGAGTTACTAGCTCCAACTCCGGTTTACAGTGAAAACTGCAGGAACTACAAACTGGCACTGGGAAACATATTGAGAAAACTGAGTGAAAGTTTCTCATGCAAGCCGTTCCCGTTGTGCTAGATGAACGAACGTCTCTCCACATGCTCAAATCTGAGAGGTAAGTGTGTGTGAAAGCCTTCATTCAACTAGCAAGTTGGGAACACAAAGTTTGTTTTCAATTGCAAACTAAACTCCATACATTTATATGGTTTGGTAGTAGCTGCAACTCGATTTTACAGCAAATACTGCAGGAACTTCAAACCGGCACTAGTAAACAGACTGAGAAATCAGAGAAATATTTTCTACTGCAACCCGTTCCTTTGTGCTAGATGAACGAACGTCTCTCCACATGCTCATTTCTGAGTGAAAATTGTTTGTGAAAGCCGAACTTCAACTAGCTTGTTGGGAACACAAATTTCCTTTTCAGTTGCAAAATACACTCCACACATCTATATGGTAAGGTACAATCACCAACTCTGTTTGACGGTGAAAACTGCAGGAAATTCAAACCAGCAATAGGAAACAGTCTGAGAAACAGAGAAAAAGTTTCTACTGCAAAACGTTCTTTGTGATAGATGAAAGAACGTCTCTCCACATGCTCAGTTCTGAGAAATAAGTGGGCGTGAAAGCGGTCCTTCACGTAACTTGTTGGGAACACAAAGCTTGTTTTCAATTGCAATCTACAACCCATACATATATATGGGGAGGTACTAGATCCAAATCGGTTTTACAGTGAAAACTGCAGGAAGTTCAATCTGGCACAAGGAACCAGACTGAGAAACCAGAGTAAAATTTCCCCCGCAAAACGATTACTATGTGCTAGATGAATGAAAGTCTTTCCACAAGCTCTGTTTTGAGAATTAAGTGTGTGTGAAAGCCGTCCTTCACTTAGCTTGTGGGAAATACAAAGTTTCTTTTCATTTGCAAACTACACTCCATACATTTATATGGGAGGTAAAAGCTTCAACTCTGTTTTACAGTGAAAACTGCATGAACTTCAAACCGGCACTTGGAAACAGACTGAGAAACCAGAGTAAATGTTTCTCCTGCTACCTGTTACATTTGTGCTAAATGAACGAACGTCTGTCCACATGCTCAGTTCTGAGAGATAAGTATGTGTGATAGACATATTTCACCCATATTTTTGGGAACACAAAGTTTCTTTCCAGTTGCAAACTCCAATCCATTCATATATATGGGGAGGTATTAGCTCCAACTCGGGTTTACAGTGCAAACTGCAGGAACTTCAATCCGGCACTAGGAAACAGACTGACAAACCATAATAAAAGTTTCTTCTGCAACCCCTTCCTTTTTGCTAGATGAACGAAAGTCTCTCCACATGCTCAGTTCTGAGAGATATGTGTGTGTGAAAGCTGTAAATCACACAGTTGTTTTGAATACAAAGTTTCTTTTCAGTTGCAAAATCCACTCCATAAATAACTATGGGGAGGTACTAGATCCAACTCGGTTTTACAGTGAAAACTGCTGGAACTTCTAACCGGCACTGGTAAACAGACTGAGATACCAGAGTAAAAGATTCTCCTGCCACCCATTCCCTTTGTGCTAGATGAGCGAACGTCTCTCCACATGCTATGTTCTGAGAGATATGTGTGTGTGAAAGCCGTACTTCATCTAGCCTGTTGGGAATACAAAGTTTCTTTTCAGTTGCAAACTCCACTCCATACATAAATTTGGGTAGGTACTAGCTCCAAATCTGGTTTACAGTGCAAAATGCAGGTACTTCAAACCGACACTAGGAAACAGACTGAGAAACCAGAGTAAAAGTTTCTCCTGCAAAATTTTCCCATTGTGCTAGGTGAAAGAATGACTCTGCACGTGCTCAGTTCTTAGATATTAGTGTGTGTGAAAGCCGTCCTTCACCTAGCTTGCTGGGAAAACAAAGTTTCTTTTCATTTGCCAACTACATTCCATACATATATACGGGGAGGTACAAGCTCCAACTCGTGTTTACAGTGAAAACTGCAGGAAGTTCAAAACGGCACTATTAAAATGACCGAGAAAGCAGACTAAAAGTTTATCCTGCAACCCATTTCCTTTTTGCTAGATGAACGAACATCTCCCCACATGCTCAGTTTTGAGAGTTAAGTGTGTGTGAAAGCCGAACTTCATCTAGGTTTTTGGGAACACAAATTTCCTTTTCAGTTGCAAAATACACTCCACACTTCTGTATGGTAAGGTACAATCACCAACTCTGTTTTACGGTGAAAACTGCAGGAAATTCAAACCAGCAATAGGAAACAGCCTGAGAAACAGAGAAAAAGTTTCTACTGCAAAACGTTCCTTTGTGATAGATGAAAGAACGTCTCTCCACATGCTCAGTTATGAGAAATAAGTGGGCGTGAAAGCGGTTCTTCACCTAATTTGTTGGGAAAACAAAGCTTGTTTTCAATTGCAATCTACACCCCATACATATATATGGGGAGTTACTAGATCCAAATCGGTTTTACAGTGAAAACTGCAGGAACTTCAAACAGGCACTAGGAAACAGATTGAGAAACCAGAGTAAAGGTTTCTCCTGCAACCCGTTCCATTTGTGCTAGGTGAACGAACGTCTCTCCACATGCTCAGTTCTGAGAGAAAATTGTGTGTGAATGGGGTCCTTCACCTATTTTGTTGGGAATAGAAAGTTTCTTTTCAGTTGCAATCTCCAATCTATCCATATATATGGGGAGGTAGTAGCTTGATCTCATGTTTACAGTGAAAACTGCAGGAACTTCAAACAGGCATTAAGATACAGACTGAGAAACCAGAGTAAATGATTCTCCTGCAACCCGTTCCATTTGTGCTAGATGAACGAACGTCTCTCCACATGCTCAGTTCTGAGAGATAAGTGTGTGTTTAAATACGTCCTTCACCTATACTTTTGGGTACGCAAAGTTTCTTCCAAGTTGTAAACTACACTCCGTACATATCTATGGGGTGGTACTAGCTCCAACTCAAGTTTACAGTGCTAACTGCTGGAATTTGAAACTGGTACTAGGAAACAGACTGAGAAACCACAGTAAAAGTTTCTCCTGCAAACCGTTCTTATTGTACTAGATGAACGAACGACTCTCCACGTGCTCAGTTCTTAGATATATGTGTGTGTGAAAGCCGCCCTTCACCTAGCTTGCTGGGAAAACAAAGTTTCTTTTCAGTTGCCAACTACATTCCATACATATATATGGGGAGGTTCAAGCTCCAAATCGTGTTTACAGTGAAAACTGCAGGAAGTTCAAAACGGCACTAATAAAATGACCGAGAAAGCAGACTAAAAGTTTATCCTGCAACCCATTTCCTTTTTGCTAGATGAACGAACATATCCACACATGCTCAGTTTTGAGAGTTAAGTGTGTGTGAAAGCCGTTTTTCACCTAGTTTGTTGGGAACACAAAGATTCTTTTCAGTTGCAAACTACACCTCATACATATATATGGGGAGGTACTATCTCAAACACGCTTTTACAGTGAAAACTGCAGGAACTTCAACCCGGCACTAGTAAACAGACTGAGAAATCAGAGAAATATTTTCTACTGCAACCCGTTCCTTTGTGCTAGATGAACGAACGTCTCTCCACATGCTCATTTCTGAGTGAAAATTGTTTGTGAAAGCCGAACTTCAACTAGCTTGTTGGGAACACAAATTTCCTTTTCAGTTGCAAAATACACTCCACACATCTATATGGTAAGGTACAATCACCAACTCTGTTTGACGGTGAAAACTGCAGGAAATTCAAACCAGCAATAGGAAACAGTCTGAGAAACAGAGAAAAAGTTTCTACTGCAAAACGTTCTTTGTGATAGATGAAAGAACGTCTCTCCACATGCTCAGTTCTGAGAAATAAGTGGGCGTGAAAGCGGTCCTTCACGTAACTTGTTGGGAACACAAAGCTTGTTTTCAATTGCAATCTACAACCCATACATATATATGGGGAGGTACTAGATCCAAATCGGTTTTACAGTGAAAACTGCAGGAAGTTCAATCTGGCACAAGGAACCAGACTGAGAAACCAGAGTAAAATTTCCCCCGCAAAACGATTACTATGTGCTAGATGAATGAAAGTCTTTCCACAAGCTCTGTTTTGAGAATTAAGTGTGTGTGAAAGCCGTCCTTCACTTAGCTTGTGGGAAATACAAAGTTTCTTTTCATTTGCAAACTACACTCCATACATTTATATGGGAGGTAAAAGCTTCAACTCTGTTTTACAGTGAAAACTGCATGAACTTCAAACCGGCACTTGGAAACAGACTGAGAAACCAGAGTAAATGTTTCTCCTGCTACCTGTTACATTTGTGCTAAATGAACGAACGTCTGTCCACATGCTCAGTTCTGAGAGATAAGTATGTGTGATAGACATATTTCACCCATATTTTTGGGAACACAAAGTTTCTTTCCAGTTGCAAACTCCAATCCATTCATATATATGGGGAGGTATTAGCTCCAACTCGGGTTTACAGTGCAAACTGCAGGAACTTCAATCCGGCACTAGGAAACAGACTGACAAACCATAATAAAAGTTTCTTCTGCAACCCCTTCCTTTTTGCTAGATGAACGAAAGTCTCTCCACATGCTCAGTTCTGAGAGATATGTGTGTGTGAAAGCTGTAAATCACACAGTTGTTTTGAATACAAAGTTTCTTTTCAGTTGCAAAATCCACTCCATAAATAACTATGGGGAGGTACTAGATCCAACTCGGTTTTACAGTGAAAACTGCTGGAACTTCTAACCGGCACTGGTAAACAGACTGAGATACCAGAGTAAAAGATTCTCCTGCCACCCATTCCCTTTGTGCTAGATGAGCGAACGTCTCTCCACATGCTATGTTCTGAGAGATATGTGTGTGTGAAAGCCGTACTTCATCTAGCCTGTTGGGAATACAAAGTTTCTTTTCAGTTGCAAACTCCACTCCATACATAAATTTGGGTAGGTACTAGCTCCAAATCTGGTTTACAGTGCAAAATGCAGGTACTTCAAACCGACACTAGGAAACAGACTGAGAAACCAGAGTAAAAGTTTCTCCTGCAAAATTTTCCCATTGTGCTAGGTGAAAGAATGACTCTGCACGTGCTCAGTTCTTAGATATTAGTGTGTGTGAAAGCCGTCCTTCACCTAGCTTGCTGGGAAAACAAAGTTTCTTTTCATTTGCCAACTACATTCCATACATATATACGGGGAGGTACAAGCTCCAACTCGTGTTTACAGTGAAAACTGCAGGAAGTTCAAAACGGCACTATTAAAATGACCGAGAAAGCAGACTAAAAGTTTATCCTGCAACCCATTTCCTTTTTGCTAGATGAACGAACATCTCCCCACATGCTCAGTTTTGAGAGTTAAGTGTGTGTGAAAGCCGAACTTCATCTAGGTTTTTGGGAACACAAATTTCCTTTTCAGTTGCAAAATACACTCCACACTTCTGTATGGTAAGGTACAATCACCAACTCTGTTTTATGGTGAAAACTGCAGGAAATTCAAACCAGCAATAGGAAACAGCCTGAGAAACAGAGAAAAAGTTTCTACTGCAAAACGTTCCTTTGTGATAGATGAAAGAACGTCTCTCCACATGCTCAGTTATGAGAAATAAGTGGGCGTGAAAGCGGTTCTTCACCTAATTTGTTGGGAAAACAAAGCTTGTTTTCAATTGCAATCTACACCCCATACATATATATGGGGAGTTACTAGATCCAAATCGGTTTTACAGTGAAAACTGCAGGAACTTCAAACAGGCACTAGGAAACAGATTGAGAAACCAGAGTAAAGGTTTCTCCTGCAACCCGTTCCATTTGTGCTAGGTGAACGAACGTCTCTCCACATGCTCAGTTCTGAGAGAAAATTGTGTGTGAATGGGGTCCTTCACCTATTTTGTTGGGAATAGAAAGTTTCTTTTCAGTTGCAATCTCCAATCTATCCATATATATGGGGAGGTAGTAGCTTGATCTCATGTTTACAGTGAAAACTGCAGGAACTTCAAACAGGCATTAAGATACAGACTGAGAAACCAGAGTAAATGATTCTCCTGCAACCCGTTCCATTTGTGCTAGATGAACGAACGTCTCTCCACATGCTCAGTTCTGAGAGATAAGTGTGTGTTTAAATACGTCCTTCACCTATACTTTTGGGTACGCAAAGTTTCTTCCAAGTTGTAAACTACACTCCGTACATATCTATGGGGTGGTACTAGCTCCAACTCAAGTTTACAGTGCTAACTGCTGGAATTTGAAACTGGTACTAGGAAACAGACTGAGAAACCACAGTAAAAGTTTCTCCTGCAAACCGTTCTTATTGTACTAGATGAACGAACGACTCTCCACGTGCTCAGTTCTTAGATATATGTGTGTGTGAAAGCCGCCCTTCACCTAGCTTGCTGGGAAAACAAAGTTTCTTTTCAGTTGCCAACTACATTCCATACATATATATGGGGAGGTTCAAGCTCCAAATCGTGTTTACAGTGAAAACTGCAGGAAGTTCAAAACGGCACTAATAAAATGACCGAGAAAGCAGACTAAAAGTTTATCCTGCAACCCATTTCCTTTTTGCTAGATGAACGAACATATCCACACATGCTCAGTTTTGAGAGTTAAGTGTGTGTGAAAGCCGTTTTTCACCTAGTTTGTTGGGAACACAAAGATTCTTTTCAGTTGCAAACTACACCTCATACATATATATGGGGAGGTACTATCTCAAACACGCTTTTACAGTGAAAACTGCAGGAACTTCAACCCGGCACTAGGAAACAGGCTGAGAAACCAGAGTAATAATTTCTCCTGGAAACCCTTCCATTTGTGATAGATGAACGAACGTCTATCCACATGCTCATATCTGAGAGTTAATTGTGTGTGAATGTCATCCTTCAACTAGCTTCTTGGGAACACAAGTTTTTTTTCAGTTTCAAACTACACTCCATAAATGTAAATGGGGATGTAGTAGCTCCAACTCGGTTTTAGAGTGAAAACTGCTGGAACTTCAAAATTGCACTAGGAAACAGACTGAGAAACCAGAGTAAAAGTTTCTCCTGCAACACGTTCCTTTGTGCTAGATGAACGTACGTGTCTCCACATGCTCAGTTCTGAGAGAAAAATGTGTGTGAAAGGCGTCCTTCACCTATCTTGTTGGGAACACAAACTATCTTTTCAGTTGCAAACTGCACTCCATACATATATATGGGTAGGTACTAGCTCCAACTCGGTTTTACAGTGAATACTGCAGGAAATTCAAACCGGCGCTAGGAAAAAGACTGAGAAACCAGAGTAAAAGTTTCTCCTGCCACCCTTTCCCTTTGTTCTAGATGAACGAATGTCTCTCATACTGCTCAGTTCTGAGAGGTAAGTGTGTGTGAAAGCCGTCCTTCACCTAGCTTGTTGGGAACACAAAGTTTCCTTTGAGTTGCAAAATTCAACCCATGCATATATATGGGGTGGTAAAGGTTCCAAATCGGTTTTACAATGAAAATTGCAGGAACTTTAAACCGGAACTAGGTAACAGAGTGAGAATCCAGAGTAAAAGTTTCCCCTGCCAACCACTCCCTTTACGATAGATGAACGAACGTCCCTCCACATGCTCAGTTCTGAGAGAAAAGTGTGTGTGAAAGCCGTCCTTCACCTAGCTTGTTGGGAACAAAAAGTTTCTTTTCAGTTGCAAACTAAAATCCATATATCTATATGGGGTGGTACTAGCTCCAACTTGGTTTTACAGTGTAAACTGCAGGAACTTCAACCTGGCCGTAGGAAACAGATTGAGAAACCAGAGTAAATGATTCTCCTGCAACCCGTTCCATTTGTGCTAGATGAACGAACTTCTCTCCACATGATCAGGTCTGAGAGATAAGTGTTTGTGAAAGCCGTCCTTAACCTTGCTTGTTGGGAACACACAGTTTCTTTTTCAGTTGAAAACTACACTCCATATATACATATGGGTAGTTACTAGCACCAACTCTGTTTTACAGAGAAAACTTCAGGTACTTTAAACCGGCAAAACGAAACATAAAGGAAACCATAGTAAAAGTTTCTCTTGCAACACATTCTTTTGTGCTAATTGAACGAACGTCTCTCCACATGCTCAGTTCAGAGGGATAAGTGTTTGTGTAAGCCGTCCTTCACCTATCTTGTTGGGAACACAAAGTTTCTTTGCAGTTGCAAGCTACGCTCCATAAATACTTATAGGATAGTAATATCTCAATCTCGTTTTTACATTGAAAACTGCAGGAAAATCAAACCGGAACTTGGAAACAGACTGAGAAAGTAAAGTAAAGTTTTTCTGCAACCCGTTTACTTTGTGCTAGATGAACGAACTTCTCTCCACATGCTCAGTTCTGAGAGATAACTGTGTGTGAAAGTAGTCCTTCACCCAACATTTTAGGAACAAAAAGTTTTTTTCTGTTCCTAATACACTCCATACATATATATGGGGAGGTACTAGCTCCAACTCGTTTTACTGTGAAAACTGCAGGAACTTCAAACCGGCAATAGGAAACAGACTGAGAATCCAGAGTAAAAGTTTCTCATGCAAACCGTTCCCTTTGTGCTAGATGAACGAACGTCTTTCCATATGCTCAGTTCTGAGAAATATATGTGTGTGAAAGCTGTACTTCACCTAGTATGTTGGGAACACAAAGTTTCTTTTCAGTTGCCAACTACACTCCATACATATATAAGGGTAGGTACTATCTCAAACACGCTTTTATAGTGAAAAATGCAGGAAATTCAAACCGGCACATGGAAAGAGACTGAGAAACCAGAGTAAACTTTTCTCCTGCAACCCCTTCCATTTGTGCTAGATGAAAGAACGTCTCTCCATATGCTCAGTTCTGAGAGATAAGTGTGTGTGAAAGCCTTCATTCAACTAGCTTGTTGGGAACAAAAAGTATCTTTTCAGTTGCAATCTCCAATGCATACATATCTATGAGGAGGTACTAGCTCCAACTCGGGTTTACAGTGAAAACTGCAGGAACTTCAAACTGGCACTTGGAAACATATTGAGAAAACTGAGTGAAAGTTTCTCATGCAAGCCGTTCCCGTTGTGCTAGATGAACGAACGTCTCTCCAAATGCTCAAATCTGAGAGGTAAGTGTGTGTGAAAGCCTTCATTCAACTAGCAAGTTGGGAACACATAGTTTGTTTTCAATTGCAAACTAAACTCCATACATTTATATGGTTTGGTAGTAGCTGCAACTCGATTTTACAGCAAATACTGCAGGAAGTTCAAACCGGCAATAGTAAACAGACTGAGAAATCAGAGAAATATTTTCTACTGCAACCCGTTCCTTTGTGCTAGATGAAAGAACGTCTCTCCACATGCTCATTTCTGAGTGAAAATTGTTTGTGAAAGCCGAACTTCAACTAGCTTGTTGGGAACACAAATTTCCTTTTCAGTTGCAAAATACACTCCACACATCTATATGGTAAGGTACAATCACCAACTCTGTTTTACGGTGAAAACTGCAGGAAATTCAAACCAGCAATAGGAAACAGCCTGAGAAACAGAGAAAAAGTTTCTACTGCAAAACGTTCCTTTGTGATAGATGAAAGAACGTCTCTCCACATGCTCAGTTCTGATAAATAAGTGGGCGTGAAAGCGGTTCTACACCTAACTTGTTGGGAACACAAAGTTTGTTTTCAATTGCAATCTACAACCCATACATATATATGGGGAGGTACTAGATCCAAATCGGTTTTACAGTGAAAACTGCAGGAACTTCAATCTGGCACAAGGAACCAGACTGAGAAACCAGAGTAAAATTTCCCCCGCAAAACGATTACTTTGTGCTAGATGAATGAAAGTCTTTCCACAGGCTCTGTTTTGAGATATAAGTGTGTGTGAAAGCCGTCCTTCACTTAGCTTGTGGGGAATACAAAGTTTCTTTTCATTTGCAAACTACACTCCATACATTTATATGGGAGGTACCATCTCCAACTCTGTTTTACAGTGAAAACTGCATGAACTTCAAACCGGCACTTGGAAACAGACTGAGAAACCAGAGTAAAAGTTTCTCCTGCTACCTGTTACATTTGTGCTAGATGAACGAACGTCTGTCCACATGCTCAGTTCTGAGAGATAAGTATGTGTGATAGACATATTTCACCCATATTTTTGGGAACACAAAGTTTCTTTCCAGTTGCAAACTCCAATCCATTCATATATATGGGGAGGTATTAGCTCCAACTCAGGTTTACAGTGCAAACTGCTGGAACTTCAATCCGGCACAAGGAAACAGACTGACAAACCATAATAAAAGTTTCTTCTGCAACCCCTTCCTTTTTGCTAGATGAACGAAAGTCTCTCCACATGCTCAGTTCTGAGAGATATGTGTGTGTGAAAGCTGTAATTCACACAGTTGTTTTGAATACAAAGTTTCTTTTCAGTTGCAAAATCCACTCCATAAATAACTATGGGGAGGTACTAGATCCAACTCGGTTTTACAGTGAAAACTGCTGGAACTTCTAACCGGCACTAGTAAACAGACTGAGATACCAGAGTAATAGATTCTCCTGCCACCCATTCCCTTTGTGCTAGATGAACGAACGTCTCTCCATATGCTATGTTCTGAGAGATATGTGTGTGTGAAAGCCGTACTTCATCTAGCCTGTTGGGAATACAAAGTTTCTTTTCAGTTGCAAACTCCACTCCATACATAAATTTGGGTAGGTACTAGCCCCAAATCTGGTTTACAGTGCAAAATGCAGGTACTTCAAACCGACACTAGGAAACAGACTGAGAAACCAGAGTAAAAGTTTCTCCTGCAACCCGTTCCCTTTTTGCTGGATGAACGAACGTCTCTCCACATGCTCAGTTCTGAGATATAAATGTTTGTGAAAGCCGTACTTCACCTAGCTTGATGGGAACACAAAGATTCTTTTCATTTGCAAACTACACCTCATACATATATATGGGGAGGTACTATCTCAAACTCGCTTTTACAGTGAAAACTGCAGGAACTCAACCCGGCACTAGGAAACAGGCTGAGAAACCAGAGTAATAATTTCTCTTGTGAACCCTTCCATTTGTGATAGATGAACGAACGTCTATCCAAATGCTCAGATCTGAGAGTTAATTGTGTGTGAATGTCATCCTTCAACTAGCTTGTTGGGAACACAAGTTTTTTTCAGTTGCAAACTACACTCCATAAATGTAAATGGGGATGTAGTAGCTCCAACTCGGTTTTAGAGTGAAAACTGCTGGAACTTCAAAATTGCACTAGGAAACAGACTGAGAAACCAGAGTAAAAGTTTCTCCTGCAACCCGTTCCTTTGTGCTAGATGAACGTACGTCTCTCCACATGCTCAGTTCTGAGAGAAAAATGTGTGTGAAAGGCGTCCTTCACCTATCTTGTTGGGAACACAAACTATCTTTTCAGTTGCAAACTGCACTCCATACATATATATTGGTAGGTACTAGCTGCAACTCGGTTTTACAGTGAATACTGCAGGAAATTCAAACCGGCGCTAGGAAAAAGACTGAGAAACCAGAGTAAAAGTTTCTCCTGCCACCCTTTCCCTTTGTTCTAGATGAACGAATGTCTCTCATACTGCTCAGTTCTGAGAGGTAAGTGTGTGTGAAAGCCGTCCTTCACCTAGCTTGTTGGGAACACAAAGTTTCCTTTGAGTTGCAAAATTCAACCCATGCATATATATGGGGTGGTAAAAGTTCCAAATCGGTTTTACAATGAAAAATGCAGGAACTTTAAACCGGAACTAGGTAACAGAGTGAGAATCCAGAGTAAAAGTTTCCCCTGCCAACCACTCCCTTTACGATAGATGAACGAACGTCCCTCCACATGCTCAGTTCTGAGAGAAAAGTGTGTGTGAAAGCCGTCCTTCACCTAGCTTGTTGGGAACACAAAGTTTCTTTGCAGTTGCAAGCTACGCTCCATAAATATACATGGGATATTAATATCTCAAACTCGCTTTTACATTGAAAACTGCAGGAAAATCAAACCGGAACTTGGAAACAGACTGAGAAAGTAAAGTAAAGTTTTTCTGCATCCCGTTTACATTGTGCTAGATGAACGAACTTCTCTCCACATGCTCAGTTCTGAGAGATAACTGTGTGTGAATGTAGTCCTTCACCCAACATTTTACGAACAAAAAGGTTTTTTTCTGTTCCAAATACACTCCATACATATATATGGGGAGGTACTACCTCCAACTCGTGTTTACAGTGCAAACTGCAGGATCTTCAAACCGGCATTAGGAAACAGACTGAGAAACCAGAGTAAATATTTCTCCTGCAACCCGTTCCGTTTGCGCTAGATGAACAAACGTCTCTCCACATGCTCATTTCTGAGAGATATGTGTGTGTGAAAGCCGTACTTCACACAGCTTTTTTTGAATACAAAGTTTCTTGTTAGTTGCAAAATCCACTCCATAAATAACTATGGGGAGGTACTAGCTCCAACCCAGTTGTACAGTGAAAACTGCTGGAACTTCTAACCGGCACTAGTAAACAGACTGAGAAACCAGAGTAAAAGTTTCTCCTGCCACCGTTCCCTTTGTGCTAGATGAACGAACGTCTCTCCACATGCTCAGTTCTGAGAGATATGTGTGTGTGAAAGCCGTACTTCATCTAGCTTGTTGGGAATACAAAATTTCTTTTCAGTTGCAAACTCCAATCAATACATAAATATGGATAGGTACTAGCTCCAAATCTGGTTTACAGTGCAAAATGCAGGTACATCAAACCGACACTAGGAAACAGACTGAGTAACCAGAGTAAAAGTTTCTCCTGCCACCCGTTCCCTTGATGCTGGATGAACGAACGTCACTCCACATGATCAGTTCTGAGGGAGAAATATTTGTGAAAGCCGTACTTCACCTATCTTGTTGGGAACACAAAGATTCTTTTCAGTTCCACACTCCACTCCATACATATATATGGGGAGGTACTATCATCAACTCGGTTTTATAGTAAAAATTGAAGGAACTTCAAACCAGGACTAGGAAACAGACTGAAAATCCAGAGTAATAGTTTCCCTGCAACCCGTTCCTTTTGTGCTAGATGAACGAATGTCTCTCCACATGCTCAGTTCTGAGAGATAAGTGTGTGTGAAAGACTTCCTTCACCCAGCTTTTGGGAACACAAAGTTTCTTTCCAGTTGCATACACCACTCCATACATATATACAGGGAGGTACTAGCTCCACTTCGGGTTTAAAGTGCAAACTGCAGGAAATTCAAACCGACACTAGGAAACAGACTGAGAAACCATAATAAAAGTTTCTCATGCAACACCTTCCTTTGTGCTAGATGATCAAAAGTCTATACACATGCTCAGTTCTGAGATATATGTGTGTGTGAAAGCCGTACTTCACCCAGCTTGTTTTGAATACAAAGTTTCTGTTCAGTTGCAAACTCCGCTCCATAAATAACTATGGGTAGGTACTAGCTCCAAATCTGTTTTACAGTGAAAACTGCATGAAATTCAAACTGGCACTTGGAAACAGACTGAGAAACCAGAGTAAAATTTCTCCTGCAACCCGTTCCTTTTGTTCTAGATGAACGAACATCTGTCCACATGCTCAGTTCTGAGAGACATGGGTGTGTGAAAGACGTGCTTCACACAGATTTTTGGGAACACATAGTTTCTTTCCAGTTGCAAACTCCATTCCATACATATATATGGGGAGGTACTAGCTCCAACTCGGGTTTACAGTGAAAACTGCAGGAACTTCAAACCGGCACTAGGAAACAGACTGAGAATCCAGAGTATTAGCTTCCCTGCAACCCGTTCCCTTTATGCCAAATGAAGGAACATCTGTCCACAGCTCAGTTCTGAGAGATAAGAGTGTTTGAAAGCCATCTTCATCTAGCTTGATGGGAACACAAAGATTCTATTCAGTTGCAAACTCCACTCAATGCATATATATGGGGAGGTAATAACTCCAACTCGGGTTTAGAGTGAAAACTGCAGGAACTTCAAACCTGCACTAGGAAACAGACTGAGATACCAGAGTAAATGTTTCCCCCGCAACCCGTTCTTTTCTGCTAGATGAACAAACGTCTCTCCACATGCACAGTTCTGAGAGATAAGTTTGTGTGAAAGCCGTAGTTCCCCTATCTTGTTGGGAATACAAAGTTTCTTTTCAGTTGCAAACTCCACTCCATACATAAATATGGGGAGGTAGTAGCTCCAACACGTGTTTACAGAGAAATCTGCAGGAACTTCAAACCGGGACTAGGAAAAAGACTGAGAAACCAGAGTAATAGTTTCTCCTGCATCCCGTTGAATTTGTGCTAGATGAACGAACGTCTCTCCACATGCTCAGTTCTGAGAGATATGTGTGTGTGAAAGCCGTCCTTCAACTAGCTTGTTGGGAACACAAAGTTTCCTTTCAGTTGCCAAATCCACTCCACACATATATATGGGGTGGTACAAGCTCCAACACGGTTTTACAGTGAAAACTGCAGGAACTTCAAACCGGCACTAGGAAAGAGGCTGAGAAACAAGAGTAAATGTTTCTCCTACAACCCGTTCCCTTTGTGCTTGATGATCGATACTCTTTCCACATGCTCAGTTCTGAGAGATAAGTGTGTGTGAAAGCCGTCCTTCACATAGCTTGCTGGGAACACAAAGTTTCTATTCAGTTGCAAAATCCACTTCATATATATATATGGGGAGGTACTAGCACCAACTCGGTTTTGCAGTGAAAAATGCAGATTCTTCAAACAAGCACTAGGAAACAGACTGAAAAAACAGAGTAAAATTTTCTCCTGCAACCTGTTCCCTTTGTGCTAGATGAACGAACTTTTCTCCAGATGCTCAGTTCTGAGAGATAAGTGTGTGTGTAAACCGTCCTTCAACTAGATTGTTGGGAACTCAAATTTTCTTTTCAGTTCAAATTCCAATCCATAAATATATATGTGGAGAAATTAAATCCAAACTGCGATTGAAGTGAAAACTGCAGGAACTTCAAACCGGCACTAGTAAACAGACTGAGAAATCAGAGTAAAGGGTTTTCCTGCAACCCGTTCCCTTTGTGCTAGATGAACGAACTTTTCTCCACATGCTCATTTCTGAGTGATAAAACTGTGTGAAAGCCTTCCTTCACCTAGCTTGTTGGGAAACCATACTTTGTTTTAAGTTGCAAACTCCAATCCATACATTTATATGAAGAGGTACTAGCTCCAAATCCGTTTTACAGTGATAATTGCAGGAACTTCAAACTGGAACTAGTAAACAGACTGGGAAACCAGAGTCAAAGTATCTCATGCAACCCGTTCCCTTTCTGCTAGATAAACAAACGTCTCTCCACATGCTCAGTTCAGAGTGATAAGTGTGAGTGAAAGCCGTATTTCACGTAACATTTCAGGAACACAAAGTTTCTTTTCAGTTGCAAACTCCACTCCATACATATCTATGGGGATGTACTAGCTCCAAATCGTGTTCACAGTGAAAACTGCAGGAACTTCAAATCGGCACTAGGACACAGACTGAGAAAACTGAGTAAAAGTTTCTCCTGCAACCCGACCCCTTTGCGCTAGATGAACGAACGTCTTTCCACTTGCTAAGTTCTGAGAGATAAGTGTGTGTGAAAGCCTTCCTTCACCTATCTTGTTAGGAACACAAAGTTTGTTTCCAGTTGCCAACTCCACTCCATAAATATATATGGGGAAATACTAGCTCCAACTCGGGTTTTAATGAAAACTGCAGGAACTTCCAACCGGCACTAGGAAACAGACTGAGAAACCAGGGTAAAAGTTTCTCCTGCAACACGTTCCGTTTGTGCTATATGAACGAACGTCTCTCCACATGCTCAGTTCTGAGAGATAAGTGTGTGTGAAAGCCGTCCTTCACCTAGCTTGTTGGGAACACAAAGTTTCTTTTCAGTTGCAAAAGCCACTCCATACACATATATATCGGAGGTACTATTTCCAACTCGGTTTTACAGTGAAAACTGCAGGAAAATCATACCGGCACTAGGTAACAGAATGAGGAACTAGAGTAAAATTTCTCCTGCAACCTGTTCCATTTGAGGTAGAAGAACGAACGTCTCTCAACATAGTTCTGAGAGATAAGTGTGTGTGAAAAACGTTCTTCACCTAGCTTGTGGCAACACAAATTTTCTTTTCAATTGCTAACTCCATTCCATACATATATATGGGGAGGTCCTAGCTCCAACTCGGTTTTACAGTGAAAACTGCAGGAACTTCAAACCGGCACTAGGGAACAGACTGAGAAACCAGGGTAAAAGTTTCTCCTGCAACCCGTTCCTTTTGCGCTAGATGATGAACGTCTCTCCACATGCTCATTTCTGAGAGATAAGTGTGTGTGAAAGCCGTCCATCACCAAGCTTGTTGGGAACACAAATTTTCTTTTCAGTTGCAAAGTCCACTCCATACATATAAATGGGGAGGTACAAGCTCCAACTCGTTTTACAGTGAAAACTGCAGGAACTTCCAACAGGCACTAGGAAACAGACTGAGAAACCAGAGTAAAATTTCTCCTAAAACCCGTTCCGTTTGTGCTATATGAAGGAACGCCTTTCCACATGCTCAGTTCTGAGAGATAATTGTGTGTGAAAGCCGTCCTTCACCTAGGTTGTTGGGAACACAAAGTTTCTTTTCATTTGCAAATTCCTATCCATACATATATATGTGGAGAAATCAACTCCAACCAGCGTTTGCAGTGAAAACTGCAGGAACTTCATACCGGCACTAGTAAACAGACTGAGAAATCAGAGTAAAGGGTTTTCCAGCAACCCGTTCACTTTTGCTAGGTGAACGAACTTTTCTCCACATGCTCATTTCTGAGTGATAAGACTGTGTGAAAGCCGTCCTTCTCCTAGCTTGTTGGGAGCACATAATTTGTTTTAAGTTGCAAACTCCAATCCATACATTTATATGAGGAGGTACTAGCTCCAACTCCGTTTTACAGTGATATTTGCAGGAACTTCAAACTGGAACTAGTAAACAGACTGAGAAACCAGAGTAACAGTATCACATGCAACCCGTTCAATTTGTGCTAGATGAACGAAACTCTCTCCACATGCTGAGTTCTGAGAGATAAGTGTGTGTGAAAGCCGTACTTCAAATAGCTTGTGGGAACACAAAGTTTCTTTTCAGTTGCGAAATCCACTCCATACATATATACGGGGATGTACTAGCTCCAACTCGGTTTTACAGTGAAAACTGCAGGAACTTTAAACCGGCACTAGGAAACAGACTGAGAAACCAGAGTAAAACTTTCTCCTGCAACCCGTTACATTAGTGCTAGATGAACGAACGTCTCTCCACATGCTCAGTTCTGAGAGGTAAGTGTGTGTGAAAGCCGTCCTTCACATAGTTTGTTGGGAACACAAAGTTTCTTTTCAGTTGCAAACTCCACTTCATACATATATATGTGGAATTACTAGGTCCAACTCGGTTTTACGGTGAAAACTGCAGGGAGTTCAAACCGGCACTAGGAAACACACTGAGAAACCAGAGTAAAAGTTTCACTTGCAACCCGTTCTCTTTGTGCTTTATGAACGAAATTCTCTCCACATGCTCACTTCTGAGTGATAAGTATGTGTGTAAACCGTCCTTCACGTAGCTTGTTGGGAACACAAAGATTCTGTTCAGTTGTAAATTCCACTCCATACATATATATGGGGAGGTATTAACTCCAACCTGCGTTTACAGTGAAAACTGCAGAAACATCAAACGGGCAATAGTAAACATACGGAGAAAACAGAGTAATAGTTTTTCCTGCAACTCGTTCCCTTTGTGCTACATGAGCGAACTTCACTCCACATGTTCAGATCTGAGAGATAAGTGTGTGTGAAACCGTCTTCCACCTAGCTTGTTGGGTACACAAATTTTATTTTCAGTTGCAGACTCTATTTCATACATATCTATGGGGCGGTTCTAGCTCAAACTCTGTTTTACAGTGAAAACTGAAGGAACTTCAAACAGGCAGTAGGAAACAGACTGAGAACCCAGAGTAAAGTTTTCTCCTGCAATCCATTCCATTTTTGCTAGATGAACGAACGTCTCACCACATGTTGAGTTCTGAGAGATCTGTTTGTGTGTAAGCCGTACTTCACCAAGTTTGTTGGGAATACAAAGCTTCTTTTCAGTTACCAAGTACATTCCATACATATATATGTGGAGATACTAACTACAACACGGGTTTACAGTGAAAACTGCAGGAAATTCAAACCGGCACTAGGAAACATACTGAGAAACCAGAGAAAAACTTTCACCTGCAAAATATTCCCTTTGGGCTAGATGAAAGAACGTCTGTCTACATGCTGAGTTCTGAGAGATTAATGTGTGTGAAAGCCGTCCTTCACCTAGCTTGTTGGAAACACAATGTTTCTTTTAATTTGCCAATTCCATTCCATACATATATATGGGGAGGTACTAGCTCCAAATCGGTTTTACACTGAAAACTGCAGGAACTTCAAACCGGCACTAGGAAACAGACTGAGAAACCTGAGTAAAAGTTTCTACTGCAATCCGTTACTTTTGTGCTAGATGAAGGAACGTCTCTCCACATGCTCAGTTCTGAGAGATAATTGTGTGTTTAAGCCGTTCTTCACCTAGCTTGTTAGAAACACAAAGTTTCTTCTCAGTAGCAAAAGTCACTCCATACATATATATGAGGAGGTACTATTTCCAACTCGGTTTTACAGTGAAAACTGCAGGAAATTCATACCGGCACTAAGTAACAGATTGAGAAAGTAGAGTAAAATTTCTCCTGCAACCTGTTCCATTTGAGGTAGAAGAACGAACGTCTCTCAACATAGTTCTGAGTGAAAAGTGTGTGTGAAAGCCGTTCTTCACCTAGCTTGTTGGGAACACAAATTTTCTTTTCAGTTGCTAACTCCATTCCATACATATATATGGGGAGGTCCTAGCTCCAACTCGGTTTTACAGTGAAAACTGCAGGAATATCAAACCGGCACTAGGGAACAGACAGAAAACAGAGTAAATGTTTCTCCTACAACCCGTTCAATTTGTGCTAGATGAACGAACGTCTCTCCACATGCTCAGTTTTGAGAGGTAAGTGTGTGTTTAAGCCGTCCTTCACCTAGCTTGTTGGGAACACTAAGTTTCTTTTCAGTTGCAAACTCCACTCCATACATATATATTGGGGAGGTACTATCCCCAAATTGGTTTTACAGTGAAAACTGCAGGAACTTCAAACCGGCACTAGGAAACATCCTGAGAAACCAGAGTAAAATTTTCCCTGCAACCCGTTCCCTTTGTGCTAGATGAACGAACGTCTCTCCACATGCTCAGTTCTGAGAGAAAAGTGTGTGTGAAAGCAGTCCTTCACCTTGATTGTAGGGAACACAAAGTTTGTTTTCAGTTGCTAACTCCACTCCATACATATCTATAGGGAGGTACTAGCTCCAACTCGGCTTTACAGTGAAAATTGCAGGAACTTGAAAACGGATCTAGGAAACAGACTGAGAAACCAGAGTAAAAGTTTATCCTGCAACCCGTTCCATTTTTGCTAGATGAACGGACGTCTCTCCACATGCTCAGTTCTGAGAGTTAGTTGTGTGTGAAAGCCAACCTTCACCTAGCTTGTTGGTAACACAATGTTTCTTTTCATTTGCCAATTCCACTGCATACATATACATGGGTAGGTCCTAGCTCCAACTCGGTTTTACAGAGAAAACTGCAGGAACTTCAAACCAGCACTAGGAAACAGACTGATAAACTAGAGTAAAATTTCTCCTGCAACCCGTTACATTTGTGCTAGATGAAGGAACGTCTCTCCACATGCTCAGTTCTGAGAGATAAGTGTGTGTGAAAGCCGTCCTTCACCTAGCTTGTTGGGAACACAAAGTTTCTTTTCAGTTGCAAAAGTCACTCCATACATATATATGAGGAGGTACTATTTCCACCTCGGTTTTACAGTGAAAACTGCAGGAAATTCAAACCGGCACTAAATAACAGACTGAGAAACTAGAGTAAAATTTCTCCTGAAACCTGTTCCATTTTAGGTAGAAGAACGAACGTCTCTCAACATAGTTCTGAGAGATAAGTGTGTGTGAAAGCCAGTCTTCACCTAGATTGTTGGGAACACAAATTTTCTTTTCAGATGCTAACTCCAATCCATACTTATATATGGGGAGGTCCTAACTTCAACTATGTTTTACAGTGAAAACTGCAGGAACTTCAAACCGGCACTAGGGAACAGACTGAGAAAGCAGAGTTAATGTTTCTCCTACAACCCGTTCCATTTGTGCTAGATGAACGAATGTCTCTCCACATGCTAAGTTCTGAGAGATAAGTGTGTGTGAAAGCCATACTTCACCTAACTTAATGGGAACACAAAGATTCTTTTCAATTGCCAACTCCTCTCCATACATATATATGTGGAGGTAATAGCTCCAACTCGGGTTTACAGTGAAAACTGCAGGAACTTCAAACCGGCACTAGGAAACAGACTGAGAAACCAGAGTAAAAGTTTCTCCTGCAACCCTTTCCCTTTGTGCTAGATGAACGAACGTCTCTCCACATGCTCAGTTCTGAGAGAAAATTGTGTGTGAAAGCCGTCCTTCACCTAGATTGTAGGGAACACAAAGTTTCTTTTCAGTTGCTAAAGTCACTCCATACATATATATGAGGAGGTACTATTTCCAACTCGGTTTCACAGTGAAAAATGCAGGAAATTAAAACTGGCACTAAGTAACAGACTGAGAAAATAGAGTAAAATTTCTCCTGCAACCTGTTCCATTTGAGGTACAAGAAGGTACGTCTCTCAACATAGTTCTTAGAGATAAGTGTGTGTGAAAGCCATTCATCACCAAGCTTGTTGGGAACAAAAAATTTCTTTTTAGTTGCTAACTCCATTCCATACATATATATAGGGAGTTCCTAGCTCCAACTCGGTTTTACAGTGAAAACTTCAGGAACTTCAAACCGGCACTAGGAAACACACTGAGAATCCAGAGTAAAATTTTCTTCTGCAACCCGTTCGTTTTTCGCTAGACGAAAGGACGTCTCTCAAAATGCTCAGTTGTGAGAGAAAATTGTGTGTGAACGCCTTTCTTCACCTATCTTGTTGTGAATACAAAGTTTCTTTTCAGTTGGAAACTCCATTCCATATATGTATATGGGGAGGTACTAGCTCCAACTCGGTTTAACAGTGAAAACTGCAGGAACTTCAAACCGGCACTAGGAAACAGTCTGAGAAAACTGATTAAAAGTTTCTCCTGCATCCCGTTCCCTTTGCGCTAGATGAACGAACGTCTCTCCACATGCTCATTTCTGAGAGATATGTGTGTGTTAAAGCCGTCCTTCACCTAGCTTGTTGGGAACACAAAGTTTCTTTTCAGTTGTAAACTCCACTCCATACATATATATGGGGAGGTACTAGCTCCAAATCTGTTTTACAGTGTAAACTGCAAGAAATTCATACCGGCACTAGGATACATACTGAGAATCAGAGAAAAAATATCACCTGTAAACCGTTTCATTTTTGATAGATGAACGAACGTCTCTCCACATGCTCAGATCTGAGAGATAAGGTGTGTGAAAGCCGTCCTTCATCTAGCTTGTTGGAAACACGAAGTTTCTTTTCAGTTGCAAAAGTCACTCCATACAAATATATGAGGAGGTACTATTTCCAACTCGGTTTTACAGTGAAAACTGCAGGAAATTCATACCGGCACTAAGTAACAGACTGAGAAACTAGAGTAAAATTTCTCCTGCAACCTGTTCCATTTGAGGTAGAAGAACGAACGTCTCTCAACATAGTTCTGAGAGATAATAGTGTGTGAAAACCGTTCTTCATCTACCTTGTTGGGAACAAAAATTTTCTTTTCAGTTGCTAACTCCATTCCATACATATATATGGGGAGGTCCTAGCTCCAACTCGGTTTACAGTGAAAACTGCAGGAACATCAAACCAGCAGTAGGGAACAGACTGAGAATCCAGAGTAAATGTTTCTCCTACAACCCGTTCCATTTGTGCTAGATGAACGAACGTCTCTCCACATGCTCAGTTCTGAGAGATAAGTGTGTGTTTAAGCCGTCCTTCACCTAGCTTGTTGGGAACACAAAGTTTCTTTTCAGTTGCAAACTACACTCCATACATATATATTGGGGAGGTACTATCTCCAAATTGGTTTTACAGTGAAAACTGCAGGAACTTCAAACCGGCACTAGGAAACAGACCGAGAAACCAGAGTAAAAGTTTTTCCTGCAACCCGTTCCCTTTGTGCTAGAAGAACGACCGTCTCTCCACATGCTCAGTTCTGAGAGATAAGTGTGTGTTTAAGCCGTCCTTCACCTAGCTTGTTGGGAACACAAAGTTTCTTTTCAGTTGCAAACTCCACTCCATACATATATATTGGGGAGGTACTATCTCCAAATTGGTTTTACAGTGAAAACTGCAGGAACTTCAAACCGGCACTAGGAAACAGACCGAGAAACCAGAGTAAAAGTTTTTCCTGCAACCCGTTCCCTTTGTGCTAGATGAACGAACGTCTCTCCACATGCTCATTTCTGAGAGAAAATTGTGTGTGAAAGCCGTCCTTCACCTAGATTGTAGGGAACACAAAGTTTCTTTTCAGTTGCAAAAGTCACTCCATACATATATATGAGGAGGTACTATTTCCAACTCGGTTTTACAGTGAAAAATGCAGGAAATTCAAACCGGGACTAAGTAACAGACTGAGAAACTAGAGTAAAATTTCTCCTGCAACCTGTTCCATTTGAGGTAGAAGAACGAACGTCTCTCAACATAGTTCTGAGAGATAAGTGTGTGTGAAAGCCATTCTTCACCAAGCTTGTTGGGAACAAAAAATTTCTTTTTAGTTGCTAACTCCATTCCATACATATATATGGGGAGGTCCTAGCTCCAACTCGGTTTTACAGTGAAAACTGCAGGAACTTCAAACCGGCACTAGGAAACACACTGAGAATCCAGAGTAAAAGTTTCTTCTGCAACCGTTCCTTTTTCGTTAGACGAAAGGACGTCTCTCAAAATGCTCAGTTGTGAGAGATAAGTGTGTGTGAACGCCGTTCTTCACCTATCTTGTTGGGAATACAAAGTTTCTTTTCAGTTGGAAACTCCATTCCATACATATATATGGGGAGGTACTAGCTCCAACTCGGTTTAACAGTGAAAACTGCAGGAAAATCAAACCGGCACTAGGAAACAGTCTGAGAAAACTGAGTAAATGTTTCTCCTGCAACCCGTTCCTTTTGCGCTAAATGAACGTACGTCTCTCCACATGCTCATTTCTGAGAGATATGTGAGTGTGAAAGCCGTACATCACGTAGCTTGTTGGGAACACAAAGTTTCTTTTCAGTTGCAAACTCCAATTCATACATATATATGGGGAGGTACTAGCTCCAACTCGGTTTTACGGTGTAAACTGCAGGAGCTTCAAACCGGGACTAGGAATCAGACTGAGAAACCAGAGTAAAATTTTCTCTTGCAACCAGTTCCATTTGTGCTATATGAACGAAATTCTCTCCACATGCTCACTTCTGAGAGATAAGTGTGTGTGTAAACCGTCCTTCACCTAGCTTGTTGGGAACACAAAGATTCTGTTCAGTTGCAAATTCCACTCCGTATATATATATGGGGAGGTATTAACTCCAACCTGCGTTTATAGTGAAAACTTTAGAAACTTGAAACAGGCACTAGGAAACAGACTGAGAAACCAGAGTAAATTTTTCTCCTGAAATCCATTCCGTTTTTGCTAGATGAACGAACGTCTCACCACATGCTGAGTTCTGAGAGAAATTTTTGTGGGTAAGCCGTACTTCATCTAGCTTGTTGTGAATACAAAGTTTCATTTCAGTTGCAAACTCCACTCCGACAATATCTATGGGGAGATACTAGCTCCAACTCGAGTTCACAGTTAAAACTGCAGGAACTTCAAACCGGCACTAGGAAACAGACTGAGAAACCAGATTAAAAGTTTCTCCTGCAACCCGTTCCGTTTGCGCTAGATGAACAAAAGTCTCTCAACATGCTCAATTCAGAGTGATAAGTGTGCGTGAAAGCTGTCCTTCACCTAGCTTGTTGGGTACACAAAGTTTCTTTTCAGTTGCTAATTCCACCCAATACATATCTATGGGGAGTTACTAGCTCCAACTCGCTTTTACACAGAATACTGCAGGAACTTCAAACCGGCACTAGGAAACAGCCTGAGAAACCACACTAATAGTTTCCCTGCAACCAGTTTTTTGTGCTAGATGAACGAACGTCTCTCCACATGCTCATTTCTGAGAGATAAGTGTGTGTGAATGCCGCTTCACCTAGCTTGATGGGAACACAAAGATTCTTTTCAGTTGCAAACTCCACTCCATACATATATATGGGGAGGTACTAGCTCTGACTCGGGTTTAGAGTGAAAACTGCAGGAACTTCAAACCTGCTCTAGGAAACAGACTGAGATATCAGAGTAAATGTTTCCTCTGCAACCCGTTCTTTTCTGCTAGATGAACAAACGTCTCTCCACATGCACAGTTCTGAGAGATAAGTTTGTGTGAAAGCCGTACTTCCCCTATGTTGTTGGGAATACAAAGTTTCTTTTCAGTTGCAAACTCCACTCCATACATAAATATGGGGAGTTAGTAGCTCCAACACGTGTTTACAGAGATATCTGCAGGAACTTCAAACCGGGACTAGGAAACAGACTGAGAAACCAGAGTAATAGTTTCTCCTGCAACCCGTTGACTTTGTGCTAGATGAACGAACGTCTCTCCACATGCTCAGTTCTGAGAGATATGTGTGTGTGAAAGCCGTCCTTCAACTAGCTTGTTGGGAACACAAAGTTTCCTTTCAGTTGCCAAATCCACTCCATACATATATATGGGGAGGTACAAGCTCCAACACGGTTTTACAGTGAAAACTGCAGGAACTTCAAACCGGCACTAGGAAAGAGGCTGAGAAACAAGAGTAAATGTTTCTCCTACAACCCGTTCCCTTTGTGCTTGATGATCGATACTCTTTCCACATGCTCAGTTCTGAGAGATAAGTGTGTGTGAAAGCCGTCCTTCACATAGCTTGCTGGGAACACAAAGTTTCTATTCAGTTGCAAAATCCACTTCATATATATATATGGGGAGGTACTAGCACCAACTCGGTTTTGCAGTGAAAAATGCAGATTCTTCAAACAAGCACTAGGAAACAGACTGAAAAAACAGAGTAAAATTTTCTCCTGCAACCTGTTCCCTTTGTGCTAGATGAACGAACTTTTCTCCAGATGCTCAGTTCTGAGAGATAAGTGTGTGTGTAAACCGTCCTTCAACTAGATTGTTGGGAACTCAAATTTTCTTTTCAGTTCAAATTCCAATCCATAAATATATATGTGGAGAAATTAAATCCAAACTGCGATTGAAGTGAAAACTGCAGGAACTTCAAACCGGCACTAGTAAACAGACTGAGAAATCAGAGTAAAGGGTTTTCCTGCAACCCGTTCCCTTTGTGCTAGATGAACGAACTTTTCTCCACATGCTCATTTCTGAGTGATAAAACTGTGTGAAAGCCTTCCTTCACCTAGCTTGTTGGGAAACCATACTTTGTTTTAAGTTGCAAACTCCAATCCATACATTTATATGAAGAGGTACTAGCTCCAAATCCGTTTTACAGTGATAATTGCAGGAACTTCAAACTGGAACTAGTAAACAGACTGGGAAACCAGAGTCAAAGTATCTCATGCAACCCGTTCCCTTTCTGCTAGATAAACAAACGTCTCTCCACATGCTCAGTTCAGAGTGATAAGTGTGTGTGAAAGCCGTATTTCATGTAACATTTCAGGAACACAAAGTTTCTTTTCAGTTGCAAACTCCACTCCATACATATCTATGGGGATGTACTAGCTCCAAATCGTGTTCACAGTGAAAACTGCAGGAACTTCAAATCGGCACTAGGACACAGACTGAGAAAACTGAGTAAAAGTTTCTCCTGCAACCCGACCCCTTTGCGCTAGATGAACGAACGTCTTTCCACTTGCTAAGTTCTGAGAGATAAGTGTGTGTGAAAGCCTTCCTTCACCTATCTTCTTAGGAACACAAAGTTTGTTTCCAGTTGCCAACTCCACTCCATAAATATATATGGGGAAATACTAGCTCCAACTCGGGTTTTAATGAAAACTGCAGGAACTTCCAACCGGCACTAGGAAACAGACTGAGAAACCAGGGTAAAAGTTTCTCCTGCAACACGTTCCGTTTGTGCTATATGAACGAACGTCTCTCCACATGCTCAGTTCTGAGAGATAAGTGTGTGTGAAAGCCGTCCTTCTCCTAGCTTGTTGGGAACACAAAGTTTCTTTTCAGTTGCAAAAGCCACTCCATACACATATATATCGGAGGTACTATTTCCAACTCGGTTTTACAGTGAAAACTGCAGGAAAATCATACCGGCACTAGGTAACAGAATGAGGAACTAGAGTAAAATTTCTCCTGCAACCTGTTCCATTTGAGGTAGAAGAACGAACGTCTCTCAACATAGTTCTGAGAGATAAGTGTGTGTGAAAAACGTTCTTCACCTAGCTTGTTGGCAACACAAATTTTCTTTTCAATTGCTAACTCCATTCCATACATATATATGGGGAGGTCCTAGCTCCAACTCGGTTTTACAGTGAAAACTGCAGGAACTTCAAACCGGCACTAGGAAACAGACTGAGAAACCAGAGTAAAAGTTTCTCCTGCAACCCTTTCCCTTTGTGCTAGATGAACGAACGTCTCTCCACATGCTCAGTTCTGAGAGAAAATTGTGTGTGAAAGCCGTCCTTCACCTAGATTGTAGGGAACACAAAGTTTCTTTTCAGTTGCTAAAGTCACTCCATACATATATATGAGGAGGTACTATTTCCAACTCGGTTTCACAGTGAAAAATGCAGGAAATTAAAACTGGCACTAAGTAACAGACTGAGAAAATAGAGTAAAATTTCTCCTGCAACCTGTTCCATTTGAGGTACAAGAAGGTACGTCTCTCAACATAGTTCTTAGAGATAAGTGTGTGTGAAAGCCATTCATCACCAAGCTTGTTGGGAACAAAAAATTTCTTTTTAGTTGCTAACTCCATTCCATACATATATATAGGGAGTTCCTAGCTCCAACTCGGTTTTACAGTGAAAACTTCAGGAACTTCAAACCGGCACTAGGAAACACACTGAGAATCCAGAGTAAAATTTTCTTCTGCAACCCGTTCGTTTTTCGCTAGACGAAAGGACGTCTCTCAAAATGCTCAGTTGTGAGAGAAAATTGTGTGTGAACGCCGTTCTTCACCTATCTTGTTGTGAATACAAAGTTTCTTTTCAGTTGGAAACTCCATTCCATATATGTATATGGGGAGGTACTAGCTCCAACTCGGTTTAACAGTGAAAACTGCAGGAACTTCAAACCGGCACTAGGAAACAGTCTGAGAAAACTGATTAAAAGTTTCTCCTGCATCCCGTTCCCTTTGCGCTAGATGAACGAACGTCTCTCCACATGCTCATTTCTGAGAGATATGTGTGTGTTAAAGCCGTCCTTCACCTAGCTTGTTGGGAACACAAAGTTTCTTTTCAGTTGTAAACTCCACTCCATACATATGTATGGGGAGGTACTAGCTCCAAATCTGTTTTACAGTGTAAACTGCAAGAAATTCATACCGGCACTAGGATACATACTGAGAATCAGAGAAAAAATATCACCTGTAAACCGTTTCATTTTTGATAGATGAACGAACGTCTCTCCACATGCTCAGATCTGAGAGATAAGGTGTGTGAAAGCCGTCCTTCATCTAGCTTGTTGGAAACACGAAGTTTCTTTTCAGTTGCAAAAGTCACTCCATACAAATATATGAGGAGGTACTATTTCCAACTCGGTTTTACAGTGAAAACTGCAGGAAATTCATACCGGCACTAAGTAACAGACTGAGAAACTAGAGTAAAATTTCTCCTGCAACCTGTTCCATTTGAGGTAGAAGAACGAACGTCTCTCAACATAGTTCTGAGAGATAATAGTGTGTGAAAACCGTTCTTCATCTACCTTGTTGGGAACAAAAATTTTCTTTTCAGTTGCTAACTCCATTCCATACATATATATGGGGAGGTCCTAGCTCCAACTCGGTTTACAGTGAAAACTGCAGGAACATCAAACCAGCAGTAGGGAACAGACTGAGAATCCAGAGTAAATGTTTCTCCTACAACCCGTTCCATTTGTGCTAGATGAACGAACGTCTCTCCACATGCTCAGTTCTGAGAGATAAGTGTGTGTTTAAGCCGTCCTTCACCTAGCTTGTTGGGAACACAAAGTTTCTTTTCAGTTGCAAACTACACTCCATACATATATATTGGGGAGGTACTATCTCCAAATTGGTTTTACAGTGAAAACTGCAGGAACTTCAAACCGGCACTAGGAAACAGACCGAGAAACCAGAGTAAAAGTTTTTCCTGCAACCCGTTCCCTTTGTGCTAGAAGAACGACCGTCTCTCCACATGCTCAGTTCTGAGAGATAAGTGTGTGTTTAAGCCGTCCTTCACCTAGCTTGTTGGGAACACAAAGTTTCTTTTCAGTTGCAAACTCCACTCCATACATATATATTGGGGAGGTACTATCTCCAAATTGGTTTTACAATGAAAACTGCAGGAACTTCAAACCGGCACTAGGAAACAGACCGAGAAACCAGAGTAAAAGTTTTTCCTGCAACCCGTTCCCTTTGTGCTAGATGAACGAACGTCTCTCCACATGCTCATTTCTGAGAGAAAATTGTGTGTGAAAGCCGTCCTTCACCTAGATTGTAGGGAACACAAAGTTTCTTTTCAGTTGCAAAAGTCACTCCATACATATATATGAGGAGGTACTATTTCCAACTCGGTTTTACAGTGAAAAATGCAGGAAATTCAAACCGGGACTAAGTAACAGACTGAGAAACTAGAGTAAAATTTCTCCTGCAACCTGTTCCATTTGAGGTAGAAGAACGAACGTCTCTCAACATAGTTCTGAGAGATAAGTGTGTGTGAAAGCCATTCTTCACCAAGCTTGTTGGGAACAAAAAATTTCTTTTTAGTTGCTAACTCCATTCCATACATATATATGGGGAGGTCCTAGCTCCAACTCGGTTTTACAGTGAAAACTGCAGGAACTTCAAACCGGCACTAGGAAACACACTGAGAATCCAGAGTAAAAGTTTCTTCTGCAACCGTTCCTTTTTCGTTAGACGAAAGGACGTCTCTCAAAATGCTCAGTTGTGAGAGATAAGTGTGTGTGAACGCCGTTCTTCACCTATCTTGTTGGGAATACAAAGTTTCTTTTCAGTTGGAAACTCCATTCCATACATATATATGGGGAGGTACTAGCTCCAACTCGGTTTAACAGTGAAAACTGCAGGAAAATCAAACCGGCACTAGGAAACAGTCTGAGAAAACTGAGTAAATGTTTCTCCTGCAACCCGTTCCTTTTGCGCTAAATGAACGTACGTCTCTCCACATGCTCATTTCTGAGAGATATGTGAGTGTGAAAGCCGTACATCACGTAGCTTGTTGGGAACACAAAGTTTCTTTTCAGTTGCAAACTCCAATTCATACATATATATGGGGAGGTACTAGCTCCAACTCGGTTTTACGGTGTAAACTGCAGGAGCTTCAAACCGGGACTAGGAATCAGACTGAGAAACCAGAGTAAAATTTTCTCTTGCAACCAGTTCCATTTGTGCTATATGAACGAAATTCTCTCCACATGCTCACTTCTGAGAGATAAGTGTGTGTGTAAACCGTCCTTCACCTAGCTTGTTGGGAACACAAAGATTCTGTTCAGTTGCAAATTCCACTCCGTATATATATATGGGGAGGTATTAACTCCAACCTGCGTTTATAGTGAAAACTTTAGAAACTTGAAACAGGCACTAGGAAACAGACTGAGAAACCAGAGTAAATTTTTCTCCTGAAATCCATTCCGTTTTTGCTAGATGAACGAACGTCTCACCACATGCTGAGTTCTGAGAGAAATTTTTGTGGGTAAGCCGTACTTCATCTAGCTTGTTGTGAATACAAAGTTTCATTTCAGTTGCAAACTCCACTCCGACAATATCTATGGGGAGATACTAGCTCCAACTCGAGTTCACAGTTAAAACTGCAGGAACTTCAAACCGGCACTAGGAAACAGACTGAGAAACCAGATTAAAAGTTTCTCCTGCAACCCGTTCCGTTTGCGCTAGATGAACAAAAGTCTCTCAACATGCTCAATTCAGAGTGATAAGTGTGCGTGAAAGCTGTCCTTCACCTAGCTTGTTGGGTACACAAAGTTTCTTTTCAGTTGCTAATTCCACCCAATACATATCTATGGGGAGTTACTAGCTCCAACTCGCTTTTACACAGAATACTGCAGGAACTTCAAACCGGCACTAGGAAACAGCCTGAGAAACCACACTAATAGTTTCCCTGCAACCAGTTTTTTGTGCTAGATGAACGAACGTCTCTCCACATGCTCATTTCTGAGAGATAAGTGTGTGTGAATGCCGCTTCACCTAGCTTGATGGGAACACAAAGATTCTTTTCAGTTGCAAACTCCACTCCATACATATATATGGGGAGGTACTAGCTCTGACTCGGGTTTAGAGTGAAAACTGCAGGAACTTCAAACCTGCTCTAGGAAACAGACTGAGATATCAGAGTAAATGTTTCCTCTGCAACCCGTTCTTTTCTGCTAGATGAACAAACGTCTCTCCACATGCACAGTTCTGAGAGATAAGTTTGTGTGAAAGCCGTACTTCCCCTATGTTGTTGGGAATACAAAGTTTCTTTTCAGTTGCAAACTCCACTCCATACATAAATATGGGGAGTTAGTAGCTCCAACACGTGTTTACAGAGATATCTGCAGGAACTTCAAACCGGGACTAGGAAACAGACTGAGAAACCAGAGTAATAGTTTCTCCTGCAACCCGTTGACTTTGTGCTAGATGAACGAACGTCTCTCCACATGCTCAGTTCTGAGAGATATGTGTGTGTGAAAGCCGTCCTTCAACTAGCTTGTTGGGAACACAAAGTTTCCTTTCAGTTGCCAAATCCACTCCATACATATATATGGGGAGGTACAAGCTCCAACACGGTTTTACAGTGAAAACTGCAGGAACTTCAAACCGGCACTAGGAAAGAGGCTGAGAAACAAGAGTAAATGTTTCTCCTACAACCCGTTCCCTTTGTGCTTGATGATCGATACTCTTTCCACATGCTCAGTTCTGAGAGATAAGTGTGTGTGAAAGCCGTCCTTCACATAGCTTGCTGGGAACACAAAGTTTCTATTCAGTTGCAAAATCCACTTCATATATATATATGGGGAGGTACTAGCACCAACTCGGTTTTGCAGTGAAAAATGCAGATTCTTCAAACAAGCACTAGGAAACAGACTGAAAAAACAGAGTAAAATTTTCTCCTGCAACCTGTTCCCTTTGTGCTAGATGAACGAACTTTTCTCCAGATGCTCAGTTCTGAGAGATAAGTGTGTGTGTAAACCGTCCTTCAACTAGATTGTTGGGAACTCAAATTTTCTTTTCAGTTCAAATTCCAATCCATAAATATATATGTGGAGAAATTAAATCCAAACTGCGATTGAAGTGAAAACTGCAGGAACTTCAAACCGGCACTAGTAAACAGACTGAGAAATCAGAGTAAAGGGTTTTCCTGCAACCCGTTCCCTTTGTGCTAGATGAACGAACTTTTCTCCACATGCTCATTTCTGAGTGATAAAACTGTGTGAAAGCCTTCCTTCACCTAGCTTGTTGGGAAACCATACTTTGTTTTAAGTTGCAAACTCCAATCCATACATTTATATGAAGAGGTACTAGCTCCAAATCCGTTTTACAGTGATAATTGCAGGAACTTCAAACTGGAACTAGTAAACAGACTGGGAAACCAGAGTCAAAGTATCTCATGCAACCCGTTCCCTTTCTGCTAGATAAACAAACGTCTCTCCACATGCTCAGTTCAGAGTGATAAGTGTGTGTGAAAGCCGTATTTCATGTAACATTTCAGGAACACAAAGTTTCTTTTCAGTTGCAAACTCCACTCCATACATATCTATGGGGATGTACTAGCTCCAAATCGTGTTCACAGTGAAAACTGCAGGAACTTCAAATCGGCACTAGGACACAGACTGAGAAAACTGAGTAAAAGTTTCTCCTGCAACCCGACCCCTTTGCGCTAGATGAACGAACGTCTTTCCACTTGCTAAGTTCTGAGAGATAAGTGTGTGTGAAAGCCTTCCTTCACCTATCTTCTTAGGAACACAAAGTTTGTTTCCAGTTGCCAACTCCACTCCATAAATATATATGGGGAAATACTAGCTCCAACTCGGGTTTTAATGAAAACTGCAGGAACTTCCAACCGGCACTAGGAAACAGACTGAGAAACCAGGGTAAAAGTTTCTCCTGCAACACGTTCCGTTTGTGCTATATGAACGAACGTCTCTCCACATGCTCAGTTCTGAGAGATAAGTGTGTGTGAAAGCCGTCCTTCTCCTAGCTTGTTGGGAACACAAAGTTTCTTTTCAGTTGCAAAAGCCACTCCATACACATATATATCGGAGGTACTATTTCCAACTCGGTTTTACAGTGAAAACTGCAGGAAAATCATACCGGCACTAGGTAACAGAATGAGGAACTAGAGTAAAATTTCTCCTGCAACCTGTTCCATTTGAGGTAGAAGAACGAACGTCTCTCAACATAGTTCTGAGAGATAAGTGTGTGTGAAAAACGTTCTTCACCTAGCTTGTTGGCAACACAAATTTTCTTTTCAATTGCTAACTCCATTCCATACATATATATGGGGAGGTCCTAGCTCCAACTCGGTTTTACAGTGAAAACTGCAGGAACTTCAAACCGGCACTAGGGAACAGACTGAGAAACCAGGGTAAAAGTTTCTCCTGCAACCCGTTCCTTTTGCGCTAGATGATGAACGTCTCTCCACATGCTCATTTCTGAGAGATAAGTGTGTGTGAAAGCCGTCCATCACCAAGCTTGTTGGGAACACAAATTTTCTTTTCAGTTGCAAAGTCCACTCCATACATATAAATGGGGAGGTACAAGCTCCAACTCGTTTTACAGTGATATTTGCAGGAACTTCAAACTGGAACTAGTAAACAGACTGAGAAACCAGAGTAACAGTATCTCATGCAACCCGTTCACTTTGTGCTAGATGAACGAACGTCTCTCCACATGCTCAGTTCTGAGAGATAAGTGTGTGTGAAAGCCTTTCTTCACCTATCTTGTTGGGAACACAAAGTTTCTTTTCATTTGCCAACTGCACTCCATACATATCAATGGGGATGTACTAGCTCCAAATCGGGTTCACAGTGAAAACTGCAGGAACTTCAAATCGGCATTAGGACACAGACTGAGAAACCTCAGTAAAAGTTTCTCCTGCAACCCGATCCCTTTGCGCTAGATGAACGAACGTCTGTCCACATGCTCATTTCTGAGAGATAAGTGTGTGTGAAAGCCGTACTTCACCTAGCTTGTTGGGAACACAAAGTTTTTTTTCAGTTGCCAAATCCACTCCATACATATATACGGGGATGTACTAGCTCCAACTCGGTTTTACAGTGAAAACTGCAGGAACTTTAAACCGGCACTAGGAAACAGACTGAGAAACCAGAGTAAAACTTTCTCCTGCAACCCGTTACATTAGTGCTAGATGAACGAACGTCTCTCCACATGCTCAGTTCTGAGAGATAAGTGTGTGTGAAAGCCGTCCTTCACATAGTTTGTTGGGAACACAAAGTTTCTTTTCAGTTGCAAACTCCACTTCATACATATATATGTGGAATTACTAGGTCCAACTCGGTTTTACGGTGAAAACTGCAGGGAGTTCAAACCGGCACTAGGAAACACACTGAGAAACCAGAGTAAAAGTTTCACTTGCAACCAGTTCTCTTTGTGTTTTATGAACGAAATTCTCTCCACATGCTCACTTCTGAGTGATAAGTATGTGTGTAAACCGTCCTTCACGTAGCTTGTTGGGAACACAAAGATTCTGTTCAGTTGTAAATTCCACTCCATACATATATATGGGGAGGTATTAACTCCAACCTGCGTTTACAGTGAAAACTGCAGAAACATCAAACGGGCAATAGTAAACATACAGAGAAAACAGAGTAATAGTTTTTCCTGCAACTCGTTCCCTTTGTGCTACATGAGCGAACTTCACTCCACATGTTGAGATCTGAGAGATAAGTGTGTGTGAAACCGTCTTCCACCTAGCTTGTTGGGTACACAAATTTTATTTTCAGTTGCAGACTCTATTTCATACATATCTATGGGGCGGTTCTAGCTCAAACTCTGTTTTACAGTGAAAACTGAAGGAACTTCAAACAGGCAGTAGGAAACAGACTGAGAACCCAGAGTAAAGTTTTCTCCTGCAATCCATTCCAATTTTGCTAGATGAACGAACGTCTCACCACATGTTGAGTTCTGAGAGATCTGTTTGTGTGTAAGCCGTACTTCACCAAGTTTGTTGGGAATACAAAGCTTCTTTTCAGTTACCAAGTACATTCCATACATATATATGTGGAGATACTAACTACAACTCGGGTTTACAGTGAAAACTGCAGGAAATTCAAACCGGCACTAGGAAACATACTGAGAAACCAGAGAAAAACGTTCACCTGCAACCTATTCCCTTTGGGCTAGATGAAAGAACGTCTGTCTACATGCTCAGTTCTGAGAGATTAATGTGTGTGAAAGCCGTCCTTCACCTAGCTTGTTGGAAACACAATGTTTCTTTTAATTTGCCAATTCCACTCCATACATATATATGCGGAGGTACTAGCTCCAAATCGGTTTTACACTGAAAACTGCAGGAACTTCAAACCGGCACTAGGAAACAGACTGAGAAACCTGAGTAAAAGTTTCTCCTGCAATCCGTTACTTTTGTGCTAGATGAAGGAACGTCTCTCCACATGCTCAGTTCTGAGAGATAAGTGTGTGTGAACGCCGTCCTTCACCTAGCTTGTTAGAAACACAAAGTTTCTTTTCAGTAGCAAAAGTCACTCCATACATATATATGAGGAGGTACTATTTCCAACTCGGTTTTACAGTGAAAACTGCAGGAAATTCATACCGGCACTAAGTAACAGACTGAGAAACTAGAGTAAAATTTCTCCTGCAACCTGTTCCATTTGAGGTAGAAGAACGAACGTCTCTCAACATAGTTCTGAGTGAAAAGTGTGTGTGAAAGCCGTTCTTCACCTAGCTTGTTGGGAACACAAATTTTCTTTTCAGTTGCTAACTCCATTCCATACATATATATGGGGAGGTCCTAGCTCCAACTCGGTTTTACAGTGAAAACTGCAGGAACATCAAACCGGCACTAGGGAACAGACAGAAACCTGAGTAAATATTTCTCCTACAACCCGTTCAATTTGTGCTAGATGAACGAACGTCTCTCCACATGCTCAGTTTTGAGAGATAAGTGTGTGTTTAAGCCGTCCTTCACCTAGCTTGTTGGGAACACTAAGTTCCTTTTCAGTTGCAAACTCCCCTCCATACATATATATTGGGGAGGTACTATCCCCAAATTGGTTTTACAGTGAAAACTGCAGGAACTTCAAACCGGCACTAGGAAACATCCTGAGAAACCAGAGTAAAATTTTCCCTACAACCCGTTCCCTTTGTGCTAGATGAACGAACGTCTCTCCACATGCTCAATTCTGAGAGAAAAGTGTGTGTGAAAGCAGTCCTTCACCTAGATTGTAGGGAACACAAAGTTTGTTTTCAGTTGCTAACTCCACTCCATACATATCTATAGGGAGGTACGAGCTCCAACTCGGTTTTACAGTGAAAATTGCAGGAACGTGAAAACGGATCTAGGAAACAGACTTAGAAACCAGAGTAAAAGTTTATCCTGCAACCCGTTACATTTTTGCTAGAAGAACGAACGTCTCTCCACGTGCTCAGTTCTGAGAGTTAGTTGTGTGTGAAAGCCAACTTTCACCTAGCTTGTTGGTAACACAATGTTTCTTTTCATTTGCCAATTCCACTGCATACATATACATGGGTAGGTCCTAGCTCCAACTCGGTTTTACAGTGAAAACTGCAGGAACTTCAAACCGGCACTAGGAAACAGACTGATAAACTAGAGTAAAATTTCTCCTGCAACCCGTTACATTTGTGCTAGATGAAGGAACGTCTCTCCACATGCTCAGTTCTGAGAGATAAGTGTGTGTGAAAGCCGTCCTTCACCTAGCTTGTTGTGAACACAAAGTTTCTTTTCAGTTGCAAAAGTCACTCCATACATATATATGAGGTGGTACTATTTCCAACTCGGTTTTACAGTGAAAACTGCAGGAAATTCCAACCGGCACTAAATAACAGACTGAGAAACTAGAGTAAAATTTCTCCTGAAACCTGTTCCATTTGAGGTAGAAGAACGAACGTCTCTCAACATAGTTCTGAGAGATAAGTGTGTGTGAAAGCCAGTCTTCACCTAGCTTGTTGGGAACACAAATTTTCTTTTCAGTTGCTAACTCCAATCCATACTTATATATGGGGAGGTACTAACTTCAACTAGGTTTTACAGTGAAAACTGCAGGAACTTCAAACCGGCACTAGGAAACAGACTGAGAAACCAGAGTAAAAGTTTCTCCTGCAACCCGTTCCCTTTGTGCTAGATGAACGAACGTCTCTCCACATGCTAAGTTCTGAGAGAAAATTGTGTGTGAAAGCCGTCCTTCACCTAGATTGTAGGGAACACAAAGTTTCTTTTCAGTTGCAAAAGTCACTCCATACATATATATGTGGAGGTACTATTTCCAACTCGGTTTTACAGTGATAAATGCAGGAAATTCAAACCGGCACTAAGTAACAGACTGAGAAACTAGAGTAAAATTTCTCCTGCAACCTGTTCCATTTGAGGTAGAAGAACGAACGTCTCTCAACATAGTTCTGAGAGATAAGTGTGTGTGAAAAACGTTCTTCACCTAGCTTGTTGGCAACACAAATTTTCTTTACAGTTGCTAACTCCATTCCATACATATATATGGGGAGGTCCTAGCTCCAACTCGGTTTTACAGTGAAAACTTCAGGAACTTCAAACCGGCACTAGGAATCACACTGAGAATCCAGAGTAAAAGTTTCTTACGCAACCCGTTCGTTTTTCGCTAGACGAAAAGACGTCTCTCAAAATGCTCAGTTGTGAGAGATAATTGTGTGTGAATGCCGTTTTTCACCTATCTTGTTGGGAATACAAAGTTTCTTTTCAGTTGGAGACTCCATTCCATATATGAATATGGGGAGGTACTAGCTCCAACTCGGTTTAACAGTGAAAACTGCAGGAACTTCAAACCGGCACTAGGAAACAGTCTGAGAAAACTGATTAATAGTTTCTCCTGCATCCCGTTCCCTTTGCGCTAGATGAACGAACGTCTCTCCACATGCTCATTTCTGAGAGATATGTGTGTGATAAAGCCGTCCTTCACCTAGCTTGTTGGGAACACAAAGTTTCTTTTCAGTTGTAAACTCCACTCCATACATATATATGGGGAGGTACTAGCTCCAAATCTGTTTTACAGTGTAAACTGCAAGAAATTCATACCGGCACTAGGATACATACTGAGAACCAGAGAATAAATATCAACTGTAACCCGTTCCATTATTGATAGATGAACGAACGTCTCTCCCCATGCTCAGATCTGAGAGATAAGTGTGTGTGAAAGCCATTCTTCATCTAGCTTGTTGGAAACACAAAGTTTCTTTTCAGTTGCAAAAGTCACTCCATACATATATATGAGGAGGTACTATTTCCAACTCGGTATTACAGTGAAAACTGCAGGAAATTCATACCGGCACTAAGTAACAGACTGAGAAACTAGAGTAAAATTTCTCCTGCAACCTGTTCCATTTGAGGTAGAAGAACGAACGTCTCTCAACATAGTTCTGAGTGAAAAGTGTGTGTGAAAGCCGTTCTTCACCTAGCTTGTTGGGAACACAAATTTTCTTTTCAGTTGCTAACTCCATTCCATACATATATATGGGGAGGTCCTAGCTCCAACTCGGTTTCACAGTGAAAACTGCAGGAACATCAAACCGGCACTAGGGAACAGACAGAAACCTGAGTAAATGTTTCTCCTACAACCCGTTCAATTTGTGCTAGATGAACGAACGTCTCTCCACATGCTCAGTGTTGAGAGATAAGTGTGTGTTTAAGCCGTCCTTCACCTAGCTTGTTGGGAACACTAAGTTTCTTTTCAGTTGCAAACTCCACTCCATACATATATATTGGGGAGGTACTATCCCCAAATTGGTTTTACAGTGAAAACTGCAGGAACTTCAAACCGGCACTAGGAAACATCCTGAGAAACCAGAGTAAAATTTTCCCTACAACCCGTTACCTTTGTGCTAGATGAACGAACGTCTCTCCACATGCTCAATTCTGAGAGAAAAGTGTGTGTGAAAGCAGTCCTTCACCTAGATTGTAGGGAACACAAAGTTTGTTTTCAGTTGCTAACTCCACTCCATACGTATCTATAGGGATGTACGAGCTCCAACTCGGTTTTACAGTGAAAATTGCAGGAACGTGAAAACGGATCTAGGAAACAGACTGAGAAACCAGAGTAAAAGTTTATCCTGCAACCCGTTCCATTTTTGGTAGATGAACGAACGTCTCTCCACATGCTCAGTTCTGAGAGTTAGTTGTGTGTGAAAGCCAACCTTCACCTAGCTTGTTGGTAACACAATGTTTCTTTTCATTTGCCAATTCCACTGCATACATATACATGGGTAGGTCCTAGCTCCAACTCGGTTTTACAGTGAAAACTGCAGGAACTTCAAACCGGCACTAGGAAACAGACTGATAAACTAGAGTAAAATTTCTCCTGCAACCCGTTACATTTGTGCTAGATGAAGGAACGTCTCTCCACATGCTCAGTTCTGAGAGATAAGTGTGTGTGAAAGCCATTCTTCACCTAGCTTGTTGTGAACACAAAGTTTCTTTTCAGTTGCAAAAGTCACTCCATACATATATATGAGGTGGTACTATTTCCAACTCGGTTTTACAGTGAAAACTGCAGGAAATTCCAACCGGCACTAAATAACAGACTGAGAAACTAGAGTAAAATTTCTCCTGAAACCTGTTCCATTTGAGGTAGAAGAACGAACGTCTCTCAACATAGTTCTGAGAGATAAGTGTGTGTGAAAGCCAGTCTTCACCTAGCTTGTTGGGAACACAAATTTTCTTTTCAGTTGCTAACTCCAATCCATACTTATATATGGGGAGGTCCTAACTTCAACTAGGTTTTACAGTGAAAACTGCAGGAACTTCAAACCGGCACTAGGGAACAGACCGAGAAACCAGAGTAAAAGTTTTTCCTGCAACCCGTTCAATTTGTGCTAGATGAACGAACGTCTCTCCACATGCTCAGTTCTGAGAGATAAGTGTGTGTTTAAGCCGTCCTTCACCTAGCTTGTTGGGAACACAAAGTTTCTTTTCAGTTGCAAACTCCACTCCATACATATATATTGGGGAGGTACTATCTCCAAATTGGTTTTACAGTGAAAACTGCAGGAACTTCAAACCGGCACTAGGAAACAGACCGAGAAACCAGAGTAAAAGTTTTTCCTGCAACCCGTTCCCTTTGTGCTAGATGAACGAACGTCTCTCCACATGCTCAGTTCTGAGAGAAAATTGTGTGTGAAAGCCGTCCTTCACCTAGATTGTAGGGAACACAAAGTTTCTTTTCAGTTGCAAAAGTCACTCCATACATATATATGAGGAGGTACTATTTCCAACTCGGTTTTACAGTGAAAAATGCAGGAAATTCAAACCGGGACTAAGTAACAGACTGAGAAACTAGAGTAAAATTTCTCCTGCAACCTGTTCCATTTGAGGTAGAAGAACGAACGTCTCTCAACATAGTTCTGAGAGATAAGTGTGTGTGAAAGCCATTCTTCACCAAGCTTGTTGGGAACAAAAAATTTCTTTTTAGTTGCTAACTCCATTCCATACATATATATGGGGAGGTCCTAGCTCCAACTCGGTTTTACAGTGAAAACTGCAGGAACTTCAAACCGGCACTAGGAAACACACTGAGAATCCAGAGTAAAAGTTTCTTCTGCAACCGTTCCTTTTTCGTTAGACGAAAGGACGTCTCTCAAAATGCTCAGTTGTGAGAGATAAGTGTGTGTGAACGCCGTTCTTCACCTATCTTGTTTTGAATACAAAGTTTCTTTTCAGTTGGAAACTCCATTCCATACATATATATGGGGAGGTACTAGCTCCAACTCGGTTTAACAGTGAAAACTGCAGGAACTTCAAACCGGCACTAGGAAACAGTCTGAGAAAACTGAGTAAATGTTTCTCCTGCAACCCGTTCCTTTTGCGCTAGATGAACGTACGTCTCTCCACATGATCAGTTCTGAGAGATATGTGAGTGTGAAAGCCGTCCATCACGTAGCTTGTTGGGAACACAAAGTTTCTTTTCAGTTGCAAACTCCAATTCATACATATATATGGGGAGGTACTAGCTCCAACTCGGTTTTACGGTGTAAACTGCAGGAACTTCAAACCGGCACTAGGAATCAGACTGAGAAACCAGAGTAAAAGTTTCTCTTGCAACCCGTTCCGTTTGTGCTATATGAACGAAATTCTCTCCACATGCTCACTTCTGAGAGATAAGTGTGTGTGTAAACCATCCTTCACCTAGCTTGTTGGGAACACAAAGATTCTGTTCAGTTGCAAATTCCACTCCATACATATATATGGGGAGGTATTAACTCCAACCTGCGTTTATAGTGAAAACTGCAGAAACTTCAAACAGGCACTAGGAAACAGACTGAGAAACCAGAGTAAATTTTTCTCCTGCAATCCATTCCGTTTTTGCTAGATGAACGAACGTCTCACCACATGCTGAGTTCTGAGAGAAATGTTTGTGGGTAAGCCGTACGTCATCTAGCTTGTTGGGAATACAAAGTTTCATTTCAGTTGCAAACTCCACTCCGACAATATCTATGGGGAGATACTAGCTCCAACTGGAGTTCACAGTTAAAACTGCAGGAACTTCAAACCGGCACTAGGAAACAGACTGAGAAACCAGATTAATAGTTTCTCCTGCAACCCGTTCCGTTTGCGCTAGATGAACAAAAGTCTCTCAACATGCTCAATTCAGAGTGATAAGTGTGCGTGAAAGCTGTCCTTCACCTAGCTTGTTGGGTACACAAAGTTTCTTTTCAGTTGCTAATTCCACCCAATACATATCTATGGGGAGTTACTAGCTCCAACTCGCTTTTACACAGAATACTGCAGGAACTTCAAACCGGCACTAGGAAACAGACTGAGAAACCAGAGTAAAAGTTTCCCTGCAACCCGTTACCTTTGTGCTAGATGAACGAACGTCTCTCCACATGCTCAGTTCTGACAGAAAAGTGTGTGTGAAAGCAGTCCCTCACCTAGATTGTAGGGAACACAAAGTTTGTTTTCAGTTGCTAACTCCACTCCATACATATCTATAGGGAGGTACTAGCTGCAACTCGGTTTTACAGTGAAAATTGCAGGAACTTGAAAACGGATCTAGGAAACAGACTGAGAAACCAGAGTAAAAGTTTATCCTGCAACCCGTTCCATTTTTGCTAGATGAACGAACGTCTCTCCACATGCTCAGTTCTGAGAGATATTTGTGTGTGAAAGCCAACCTTCACCTAGATTGTTGGTAACACAAAGTTTCTTTTCATTTGCCAATTCCACTGCATACATATACATGGGTAGGTCCTAGCTCCAACACGGTTTTACAGTGAAAAATGCAGGAACTTCAAACCGGCAGTAGGAAACAGACTGAGAAACCAGAGTAAAAGTTTCTCCTGCAACCCGTTCCCTTTGTGATATATGAACGAACGTCTCTCCACATGCTCAGTTCTGAAAAATAAGTGTGTGTTTAAGCCGTCCTTCACCTAGCTTGTTAGAAACACAAAGTTTCTTTTCAGTAGCAAAAGTCACTCCATACATATATATGAGGAGGTACTATTTCCAACTCGGTTTTACAGTGAAAACTGCAGGAAATTCTTACCGGCACTAAGTAACAGACTGAGAAACTAGAGTAAAATTTCTCCTGCAACCTGTTCCATTTGAGGTAGAAGAACGAAAGTCTCTCAACATAGTTCTGAGTGAAGTGTGTGTGTGAAAGCCGTTCTTCACCTAGCTTGTTGGGAACACAAATTTTCTTTTCAGTTGCTAACTCCTTTCCATACATATATATGGGGAGGTCCTAGCTCCAACTCGGTTTTACAGTGAAAACTGCAGGAACATCAAACCGGCACTAGGGAACAGACAGAAACCAGAGTAAATGTTTCTCCTACAACCCGTTCCATTTGTGCTAGATGAACGAACGTCTCTCCACATGCTCAGTTTTTTAGAGATAAGTGTGTGTATAAGCCGTCCTTCACCTAGCTTGTTGGGAACACTAAGTTTCTTTTCAGTTGCAAACTCCACTCCATACATATATATTGGGGAGGTACTATCCCCAAATTGGTTTTACAGTGAAAACTGCAGGAACTTCAAACCGGCACTAGGAAATAGCCTGAGAAACCAGAGTAAAAGTTTCACTGCAACCCGTTCCCTTTGTGCTAGATGAACAAAAGTCTCTCCACATGCTCAGTTCTGAGAGAAAAGTGTGTGTGAAAGCAGTCCTTCACCTAGATTGTAGGGAACACAAAGTTTGTTTACAGTTGCAAACTCCACTCCATACATATCTATAGGGAGGTACTAGCTCCAACTCGGTTTTACAGTGAAAATTGCAGGAACTTGAAAACGGATCTAGGAAACAGACTGAGAAACCAGAGTAAAAGTTTATCCTGCAACCCGTTCCATTTTTGCTAGATGAACGAACGTCTCTCCACGTGCTCAGTTCTGAGAGATAGTTGTGTGTGAAAGCCAACCTTCACCTAGCTTGTTGGTAACACAATGTTTCTTTTCATTTGCCAATTCCACTGCATACATATACATGGGTAGGTCCTAGCTCCAACTCGGTTTTACAGTGAAAACTGCAGGAACTTCAAACCGGCACTAGGAAACAGACTGATAAACTAGAGTAAAATTTCTCCTGCAACCCGTTACATTTATGCTAGATGAAGGAACGTCTCTCCACATGCTCAGTTCTGAGAGATAAGTGTGTGTGAAAGCCGTCCTTCACCTAGCTTGTTGTGAACACAAAGTTTCTTTTCAGTTGCAAAAGTCACTCCATACATATATATGAGGTGGTACTATTTCCAACTCGGTTTTACAGTGAAAACTGCAGGAAATTCAAACCGGCACTAAGTAACAGACTGAGAAACTAGAGTAAAATTTCTCCTGCAACCTGTTCCATTTGAGGTACAAGAAGGAACGTCTCTCAACATAGTTCTGAGAGATAAGTGTGTGTGAAAGCCATTCATCACCAAGCTTGTTGGGAACAAAAATTTCTTTTTAGTTGCTAACTCCATTCCATACATATATATGGGGAGGTCCTAGCTCCAACTCGGTTTTACAGTGAAAACTTCAGGAACTTCAAACCGGCACTAGGAAACACACTGAGAATCCAGAGTAAAAGTTTCTTCTGCAACCCGTTCGTTTTTCGCTAGACGAAAGGACGTCTCTCAAAATGCTCCGTTGTGAGAGATAATTGTGTGTGAACGCCGTTCTTCACCTATCTTGTTGGGAATACAAAGTTTCTTTTCAGTTGGAAACTCCATTCCATATATGTATATGGGGAGGTACTAGCTCCAACTCGGTTTAACAGTGAAAACTGCAGAAACATCAAACGGGCAATAGTAAACATACGGAGAAAACAGAGTAATAGTTTTTCCTGCAACTCTTTCCCTTTGTGCTACATGAGCGAACTTCACTCCACATGTTCAGATCTGAGAGATAATTGTGTGTGAAACCGTCTTCCACCTAGCTTGTTGGGTACACAAATTTTATTTTCAGTTGCAGACTCTATTTCATACATATCTATGGGGCGGTTCTAGCTCAAACTCTGTTTTACAGTGAAAACTGAAGGAACTTCAAACAGGCAGTAGGAAACAGACTGAGAACCCAGAGTAAAGTTTTCTCCTGCAATCCATTCCAATTTTGCTAGATGAACGAACGTCTCACCACATGTTGAGTTCTGAGAGATCTGTTTGTGTGTAAGCCGTACTTCACCAAGTTTGTTGGGAATACAAAGCTTCTTTTCAGTTACCAAGTACATTCCATACATATATATGTGGAGATACTAACTACAACTCGGGTTTACAGTGAAAACTGCAGGAAATTCAAACCGGCACTAGGAAACATACTGAGAAACCAGAGAAAAACGTTCACCTGCAACCTATTCCCTTTGGGCTAGATGAAAGAACGTCTGTCTACATGCTCAGTTCTGAGAGATTAATGTGTGTGAAAGCCGTCCTTCACCTAGCTTGTTGGAAACACAATGTTTCTTTTAATTTGCCAATTCCACTCCATACATATATATGGGGAGGTACTAGCTCCAAATCGGTTTTACACTGAAAACTGCAGGAACTTCAAACCGGCACTAGGAAACAGACTGAGAAACCTGAGTAAAAGTTTCTCCTGCAATCCGTTAATTTTGTGCTAGATGAAGGAACGTCTCTCCACATGCTCAGTTCTGAGAGATAAGTGTGTGTGAACGCCGTCCTTCACCTAGCTTGTTGGGAATACAAAGTTTCTTTTGAGTTGCAAACTACGTTCCATACATATATATGGGAAATTACTAGCTCCAACTCGGTTTTACAGTGAAAACTGCAGGAACTTCAAACCGGCACTAGGAAACAGACTGAGAAACCAGAGTAAAAGTTTCCCCTGCAACCCGTTCCCTTTGTGCTAGATGAACGAACGTCTCTCCACATGCTCAGTTCTGAGAGATAAGTGTGTGTGAAAGCCGTCCTTCACCTAGCTTGTTAGAAACACAAAGTTTCATTTCAGTAGCAAAAGTCACTCCATACATATATATGAGGAGGTACTATTTCCAACTCGGTTTTACAGTGAAAACTGCAGGAAATTCATACCGGCACTAAGTAACAGACTGAGAAAGTAGAGTAAAATTTCTCCTGCAACCTGTTCCATTTGAGGTAGAAGAACGAACGTCTCTCAACATAGTTCTGAGTGAAGTGTGTGTGTGAAAGCCGTTCTTCACCTAGCTTGTTGGGAGCACAAATTTTCTTTTCAGTTGCTAACTCCTTTCCATACATATATATGGGGAGGTCCTAGCTCCAACTCGGTTTTACAGTGAAAACTGCAGGAACATCAAACCGGCACTAGGGAACAGACAGAAACCTGAGTAAATGTTTCTCCTACAACCCGTTCAATTTGTGCTAGATGAACGAACGTCTCTCCACATGCTCAGTTTTGAGAGATAAGTGTGTGTTTAAGCCGTCCTTCACCTAGCTTGTTGGGAACACTAAGTTTCTTTTCAGTTGCAAACTCCCCTCCATACATATATATTGGGGAGGTACTATCCCCAAATTGGTTTTACAGTGAAAACTGCAGGAACTTCAAACCGGCACTAGGAAACATCCTGAGAAACCAGAGTAAAATTTTCCCTACAACCCGTTCCCTTTGTGCTAGATGAACGAACGTCTCTCCACATGCTCAATTCTGAGAGAAAAGTGTGTGTGAAAGCAGTCCTTCACCTAGATTGTAGGGAACACAAAGTTTGTTTTCAGTTGCTAACTCCACTCCATACATATCTATAGGGAGGTACGAGCTCCAACTCGGTTTTACAGTGAAAATTGCAGGAACTTGAAAACGGTTCTAGGAAACAGACTGAGAAACCAGAGTAAAAGTTTATCCTGCAACCCGTTCCATTTTTGCTAGATGAACGAACGTCTCTCCACGTGCTCAGTTCTGAGAGTTAGTTGTGTGTGAAAGCCAACCTTCACCTATCTTGTTGGTAACACAATGTTTCTTTTCATTTGCCAATTCCACTGCATACATATACATGGGTAGGTCCTAGCTCCAACTCGGTTTTACAGTGAAAACTGCAGGAACTTCAAACCGGCACTAGGAAACAGACTGATAAACTAGAGTAAAATTTCTCCTGCAACCCGTTACATTTGTGCTAGATGAAGGAACGTCTCTCCACATGCTCAGTTCTGAGAGATAAGTGTGTGTGAAAGCCGTCCTTCACCTAGCTTGTTGTGAACACAAAGTTTCTTTTCAGTTGCAAAAGTCACTCCATACATATATATGAGGTGGTACTATTTCCAACTCGGTTTTACAGTGAAAACTGCAGGATATTCCAACCGGCACTAAATAACAGACTGAGAAACTAGAGTAAAATTTCTCCTGAAACCTGTTCCATTTGAGGTAGAAAAACGAACGTCTCTCAACATAGTTCTGAGAGATAAGTGTGTGTGAAAGCCAGTCTTCACCTAGCTTGTTGGTAACACAAATTTTTTTTCAGTTGCTAACTCCAATCCATACTTATATATGGGGAGGTCCTAACTTCAACTAGGTTTTACAGTGAAAACTGCAGGAACTTCAAACCGGCACTAGGGAACAGACTGAGAAAGCAGAGTAAATGTTTCTCCTACAACCCGTTCCATTTGTGCTAGATGAACGAACGTATCTCCACATGCTAAGTTCTGAGAGATAAGTGTGTGTGAAAGCCATACTTCATCTAACTTAATGGGAACACAAAGATTCTTTTCAATTGCCAACTCCTCTCCATACATATATATGTGGAGGTAATAGCTCCAACTCGGGTTTACAGTGAAAACTGCAGGAACTTCAAACCGGCACTAGGAAACAGACTGAGAAACCAGAGTAAAAGTTTCTCCTGCAACCCGTTCCCTTTGTGCTAGATGAACGAACGTCTCTCCACATGCTCAGTTCTGAGAGAAAATTGTGTGTGAAAGCCGTCCTTCACCTAGATTGTAGGGAACACAAAGTTTCTTTTCAGTTGCAAAAGTCACTCCATAAATATATATGAGGAGGTACTATTTCCAACTCGGTTTTACAGTGATAAATGCAGGAAATTCAAACCGGCACTAAGTAACAGACTGAGAAACTAGAGTAAAATTTCTCCTGCAACCTGTTCCATTTGAGGTACAAGAAGGAACGTCTCTCAACATAGTTCTGAGAGATAAGTGTGTGTGAAAGCCATTCATCCCCAAGCTTGTTGGGAACAAAAAATTTCTTTTTAGTTGCTAACTCCATTCCATACATATATATAGGGAGGTCCTAGCTCCAACTCGGTTTTACAGTGAAAACTTCAGGAACTTCAAACCGGCACTAGGAAACACACTGAGAATCCAGAGTAAAAGTTTCTTCTGCAACCCGTTCTTTTTTCGCTAGACGAAAAGACGTCTCTCAAAATGCTCAGTTGTGAGAGATATTTGTGTGTGAACGCCGTTCTTCACCTATCTTGTTGGGAATACAAAGTTTCTTTTCAGTTGGAAACTCCATTCCATATATGAATATGGGGAGGTACTAGCTCCAACTCGGTTTAACAGTGAAAACTGCAGGAACTTCAAACCGGCACTAGGAAACAGTCTGAGAAAACTGATTAAAAGATTCTCCTGCATCCCGTTCCCTTTGCGCTAGATGAACGAACGTCTCTCCACATGCTCATTTCTGAGAGATATGTGTGTGTTAAAGCCGTCCTTCACCTAGCTTGTTGGGAACACAAAGTTTCCTTTCAGTTGTAAACTCCACTCCATACATATATATGGGGAGGTACTAGCTCCAAATCTGTTTTACAGTGTAAACTGCAAGAAATTCATACCGGCACTAGGATACATACTGAGAACCAGAGAATAAATATCACCTGTAACCCGTTCCATTATTGATAGATGAACGAACGTCTCTCCACATCCTCAGATCTGAGAGATAAGTGTGTGTGAAAGCCATCCTTCATCTAGCTTGTTGGAAACACAAAGTTTCTTTTCAGTTGCAAAAGTCACTCCATACATATATATGAGGAGGTACTATTTCCAACTCGGTTTTACAGTGAAAACTGCAGGAAATTCATACCGGCACTAAGTGACAGACTGAGAAACTAGAGTAAAATTTCTCCTGCAACCTGTTCCATTTGAGGTAGAAGAACGAACGTCTCTCAACATAGTTCTGAGTGAAAAGTGTGTGTGAAAGCCGTCCTTCACCTAGCTTGTTGGGAACACAAAGTTTCTTTTCAGTTGCAAACTCCACTCCATACATATAAATTGTGGAGGTACTATCTCCAAATTGGTTTTACAGTGAAAACTGCAGGAACTTCAAACCGGCACTAGGAAACAGACCGAGAAACCAGAGTAAAAGTTTTTCCTGCAACCCGTTCCCTTTGTGCTAGATGAACGAACGTCTCTCCACATGCTCAGTTCTGAGAGATAAGTGTGTGTTTAAGCCGTCCTTCACCTAGCTTGTTGGGAACACAAAGTTTCTTTTCAGTTGCAAACTCCACTCCATACATATATATTGGGGAGGTACTATCTCCAAATTGGTTTTACAGTGAAAACTGCAGGAACTTCAAACCGGCACTAGGAAACAGACCGAGAAACCAGAGTAAAAGTTTTTCCTGCAACCCGTTCCCTTTGTGCTAGATGAACGAACGTCTCTCCACATGCTCAGTTCTGAGAGAAAATTGTGTGTGAAAGCCGTCCTTCACCTAGATTGTAGGGAACACAAAGTTTCTTTTCAGTTGCAAAAGTCACTCCATACATATATATGAGGAGGTACTATTTCCAACTCGGTTTTACAGTGAAAAATGCAGGAAATTCAAACCGGGACTAAGTAACAGACTGAGAAACTAGAGTAAAATTTCTCCTGCAACCTGTTCCATTTGAGGTAGAAGAACGAACGTCTCTCAACATAGTTCTGAGAGATAAGTGTGTGTGAAAGCCATTCTTCACCAAGCTTGTTGGGAACAAAAAATTTCTTTTTAGTTGCTAACTCCATTCCATACATATATATGGGGAGGTCCTAGCTCCAACTCGGTTTTACAGTGAAAACTGCAGGAACTTCAAACCGGCACTAGGAAACACACTGAGAATCCAGAGTAAAAGTTTCTTCTGCAACCGTTCCTTTTTCGTTAGACGAAAGGACGTCTCTCAAAATGCTCAGTTGTGAGAGATAAGTGTGTGTGAACGCCGTTCTTCACCTATCTTGTTTTGAATACAAAGTTTCTTTTCAGTTGGAAACTCCATTCCATACATATATATGGGGAGGTACTAGCTCCAACTCGGTTTAACAGTGAAAACTGCAGGAACTTCAAACCGGCACTAGGAAACAGTCTGAGAAAACTGAGTAAATGTTTCTCCTGCAACCCGTTCCTTTTGCGCTAGATGAACGTACGTCTCTCCACATGATCAGTTCTGAGAGATATGTGAGTGTGAAAGCCGTCCATCACGTAGCTTGTTGGGAACACAAAGTTTCTTTTCAGTTGCAAACTCCAATTCATACATATATATGGGGAGGTACTAGCTCCAACTCGGTTTTACGGTGTAAACTGCAGGAACTTCAAACCGGCACTAGGAATCAGACTGAGAAACCAGAGTAAAAGTTTCTCTTGCAACCCGTTCCGTTTGTGCTATATGAACGAAATTCTCTCCACATGCTCACTTCTGAGAGATAAGTGTGTGTGTAAACCATCCTTCACCTAGCTTGTTGGGAACACAAAGATTCTGTTCAGTTGCAAATTCCACTCCATACATATATATGGGGAGGTATTAACTCCAACCTGCGTTTATAGTGAAAACTGCAGAAACTTCAAACAGGCACTAGGAAACAGACTGAGAAACCAGAGTAAATTTTTCTCCTGCAATCCATTCCGTTTTTGCTAGATGAACGAACGTCTCACCACATGCTGAGTTCTGAGAGAAATGTTTGTGGGTAAGCCGTACATCATCTAGCTTGTTGGGAATACAAAGTTTCATTTCAGTTGCAAACTCCACTCCGACAATATCTATGGGGAGATACTAGCTCCAACTGGAGTTCACAGTTAAAACTGCAGGAACTTCAAACCGGCACTAGGAAACAGACTGAGAAACCAGATTAATAGTTTCTCCTGCAACGCGTTCCGTTTGCGCTAGATGAACAAAAGTCTCTCAACATGCTCAATTCAGAGTGATAAGTGTGCGTGAAAGCTGTCCTTCACCTAGCTTGTTGGGTACACAAAGTTTCTTTTCAGTTGCTAATTCCACCCAATACATATCTATGGGGAGTTACTAGCTCCAACTCGCTTTTACACAGAATACTGCAGGAACTTCAAACCGGCACTAGGAAACAGACTGAGAAACCAGAGTAAAAGTTTCCCTGCAACCCGTTACCTTTGTTCTAGATGAACGAACGTCTCTCCACATGCTCAGTTCTGACAGAAAAGTGTGTGTGAAAGCAGTCCCTCACCTAGATTGTAGGTAACACAAAGTTTGTTTTCATTTGCTAACTCCACTCCATACATATCTATAGGGAGGTACGAGCTACAACTCGGTTTTACAGTGAAAATTGCAGGAACTTGAAAACGGATCTAGGAAACAGACTGAGAAACCAGAGTAAAAGTTTATCCTGCAACCCGTTCCATTTTTGCTAGATGAACGAACGTCTCTCCACATGCTCAGTTCTGAGAGATATTTGTGTGTGAAAGCCAACCTTCACCTAGATTGTTGGTAACACAAAGTTTCTTTTCATTTGCCAATTCCACTGCATACATATACATGGGTAGGTCCTAGCTCCAACTCGGTTTTACAGTGAAAAATGCAGGAACTTCAAACCGGCAGTAGGAAACAGACTGAGAAACCAGAGTAAAAGTTTCTCCTGCAACCCGTTCCCTTTGTGCTATATGAACGAACGTCTCTCCACATGCTCAGTTCTGAAAGATAAGTGTGTGTTTAAGCCGTCCTTCACCTAGCTTGTTAGAAACACAAAGTTTCTTTTCAGTAGCAAAAGTCACTCCATACATATATATGAGGAGGTACTATTTCCAACTCGGTTTTACAGTGAAAACTGCAGGAAATTCTTACCGGCACTAAGTAACAGACTGAGAAACTAGAGTAAAATTTCTCCTGCAACCTGTTCCATTTGAGGTAGAAGAACGAAAGTCTCTCAACATAGTTCTGAGTGAAGTGTGTGTGTGAAAGCCGTTCTTCACCTAGCTTGTTGGGAACACAAATTTTCTTTTCAGTTGCTAACTCCTTTCCATACATATATATGGGGAGGTCCTAGCTCCAACTCGGTTTTAAGTGAAAACTGCAGGAACATCAAACCGGCACTAGGGAACAGACTGAGAAAGCAGAGAAAAAGTGTCTCCTGCAACCCGTTCCCATGGTGCTAGATGAACGAACGTCTCTCCACATGCTCAGTTTTGAGAGATAAGTGTGTGTTTAAGCCGTCCTTCACCTAGCTTGTTGGGAACACAAAGTTTCTTTTCAGTTGCAAACTCCACTCCATACATATATATTGGGGAGGTACTATCTCCAAATTGGTTTTACAGTGAAAACTGCAGGAACTTCAAATCGGCACTAGGAAACAGACCGAGAAACCAGAGTAAAAGTTTTTCCTGCAACCCGTTCCCTTTGTGCTAGATGAACGAACGTCTCTCCACATGCTCAGTTCTGAGAGAAAATTGTGTGTGAAAGCCGTCCTTCACCTAGATTGTAGGGAACACAAAGTTTCTTTTCAGTTGCAAAAGTCACTCCATACATATATATGAGGAGGTACTATTTCCAACTCGGTTTTACAGTGAAAAATGCAGGAAATTCAAACCGGGACTAAGTAACAGACTGAGAAACTAGAGTAAAATTTCTCCTGCAACCTGTTCCATTTGAGGTAGAAGAACGAACGTCTCTCAACATAGTTCTGAGAGATAAGTGTGTGTGAAAGCCATTCTTCACCAAGCTTGTTGGGAACAAAAAATTTCTTTTTAGTTGCTAACTCCATTCCATACATATATATGGGGAGGTCCTAGCTCCAACTCGGTTTTACAGTGAAAACTGCAGGAACTTCAAACCGGCACTAGGAAACACACTGAGAATCCAGAGTAAAAGTTTCTTCTGCAACCGTTCCTTTTTCGTTAGACGAAAGGACGTCTCTCAAAATGCTCAGTTGTGAGAGATAAGTGTGTGTGAACGCCGTTCTTCACCTATCTTGTTTTGAATACAAAGTTTCTTTTCAGTTGGAAACTCCATTCCATACATATATATGGGGAGGTACTAGCTCCAACTCGGTTTAACAGTGAAAACTGCAGGAACTTCAAACCGGCACTAGGAAACAGTCTGAGAAAACTGAGTAAATGTTTCTCCTGCAACACGTTCCTTTTGCGCTAGATGAACGTACGTCTCTCCACATGCTCAGTTCTGAGAGAAAAGTGTGTGTGAAAGCAGTCCTTCACCTAGATTGTAGGGAACACAAAGTTTGTTTACAGTTGCTAACTCCACTCCATACATATCTATAGGGAGGTACTAGCTCCAAATCGGTTTTACAGTGAAAATTGCAGGAACTTGAAAACGGATCTAGGAAACAGACTGAGAAACCAGAGTAAAAGTTTATCCTGCAACCCGTTCCATTTTTGCTAGATGAACGAACGTCTCTCCACATGCTCAGTTCTGAGAGATAGTTGTGTGTGAAAGCCAACCTTCACCTAGCTTGTTGGTAACACAATGTTTCTTTTCATTTGCCAATTCCCCTGCATACATATACATGGGTAGGTCCTAGCTCCAACTCGGTTTTACAGTGAAAACTGCAGGAACTTCAAACCGGCACTAGGAAACAGACTGATAAACTAGAGTAAAATTTCTCCTGCAACCCGTTATATTTGTGCTAGATGAAGGAACGTCTCTCCACATGCTCAGTTCTGAGAGATAAGTGTGTGTGAAAGCCGTCCTTCACCTAGCTTGTTGGGAACACAAAGTTTCTTTTCAGTTGCAAAAGTCACTCCATACATATATATATGAGGTGGTACTATTTCCAACTCGGTTTTACAGTGAAAACTGCAGGAAATTCAAACCGGCACTAAGTAACAGACTGAGAAACTAGAGTAAAATTTCTCCTGCAACCTGTTCCATTTGAGGTACAAGAAGGAACGTCTCTCAACATAGTTCTGAGAGATAAGTGTGTGTGAAAGCCATTCATCACCAAGCTTGTTGGGAACAAAAAATTTCTTTTTAGTTGCTAACTCCATTCCATAAATATATATAGGGAGGTCCTAGCTCCAACTCGGTTTTACAGTGAAAACTTCAGGAACTTCAAACCGGCACTAGGAAACACACTGAGAATCCAGAGTAAAAGTTTCTTCTGCAACCCGTTCGTTTTTCGCTAGACGAAAGGACGTCTCTCAAAATGCTTAGTTGTGAGAGATAATTGTGTGTGAACGCCGTTCTTCACCTATCTTGTTGGGAATACAAAGTTTCTTTTCAGTTGGAAACTCCATTCCATATATGTATATGGGGAGGTACTAGCTCCAACTCGGTTTAACAGTGAAAACTGCAGGAACTTCAAACCGGCACCAGGAAACAGTCTGAGAAAACTGCTTAAAAGTTTCTCCTGCATCCAATTCCCTTTGCGCTAGATGAACGAACGTCTCTCCACATGCTCATTTCTGAGAGATATGTGTGTGTTAAAGCCGTCCTTCACCTAGCTTGTTGGGAACACAAAGTTTCTTTTCAGTTGTAAACTCCACTCCATACAAATATATGGGGAGGTACTAGCTCCAAATCTGTTTTACAGTGTAAACTGCAAGAAATTCATACCGGCACTAGGATACATACTGAGAACCAGAGAATAAATATCACCTGTAACCCGTTCCATTATTGATATATGAACGAACGTCTCTCCACATGCTCAGATCTGAGAGATAAGTGTGTGTGAAAGCCATCCTTCATCTAGCTTGTTGGAAACACAAAGTTTCTTTTCAGTTGCAAAAGTCACTCCATACATATATATGAGGAGGTACTATTTCCAACTCGGTTTTACAGTGAAAACTGCAGGAAATTCATACCGGCACTAAGTAACAGACTGAGAAACTAGAGTAAAATTTCTCCTGCAACCTGTTCCATTTGAGGTAGAAGAACGAACGTCTCTCAACATAGTTCTGAGAGATAATAGTGTGTGAAAACCGTTCTTCATCTAGCTTGTTGGGAACAAAAGTTTTCTTTTCAGTTGCTAACTCCATTCCATACATATATATGGGGAGGTCCTAGCTCCAACTCGGTTTTACAGTGAAAACTGCAGGAACATCAAACCAGCAGTAGGGAACAGACTGAGAATCCAGAGTAAATGTTTCTCCTACAACCCGTTCCATTTGTGCTAGATGAACGAACGTCTCTCCACATGCTCAGTTCTGAGAGATAAGTGTGTGTTTAAGCCGTCCTTCACCTAGCTTGTTGGGAACACAAAGTTTCTTTTCAGTTGCAAACTCCACTCCATACATATATATTGGGGAGGTACTATCTCCAAATTGGTTTTACAGTGAAAACTGCAGGAACTTCAAACCGGCACTAGGAAACAGACCGAGAAACCAGAGTAAAAGTTTTTCCTGCAACCCGTTCCCTTTGTGCTAGATGAACGAACGTCTCTCCACATGCTCAGTTCTGAGAGAAAATTGTGTGTGAAAGCCGTCCTTCACCTAGATTGTAGGGAACACAAAGTTTCTTTTCAGTTGCAAAAGTCACTCCATACATATATATGAGGAGGTACTATTTCCAACTCGGTTTTACAGTGAAAAATGCAGGAAATTCAAACCGGGACTAAGTAACAGACTGAGAAACTAGAGTAAAATTTCTCCTGCAACCTGTTCCATTTGAGGTAGAAGAACGAACGTCTCTCAACATAGTTCTGAGAGATAAGTGTGTGTGAAAGCCATTCTTCACCAAGCTTGTTGGGAACAAAAAATTTCTTTTTAGTTGCTAACTCCATTCCATACATATATATGGGGAGGTCCTAGCTCCAACTCGGTTTTACAGTGAAAACTGCAGGTACTTCAAACCGGCACTAGGAAACACACTGAGAATCCAGAGTAAAAGTTTCTTCTGCAACCGTTCCTTTTTTGTTAGACGAAAGGACGTCTCTCAAAATGCTCAGTTGTGAGAGATAAGTGTGTGTGAACGCCGTTCTTCACCTATCTTGTTTTGAATACAAAGTTTCTTTTCAGTTGGAAACTCCATTCCATACATATATATGGGGAGGTACTAGCTCCAACTCGGTTTAACAGTGAAATCTGCAGGAACTTCAAACCGGCACTAGGAAACAGTCTGAGAAAACTGAGTAAATGTTTCTCCTGCAACCCGTTCCTTTTGCGCTAGATGAACGTACGTCTCTCCACATGCTCAGTTCTGAGAGATATGTGAGTGTGAAAGCCGTCCATCACGTAGCTTGTTGGGAACACAAAGTTTCTTTTCAGTTGCAAACTCCAATTCATACATATATATGGGGAGGTACTAGCTCCAACTCGGTTTTACGGTGTAAACTGCAGGAACTTCAAACCGGCACTAGGAATCAGACTGAGAAACCAGAGTAAAAGTTTCTCTTTCAACCCGTTCCGTTTGTGCTATATGAACGAAATTCTCTCCACATGCTCACTTCTGAGAGATAAGTGTGTGTGTAAACCATCCTTCACCTAGCTTGTTGGGAACACAAAGATTCTGTTCAGTTGCAAATTCCACTCCATACATATATATGGGGAGGTATTAACTCCAACCTGCGTTTATAGTGAAAACTGCAGAAACTTCAAACAGGCACTAGGAAACAGACTGAGAAACCAGAGTAAATTTTTCTCCTGCAATCCATTCCGTTTTGCTAGATGAACGAACGTCTCACCACATGCTGAGTTCTGAGAGAAATGTTTGTGGGTAAGCCGTACATCATCTAGCTTGTTGGGAATACAAAGTTTCATTTCAGTTGCAAACTCCACTCCGACAATATCTATGGGGAGATACTAGCTCCAACTCGTGTTCACAGTTAAAACTGCAGGAACTTCAAACCGGCACTAGGAAACAGACTGAGAAACCAGATTAATAGTTTCTCCTGCAACCCGTTCCGTTTGTGCTAGATGAACAAAAGTCTCTCAACATGCTCAATTCAGAGTGATAAGTGTGCGTGAAAGCTGTCCTTCACCTAGCTTGTTGGGTACACAAAGTTTCTTTTCAGTTGCTAATTCCACCCAATACATATCTATGGGGAGTTACTAGCTCCAACTCGCTTTTACACAGAATACTGCATTAACTTCAAACAGGCACTAGGAAACAGACTGAGAAACCAGAGTAAAAGTTTCCCTGCAACCCGTTACCTTTGTGCTAGATGAACGAACGTCTCTCCACATGCTCAGTTCTGACAGAAAAGTGTGTGTGAAAGCAGTCCCTCACCTAGATTGTAGGGAACACAAAGTTTGTTTTCAGTTGCTAACTCCACTCCATACATATCTATAGGGAGGTACTAGCTCCAACTCGGTTTTACAGTGAAAATTGCAGGAACTTGAAAACGGATCTAGGAAACAGACTGAGAAACCAGAGTAAAAGTTTATCCTGCAACCCGTTCCATTTTTGCTAGATGAACGAACGTCTCTCCACATGCTCAGTTCTGAGAGATATTTGTGTGTGAAAGCCAACCTTCACCTAGATTGTTGGTAACACAAAGTTTCTTTTCATTTGCCAATTCCACTGCATACATATACATGGGTAGGTCCTAGCTCCAACTCGGTTTTACAGTGAAAAATGCAGGAACTTCAAACCGGCAGTAGGAAACAGACTGAGAAACCAGAGTAAAAGTTTCTCCTGCAACCCGTTCCCTTTGTGCTATATGAACGAACGTCTCTCCACATGCTCAGTTCTGAAAGATAAGTGTGTGTTTAAGCCGTCCTTCACCTAGCTTGTTAGAAACGCAAAGTTTCTTTTCAGTAGCAAAAGTCACTCCATACATATATATGAGGAGGTACTATTTCCAACTCGGTTTTACAGTGAAAACTGCAGGAAATTCTTACCGGCACTAAGTTACAGACTGAGAAACTAGAGTAAAATTTCTACTGCAACCTGCTCCATTTGAGGTAGAAGAACGAAAGTCTCTCAACATAGTTCTGAGTGAAGTGTGTGTGTGAAAGCCGTTCTTCACCTAGCTTGTTGGGAACACAAATTTTCTTTTCAGTTGCTAACTCCTTTCCATACATATATATGGGGAGGTCCTAGCTCCAACTCGGTTTTAAGTGAAAACTGCAGGAACATCAAACCGGCACTAGGGAACAGACAGAAACCAGAGTAAATGTTTCTCCTACAACCCGTTCCATTTGTGCTAGATGAACGAACGTCTCTCCACATGCTCAGTTTTGAGAGATAAGTGTGTGTTTAAGCCGTCCTTCACCTAGCTTGTTGGGAACACTAAGTTTCTTTTCAGTTGCAAACTCCACTCCATACATATATATTGGGGAGGTACTATCCCCAAATTGGTTTTACAGTGAAAACTGCAGGAACTTCAAACCGGCACTAGGAAATAGCCTGAGAAACCAGAGTAAAAGTTTCCCTGCAACCCGTTCCCTTTGTGCTAGATGAACAAAAGTCTCTCCACATGCTCAGTTCTGAGAGAAAAGTGTGTGTGAAAGCAGTCCTTCACCTAGATTGTAGGGAACACAAAGTTTCTTTTCAGTTGCAAAAGTCACTCCATACATATATATGAGGAGGTACTATTTCCAACTCGGTTTTACAGTGAAAAATGCAGGAAATTCAAACCGGGACTAAGTAACAGACTGAGAAACTAGAGTAAAATTTCTCCTGCAACCTGTTCCATTTGAGGTAGAAGAACGAACGTCTCTCAACATAGTTCTGAGAGATAAGTGTGTGTGAAAGCCATTCTTCACCAAGCTTGTTGGGAACAAAAAATTTCTTTTTAGTTGCTAACTCCATTCCATACATATATATGGGGAGGTCCTAGCTCCAACTCGGTTTTACAGTGAAAACTGCAGGTACTTCAAACCGGCACTAGGAAACACACTGAGAATCCAGAGTAAAAGTTTCTTCTGCAACCGTTCCTTTTTCGTTAGACGAAAGGACGTCTCTCAAAATGCTCAGTTGTGAGAGATAAGTGTGTGTGAACGCCGTTCTTCACCTATCTTGTTTTGAATACAAAGTTTCTTTTCAGTTGGAAACTCCATTCCATACATATATATGGGGAGGTACTAGCTCCAACTCGGTTTAACAGTGAAATCTGCAGGAACTTCAAACCGGCACTAGGAAACAGTCTGAGAAAACTGAGTAAATGTTTCTCCTGCAACCCGTTCCTTTTGCGCTAGATGAACGTACGTCTCTCCACATGCTCAGTTCTGAGAGATATGTGAGTGTGAAAGCCGTCCATCACGTAGCTTGTTGGGAACACAAAGTTTCTTTTCAGTTGCAAACTCCAATTCATACATATATATGGGGAGGTACTAGCTCCAACTCGGTTTTACGGTGTAAACTGCAGGAACTTCAAACCGGCACTAGGAATCAGACTGAGAAACCAGAGTAAAAGTTTCTCTTTCAACCCGTTCCGTTTGTGCTATATGAACGAAATTCTCTCCACATGCTCACTTCTGAGAGATAAGTGTGTGTGTAAACCATCCTTCACCTAGCTTGTTGGGAACACAAAGATTCTGTTCAGTTGCAAATTCCACTCCATACATATATATGGGGAGGTATTAACTCCAACCTGCGTTTATAGTGAAAACTGCAGAAACTTCAAACAGGCACTAGGAAACAGACTGAGAAACCAGAGTAAATTTTTCTCCTGCAATCCATTCCGTTTTGCTAGATGAACGAACGTCTCACCACATGCTGAGTTCTGAGAGAAATGTTTGTGGGTAAGCCGTACATCATCTAGCTTGTTGGGAATACAAAGTTTCATTTCAGTTGCAAACTCCACTCCGACAATATCTATGGGGAGATACTAGCTCCAACTCGAGTTCACAGTTAAAACTGCAGGAACTTCAAACCGGCACTAGGAAACAGACTGAGAAACCAGATTAATAGTTTCTCCTGCAACCCGTTCCGTTTGTGCTAGATGAACAAAAGTCTCTCAACATGCTCAATTCAGAGTGATAAGTGTGCGTGAAAGCTGTCCTTCACCTAGCTTGTTGGGTACACAAAGTTTCTTTTCAGTTGCTAATTCCACCCAATACATATCTATGGGGAGTTACTAGCTCCAACTCGCTTTTACACAGAATACTGCATTAACTTCAAACAGGCACTAGGAAACAGACTGAGAAACCAGAGTAAAAGTTTCCCTGCAACCCGTTACCTTTGTGCTAGATGAACGAACGTCTCTCCACATGCTCAGTTCTGACAGAAAAGTGTGTGTGAAAGCAGTCCCTCACCTAGATTGTAGGGAACACAAAGTTTGTTTTCAGTTGCTAACTCCACTCCATACATATCTATAGGGAGGTACTAGCTCCAACTCGGTTTTACAGTGAAAATTGCAGGAACTTGAAAACGGATCTAGGAAACAGACTGAGAAACCAGAGTAAAAGTTTATCCTGCAACCCGTTCCATTTTTGCTAGATGAACGAACGTCTCTCCACATGCTCAGTTCTGAGAGATATTTGTGTGTGAAAGCCAACCTTCACCTAGATTGTTGGTAACACAAAGTTTCTTTTCATTTGCCAATTCCACTGCATACATATACATGGGTAGGTCCTAGCTCCAACTCGGTTTTACAGTGAAAAATGCAGGAACTTCAAACCGGCAGTAGGAAACAGACTGAGAAACCAGAGTAAAAGTTTCTCCTGCAACCCGTTCCCTTTGTGCTATATGAACGAACGTCTCTCCACATGCTCAGTTCTGAAAGATAAGTGTGTGTTTAAGCCGTCCTTCACCTAGCTTGTTAGAAACGCAAAGTTTCTTTTCAGTAGCAAAAGTCACTCCATACATATATATGAGGAGGTACTATTTCCAACTCGGTTTTACAGTGAAAACTGCAGGAAATTCTTACCGGCACTAAGTTACAGACTGAGAAACTAGAGTAAAATTTCTACTGCAACCTGCTCCATTTGAGGTAGAAGAACGAAAGTCTCTCAACATAGTTCTGAGTGAAGTGTGTGTGTGAAAGCCGTTCTTCACCTAGCTTGTTGGGAACACAAATTTTCTTTTCAGTTGCTAACTCCTTTCCATACATATATATGGGGAGGTCCTAGCTCCAACTCGGTTTTAAGTGAAAACTGCAGGAACATCAAACCGGCACTAGGGAACAGACAGAAACCAGAGTAAATGTTTCTCCTACAACCCGTTCCATTTGTGCTAGATGAACGAACGTCTCTCCACATGCTCAGTTTTGAGAGATAAGTGTGTGTTTAAGCCGTCCTTCACCTAGCTTGTTGGGAACACTAAGTTTCTTTTCAGTTGCAAACTCCACTCCATACATATATATTGGGGAGGTACTATCCCCAAATTGGTTTTACAGTGAAAACTGCAGGAAATTCAAACCGGCACTAGGAAATAGCCTGAGAAACCAGAGTAAAAGTTTCCCTGCAACCCGTTCCCTTTGTGCTAGATGAACAAAAGTCTCTCCACATGCTCAGTTCTGAGAGAAAAGTGTGTGTGAAAGCAGTCCTTCACCTAGATTGTAGGGAACACAAAGTTTGTTTACAGTTGCTAACTCCACTCCATACATATACATGGGTAGGTCCTAGCTCCAACTCGGTTTTACAGTGAAAATTGCAGGAACTTGAAAACGGATCTAGGAAACAGACTGAGAAACCAGAGTAAAAGTTTATCCTGCAACCCGTTCCATTTTTGCTAGATGAACGAACGTCTCTCCACATGCTCAGTTCTGAGAGATAGTTGTGTGTGAAAGCCAACCTTCACCTAGCTTGTTGGTAACACAATGTTTCTTTTCATTTGCCAATTCCACTGCATACATATACATGGGTAGGTCCTAGCTCCAACTCGGTTTTACAGTGAAAACTGCAGGAACTTCAAACCGGCACTAGGAAACAGACTGATAAACTAGAGTAAAATTTCTCCTGCAACCCGTTACATTTGTGCTAGATGAAGGAACGTCTCTCCACATGCTCAGTTCTGAGAGATAAGTGTGTGTGAAAGCCGTCCTTCACCTAGCTTGTTGGGAACACAAAGTTTCTTTTCAGTTGCAAAAGTCACTCCATACATATATATGAGGTGGTACTATTTCCAACTCGGTTTTACAGTGAAAACTGCAGGAAATTCAAACCGGCACTAAGTAACAGACTGAGAAACTAGAGTAAAATTTCTCCTGCAACCTGTTCCATTTGAGGTACAAGAAGGAACGTCTCTCAACATAGTTCTGAGAGATAAGTGTGTGTGAAAGCCATTCATCACCAAGCTTGTTGGGAACAAAAAATTTCTTTTTAGTTGCTAACTCCATTCCATACATATATATGGGGAGGTCCTAGCTCCAACTCGGTTTTACAGTGAAAACTTCAGGAACTTCAAACCGGCACTAGGAAACACACTGAGAATCCAGAGTAAAAGTTTCTTTTGCAACCCGTTCGTTTTTCGCTAGACGAAAGGACGTCTCTCAAAATGCTCAGTTGTGAGAGATAATTGTGTGTGAACGCCGTTCTTCACCTATCTTGTTGGGAATACAAAGTTTCTTTTCAGTTGGAAACTCCATTCCATATATGTATATGGGGAGGTACTAGCTCCAACTCGGTTTAACAGTTAAAACTGCAGAAACATCAAACGGGCAATAGTAAACATACGGAGAAAACAGAGTAATAGTTTTTCCTGCAACTCGTTCCCTTTGTGCTACATGAGCGAACTTCACTCCACATGTTCAGATCTGAGAGATAATTGTGTGTGAAACCGTCTTCCACCTAGCTTGTTGGGTACACAAATTTTATTTTCAGTTGCAGACTCTATTTCATACATATCTATGGGGCGGTTCTAGCTCAAACTCTGTTTTACAGTGAAAACTGAAGGAACTTCAAACAGGCAGTAGGAAACAGACTGAGAACCCAGAGTAAAGTTTTCTCCTGCAATCCATTCCAATTTTGCTAGATGAACGAACGTCTCACCACATGTTGAGTTCTGAGAGATCTGTTTGTGTGTAAGCCGTACTTCACCAAGTTTGTTGGGAATACAAAGCTTCTTTTCAGTTACCAAGTACATTCCATACATATATATGTGGAGATACTAACTACAACTCGGGTTTACAGTGAAAACTGCAGGAAATTCAAACCGGCACTAGGAAACATACTGAGAAACCAGAGAAAAACGTTCACCTGCAACCTATTCCCTTTGGGCTAGATGAAAGAACGTCTGTCTACATGCTCAGTTCTGAGAGATTAATGTGTGTGAAAGCCGTCCTTCACCTAGCTTGTTGGAAACACAATGTTTCTTTTAATTTGCCAATTCCACTCCATACATATATATGGGGAGGTACTAGCTCCAAATCGGTTTTACACTGAAAACTGCAGGAACTTCAAACCGGCACTAGGAAACAGACTGAGAAACCTGAGTAAAAGTTTCACCTGCAATCCGTTACTTTTGTGCTAGATGAAGGAACGTCTCTCCACATGCTCAGTTCTGAGAGATAAGTGTGTGTGAACGCCGTCCTTCACCTAGCTTGTTGGGAATACAAAGTTTCTTTTGAGTTGCAAACTACATTCCATACATATATATGGGAAATTACTAGCTCCAACTCGGTTTTACAGTGAAAACTGCAGGAACTTCAAACCGGCACTAGGAAACAGACTGAGAAACCAGAGTAAAAGTTTCCCCTGCAACCCGTTCCCTTTTTGTTAGATGAACGGACGTCTCTCCACATGCTCAGTTCTGAGAGATAAGTGTGTGTGAAAGCCGTCCTTCACCTAGCTTGTTAGAAACACAAAGTTTCTTTTCAGTAGCAAAAGTCAATCCATACATATATATGAGGAGGTACTATTTCCAACTCGGTTTTACAGTGAAAACTGCAGGAAATTCATACCGGCACTAAGTAACAGACTGAGAAACTAGAGTAAAATTTCTCCTGCAACCTGTTCCATTTGAGGAAGAAGAACGAACGTCTCTCAACATAGTTCTGAGTGAAAAGTGTGTGTGAAAGCCGTTCTTCACCTAGCTTGTTGGGAACACAAATTTTCTTTTCAGTTGCTAACTCCATTCCATACATATATATGGGGAGGTCCTAGCTCCAACTCGGTTTTACAGTGAAAACTGCAGGAACATCAAACCAGCACTAGGGAACAGACAGAAACCTGAGTAAATGTTTCTCCTACAACCCGTTCAATTTATGCTAGATGAACGAACGTCTCTCCACATGCTCAGTTTTGAGAGATAAGTGTGTGTTTAAGCCGTCCTTCACCTAGCTTGTTGGGAACACTAAGTTTCTTTTCAGTTGCAAACTCCCCTCCATACATATATATTGGGGAGGTACTATCCCCAAATTGGTTTTACAGTGAAAACTGCAGGAACTTCAAACCGGCACTAGGAAACATCCTGAGAAACCAGAGTAAAATTTTCCCTACAACCCGTTACCTTTGTGCTAGATGAACGAACGTCTCTCCACATGCTCAATTCTGAGAGAAAAGTGTGTGTGAAAGCAGTCCTTCACCTAGATTGTAGGGAACACAAAGTTTGTTTTCAGTTGCTAACTCCACTCCATACATATCTATAGGGAGGTACGAGCTCCAACTCGGTTTTACAGTGAAAATTGCAGGAACTTGAAAACGGATCTAGGAAACAGACTGAGAAACCAGAGTAAAAGTTTATCCTGCAAACCATTCCATTTTTGCTAGAAGAACGAACGTCTCTCCACGTGCTCAGTTCTGAGAGTTAGTTGTGTGTGAAAGCCAACCTTCACCTATCTTGTTGGTAACACAATGTTTCTTTTCATTTGCCAATTCCACTGCATACATATACATGGGTAGGTCCTAGCTCCAACTCGGTTTTACAGTGAAAACTGCAGGAACTTCAAACCGGCACTAGGAAACAGACTGATAAACTAGAGTAAAATTTCTCCTGCAACCCGTTACATTTGTGCTAGATGAAGGAACGTCTCTCCACATGCTCAGTTCTGAGAGATAAGTGTGTGTGAAAGCCGTCCTTCACCTAGCTTGTTGTGAACACAAAGTTTCTTCTCAGTTGCTAAAGTCACTCCATACATATATATGAGGTGGTACTATTTCCAACTCGGTTTTACAGTGAAAACTGCAGGAAATTCCAACCGGCACTAAATAACAGACTGAGAAACTAGAGTAAAATTTCTCCTGAAACCTGTTCCATTTGAGGTAGAAGAACGAACGTCTCTCAACATAGTTCTGAGAGATAAGTGTGTGTGAAAGCCAGTCTTCACCTAGCTTGTTGGGAACACAAATTTTCTTTTCAGTTGCTAACTCCAATCCATACTTATATATGGGGAGGTCCTAATTTCAACTAGGTTTTACAGTGAAAACTTCAGGAACTTCAAACCGGCACTAGGAAACAGACTGAGAAACCAGAGTAAAAGTTTCTCCTGCAACCCGTTCCCTTTGTGCTAGATGAACGAATGTCTCTCCACATGCTAAGTTCTGAGAGAAAATTGTGTGTGAAAGCCGTCCTTCACCTAGATTGTAGGGAACACAAAGTTTCTTTTCAGTTGCAAAAGTCACTCCATACATATATATGTGGAGGTACTATTTCCAACTCGGTTTTACAGTGATAAATGCAGGAAATTCAAACCGGCACTAAGTAACAGACTGAGAAACTAGAGTAAAATTTCTCCTGCAACCTGTTCCATTTGAGGTAGAAGAACGAACGTCTCTCAACATAGTTCTGAGAGATAAGTGTGTGTGAAAAACGTTCTTCACCTAGCTTGTTGGCAACACAAATTTTCTTTTCAGTTGCTAACTCCATTCCATACATATATATTGGGAGGTCCTAGCTCCAACTCGGTTTTACAGTGAAAACTTCAGGAACTTCAAACAGGCACTAGGAAACACACTGAGAATCCAGAGTAAAAGTTTCTTCTGCAACCCGTTCGTTTTTCGCTAGACGAAAAGACGTCTCTCAAAATGCTCATTTGTGAGAGATAATTGTGTGTGAACGCCGTTCTTCACCTATCTTGTTGGGAATACAAAGTTTCTTTTCAGTTGGAAACTCCATTCCATATATGAATATGGCTAGGTACTAGCTCCAACTCGGTTTAACAGTGAAAACTGCAGGAACTTCAAACCGGCACTAGGAAACAGTCTGAGAAAACTGATTAAAAGTTTCTCCTGCATCCCGTTCCCTTTGCGCTAGATGAACGAACGTCTCTCCACATGCTCATTTCTGAGAGATATTTGTGTGTTAAAGCCGTCCTTCACCTAGCTTGTTGGGAACACAAAGTTTCTTTTCAGTTGTAAACTCCACTCCATACATATATATGGGGAGGTACTAGCTCCAAATCTGTTTTACAGTGTAAACTGCAAGAAATTCATACCGGCACTAGGATACATACTGAGAACCAGAGAATAAATATCACCTGTAACCCGTTCCATTATTGATAGATGAACGAACGTCTCTCCACATGCTCAGATCTGAGAGATAAGTGTGTGTGAATGCCATCCTTCATCTAGCTTGTTGGAAACACAAAGTTTCTTTACAGTTGCAAAAGTCACTCCATACAAATATATGAGGAGGTACTATTTCCAACTCGGTTTTACAGTGAAAACTGCAGGAAATTCATACCGGCACTAAGTAACAGACTGAGAAACTAGAGTAAAATTTCTCCTGCAACCTGTTCCATTTGAGGTAGAAGAACGAACGTCTCTCAACATAGTTCTGAGTGAAATGTGTGTGTGAAAGCCGTTCTTCACCTAGCTTGTTGGGAACACAAATTTTCTTTTCAGTTGCTAACTCCAATCCATACATATATATGGGGAGGTCCTAGCTCCAACTCGGTTTTACAGTGAAAACTGCAGGAACATCAAACCGGCACTAGGGAACAGACTGAAACCTGAGTAAATGTTTCTCCTACAACCCGTTCAATTTGTGCTAGATGAACGAACGTCTCTCCACATGCTCAGTTTTGAGAGATAAGTGTGTGTTTAAGCCGTCCTTCACCTAGCTTGTTGGGAACACTAAGTTTCTTTTCAGTTGCAAACTCCCCTCCATACATATATATTGGGGAGGTACTATCCCCAAATTGGTTTTACAGTGAAAACTGCAGGAACTTCAAACCGGCACTAGGAAACATCCTGAGAAACCAGAGTAAAATTTTCCCTACAATCCGTTCCCTTTGTGCTAGATGAACGAACGTCTCTCCACATGCTCAATTCTGAGAGAAAAGTGTGTGTGAAAGCAGTCCTTCACCTAGATTGTAGGGAACACAAAGTTTGTTTTCAGTTGCTAACTCCACTCCATACATATCTATAGGAAGGTACGAGCTCCAACTCGGTTTTACAGTGAAAATTGCAGGAACTTGAAAACGGATCTAGGAAACAGACTGAGAAACCAGAGTAAAAGTTTATCCTGCAACCCGTTCCATTTTTGCTAGATGAACGAACGTCTCTCCACATGCTCAGTTCTGAGAGTTAGTTGTGTGTGAAAGCCAACCTTCACCTAGCTTGTTGGTAACACAAAGTTTCTTTTCAGTTGCAAAAGTCACTCCATACATATATATGAGGTGGTACTATTTCCAACTCGGTTTTACAGTGAAAACTGCAGGAAATTCAAACCGGCACTAAGTAACAGACTGAGAAACTAGAGTAAAATTTCTCCTGCAACCTGTTCCATTTGAGGTACAAGAAGGAACGTCTCTCAACATAGTTCTGAGAGATAAGTGTGTGTGAAAGCCATTCATCACCAAGCTTGTTGGGAACAAAAAATTTCTTTTTAGTTGCTAACTCCATTCCATACATATATATGGGGAGGTCCTAGCTCCAACTCGGTTTTACAGTGAAAACTTCAGGAACTTCAAACCGGCACTAGGAAACACACTGAGAATCCAGAGTAAAAGTTTCTTTTGCAACCCGTTCGTTTTTCGCTAGACGAAAGGACGTCTCTCAAAATGCTCAGTTGTGAGAGATAATTGTGTGTGAACGCCGTTCTTCACCTATCTTGTTGGGAATACAAAGTTTCTTTTCAGTTGGAAACTCCATTCCATATATGTATATGGGGAGGTACTAGCTCCAACTCGGTTTAACAGTTAAAACTGCAGAAACATCAAACGGGCAATAGTAAACATACGGAGAAAACAGAGTAATAGTTTTTCCTGCAACTCGTTCCCTTTGTGCTACATGAGCGAACTTCACTCCACATGTTCAGATCTGAGAGATAATTGTGTGTGAAACCGTCTTCCACCTAGCTTGTTGGGTACACAAATTTTATTTTCAGTTGCAGACTCTATTTCATACATATTTATGGGGCGGTTCTAGCTCAAACTCTGTTTTACAGTGAAAACTGAAGGAACTTCAAACAGGCAGTAGGAAACAGACTGAGAACCCAGAGTAAAGTTTTCTCCTGCAATCCATTCCAATTTTGCTAGATGAACGAATGTCTCACCACATGTTGAGTTCTGAGAGATCTGTTTGTGTGTAAGCCGTACTTCACCAAGTTTGTTGGGAATACAAAGCTTCTTTTCAGTTACCAAGTACATTCCATACATATATATGTGGAGATACTAACTACAACTCGGGTTTACAGTGAAAACTGCAGGAAATTCAAACCGGCACTAGGAAACATACTGAGAAACCAGAGAAAAACGTTCACCTGCAACCTATTCCCTTTGGGCTAGATGAAAGAACGTCTGTCTACATGCTCAGTTCTGAGAGATTAATGTGTGTGAAAGCCGTCCTTCACCTAGCTTGTTGGAAACACAATGTTTCTTTTAATTTGCCAATTCCACTCCATACATATATATGGGGAGGTACTAGCTCCAAATCGGTTTTACACTGAAAACTGCAGGAACTTCAAACCGGCACTAGGAAACAGACTGAGAAACCTGAGTAAAAGTTTCACCTGCAATCCGTTACTTTTGTGCTAGATGAAGGAACGTCTCTCCACATGCTCAGTTCTGAGAGATAAGTGTGTGTGAACGCCGTCCTTCACCTAGCTTGTTGGGAATACAAAGTTTCTTTTGAGTTGCAAACTACATTCCATACATATATATGGGAAATTACTAGCTCCAACTCGGTTTTACAGTGAAAACTGCAGGAACTTCAAACCGGCACTAGGAAACAGACTGAGAAACCAGAGTAAAAGTTTCCCCTGCAACCCGTTCCCTTTTTGTTAGATGAACGGACGTCTCTCCACATGCTCAGTTCTGAGAGATAAGTGTGTGTGAAAGCCGTCCTTCACCTAGCTTGTTAGAAACACAAAGTTTCTTTTCAGTAGCAAAAGTCAATCCATACATATATATGAGGAGGTACTATTTCCAACTCGGTTTTACAGTGAAAACTGCAGGAAATTCATACCGGCACTAAGTAACAGACTGAGAAACTAGAGTAAAATTTCTCCTGCAACCTGTTCCATTTGAGGAAGAAGAACGAACGTCTCTCAACATAGTTCTGAGTGAAAAGTGTGTGTGAAAGCCGTTCTTCACCTAGCTTGTTGGGAACACAAATTTTCTTTTCAGTTGCTAACTCCATTCCATACATATATATGGGGAGGTCCTAGCTCCAACTCGGTTTTACAGTGAAAACTGCAGGAACATCAAACCAGCACTAGGGAACAGACAGAAACCTGAGTAAATGTTTCTCCTACAACCCGTTCAATTTATGCTAGATGAACGAACGTCTCTCCACATGCTCAGTTTTGAGAGATAAGTGTGTGTTTAAGCCGTCCTTCACCTAGCTTGTTGGGAACACTAAGTTTCTTTTCAGTTGCAAACTCCCCTCCATACATATATATTGGGGAGGTACTATCCCCAAATTGGTTTTACAGTGAAAACTGCAGGAACTTCAAACCGGCACTAGGAAACATCCTGAGAAACCAGAGTAAAATTTTCCCTACAACCCGTTACCTTTGTGCTAGATGAACGAACGTCTCTCCACATGCTCAATTCTGAGAGAAAAGTGTGTGTGAAAGCAGTCCTTCACCTAGATTGTAGGGAACACAAAGTTTGTTTTCAGTTGCTAACTCCACTCCATACATATCTATAGGGAGGTACGAGCTCCAACTCGGTTTTACAGTGAAAATTGCAGGAACTTGAAAACGGATCTAGGAAACAGACTGAGAAACCAGAGTAAAAGTTTATCCTGCAAACCATTCCATTTTTGCTAGAAGAACGAACGTCTCTCCACGTGCTCAGTTCTGAGAGTTAGTTGTGTGTGAAAGCCAACCTTCACCTATCTTGTTGGTAACACAATGTTTCTTTTCATTTGCCAATTCCACTGCATACATATACATGGGTAGGTCCTAGCTCCAACTCGGTTTTACAGTGAAAATTGCAGGAACTTGAAAACGGATCTAGGAAACAGACTGAGAAACCAGAGTAAAAGTTTATCCTGCAACCCGTTCCATTTTTGCTAGATGAACGAACGTCTCTCCACATGCTCAGTTCTGAGAGTTAGTTGTGTGTGAAAGCCAACCTTCACCTAGCTTGTTGGTAACACAAAGTTTCTTTTCAGTTGCAAAAGTCACTCCATACATATATATGAGGTGGTACTATTTCCAACTCGGTTTTACAGTGAAAACTGCAGGAAATTCAAACCGGCACTAAGTAACAGACTGAGAAACTAGAGTAAAATTTCTCCTGCAACCTGTTCCATTTGAGGTACAAGAAGGAACGTCTCTCAACATAGTTCTGAGAGATAAGTGTGTGTGAAAGCCATTCATCACCAAGCTTGTTGGGAACAAAAAATTTCTTTTTAGTTGCTAACTCCATTCCATACATATATATGGGGAGGTCCTAGCTCCAACTCGGTTTTACAGTGAAAACTTCAGGAACTTCAAACCGGCACTAGGAAACACACTGAGAATCCAGAGTAAAAGTTTCTTTTGCAACCCGTTCGTTTTTCGCTAGACGAAAGGACGTCTCTCAAAATGCTCAGTTGTGAGAGATAATTGTGTGTGAACGCCGTTCTTCACCTATCTTGTTGGGAATACAAAGTTTCTTTTCAGTTGGAAACTCCATTCCATATATGTATATGGGGAGGTACTAGCTCCAACTCGGTTTAACAGTTAAAACTGCAGAAACATCAAACGGGCAATAGTAAACATACGGAGAAAACAGAGTAATAGTTTTTCCTGCAACTCGTTCCCTTTGTGCTACATGAGCGAACTTCACTCCACATGTTCAGATCTGAGAGATAATTGTGTGTGAAACCGTCTTCCACCTAGCTTGTTGGGTACACAAATTTTATTTTCAGTTGCAGACTCTATTTCATACATATTTATGGGGCGGTTCTAGCTCAAACTCTGTTTTACAGTGAAAACTGAAGGAACTTCAAACAGGCAGTAGGAAACAGACTGAGAACCCAGAGTAAAGTTTTCTCCTGCAATCCATTCCAATTTTGCTAGATGAACGAATGTCTCACCACATGTTGAGTTCTGAGAGATCTGTTTGTGTGTAAGCCGTACTTCACCAAGTTTGTTGGGAATACAAAGCTTCTTTTCAGTTACCAAGTACATTCCATACATATATATGTGGAGATACTAACTACAACTCGGGTTTACAGTGAAAACTGCAGGAAATTCAAACCGGCACTAGGAAACATACTGAGAAACCAGAGAAAAACGTTCACCTGCAACCTATTCCCTTTGGGCTAGATGAAAGAACGTCTGTCTACATGCTCAGTTCTGAGAGATTAATGTGTGTGAAAGCCGTCCTTCACCTAGCTTGTTGGAAACACAATGTTTCTTTTAATTTGCCAATTCCACTCCATACATATATATGGGGAGGTACTAGCTCCAAATCGGTTTTACACTGAAAACTGCAGGAACTTCAAACCGGCACTAGGAAACAGACTGAGAAACCTGAGTAAAAGTTTCACCTGCAATCCGTTACTTTTGTGCTAGATGAAGGAACGTCTCTCCACATGCTCAGTTCTGAGAGATAAGTGTGTGTGAACGCCGTCCTTCACCTAGCTTGTTGGGAATACAAAGTTTCTTTTGAGTTGCAAACTACATTCCATACATATATATGGGAAATTACTAGCTCCAACTCGGTTTTACAGTGAAAACTGCAGGAACTTCAAACCGGCACTAGGAAACAGACTGAGAAACCAGAGTAAAAGTTTCCCCTGCAACCCGTTCCCTTTTTGTTAGATGAACGGACGTCTCTCCACATGCTCAGTTCTGAGAGATAAGTGTGTGTGAAAGCCGTCCTTCACCTAGCTTGTTAGAAACACAAAGTTTCTTTTCAGTAGCAAAAGTCAATCCATACATATATATGAGGAGGTACTATTTCCAACTCGGTTTTACAGTGAAAACTGCAGGAAATTCATACCGGCACTAAGTAACAGACTGAGAAACTAGAGTAAAATTTCTCCTGCAACCTGTTCCATTTGAGGAAGAAGAACGAACGTCTCTCAACATAGTTCTGAGTGAAAAGTGTGTGTGAAAGCCGTTCTTCACCTAGCTTGTTGGGAACACAAATTTTCTTTTCAGTTGCTAACTCCATTCCATACATATATATGGGGAGGTCCTAGCTCCAACTCGGTTTTACAGTGAAAACTGCAGGAACATCAAACCAGCACTAGGGAACAGACAGAAACCTGAGTAAATGTTTCTCCTACAACCCGTTCAATTTATGCTAGATGAACGAACGTCTCTCCACATGCTCAGTTTTGAGAGATAAGTGTGTGTTTAAGCCGTCCTTCACCTAGCTTGTTGGGAACACTAAGTTTCTTTTCAGTTGCAAACTCCCCTCCATACATATATATTGGGGAGGTACTATCCCCAAATTGGTTTTACAGTGAAAACTGCAGGAACTTCAAACCGGCACTAGGAAACATCCTGAGAAACCAGAGTAAAATTTTCCCTACAACCCGTTACCTTTGTGCTAGATGAACGAACGTCTCTCCACATGCTCAATTCTGAGAGAAAAGTGTGTGTGAAAGCAGTCCTTCACCTAGATTGTAGGGAACACAAAGTTTGTTTTCAGTTGCTAACTCCACTCCATACATATCTATAGGGAGGTACGAGCTCCAACTCGGTTTTACAGTGAAAATTGCAGGAACTTGAAAACGGATCTAGGAAACAGACTGAGAAACCAGAGTAAAAGTTTATCCTGCAAACCATTCCATTTTTGCTAGAAGAACGAACGTCTCTCCACGTGCTCAGTTCTGAGAGTTAGTTGTGTGTGAAAGCCAACCTTCACCTATCTTGTTGGTAACACAATGTTTCTTTTCATTTGCCAATTCCACTGCATACATATACATGGGTAGGTCCTAGCTCCAACTCGGTTTTACAGTGAAAACTGCAGGAACTTCAAACCGGCACTAGGAAACAGACTGATAAACTAGAGTAAAATTTCTCCTGCAACCCGTTACATTTGTGCTAGATGAAGGAACGTCTCTCCACATGCTCAGTTCTGAGAGATAAGTGTGTGTGAAAGCCGTCCTTCACCTAGCTTGTTGTGAACACAAAGTTTCTTTTCAGTTGCTAAAGTCAATCCATACATATATATGAGGTGGTACTATTTCCAACTCGGTTTTACAGTGAAAACTGCAGGAAATTCCAACCGGCACTAAATAACAGACTGAGAAACTAGAGTAAAATTTCTCCTGAAACCTGTTCCATTTGAGGTAGAAGAACGAACGTCTCTCAACATAGTTCTGAGAGATAAGTGTGTGTGAAAGCCAGTCTTCACCTAGCTTGTTGGGAACACAAATTTTCTTTTCAGTTGCTAACTCCAATCCATACTTATATATGGGGAGGTCCTAATTTCAACTAGGTTTTACAGTGAAAACTTCAGGAACTTCAAACCGGCACTAGGAAACAGACTGAGAAACCAGAGTAAAAGTTTCTCCTGCAACCCGTTCCCTTTGTGCTAGATGAACGAACGTCTCTCCACATGCTAAGTTCTGAGAGAAAATTGTGTGTGAAAGCCGTCCTTCACCTAGATTGTAGGGAACACAAAGTTTCTTTTCAGTTGCAAAAGTCACTCCATACATATATATGTGGAGGTACTATTTCCAACTCGGTTTTACAGTGATAAATGCAGGAAATTCAAACCGGCACTAAGTAACAGACTGAGAAACTAGAGTAAAATTTCTCCTGCAACCTGTTCCATTTGAGGTAGAAGAACGAACGTCTCTCAACATAGTTCTGAGAGATAAGTGTGTGTGAAAAACGTTCTTCACCTAGCTTGTTGGCAACACAAATTTTCTTTTCAGTTGCTAACTCCATTCCATACATATATATTGGGAGGTCCTAGCTCCAACTCGGTTTTACAGTGAAAACTTCAGGAACTTCAAACAGGCACTAGGAAACACACTGAGAATCCAGAGTAAAAGTTTCTTCTGCAACCCGTTCGTTTTTCGCTAGACGAAAAGACGTCTCTCAAAATGCTCATTTGTGAGAGATAATTGTGTGTGAACGCCGTTCTTCACCTATCTTGTTGGGAATACAAAGTTTCTTTTCAGTTGGAAACTCCATTCCATATATGAATATGGCTAGGTACTAGCTCCAACTCGGTTTAACAGTGAAAACTGCAGGAACTTCAAACCGGCACTAGGAAACAGTCTGAGAAAACTGATTAAAAGTTTCTCCTGCATCCCGTTCCCTTTGCGCTAGATGAACGAACGTCTCTCCACATGCTCATTTCTGAGAGATATTTGTGTGTTAAAGCCGTCCTTCACCTAGCTTGTTGGGAACACAAAGTTTCTTTTCAGTTGTAAACTCCACTCCATACATATATATGGGGAGGTACTAGCTCCAAATCTGTTTTACAGTGTAAACTGCAAGAAATTCATACCGGCACTAGGATACATACTGAGAACCAGAGAATAAATATCACCTGTAACCCGTTCCATTATTGATAGATGAACGAACGTCTCTCCACATGCTCAGATCTGAGAGATAAGTGTGTGTGAATGCCATCCTTCATCTAGCTTGTTGGAAACACAAAGTTTCTTTACAGTTGCAAAAGTCACTCCATACAAATATATGAGGAGGTACTATTTCCAACTCGGTTTTACAGTGAAAACTGCAGGAAATTCATACCGGCACTAAGTAACAGACTGAGAAACTAGAGTAAAATTTCTCCTGCAACCTGTTCCATTTGAGGTAGAAGAACGAACGTCTCTCAACATAGTTCTGAGTGAAATGTGTGTGTGAAAGCCGTTCTTCACCTAGCTTGTTGGGAACACAAATTTTCTTTTCAGTTGCTAACTCCAATCCATACATATATATGGGGAGGTCCTAGCTCCAACTCGGTTTTACAGTGAAAACTGCAGGAACATCAAACCGGCACTAGGGAACAGACTGAAACCTGAGTAAATGTTTCTCCTACAACCCGTTCAATTTGTGCTAGATGAACGAACGTCTCTCCACATGCTCAGTTTTGAGAGATAAGTGTGTGTTTAAGCCGTCCTTCACCTAGCTTGTTGGGAACACTAAGTTTCTTTTCAGTTGCAAACTCCCCTCCATACATATATATTGGGGAGGTACTATCCCCAAATTGGTTTTACAGTGAAAACTGCAGGAACTTCAAACCGGCACTAGGAAACATCCTGAGAAACCAGAGTAAAATTTTCCCTACAATCCGTTCCCTTTGTGCTAGATGAACGAACGTCTCTCCACATGCTCAATTCTGAGAGAAAAGTGTGTGTGAAAGCAGTCCTTCACCTAGATTGTAGGGAACACAAAGTTTGTTTTCAGTTGCTAACTCCACTCCATACATATCTATAGGAAGGTACGAGCTCCAACTCGGTTTTACAGTGAAAATTGCAGGAACTTGAAAACGGATCTAGGAAACAGACTGAGAAACCAGAGTAAAAGTTTATCCTGCAACCCGTTCCATTTTTGCTAGATGAACGAACGTCTCTCCACATGCTCAGTTCTGAGAGTTAGTTGTGTGTGAAAGCCAACCTTCACCTAGCTTGTTGGTAACACAATGTTTCTTTTCATTTGCCAATTCCACTGCATACATATACATGGGTAGGTCCTAGCTCCAACTCGGTTTTACAGTGAAAACTACAGGAACTTCAAACCGGCACTAGGAAACAGACTGATAAACTAGAGTAAAATTTCTCCTGCAACCCGTTACATTTGTGCTAGATGAAGGAACGTCTCTCCACATGCTCAATTCTGAGAGATAAGTGTGTGTGAAAGCCATCCTTCACCTAGCTTGTTGTGAACACAAAGTTTCTTTTCAGTTGCAAAAGTCACTCCATACATATATATGAGGTGGTACTATTTCCAACTCGGTTATACAGTGAAAACTGCAGGAAATTCCAACGGGCATTAAATAACAGACTGAGAAACTAGAGTAAAATTTCTCCTGCAACCTGTTCCATTTGCGGTAGAAGAACGAACGTCTCTCAACATAGTTCTGAGAGATAAGTGTGTGTGAAAGCCAGTCTTCACCTAGCTTGTTGGGAACACAAATTTTCTTTTCAGTTGCTAACTCCAATCCATACTTATATATGGGGAGGTCCTAACTTCAACTAGGTTTTACAGTGAAAACTGCAGGAACTTCAAACCGGCACTAGGGAACAGACTGAGAAAGCAGAGTAAATGTTTCTCCTACAACCCGTTCCATTTGTGCTAGATGAACGAACGTCTCTCAACATAGTTCTGAGAGATAAGTGTGTGTGAAAGCCATACTTCACCTAACTTAATGGGAACACAAAGATTCTTTTCAATTGTCAACTCCTCTCCATACATATATATGTGGAGGTAATAGCTCCAACTCGGGTTTACAGTGAAAACTGCAGGAACTTCAAACCGGCACTAGGAAACAGACTGAGAAACCAGAGTAAAAGTTTCTCCTGCAACCCGTTCCCTTTGTGCTAGATGAACGAACGTCTCTCCACATGCTCAGTTCTGAGAGAAAATTGTGTGTGAAAGCCGTCCTTCACCTAGATTGTAGGGAACACAAAGTTTCTTTTCAGTTGCAAAAGTCACTCCATACATATATATGAGGTGGTACTATTTCCAACTCGGTTTTACAGAGAAAACTGCAGGAAATTCAAACCGGCACTAAGTAACAGACTGAGAAACTGGAGTAAAATTTCTCCTGCAACCTGTTCCATTTGAGGTACAAGAAGGAACGTCCCTCAACATAGTTCTGAGACATAAGTGTGTGTGAAAACCATTCATCACCAAGCTTGTTGGGAACAAAAAATTTCTTTTTAGTTGCTAAATCCATTCCATACATATATATAGGGAGGTCCTAGCTCCAACTCGGTTTTACAGTGAAAACTTCAGGAACTTCAAACCGGCACTAGGAAACACACTGAGAATCCAGAGTAAAAGTTTCCTCTGCAACCCGTTCGTTTTTCGCTAGACGAAAGGACGTCTCTCAAAATGCTTAGATGTGAGAGATAATTGTGTGTGAACGCCGTTCTTCACCTATCTTGTTGGGAATACAAAGTTTCTTTTCAGTTGGAAACTCCATTCCATATATGTATATGGGGAGGTACTAGCTCCAACTCGGTTTAACAGTGAAAACTGCAGGAACTTCAAACCGGCAATAAGAAACAGTCTGAGAAAATTGATAAAAAGTTTCTCCTGCATCCCGTTCCCTTTGCGCTAGATGAATGAACGTCTCTCCACATGCTCATTTCTGAGAGATATGTGTGTGTTAAGCCGTCCTTCACCTAGCATGTTGGGAACACAAAGTTTCTTTTCAGTTGTAAACTCCACTCCATACATATATATGGGGAGGTACTAGCTCCAAATCTGTTTTACAGTGTAAACTGCAGGAAATTCATACCGGCACTAGGATACATACTGAGAACCAGAGAATAAATATCACCTGTAACCCGTTCCATTATTGATAGATGAACGAACGTCTCTCCACATGCTCAGATCTGAGAGATAAGTGTGTGTGAAAGCCATCCTTCATCTAGCTTGTTGGAAACACAAAGTTTCTTTTCAGTTGCAAAAGTCACTCCATACATATATATGAGGAGGTACTATTTCCAACTCGGTTTTACAGTGAAAACTGCAGGAACATCAAACCAGCAGTAGGGAACAGACTGAGAATCCAGAGTAAATGTTTCTCCTACAACCCGTTCCATTTGTGCTAGATGAACGAACGTCTCTACACATGCTCAGTTCTGAGAGATAAGTGTGTGTTTAAGCCGTCCTTCACCTAGCTTGTTGGGAACACAAAGTTTCTTTTCAGTTGCAAACTCCACTCCATACATATATATTGTGGAGGTACTATCTCCAAATTGGTTTTACAGTGAAAACTGCAGGAACTTCAAACCGGCACTAGGAAACAGACCGAGAAACCAGAGTAAAAGGTTTTCCTGCAACCCGTTCCCTTTGTGCTAGATGAACGAACGTCTCTCCACATGCTCAGTTCTGAGAGAAAATTGTGTGTGAAAGCCGTCCTTCACCTAGATTGTAGGGAACACAAAGTTTCTTTTCAGTTGCAAAAGTCACACCATACATATATATGAGGAGGTACTATTTCCAACTCGGTTTTACAGTGAAAAATGCAGGAAATTCAAACCGGGACTAAGTAACAGACTGAGAAACTAGAGTAAAATTTCTCCTGCAACCTGTTCCATTTGAGGTAGAAGAACGAACGTCTCTCAACATAGTTCTGAGAGATAAGTGTGTGTGAAAGCCATTCTTCACCAAGCTTGTTGGGAACAAAAAATTTCTTTTTAGTTGCTAACTCCATTCCATACATATATATGGGGAGGTCCTAGCTCCAACTCGGTTTTACAGTGAAAACTGCAGGAACTTCAAACCGGCACTAGGAAAAACACTGAGAATCCAGAGTAAAAGTTTCTTCTGCAACCGTTCCTTTTTCGTTAGACGAAAGGACGTCTCTCAAAATGCTCAGTTGTGAGAGATAAGTGTGTGTGAACGCCGTTCTTCACCTATCTTGTTTTGAATACAAAGTTTCTTTTCAGTTGGAAACTCCATTCCATACATATATATGGGGAGGTACTAGCTCCAACTCGGTTTAACAGTGAAAACTGCAGGAACTTCAAACCGGCACTAGGAAACAGTCTGAGAAAACTGAGTAAATGTTTCTCCTGCAACCCGTTCCTTTTGCGCTAGATGAACGTACGTCTCTCCACATGCTCAGTTCTGAGAGATATGTGAGTGTGAAAGCCGTCCATCACGTAGCTTGTTGGGAACACAAAGTTTCTTTTCAGTTGCAAACTCCAATTCATACATATATATGGGGAGGTACTAGCTCCAACTCGGTTTTACGGTGTAAACTGCAGGAACTTCAAACCGGCACTAGGAATCAGACTGAGAAACCAGAGTAAAAGTTTCTCTTGCAACCCGTTCCGTTTGTGCTATATGAACGAAATTCTCTCCACATGCTCACTTCTGAGAGATAAGTGTGTGTGTAAACCATCCTTCACCTAGCTTGTTGGGAACACAAAGATTCTGTTCAGTTGCAAATTCCACTCCATACATATATATGGGGAGGTATTAACTCCAACCTGCGTTTATAGTGAAAACTGCAGAAACTTCAAACAGGCACTAGGAAACAGACTGAGAAACCAGAGTAAATTTTTCTCCTGCAATCCATTCCGTTTTTGCTAGATGAACGAACGTCTCACCACATGCTGAGTTCTGAGAGAAATGTTTGTGTGTAAGCCGTACATCATCTAGCTTGTTGGGAATACAAAGTTTCATTTCAGTTGCAAACTCCACTCCGACAATATCTATGGGGAGATACTAGCTCCAACTCGAGTTCACAGTTAAAACTGCAGGAACTTCAAACCGGCACTAGGAAACAGACTGAGAAACCAGATTAATAGTTTCTCCTGCAACCCGTTCCGTTTGCGCTAGATGAACAAAAGTCTCTCAACATGCTCAATTCAGAGTGATAAGTGTGCGTGAAAGCTGTCCTTCACCTAGCTTGTTGGGTACACAAAGTTTCTTTTCAGTTGCTAATTCCACCCAATACATATCTATGGGGAGTTACTAGCTCCAACTCGCTTTTACACAGAATACTGCAGGAACTTCAAACCGGCACTAGGAAACAGACTGAGAAACCAGAGTAAAAGTTTCCCTGCAACCCGTTCCATTTTTGCTAGATGAACGAACGTCTCTCCACATGCTCAGTTCTGAGAGATATTTGTGTGTGAAAGCCAACCTTCACCTAGATTGTTGGTAACACAAAGTTTCTTTTCATTTGCCAATTCCACTGCATACATATACATGGGTAGGTCCTAGCTCCAACTCGGTTTTACAGTGAAAAATGCAGGAACTTCAAACCGGCAGTAGGAAACAGACTGAGAAACCAGAGTAAAAGTTTCTCCTGCAACCCGTTCCCTTTGTGCTATATGAACGAACGTCTCTCCACATGCTCAGTTCTGAAAGATAAGTGTGTGTTTAAGCCGTCCTTCACCTAGCTTGTTAGAAACACAAAGTTTCTTTTCAGTAGCAAAAGTCACTCCATACATATATATGAGGAGGTACTATTTCCAACTCGGTTTTACAGTGAAAACTGCAGGAAATTCTTACCGGCACTAAGTAACAGACTGAGAAACTAGAGTAAAATTTCTCCTGCAACCTGTTCCATTTGAGGTAGAAGAACGAAAGTCTCTCAACATAGTTCTGAGTGAAGTGTGTGTGTGAAAGCCGTTCTTCACCTAGCTTGTTGGGAACACAAATTTTCTTTTCAGTTGCTAACTCCTTTCCATACATATATATGGGGAGGTCCTAGCTCCAACTCGGTTTTACAGTGAAAACTGCAGGAACATCAAACCGGCACTAGGGAACAGACAGAAACCAGAGTAAATGTTTCTCCTACAACCCGTTCCATTTGTGCTAGATGAACGAACGTCTCTCCACATGCTCAGTTTTGAGAGATAAGTGTGTGTTTAAGCCGTCCTTCACCTAGCTTGTTGGGAACACTAAGTTTCTTTTCAGTTGCAAACTCCACTCCATACATATATATTGGGGAGGTACTATCCCCAAATTGGTTTTACAGTGAAAACTGCAGGAACTTCAAACCGGCACTAGGAAATAGCCTGAGAAACCAGAGTAAAAGTTTCCCTGCAACCCGTTCCCTTTGTGCTAGATGAACAAAAGTCTCTCCACATGCTCAGTTCTGAGAGAAAAGTGTGTGTGAAAGCAGTCCTTCACCTAGATTGTAGGGAACACAAAGTTTGTTTACAGTTGCTAACTCCACTCCATACATATCTATAGGGAGGTACTAGCTCCAACTCGGTTTTACAGTGAAAATTGCAGGAACTTGAAAACGGATCTAGGAAACAGACTGAGAAACCAGAGTAAAAGTTTATCCTGCAACCCGTTCCATTTTTGCTAGATGAACGAACGTCTCTCCACATGCTCAGTTCTGAGAGATAGTTGTGTGTGAAAGCCAACCTTCACCTAGCTTGTTGGTAACACAAAGTTTCTTTTCATTTGCCAATTCCACTGCATACATATACATGGGTAGGTCCTAGCTCCAACTCGGTTTTACAGTGAAAACTGCAGGAACTTCAAACCGGCACTAGGAAACAGACTGATAAACTAGAGTAAAATTTCTCCTGCAACCCGTTACATTTGTGCTAGATGAAGGAACGTCTCTCCACATGCTCAGTTCTGAGAGATAAGTGTGTGTGAAAGCCGTCCTTCACCTAGCTTGTTGGGAACACAAAGTTTCTTTTCAGTTGCAAAAGTCACTCCATACATATATATGAGGTGGTACTATTTCCAACTCGGTTTTACAGTGAAAACTGCAGGAAATTCAAACCGGCACTAAGTAACAGACTGAGAAACTAGAGTAAAATTTCTCCTGCAACCTGTTCCATTTGAGGTACAAGAAGGAACGTCTCTCAACATAGTTCTGAGAGATAAGTGTGTGTGAAAGCCATTCATCACCAAGCTTGTTGGGAACAAAAAATTTCTTTTTAGTTGCTAACTCCATTCCATACATATATATGGGGAGGTCCTAGCTCCAACTCGGTTTTACAGTGAAAACTTCAGGAACTTCAAACCGGCACTAGGAAACACACTGAGAATCCAGAGTAAAAGTTTCTTCTGCAACCCGTTCGTTTTTCGCTAGACGAAAGGACGTCTCTCAAAATGCTCCGTTGTGAGAGATAATTGTGTGTGAACGCCGTTCTTCACCTATCTTGTTGGGAATACAAAGTTTCTTTTCAGTTGGAAACTCCATTCCATATATGTATATGGGGAGGTACTAGCTCCAACTCGGTTTAACAGTGAAAACTGCAGAAACATCAAACGGGCAATAGTAAACATACGGAGAAAACAGAGTAATAGTTTTTCCTGCAACTCGTTCCCTTTGTGCTACATGAGCGAACTTCACTCCACATGTTCAGATCTGAGAGATAATTGTGTGTGAAACCGTCTTCCACCTAGCTTGTTGGGTACACAAATTTTATTTTCAGTTGCAGACTCTATTTCATACATATCTATGGGGCGGTTCTAGCTCAAACTCTGTTTTACAGTGAAAACTGAAGGAACTTCAAACAGGCAGTAGGAAACAGACTGAGAACCCAGAGTAAAGTTTTCTCCTGCAATCCATTCCAATTTTGCTTGATGAACGAACGTCTCACCACATGTTGAGTTCTGAGAGATCTGTTTGTGTGTAAGCCGTACTTCACCAAGTTTGTTGGGAATACAAAGCTTCTTTTCAGTTACCAAGTACATTCCATACATATATATGTGGAGATACTAACTAAAACTCGGGTTTACAGTGAAAACTGCAGGAAATTCAAACCGGCACTAGGAAACATACTGAGAAACCAGAGAAAAACGTTCACCTGCAACCTATTCCCTTTGGGCTAGATGAAAGAACGTCTGTCTACATGCTCAGTTCTGAGAGATTAATGTGTGTGAAAGCCGTCCTTCACCTAGCTTGTTGGAAACACAATGTTTCTTTTAATTTGCCAATTCCACTCCATACATATATATGGGGAGGTACTAGCTCCAAATCGGTTTTACACTGAAAACTGCAGGAAATTCAAACCGGCACTAGGAAACAGACTGAGAAACCTGAGTAAAAGTTTCTCCTGCAATCCGTTACTTTTGTGCTAGATGAAGGAACGTCTCTCCACATGCTCAGTTCTGAGAGATAAGTGTGTGTGAACGCCGTCCTTCACCTAGCTTGTTGGGAATACAAAGTTTCTTTTGAGTTGCAAACTTCATTCCATACATATATATGAGAAATTACTAGCTCCAACTCGGTTTTACACTGAAAACTGCAGGAACTTCAAACCGGCACTAGGAAACAGACTGAGAAACCAGAGTAAAAGTTTCCCCTGCAACACGTTCCCTTTGTGCTAGATGAACGAACGTCTCTCCACATGCTCAGTTCTGAGAGATAAGTGTGTGTGAAAGCCGTCCTTCACCTAGCTTGTTAGAAACACAAAGTTTCTTTTCAGTAGCAAAAGTCACTCCATACATATATATGAGGAGGTACTATTTCCAACTCGGTTTTACAGTGAAAACTGCAGGAAATTCATACCGGCACTAAGTAACAGACTGAGAAAGTAGAGTAAAATTTCTCCTGCAACCTGTTCCATTTGAGGTAGAAGAACGAACGTCTCTCAACAAAGTTCTGAGTGAAAAGTGTGTGTGAAAGCCGTTCTTCACCTAGCTTGTTGGGAACACAAATTTTCTTTTCAGTTGCTAACTCCATTCCATACATATATATGGGGAGGTCCTAGCTCCAACTCGGTTTTACAGTGAAAACTGCAGGAACATCAAACCGGCACTAGGGAACAGACAGAAACCTGAGTAAATGTTTCTCCTACAACCCGTTCAATTTGTGGTAGATGAACGAACGTCTCTCCACATGCTCAGTTTTGAGAGATAAGTGTGTGTTTAAGCCGTCCTTCACCTAGCTTGTTGGGAACACTAAGTTTCTTTTCAGTTGCAAACTCCTCTCCATACATATATATTGGGGAGGTACTATCCCCAAATTGGTTTTACAGTGAAAACTGCAGGAACTTCAAACCGGCACTAGGAAACATCCTGAGAAACCAGAGTAAAATTTTCCCTACAACCCGTTCCCTTTGTGCTAGATGAACGAACGTCTCCCCACATGCTCAATTCTGAGAGAAAAGTGTGTGTGAAAGCAGTCCTTCACCTAGATTGTAGGGAACACAAAGTTTGTTTTCAGTTGCTAACTCCACTCCATACATATCTATAGGGAGGTACGAGCTCCAACTCGGTTTTACAGTGAAAATTGCAGGAACTTGAAAACGGATCTAGGAAACAGACTGAGAAACCAGAGTAAAAGTTTATCCTGCAACCCGTTCCATTTTTGCTAGATGAACGAACGTCTCTCCACGTGCTCAGTTCTGAGAGTTAGTTGTGTGTGAAAGCCAACCTTCACCTAGCTTGTTGGTAACACAATGTTTCTTTTCATTTGCCAATACCACTGCATACATATACATGGGTAGGTCCTAGCTCCAACTCGGTTTTACAGTGAAAACTGCAGGAACTTCAAACCGGCACTAGGAAACAGACTGATAAACTAGAGTAAAATTTCTCCTGCAACCCGTTACATTTGTGCTAGATGAAGGAACGTCTCTCCACATGCTCAGTTCTGAGAGATAAGTGTGTGTGAAAGCCGTCCTTCACCTAGCTTGTTGTGAACACAAAGTTTCTTTTCAGTTGCAAAAGTCACTCCATACATATATATGAGGTGGTACTATTTCCAACTCGGTTTTACAGTGAAAACTGCAGGAAATTCAAACCGGCACTAAGTAACAGACTGAGAAACTAGAGTAAAATTTCTCCTGCAACCTGTTCCATTTGAGGTACAAGAAGGAACGTCTCTCAACATAGTTCTGAGAGATAAGTGTGTGTGAAAGCCATTCATCACCAAGCTTGTTGGGAACAAAAATTTCTTTTTAGTTGCTAACTCCATTCCATACATATATATGGGGAGGTCCTAGCTCCAACTCGGTTTTACAGTGAAAACTTCAGGAACTTCAAACCGGCACTAGGAAACACACTGAGAATCCAGAGTAAAAGTTTCTTCTGCAACCCGTTCGTTTTTCGCTAGACGAAAGGACGTCTCTCAAAATGCTCCGTTGTGAGAGATAATTGTGTGTGAACGCCGTTCTTCACCTATCTTGTTGGGAATACAAAGTTTCTTTTCAGTTGGAAACTCCATTCCATATATGTATATGGGGAGGTACTAGCTCCAACTCGGTTTAACAGTGAAAACTGCAGAAACATCAAACGGGCAATAGTAAACATACGGAGAAAACAGAGTAATAGTTTTTCCTGCAACTCGTTCCCTTTGTGCTACATGAGCGAACTTCACTCCACATGTTCAGATCTGAGAGATAATTGTGTGTGAAACCGTCTTCCACCTAGCTTGTTGGGTACACAAATTTTATTTTCAGTTGCAGACTCTATTTCATACATATCTATGGGGCGGTTCTAGCTCAAACTCTGTTTTACAGTGAAAACTGAAGGAACTTCAAACAGGCAGTAGGAAACAGACTGAGAACCCAGAGTAAAGTTTTCTCCTGCAATCCATTCCAATTTTGCTAGATGAACGAACGTCTCACCACATGTTGAGTTCTGAGAGATCTGTTTGTGTGTAAGCCGTACTTCACCAAGTTTGTTGGGAATACAAAGCTTCTTTTCAGTTACCAAGTACATTCCATACATATATATGTGGAGATACTAACTACAACTCGGGTTTACAGTGAAAACTGCAGGAAATTCAAACCGGCACTAGGAAACATACTGAGAAACCAGAGAAAAACGTTCACCTGCAACCTATTCCCTTTGGGCTAGATGAAAGAACGTCTGTCTACATGCTCAGTTCTGAGAGATTAATGTGTGTGAAAGCCGTCCTTCACCTAGCTTGTTGGAAACACAATGTTTCTTTTAATTTGCCAATTCCACTCCATACATATATATGGGGAGGTACTAGCTCCAAATCGGTTTTACACTGAAAACTGCAGGAACTTCAAACCGGCACTAGGAAACAGACTGAGAAACCTGAGTAAAAGTTTCTCCTGCAATCCGTTAATTTTGTGCTAGATGAAGGAACGTCTCTCCACATGCTCAGTTCTGAGAGATAAGTGTGTGTGAACGCCGTCCTTCACCTAGCTTGTTGGGAATACAAAGTTTCTTTTGAGTTGCAAACTACGTTCCATACATATATATGGGAAATTACTAGCTCCAACTCGGTTTTACAGTGAAAACTGCAGGAACTTCAAACCGGCACTAGGAAACAGACTGAGAAACCAGAGTAAAAGTTTCCCCTGCAACCCGTTCCCTTTGTGCTAGATGAACGAACGTCTCTCCACATGCTCAGTTCTGAGAGATAAGTGTGTGTGAAAGCCGTCCTTCACCTAGCTTGTTAGAAACACAAAGTTTCATTTCAGTAGCAAAAGTCACTCCATACATATATATGAGGAGGTACTATTTCCAACTCGGTTTTACAGTGAAAACTGCAGGAAATTCATACCGGCACTAAGTAACAGACTGAGAAAGTAGAGTAAAATTTCTCCTGCAACCTGTTCCATTTGAGGTAGAAGAACGAACGTCTCTCAACATAGTTCTGAGTGAAGTGTGTGTGTGAAAGCCGTTCTTCACCTAGCTTGATGGGAGCACAAATTTTCTTTTCAGTTGCTAACTCCTTTCCATACATATATATGGGGAGGTCCTAGCTCCAACTCGGTTTTACAGTGAAAACTGCAGGAACATCAAACCGGCACTAGGGAACAGACAGAAACCTGAGTAAATGTTTCTCCTACAACCCGTTCAATTTGTGCTAGATGAACGAACGTCTCTCCACATGCTCAGTTTTGAGAGATAAGTGTGTGTTTAAGCCGTCCTTCACCTAGCTTGTTGGGAACACTAAGTTTCTTTTCAGTTGCAAACTCCCCTCCATACATATATATTGGGGAGGTACTATCCCCAAATTGGTTTTACAGTGAAAACTGCAGGAACTTCAAACCGGCACTAGGAAACATCCTGAGAAACCAGAGTAAAATTTTCCCTACAACCCGTTCCCTTTGTGCTAGATGAACGAACGTCTCTCCACATGCTCAATTCTGAGAGAAAAGTGTGTGTGAAAGCAGTCCTTCACCTAGATTGTAGGGAACACAAAGTTTGTTTTCAGTTGCTAACTCCACTCCATACATATCTATAGGGAGGTACGAGCTCCAACTCGGTTTTACAGTGAAAATTGCAGGAACTTGAAAACGGTTCTAGGAAACAGACTGAGAAACCAGAGTAAAAGTTTATCCTGCAACCCGTTCCATTTTTGCTAGATGAACGAACGTCTCTCCACGTGCTCAGTTCTGAGAGTTAGTTGTGTGTGAAAGCCAACCTTCACCTAGCTTGTTGGTAACACAATGTTTCTTTTCATTTGCCAATTCCACTGCATACATATACATGGGTAGGTCCTAGCTCCAACTCGGTTTTACAGTGAAACTGCAGGAACTTCAAACCGGCACTAGGAAACAGACTGATAAACTAGAGTAAAATTTCTCCTGCAACCCGTTACATTTGTGCTAGATGAAGGAACGTCTCTCCACATGCTCAGTTCTGAGAGATAAGTGTGTGTGAAAGCCGTCCTTCACCTAGCTTGTTGTGAACACAAAGTTTCTTTTCAGTTGCAAAAGTCACTCCATACATATATATGAGGTGGTACTATTTCCAACTCGGTTTTACAGTGAAAACTGCAGGATATTCCAACCGGCACTAAATAACAGACTGAGAAATTAGAGTAAAATTTCTCCTGAAACCTGTTCCATTTGAGGTAGAAAAACGAACGTCTCTCAACATAGTTCTGAGAGATAAGTGTGTGTGAAAGCCAGTCTTCACCTAGCTTGTTGGTAACACAAATTTTTTTTCAGTTGCTAACTCCAATCCATACTTATATATGGGGAGGTCCTAACTTCAACTAGGTTTTACAGTGAAAACTGCAGGAACTTCAAACCGGCACTAGGGAACAGACTGAGAAAGCAGAGTAAATGTTTCTCCTACAACCCGTTCCATTTGTGCTAGATGAACGAACGTATCTCCACATGCTAAGTTCTGAGAGATAAGTGTGTGTGAAAGCCATACTTCATCTAACTTAATGGGAACACAAAGATTCTTTTCAATTGCCAACTCCTCTCCATACATATATATGTGGAGGTAATAGCTCCAACTCGGGTTTACAGTGAAAACTGCAGGAACTTCAAACCGGCACTAGGAAACAGACTGAGAAACCAGAGTAAAAGTTTCTCCTGCAACCCGTTCCCTTTGTGCTAGATGAACGAACGTCTCTCCACATGCTCAGTTCTGAGAGAAAATTGTGTGTGAAAGCCGTCCTTCACCTAGATTGTAGGGAACACAAAGTTTCTTTTCAGTTGCAAAAGTCACTCCATAAATATATATGAGGAGGTACTATTTCCAACTCGGTTTTACAGTGATAAATGCAGGAAATTCAAACCGGCACTAAGTAACAGACTGAGAAACTAGAGTAAAATTTCTCCTGCAACCTGTTCCATTTGAGGTACAAGAAGGAACGTCTCTCAACATAGTTCTGAGAGATAAGTGTGTGTGAAAGCCATTCATCCCCAAGCTTGTTGGGAACAAAAAATTTCTTTTTAGTTGCTAACTCCATTCCATACATATATATAGGGAGGTCCTAGCTCCAACTCGGTTTTACAGTGAAAACTTCAGGAACTTCAAACCGGCACTAGGAAACACACTGAGAATCCAGAGTAAAAGTTTCTTCTGCAACCCGTTCTTTTTTCGCTAGACGAAAAGACGTCTCTCAAAATGCTCAGTTGTGAGAGATATTTGTGTGTGAACGCCGTTCTTCACCTATCTTGTTGGGAATACAAAGTTTCTTTTCAGTTGGAAACTCCATTCCATATATGAATATGGGGAGGTACTAGCTCCAACTCGGTTTAACAGTGAAAACTGCAGGAACTTCAAACCGGCACTAGGAAACAGTCTGAGAAAACTGATTAAAAGATTCTCCTGCATCCCGTTCCCTTTGCGCTAGATGAACGAACGTCTCTCCACATGCTCATTTCTGAGAGATATGTGTGTGTTAAAGCCGTCCTTCACCTAGCTTGTTGGGAACACAAAGTTTCCTTTCAGTTGTAAACTCCACTCCATACATATATATGGGGAGGTACTAGCTCCAAATCTGTTTTACAGTGTAAACTGCAAGAAATTCATACCGGCACTAGGATACATACTGAGAACCAGAGAATAAATATCACCTGTAACCCGTTCCATTATTGATAGATGAACGAACGTCTCTCCACATCCTCAGATCTGAGAGATAAGTGTGTGTGAAAGCCATCCTTCATCTAGCTTGTTGGAAACACAAAGTTTCTTTTCAGTTGCAAAAGTCACTCCATACATATATATGAGGAGGTACTATTTCCAACTCGGTTTTACAGTGAAAACTGCAGGAAATTCATACCGGCACTAAGTGACAGACTGAGAAACTAGAGTAAAATTTCTCCTGCAACCTGTTCCATTTGAGGTAGAAGAACGAACGTCTCTCAACATAGTTCTGAGTGAAAAGTGTGTGTGAAAGCCGTCCTTCACCTAGCTTGTTGGGAACACAAAGTTTCTTTTCAGTTGCAAACTCCACTCCATACATATATATTGTGGAGGTACTATCTCCAAATTGGTTTTACAGTGAAAACTGCAGGAACTTCAAACCGGCACTAGGAAACAGACCGAGAAACCAGAGTAAAAGTTTTTCCTGCAACCCGTTCCCTTTGTGCTAGATGAACGAACGTCTCTCCACATGCTCAGTTCTGAGAGATAAGTGTGTGTTTAAGCCGTCCTTCACCTAGCTTGTTGGGAACACAAAGTTTCTTTTCAGTTGCAAACTCCACTCCATACATATATATTGGGGAGGTACTATCTCCAAATTGGTTTTACAGTGAAAACTGCAGGAACTTCAAACCGGCACTAGGAAACAGACCGAGAAACCAGAGTAAAAGTTTTTCCTGCAACCCGTTCCCTTTGTGCTAGATGAACGAACGTCTCTCCACATGCTCAGTTCTGAGAGAAAATTGTGTGTGAAAGCCGTCCTTCACCTAGATTGTAGGGAACACAAAGTTTCTTTTCAGTTGCAAAAGTCACTCCATACATATATATGAGGAGGTACTATTTCCAACTCGGTTTTACAGTGAAAAATGCAGGAAATTCAAACCGGGACTAAGTAACAGACTGAGAAACTAGAGTAAAATTTCTCCTGCAACCTGTTCCATTTGAGGTAGAAGAACGAACGTCTCTCAACATAGTTCTGAGAGATAAGTGTGTGTGAAAGCCATTCTTCACCAAGCTTGTTGGGAACAAAAAATTTCTTTTTAGTTGCTAACTCCATTTCATACATATATATGGGGAGGTCCTAGCTCCAACTCGGTTTTACAGTGAAAACTGCAGGAACTTCAAACCGGCACTAGGAAACACACTGAGAATCCAGAGTAAAAGTTTCTTCTGCAACCGTTCCTTTTTCGTTAGACGAAAGGACGTCTCTCAAAATGCTCAGTTGTGAGAGATAAGTGTGTGTGAACGCCGTTCTTCACCTATCTTGTTTTGAATACAAAGTTTCTTTTCAGTTGGAAACTCCATTCCATACATATATATGGGGAGGTACTAGCTCCAACTCGGTTTAACAGTGAAAACTGCAGGAACTTCAAACCGGCACTAGGAAACAGTCTGAGAAAACTGAGTAAATGTTTCTCCTGCAACCCGTTCCTTTTGCGCTAGATGAACGTACGTCTCTCCACATGATCAGTTCTGAGAGATATGTGAGTGTGAAAGCCGTCCATCACGTAGCTTGTTGGGAACACAAAGTTTCTTTTCAGTTGCAAACTCCAATTCATACATATATATGGGGAGGTACTAGCTCCAACTCGGTTTTACGGTGTAAACTGCAGGAACTTCAAACCGGCACTAGGAATCAGACTGAGAAACCAGAGTAAAAGTTTCTCTTGCAACCCGTTCCGTTTGTGCTATATGAACGAAATTCTCTCCACATGCTCACTTCTGAGAGATAAGTGTGTGTGTAAACCATCCTTCACCTAGCTTGTTGGGAACACAAAGATTCTGTTCAGTTGCAAATTCCACTCCATACATATATATGGGGAGGTATTAACTCCAACCTGCGTTTATAGTGAAAACTGCAGAAACTTCAAACAGGCACTAGGAAACAGACTGAGAAACCAGAGTAAATTTTTCTCCTGCAATCCATTCCGTTTTTGCTAGATGAACGAACGTCTCACCACATGCTGAGTTCTGAGAGAAATGTTTGTGGGTAAGCCGTACATCATCTAGCTTGTTGGGAATACAAAGTTTCATTTCAGTTGCAAACTCCACTCCGACAATATCTATGGGGAGATACTAGCTCCAACTCGAGTTCACAGTTAAAACTGCAGGAACTTCAAACCGGCACTAGGAAACAGACTGAGAAACCAGATTAATAGTTTCTCCTGCAACCCGTTCCGTTTGCGCTAGATGAACAAAAGTCTCTCAACATGCTCAATTCAGAGTGATAAGTGTGCGTGAAAGCTGTCCTTCACCTAGCTTGTTGGGTACACAAAGTTTCTTTTCAGTTGCTAATTCCACCCAATACATATCTATGGGGAGTTACTAGCTCCAACTCGCTTTTACACAGAATACTGCAGGAACTTCAAACCGGCACTAGGAAACAGACTGAGAAACCAGAGTAAAAGTTTCCCTGCAACCCGTTACCTTTGTTCTAGATGAACGAACGTCTCTCCACATGCTCAGTTCTGACAGAAAAGTGTGTGTGAAAGCAGTCCCTCACCTAGATTGTAGGGAACACAAAGTTTGTTTTCATTTGCTAACTCCACTCCATACATATCTATAGGGAGGTACGAGCTACAACTCGGTTTTACAGTGAAAATTGCAGGAACTTGAAAACGGATCTAGGAAACAGACTGAGAAACCAGAGTAAAAGTTTATCCTGCAACCCGTTCCATTTTTGCTAGATGAACGAACGTCTCTCCACATGCTCAGTTCTGAGAGATATTTGTGTGTGAAAGCCAACCTTCACCTAGATTGTTGGTAACACAAAGTTTCTTTTCATTTGCCAATTCCACTGCATACATATACATGGGTAGGTCCTAGCTCCAACTCGGTTTTACAGTGAAAAATGCAGGAACTTCAAACCGGCAGTAGGAAACAGACTGAGAAACCAGAGTAAAAGTTTCTCCTGCAACCCGTTCCCTTTGTGCTATATGAACGAACGTCTCTCCACATGTTCAGTTCTGAAAGATAAGTGTGTGTTTAAGCCGTCCTTCACCTAGCTTGTTAGAAACACAAAGTTTCTTTTCAGTAGCAAAAGTCACTCCATACATATATATGAGGAGGTACTATTTCCAACTCGGTTTTACAGTGAAAACTGCAGGAAATTCTTACCGGCACTAAGTAACAGACTGAGAAACTAGAGTAAAATTTCTCCTGCAACCTGTTCCATTTGAGGTAGAAGAACGAAAGTCTCTCAACATAGTTCTGAGTGAAGTGTGTGTGTGAAAGCCGTTCTTCACCTAGCTTGTTGGGAACACAAATTTTCTTTTCAGTTGCTAACTCCTTTCCATACATATATATGGGGAGGTCCTAGCTCCAACTCGGTTTTAAGTGAAAACTGCAGGAACATCAAACCGGCACTAGGGAACAGACTGAGAATGCTGAGAAAAAGTGTCTCCTGCAACCCGTTCCCTTGGTGCTAGATGAACGAACGTCTCTCCACATGCTCAGTTCTGAGAGATAAGTGTGTGTTTAAGCCGTCCTTCACCTAGCTTGTTGGGAACACAAAGTTTCTTTTCAGTTGCAAACTCCACTCCATACATATATATTGGGGAGGTACTATCTCCAAATTGGTTTTACAGTGAAAACTGCAGGAACTTCAAATTGGCACTAGGAAACAGACCGAGAAACCAGAGTAAAAGTTTTTCCTGCAACCCGTTCCCTTTGTGCTAGATGAACGAACGTCTCTCCACATGCTCAGTTCTGAGAGAAAATTGTGTGTGAAAGCCGTCCTTCACCTAGATTGTAGGGAACACAAAGTTTCTTTTCAGTTGCAAAAGTCACTCCATACATATATATGAGGAGGTACTATTTCCAACTCGGTTTTACAGTGAAAAATGCAGGAAATTCAAACCGGGACTAAGTAACAGACTGAGAAACTAGAGTAAAATTTCTCCTGCAACCTGTTCCATTTGAGGTAGAAGAACGAACGTCTCTCAACATAGTTCTGAGAGATAAGTGTGTGTGAAAGCCATTCTTCACCAAGCTTGTTGGGAACAAAAAATTTCTTTTTAGTTGCTAACTCCATTCCATACATATATATGGGGAGGTCCTAGCTCCAACTCGGTTTTACAGTGAAAACTGCAGGAACTTCAAACCGGCACTAGGAAACACACTGAGAATCCAGAGTAAAAGTTTCTTCTGCAACCGTTCCTTTTTCGTTAGACGAAAGGACGTCTCTCAAAATGCTCAGTTGTGAGAGATAAGTGTGTGTGAACGCCGTTCTTCACCTATCTTGTTTTGAATACAAAGTTTCTTTTCAGTTGGAAACTCCATTCCATACATATATATGGGGAGGTACTAGCTCCAACTCGGTTTAACAGTGAAAACTGCAGGAACTTCAAACCGGCACTAGGAAACAGTCTGAGAAAACTGAGTAAATGTTTCTCCTGCAACACGTTCCTTTTGCGCTAGATGAACGTACGTCTCTCCACATGCTCAGTTCTGAGAGAAAAGTGTGTGTGAAAGCAGTCCTTCACCTAGATTGTAGGGAACACAAAGTTTGTTTACAGTTGCTAACTCCACTCCATACATATCTATAGGGAGGTACTAGCTCCAAATCGGTTTTACAGTGAAAATTGCAGGAACTTGAAAACGGATCTAGGAAACAGACTGAGAAACCAGAGTAAAAGTTTATCCTGCAACCCGTTCCATTTTTGCTAGATGAACGAACGTCTCTCCACATGCTCAGTTCTGAGAGATAAGTGTGTGTGAAAGCCAACCTTCACCTAGCTTGTTGGTAACACAATGTTTCTTTTCATTTGCCAATTCCCCTGCATACATATACATGGGTAGGTCCTAGCTCTAACTCGGTTTTACAGTGAAAACTGCAGGAACTTCAAACCGGCACTAGGAAACAGACTGATAAACTAGAGTAAAATTTCTCCTGCAACCCGTTACATTTGTGCTAGATGAAGGAACGTCTCTCCACATGCTCAGTTCTGAGAGATAAGTGTGTGTGAAAGCCGTCCTTCACCTAGCTTGTTGGGAACACAAAGTTTCTTTTCAGTTGCAAAAGTCACTCCATACATATATATATGAGGTGGTACTATTTCCAACTCGGTTTTACAGTGAAAACTGCAGGAAATTCAAACCGGCACTAAGTAACAGACTGAGAAACTAGAGTAAAATTTCTCCTGCAACCTGTTCCATTTGAGGTACAAGAAGGAACGTCTCTCAACATAGTTCTGAGAGATAAGTGTGTGTGAAAGCCATTCATCACCAAGCTTGTTGGGAACAAAAAATTTCTTTTTAGTTGCTAACTCCATTCCATAAATATATATAGGGAGGTCCTAGCTCCAACTCGGTTTTACAGTGAAAACTTCAGGAACTTCAAACCGGCACTAGGAAACACACTGAGAATCCAGAGTAAAAGTTTCTTCTGCAACCCGTTCGTTTTTCGCTAGACGAAAGGACGTCTCTCAAAATGCTTAGTTGTGAGAGATAATTGTGTGTGAACGCCGTTCTTCACCTATCTTGTTGGGAATACAAAGTTTCTTTTCAGTTGGAAACTCCATTCCATATATGTATATGGGGAGGTACTAGCTCCAACTCGGTTTAACAGTGAAAACTGCAGGAACTTCAAACCGGCACCAGGAAACAGTCTGAGAAAACTGCTTAAAAGTTTCTCCTGCATACAATTCCCTTTGCGCTAGATGAACGAACGTCTCTCCACATGCTCATTTCTGAGAGATATGTGTGTGTTAAAGCCGTCCTTCACCTAGCTTGTTGGGAACACAAAGTTTCTTTTCAGTTGTAAACTCCACTCCATACAAATATATGGGGAGGTACTAGCTCCAAATCTGTTTTACAGTGTAAACTGCAAGAAATTCATACCGGCACTAGGATACATACTGAGAACCAGAGAATAAATATCACCTGTAACCCGTTCCATTATTGATATATGAACGAACGTCTCTCCACATGCTCAGATCTGAGAGATAAGTGTGTGTGAAAGCCATCCTTCATCTAGCTTGTTGGAAACACAAAGTTTCTTTTCAGTTGCAAAAGTCACTCCATACATATATATGAGGAGGTACTATTTCCAACTCGGTTTTACAGTGAAAACTGCAGGAAATTCATACCGGCACTAAGTAACAGACTGAGAAACTAGAGTAAAATTTCTCCTGCAACCTGTTCCATTTGAGGTAGAAGAACGAACGTCTCTCAACATAGTTCTGAGAGATAATAGTGTGTGAAAACCGTTCTTCATCTAGCTTGTTGGGAACAAAAGTTTTCTTTTCAGTTGCTAACTCCATTCCATACATATATATGGGGAGGTCCTAGCTCCAACTCGGTTTTACAGTGAAAACTGCAGGAACATCAAACCAGCAGTAGGGAACAGACTGAGAATCCAGAGTAAATGTTTCTCCTACAACCCGTTCCATTTGTGCTAGATGAACGAACGTCTCTCCACATGCTCAGTTCTGAGAGATAAGTGTGTGTTTAAGCCGTCCTTCACCTAGCTTGTTGGGAACACAAAGTTTCTTTTCAGTTGCAAACTCCACTCCATACATATATATTGGGGAGGTACTATCTCCAAATTGGTTTTACAGTGAAAACTGCAGGAACTTCAAACCGGCACTAGGAAACAGACCGAGAAACCAGAGTAAAAGTTTTTCCTGCAACCCGTTCCCTTTGTGCTAGATGAACGAACGTCTCTCCACATGCTCAGTTCTGAGAGAAAATTGTGTGTGAAAGCCGTCCTTCACCTAGATTGTAGGGAACACAAAGTTTCTTTTCAGTTGCAAAAGTCACTCCATACATATATATGAGGAGGTACTATTTCCAACTCGGTTTTACAGTGAAAAATGCAGGAAATTCAAACCGGGACTAAGTAACAGACTGAGAAACTAGAGTAAAATTTCTCCTGCAACCTGTTCCATTTGAGGTAGAAGAACGAACGTCTCTCAACATAGTTCTGAGAGATAAGTGTGTGTGAAAGCCATTCTTCACCAAGCTTGTTGGGAACAAAAAATTTCTTTTTAGTTGCTAACTCCATTCCATACATATATATGGGGAGGTCCTAGCTCCAACTCGGTTTTACAGTGAAAACTGCAGGTACTTCAAACCGGCACTAGGAAACACACTGAGAATCCAGAGTAAAAGTTTCTTCTGCAACCGTTCCTTTTTCGTTAGACGAAAGGACGTCTCTCAAAATGCTCAGTTGTGAGAGATAAGTGTGTGTGAACGCCGTTCTTCACCTATCTTGTTTTGAATACAAAGTTTCTTTTCAGTTGGAAACTCCATTCCATACATATATATGGGGAGGTACTAGCTCCAACTCGGTTTAACAGTGAAATCTGCAGGAACTTCAAACCGGCACTAGGAAACAGTCTGAGAAAACTGAGTAAATGTTTCTCCTGCAACCCGTTCCTTTTGCGCTAGATGAACGTACGTCTCTCCACATGCTCAGTTCTGAGAGATATGTGAGTGTGAAAGCCGTCCATCACGTAGCTTGTTGGGAACACAAAGTTTCTTTTCAGTTGCAAACTCCAATTCATACATATATATGGGGAGGTACTAGCTCCAACTCGGTTTTACGGTGTAAACTGCAGGAACTTCAAACCGGCACTAGGAATCAGACTGAGAAACCAGAGTAAAAGTTTCTCTTTCAACCCGTTCCGTTTGTGCTATATGAACGAAATTCTCTCCACATGCTCACTTCTGAGAGATAAGTGTGTGTGTAAACCATCCTTCACCTAGCTTGTTGGGAACACAAAGATTCTGTTCAGTTGCAAATTCCACTCCATACATATATATGGGGAGGTATTAACTCCAACCTGCGTTTATAGTGAAAACTGCAGAAACTTCAAACAGGCACTAGGAAACAGACTGAGAAACCAGAGTAAATTTTTCTCCTGCAATCCATTCCGTTTTGCTAGATGAACGAACGTCTCACCACATGCTGAGTTCTGAGAGAAATGTTTGTGGGTAAGCCGTACATCATCTAGCTTGTTGGGAATACAAAGTTTCATTTCAGTTGCAAACTCCACTCCGACAATATCTATGGGGAGATACTAGCTCCAACTCGAGTTCACAGTTAAAACTGCAGGAACTTCAAACCGGCACTAGGAAACAGACTGAGAAACCAGATTAATAGTTTCTCCTGCAACCCGTTCCGTTTGTGCTAGATGAACAAAAGTCTCTCAACATGCTCAATTCAGAGTGATAAGTGTGCGTGAAAGCTGTCCTTCACCTAGCTTGTTGGGTACACAAAGTTTCTTTTCAGTTGCTAATTCCACCCAATACATATCTATGGGGAGTTACTAGCTCCAACTCGCTTTTACACAGAATACTGCATTAACTTCAAACAGGCACTAGGAAACAGACTGAGAAACCAGAGTAAAAGTTTCCCTGCAACCCGTTACCTTTGTGCTAGATGAACGAACGTCTCTCCACATGCTCAGTTCTGACAGAAAAGTGTGTGTGAAAGCAGTCCCTCACCTAGATTGTAGGGAACACAAAGTTTGTTTTCAGTTGCTAACTCCACTCCATACATATCTATAGGGAGGTACTAGCTCCAACTCGGTTTTACAGTGAAAATTGCAGGAACTTGAAAACGGATCTAGGAAACAGACTGAGAAACCAGAGTAAAAGTTTATCCTGCAACCCGTTCCATTTTTGCTAGATGAACGAACGTCTCTCCACATGCTCAGTTCTGAGAGATATTTGTGTGTGAAAGCCAACCTTCACCTAGATTGTTGGTAACACAAAGTTTCTTTTCATTTGCCAATTCCACTGCATACATATACATGGGTAGGTCCTAGCTCCAACTCGGTTTTACAGTGAAAAATGCAGGAACTTCAAACCGGCAGTAGGAAACAGACTGAGAAACCAGAGTAAAAGTTTCTCCTGCAACCCGTTCCCTTTGTGCTATATGAACGAACGTCTCTCCACATGCTCAGTTCTGAAAGATAAGTGTGTGTTTAAGCCGTCCTTCACCTAGCTTGTTAGAAACGCAAAGTTTCTTTTCAGTAGCAAAAGTCACTCCATACATATATATGAGGAGGTACTATTTCCAACTCGGTTTTACAGTGAAAACTGCAGGAAATTCTTACCGGCACTAAGTTACAGACTGAGAAACTAGAGTAAAATTTCTACTGCAACCTGCTCCATTTGAGGTAGAAGAACGAAAGTCTCTCAACATAGTTCTGAGTGAAGTGTGTGTGTGAAAGCCGTTCTTCACCTAGCTTGTTGGGAACACAAATTTTCTTTTCAGTTGCTAACTCCTTTCCATACATATATATGGGGAGGTCCTAGCTCCAACTCGGTTTTAAGTGAAAACTGCAGGAACATCAAACCGGCACTAGGGAACAGACAGAAACCAGAGTAAATGTTTCTCCTACAACCCGTTCCATTTGTGCTAGATGAACGAACGTCTCTCCACATGCTCAGTTTTGAGAGATAAGTGTGTGTTTAAGCCGTCCTTCACCTAGCTTGTTGGGAACACTAAGTTTCTTTTCAGTTGCAAACTCCACTCCATACATATATATTGGGGAGGTACTATCCCCAAATTGGTTTTACAGTGAAAACTGCAGGAACTTCAAACCGGCACTAGGAAATAGCCTGAGAAACCAGAGTAAAAGTTTCCCTGCAACCCGTTCCCTTTGTGCTAGATGAACAAAAGTCTCTCCACATGCTCAGTTCTGAGAGAAAAGTGTGTGTGAAAGCAGTCCTTCACCTAGATTGTAGGGAACACAAAGTTTCTTTTCAGTTGCAAAAGTCACTCCATACATATATATGAGGAGGTACTATTTCCAACTCGGTTTTACAGTGAAAAATGCAGGAAATTCAAACCGGGACTAAGTAACAGACTGAGAAACTAGAGTAAAATTTCTCCTGCAACCTGTTCCATTTGAGGTAGAAGAACGAACGTCTCTCAACATAGTTCTGAGAGATAAGTGTGTGTGAAAGCCATTCTTCACCAAGCTTGTTGGGAACAAAAAATTTCTTTTTAGTTGCTAACTCCATTCCATACATATATATGGGGAGGTCCTAGCTCCAACTCGGTTTTACAGTGAAAACTGCAGGTACTTCAAACCGGCACTAGGAAACACACTGAGAATCCAGAGTAAAAGTTTCTTCTGCAACCGTTCCTTTTTCGTTAGACGAAAGGACGTCTCTCAAAATGCTCAGTTGTGAGAGATAAGTGTGTGTGAACGCCGTTCTTCACCTATCTTGTTTTGAATACAAAGTTTCTTTTCAGTTGGAAACTCCATTCCATACATATATATGGGGAGGTACTAGCTCCAACTCGGTTTAACAGTGAAATCTGCAGGAACTTCAAACCGGCACTAGGAAACAGTCTGAGAAAACTGAGTAAATGTTTCTCCTGCAACCCGTTCCTTTTGCGCTAGATGAACGTACGTCTCTCCACATGCTCAGTTCTGAGAGATATGTGAGTGTGAAAGCCGTCCATCACGTAGCTTGTTGGGAACACAAAGTTTCTTTTCAGTTGCAAACTCCAATTCATACATATATATGGGGAGGTACTAGCTCCAACTCGGTTTTACGGTGTAAACTGCAGGAACTTCAAACCGGCACTAGGAATCAGACTGAGAAACCAGAGTAAAAGTTTCTCTTTCAACCCGTTCCGTTTGTGCTATATGAACGAAATTCTCTCCACATGCTCACTTCTGAGAGATAAGTGTGTGTGTAAACCATCCTTCACCTAGCTTGTTGGGAACACAAAGATTCTGTTCAGTTGCAAATTCCACTCCATACATATATATGGGGAGGTATTAACTCCAACCTGCGTTTATAGTGAAAACTGCAGAAACTTCAAACAGGCACTAGGAAACAGACTGAGAAACCAGAGTAAATTTTTCTCCTGCAATCCATTCCGTTTTGCTAGATGAACGAACGTCTCACCACATGCTGAGTTCTGAGAGAAATGTTTGTGGGTAAGCCGTACATCATCTAGCTTGTTGGGAATACAAAGTTTCATTTCAGTTGCAAACTCCACTCCGACAATATCAATGGGGAGATACTAGCTCCAACTCGAGTTCACAGTTAAAACTGCAGGAACTTCAAACCGGCACTAGGAAACAGACTGAGAAACCAGATTAATAGTTTCTCCTGCAACCCGTTCCGTTTGTGCTAGATGAACAAAAGTCTCTCAACATGCTCAATTCAGAGTGATAAGTGTGCGTGAAAGCTGTCCTTCACCTAGCTTGTTGGGTACACAAAGTTTCTTTTCAGTTGCTAATTCCACCCAATACATATCTATGGGGAGTTACTAGCTCCAACTCGCTTTTACACAGAATACTGCATTAACTTCAAACAGGCACTAGGAAACAGACTGAGAAACCAGAGTAAAAGTTTCCCTGCAACCCGTTACCTTTGTGCTAGATGAACGAACGTCTCTCCACATGCTCAGTTCTGACAGAAAAGTGTGTGTGAAAGCAGTCCCTCACCTAGATTGTAGGGAACACAAAGTTTGTTTTCAGTTGCTAACTCCACTCCATACATATCTATAGGGAGGTACTAGCTCCAACTCGGTTTTACAGTGAAAATTGCAGGAACTTGAAAACGGATCTAGGAAACAGACTGAGAAACCAGAGTAAAAGTTTATCCTGCAACCCGTTCCATTTTTGCTAGATGAACGAACGTCTCTCCACATGCTCAGTTCTGAGAGATATTTGTGTGTGAAAGCCAACCTTCACCTAGATTGTTGGTAACACAAAGTTTCTTTTCATTTGCCAATTCCACTGCATACATATACATGGGTAGGTCCTAGCTCCAACTCGGTTTTACAGTGAAAAATGCAGGAACTTCAAACCGGCAGTAGGAAACAGACTGAGAAACCAGAGTAAAAGTTTCTCCTGCAACCCGTTCCCTTTGTGCTATATGAACGAACGTCTCTCCACATGCTCAGTTCTGAAAGATAAGTGTGTGTTTAAGCCGTCCTTCACCTAGCTTGTTAGAAACGCAAAGTTTCTTTTCAGTAGCAAAAGTCACTCCATACATATATATGAGGAGGTACTATTTCCAACTCGGTTTTACAGTGAAAACTGCAGGAAATTCTTACCGGCACTAAGTTACAGACTGAGAAACTAGAGTAAAATTTCTACTGCAACCTGCTCCATTTGAGGTAGAAGAACGAAAGTCTCTCAACATAGTTCTGAGTGAAGTGTGTGTGTGAAAGCCGTTCTTCACCTAGCTTGTTGGGAACACAAATTTTCTTTTCAGTTGCTAACTCCTTTCCATACATATATATGGGGAGGTCCTAGCTCCAACTCGGTTTTAAGTGAAAACTGCAGGAACATCAAACCGGCACTAGGGAACAGACAGAAACCAGAGTAAATGTTTCTCCTACAACCCGTTCCATTTGTGCTAGATGAACGAACGTCTCTCCACATGCTCAGTTTTGAGAGATAAGTGTGTGTTTAAGCCGTCCTTCACCTAGCTTGTTGGGAACACTAAGTTTCTTTTCAGTTGCAAACTCCAATCCATACATATATATTGGGGAGGTACTATCCCCAAATTGGTTTTACAGTGAAAACTGCAGGAACTTCAAACCGGCACTAGGAAATAGCCTGAGAAACCAGAGTAAAAGTTTCCCTGCAACCCGTTCCCTTTGTGCTAGATGAACAAAAGTCTCTCCACATGCTCAGTTCTGAGAGAAAAGTGTGTGTGAAAGCAGTCCTTCACCTAGATTGTAGGGAACACAAAGTTTGTTTACAGTTGCTAACTCCACTCCATACATATACATGGGTAGGTCCTAGCTCCAACTCGGTTTTACAGTGAAAATTGCAGGAACTTGAAAACGGATCTAGGAAACAGACTGAGAAACCAGAGTAAAAGTTTATCCTGCAACCCGTTCCATTTTTGCTAGATGAACGAACGTCTCTCCACATGCTCAGTTCTGAGAGATAGTTGTGTGTGAAAGCCAACCTTCACCTAGCTTGTTGGTAACACAATGTTTCTTTTCATTTGCCAATTCCACTGCATACATATACATGGGTAGGTCCTAGCTCCAACTCGGTTTTACAGTGAAAACTGCAGGAACTTCAAACCGGCACTAGGAAACAGACTGATAAACTAGAGTAAAATTTCTCCTGCAACCCTTTACATTTGTGCTAGATGAAGGAACGTCTCTCCACATGCTCAGTTCTGAGAGATAAGTGTGTGTGAAAGCCGTCCTTCACCTAGCTTGTTGGGAACACAAAGTTTCTTTTCAGTTGCAAAAGTCACTCCATACATATATATGAGGTGGTACTATTTCCAACTCGGTTTTACAGTGAAAACTGCAGGAAATTCAAACCGGCACTAAGTAACAGACTGAGAAACTAGAGTATAATTTCTCCTGCAACCTGTTCCATTTGAGGTACAAGAAGGAACGTCTCTCAACATAGTTCTGAGAGATAAGTGTGTGTGAAAGCCATTCATCACCAAGCTTGTTGGGAACAAAAAATTTCTTTTTAGTTGCTAACTCCATTCCATACATATATATGGGGAGGTCCTAGCTCCAACTCGGTTTTACAGTGAAAACTTCAGGAACTTCAAACCGGCACTAGGAAACACACTGAGAATCCAGAGTAAAAGTTTCTTTTGCAACCCGTTCGTTTTTCGCTAGACGAAAGGACGTCTCTCAAAATGCTCAGTTGTGAGAGATAATTGTGTGTGAACGCCGTTCTTCACCTATCTTGTTGGGAATACAAAGTTTCTTTTCAGTTGGAAACTCCATTCCATATATGTATATGGGGAGGTACTAGCTCCAACTCGGTTTAACAGTTAAAACTGCAGAAACATCAAACGGGCAATAGTAAACATACGGAGAAAACAGAGTAATAGTTTTTCCTGCAACTCGTTCCCTTTGTGCTACATGAGCGAACTTCACTCCACATGTTCAGATCTGAGAGATAATTGTGTGTGAAACCGTCTTCCACCTAGCTTGTTGGGTACACAAATTTTATTTTCAGTTGCAGACTCTATTTCATACATATCTATGGGGCGGTTCTAGCTCAAACTCTGTTTTACAGTGAAAACTGAAGGAACTTCAAACAGGCAGTAGGAAACAGACTGAGAACCCAGAGTAAAGTTTTCTCCTGCAATCCATTCCAATTTTGCTAGATGAACGAACGTCTCACCACATGTTGAGTTCTGAGAGATCTGTTTGTGTGTAAGCCGTACTTCACCAAGTTTGTTGGGAATACAAAGCTTCTTTTCAGTTACCAAGTACATTCCATACATATATATGTGGAGATACTAACTACAACTCGGGTTTACAGTGAAAACTGCAGGAAATTCAAACCGGCACTAGGAAACATACTGAGAAACCAGAGAAAAACGTTCACCTGCAACCTATTCCCTTTGGGCTAGATGAAAGAACGTCTGCCTACATGCTCAGTTCTGAGAGATTAATGTGTGTGAAAGCCGTCCTTCACCTAGCTTGTTGGAAACACAATGTTTCTTTTAATTTGCCAATTCCACTCCATACATATATATGGGGAGGTACTAGCTCCAAATCGGTTTTACACTGAAAACTGCAGGAACTTCAAACCGGCACTAGGAAACAGACTGAGAAACCTGAGTAAAAGTTTCACCTGCAATCCGTTACTTTTGTGCTAGATGAAGGAACGTCTCTCCACATGCTCAGTTCTGAGAGATAAGTGTGTGTGAACGCCGTCCTTCACCTAGCTTGTTGGGAATACAAAGTTTCTTTTGAGTTGCAAACTACATTCCATACATATATATGGGAAATTACTAGCTCCAACTCGGTTTTACAGTGAAAACTGCAGGAACTTCAAACCGGCACTAGGAAACAGACTGAGAAACCAGAGTAAAAGTTTCCCCTGCAACCCGTTCCCTTTTTGTTAGATGAACGGACGTCTCTCCACATGCTCAGTTCTGAGAGATAAGTGTGTGTGAAAGCCGTCCTTCACCTAGCTTGTTAGAAACACAAAGTTTCTTTTCAGTAGCAAAAGTCAATCCATACATATATATGAGGAGGTACTATTTCCAACTCGGTTTTACAGTGAAAACTGCAGGAAATTCATACCGGCACTAAGTAACAGACTGAGAAACTAGAGTAAAATTTCTCCTGCAACCTGTTCCATTTGAGGAAGAAGAACGAACGTCTCTCAACATAGTTCTGAGTGAAAAGTGTGTGTGAAAGCCGTTCTTCACCTAGCTTGTTGGGAACACAAATTTTCTTTTCAGTTGCTAACTCCATTCCATACATATATATGGGGAGGTCCTAGCTCCAACTCGGTTTTACAGTGAAAACTGCAGGAACATCAAACCAGCACTAGGGAACAGACAGAAACCTGAGTAAATGTTTCTCCTACAACCCGTTCAATTTATGCTAGATGAACGAACGTCTCTCCACATGCTCAGTTTTGAGAGATAAGTGTGTGTTTAAGCCGTCCTTCACCTAGCTTGTTGGGAACACTAAGTTTCTTTTCAGTTGCAAACTCCCCTCCATACATATATATTGGGGAGGTACTATCCCCAAATTGGTTTTACAGTGAAAACTGCAGGAACTTCAAACCGGCACTAGGAAACATCCTGAGAAACCAGAGTAAAATTTTCCCTACAACCCGTTACCTTTGTGCTAGATGAACGAACGTCTCTCCACATGCTCAATTCTGAGAGAAAAGTGTGTGTGAAAGCAGTCCTTCACCTAGATTGTAGGGAACACAAAGTTTGTTTTCAGTTGCTAACTCCACTCCATACATATCTATAGGGAGGTACGAGCTCCAACTCGGTTTTACAGTGAAAATTGCAGGAACTTGAAAACGGATCTAGGAAACAGACTGAGAAACCAGAGTAAAAGTTTATCCTGCAAACCATTCCATTTTTGCTAGAAGAACGAACGTCTCTCCACGTGCTCAGTTCTGAGAGTTAGTTGTGTGTGAAAGCCAACCTTCACCTATCTTGTTGGTAACACAATGTTTCTTTTCATTTGCCAATTCCACTGCATACATATACATGGGTAGGTCCTAGCTCCAACTCGGTTTTACAGTGAAAACTGCAGGAACTTCAAACCGGCACTAGGAAACAGACTGATAAACTAGAGTAAAATTTCTCCTGCAACCCGTTACATTTGTGCTAGATGAAGGAACGTCTCTCCACATGCTCAGTTCTGAGAGATAAGTGTGTGTGAAAGCCGTCCTTCACCTAGCTTGTTGTGAACACAAAGTTTCTTCTCAGTTGCTAAAGTCACTCCATACATATATATGAGGTGGTACTATTTCCAACTCGGTTTTACAGTGAAAACTGCAGGAAATTCCAACCGGCACTAAATAACAGACTGAGAAACTAGAGTAAAATTTCTCCTGAAACCTGTTCCATTTGAGGTAGAAGAACGAACGTCTCTCAACATAGTTCTGAGAGATAAGTGTGTGTGAAAGCCAGTCTTCACCTAGCTTGTTGGGAACACAAATTTTCTTTTCAGTTGCTAACTCCAATCCATACTTATATATGGGGAGGTCCTAATTTCAACTAGGTTTTACAGTGAAAACTTCAGGAACTTCAAACCGGCACTAGGAAACAGACTGAGAAACCAGAGTAAAAGTTTCTCCTGCAACCCGTTCCCTTTGTGCTAGATGAACGAACGTCTCTCCACATGCTAAGTTCTGAGAGAAAATTGTGTGTGAAAGCCGTCCTTCACCTAGATTGTAGGGAACACAAAGTTTCTTTTCAGTTGCAAAAGTCACTCCATACATATATATGTGGAGGTACTATTTCCAACTCGGTTTTACAGTGATAAATGCAGGAAATTCAAACCGGCACTAAGTAACAGACTGAGAAACTAGAGTAAAATTTCTCCTGCAACCTGTTCCATTTGAGGTAGAAGAACGAACGTCTCTCAACATAGTTCTGAGAGATAAGTGTGTGTGAAAAACGTTCTTCACCTAGCTTGTTGGCAACACAAATTTTCTTTTCAGTTGCTAACTCCATTCCATACATATATATTGGGAGGTCCTAGCTCCAACTCGGTTTTACAGTGAAAACTTCAGGAACTTCAAACAGGCACTAGGAAACACACTGAGAATCCAGAGTAAAAGTTTCTTCTGCAACCCGTTCGTTTTTCGCTAGACGAAAAGACGTCTCTCAAAATGCTCATTTGTGAGAGATAATTGTGTGTGAACGCCGTTCTTCACCTATCTTGTTGGGAATACAAAGTTTCTTTTCAGTTGGAAACTCCATTCCATATATGAATATGGCTAGGTACTAGCTCCAACTCGGTTTAACAGTGAAAACTGCAGGAACTTCAAACCGGCACTAGGAAACAGTCTGAGAAAACTGATTAAAAGTTTCTCCTGCATCCCGTTCCCTTTGCGCTAGATGAACGAACGTCTCTCCACATGCTCATTTCTGAGAGATATTTGTGTGTTAAAGCCGTCCTTCACCTAGCTTGTTGGGAACACAAAGTTTCTTTTCAGTTGTAAACTCCACTCCATACATATATATGGGGAGGTACTAGCTCCAAATCTGTTTTACAGTGTAAACTGCAAGAAATTCATACCGGCACTAGGATACATACTGAGAACCAGAGAATAAATATCACCTGTAACCCGTTCCATTATTGATAGATGAACGAACGTCTCTCCACATGCTCAGATCTGAGAGATAAGTGTGTGTGAATGCCATCCTTCATCTAGCTTGTTGGAAACACAAAGTTTCTTTACAGTTGCAAAAGTCACTCCATACAAATATATGAGGAGGTACTATTTCCAACTCGGTTTTACAGTGAAAACTGCAGGAAATTCATACCGGCACTAAGTAACAGACTGAGAAACTAGAGTAAAATTTCTCCTGCAACCTGTTCCATTTGAGGTAGAAGAACTAACGTCTCTCAACATAGTTCTGAGTGAAATGTGTGTGTGAAAGCCGTTCTTCACCTAGCTTGTTGGGAACACAAATTTTCTTTTCAGTTGCTAACTCCAATCCATACATATATATGGGGAGGTCCTAGCTCCAACTCGGTTTTACAGTGAAAACTGCAGGAACATCAAACCGGCACTAGGGAACAGACTGAAACCTGAGTAAATGTTTCTCCTACAACCCGTTCAATTTGTGCTAGATGAACGAACGTCTCTCCACATGCTCAGTTTTGAGAGATAAGTGTGTGTTTAAGCCGTCCTTCACCTAGCTTGTTGGGAACACTAAGTTTCTTTTCAGTTGCAAACTCCCCTCCATACATATATATTGGGGAGGTACTATCCCCAAATTGGTTTTACAGTGAAAACTGCAGGAACTTCAAACCGGCACTAGGAAACATCCTGAGAAACCAGAGTAAAATTTTCCCTACAATCCGTTCCCTTTGTGCTAGATGAACGAACGTCTCTCCACATGCTCAATTCTGAGAGAAAAGTGTGTGTGAAAGCAGTCCTTCACCTAGATTGTAGGGAACACAAAGTTTGTTTTCAGTTGCTAACTCCACTCCATACATATCTATAGGAAGGTACGAGCTCCAACTCGGTTTTACAGTGAAAATTGCAGGAACTTGAAAACGGATCTAGGAAACAGACTGAGAAACCAGAGTAAAAGTTTATCCTGCAACCCGTTCCATTTTTGCTAGATGAACGAACGTCTCTCCACATGCTCAGTTCTGAGAGTTAGTTGTGTGTGAAAGCCAACCTTCACCTAGCTTGTTGGTAACACAAAGTTTCTTTTCAGTTGCAAAAGTCACTCCATACATATATATGAGGTGGTACTATTTCCAACTCGGTTTTACAGTGAAAACTGCAGGAAATTCAAACCGGCACTAAGTAACAGACTGAGAAACTAGAGTAAAATTTCTCCTGCAACCTGTTCCATTTGAGGTACAAGAAGGAACGTCTCTCAACATAGTTCTGAGAGATAAGTGTGTGTGAAAGCCATTCATCACCAAGCTTGTTGGGAACAAAAAATTTCTTTTTAGTTGCTAACTCCATTCCATACATATATATGGGGAGGTCCTAGCTCCAACTCGGTTTTACAGTGAAAACTTCAGGAACTTCAAACCGGCACTAGGAAACACACTGAGAATCCAGAGTAAAAGTTTCTTTTGCAACCCGTTCGTTTTTCGCTAGACGAAAGGACGTCTCTCAAAATGCTCAGTTGTGAGAGATAATTGTGTGTGAACGCCGTTCTTCACCTATCTTGTTGGGAATACAAAGTTTCTTTTCAGTTGGAAACTCCATTCCATATATGTATATGGGGAGGTACTAGCTCCAACTCGGTTTAACAGTTAAAACTGCAGAAACATCAAACGGGCAATAGTAAACATACGGAGAAAACAGAGTAATAGTTTTTCCTGCAACTCGTTCCCTTTGTGCTACATGAGCGAACTTCACTCCACATGTTCAGATCTGAGAGATAATTGTGTGTGAAACCGTCTTCCACCTAGCTTGTTGGGTACACAAATTTTATTTTCAGTTGCAGACTCTATTTCATACATATTTATGGGGCGGTTCTAGCTCAAACTCTGTTTTACAGTGAAAACTGAAGGAACTTCAAACAGGCAGTAGGAAACAGACTGAGAACCCAGAGTAAAGTTTTCTCCTGCAATCCATTCCAATTTTGCTAGATGAACGAATGTCTCACCACATGTTGAGTTCTGAGAGATCTGTTTGTGTGTAAGCCGTACTTCACCAAGTTTGTTGGGAATACAAAGCTTCTTTTCAGTTACCAAGTACATTCCATACATATATATGTGGAGATACTAACTACAACTCGGGTTTACAGTGAAAACTGCAGGAAATTCAAACCGGCACTAGGAAACATACTGAGAAACCAGAGAAAAACGTTCACCTGCAACCTATTCCCTTTGGGCTAGATGAAAGAACGTCTGTCTACATGCTCAGTTCTGAGAGATTAATGTGTGTGAAAGCCGTCCTTCACCTAGCTTGTTGGAAACACAATGTTTCTTTTAATTTGCCAATTCCACTCCATACATATATATGGGGAGGTACTAGCTCCAAATCGGTTTTACACTGAAAACTGCAGGAACTTCAAACCGGCACTAGGAAACAGACTGAGAAACCTGAGTAAAAGTTTCACCTGCAATCCGTTACTTTTGTGCTAGATGAAGGAACGTCTCTCCACATGCTCAGTTCTGAGAGATAAGTGTGTGTGAACGCCGTCCTTCACCTAGCTTGTTGGGAATACAAAGTTTCTTTTGAGTTGCAAACTACATTCCATACATATATATGGGAAATTACTAGCTCCAACTCGGTTTTACAGTGAAAACTGCAGGAACTTCAAACCGGCACTAGGAAACAGACTGAGAAACCAGAGTAAAAGTTTCCCCTGCAACCCGTTCCCTTTTTGTTAGATGAACGGACGTCTCTCCACATGCTCAGTTCTGAGAGATAAGTGTGTGTGAAAGCCGTCCTTCACCTAGCTTGTTAGAAACACAAAGTTTCTTTTCAGTAGCAAAAGTCAATCCATACATATATATGAGGAGGTACTATTTCCAACTCGGTTTTACAGTGAAAACTGCAGGAAATTCATACCGGCACTAAGTAACAGACTGAGAAACTAGAGTAAAATTTCTCCTGCAACCTGTTCCATTTGAGGAAGAAGAACGAACGTCTCTCAACATAGTTCTGAGTGAAAAGTGTGTGTGAAAGCCGTTCTTCACCTAGCTTGTTGGGAACACAAATTTTCTTTTCAGTTGCTAACTCCATTCCATACATATATATGGGGAGGTCCTAGCTCCAACTCGGTTTTACAGTGAAAACTGCAGGAACATCAAACCAGCACTAGGGAACAGACAGAAACCTGAGTAAATGTTTCTCCTACAACCCGTTCAATTTATGCTAGATGAACGAACGTCTCTCCACATGCTCAGTTTTGAGAGATAAGTGTGTGTTTAAGCCGTCCTTCACCTAGCTTGTTGGGAACACTAAGTTTCTTTTCAGTTGCAAACTCCCCTCCATACATATATATTGGGGAGGTACTATCCCCAAATTGGTTTTACAGTGAAAACTGCAGGAACTTCAAACCGGCACGAGGAAACATCCTGAGAAACCAGAGTAAAATTTTCCCTACAACCCGTTACCTTTGTGCTAGATGAACGAACGTCTCTCCACATGCTCAATTCTGAGAGAAAAGTGTGTGTGAAAGCAGTCCTTCACCTAGATTGTAGGGAACACAAAGTTTGTTTTCAGTTGCTAACTCCACTCCATACATATCTATAGGGAGGTACGAGCTCCAACTCGGTTTTACAGTGAAAATTGCAGGAACTTGAAAACGGATCTAGGAAACAGACTGAGAAACCAGAGTAAAAGTTTATCCTGCAAACCATTCCATTTTTGCTAGAAGAACGAACGTCTCTCCACGTGCTCAGTTCTGAGAGTTAGTTGTGTGTGAAAGACAACCTTCACCTATCTTGTTGGTAACACAATGTTTCTTTTCATTTGCCAATTCCACTGCATACATATACATGGGTAGGTCCTAGCTCCAACTCGGTTTTACAGTGAAAACTGCAGGAACTTCAAACCGGCACTAGGAAACAGACTGATAAACTAGAGTAAAATTTCTCCTGCAACCCGTTACATTTGTGCTAGATGAAGGAACGTCTCTCCACATGCTCAGTTCTGAGAGATAAGTGTGTGTGAAAGCCGTCCTTCACCTAGCTTGTTGTGAACACAAAGTTTCTTTTCAGTTGCTAAAGTCACTCCATACATATATATGAGGTGGTACTATTTCCAACTCGGTTTTACAGTGAAAACTGCAGGAAATTCCAACCGGCACTAAATAACAGACTGAGAAACTAGAGTAAAATTTCTCCTGAAACCTGTTCCATTTGAGGTAGAAGAACGAACGTCTCTCAACATAGTTCTGAGAGATAAGTGTGTGTGAAAGCCAGTCTTCACCTAGCTTGTTGGGAACACAAATTTTCTTTTCAGTTGCTAACTCCAATCCATACTTATATATGGGGAGGTCCTAATTTCAACTAGGTTTTACAGTGAAAACTTCAGGAACTTCAAACCGGCACTAGGAAACAGACTGAGAAACCAGAGTAAAAGTTTCTCCTGCAACCCGTTCCCTTTGTGCTAGATGAACGAACGTCTCTCCACATGCTAAGTTCTGAGAGAAAATTGTGTGTGAAAGCCGTCCTTCACCTAGATTGTAGGGAACACAAAGTTTCTTTTCAGTTGCAAAAGTCACTCCATACATATATATGTGGAGGTACTATTTCCAACTCGGTTTTACAGTGATAAATGCAGGAAATTCAAACCGGCACTAAGTAACAGACTGAGAAACTAGAGTAAAATTTCTCCTGCAACCTGTTCCATTTGAGGTAGAAGAACGAACGTCTCTCAATATAGTTCTGAGAGATAAGTGTGTGTGAAAAACGTTCTTCACCTAGCTTGTTGGCAACACAAATTTTCTTTTCAGTTGCTAACTCCATTCCATACATATATATTGGGAGGTCCTAGCTCCAACTCGGTTTTACAGTGAAAACTTCAGGAACTTCAAACAGGCACTAGGAAACACACTGAGAATCCAGAGTAAAAGTTTCTTCTGCAACCCGTTCGTTTTTCGCTAGACGAAAAGACGTCTCTCAAAATGCTCATTTGTGAGAGATAATTGTGTGTGAACGCCGTTCTTCACCTATCTTGTTGGGAATACAAAGTTTCTTTTCAGTTGGAAACTCCATTCCATATATGAATATGGCTAGGTACTAGCTCCAACTCGGTTTAACAGTGAAAACTGCAGGAACTTCAAACCGGCACTAGGAAACAGTCTGAGAAAACTGATTAAAAGTTTCTCCTGCATCCCGTTCCCTTTGCGCTAGATGAACGAACGTCTCTCCACATGCTCATTTCTGAGAGATATTTGTGTGTTAAAGCCGTCCTTCACCTAGCTTGTTGGGAACACAAAGTTTCTTTTCAGTTGTAAACTCCACTCCATACATATATATGGGGAGGTACTAGCTCCAAATCTGTTTTACAGTGTAAACTGCAAGAAATTCATACCGGCACTAGGATACATACTGAGAACCAGAGAATAAATATCACCTGTAACCCGTTCCATTATTGATAGATGAACGAACGTCTCTCCACATGCTCAGATCTGAGAGATAAGTGTGTGTGAATGCCATCCTTCATCTAGCTTGTTGGAAACACAAAGTTTCTTTACAGTTGCAAAAGTCACTCCATACAAATATATGAGGAGGTACTATTTCCAACTCGGTTTTACAGTGAAAACTGCAGGAAATTCATACCGGCACTAAGTAACAGACTGAGAAACTAGAGTAAAATTTCTCCTGCAACCTGTTCCATTTGAGGTAGAAGAACGAACGTCTCTCAACATAGTTCTGAGTGAAATGTGTGTGTGAAAGCCGTTCTTCACCTAGCTTGTTGGGAACACAAATTTTCTTTTCAGTTGCTAACTCCAATCCATACATATATATGGGGAGGTCCTAGCTCCAACTCGGTTTTACAGTGAAAACTGCAGGAACATCAAACCGGCACTAGGGAACAGACTGAAACCTGAGTAAATGTTTCTCCTACAACCCGTTCAATTTGTGCTAGATGAACGAACGTCTCTCCACATGCTCAGTTTTGAGAGATAAGTGTGTGTTTAAGCCGTCCTTCACCTAGCTTGTTGGGAACACTAAGTTTCTTTTCAGTTGCAAACTCCCCTCCATACATATATATTGGGGAGGTACTATCCCCAAATTGGTTTTACAGTGAAAACTGCAGGAACTTCAAACCGGCACTAGGAAACATCCTGAGAAACCAGAGTAAAATTTTCCCTACAATCCGTTCCCTTTGTGCTAGATGAACGAACGTCTCTCCACATGCTCAATTCTGAGAGAAAAGTGTGTGTGAAAGCAGTCCTTCACCTAGATTGTAGGGAACACAAAGTTTGTTTTCAGTTGCTAACTCCACTCCATACATATCTATAGGAAGGTACGAGCTCCAACTCGGTTTTACAGTGAAAATTGCAGGAACTTGAAAACGGATCTAGGAAACAGACTGAGAAACCAGAGTAAAAGTTTATCCTGCAACCCGTTCCATTTTTGCTAGATGAACGAACGTCTCTCCACATGCTCAGTTCTGAGAGTTAGTTGTGTGTGAAAGCCAACCTTCACCTAGCTTGTTGGTAACACAATGTTTCTTTTCATTTGCCAATTCCACTGCATACATATACATGGGTAGGTCCTAGCTCCAACTCGGTTTTACAGTGAAAACTACAGGAACTTCAAACCGGCACTAGGAAACAGACTGATAAACTAGAGTAAAATTTCTCCTGCAACCCGTTACATTTGTGCTAGATGAAGGAACGTCTCTCCACATGCTCAATTCTGAGAGATAAGTGTGTGTGAAAGCCATCCTTCACCTAGCTTGTTGTGAACACAAAGTTTCTTTTCAGTTGCAAAAGTCACTCCATACATATATATGAGGTGGTACTATTTCCAACTCGGTTATACAGTGAAAACTGCAGGAAATTCCAACGGGCATTAAATAACAGACTGAGAAACTAGAGTAAAATTTCTCCTGCAACCTGTTCCATTTGCGGTAGAAGAACGAACGTCTCTCAACATAGTTCTGAGAGATAAGTGTGTGTGAAAGCCAGTCTTCACAGAGCTTGTTGGGAACACAAATTTTCTTTTCAGTTGCTAACTCCAATCCATACTTATATATGGGGAGGTCCTAACTTCAACTAGGTTTTACAGTGAAAACTGCAGGAACTTCAAACCGGCACTAGGGAACAGACTGAGAAAGCAGAGTAAATGTTTCTCCTACAACCCGTTCCATTTGTGCTAGATGAACGAACGTCTCTCCACATGCTAAGTTCTGAGAGATAAGTGTGTGTGAAAGCCATACTTCACCTAACTTAATGGGAACACAAAGATTCTTTTCAATTGTCAACTCCTCTCCATACATATATATGTGGAGGTAATAGCTCCAACTCGGGTTTACAGTGAAAACTGCAGGAACTTCAAACCGGCACTAGGAAACAGACTGAGAAACCAGAGTAAAAGTTTCTCCTGCAACCCGTTCCCTTTGTGCTAGATGAACGAACGTCTCTCCACATGCTCAGTTCTGAGAGAAAATTGTGTGTGAAAGCCGTCCTTCACCTAGATTGTAGGGAACACAAAGTTTCTTTTCAGTTGCAAAAGTCACTCCATACATATATATGAGGTGGTACTATTTCCAACTCGGTTTTACAGAGAAAACTGCAGGAAATTCAAACCGGCACTAAGTAACAGACTGAGAAACTGGAGTAAAATTTCTCCTGCAACCTGTTCCATTTGAGGTACAAGAAGGAACGTCCCTCAACATAGTTCTGAGACATAAGTGTGTGTGAAAACCATTCATCACCAAGCTTGTTGGGAACAAAAAATTTCTTTTTAGTTGCTAAATCCATTCCATACATATATATAGGGAGGTCCTAGCTCCAACTCGGTTTTACAGTGAAAACTTCAGGAACTTCAAACCGGCACTAGGAAACACACTGAGAATCCAGAGTAAAAGTTTCCTCTGCAACCCGTTCGTTTTTCGCTAGACGAAAGGACGTCTCTCAAAATGCTTAGATGTGAGAGATAATTGTGTGTGAACGCCGTTCTTCACCTATCTTGTTGGGAATACAAAGTTTCTTTTCAGTTGGAAACTCCATTCCATATATGTATATGGGGAGGTACTAGCTCCAACTCGGTTTAACAGTGAAAACTGCAGGAACTTCAAACCGGCAATAAGAAACAGTCTGAGAAAATTGATTAAAAGTTTCTCCTGCATCCCGTTCCCTTTGCGCTAGATGAATGAACGTCTCTCCACATGCTCATTTCTGAGAGATATGTGTGTGTTAAAGCCGTCCTTCACCTAGCATGTTGGGAACACAAAGTTTCTTTTCAGTTGTAAACTCCACTCCATACATATATATGGGGAGGTACTAGCTCCAAATCTGTTTTACAGTGTAAACTGCAGGAAATTCATACCGGCACTAGGATACATACTGAGAACCAGAGAATAAATATCACCTGTAACCCGTTCCATTATTGATAGATGAACGAACGTCTCTCCACATGCTCAGATCTGAGAGATAAGTGTGTGTGAAAGCCATCCTTCATCTAGCTTGTTGGAAACACAAAGTTTCTTTTCAGTTGCAAAAGTCACTCCATACATATATATGAGGAGGTACTATTTCCAACTCGGTTTTACAGTGAAAACTGCAGGAACATCAAACCAGCAGTAGGGAACAGACTGAGAATCCAGAGTAAATGTTTCTCCTACAACCCGTTCCATTTGTGCTAGATGAACGAACGTCTCTACACATGCTCAGTTCTGAGAGATAAGTGTGTGTTTAAGCCGTCCTTCACCTAGCTTGTTGGGAACACAAAGTTTCTTTTCAGTTGCAAACTCCACTCCATACATATATATTGTGGAGGTACTATCTCCAAATTGGTTTTACAGTGAAAACTGCAGGAACTTCAAACCGGCACTAGGAAACAGACCGAGAAACCAGAGTAAAAGGTTTTCCTGCAACCGGTTCCCTTTGTGCTAGATGAACGAACGTCTCTCCACATGCTCAGTTCTGAGAGAAAATTGTGTGTGAAAGCCGTCCTTCACCTAGATTGTAGGGAACACAAAGTTTCTTTTCAGTTGCAAAAGTCACACCATACATATATATGAGGAGGTACTATTTCCAACTCGGTTTTACAGTGAAAAATGCAGGAAATTCAAACCGGGACTAAGTAACAGACTGAGAAACTAGAGTAAAATTTCTCCTGCAACCTGTTCCATTTGAGGTAGAAGAACGAACGTCTCTCAACATAGTTCTGAGAGATAAGTGTGTGTGAAAGCCATTCTTCACCAAGCTTGTTGGGAACAAAAAATTTCTTTTTAGTTGCTAACTCCATTCCATACATATATATGGGGAGGTCCTAGCTCCAACTCGGTTTTACAGTGAAAACTGCAGGAACTTCAAACCGGCACTAGGAAAAACACTGAGAATCCAGAGTAAAAGTTTCTTCTGCAACCGTTCTTTTTCGTTAGACGAAAGGACGTCTCTCAAAATGCTCAGTTGTGAGAGATAAGTGTGTGTGAACGCCGTTCTTCACCTATCTTGTTTTGAATACAAAGTTTCTTTTCAGTTGGAAACTCCATTCCATACATATATATGGGGAGGTACTAGCTCCAACTCGGTTTAACAGTGAAAACTGCAGGAACTTCAAACCGGCACTAGGAAACAGTCTGAGAAAACTGAGTAAATGTTTCTCCTGCAACCCGTTCCTTTTGCGCTAGATGAACGTACGTCTCTCCACATGCTCAGTTCTGAGAGATATGTGAGTGTGAAAGCCGTCCATCACGTAGCTTGTTGGGAACACAAAGTTTCTTTTCAGTTGCAAACTCCAATTCATACATATATATGGGGAGGTACTAGCTCCAACTCGGTTTTACGGTGTAAACTGCAGGAACTTCAAACCGGCACTAGGAATCAGACTGAGAAACCAGAGTAAAAGTTTCTCTTGCAACCCGTTCCGTTTGTGCTATATGAACGAAATTCTCTCCACATGCTCACTTCTGAGAGATAAGTGTGTGTGTAAACCATCCTTCACCTAGCTTGTTGGGAACACAAAGATTCTGTTCAGTTGCAAATTCCACTCCATACATATATATGGGGAGGTATTAACTCCAACCTGCGTTTATAGTGAAAACTGCAGAAACTTCAAACAGGCACTAGGAAACAGACTGAGAAACCAGAGTAAATTTTTCTCCTGCAATCCATTCCGTTTTTGCTAGATGAACGAACGTCTCACCACATGCTGAGTTCTGAGAGAAATGTTTGTGTGTAAGCCGTACATCATCTAGCTTGTTGGGAATACAAAGTTTCATTTCAGTTGCAAACTCCACTCCGACAATATCTATGGGGAGATACTAGCTCCAACTCGAGTTCACAGTTAAAACTGCAGGAACTTCAAACCGGCACTAGGAAACAGACTGAGAAACCAGATTAATAGTTTCTCCTGCAACCCGTTCCGTTTGCGCTAGATGAACAAAAGTCTCTCAACATGCTCAATTCAGAGTGATAAGTGTGCGTGAAAGCTGTCCTTCACCTAGCTTGTTGGGTACACAAAGTTTCTTTTCAGTTGCTAATTCCACCCAATACATATCTATGGGGAGTTACTAGCTCCAACTCGCTTTTACACAGAATACTGCAGGAACTTCAAACCGGCACTAGGAAACAGACTGAGAAACCAGAGTAAAAGTTTCCCTGCAACCCGTTCCATTTTTGCTAGATGAACGAACGTCTCTCCACATGCTCAGTTCTGAGAGATATTTGTGTGTGAAAGCCAACCTTCACCTAGATTGTTGGTAACACAAAGTTTCTTTTCATTTGCCAATTCCACTGCATACATATACATGGGTAGGTCCTAGCTCCAACTCGGTTTTACAGTGAAAAATGCAGGAACTTCAAACCGGCAGTAGGAAACAGACTGAGAAACCAGAGTAAAAGTTTCTCCTGCAACCCGTTCCCTTTGTGCTATATGAACGAACGTCTCTCCACATGCTCAGTTCTGAAAGATAAGTGTGTGTTTAAGCCGTCCTTCACCTAGCTTGTTAGAAACACAAAGTTTCTTTTCAGTAGCAAAAGTCACTCCATACATATATATGAGGAGGTACTATTTCCAACTCGGTTTTACAGTGAAAACTGCAGGAAATTCTTACCGGCACTAAGTAACAGACTGAGAAACTAGAGTAAAATTTCTCCTGCAACCTGTTCCATTTGAGGTAGAAGAACGAAAGTCTCTCAACATAGTTCTGAGTGAAGTGTGTGTGTGAAAGCCGTTCTTCACCTAGCTTGTTGGGAACACAAATTTTCTTTTCAGTTGCTAACTCCTTTCCATACATATATATGGGGAGGTCCTAGCTCCAACTCGGTTTTACAGTGAAAACTGCAGGAACATCAAACCGGCACTAGGGAACAGACAGAAACCAGAGTAAATGTTTCTCCTACAACCCGTTCCATTTGTGCTAGATGAACGAACGTCTCTCCACATGCTCAGTTTTGAGAGATAAGTGTGTGTTTAAGCCGTCCTTCACCTAGCTTGTTGGGAACACTAAGTTTCTTTTCAGTTGCAAACTCCACTCCATACATATATATTGGGGAGGTACTATCCCCAAATTGGTTTTACAGTGAAAACTGCAGGAACTTCAAACCGGCACTAGGAAATAGCCTGAGAAACCAGAGTAAAAGTTTCCCTGCAACCCGTTCCCTTTGTGCTAGATGAACAAAAGTCTCTCCACATGCTCAGTTCTGAGAGAAAAGTGTGTGTGAAAGCAGTCCTTCACCTAGATTGTAGGGAACACAAAGTTTGTTTACAGTTGCTAACTCCACTCCATACATATCTATAGGGAGGTACTAGCTCCAACTCGGTTTTACAGTGAAAATTGCAGGAACTTGAAAACGGATCTAGGAAACAGACTGAGAAACCAGAGTAAAAGTTTATCCTGCAACCCGTTCCATTTTTGCTAGATGAACGAACGTCTCTCCACATGCTCAGTTCTGAGAGATAGTTGTGTGTGAAAGCCAACCTTCACCTAGCTTGTTGGTAACACAAAGTTTCTTTTCATTTGCCAATTCCACTGCATACATATACATGGGTAGGTCCTAGCTCCAACTCGGTTTTACAGTGAAAACTGCAGGAACTTCAAACCGGCACTAGGAAACAGACTGATAAACTAGAGTAAAATTTCTCCTGCAACCCGTTACATTTGTGCTAGATGAAGGAACGTCTCTCCACATGCTCAGTTCTGAGAGATAAGTGTGTGTGAAAGCCGTCCTTCACCTAGCTTGTTGGGAACACAAAGTTTCTTTTCAGTTGCAAAAGTCACTCCATACATATATATGAGGTGGTACTATTTCCAACTCGGTTTTACAGTGAAAACTGCAGGAAATTCAAACCGGCACTAAGTAACAGACTGAGAAACTAGAGTAAAATTTCTCCTGCAACCTGTTCCATTTGAGGTACAAGAAGGAACGTCTCTCAACATAGTTCTGAGAGATAAGTGTGTGTGAAAGCCATTCATCACCAAGCTTGTTGGGAACAAAAAATTTCTTTTTAGTTGCTAACTCCATTCCATACATATATATGGGGAGGTCCTAGCTCCAACTCGGTTTTACAGTGAAAACTTCAGGAACTTCAAACCGGCACTAGGAAACACACTGAGAATCCAGAGTAAAAGTTTCTTCTGCAACCCGTTCGTTTTTCGCTAGACGAAAGGACGTCTCTCAAAATGCTCCGTTGTGAGAGATAATTGTGTGTGAACGCCGTTCTTCACCTATCTTGTTGGGAATACAAAGTTTCTTTTCAGTTGGAAACTCCATTCCATATATGTATATGGGGAGGTACTAGCTCCAACTCGGTTTAACAGTGAAAACTGCAGAAACATCAAACGGGCAATAGTAAACATACGGAGAAAACAGAGTAATAGTTTTTCCTGCAACTCGTTCCCTTTGTGCTACATGAGCGAACTTCACTCCACATGTTCAGATCTGAGAGATAATTGTGTGTGAAACCGTCTTCCACCTAGCTTGTTGGGTACACAAATTTTATTTTCAGTTGCAGACTCTATTTCATACATATCTATGGGGCGGTTCTAGCTCAAACTCTGTTTTACAGTGAAAACTGAAGGAACTTCAAACAGGCAGTAGGAAACAGACTGAGAACCCAGAGTAAAGTTTTCTCCTGCAATCCATTCCAATTTTGCTTGATGAACGAACGTCTCACCACATGTTGAGTTCTGAGAGATCTGTTTGTGTGTAAGCCGTACTTCACCAAGTTTGTTGGGAATACAAAGCTTCTTTTCAGTTACCAAGTACATTCCATACATATATATGTGGAGATACTAACTAAAACTCGGGTTTACAGTGAAAACTGCAGGAAATTCAAACCGGCACTAGGAAACATACTGAGAAACCAGAGAAAAACGTTCACCTGCAACCTATTCCCTTTGGGCTAGATGAAAGAACGTCTGTCTACATGCTCAGTTCTGAGAGATTAATGTGTGTGAAAGCCGTCCTTCACCTAGCTTGTTGGAAACACAATGTTTCTTTTAATTTGCCAATTCCACTCCATACATATATATGGGGAGGTACTAGCTCCAAATCGGTTTTACACTGAAAACTGCAGGAAATTCAAACCGGCACTAGGAAACAGACTGAGAAACCTGAGTAAAAGTTTCTCCTGCAATCCGTTACTTTTGTGCTAGATGAAGGAACGTCTCTCCACATGCTCAGTTCTGAGAGATAAGTGTGTGTGAACGCCGTCCTTCACCTAGCTTGTTGGGAATACAAAGTTTCTTTTGAGTTGCAAACTTCATTCCATACATATATATGAGAAATTACTAGCTCCAACTCGGTTTTACAGTGAAAACTGCAGGAACTTCATACCGGCACTAGGAAACAGACTGAGAAACCAGAGTAAAAGTTTCCCCTGCAACACGTTCCCTTTGTGCTAGATGAACGAACGTCTCTCCACATGCTCAGTTCTGAGAGATAAGTGTGTGTGAAAGCCGTCCTTCACCTAGCTTGTTAGAAACACAAAGTTTCTTTTCAGTAGCAAAAGTCACTCCATACATATATATGAGGAGGTACTATTTCCAACTCGGTTTTACAGTGAAAACTGCAGGAAATTCATACCGGCACTAAGTAACAGACTGAGAAAGTAGAGTAAAATTTCTCCTGCAACCTGTTCCATTTGAGGTAGAAGAACGAACGTCTCTCAACAAAGTTCTGAGTGAAAAGTGTGTGTGAAAGCCGTTCTTCACCTAGCTTGTTGGGAACACAAATTTTCTTTTCAGTTGCTAACTCCATTCCATACATATATATGGGGAGGTCCTAGCTCCAACTCGGTTTTACAGTGAAAACTGCAGGAACATCAAACCGGCACTAGGGAACAGACAGAAACCTGAGTAAATGTTTCTCCTACAACCCGTTCAATTTGTGGTAGATGAACGAACGTCTCTCCACATGCTCAGTTTTGAGAGATAAGTGTGTGTTTAAGCCGTCCTTCACCTAGCTTGTTGGGAACACTAAGTTTCTTTTCAGTTGCAAACTCCTCTCCATACATATATATTGGGGAGGTACTATCCCCAAATTGGTTTTACAGTGAAAACTGCAGGAACTTCAAACCGGCACTAGGAAACATCCTGAGAAACCAGAGTAAAATTTTCCCTACAACCCGTTCCCTTTGTGCTAGATGAACGAACGTCTCCCCACATGCTCAATTCTGAGAGAAAAGTGTGTGTGAAAGCAGTCCTTCACCTAGATTGTAGGGAACACAAAGTTTGTTTTCAGTTGCTAACTCCACTCCATACATATCTATAGGGAGGTACGAGCTCCAACTAGGTTTTACAGTGAAAATTGCAGGAACTTGAAAACGGATCTAGGAAACAGACTGAGAAACCAGAGTAAAAGTTTATCCTGCAACCCGTTCCATTTTTGCTAGATGAACGAACGTCTCTCCACGTGCTCAGTTCTGAGAGTTAGTTGTGTGTGAAAGCCAACCTTCACCTAGCTTGTTGGTAACACAATGTTTCTTTTCATTTGCCAATACCACTGCATACATATACATGGGTAGGTCCTAGCTCCAACTCGGTTTTACAGTGAAAACTGCAGGAACTTCAAACCGGCACTAGGAAACAGACTGATAAACTAGAGTAAAATTTCTCCTGCAACCCGTTACATTTGTGCTAGATGAAGGAACGTCTCTCCACATGCTCAGTTCTGAGAGATAAGTGTGTGTGAAAGCCGTCCTTCACCTAGCTTGTTGTGAACACAAAGTTTCTTTTCAGTTGCAAAAGTCACTCCATACATATATATGAGGTGGTACTATTTCCAACTCGGTTTTACAGTGAAAACTGCAGGAAATTCCAACCGGCACTAAATAACAGACTGAGAAACTAGAGTAAAATTTCTCCTGAAACCTGTTCCATTTGAGGTAGAAGAACGAATGTCTCTCAACATAGTTCTGAGAGATAAGTGTGTGTGAAAGCCAGTCTTCACCTAGCTTGTTGGGAACACAAATTTTCTTTTCAGTTGCTAACTCCAATCCATACTTATATATGGGGAGGTCCTAACTTCAACTAGGTTTTACAGTGAAAACTGCAGGAACTTCAAACCGGCACTAGGAAACAGACTGAGAAACCAGAGTAAAAGTTTCTCCTGCAACCCGTTCCCTATGTGCTAGATGAACGAACGTCTCTCCACATGCTCAGTTCTGAGAGAAAATTGTGTGTGAAAGCCGTCCTTCACCTAGATTGTAGGGAACACAAAGTTTCTTTTCAGTTGCAAAAGTCACTCCATACATATATATGAGGAGGTACTATTTCCAACTCGGTTTTACAGTGATAAATGCAGGAAATTCAAACCGGCACTAAGTAACAGACTGAGAAACTAGAGTAAAATTTCTCCTGCAACCTGTTCCATTTGAGGTACAAGAAGGAACGTCTCTCAACATAGTTCTGAGAGATAAGTGTGTGTGAAAGCCATTCATCACCAAGCTTGTTGGGAACAAAAAATTTCTTTTTAGTTGCTAACTCCATTCCATACATATATATAGGGAGGTCCTAGCTCCAACTCGGTTTTACAGTGAAAACTTCAGGAACGTCAAACCGGCACTAGGAAACACACTGAGAATCCAGAGTAAAAGTTTCTTCTGCAACCCGTTCGTTTTTTGCTAGACGAAAAGACGTCTCTCAAAATGCTCAGTTGTGAGAGATAATTGTGTGTGAACGCCGTTCTTAACCTATCTTGTTGGGAATACAAAGTTTCTTTTCAGTTGGAAACTCCATTCCATATATGAATATGGGGAGGTACTAGCTCCAACTCGGTTTAACAGTGAAAACTGCAGGAACTTCAAACAGGCACTAGGAAACAGTCTGATGAAACTGATTAAAAGTTTCTCCTGCATCCCGTTCCCTTTGCGCTAGATGAACGAACGTCTCTCCACATGCTCATTTCTGAGAGATATGTGTGTGTTAAAGCCGTCCTTCACCTAGCTTGTTGGGAACACAAAGTTTCTTTTCAGTTGTAAACTCCACTCCATACATATATATGGGGAGGTACTAGCTCCAAATCTGTTTTACAGTGTAAACTGCAAGAAATTCATACCGGCACTAGGATACATACTGAGAACCAGAGAATAAATATCACCTGTAACCCGTTGCATTATTGATAGATCAACGAAAGTCTCTCCACATGCTCAGATCTGAGAGATAAGTGTGTGTGAAAGCCATCCTTCATCTAGCTTGTTGGAAACACAAAGTTTCTTTTCAGTTGCAAAAGTCACTCCATACATATATATGAGGAGGTACTATTTCCAACTCGGTTTTACAGTGAAAACTGCAGGAAATTCATACCGGCACTAAGTAACAGACTGAGAAACTAGAGTAAAATTTCTCCTGCAACCTGTTCCATTTGAGGTAGAAGAACGAACGTCTCTCAACATAGTTCTGAGAGATAATAGTGTGTGAAAACCGTTCTTCATTTAGCTTGTTGAGAACAAAAGTTTTCTTTTCAGTTGCTAACTCCATTCCATACATATATATGGGGAGGTCCTAGCTCCAACTCGGTTTTACAGTGAAAACTGCAGGAACATCAAACCAGCAGTAGGGAACAGACTGAGAATCCAGAGTAAATGTTTCTCCAACAACCCGTTCCATTTGTGCTAGATGAACGAACGTCTCTCCACATGCTCAGTTCTGAGAGATAAGTGTGTGTTTAAGCCGTCCTTCATCTAGCTTGTTGGGAACACAAAGTTTCTTTTCAGTTGCAAACTCCACTCCATACATATATATTGTGGAGGTACTATCTCCAAATTGGTTTTACAGTGAAAACTGCAGGAACTTCAAACCGGCACTAGGAAACAGACCGAGAAACCAGAGTAAAAGTTTTTCCTGCAACCCGTTCCCTTTGTGCTAGATGAACGAACGTCTCTCCACATGCTCAGTTCTGAGAGATAAGTGTGTGTTTAAGCCGTCCTTCACCTAGCTTGTTGGGAACACAAAGTTTCTTTTCAGTTGCAAACTCAACTCCATACATATATATTGGGGAGGTACTATCTCCAAATTGGTTTTACAGTGAAAACTGCAGGAACTTCAAACCGGCACTAGGAAACAGACCGAGAAACCAGAGTAAAAGTGTTTCCTGCAACCCGTTCCCTTTGTGCTAGATGAACGAACGTCTCTCCACATGCTCAGTTCTGAGAGAAAATTGTGTGTGAAAGCCGTCCTTCACCTAGATTGTAGGGAACACAAAGTTTCTTTTCAGTTGCAAAAGTCACTCCATACATATATATGAGGAGGTACTATTTCCAACTCGGTTTTACAGTGAAAAATGAAGGAAATTCAAACCGGGACTAAGTAACAGACTGAGAAACTAGAGTAAAATTTCTCCTGCAACCTGTTCCATTTGAGGTAGAAGAACGAACGTCTCTCAACATAGTTCTGAGAGATAAGTGTGTGTGAAAGCCATTCTTCACCAAGCTTGTTGGGAACAAAAAATTTCTTTTTAGTTGCTAACTCCATTCAATACATATATATGGGGAGGTCCTAGCTCCAACTCGGTTTTACAGTGAAAACTGCAGGAACTTCAAACCGGCACTAGGAAACACACTGAGAATCCAGAGTAAAAGTTTCTTCTGCAACCGTTCCTTTTTCGTTAGACGAAAGGACGTCTCTCAAAATGCTCAGTTGTGAGAGATAAGTGTGTGTGAACGCCGTTCTTCACCTATCTTGTTTTGAATACAAAGTTTCTTTTCAGTTGGAAACTCCATTCCATACATATATATGGGGAGGTACTAGCTCCAACTCGGTTTAACAGTGAAAACTGCAGGAACTTCAAACCGGCACTAGGAAACAGTCTGAGAAAACTGAGTAAATGTTTCTCCTGCAACCCGTTCCTTTTGCGCTAGATGAACGTACGTCTCTCCGCATGCTCAGTTCTGAGAGATATGTGAGTGTGAAAGCCGTCCATCACGTAGCTTGTTGGGAACACAAAGTTTCTTTTCAGTTGCAAACTCCAATTCATACATATATATGGGGAGGTACTAGCTCCAACTCGGTTTTACGGTGTAAACTGCAGGAACTTCAAACCGGCACTAGGAATCAGACTGAGAAACCAGAGTAAAAGTTTCTCTTGCAACCCGTTCCGTTTGTGCTATATGAACGAAATTCTCTCCACATGCTCACTTCTGAGAGATAAGTGTGTGTGTAAACCATCCTTCACCTAGCTTGTTGGGAACACAAAGATTCTGTTCAGTTGCAAATTCCACTCCATATATATATGGGGAGGTATTAACTCCAACCTGCGTTTATAGTGAAAACTGCAGAAACTTCAAACAGGCACTAGGAAACAGACTGAGAAACCAGAGTAAATTTTTCTCCTGCAATCCATTCCGTTTTTGCTAGATGAACGAACGTCTCACCACATGCTGAGTTCTGAGAGAAATGTTTGTGGGTAAGCCGTACATCATCTAGCTTGTTGGGAATACAAAGTTTCATTTCAGTTGCAAACTCCACTCCGACAATATCTATGGGGAGATACTAGCTCCAACTCGAGTTCACAGTTAAAACTGCAGGAACTTCAAACCGGCACTAGGAAACAGACTGAGAAACCAGATTAATAGTTTCTCCTGCAACCCGTTCCTTTTGCGCTAGATGAACAAAAGTCTCTCAACATGCTCAATTCAGAGTGATAAGTGTGCGTGAAAGCTGTCCTTCACCTAGCTTGTTGGGTACACAAAGTTTCTTTTCAGTTGCTAATTCCACCCAATACATATCTATGGGGAGTTACTAGCTCCAACTCGCTTTTACACAGAATACTGCAGGAACTTCAAACCGGCACTAGGAAACAGACTGAGAAACCAGAGTAAAAGTTTCCCTGCAACCCGTTACCTTTGTGCTAGATGAACGAACGTCTCTCCACATGCTCAGTTCTGACAGAAAAGTGTGTGTGAAAGCAGTCCCTCACCTAGATTGTAGGGAACACAAAGTTTGTTTTCAGTTGCTAACTCCACTCCATACATATCTATAGGGAGGTACTAGCTCCAACTCGGTTTTACAGTGAAAATTGCAGGAACTTGAAAACGGATCTAGGAAACAGACTGAGAAACCAGAGTAAAAGTTTCTCCTGCAACCCGTTCCATTTATGCTAGATGAACGAACGTCTCTCCACATGCTCAGTTCTGAGAGATATTTGTGTGTTTAAGCCGTCCTTCACCTAGCTTGTTAGAAACACAAAGTTTCTTTTCAGTAGCAAAAGTCACTCCATACATATATATGAGGAGGTACTATTTCCAACTCGGTTTTACAGTGAAAACTGCAGGAAATTCTTACCGGCACTAAGTAACAGACTGAGAAACTAGAGTAAAATTTCTCCTGCAACCTGTTCCATTTGAGGTAGAAGAACGAAAGTCTCTCAACATAGTTCTGAGTGAAGTGTGTGTGTGAAAGCCGTTCTTCACCTAGCTTGTTGGGAACACAAATTTTCTTTTCAGTTGCTAACTCCTTTCCATACATATATATGGGGAGGTCCTAGCTCCAACTCGGTTTTACAGTGAAAACTGCAGGAACATCAAACCGGCACTAGGGAACAGACAGAAACCAGAGTAAATGTTTCTCCTACAACCCGTTCCATTTGTGCTAGATGAACGAACGTCTCTCCACATGCTCAGTTTTGAGAGATAAGTGTGTGTTTAAGCCGTCCTTCACCTAGCTTGTTGGGAACACTAAGTTTCTTTTCAGTTGCAAACTCCACTCCATACATATATATTGGGGAGGTACTATCCCCAAATTGGTTTTACAGTGAAAACTGCAGGAACTTCAAACCGGCACTAGGAAATAGCCTGAGAAACCAGAGTAAAAGTTTCCCTGCAACCCGTTCCCTTTGTGCTAGATGAACAAAAGTCTCTCCACATGCTCAGTTCTGAGAGAAAAGTGTGTGTGAAAGCAGTCCTTCACCTAGATTGTAGGGAACACAAAGTTTGTTTACAGTTGCTAACTCCACTCCATACATATCTATAGGGAGGTACTAGCTCCAACTCGGTTTTACAGTGAAAATTGCAGGAACTTGAAAACGGATCTAGGAAACAGACTGAGAAACCAGAGTAAAAGTTTATCCTGCAACCCGTTCCATTTTTGCTAGATGAACGAACGTCTCTCCACATGCTCAGTTCTGAGAGATAGTTGTGTGTGAAAGCCAACCTTCACCTAGCTTGTTGGTAACACAAAGTTTCTTTTCATTTGCCAATTCCACTGCATACATATACATGGGTAGGTCCTAGCTCCAACTCGGTTTTACAGTGAAAACTGCAGGAACTTCAAACCGGCACTAGGAAACAGACTGATAAACTAGAGTAAAATTTCTCCTGCAACCCGTTACATTTGTGCTAGATGAAGGAACGTCTCTCCACATGCTCAGTTCTGAGAGATAAGTGTGTGTGAAAGCCGTCCTTCACCTAGCTTGTTGGGAACACAAAGTTTCTTTTCAGTTGCAAAAGTCACTCCATACATATATATGAGGTGGTACTATTTCCAACTCGGTTTTACAGTGAAAACTGCAGGAAATTCAAACCGGCACTAAGTAACAGACTGAGAAACTAGAGTAAAATTTCTCCTGCAACCTGTTCCATTTGAGGTACAAGAAGGAACGTCTCTCAACATAGTTCTGAGAGATAAGTGTGTGTGAAAGCCATTCATCACCAAGCTTGTTGGGAACAAAAAATTTCTTTTTAGTTGCTAACTCCATTCCATACATATATATGGGGAGGTCCTAGCTCCAACTCGGTTTTACAGTGAAAACTTCAGGAACTTCAAACCGGCACTAGGAAACACACTGAGAATCCAGAGTAAAAGTTTCTTCTGCAACCCGTTCGTTTTTCGCTAGACGAAAGGACGTCTCTCAAAATGCTCCGTTGTGAGAGATAATTGTGTGTGAACGCCGTTCTTCACCTATCTTGTTGGGAATACAAAGTTTCTTTTCAGTTGGAAACTCCATTCCATATATGTATATGGGGAGGTACTAGCTCCAACTCGGTTTAACAGTGAAAACTGCAGAAACATCAAACGGGCAATAGTAAACATACGGAGAAAACAGAGTAATAGTTTTTCCTGCAACTCGTTCCCTTTGTGCTACATGAGCGAACTTCACTCCACATGTTCAGATCTGAGAGATAATTGTGTGTGAAACCGTCTTCCACCTAGCTTGTTGGGTACACAAATTTTATTTTCAGTTGCAGACTCTATTTCATACATATCTATGGGGCGGTTCTAGCTCAAACTCTGTTTTACAGTGAAAACTGAAGGAACTTCAAACAGGCAGTAGGAAACAGACTGAGAACCCAGAGTAAAGTTTTCTCCTGCAATCCATTCCAATTTTGCTAGATGAACGAACGTCTCACCACATGTTGAGTTCTGAGAGATCTGTTTGTGTGTAAGCCGTACTTCACCAAGTTTGTTGGGAATACAAAGCTTCTTTTCAGTTACCAAGTACATTCCATACATATATATGTGGAGATACTAACTACAACTCGGGTTTACAGTGAAAACTGCAGGAAATTCAAACCGGCACTAGGAAACATACTGAGAAACCAGAGAAAAACGTTCACCTGCAACCTATTCCCTTTGGGCTAGATGAAAGAACGTCTGCCTACATGCTCAGTTCTGAGAGATTAATGTGTGTGAAAGCCGTCCTTCACCTAGCTTGTTGGAAACACAATGTTTCTTTTAATTTGCCAATTCCACTCCATACATATATATGGGGAGGTACTAGCTCCAAATCGGTTTTACACTGAAAACTGCAGGAACTTCAAACCGGCACTAGGAAACAGACTGAGAAACCTGAGTAAAAGTTTCTCCTGCAATCCGTTACTTTTGTGCTAGATGAAGGAACGTCTCTCCACATGCTCAGTTCTGAGAGATAAGTGTGTGTGAACGCCGTCCTTCACCTAGCTTGTTGGGAATACAAAGTTTCTTTTGAGTTGCAAACTACATTCCATACATATATATGGGAAATTACTAGCTCCAACTCGGTTTTACAGTGAAAACTGCAGGAACTTCAAACCGGCACTAGGAAACAGACTGAGAAACCAGAGTAAAAGTTTCCCCTGCAACCCGTTCCCTTTGTGCTAGATGAACGAACGTCTCACCACATGCTCAGTTCTGAGAGAAAAGTGTGTGTGAAAGCCGTCCTTCACCAAGCTTGTTAGAAACACAAAGTTTCTTTTCAGTAGCAAAAGTCACTCCATACATATATATGAGGAGGTACTATTTCCAACTCGGTTTTACAGTGAAAACTGCAGGAAATTCATACCGGCACTAAGTAACAGACTGAGAAAGTAGAGTAAAATTTCTCCTGCATCCTGTTCCATTTGAGGTAGAAGAACGAACGTCTCTCAACATAGTTCTGAGTGAAAAGTGTGTGTGAAAGCCGTTCTTCACCTAGCTTGTTGGGAACACAAATTTTCTTTTCAGTTGCTAACTCCATTCCATACATATATATGGGGAGGTCCTAGCTCCAACTCGGTTTTACAGTGAAAACTGCAGGAACATCAAACCGGCACTAGGGAACAGACAGAAACCTGAGTAAATGTTTCTCCTACAACCCGTTCAATTTGTGCTAGATGAACGAACGTCTCTCCACATGCTCAGTTTTGAGAGATAAGTGTGTGTTTAAGCCGTCCTTCACCTAGCTTGTTGGGAACACTAAGTTTCTTTTCAGTTGCAAACTCCCCTCCATACATATATATTGGGGAGGTACTATCCCCAAATTGGTTTTACAGTGAAAAATGCAGGAACTTCAAACCGGCACTAGGAAACATCCTGAGAAACCAGAGTAAAATTTTCCCTACAACCCGTTCCCTTTGTGCTAGATGAACGAACGTCTCTCCACATGCTCAATTCTGAGAGAAAAGTGTGTGTGAAAGCAGTCCTTCACCTAGATTGTAGGGAACACAAAGTTTGTTTTCAGTTGCTAACTCCACTCCATACATATCTATAGGGAGGTACGAGCTCCAACTCGGTTTTACAGTGAAAATTGCAGGAACTTGAAAACGGTTTTAGGAAACAGACTGAGAAACCAGAGTAAAAGTTTATCCTGCAACCCGTTCCATTTTTGCTAGATGAACGAACGTCTCTCCACGTGCTCAGTTCTGAGAGTTACTTGTGTGTGAAAGCCAACCTTCACCTAGCTTGTTGGTAACACAATGTTTCTTTTCATTTGCCAATTCCACTGCATACATATACATGGGTAGGTCCTAGCTCCAACTCGGTTTTACAGTGAAAACTGCAGGAACTTCAAACCGGCACTAGGAAACAGACTGATAAACTAGAGTAAAATTTTTCCTGCAACCCGTTCAATTTGTGCTAGATGAACGAACGTCTCTCCACATGCTCAGTTCTGAGAGATAAGTGTGTGTGAAAGCCGTCCTTCACCTAGCTTGTTGGGAACACAAAGTTTCTTTTCAGTTGCAAAAGTCACTCCATACATATATATGAGGTGGTACTATTTCCAACTCGGTTTTACAGTGAAAACTGCAGGAAATTCCAACCGGCACTAAATAACAGACTGAGAAACTAGAGTAAAATTTCTCCTGAAACCTGTTCCATTTGAGGTAGAAGAACGAACGTCTCTCAACATAGTTCTGAGAGATAAGTGTGTGTGAAAGCCAGTCTTCACCTAGCTTGTTGGGAACACAAATTTTCTTTTCAGTTGCTAACTCCAATCCATACTTATATATGGGGAGGTCCTAACTTCAACTATGTTTTACAGTGAAAACTGCAGGAACTTCAAACCGGCACTAGGGAACAGACTGAGAAAGCAGAGTAAATGTTTCTCCTACAACCCGTTCCATTTGTGCTAGATGAACGAACGTCTCTCCACATGCTAAGTTCTGAGAGATAAGTGTGTGTGAAAGCCATACTTCACCTAACTTATTGGGAACACAAAGATTCTTTTCAATTGCCAACCCCTCTCCATACATATATATGTGGAGGTAATAGCTCCAACTCGGGTTTACAGTGAAAACTGCAGGAACTTCAAACCAGCACTAGGAAACAGACTGAGAAACCAGAGTAAAAGTTTCTCCTGCAACCCGTTCCCTTTGTGCTAGATGAACGAACGTCTCTCCACATGCTCAGTTCTGAGAGAAAATTGTGTGTGAAAGCCGTCCTTCACCTAGATTGTAGGGAACACAAATTTTCTTTTCAGTTGCAAAAGTCACTCCATAAATATATATGAGGCGGTACTATTTCCAACTCGGTTTTACAGTGATAAATGCAGGAAATTCAAACCGGCACTAAGTAACAGACTGAGAAACTAGAGTAAAATTTCTCCTGCAACCTGTTCCATTTGAGGTACAAGAAGGAACGTCTCTCAACATAGTTCTGAGAGATAAGTGTGTGTGAAAGCCATTCATCACCAAGCTTGTTGGGAACAGAAAATTTCTTTTTAGTTGCTAACTCCATTCCATACATATATATAGGGAGGTCCTAGCTCCAACTCGGTTTTACAGTGAAAACTTCAGGAACTTCAAACCGGCACTAGGAAATACACTGAGAATCCAGAGTAAAAGTTTCTTCTGCAACCCTTTCGTTTTTCGCTAGACGAAAAGACGTCTCTCAAAATGCTCAGTTGTGAGAGATAATTGTGTGTGAACGCCTTTCTTCACCTATCTTTTTGGGAATACAAAGTTTCTTTTCAGTTGGAAACTCCATTCCATATATGAATATGGGGAGGTACTAGCTCCAACTCGGTTTAACAGTGAAAACTGCAGGAACTTCAAACCGGCACTAGGAAACAGTCTGAGAAAACTGATTAAAAGTTTCTCCTGCATCCCGTTCCCTTTGCGCTAGATGAACGAACGTCTCTCCACATGCTCATTTCTGAGAGATATGTGTGTGTTAAAGCCGTCCTTCACCTAGCTTTTTGGGAACACAAAGTTTCTTTTCAGTTGTAAACTCCACTCCATACATATATATGGGGAGGTACTAGCTCCAAATCTGTTTTACAGTGTAAACTGCAAGAAATTCATACCGGCACTAGGATACATACTGAAAACCAGAGAATAAATATCACCTGTAACCCGTTCCATTATTGATAGATGAACGAACGTCTCTCCACATGCTCAGATCTGAGAGATAAGTGTGTGTGAAAGCCATCCTTCATCTAGCTTGTTGGAAACACAAAGTTTCTTTTCAGTTACAAAAGTCACTCCATACATATATATGAGGAGGTACTATTTCCAACTCGGTTTTACAGTGAAAACTGCAGGAAATTCATACCGGCACTAAGTAACAGACTGAGAAACTAGAGTAAAATTTCTCCTGCAACCTGTTCCATTTGAGTTAGAAGAACGAACGTCTCTCAACATAGTTCTGAGAGATAATAGTGTGTGAAAACCGTTCTTCATCTAGCTTGTTGGGAACAAAAGTTTTCTTTTCAGTTGCTAACTCCATTCCATACATATATATGGGGAGGTCCTAGCTCCAACTCGGTTTTACAGTGAAAACTGCAGAAACATCAAACCAGCAGTAGGGAACAGACTGAGAATCCAGAGTAAATGTTTCTCCTACAACCCGTTCCATTTGTGCTAGATGAACGAACGTCTCTCCACATGCTCAGTTCTGAGAGATAAGTGTGTGTTTAAGCCGTCCTTCACCTAGCTTGTTGGGAACACAAAGTTTCTTTTCAGTTGCAAACTCCACTCCATACATATATATTGGGGAGGTACTACCTCCAAATTGGTTTTACAGTGAAAACTGCAGGAACATCAAACCGGCACTAGGAAACAGACCGAGAAACCAGAGTAAAAGCTTTTCCTGCAACCCGTTCCCTTTGTGCTAGATGAACGAACGTCTCTCCACATGCTCAGTTCTGAGAGAAAATTGTGTGTGAAAGCCGTCCTTCACCTAGATTGTAGGCAACACAAAGTTTCTTTTCAGTTGCAAAAGTCAATCCATACATATATATGAGGAGGTACTATTTCCAACTCGGTTTTACAGTGAAAAATGCAGGAAATTCAAACCGGGACTAAGTAACAGTCTGAGAAACTAGAGTAAAATTTCTCCTGCAACCTGTTCCATTTGAGGTAGAACAACGAACGTCTCTCAACATAGTTCTGAGAGATAAGTGTGTGTGAAAGCCATCCTTCACCAAGCTTGTTGGGAACAAAAAATTTCTTTTTAGTTGCTAACTCCATTCCATACATATATATTGGGAGGTCCTAGCTCCAACTCGGTTTTACAGTGAAAACTGCAGGAACTTCAAACCGGCACTAGGAAACACACTGAGAATCCAGAGTAAAAGTTTCTTCTGCAACCGTTCCTTTTTCGTTAGACGAAAGGACGTCTCTCAAAATGCTCAGTTGTGAGAGATAAGTGTGTGTGAACGCCGTTCTTCACCTATCTTGTTTTGAATACAAAGTTTCTTTACAGTTGGAAACTCCATTCCATACATATATATGGGGAGGTACTAGCTCCAACTCGGTTTAACAGTGAAAACTGCAGGAACTTCAAACCGGCACTAGGAAACAGTCTGAGAAAACTGAGTAAATGTTTCTCCTGCAACCCGTTCCTTTTGCGCTAGATGAACGTACGTCTCTCCACATGCTCATTTCTGAGAGATATGTGTGTGTAAAAGCCGTCCTTCACCTAGCTTGTTGGGAACACAAAGTTTCTTTTCAGTTGTAAACTCCACTCCATACAAATATATGGGGAGGTACTAGCTCCAAATCTGTTTTACAGTGTAAACTGCAAGAAATTCATACCGGCACTAGGATACATACTGAGAACCAGAGAATAAATATCACCTGTAACCCGTTCCATTATTGATAGATGAACGAACGTCTCTCCACATGCTCAGATCTGAGAGATAAGTGTGTGTGAAAGCCATCCTTCATCTAGCTTGTTGGAAACACAAAGTTTCTTTTCAGTTGCAAAAGTCACTCCATACATATATATGAGGAGGTACTATTTCCAACTCGGTTTTACAGTGAAAACTGCAGGAAATTCATACCGGCACTAAGTAACAGACTGAGAAACTAGAGTAAAATTTCTCCTGCAACCTGTTCCATTTGAGGTAGAAGAACGAACGTCTCTCAACATAGTTCTGAGAGATAATAGTGTGTGAAAACCGTTCTTCATCTAGCTTGTTGGGAACAAAAGTTTTCTTTTCAGTTGCTAACTCCATTCCATACATATATATGGGGAGGTCCTAGCTCCAACTCGGTTTTACAGTGAAAACTGCAGGAACATCAAACCAGCAGTAGGGAACAGACTGAGAATCCAGAGTAAATGTTTCTCCTACAACCCGTTCCATTTGTGCTAGATGAACGAACGTCTCTCCACATGCTCAGTTCTGAGAGATAAGTGTGTGTTTAAGCCGTCCTTCACCTAGCTTGTTGGGAACACAAAGTTTCTTTTCAGTTGCAAACTCCACTCCATACATATATATTGGGGAGGTACTATCTCCAAATTGGTTTTACAGTGAAAACTGCAGGAACTTCAAACCGGCACTAGGAAACAGACCGAGAAACCAGAGTAAAAGTTTTTCCTGCAACCCGTTCCCTTTGTGCTAGATGAACGAACGTCTCTCCACATGCTCAGTTCTGAGAGATAAGTGTGTGTTTAAGCCGTCCTTCACCTAGCTTGTTGGGAACACAAAGTTTCTTTTCAGTTGCAAACTCCACTCCATACATATATATTGGGGAGGTACTATCTCCAAATTGGTTTTACAGTGAAAACTGCAGGAACTTCAAACCGGCACTAGGAAACAGACCGAGAAACCAGAGTAAAAGTTTTTCCTGCAACCCGTTCCCTTTGTGCTAGATGAACGAACGTCTCTCCACATGCTCAGTTCTGAGAGAAAATTGTGTGTGAAAGCCGTCCTTCACCTAGATTGTAGGGAACACAAAGTTTCTTTTCAGTTGCAAAAGTCACTCCATACATATATATGAGGAGGTACTATTTCCAACTCGGTTTTACAGTGAAAAATGCAGGAAATTCAAACCGGGACTAAGTAACAGACTGAGAAACTAGAGTAAAATTTCTCCTGCAACCTGTTCCATTTGAGGTAGAAGAACGAACGTCTCTCAACATAGTTCTGAGAGATAAGTGTGTGTGAAAGCCATCCTTCACCAAGCTTGTTGGGAACAAAAAATTTCTTTTTAGTTGCTAACACCATTCCATACATATATATGGGGAGGTCCTAGCTCCAACTCGGTTTTACAGTGAAAACTGCAGGAACTTCAAACCGGCACTAGGAAACACACTGAGAATCCAGAGTAAAAGTTTCTTCTGCAACCGTTCCTTTTTCGTTAGACGAAAGGACGTCTCTCAAAATGCTCAGTTGTGAGAGATAAGTGTGTGTGAACGCCGTTCTTCACCTATCTTGTTTTGAATACAAAGTTTCTTTTCAGTTGGAAACTCCATTCCATACATATATATGGGGAGGTACTAGCTCCAACTCGGTTTAACAGTGAAAACTGCAGGAACTTCAAACCGGCACTAGGAAACAGTCTGAGAAAACTGAGTAAATGTTTCTCCTGCAACCCGTTCCTTTTGCGCTAGATGAACGTACGTCTCTCCACATGCTCAGTTCTGAGAGATATGTGAGTGTGAAAGCCGTCCATCACGTAGCTTGTTGGGAACACAAAGTTTCTTTTCAGTTGCAAACTCCAATTCATACATATATATGGGGAGGTACTAGCTCCAACTCGGTTTTACGGTGTAAACTGCAGGAACTTCAAACCGGCACTAGGAATCAGACTGAGAAACCAGAGTAAAAGTTTCTCTTGCAACCCGTTCCGTTTGTGCTATATGAACGAAATTCTCTCCACATGCTCACTTCTGAGAGATAAGTGTGTGTGTAAACCATCCTTCACCTAGCTTGTTGGGAACACAAAGATTCTGTTCAGTTGCAAATTCCACTCCATACATATATATGGGGAGGTATTAACTCCAACCTGCGTTTATAGTGAAAACTGCAGAAACTTCAAACAGGCACTAGGAAACAGACTGAGAAACCAGAGTAAATTTTTCTCCTGCAATCCATTCCGTTTTTGCTAGATGAACGAACGTCTCACCACATGCTGAGTTCTGAGAGAAATGTTTGTGGGTAAGCCGTACGTCATCTAGCTTGTTGGGAATACAAAGTTTCATTTCAGTTGCAAACTCCACTCCGACAATATCTATGGGGAGATACTAGCTCCAACTCGAGTTCACAGTTAAAACTGCAGGAACTTCAAACCGGCACTAGGAAACAGACTGAGAAACCAGATTAATAGTTTCTCCTGCAACCCGTTCCGTTTGCGCTAGATGAACAAAAGTCTCTCAACATGCTCAATTCAGAGTGATAAGTGTGCGTGAAAGCTGTCCTTCACCTAGCTTGTTGGGTACACAAAGTTTCTTTTCAGTTGCTAATTCCACCCAATACATATCTATGGGGAGTTACTAGCTCCAACTCGCTTTTACACAGAATACTGCAGGAACTTCAAACCGGCACTAGGAAACAGACTGAGAAACCAGAGTAAAAGTTTCCCTGCAACCCGTTACCTTTGTGCTAGATGAACGAACGTCTCTCCACATGCTCAGTTCTGACAGAAAAGTGTGTGTGAAAGCAGTAGCTCACCTAGATTGTAGGGAACACAAAGTTTGTTTTCAGTTGCTAACTCCACTCCATACATATCTATAGGGAGGTACTAGCTCCAACTCGGTTTTACAGTGAAAATTGCAGGAACTTGAAAACGGATCTAGGAAACAGACTGAGAAACCAGAGTAAAAGTTTATCCTGCAACCCGTTCCATTTTTGCAAGATGAACGGACGTCTCTCCACATGCTCAGTTCTGAGAGATATTTGTGTGTGAAAGCCAACCTTCACCTAGATTGTTGGTAACACAAAGTTTCTTTTCATTTGCCAATTCCACTGCATACATATACATGGGTAGGTCCTAGCTCCAACACGGTTTTACAGTGAAAAATGCAGGAACTTCAAACCGGCAGTAGGAAACAGACTGAGAAACCAGAGTAAAAGTTTCTCCTGCAACCCGTACCCTTTGTGCTATATGAACGAACGTCTCTCCACATGCTCAGTTCTGAAAGATAAGTGTGTGTTTAAGCCGTCCTTCACCTAGCTTGTTAGAAACACAAAGTTTCTTTTCAGTAGCAAAAGTCACTCCATACATATATATGAGGAGGTACTATTTCCAACTCGGTTTTACAGTGAAAACTGCAGGAAATTCTTACCGGCACTAAGTAACAGACTGAGAAACTAGAGTAAAATTTCTCCTGCAACCTGTTCCATTTGAGGTAGAAGAACGAAAGTCTCTCAACATAGTTCTGAGTGAAGTGTGTGTGTGAAAGCCGTTCTTCACCTAGCTTGTTGGGAACACAAATTTTCTTTTCAGTTGCTAACTCCTTTCCATACATATATATGGGGAGGTCCTAGCTCCAACTCGGTTTTAAGTGAAAACTGCGGGAACAACAAACCGGCACTAGGGAACAGACTGAGAAAGCAGAGAAAAAGTGTCTCCTGCAACCCGTTCCCTTGGTGCTAGATGAACGAACGTCTCTCCACATGCTCAGTTTTGAGAGATAAGTGTGTGTTTAAGCCGTCCTTCACCTAGCTTGTTGGGAACACTAAGTTTCTTTTCAGTTGCAAACTCCACTCCATACATATATATTGGGGAGGTACTATCCCCAAATTGGTTTTACAGTGAAAAATGCAGGAACTTCAAACCGGCACTAGGAAATAGCCTGAGAAACCAGAGTAAAAGTTTCCCTGCAACCCGTTCCCTTTGTGCTAGATGAACAAAAGTCTCTCCACATGCTCAGTTCTGAGAGAAAAGTGTGTGTGAAAGCAGTCCTTCACCTAGATTGTAGGGAACACAAAGTTTGTTTACAGTTGCTAACTCCACTCCATACATATCTATAGGGAGGTACTAGCTCCAACTCGGTTTTACAGTGAAAATTGCAGGAACTTGAAAACGGATCTAGGAAACAGACTGGGAAACCAGAGTAAAAGTTTATCCTGCAACCCGTTCCATTTTTGCTAGATGAACGAACGTCTCTCCACGTGCTCAGTTCTGAGAGTTAGTTGTGTGTGAAAGCCAACCTTCACCTAGCTTGTTGGTAACACAATGTTTCTTTTCATTTGCCAATTCCACTGCATACATATACATGGGTAGGTCCTAGCTCCAACTCGGTTTTACAGTGAAAACTGCAGGAACTTCAAACCGGCACTAGGAAACAGACTGATAAACTAGAGTAAAATTTCTCCTGCAAACCGTTACATTTGTGCTAGATGAAGGAACGTCTCTCCACATGCTCAGTTCTGAGAGATAAGTGTGTGTGAAAGCCGTCCTTCACCTAGCTTGTTGGGAACACAAAGTTTCTTTTCAGTTGCAAAAGTCACTCCATACATATATATGAGGTGGTACTATTTCCAACTCGGTTTTACATTGAAAACTGCAGGAAATTCAAACCGGCACTAAGTAACAGACTGAGAAATTAGAGTAAAATATCTCCTGCAACCTGTTCCATTTGAGGTACAAGAAGGAACGACTCTCAACATAGTACTGAGAGATAAGTGTGTGTGAAAGCCATTCTTCACCAAGCTTGTTGGGAACAAAAAATTTCTTTTTAGTTGCTAACTCCATTCCATAAATATATATAGGGAGGTCCTAGCTCCAACTCGGTTTTACAGTGAAAACTGCAGGAACTTCAAACCGGCACTAGGAAACAGTCTGAGAAAACTGAGTAAATGTTTCTCCTGCAACCCGTTCCTTTTGCGCTAGATGAACGTACGTCTCTCCACATGCTCATTTCTGAGAGATATGTGTGTGTAAAAGCCGTCCTTCACCTAGCTTGTTGGGAACACAAAGTTTCTTTTCAGTTGTAAACTCCACTCCATACAAATATATGGGGAGGTACTAGCTCCAAATCTGTTTTACAGTGTAAACTGCAAGAAATTCATACCGGCTCTAGGATACATACTGAGAACCAGAGAATAAATATCACCTGTAACCCGTTCCATTATTGATAGATGAACGAACGTCTCTCCACATGCTCAGATCTGAGAGATAAGTGTGTGTGAAAGCCATCCTTCATCTAGCTTGTTGGAAACACAAAGTTTCTTTTCAGTTGCAAAAGTCACTCCATACATATATATGAGGAGGTACTATTTCCAACTCGGTTTTACAGTGAAAACTGCAGGAAATTCATACCGGCACTAAGTAACAGACTGAGAAACTAGAGTAAAATTTCTCCTGCAACCTGTCCCATTTGAGGTAGAAGAACGAACGTCTCTCAACATAGTTCTGAGAGATAATAGTGTGTGAAAACCGTTCTTCATCTAGCTTGTTGGGAACAAAAGTTTTCTTTTCAGTTGCTAACTCCATTCCATACATATATATGGGGAGGTCCTAGCTCCAACTCGGTTTTACAGTGAAAACTGCAGGAACATCAAACCAGCAGTAGGGAACAGACTGAGAATCCAGAGTAAATGTTTCTCCTACAACCCGTTCCATTTGTGCTAGATGAACGAACGTCTCTCCACATGCTCAGTTCTGAGAGATAAGTGTGTGTTTAAGCCGTCCTTCACCTAGCTTGTTGGGAACACAAAGTTTCTTTTCAGTTGCAAACTCCACTCCATACATATATATTGGGGAGGTACTATCTCCAAATTGGTTTTACAGTGAAAACTGCAGGAACTTCAAACCGGCACTAGGAAACAGACCGAGAAACCAGAGTAAAAGTTTTTCCTGCAACCCGTTCCCTTTGTGCTAGATGAACGAACGTCTCTCCACATGCTCAGTTCTGAGAGATAAGTGTGTGTTTAAGCCGTCCTTCACCTAGCTTGTTGGGAACACAAAGTTTCTTTTCAGTTGCAAACTCCACTCCATACATATATATTGGGGAGGTACTATCTCCAAATTGGTTTTACAGTGAAAACTGCAGGAACTTCAAACCGGCACTAGGAAACAGACCGAGAAACCAGAGTAAAAGTTTTTCCTGCAACCCGTTCCCTTTGTGCTAGATGAACGAACGTCTCTCCACATGCTCAGTTCTGAGAGATAAGTGTGTGTTTAAGCCGTCCTTCACCTAGCTTGTTGGGAACACAAAGTTTCTTTTCAGTTGCAAACTCCACTCCATACATATATATTGGGGAGGTACTATCTCCAAATTGGTTTTACAGTGAAAACTGCAGGAACTTCAAACCGGCACTAGGAAACAGACCGAGAAACCAGAGTAAAAGTTTTTCCTGCAACCCGTTCCCTTTGTGCTAGATGAACGAACGTCTCTCCACATGCTCAGTTCTGAGAGATAAGTGTGTGTTTAAGCCGTCCTTCACCTAGCTTGTTGGGAACACAAAGTTTCTTTTCAGTTGCAAACTCCACTCCATACATATATATTGGGGAGGTACTATCTCCAAATTGGTTTTACAGTGAAAACTGCAGGAACTTCAAACCGGCACTAGGAAACAGACCGAGAAACCAGAGTAAAAGTTTTTCCTGCAACCCGTTCCCTTTGTGCTAGATGAACGAACGTCTCTCCACATGCTCAGTTCTGAGAGAAAATTGTGTGTGAAAGCCGTCCTTCACCTAGATTGTAGGGAACACAAAGTTTCTTTTCAGTTGCAAAAGTCACTCCATACATATATATGAGGAGGTACTATTTCCAACTCGGTTTTACAGTGAAAAATGCAGGAAATTCAAACCGGGACTAAGTAACAGACTGAGAAACTAGAGTAAAATTTCTCCTGCAACCTGTTCCATTTGAGGTAGAAGAACGAACGTCTCTCAACATAGTTCTGAGAGATAAGTGTGTGTGAAAGCCATCCTTCACCAAGCTTGTTGGGAACAAAAAATTTCTTTTTAGTTGCTAACACCATTCCATACATATATATGGGGAGGTCCTAGCTCCAACTCGGTTTTACAGTGAAAACTGCAGGAACTTCAAACCGGCACTAGGAAACACACTGAGAATCCAGAGTAAAAGTTTCTTCTGCAACCGTTCCTTTTTCGTTAGACGAAAGGACGTCTCTCAAAATGCTCAGTTGTGAGAGATAAGTGTGTGTGAACGCCGTTCTTCACCTATCTTGTTTTGAATACAAAGTTTCTTTTCAGTTGGAAACTCCATTCCATACATATATATGGGGAGGTACTAGCTCCAACTCGGTTTAACAGTGAAAACTGCAGGAACTTCAAACCGGCACTAGGAAACAGTCTGAGAAAACTGAGTAAATGTTTCTCCTGCAACCCGTTCCTTTTGCGCTAGATGAACGTACGTCTCTCCACATGCTCAGTTCTGAGAGATATGTGAGTGTGAAAGCCGTCCATCACGTAGCTTGTTGGGAACACAAAGTTTCTTTTCAGTTGCAAACTCCAATTCATACATATATATGGGGAGGTACTAGCTCCAACTCGGTTTTACGGTGTAAACTGCAGGAACTTCAAACCGGCACTAGGAATCAGACTGAGAAACCAGAGTAAAAGTTTCTCTTGCAACCCGTTCCGTTTGTGCTATATGAACGAAATTCTCTCCACATGCTCACTTCTGAGAGATAAGTGTGTGTGTAAACCATCCTTCACCTAGCTTGTTGGGAACACAAAGATTCTGTTCAGTTGCAAATTCCACTCCATACATATATATGGGGAGGTATTAACTCCAACCTGCGTTTATAGTGAAAACTGCAGAAACTTCAAACAGGCACTAGGAAACAGACTGAGAAACCAGAGTAAATTTTTCTCCTGCAATCCATTCCGTTTTTGCTAGATGAACGAACGTCTCACCACATGCTGAGTTCTGAGAGAAATGTTTGTGGGTAAGCCGTACGTCATCTAGCTTGTTGGGAATACAAAGTTTCATTTCAGTTGCAAACTCCACTCCGACAATATCTATGGGGAGATACTAGCTCCAACTCGAGTTCACAGTTAAAACTGCAGGAACTTCAAACCGGCACTAGGAAACAGACTGAGAAACCAGATTAATAGTTTCTCCTGCAACCCGTTCCGTTTGCGCTAGATGAACAAAAGTCTCTCAACATGCTCAATTCAGAGTGATAAGTGTGCGTGAAAGCTGTCCTTCACCTAGCTTGTTGGGTACACAAAGTTTCTTTTCAGTTGCTAATTCCACCCAATACATATCTATGGGGAGTTACTAGCTCCAACTCGCTTTTACACAGAATACTGCAGGAACTTCAAACCGGCACTAGGAAACAGACTGAGAAACCAGAGTAAAAGTTTCCCTGCAACCCGTTACCTTTGTGCTAGATGAACGAACGTCTCTCCACATGCTCAGTTCTGACAGAAAAGTGTGTGTGAAAGCAGTCCCTCACCTAGATTGTAGGGAACACAAAGTTTGTTTTCAGTTGCTAACTCCACTCCATACATATCTATAGGGAGGTACTAGCTCCAACTCGGTTTTACAGTGAAAATTGCAGGAACTTGAAAACGGATCTAGGAAACAGACTGAGAAACCAGAGTAAAAGTTTATCCTGCAACCCGTTCCATTTTTGCAAGATGAACGGACGTCTCTCCACATGCTCAGTTCTGAGAGATATTTCTGTGTGAAAGCCAACCTTCACCTAGATTGTTGGTAACACAAAGTTTCTTTTCATTTGCCAATTCCACTGCATACATATACATGGGTAGGTCCTAGCTCCAACACGGTTTTACAGTGAAAAATGCAGGAACTTCAAACCGGCAGTAGGAAACAGACTGAGAAACCAGAGTAAAAGTTTCTCCTGCAACCCGTTCCCTTTGTGCTATATGAACGAACGTCTCTCCACATGCTCAGTTCTGAAAGATAAGTGTGTGTTTAAGCCGTCCTTCACCTAGCTTGTTAGAAACACAAAGTTTCTTTTCAGTAGCAAAAGTCACTCCATACATATATATGAGGAGGTACTATTTCCAACACGGTTTTACAGTGAAAACTGCAGGAAATTCTTACCGGCACTAAGTAACAGACTGAGAAACTAGAGTAAAATTTCTCCTGCAACCTGTTCCATTTGAGGTAGAAGAACGAAAGTCTCTCAACATAGTTCTGAGTGAAGTGTGTGTGTGAAAGCCGTTCTTCACCTAGCTTGTTGGGAACACAAATTTTCTTTTCAGTTGCTAACTCCTTTCCATACATATATATGGGGAGGTCCTAGCTCCAACTCGGTTTTAAGTGAAAACTGCAGGAACAACAAACCGGCACTAGGGAACAGAATGAGAAAGCAGAGAAAAAGTGTCTCCTGCAACCCGTTCCCTTGGTGCTAGATGAAGGAACGTCTCTCCACATGCTCAGTTTTGAGAGATAAGTGTGTGTTTAAGCCGTCCTTCACCTAGCTTGTTGGGAACACTAAGTTTCTTTTCAGTTGCAAACTCCACTCCATACATATATATTGGGGAGGTACTATCCCCAAATTGGTTTTACAGTGAAAACTGCAGGAACTTCAAACCGGCACTAGGAAATAGCCTGAGAAACCAGAGTAAAAGTTTCCCTGCAACCCGTTCCCTTTGTGCTAGATGAACAAAAGTCTCTCCACATGCTCAGTTCTGAGAGAAAAGTGTGTGTGAAAGCAGTCCTTCACCTAGATTGTAGGGAACACAAAGTTTGTTTACAGTTGCTAACTCCACTCCATACATATCTATAGGGAGGTACTAGCTCCAACTCGGTTTTACAGTGAAAATTGCAGGAACTTGAAAACGGATCTAGGAAACAGACTGGGAAACCAGAGTAAAAGTTTATCCTGCAACCCGTTCCATTTTTGCTAGATGAACGAACGTCTCTCCACGTGCTCAGTTCTGAGAGTTAGTTGTGTGTGAAAGCCAACCTTCACCTAGCTTGTTGGTAACACAATGTTTCTTTTCATTTGCCAATTCCACTGCATACATATACATGGGTAGGTCCTAGCTCCAACTCGGTTTTACAGTGAAAACTGCAGGAACTTCAAACCGGCACTAGGAAACAGACTGATAAACTAGAGTAAAATTTCTCCTGCAACCCGTTACATTTGTGCTAGATGAAGGAACGTCTCTCCACATGCTCAGTTCTGAGAGATAAGTGTGTGTGAAAGCCGTCCTTCACCTAGCTTGTTGGGAACACAAAGTTTCTTTTCAGTTGCAAAAGTCACTCCATACATATATATGAGGTGGTACTATTTCCAACCCGGTTTTACATTGAAAACTGCAGGAAATTCAAACCGGCACTAAGTAACAGACTGAGAAACTAGAGTAAAATATCTCCTGCAACCTGTTCCATTTGAGGTACAAGAAGGAACGTCTCTCAACATAGTTCTGAGAGATAAGTGTGTGTGAAAGCCATTCATCACCAAGCTTGTTGGGAACAAAAAATTTCTTTTTAGTTGCTAACTCCATTCCATAAATATATATAGGGAGGTCCTAGCTCCAACTCGGTTTTACAGTGAAAACTGCAGGAACTTCAAACCGGCACTAGGAAACAGTCTGAGAAAACTGAGTAAATGTTTCTCCTGCAACCCGTTCCTTTTGCGCTAGATGAACGTACGTCTCTCCACATGCTCATTTCTGAGAGATATGTGTGTGTAAAAGCCGTCCTTCACCTAGCTTGTTGGGAACACAAAGTTTCTTTTCAGTTGGAAACTCCATTCCATATATGTATATGGGGAGGTACTAGCTCCAACACGGTTTAACAGTGAAAACTGCAGGAACTTCAAACCGGCACTAGGAAACAGTCTGAGAAAACTGCTTAAAAGTTTCTCCTGCATCCCGTTCCCTTTGCGCTAGATGAACGAACGTCTCTCCACATGCTCATTTCTGAGAGATATGTGTGTGTTAAAGCCGTCCTTCACCTAGCTTGTTGGGAACACAAAGTTTCTTTTCAGTTGTAAACTCCACTCCATACAAATATATGGGGAGGTACTAGCTCCAAATCTGTTTTACAGTGTAAACTGCAAGAAATTCATACTGGCACTAGGATACATACTGAGAACCAGAGAATAAATATCACCTGTAACCCGTTCCATTATTGATAGATGAACGAACGTCTCTCCACATGCTCAGATCTGAGAGATAAGTGTGTGTGAAAGCCATCCTTCATCTAGCTTGTTGGAAACACAAAGTTTCTTTTCAGTTACAAAAGTCACTCCATACATATATATGAGGAGGTACTATTTCCAACTCGGTTTTACAGTGAAAACTGCAGGAAATTCATACCGGCACTAAGTAACAGACTGAGAAACTAGAGTAAAATTTCTCCTGCAACCTGTTCCATTTGAGGTAGAAGAACGAACGTCTCTCAACATAGTTCTGAGAAATAATAGTGTGTGAAAACCGTTCTTCATCTAGCTTGTTAGGAACAAAAGTTTTCTTTTCAGTTGCTAACTCCATTCCATACATATATATGGGGAGGTCCTAACTCCAACTCGGTTTTACAGTGAAAACTGCAGGAACATCAAACCAGCAGTAGGGAACAGACTGAGAATCCAGAGTAAATGTTTCTCCTACAACCCGTTCCATTTGTGCTAGATGAACGAACGTCTCTCCACATGCTCAGTTCTGAGAGATAAGTGTGTGTTAAAGCCGTCCTTCACCTAGCTTGTTGGGAACACAAAGTTTCTTTTCAGTTGCAAACTCCACTCCATACATATATATTGTGGTGGTACTATCTCCAAATTGGTTTTACAGTGAAAACTGCAGGAACTACAAACCGGCACTAGGAAACAGACCGAGAAACCAGAGTAAAACTTTTTCCTGCAACCCGTTCCCTTTGTGCTAGATGAACGAACGTCTCTCCACATGCTCAGTTCTGAGAGATAAGTGTGTGTTTAAGCCGTCCTTCACCTAGCTTGTTGGGAACACAAAGTTTCTTTTCAGTTGCAAACTCCACTCCATACATATATATTGGGGAGGTACTATCTCCAAATTGGTTTTACAGTGAAAACTGCAGGAACTTCAAACCGGCACTAGGAAACAGACTGAGAAACCAGAGTAAAAGTTTCTCCTGCAACCGTTCCCTTTGTGCTAGATGAACGAACGTCTCTCCACATGCTCAGTTCTGAGAGAAAATTGTGTGTGAAAGCCGTCCTTCACCTAGATTGTAGGGAACACAAAGTTTCTTTTCAGTTGCAAAAGTCACTCCATACATATATATGAGGAGGTACTATTTCCAACTCGGTTTTACAGTGAAAAATGCAGGAAATTCAAACCGGGACTAAGTAACAGACTGAGAAACTAGAGTAAAATTTCTCCTGCAACCTGTTCCATTTGAGGTAGAAGAACGAACGTCTCTCAACATAGTTCTGAGAGATAAGTGTGTGTGAAAGCCATTCTTCACCAAGCTTGTTGGGAACAAAAAATTTCTTTTTAGTTGCTAACTCCATTCCATACATATATATGGGGAGGTCCTAGCTCCAACTCGGTTTTACAGTGAAAACTGCAGGAACTTCAAACCGGCACTAGGAAACACACTGAGAATCCAGAGTAAAAGTTTCTTCTGCAACCGTTCCTTTTTCGTTAGACGAAAGGACGTCTCTCAAAATGCTCAGTTGTGAGAGATAAGTGTGTGTGAACGCCGTTCTTCACCTATCTTGTTTTGAATACAAAGTTTCCTTTCAGTTGGAAACTCCATTCCATACATATATATGGGGAGGTACTAGCTCCAACTCGGTTTAACAGTGAAAACTGCAGGAACTTCAAACCGGCACTAGGAAACAGTCTGAGAAAACTGAGTAAATGTTTCTCCTGCAACCCGTTCCTTTTGCGCTAGATGAACGTACGTCTCTCCACATGCTCAGTTCTGAGAGATATGTGAGTGTGAAAGCCGTCCATCACGTAGCTTGTTGGGAACACAAAGTTTCTTTTCAGTTGCAAACTCCAATTCATACATATATATGGGGAGGTACTAGCTCCAACTCGGTTTTACGGTGTAAACTGCAGGAACTTCAAACCGGCACTAGGAATCAGACTCAGAAACCAGAGTAAAAGTTTCTCTTTCAACCCGTTCCGTTTGTGCTATATGAACGAAATTCTCTCCACATGCTCACTTCTGAGAGATAAGTGTGTGTGTAAACCATCCTTCACCTAGCTTGTTGGGAACACAAAGATTCTGTTCAGTTGCAAATTCCACTCCATACATATATATGGGGAGGTATTAACTCCAACCTGCGTTTATAGTGAAAACTGCAGAAACTTCAAACAGGCACTAGGAAACAGACTGAGAAACCAGAGTAAATTTTTCTCCTGCAATCCATTCCGTTTTTGCTAGATGAACGAACGTCTCACCACATGCTGAGTTCTGAGAGAAATATTTGTGGGTAAGCCGTACATCATCTAGCTTGTTGGGAATACAAAGTTTCATTTCAGTTGCAAACTCCACTCCGACAATATCTATGGGGAGATACTAGCTCCAACTCGAGTTCACAGTTAAAACTGCAGGAACTTCAAACCGGCACTAGGAAACAGACTGAGATACCAGATTAATAGTTTCTCCTGCAACCCGTTCCGTTTGCGCTAGATGAACAAAAGTCTCTCAACATGCTCAATTCAGAGTGATAAGTGTGCGTGAAAGCTGTCCTTCACCTAGCTTGTTGGGTACACAAAGTTTCTTTTCAGTTGCTAATTCCACCCAATACATATCTATGGGGAGTTACTAGCTCCAACTCGCTTTTACACAGAATACTGCAGGAACTTCAAACCGGCACTAGGAAACAGACTGAGAAACCAGAGTAAAAGTTTCCCTGCAACCCGTTACCTTTGTGCTAGATGAACGAACGTCTCTCCACATGCTCAGTTCTGACAGAAAAGTGTGTGTGAAAGCAGTCCCTCACCTAGATTGTAGGGAACACAAAGTTTGTTTTCAGTTGCTAACTCCACTGCATACATATCTATAGGGAGGTACTAGCTCCAACTCGGTTTTACAGTGAAAATTGCAGGAACTTGAAAACGGATCTAGGAAACAGACTGAGAAACCAGAGTAAAAGTTTATCCTGCAACCCGTTCCATTTTTGCTAGATGAACGAACGTCTCTCCACATGCTCAGTTCTGAGAGATAGTTGTGTGTGAAAGCCAACCTTCACCTAGATTGTTGGTAACACAAAGTTTCTTTTCATTTGCCAATTCCACTGCATACATATACATGGGTAGGTCCTAGCTCCAACTCGGTTTTACAGTGAAAAATGCAGGAACTTCAAACCGGCAGTAGGAAACAGACTGAGAAACCAGAGTAAAAGTTTCTCCTGCAACCCGTTCCCTTTGTGCTATATGAACGAACGTCTCTCCACATGCTCAGTTCTGAAAGATAAGTGTGTGTTTAAGCCGTCCTTCACCTAGCTTGTTAGAAACACAAAGTTTCTTTTCAGTAGCAAAAGTCACTCCATACATATATATGAGGTGGTACTATTTCCAACTCGGTTTTACAGTGAAAACTGCAGGAAATTCTTACCGGCACTAAGTAACAGACTGAGAAACTAGAGTAAAATTTCTCCTGCAACCTGTTCCATTTGAGGTAGAAGAACGAAAGTCTCTCAACATAGTTCTGAGTGAAGTGTGTGTGTGAAAGCCGTTCTTCACCTAGCTTGTTGGGAACACAAATTTTCTTTTCAGTTGCTAACTCCTTTCCATACATATATATGGGGAGGTCCTAGCTCCAACTCGGTTTTAAGTGAAAACTGCAGGAACATCAAACCGGCACTAGGGAACAGACAGAAACCAGAGTAAATGTTTCTCCTACAACCCGTTCCATTTGTGCTAGATGAACGAACGTCTCTCCACATGCTCAGTTTTGAGAGAAAATTGTGTGTGAAAGCCGTCCTTCACCTAGATTGTAGGGAACACAAAGTTTCTTTTCAGTTGCAAAAGTCACTCCATACATATATATGAGGAGGTACTATTTCCAACTCGGTTTTACAGTGAAAAATGCAGGAAATTCAAACCGGGACTAAGTAACAGACTGAGAAACTAGAGTAAAATTTCTCCTGCAACCTGTTCCATTTGAGGTAGAAGAACGAACGTCTCTCAACATAGTTCTGAGAGATAAGTGTGTGTGAAAGCCATTCTTCACCAAGCTTGTTGGGAACAAAAAATTTCTTTTTAGTTGCTAACTCCATTCCATACATATATATGGGGAGGTCCTAGCTCCAACTCGGTTTTACAGTGAAAACTGCAGGAACTTCAAACCGGCACTAGGAAACACACTGAGAATCCAGAGTAAAAGTTTCTTCTGCAACCGTTCCTTTTTCGTTAGACGAAAGGACGTCTCTCAAAATGCTCAGTTGTGAGAGATAAGTGTGTGTGAACGCCGTTCTTCACCTATCTTGTTTTGAATACAAAGTTTCCTTTCAGTTGGAAACTCCATTCCATACATATATATGGGGAGGTACTAGCTCCAACTCGGTTTAACAGTGAAAACTGCAGGAACTTCAAACCGGCACTAGGAAACAGTCTGAGAAAACTGAGTAAATGTTTCTCCTGCAACCCGTTCCTTTTGCGCTAGATGAACGTACGTCTCTCCACATGCTCAGTTCTGAGAGATATGTGAGTGTGAAAGCCGTCCATCACGTAGCTTGTTGGGAACACAAAGTTTCTTTTCAGTTGCAAACTCCAATTCATACATATATATGGGGAGGTACTAGCTCCAACTCGGTTTTACGGTGTAAACTGCAGGAACTTCAAACCGGCACTAGGAATCAGACTCAGAAACCAGAGTAAAAGTTTCTCTTTCAACCCGTTCCGTTTGTGCTATATGAACGAAATTCTCTCCACATGCTCACTTCTGAGAGATAAGTGTGTGTGTAAACCATCCTTCACCTAGCTTGTTGGGAACACAAAGATTCTGTTCAGTTGCAAATTCCACTCCATACATATATATGGGGAGGTATTAACTCCAACCTGCGTTTATAGTGAAAACTGCAGAAACTTCAAACAGGCACTAGGAAACAGACTGAGAAACCAGAGTAAATTTTTCTCCTGCAATCCATTCCGTTTTTGCTAGATGAACGAACGTCTCACCACATGCTGAGTTCTGAGAGAAATATTTGTGGGTAAGCCGTACATCATCTAGCTTGTTGGGAATACAAAGTTTCATTTCAGTTGCAAACTCCACTCCGACAATATCTATGGGGAGATACTAGCTCCAACTCGAGTTCACAGTTAAAACTGCAGGAACTTCAAACCGGCACTAGGAAACAGACTGAGATACCAGATTAATAGTTTCTCCTGCAACCCGTTCCGTTTGCGCTAGATGAACAAAAGTCTCTCAACATGCTCAATTCAGAGTGATAAGTGTGCGTGAAAGCTGTCCTTCACCTAGCTTGTTGGGTACACAAAGTTTCTTTTCAGTTGCTAATTCCACCCAATACATATCTATGGGGAGTTACTAGCTCCAACTCGCTTTTACACAGAATACTGCAGGAACTTCAAACCGGCACTAGGAAACAGACTGAGAAACCAGAGTAAAAGTTTCCCTGCAACCCGTTACCTTTGTGCTAGATGAACGAACGTCTCTCCACATGCTCAGTTCTGACAGAAAAGTGTGTGTGAAAGCAGTCCCTCACCTAGATTGTAGGGAACACAAAGTTTGTTTTCAGTTGCTAACTCCACTGCATACATATCTATAGGGAGGTACTAGCTCCAACTCGGTTTTACAGTGAAAATTGCAGGAACTTGAAAACGGATCTAGGAAACAGACTGAGAAACCAGAGTAAAAGTTTATCCTGCAACCCGTTCCATTTTTGCTAGATGAACGAACGTCTCTCCACATGCTCAGTTCTGAGAGATAGTTGTGTGTGAAAGCCAACCTTCACCTAGATTGTTGGTAACACAAAGTTTCTTTTCATTTGCCAATTCCACTGCATACATATACATGGGTAGGTCCTAGCTCCAACTCGGTTTTACAGTGAAAAATGCAGGAACTTCAAACCGGCAGTAGGAAACAGACTGAGAAACCAGAGTAAAAGTTTCTCCTGCAACCCGTTCCCTTTGTGCTATATGAACGAACGTCTCTCCACATGCTCAGTTCTGAAAGATAAGTGTGTGTTTAAGCCGTCCTTCACCTAGCTTGTTAGAAACACAAAGTTTCTTTTCAGTAGCAAAAGTCACTCCATACATATATATGAGGTGGTACTATTTCCAACTCGGTTTTACAGTGAAAAGTGCAGGAAATTCTTACCGGCACTAAGTAACAGACTGAGAAACTAGAGTAAAATTTCTCCTGCAACCTGTTCCATTTGAGGTAGAAGAACGAAAGTCTCTCAACATAGTTCTGAGTGAAGTGTGTGTGTGAAAGCCGTACTTCACCTAGCTTGTTGGGAACACAAATTTTCTTTTCAGTTGCTAACTCCTTTCCATACATATATATGGGGAGGTCCTAGCTCCAACTCGGTTTTAAGTGAAAACTGCAGGAACATCAAACCGGCACTAGGGAACAGACAGAAACCAGAGTAAATGTTTCTCCTACAACCCGTTCCATTTGTGCTAGATGAACGAACGTCTCTCCACATGCTCAGTTTTGAGAGATAAGTGTGTGTTTAAGCCGTCCTTCACCTAGCTTGTTGGGAACACTAAGTTTCTTTTCAGTTGCAAACTCCACTCCATACATATATATTGGGGAGGTACTATCCCCAAATTGGTTTTACAGTGAAAACTGCAGGAACTTCAAACCGGCACTAGGAAATAGCCTGAGAAACCAGAGTAAAAGTTTCCCTGCAACCCGTTCCCTTTGTGCTAGATGAACAAAAGTTTCTCCACATGCTCAGTTCTGAGAGAAAAGTGTGTGTGAAAGCTGTCCTTCACCTAGATTGTAGGGAACACAAAGTTTGTTTACAGTTGCTAACTCCACTCCATACATATCTATAGGGAGGTACTAGCTCCAACTCGGTTTTACAGTGAAAATTGCAGGAACTTGAAAACGGATCTAGGAAACAGACTGAGAAACCAGAGTAAAAGTTTATCCTGCAACCCGTTCCATTTTTGCTAGATGAACGGACGTCTCTCCACATGCTCAGTTCTGAGAGATAGTTGTGTGTGAAAGCCAACCTTCACCTAGCTTGTTGGTAACACAATGTTTCTTTTCATTTGCCAATTCCACTGCATACATATACATGGGTAGGTCCTAGCTCCAACTCGGTTTTACAGTGAAAACTGCAGGAACTTCAAACCGGCACTAGGAAACAGACTGATAAACTAGAGTAAAATTTCTCCTGCAACCCGTTACATTTGTGCTAGATGAAGGAACGTCTCTCCACATGCTCAGTTCTGAGAGATAAGTGTGTGTGAAAGCCGTCCTTCACCTAGCTTGTTGGGAACACAAAGTTTCTTTTCAGTTGCAAAAGTCACTCCATACATATATATGAGGTGGTACTATTTCCAACTCGGTTTTACAGTGAAAACTGCAGGAAATTCAAACCGGCACTAAGTAACAGACTGAGAAACTAGAGTAAAATTTCTCCTGCAACCTGTTCCATTTGAGGTACAAGAAGGAACGTCTCTCAACATAGTTCTGAGAGATAAGTGTGTGTGAAAGCCATTCATCACCAAGCTTGTTGGGAACAAAAAATTTCTTTTTAGTTGCTAACTCCATTCCATACATATATATGGGGAGGTCCTAGCTCCAACTCGGTTTTACAGTGAAAACTTCAGGAACTTCAAACCGGCACTAGGAAACAGACTTAGAAACCAGAGTAAAAGTTTATCCTGCAACCCGTTCCATTTTTGCTAGATGAACGAACGTCTCTCCACATGCTCAGTTCTGAGAGATAGTTGTGTGTGAAAGCCAACCTTCACCTAGCTTGTTGGTAACACAATGTTTCTTTTCATTTGCCAATTCCACTGCATACATATACATGGGTAGGTCCTAGCTCCAACTCGGTTTTACAGTGAAAACTGCAGGAACTTCAAACCGGCACTAGGAAACAGACTGATAAACTAGAGTAAAATTTCTCCTGCAACCCGTTACATTTGTGCTAGATGAAGGAACGTCTCTCCACATGCTCAGTTCTGAGAGATAAGTGTGTGTGAAAGCCGTCCTTCACCTAGCTTGTTGGGAACACAAAGTTTCTTTTCAGTTGCAAAAGTCACTCCATACATATATATGAGGTGGTACTATTTCCAACTCGGTTTTACAGTGAAAACTGCAGGAAATTCAAACCGGCACTAAGTAACAGACTGAGAAACTAGAGTAAAATTTCTCCTGCAACCTGTTCCATTTGAGGTACAAGAAGGAACGTCTCTCAACATAGTTCTGAGAGATAAGTGTGTGTGAAAGCCATTCATCACCAAGCTTGTTGGGAACAAAAAATTTCTTTTTAGTTGCTAACTCCATTCCATACATATATATGGGGAGGTCCTAGCTCCAACTCGGTTTTACAGTGAAAACTTCAGGAACTTCAAACCGGCACTAGGAAACACACTGAGAATCCAGAGTAAAAGTTTCTTCTGCAACCCGTTCGTTTTTCGCTAGACGAAAGGACGTCTCTCAAAATGCTCAGTTGTGAGAAATAATTGTGTGTGAACGCCGTTCTTCAACTATCTTGTTGGGAATACAAAGTTTCTTTTCAGTTGGAAACTCCATTCCATATATGTATATGGGGAGGTACTAGCTCCAACTCGGTTTAACAGTGAAAACTGCAGAAACATCAAACGGGCAATAGTAAACATACGGAGAAAACAGAGTAATAGTTTTTCCTGCAACTCGTTCCCTTTGTGCTACATGAGCGAACTTCACTCCACATGTTCAGATCTGAGAGATAATTGTGTGTGAAACCGTCTTCCACCTAGCTTGTTGGGTACACAAATTTTATTTTCAGTTGCAGACTCTATTTCATACATATCTATGGGGCGGTTCTAGCTCAAACTCTGTTTTACAGTGAAAACTGAAGGAACTTCAAACAGGCAGTAGGAAACAGACTGAGAACCCAGAGTAAAGTTTTCTCCTGCAATCCATTCCAATTTTGCTAGATGAACGAACGTCTCACCACATGTTGAGTTCTGAGAGATCTGTTTGTGTGTAAGCCGTACTTCGCCAAGTTTGTTGGGAATACAAAGCTTCTTTTCAGTTACCAAGTACATTCCATACATATATATGTGGAGATACTAACTACAACTCGGGTTTACAGTGAAAACTGCAGGAAATTCAAACCGGCACTAGGAAACATACTGAGAAACCAGAGAAAAACGTTCACCTGCAACCTATTCCCTTTGGGCTAGATGAAAGAACGTCTGTCTACATGCTCAGTTCTGAGAGATTAATGTGTGTGAAAGCCGTCCTTCACCTAGCTTGTTGGAAACACAATGTTTCTTTTAATTTGCCAATTCCACTCCATACATATATATGGGGAGGTACTAGCTCCAAATCGGTTTTACACTGAAAACTGCAGGAACTTCAAACCGGCACTAGGAAACAGACTGAGAAAGCTGAGTAAAAGTTTCTCCTGCAATCCGTTACTTTTGTGCTAGATGAAGGAACGTCTCTCCACATGCTTAGTTCTGAGAGATAAGTGTGTGTGAACGCCGTCCTTCACCTAGCTTGTTGGGAATACAAAGTTTCTTTTGAGTTGCAAACTACATTCCATACATATATATGGGAAATTACTAGCTCCAACTCGGTTTTACAGTGAAAACTGCAGGAACTTCAAACCGGCACTAGGAAACAGACTGAGAAACCAGAGTAAAAGTTTCCCCTGCAACCCGTTCCCTTTGTGCTAGATGAACGAACGTCTCTCCACATGCTCAGTTCTGAGAGATAAGTGTGTGTGAAAGCCGTCCTTCACCTAGCTTGTTAGAAACACAAAGTTTCCTTTCAGTAGCAAAAGTCACTCCATACATATATATGAGGAGGTACTATTTCCAACTCGGTTTTACAGTGAAAACTGCAGGAAATTCATACCGGCACTAAGTAACAGACTGAGAAAGTAGAGTAAAATTTCTCCTGCAACCTGTTCCATTTGAGGTAGAAGAACGAACGTCTTCAACATAGTTCTGAGTGAAAAGTGTGTGTGAAAGCGGTTCTTCACCTAGCTTGTTGGGAACACAAATTTTCTTTTCAGTTGCTAACTCCATTCCATACATATATATGGGGAGGTCCTAGCTCCAACTCGGTTTTACAGTGAAAACTGCAGGAACATCAAACCGGCACTAGGGAACAGACAGAAACCTGAGTAAATGTTTCTCCTACAACCCGTTCAATTTGTGCTAGATGAACGAACGTCTCTCCACATGCTCAGTTTTGAGAGATAAGTGTGAGTTTAAGCCGTCCTTCACCTAGCTTGTTGGGAACACTAAGTTTCTTTTCAGTTGGAAACTCCCCTCCATACATATATATTGGTGAGGTACTATCCCCAAATTGGTTTTACAGTGAAAACTGCAGGAACTTCAAACCGGCACTAGGAAACATCCTGAGAAACCAGAGTAAAATTTTCCCTACAACCCGTTCCCTTTGTGCTAGATGAACGAACGTCTCTCCACATGCTCTATTCTGAGAGAAAAGTGTGTGTGAAAGCAGTCCTTCACCTAGATTGTAGGGAACACAAAGTTTGTTTTCAGTTGCTAACTCCACTCCATACATATCTATAGGGAGGTACTAGCTCCAACTCGATTTTACAGTGAAAATTGCAGGAACTTGAAAACGGATCTAGGAAACAGACTGAGAAACCAGAGTAAAAGTTTATCCTGCAACCCGTTCCATTTTTGCTAGATGAACGAACGTCTCTCCACATGCTCAGTTCTGAGAGTTAGTTGTGTGTGAAAGACAACCTTCACCTAGCTTGTTGGTAACACAATGTTTCTTTTCATTTGCCAATTCCACTGCATACATATACATGGGTAGGTCCTAGCTCCAACTCGGTTTTACAGTGAAAACTGCAGGAACTTCAAACCGGCACTAGGAAACAGACTGATAAACTAGAGTAAAATTTCTCCTGCAACCCGTTACATTTGTGCTAGATGAAGGAACGTCTCTCCACATGCTCAGTTCTGAGAGATAAGTGTGTGTGAAAGCCGTCCTTCACCTAGCTTGTTGTGAACACAAAGTTTCTTTTCAGTTGCAAAAGTCACTCCATACATATATATGAGGTGGTACTATTTCCAACTCGGTTTTACAGTGAAAACTGCAGGATATTCAAACCGGCACTAAATAACAGACTGAGAAACTAGAGTAAAATTTCTCCTGAAACCTGTTCCATTTTAGGTAGAAGAACGAACGTCTCTCAACATAGTTCTGAGAGATAAGTGTGTGTGAAAGCCAGTCTTCACCTAGCTTGTTGGGAACACAAATTTTCTTTTCAGTTGCTAACTCCAATCCATACTTATATATGGGGAGGTCCTAACTTCAACTAGGTTTTACAGTGAAAACTGCAGGAACTTCAAACCGGCACTAGGGAACAGACTGTGAAAGCAGAGTAAATGTTTCACCTACAACCCGTTCCATTTGTGCTAGATGAACGAACGTCTCTCCACATGCTAATTTCTGAGATATAAGTGTGTGTGAAAGCCATACTTCACCTAACTTAATGGGAACACAAAGATTCTTTTCAATTGCCAACTCCTCTCCATACATATATATGTGGAGGTAATAGCTCCAACTCGGGTTTACAGTGAAAACTGCAGGAACTTCAAACCGGCACTAGGATACATACTGAGAACCAGAGAAAAAATATCACCTGTAACCCGTTCCATTATTGATAGATGAACGAACGTCTCTCCACATGCTCAGTTCTGAGAGATAAGTGTGTGTTTAAGCCGTCCTTCACCTAGCTTGTTGGGAACACAAAGTTTCTTTTCAGTTGCAAACTCCACTCCATACATATATATTGGGGAGGTACTATCTCCAAATTGGTTTTACATTGAAAACTGCAGGAACTTCAAACCGGCACTAGGAAACAGACCGAGAAACCAGAGTAAAAGTTTTTCCTGCAACCCGTTCCCTTTGTGCTAGATGAACGAACGTCTCTCCACATGCTTATTTTTGAGAGAAAATTGTGTGTGAAAGCCGTCCTTCACCTAGATTGTAGGGAACACAAAGTTTCTTTTCAGTTGCAAAAGTCACTCCATACATATATATGAGGAGGTACTATTTCCAACTCGGTTTTACAGTGAAAACTGCAGGAAATTCATACCGGCACTAAGTAACAGACTGAGAAACTAGAGTAAAATTTCTCCTGCAACCTGTTCCATTTGAGGTAGAAGAACGAACGTCACTCAACATAGTTCTGAGAGATAAGTGTGTGTGAAAGCCATTCTTCACCAAGCTTGTTGGGAACAAAAAATTTCTTTTTAGTTGCTAACTCCATTCCATACATATATATAGGGAGGTCCTAGCTCCAACTCGGTTTTACAGTGAAAACTTCAGGATCTTCAAACCGGCACTAGGAAACACACTGAGAATCCAGAGTAAAAGTTTCTTCTCCAACCCGTAACTTTTTTCGCTAGACGAAAGGACGTCTCTCAAAATGCTCAGTTGTGAGAGATAATTGTGTGTGAACGCCGTTCTTCACCTATCTTGTTGGGAATACAAAGTTTCTTTTCAGTTGGAAACTCCATTCCATATATGTATATGGGGAGGTACTAGCTCCAACTCGGTTTAACAGTGAAAAAAGCAGGAACTTCAAACCGGCACTAGGAAACAGTCTGAGAAAACTGCTTAAATGTTTCTCCTGCATCCCGTTCCCTTTGCGCTAGATGAACGAACGTCTCTCCACATGCTCATTTATGAGAGATATGTGTGTGTTAAAGCCGTCCTTCACCTAGCTTGTTGGGAACACAAAGTTTCTTTTCAGGTGTAAACTCCACTCCATACATATATATGGGAAGGTACTAGCTCCAAATCTGTTTTACAGTGTAAACTGCAAGAAATTCATACTGGCACTAGGATACATACTGAGAACCAGAGAAAAAATATCACCTGTAACCCGTTCCATTATTGATAGATGAACGAACGTCTCTCCACATGCTCAGATCTGAGAGATAAGTGTGTGTGAAAGCCAGCCTTCATCTAGCTTGTTGGAAACACAAAGTTTATTTCATTTGCAAAAGTCACTCCATACATATATATGAGGAGGTACTATTTCCAACTCGGTTTTACAGTGAAAACTGCAGGAAATTCATACCGGCACTAAGTAACAGACTGAGAAACTAGAGTAAAATTTCTCGTGCAACCTGTTCCATTTGAGGTAGAAGAACGAACGTCTCTCAACATAGTTCTGAGAGATAATAATGTGTGAAAACCTTTCTTCATCTAGCTTGTTGGGAACAAAAGTTTTCTTTTCAGTTGCTAACTCCATTCCATACATATATATGGGGAGGTCCTAGCTCCAACTCGGTTTTACAGTGAAAACTGCAGGAACATCAAACCAGCAGTAGGGAACAGACTGAGAATCCAGAGTAAATGTTTCTCCTACAACCCGTTCCATTTGTGCTAGATGAACGAACGTCTCTCCACATGCTCAGTTCTGAGAGATAAGTGTGTGTTTAAGCCGTCCTTCACCTAGCTTGTTGGGAACACAAAGTTTCTTTTCAGTTGCAAACTCCACTCCATACATATATATTGGGGAGGTACTATCTCCAAATTGGTTTTACAGTGAAAACTGCAGGAACTTCAAACCGGCAGTAGGAAACAGACTGAGAAACCAGAGTAAAAGTTTCTCCTGCAACCCGTTCCCTTTGTGCTATATGAACGAACGTCTCTCCACATGCTCAGTTCTAGAGATAAGTGTGTGTTTAAGCCGTACTTCACCTAGCTTGTTAGAAACACAAAGTTTCTTTTCAGTAGCAAAAGTCACTCCATACATATATATGAGGAGGTACTATTTCCAACTCGGTTTTACAGTGAAAACTGCAGGAAATTCATACCGGCACTAAGTAACAGACTGAGAAACTAGAGTAAAATTTCTCCTGCAACCTGTTCCATTTGAGGTAGAAGAACGAAAGTCTCTCAACATAGTTCTGAGAGATAAGTGTGTGTGAAAGCCAGTCTTCACCTAGCTTGTTGGGAACAAAAATTTTCTTTTCAGTTGCTAACTCCAATCCATACTTATATATGGGGAGGTCCTAACTTCAACTAGGTTTTTCAGTGAAAACTGCAGGAACTTCAAACCGGCAGTAGGGAACAGACTGTGAAAGCAGAGAAAATGTTTCTCCTACAACCCGTTCCATTTGTGCTTGATGAACGAACGTCTCTCCACATGCTAAATTCTGAGAGATAAGTGTGTGTGAAAGCCATACTTCACCTAACTTAATGGGAACACAAAGATTCTTTTCAATTGCCAACTCCTCTCCATAAATATATATGTGGAGGTAATAGCTCCAACTCGGGTTTACAGTGAAAACTGCAGGAACTTCAAACCGGCACTAGGAAACAGACTGAGAAACCAGAGTAAAAGTTTCTCCTGCAACCCGTTCCCTTTGTGCTAGATGAACGAACGTCTCTCAACATGCTCAGTTCTGAGAGAAAATTGTGTGTGAAAGCCGTCCTTCACCTAGATTGTAGGGAACACAAAGTTTCTTTTCAGTTGCAAAAGTCACTCCATACATATATATGAGGAGGTACTATTTCCAACTCGGTTTTACAGTGATAAATGCAGGAAATTCAAACCGGCACTAAGTAACAGACTGAGAAACTAGAGTAAAATTTCTCCTGCAATCTGTTCCATTTGAGGTACAAGAAGGAACGTCTCTCAACATAGTTCTGAGAGATAAGTGTGTGTGAAAGCCATTCATCACCAATCTTGTTGGGAACAAAAAATTTCTTTTTAGTTGCTAACACAATTCCATACATATATATGGGTAGGTACTAGCTCCAAATCTGTTTTACAGTGTAAACTGCAAGAAATTCATACCGGCACTAGGATACATACTGAGAACCAGAGAAAAAATATCACCTGTAACCCGTTCCCTTTGTGATAGATGAACGAACGTCTCTCCACATGCTCAGATCTGAGAGATAAGTGTGTGTGAAAGCCGTCCTTCACCTAGCTTGTTGGAAACACAAAGTTTCTTTTCAGTTGCAAAAGTCACTCCATACATATATATGAGGAGGTACTATTTCCAACTCGGTTTTACAGTGAAAACTGCAGGAAATTCATACCGGCACTAAGTAACAGCCTGAGAAACTAGAGTAAAATTTCTCCTGCAACCTGTTCCATTTGAGGTAAAAGAACGAACGTCTCTCAACATAGTTCTGAGAGATAATTGTGTGTGAAAACCGTTCTTCATCTAGCTTGTTGGGAACACAAAGTTTCTTTTCAGTTGCCAACTCCACTCCATATATATATATGGGGAGGTCCTAGCTCCAACTGGATTTTACAGTGAAAACTGCAGGAAATTCAAACGGCACTAGGAAACAGAATGAGAATCCAGAGTAAAAGTTTCTCCTGCAACCCGTTCCTTTTGTGCTAGATGAACGAAAGTCTCTCCACATGCTCAGTTCTGAGAGATAAGTGTGTGTGAAGCCGTCCTTCAAATAGCTTGTTGGGAACACAAATTTTCTTTTCAGTAGCAAACTCCACTCCTTACATATATATGGGGAGGTATTAACTCCAACTCTGTTTTACAGAGAAAACTGCAGGAACTTCAAACCGGCACTAGGAAGCAGAATGAGAAACCAGAGTAAAAGTTTCTCCTGCAACCCGTTCTCTTTGTGCTAGATGAAAGAACGTCTCTCCACATGCTCATTGCTGACAGATATGTGTGTGTGAAAGCCTTCCTTCAGCAAGCTTGTTGGGAACACATAGTATCTTTTCAGTTGCTAAATACACTCGATACATATATATGGGGAGGTACTAGCTCCAACTCTCTTTTAGAGTGAAAATTGCAGGAACTTCAAACCGGCACTAGGAAACAGACTGAGAAACCAGAGTAAAAGTTTCTCCTGCAACCCTTTCCCTTTATGGTAAATGAACGAACGTCTCTCCACATGCTCAGTTCTGAGAGATTTTTGTGTGAAAGCCGTCCTTCAGCTAGCTTGTTGGGAACACAAAGTTTCTTTTCAGTAGCAAACTGTACTCCATACATATATATGGGGAGGTATTAACTCTATCTCGCTTTTACATTAAAAACTGCAGGAAGTTCAAACCGGCTCTATGAAACAGACTGAGAAACCAGAGTAAAAGATTCTCCTGCAACCAGTTCCATTTGTGCTAGATGAACGAACGTCTCTCCACATGCTCAGTTCTGAGATCTAAGTGTGTGTAAAGCCGTCCTTCTGCTATCTTGTTAGGAACACAAAGTTTCTTTTCAGGTGCAAACTCTACTCCATACATTTCTATTGGGAGGTACTAGCTCCAAATCGATTTTACAGTGAAAACTGCATGAACTTCAAACCAGCACAAGGAAACAGAATGAGAATCCAGAGTAAAAGTTCCTCCTGCAACCCGTTCCCTTTGCGCTAGATGAAAGAACATCTCTCAACATGCTCAGTTGTGATAGACAATTGTGTGTGATTGCCGTACTTCAGCTAGCTTGTTGGGAACACATAGTTTATTTTCAGTTGCAAACTCCATTCCATACTTATATAGGGGTGGTACTATCTCCAACTCGGTTTTACAGTGAAAACTGCAGGAACTTCAAACCGGCAGTAGGAAAGAGACTGAGAAACCAGAGTAATAGTTTCTCCTGCAAACCGTTCCCTTTGTGCTAGATGAACGAACGTCTGTACACATGCTAAGTTCTGAGAGAAACTGTGTGTGAATGCCGTCCTTCAACTAGCTAGCTGGGAACACAAATTTTCTTTTCAGTTGCATACTCCTCTCCGTACATATATATGGGGAGGTTCTAGCTCCAAATCATTTTTACAGTGAAAACTGCAGGAATTTCAAACCGGCACTAGGAAACAGACAGAGAAACCAGAGTAATAGTTTCTCATGCAACCCGTTCCCTTTGAGCTATAGGAAGAACGTCTCTCCACATGCTCAGTTCTGAGAGAAAAGTGAGTGTGAAAGCCGTCCTACACCTAGCTTGTTGGGATCACAAATTTTATTTTAAGTTGTCAACTCCACTCCATACATATCTATGGGGAGATACTAGCTCCAACACGGTTTTACAGTTAAAACTGCAGGAACTTCAAACTGACACTAGGAAACAGACTGAGAAACCAGAGTAAAAGTTTCGCCTGCAACCCGTTCCGTTTGTGCTAGATGAACGAACGTCTCTCTACATGCTCAGTTCTGAGGGATTAGTGTGTGTGAAAGCAGTACTTCACCAAGATTGTTGGGAAAACAAAGTTTCCTTTCATTTGCATACTCCACTCCATACAAATATATGGGAAGGTACAAGCTCCAACTCGGTTTTATAGTGAAAACTGCAGGAACTTGAAACCAGGACTAGGCAACAGACTGAGAAACCAGAGTAAAAGTTTCTCCTGCAACCCGTTCCCTTTGTGCTAGATGAACGAACGTCTCTCCACATGCTAAGTGCTGAGGGATTAGTGTGTGTGAAAGCCGTCCTTCAAATATCTTGTTGGGAAAACAAAGTTTCTTTTCTGTTGCAAACTCCACTCCATACATATATATGGGAAGGTACTAGCTCCAACTCGTTTTAACAGTGAAAACTGCAGGAACATCAAACCAGCACTAGGAAACAGACTGAGAACACAGAGTAAAAGTTTTTCATGCAACCCTTTGCCTTTGTGCTAGATGAACGAACGTCTCTCCACATGCTCAGTTCTGAGAAATAATTGTGTGTGAAAGCCGTCCTTATCCTAATTTTTTGGGAACACAAAGTTTCTTTTCAGTTGCCAACTCCACTCCATACATATCTAAGGGGAGATACTAGCTCCAACTCGGTTTTACAGTGAAAAATGCAGGAACTTCAAACCGGCAGTAGGAAACAGACTGAGAAACCAGAGTAAAAGTTTCTCCAGCAACCCGTTCCCTTTGTGCTAGATGAACGAACGTCTATTCACATGCTCAGTTCTGAGTGATTAGTGTGTGTGAAAGCCGTCCTTCAACTAACTTGTTGGGAAAACAAAGTTTCTTTTCAGGAGCCAACTCCACTCCATACATATCTATGGAAAGGTACAAGCTCCAACTCTGTTTTACAGTGAAAACTGCAGGAAATTCAAACCGGCACTAGGAAACAGACAGAGAATCCAGAGTAAATGTTTCTCCTGCAACCCGTTCCCTTTGTGCTAGATGAATGAACGTCTCTGCACATACTCAGTACTGAGAGATAACTGTGTGTGAAAGTCGTCCTTCACCTTGCTTTTTGGGAACACAAAGTTTCTTTTCTGTTGCCATCTCCACTCCATACATATATATGGGGAGGTACTAGTTCCAACTCTGTTTTACAATGAAAACTGCAGGAACTTAAAACCGGCACTAGGAAAAAGACTGAGAAACCAGAGTAAAATTTTCTCCTGCAACCCGTTCCCTCTGTGCTAGATGAACGAACGTCTCTCCACATGCTCATTTCTCAGGAATTAGTGTGTGTGAATGACGTCCTTCAACTATCTTTTTGGGAATACAAAGTTTCTTTTTAGTTGCAAACTCCACTCCATACATATCTATGGGTAAGTACTAGCTGCAACTCGGTTTTACAGTGAAAATTGCAGGAACATTAAAAAGGCACTAGGAAACAGACTGAGAACCCAGAGTAAAATTTCTCCTGCAACCCGTTCCCTTTGTGCTAGATGAACGAACGTCTCTCCACATCCCCAGTTCTGAACAGATAAGTGTGTGTGAAAGCCTTCCTTCACTTAGCTTGTTGGGAACACAAAGTTTCTTTTCAGTTGCAAACACTACTCCATACATTTCTGTTGGGGGGTACTAGCTCCAAATCGGTTTTACAGTGAAAACTGCAGGAACTTCAAACCGGCACAATGAAACAGAATGAGAATGCAGCGTAAAGGTTCCTCCTGCAACCCGTTCCTTTTGCGCTAGATGAAAGAACGTCTCTCAACATGCTCAGTTCTGAGAAAAAATTGTGTGTGATTGCCGTCCTTCAGCTAGCTTTTTGGGAAAACATAGTTTGTTTTCAGTTGCAAACTACACTCCATAAATATATAGGGGTGGTACTATCTCCAACTCGGTTTTACAGTGAAAACTGTAGGAACTTCAAACCGGCACAAGGAAACAGACTGAGAAACCAGTGTAATAGTTTCTCCTGCAAACCGTTCCCTTTGTGCTAGATGAACGAACGTCTCTCCACATGCTCAGTTCTGAGAGATAAGAATGTGTGAAAGCCGTCCTTCACCTAGCTTCTTGGGAACACAATGTTTCTTCTCATTTGCAAACTCCACTCCATACATATGTATTGGGAAGTACTAGCTCCAAATCTGTTTTACAGTGAAAACTGCAGGAACTTCAAACCGGCACTAGGAAACAGACTGAGAACACAGAGTAAAAGTTTCTCCTGCAACCTGTTCCCTTTGTGCTAGATGAACGAACGTCTCTCCACATGCTCAGTTCTGAGGAATAATTGTGTGTGAAAGCCGTCCTTATCCTAATTTTTTGGGAACACAAAGTTTCTTTTCAGTTGCCAACTCCACTCCATACATATCTCAGCTGAATTAATAGCTCCAACTCTGTTTTACATTGAATCTGCAGGAACTTCAAACGGGTACTAGGAAAAAGGCAGAGAACCAAGAGTAAATGTTGCTCCTGTATTCCGTTCGCTTTTTGCTAGATGAACGAACGTCTCTCCATATGCTAAGGTCTGACAGATAAGTGTGTGTGAAAGCAGTCCTTCATCTGGCTTGTTGGGAACACAAAGTTTCTTTTCTATTGCAAACTCCAATCCATACATATATATGGGGAGGGACTAGCTCCAACTCGGTTTTACAGTGAAAACTGCAGGAACATCTAACCGACACTAGGAAACAGACTGAGAAACCAGAGTAAATGTTTCTCCAGCAAACCGTTCCCTTTGTGCTAGATGAACGAACGTCTCTCCACATGCTCAGTTCTGAGAGATACGTGTGTGTGAAAGCCGTCCTTCACCTACCTTGTTGGGAACACAAAGTTTCTTTTCAGTTGCAAACTCCACTCCATACATATATATGGGGAGGTACTAGCTCCAACTAGGTTTTACCGTGAAAACTGCAGGAACTTCAAAACAGCACACGGAAACAGACTTAGAAACCAGAGAAAAAGTTTCTCCTGCAACCCGTTCCGTTTGTGCTAGATGAACGGACGTCTCTCCACATGCTCAGTTTTGAGAGATAAGTGCGTGTGAAAGCCGTCTTTTACCTAGCTTGTTGGGAACACAAAGTTTATTTTCAGTTGCAAAATCCACTCCATACATATCTACGGGGAGGTACTTGCTCCAACTCGGTTTTACACTAAAAACTGCAGGAAAATCTAACCGGCACTAGGAAACAGATTGAGAAACCAGAATAAAAGTTTCTCCTGCAACCCGTTCCCTTTGTGCTAGATGAACGAACGTCTGTCCACATGCTCAGTTCTGAGAGATAATTGAGTGTGAAAGCCGTCCTTCAACTAGCTTGTTGGGAACACAAAGATTTTTTTCAGTAGCAAACTCCACTGCATACATATATATGGGGAGGTACTAGCTCCAACTCGGTTTTACAGTGAAAACTGCAGGAACATCTAACCGGCACTAGGAAACAGAGTGAGAAACCAGAATAAAAGTTTCCCCTGAAGTCCGTTCCCTTTGTGCTACATGAACGAAAGTCTGTCCACATACTCACTTCTGAGAGATAACTGTGTGTGAAAGCCTTCCTTCAAATAGCTTGTAAGGGATACAAAGTTTCTTTTCAGATGCAAACTCCACTCCATACATATACATGGGGAGGTACAAGCTCCAACTCGGTTTTACAGTAAAAACTGCAGGAACTTCAATCCGGCCCTAGGAAACAGACTGAGAAACCAGAGTAAAATTTTCTCCCGCAACACGTTCCCTTCGTGCTAGATGAACGAACGCCTCTCCACATGCTCAGTTCTGAGAGATAACTGTGTTTGAAACCCTTCCTTCACCTAGCTTGTTGGGAACACAATGATTCTTTTCAGGTGCAAACACAAATCCATACATATAAAAAGTGAGGTACTAGCTCCAACTCGGTTTTACAGTGAAAACTGCAGGAACTTGAAACCAGTACTAGGAAACAGACTGAGAACCCAGAGTAAAAGTTTCTCCTGCAAACCGTTCCGTTTGTGCTAGATGGAAGAACGTCTCTCTACATGCTCAGTTCTGAGGGATTAGTGTGTGTGAAAGCCGTCCTTCAACTAACTTGTTGGGAAAACAAAGTTTCTTTTCAGGAGCCAACTCCACTCCATACATATCTATGGAAAGGTACAAGCTCCAACTCTGTTTTACAGTGAAAACTGCAGGAAATTCAAACCGGCACTAGGAAACAGACAGAGAATCCAGAGTAAATGTTTCTCCTGCAACCCGTTCCCTTTGTGCTAGATGAATGAACGTCTCTGCACATACTCAGTACTGAGAGATAACTGTGTGTGAAAGTCGTCCTTCACCTTGCTTTTTGGGAACACAAAGTTTCTTTTCTGTTGCCATCTCCACTCCATACATATATATATGTGGATGTACTAGTTCCAACTCTGTTTTACAATGAAAACTGCAGGAACTTAAAACCGGCACTAGGAAAAAGACTGAGAAACCAGAGTAAAATTTTCTCCTGCAACCCGTTCCCTCTGTGCTAGATGAACGAACGTCTCTCCACATGCTCATTTCTCAGGAATTAGTGTGTGTGAATGTCGTCCTTCAACTATCTTTTTGGGAATACAAAGTTTCTTTTTAGTTGCAAACTCCACTCCATACATATCTATGGGTAAGTACTAGCTGCAACTCGGTTTTACAGTGAAAATTGCAGGAACATTAAAAAGGCACTAGGAAACAGACTGAGAACCCAGAGTAAAATTTCTCCTGCAACCCGTTCCCTTTGTGCTAGATGAACGAACGTCTCTCCACATCCCCAGTTCTGAACAGATAAGTGTGTGTGAAAGCCTTCCTTCACTTAGCTTGTTGGGAACACAAAGTTTCTTTTCAGTTGCAAACACTACTCCATACATTTCTGTTGGGGGGTACTAGCTCCAAATCGGTTTTACAGTGAAAACTGCAGGAACTTCAAACCGGCACAATGAAACAGAATGAGAATGCAGCGTAAAGGTTCCTCCTGCAACCCGTTCCTTTTGCGCTAGATGAAAGAACGTCTCTCAACATGCTCAGTTCTGAGAAAAAATTGTGTGTGATTGCCGTCCTTCAGCTAGCTTTTTGGGAAAACATAGTTTCTTTTCAGTTGCAAACTACACTCCATACATATATAGGGGTGGTACTATCTCCAACTCGGTTTTACAGTGAAAACTGTAGGAACTTCAAACCGGCACTAGGAAACAGACTGAGAAACCAGTGTAATAGTTTCTCCTGCAAACCGTTCCCTTTGTGCTAGATGAACGAACGTCTCTCCACATGCTCAGTTCTGAGAGATAAGAATGTGTGAAAGCCGTCCTTCACCTAGCTTCTTGGGAACACAATGTTTCATCTCATTTGCAAACTCCACTCCATACATATGTATTGGGAAGTACTAGCTCCAAATCTGTTTTACAGTGAAAACTGCAGGAACTTCAAACCAGCACTAGGAAACAGACTGAGAACACAGAGTAAAAGTTTCTCCTGCAACCTGTTCCCTTTGTGCTAGATGAACGAACGTCTCTCCACATGCTCAGTTCTGAGGAATAATTGTGTGTGAAAGCCGTCCTTATCCTAATTTTTTGGGAACACAAAGTTTCTTTTCAGTTGCCAACTCCACTCCATACATATCTCAGCTGAATTAATAGCTCCAACTCTGTTTTACATTGAATCTGCAGGAACTTCAAACGGGTACTAGGAAAAAGGCAGAGAACCAAGAGTAAATGTTGCTCCTGTAATCCGTTCGCTTTTTGCTAGATGAACGAACGTCTCTCCATATGCTAAGGTCTGAGAGATAAGTTTGTGTGAAAGCAGTCCTTCATCTGGCTTGTTGGGAACACAAAGTTTCTTTTCTATTGCAAACTCCAATCCATACATATATATGGGGAGGGACTAGTTCCAACTCGGTTTTACAGTGAAAACTGCAGGAACATCTAACCGACACTAGGAAACAGACTGAGAAACCAGAGTAAATGTTTCTCCAGCAAACCGTTCCCTTTGTGCTAGATGAACGGACGTCTCTCCACATGCTCAGTTCTGAGAGATACGTGTGTGTGAAAGCCGTCCTTCACCTACCTTGTTGGGAACACAAAGTTTCTTTTCAGTTGCAAACTCCACTCCATACATATATATGGGAGGTACTAGCTCCAACTCGGTTTTACCGTGAAAACTGCAGGAACTTCAAAACAGCACACGGAAACAGACTTAGAAACCAGAGAAAAAGATTCTCCTGCAACCCGTTCCCTTTGTGCTAGATGAACGGACGTCTCTCCACATGCTCAGTTTTGAGAGATAAGTGCGTGTGAAAGCCGTCTTTTACCTAGCTTGTTGGGAACACAAAGTTTATTTTCAGTTGCAAAATCCACTCCATACATATCTACGGGGAGGTACTTGCTCCAACTCGGTTTTACAGTAAAAACTGCAGGAACATCTAACCGGCACTAGGAAACAGACTGAGAAACCAGAATAAAATTTCACCTGAAACCCGTTCCCTTTGTGCTAGATGAACGAACGTCTGTCCATATGCTCAATTCTGAGAGATAAGTGTGCGTGAAAGCCGTCCTTCAACTAGCTTGTTGGGAACACAAAGATATTTTTCTTTTGCAAACTCCACTCCATACATATATATGGGGAGGTACTAGCTCCAACTCGGTTTTACAGTGAAAAATGCAGGAACATCTAACCGGCACTAGGAAACAGAGTGAGAAACCAGAATAAAAGTTTCTCCTGAAGTCCGTTCCCTTTGTGCTACATGAACGAAAGTCTGTCCACATGCTCACTTCTGAGAGATAACTGTGTGTGAAAGCCTTCCTTCAAATAGCTTGTAAGGGACACAAAGTTTCTTTTCAGATCCAAACTCCACTCCATACATATACATGGGGAGGTACAAGCTCCAACTCGGTTTTACAGTAAAAACTGCAGGAACTTCAATCCGGCCCTAGGAAACAGACTGAGAAACCAGAGTAAAATTTTCTCCCGCAACCCGTTCCCTTCGTGCTAGATGAAAGAACGCCTCTCCAGATGCTCAGTTCTGAGAGATAACTGTGTTTGAAACCCTTCCTTCACCTATCTTGTTGGGAACACAATGTTTCTTTTCAGGTGCAAACACAAATCCATACATATAAAAGGGGAGGTACTAGCTCCAACTCGGTTTTACAGTGAAAACTGCAGGAACTTGAAACCAGTACTAGGAAACAGACTGAGAACCCAGAGTAAAAGTTTCTCCTGCAAACCGTTCCGTTTGTGCTAGATGGAAGAACGTCTCTCTACATGCTCAGATCTGAGGGATTAGTGTGAGTGGAAGCCGTCCTTCACCAAGCTTGTTGGGAAAACAAAGTTTCCTTTCAGTTGCATACTCCACTCCATACATATATATGGGAAGGTACAAGCTCCAACTCGTTTTAACAGTGAAAACTGCAGGAACATCAAACCGGCACTAGGAAACAGACTGAGAACACAGAGTAAAAGTTTCTCATGCAACCCTTTGCCTTTGTGCTAGATGAACGAACGTCTCTCCACATGCTCAGTTCTGAGAAATAATTGTGTGTGAAAGCCGTACTTATCATAATTTTTTGGGAACACAAAGTTTCTTTTCAGTTGCCAACTCCACTCCATACATATCTAAGGGGAGATACTAGCTCCAACTCGGTTTTACAGTGAAAACTGCAGGAATTTCAAACCAGCACTAGGAAACAGAATGAGAAACCAGAGTAAAAGTATCTCCTGCAACCCGTTCCCTTTGTGCTCGATGAACGAACGTCTCTCCACATGCTCAGTTCTGAGGGATTAGTGTGTGTGAAAGCCGTCCTTCAACTAACTTGTTGGGAAAACAAAGTTTCTTTTCAGGAGCCAACTCCACTCCATACATATCTATGGAAAGGTACAAGCTCCAACTCTGTTTTACAGTGAAAACTGCAGGAAATTCAAACCGGCACTAGGAAACAGACAGAGAATCCAGAGTAAATGTTTCTCCTGCAACCCGTTCCCTTTGTGCTAGATGAATGAACGTCTCTGCACATACTCAGTACTGAGAGATAACTGTGTGTGAAAGTCGTCCTTCACCTTGCTTTTTGGGAACACAAATTTTTTTTCTGTTGCCATCTCCACTCCATACATATATATGGGGAGGTACTAGTTCCAAATCTGTTTTACAATGAAAACTGCAGGAATTTAAAACCGGCACTAGGAAAAAGACTGAGAAACCAAAGGAAAATTTTCTCCTGCAACCCGTTCCCTCTGTGCTAGATGAACGAACGTCTCTCCACATGCTCATTTCTCAGGAATTAGTGTGTGTGAATGACGTCCTTCAACTATCTTTTTGGGAATACAAAGTTTCTTTTTAGTTGCAAACTCCACTCCATACATATCTATGGGTAAGTACTAGCTGCAACTCGGTTTTACAGTGAAAATTGCAGGAACATTAAAAAGGCACTAGGAAACAGACTGAGAACCCAGAGTAAAATTTCTCCTGCAACCCGTTCCCTTTGTGCTAGATGAACGAACGTCTCTCCACATCCCCAGTTCTGAACAGATAAGTGTGTGTGAAAGCCTTCCTTCACTTAGCTTGTTGGGAACACAAAGTTTCTTTACAGTTGCAAACACTACTCCATACATTTCTGTTGGGGGGTACTAGCTCCAAATCGGTTTTACAGTGAAAACTGCAGGAACTTCAAACCGGCACAATGAAACAGAATGAGAATGCAGCGTAAACGTTCCTCCTGCAACCCGTTCCTTTTGCGCTAGATGAAAGAACGTCTCTCAACATGCTCACTTCTAGAAAAAATTGTGTGTGATTGCCGTCCTTCAGCTAGCTTTTTGGGAAAACATAGTTTCTTTTCAGTTGCAAACTACACTCCATACATATATAGGGGTGGTACTATCTCCAACTCGGTTTTACAGTGAAAACTGTAGGAACTTCAAACCGGCACTAGGAAACAGACTGAGAAACCAGTTTAATAGTTTCTCCTGCAAACCGTTCCCTTTGTGCTAGATGAACGAACGTCTCTCCACATGCTCAGTTCTGAGAGATAAGAATGTGTGAAAGCCGTCCTTCACCTAGATTCTTGGGAACACAATGTTTCTTCTCATTTGCAAACTCCACTCCATACATATGTATTGGGAAGTACTAGCTCCAAATCTGTTTTACAGTGAAAACTGCAGGAACTTCAAACCGGCACTAGGAAACAGACTGAGAACACAGAGTAAAAGTTTCTCCTGCAACCTGTTCCCTTTGTGCTAGATGAACGAACGTCTCTCCACATGCTCAGTTCTGAGGAATAATTGTGTGTGAAAGCCGTCCTTATCCTAATTTTTTGGGAACACAAAGTTTCTTTTCAGTTGCCAACTCCACTCCATACATATCTCAGCTGAATTAATAGCTCCAACTCTGTTTTACATTGAATCTGCAGGAACTTCAAACGGGTACTAGGAAAAAGGCAGAGAACCAAGAGTAAATGTTGCTCCAGTAATCCGTTCGCTTTTTGCTAGATGAACGAACGTCTCTCCATATGCTAAGGTCTGAGAGATAAGTGTGTGTGAAAGCAGTCCTTCATCTGGCTTGTTGGGAACACAAAGTTTCTTTTCTATTGCAAACTCCAATCCATACATATATATGGGGAGGGACTAGCTCCAACTCGGTTTTACAGTGAAAACTGCAGGAACATCTAACCGACACTAGGGAACAGACTTAGAAACCAGAGAAAAAGTTTCTCCTGCAACCCGTTCCCTTTGTGCTAGATGAACGGACGTCTCTCCACATGCTCAGTTTTGAGAGATAAGTGCGTGTGAAAGCCGTCTTTTACCTAGCTTGTTGGGAACACAAAGTTTATTTTCAGTTGCAAAATCCACTCCATACATATCTACGGGGAGGTACTTGCTCCAACTCGGTTTTACAGTAAAAACTGCAGGAACATCTAACCGGCACTAGGAAACAGACTGAGAAACCAGAATAAAAGTTTCTCCTGCAACCCGTTCCCTTTGTGCTAGATGAACGAACGTCTGTCCACATGCTTAGTTCTGAGAGATAATTGTGTGTGAAAGCCGTCCTTCAACTAGCTTGTTGGGAACACAAAGATTTTTTTCAGTAGCAAACTCCACTGCATACATATATATGGGGAGGTACTAGCTCCAACTCGGTTTTACAGTGAAAACTGCAGGAATATCTAACCGGCACTAGGAAACAGAGTGAGAAACCAGAATAAAAGTTTCTGCTGAAGTCCGTTCCCTTTGTGCTACATGAACGAAAGTCTGTCCACATGCTCACTTCTGAGAGATAACTGTGTGTGAAAGCCTTCCTTCAAATAGCTTGTAAGGGACACAAAGTTTCTTTTCAGATGCAAACTCCACTCCATACATATACATGGGGAGGTACAAGCTCCAACTCGGTTTTACAGTAAAAACTGCAGGAACTTAAATCCGGCCCTAGGAAACAGACTGAGAAACCAGAGTAAAATTTTCTCACGCAACACGTTCCCTTCGTGCTAGATGAAAGAACGCCTCTCCACATGCTCAGTTCTGAGAGATAACTGTGTTTGAAACCCTTCCTTCACCTAGCTTGTTGGGAACACAATGTTTCTTTTCAGGTGCAAACACAAATCCATACATATAAAAGGGGAGGTACTAGCTGCAACTCGGTTTTACAGTGAAAACTGCAGGAACTTGAAACCAGTACTAGGAAACAGACTGAGAACCCAGAGTAAAAGTTTCTCCTGCAAACCGTTCCGTTTGTGCTAGATGGAAGAACGTCTCTCTACATGCTCAGATCTGAGGGATTAGTGTGAGTGGAAGCCGTCCTTCACCAAGCTTGTTGGGAAAACAAAGTTTCCTTTCAGTTGCATACTCCACTCCATACATATATATGGGAAGGTACAAGCTCCAACACGGTTTTACATTGAAAACTGCAGGAACTTGAAACCAGGACTAGGAAACAGTCTGAGAAACCAGAGTAAATGTTTCTCCTGCAACCCGTTCCCTTTGTGCTTGATGAACGAACGTATTTCCACATGCTCAGTTCTGACAGATAATGGTGTGTGAAAGCCATTATTCTCATAATTTGTTTGGAACACAAAGTTTCTTTTCAGGAACCAACTCCAATCCATACATATATATGGGGAGGTACTAGCTCCAAATCGGTTTTACATTGAAAACTGCAGGAAGTTCAAACCGGCACTCGGGAAAAGACTGAGAACCCAGAGTAAAAGTTGTTCCTGCAAACCGTTCCCTTTTTGCTAGATGAACGAACGTCTCTCCACATGCTCAGTTCTGAGATAAGGGTGTGTGAAAGCCGTCCTTCAACAAGCTTGTTGGGAACACAAAGTTTCTTTACAGTTGTCAACTCTTGTCCATACATATCTATGGGGAAATACTAGCTCCAACTCGGTTTTACATTGAAAACTGGAGGAAGTTCAAACCGGCACTCGGGAAAAGACTGAGAACCCAGAGTAAAAGTTCTTCCTGCAACCCGTTCCCTTTGTGCTAGATGAACGAACGTCTCTCCACATGCTCAGTTATGAGATATAATTGTGTGTGAAAGCCTTCCTTCACCTGGCTTTTTGGGAACAGAAAGTTTCTTTTCGGTTGCAAACACCAATCCGTACATATATATGGGGATGTACTAGCTGCAACACGGTTTTAAAGTGAAAGTTGCAGGAACTTCCAACCAGCACTAGGAAACAGACTGAAAAACCAGAGTAAAAGTTTCTCCTACAACCCGTTCCCTTTGTGCTAGATAAACGTACGTCTCTCCGCATGCTCAGTTCGGAGGGATTAGTGTGTGTGAAAGCCGTCCTTCACCTAGCGTCTTGGGAAAAGAACGTTTCTTTTCAGTTGCAAACAGCATTCCATACATATATATTGGTAGGTACTAGCTCCAACTCGGTTTTACATTGAAAACTGCAGGAATTTCAAACCGGAACTAGGACACAGACTGAGAAACCAGAGAATAAGTTTCTCCTGCAATACGTTCCCTTTGTGCTAGATGAACGAACATCTCCCCACATGTTCCGTTCTGAGAGATAATTGTGTGTGAAAGCCGTTCTTCTCCTAACTTGTTGGGAACACTAAGTTTCTTTTCAGTTTCAAACTCAACTCCATACATATCTATGGGTAGGTACTAGCTCCAACACGGTTTTACAGTGAAAACTGCTGGAAATTTAAACCGGCAGTAGGAAACAGACTGAGAATCCAGATTAAAAGTTTCTCTTGCAATGCGTTCCCTTTGTGCTAGATGAATGAACGTCTCTCCACATGCTCAGTACTGAGAGATAATTTGTTTGAAAGCCGTCCTTCAACTGGCTTTTCGGAACAGAAAGATTCTTTCCGTTGCATACTCCAATCCATACATATATATGGGGAGGTACAAGCTCCAACTCTGTTTTACAGTGAAAACTGCAGGAAATTCAATCCGGGTCTAGGAAACAGACTGAGAAACCAGACTAAATATTTCTCAAGCAACCCGTTCCCTTTGTGCTAGATGAACGAACGTCTGTCCACATGCTCAATTCTGAGGGATAAGTGTGTGTGAAAGCGGTTCTTCACCTAGCTTGTTGGGAACACAAAGATTATTTTCAGTTGCAATTTCCACTGCATACAAATATCTATGGGGATGTAATAACTCCAACTCTGTTTTACAGTGAAAACTGCAGGAACTTCAAAACCGGCACTAGGAAACAAACTGAGAAACCAGAGTAAAAGTTTCTCCTGCAACCCGTTCCCTTTGTGCTAGATGAACGAACGTCTGTCCACATGCTCAGTTCTGAGAGATAATTGTGTGTGAAAGCCGTCCTTCACCTAGCTTGTTGGGAACACCAAGATTTTTTTCAGTTCCAAACTCCACTCCATACGTATATATGGGGAGGTACTAGCTCCAACTCGGTTTTACAGTGAAAACTGCAGGAACGTCAAAGCGGCACTAGGAATCAGACTGAGAATCCAGAGTAAAAGTTTCTCCTGCAACCCGTTCCCTTTGTGCTAGATGAACGAACGTCTCTCCACATGATCAGTTCTGAGAGATAAGTGTGTGTGAAAGCCGTCCTTCACCAAGCTTGTTGGGAACACAAAGTTACTTTTCAATTGCAATCTTCACTCCATACATATATATGGGGTGGTTCTAGCTCCAAATCGGTTTAAAAGTGAAAACTGCAGGAACTTCCAACCAGTACTAGGAAACAGACTGAAAAACCTGAGTAAAAGTTACTCCTGCAAACCGATCCCTTTGTGCTAGATGAACAAACGTCTCTCCACATGCTCAGTTCTGAGGGAATAGTTTGTGTGAAAGCCGTCCTTCAACTAACTTTTTGGGAAAACAAAGTTTCTTTTCAGTTGCAAAATCCACTCCATACATATCTATGGGTAGGTACTAGTTGCAACACGGTTTTACAGTGAAAATTGCAGGAACTTTAAACTGGCACTAGGAAACAGACTGAGAACCCAGAGTAAAAGACTCTCCTGCAACCTGATCCATTTTTCCTACATGAACGAACGTTTTTCCATATGCTCAGTTCTGAGAGATAATTGTGTGTGAAAGCCGTCCTTCACCTAGCTTGTTGGGAAAACAAAGTTTCTTTCCAGTTGCAAACTCCACTCCATAATATATATATGGGGAGGTACTAGCTCCAAATCGGATTTACAGTGAAAACTGCATTAACTTCAAACCGGCACTAGGAAGCAGACTGAGAAACCAGAGTAACTGTTTCTCCTGAAAACCGTTCCCTTTGTGCTAGATGAACGAACGTCTGTCCATATGCTCAGTTCTGAGTGATAAGTGTGTGTGAAAGCCGTCCTTCACATAGATATTTGGGAAACAAAGTGTCTTTTCAGGAGCAAACTCCATTCCATACATATATATGGGGAGGATCTAGATCCAACTTGGTTTTACAGTGAAAACTGCAGGAACTTCAAACCGGCAGTAGGAAACAGACTGAGAAAACAGAGTAAAAGTTTCTCCTGAAACCCGTTCCATTTGTGCTAGATGAACGAACGTCTCACCACATGCTCAGTTCTGAGAGATAATTCTGATTGAAAGCCGTCCTTCTCCTAACTTGTTGGGAACACAAAGTTTCTATTCAGTTGCCAACTCCACTACATACATATTTATGGGATGGTACTAGCTCCAACTCGGTTTTACAGTGAAAATTGCAGGAACTTCAAAGCGGCACTAGGAAACAGACTGAGAATCCAGAGTAAAAGTTTCTCCTGCAAACCGTTCCCTTTGTGCTAGATAAACGAACGTCTCTCCACATGCTCAGTTCTGAGAGATAAGTTTGGGTGAAAGCAGTCCTTCACCTAGCTTGTTGGGAACAAAAAGATTCTTTTCAGTTGCAAATTCCACTCCATACATATAGATGGGTAGGTACTAACTCCAACTCGGTTTTACAGTGAAAAATGCAGGAACTTCATACCGGCACTAGGGAACAGACTGAGAAAATAAGAGAAAAATTTTCTCCTGCAACCCGTTCCCTTTGTGCTAGATGAACGAACGTCTTTCCACATGCTCATTTCTGAGAGATAAGTGTGTGTGAAAGCCGTACTTCACCTAGCGACTTTGGAAAAGAATGCTTATTTTCATGTGCAAAATCAACTCCATACATATATATTGGGAGATACTAGCTCCAACTCGGTTTTACAGTGAAAACTGCAGGAATATCAAACCGGCACTAGGAAACAGAATGAGAAACCAGAGTAAAAGTTTCTCCTGCAACCCGTTCCCTTTGTGCTAGATGAACGAACGTCTCTTCACATGCTCATTTCGGAGGGATTATTGGGTGTGAAAGCCGTACTTCACATAGCGTCTTGGGAAAAGTACGTTTCTTTTCAGGTGCAAACTCCACTCCATACATATATATTGGGAGGTACTAGCTCCAACTGGGTTTTACAGTGAAAACTTTAGGAATTTTAAACCGGCACTAGGATCCAGACTGAGAAACCAGAGTAAAAGTTTCTCCTACAAACCGTTCCCTTTGTGCTAGATGAACAAAAGTCTCCCCAAATGTTCCGTTCTGAGAGATAATTGTGTGTGAAAGCGGAACTTCTCCTAACTTGTTGGGAACACAAAGTTTCTTTTCAGTTGCCAACTCCACTACTTACATATCTATGGGGATGTACTAGCTCCAACTCTGTTTTACAGTGATAACTGCAGGAACTTCAAACCGGCACTAGGAAACAGACTGAGAAACCATAGTTAAAGTTCCTCTTGCAACCCGTTCCCTTTGAGCTAGATGAACGAACGTCTCTCCACATGCTCAGTTCTGAGAGATAAGTATGTGTGAAAGCCGTCCTTCACCTAGCTTGTTGGGAACACAAAGTTAATTTTCAGTTGCAATCTCCACTCCATACATATATATGGGTAGGTACTAGCTCCAACTCGGTTTAACAGTGAAAACTGCAGGAACTTCAAACCGGCACTAGGAAACAGACTGAGAAACCAGAGTAAAATTTTCACCGGCAATCCGTTCCATTTGTGAAAGATGAACGAACGTCTTTCCACATGCTCAGTTCGGAGGGATTAGTTTGTGTGAAAGCCGTACTTCATCTAGCGTTTTGCGAAAAGAACGTTTCTTTTCAGGTGCAAACTCCACTCCATACATATATATTGGGGAGGTACTATCTCCAAATTGGTTTTACAGTGAAAACTGCAGGAACTTCAAACCGGCACTAGGAAACAGACTGAGAACCCAGAGTAAAAGTTTCTCCTGCAACCCTTTCCTTTTGTGCTAGGTGAACGAACGTCTCCCCACATGTTCGTTCTGAGGGATAATTGTGTGTGAAAGCCGTCCTTCTTCTAACTTGTTGGGAACACAATTTTTCTTTTCAGTTGCAACTCTACTCCATACATATATATGGGGATGTACTACCTCAAACTCGGTTTTACAGTGAAATATGCAGGAACTTCAAACCGGCCCTAGGAAACAGACTGAGAAACCAGAGTAAAAGTTTCTCCTGCAACCCGTTCCATTTTTGCTAGATGAACGAAAATCTCTCCACATGCTCAGTTCTGAGAGATAATTGTGTGTGAAAGCCCTCCATCTCCTACCTTGTAGGGAACACAAAGTTTCTTTTCATTTGCCAACCCCACTCCATACTTATCTATGGGGAGGTACTAGCTCCAAATCCGTTTTATAGTGAAAACTGCAGGAACTTCAAACCGGCATTAGGAAACAGACTTAGAATCCAGAGTAAAAGTTTCTCCTGCAAACTTTTCCCTTTGTGGTAGATGAACGAACTTCTCTCCACATGCTAAATTCTGAGAGTTAATTGTGTGTGAAAGCCTTCCTTCACCTAGCTTGTTGGGAAAACAAAGTTTCATTTCAGGTGCAAACACCACTGCATAGATATATATGGGGAGGTACAAGCTCCAACTCGATTTTACAGAAAATACTGCAGGAACTTCAAACCGGCACTAGGAAACAGACTGAGAAACCAGAGTAAAAGTTTCTCCTGCAACCCGTTCCCTTTGTGCTAGATGAACGAACGTCTCTCCACATGCTCAGTTCTGAGAGATATGTGCGTGTGAAAGCTGTACTTCACCTAGCTTGTTGGGAACACAAAGATTATTTTCAGTTGCAAACTCCAATCCATACATATATATGGGGAGGTACAAGCTCCAACTCGATTTTACAGAAAATACTGCAGGAACTTCAAACCGGCACTAGGAAACAGACTGAGAAACCAGAGTAAAAGTTTCCCCTGCAACCCGTTCCCATTGTGCTAGATGAACGAACATCTCTCCTCATGCTCAGTTCTGAGAGGTAAGTGTGTGTGAAAGCCGTCCTTCACCTAGCTTGTTGGGAACACAAAGTTTCTTTTCAGTTGAAAACTCCACTCAATACATATCTATGGGAATGTACTAGCTCCAACTCGATTTTACAGTGAAAACTGCAGGAACATAAAACCGGCACTAGGAAACAGACTGAGAACCAAGTGTAAAATTTTCTCCTGCAAACCGTTCCGTTTGTGCTAGATGAACGAACGTCTATCCAAATGCTCAGATCTGAGAGTTAATTGTGTGTGAATGTCATCCTTCAACTAGCTTGTTGGGAACACAAGTTTTTTTCAGTTGCAAACTACACTCCATAAATGTAAATGTGGATGTAGTAGCTCCAACTCGGTTTTAGAGAGAAAACTGCTGGAACTTCAAAACTGCACTAGGAAACAGACTGAGAAACCAGAGTAAAAGTTTCTCCTGCAACCCGTTCCTTTGTGCTAGATGAACGTACGTCTCTCCACATGCTCAGTTCTGAGAGTAAAATGTGTGTGAAAGGCGTCCTTCACCTATCTGGTTGGGAACAAAAAGTTTCTTTTCAGTTGCAAACTGCACTCCATACATATATATTGGTAGGTACTAGCTCCAACTCGGTTTTACAGTGAATACTGCAGGAAATTCAAACCGGCGCTAGGAAAAAGACTGAGAAACCAGAGTAACAGTTTCTCCTGCCACCCTTTCCCTTTGTTCTAGATGAACGAATGTCTCTTATACTGCTCAGTTCTGAGAGGTAAGTGGGTGTGAAAGCCGTCCTTCACCTAGCTTGTTGGGAACACAAAGTTTCCTTTGAGTTGCAAAATTCAACCCATGCATATATATGGGGTGGTAAAAGTTCCAAATCGGTTTTACAATGAAAATTGCAGGAACTTTAAACTGGAACTGGGTAACAGAGTGAGAATCCAGAGTAAAAGTTTCCCCTGCCAACCACTCCCTTTACGATAGATGAACGAACGTCCCTCCACATGCTCAGTTCTGAGAGAAAAGTGTGTGTGAAAGCCGCTCTTCACCTAGCTTGTTGGGAACAAAAAGTTTCTTTTCAGTTGCAAACTAAAATCCATATATTTGTATGGGGTGGTACTAGCTCCAACTTGGTTTTACAGTGTAAACTGCAGGAACTTCAAACTGGCAGTAGGAAACAGACTGAGAAACCAGATTAAAGTTTCTCCTGCAACCCGTTCCTTTGTGCTAGATGAACGAACGTCTCTCCACATGATAAGGTCTGAGAGATAAGTGTTTGTGAAAGCCGTCCTTAACCTTGCTTGTTGGGAACACACAGTTTGTTTTTCAGTTGAAAACTACACTCCATATATATATATGGGTAGTTACTAGCACCAACTCTGTTTTACAGAGAAAACTTCAGGTACTTTAAACCGGCAAAAGGAAACATAAAGGAAACCAGAGTAAAAGTTTCTCCTGCAACCAATTCTTTTGTGCTAGTTGAACGAACGTCTCTCCACATGCTCAGTTCTGAGGGATAAGTGTTTGTGAAAGCCGTCCTTCACCTATCTTGTTGGGAACACAAAGTTTCTTTGCAGTTGAAAGCTACGCTTCATAAATATATTTGGGATATTAATATCTCAAACTCGCTTTTACATTGAAAACTGCAGGAAAATCAAACCGGAACTTGGAAACAGACTGAGAAAGTAAAGTAAAGTTTTTCTGCAACCCGTTTACATTGTGCTAGATGAACGAACTTCTCTCCACATGCTCAGTTCTGAGAGATAACTGTGTGTGAAGTAGTCCTTCACCCAACATTTTAGGAACAAAAAGGTTTTTTTCTGTTCCATATACACTCCATACATATATATGGGGAGGTACTAGCTCCAACTCGTTTTACTGTGAAAACTGCAGGAACTTCAAACCGGCACTAGGAAACAGACTGAGAAACCAGAGTAAAAGTTTCTCATGCAAACCGTTCCCTTTGTGCTAGATGAACGAACGTCTCTCCATATGCTCAGTTCTGAGAAATATATGTGTGTGAAAGCTGTACTTCACCTAGTATGTTGGGAACACAAAGTTTCTTTTCAATTGCAAACTAAACTCCATACATTTATATGGTTTGGAAGTAGCTGCAACTCGATTTTACAGCAAATACTGCAGGAACTTCAAACCGGCACTAGTAAACAGACTGAGAAATCAGAGAAATATTTTCTACTGCAACCCGTTCCTTTGTGCTAGATGAAAGAACGTCTCTCCACATGCTCATTTCTGAGTGAAAATTTTTTGTGAAAGCCGAACTTCATCTAGCTTGTTGGGAACACAAATTTCCTTTTCAGTTGCAAAATACACTCCACACATCTATATGGTAAGGTACAATCACCAACTCTGTTTTACGGTGAAAACTGCAGGAAATTCAAACCAGCAATAGGAAACAGCCTGAGAAACAGAGAAAAAGTTTCTACTGCAAAACGTTCCTTTGTGATAGATGAAAGAACGTCTCTCCACATGCTCAGTTCTGAGAGATAAGTGGGCGTGAAAGCGGTTCTTCACCTAATTTGTTGGGAACACAAAGCTTGTTTTCAATTGCAATCTACGCCCCATACATATATATGGGGAGGTACTAGATCCAAATAGGTTTTACAGTGAAAACTGCAGGAACTTCAAACCGGCACTTGGAAACAGACTGAGAAACCAGAGAAAAAGTTTCTCCTGCAACCCGTTCCTTTTGTGCTACATGAACGAACATCTGTCCACTTGCTCATTTCTGAGAGATAAGGGTGTGTGAAAGACGTCCTTCACACAGATTTTTGGAAACACAAAGATTCTTTCCAGTTGCAAACTCCACTCCATACATATATATAGGGAGGTACTAGCTCCAACACGGGTTTACAGTGAAAACTGCAGGAACTTCAAACCGGCACTAGGAAACAGACTGAGAAACCAGAGTAAAAGTTTCTCCTGCTACCTGTTACATTTGTGCTAGATGAATGAACGTCTGTCCACATGCTCAGTTCTGAGAGATAAGTGTGAGTGAAAGACTTCCTTCACCCTGCTTTTTGGGAAAACAATGTTTCTTTCCAGTTGCAAACTCCAATCCATTCATATATATGGGGAGGTATTAGCTCCAACTCGGGTTTACAGTGCAAACTGCAGGAACTTCAAACCGGCAGTAGGAAACAGACTGACAAACCATAATAAAAGTTTCTTCTGCAACCCCTTCCTTTGTGCTAGATGAATGAACGTCTGTCCACATGCTCAGGTCTGAGAGATAAGTGTGTGTGAAAGCTGTCCTTCACCTAGCTTGTTGGGAACACAAAATTTCTTTTCAGTTGCAAAATCCACCCCATACATATATATGGGGAGTTACTAGCTCCAACTCGGTTTTACAGTGACAACTGCAGGAACTTCAAACCGGCACTAGGAAACAGACTGAGAATTCAGAGTAAATATTTATCCTGCAACCCGTTCCTTTTGCTAGATGAACAAACGACTCTCCCCATGCTCAGTTCTTAGAGATATGTGTGTGTGAATGCCGAACTTCTTCTAGCTTGTTTTGAATACAAAGTTTCTTTTCAGTTGCAAAATCCACTCCATAAATAACTATGGGGAGATACTAACACCAACTATGGTTTATAGTGAAAAATGCAGGAACTTCAAACCGGCACTAGGAAACAGACTGAAAATCCAGAGTAAATGTATGTCCTGCAACCATTTCCCTCTGTGCTAGATGAAAGAACGTCTCTCCACATGCTCTGTTCTGAGTGAGAATTGTGGGTGAAAGCCGTCCTTCACCTAGCTTGATGGGAACACGTTTCTTTCAAGTTGCAAACTCCAATCCATACATATATATGGGGATGTAATAGATTGAACTCGTGTTTACAGTGAAAACTGCAGGACCTTCCATCCGGCACTAGGAAACAGACTGAGAATCCAAGTAATAGTTTCCCTGTAACCCTTTCCCTTTGTGGTAGATGAAGGAATATCTCACCACATGCTCAGTTCTGAAAGATAAGAGTGTTTTAAAGCCGTATTCATCTAGCTTGATGGCAACACAAAGATTCTATTCAGTAACAAACTTCACTTCATACATGTTTATGGGGAGGTTCTAAATCCAACTCGGGTTTACAGTGAAAACTGGAGGAACTTCAAACCGCCCCTAGGAAACAGACTGAGAAACCAGACTAATAGTTTCCCTGCAACACGTTCTTTTGTGCTACATGAACGAACGTCTCTCCACATGCTCAGTTCTGAGAGATAAGTGTGTTTGAAAGCCGTAATTCCCCTAGATTGTTGGGAATACAAAGTTTCTTTTCAGTTGCAAACTCCACTCCATACATATGTATGGGGAGGTACTAGCTCCAACTCTGTTTTACAGTGAAAACTGAATGAACTTCAAACCAGCACTAGGAAACAGACTGAGAAACCAGAGTAATAGTTTCTCCTTCTTCCTGTTACATTTGTGCTAGATGAAAGAACGTCTGTCCACATGCTCAGTTCTGAGAGATAAGTGGGAGTGACAGCCGACCTTCACCCAGCTTTTTGGGAACAGAAAGATTCTTTCCAGTTGCAAACTCCAATCCATTCATATATATGGGGAGGTATTAGCTCCAACTCGGATTTACAGTGCAAATTGCAGGAACTTCAAACCGGCACTAAGAAACAGACTGAGAAACCAGAGTAAATGTTTCTCCTGCAACCTGTTCCCTTTGCGCTAGATGAACAATCGTCTCTCCACATGCTCAGTTATGAGAGATATGTGTGTGTGAAAACCGTAATTCACACAGCTTGTTTTGAATACAAAGTTTCCTTTCAGTTGCAAAATCCACTCCATAGATAACTATGGGGAGGTAATAGCTCCAACTATGGTTTATAATGAAAAATGCAGGAACTTCAAACCGGCACTAGGAAACAGACTGAGAAACCAGAGTAAAAGTTTCTACTGCAACGTTTTACATTTGTGGTAGATGAACGAACGTCTGTCCACATGCTCAGTTCTTAGAAATAATTGTGTGTGAAAGACGTACTTCACCCAGCTTTTTGGGAACACAAAGTTTCTTTCCAGTTGCAAACTCCATTCCATACATATATATGGGGAGGTTGTAGATCCAACTCTGTTTTAGAGTGAAAAATGCTGGAACTTCTAACCGGCACAAGTAAACAGACTGAGAAACCAGAGTAAAAGTTTCTCCTGCAACCCGTTCCTTTTGTGCTAGATGAACGAACATCTGTCCACATGCTCAGTTCTGAGAGATAATTGTGTGTGAAAGAAGTCCTTCACTCATCTTTTTGGGAACACAAAGTTTCTTTCCCGTTGCAAACTCCAATCCATTCATATATATGGCGAGGTATTAGCTCCAACTCGTGTTTACAGTGCAAACTGCAGGAACTTCAAACCGGCATTAGGAAACAGACTGAGAAACCAGAGTAAATATTTCTCCTGCAACCCGTTCCGTTTGCGCTAGATGAACAAACGTCTCTCCAAATGCTCATTTCTGAGAGATATGTGTGTGTGAAAGCCGTACTTCACACAGCTTTTTTTGAATACAAAGTTTCTTTTTAGTTGCAAAATCCACTCCATAAATAACTATGGGGAGGTACTAGCTCCAACCCAGTTTTACAGTGAAAACTGCTGGAACTTCTAACCGGCACTAGTAAACAGACTGAGAAACCAGAGTAAAAGTTTCTCCTGCCACCGTTCCCTTTGTGCTAGATGAACGAACGTCTCTCCACATGCTCAGTTCTGAGAGATATGTGTGTGTGAAAGCCGTACTTCATCTAGCTTGTTGGGAATACAAAATTTCTTTTCAGTTGCAAACTCCAATCAATACATAAATATGGATAGGTACTAGCTCCAAATCTGGTTTACAGTGCAAAATGCAGGTACATCAAACCGACACTAGGAAACAGACTGAGAAACCAGAGTAAAAGTTTCTCCTGCAACCCGTTCCCTTTTTGCTGGATGAAGGAAAGTCACTCAACATGATCAGTTCTGAGAGAGAAATGTTTGTGAAAGCCGTACTTCACCTATCTTTTTGGGAACACAAAGATTCTTTTCAGTTGCACACTCCACTCCATACATATATAAGGGGAGGTACTATCTTCAACTCGGTTTTATAGTAAAAATTGAAGGAACTTCAAACAAGCACTAGGAAACAGACTGAAAATCCAGAGTAATAGTTTCCCTGCAACCCGTTCCTTTTGTGCTAGATGAACGAATGTCTCTCCACATGCTCAGTTCTGAGAGATAAGTGTGTGTGAAAGACTTCCTTCACCCAGCTTTTGGGAACACAAAGTTTCTTTCCAGTTGCAAACACCACTCCAAACATATATACAGGGAGGTACTAGCTCCAACTCGGTTTTAAAGTGCAAACTGCAGGAACTTCAAACCGACACTAGGAAACAGACTGAGAAACCATAATAAAAGTTTCTCATGCAACCCCTTCCTTTGTGCTAGATGATCGAAAGTCTATACACATGCTCAGTTCTGAGATATATGTGTGTGTGAAAGCCGTACTTCACCCAGCTTGTTTTGAATACAAAGTTTCTGTTCAGTTGCAAACTCCGCTCCATAAATAACTATGGGTAGGTACTAGCTCCAACTGTGGTTTACAGTGAAAACTGCAGGAACTTCAAACCGGCACTACGAAACAGACTGAGAATCCAGAGAAAAAGTTTCTCCTGCAACCTGTTCAATTTGTGCTAACTGAACGAACGTCTGTCCACATGCTCATTTCTGAGAGATAAGTGTGTGTGATAGACGTCCTTCACCCAGCTTTTTGGGAACACAAATTTTCTTTCCAATTGCAAACTCCACTCCATACATATATATGAGGAGGTACTAACTCCAAGTCGGATTTACAGTGAAAACTGCAGGAACTTCTAACCGGCACTAGGAAACAGACTGAGAAACCAGAGTAAAAGTTTCTCCTGCCACCCGTTCCCTTGGTGCTAGATGAAGGAACTTCTCTCCACATGCCCAGTTCTGAGAGATAATTGTGTGTGAAAGCCGTCTTCACCTAGCTTGATGGGAACACAGAGATTGTTTGAGTTGCAAACTCCACTCCATACATATATATGGGGATGTACTAGCTCCAAATCGCGTTTACAGCGCAAACTGCAGGAACTTCAAACTGGAACTAGGAAACAGACTGAGAAATCAGAGTAAATATTTATACTGCAACCCGTTCCCTTTGCGCTAGATGAACAAACGACCCTCCCCATGCTCAGTTCTTAGAGATATGTGTGTGTGAATGCCATACTTCATCTAGCTTGTTGGGAATACAAAGTTACTTTTCAGTTGCAAACTCCACTCCATACATAACTATGGGGTGGTACTAGCTCCAACTCTGTTTTACAGTGAAAACTGCATGAAATTCAAACTGGCACTTGGAAACAGACTGAGAAACCAGACTAATAGTTTCCCTGCAACCAGTTTTTTGTGCTAGATGAACGAACGTCTCTCCACATGCTCATTTCTGAGAGATAAGTGTGTGTGAATGCCGCTTCACCTAGCTTGATGGGAACACAAAGATTCTTTTCAGTTGCAAACTCCACTCCATACATATATATGGGGAGGTACTAGCTCTGACTCGGGTTTAGAGTGAAAACTGCAGGAACTTCAAACCTGCACTAGGAAACAGACTGAGATACCAGAGTAAATGTTTCCCCTGCAACCCGTTCTTTTCTGCTAGATGAACAAACGTCTCTCCACATGCACAGTTCTGAGAGATAAATTTGTGTGAAAGCCGTACTTCCCCTATCTTGTTGGGAATACAAAGTTTCTTTTCAGTTGCAAACTCCACTCCATACATAAATATGGGGTGGTAGTAGCTCCAACACGTGTTTACAGAGAAATCTGCAGGAAATTCAAACCGGGACTAGGAAACAGACTGAGAATCCAGAGTAATAGTTTCTCCTGCATCCCGTTGACTTTTTGCTAGATGAACGAACGTCTCTCCACTTGCTCAGTTCTGAGAGATAAGTGTGTGTGAAAGCCGTCCTTCACCTAGCTTGTTGGAAACACAAAGTTTCTTTTCTGTTGCAAACTCCATTCCATACATATATATGGGGAGTTACTAGCTCCAACTCGGTTTTACAGTGAAAACTGTAGGAACTTCAAACCGGCACTATGAAACAGACTGAGAATGCAGAGAAAAAGTGTCACCTGCAACCAGTTCCCTTGGTGCTAGATGAACGAACGTCTCTCCACTTGCTCAGTTCTGAGAGATAAGTGTGTGTGAAAGCCGTCCTTCACCTAGCTTGTTGGGAACACAAAGTTTCTTTTCAGTTGCAAACACCATTCCATACATATATATGGGGAGGTACTAGCTCCAACTCAGTTTTACAGTGAAATCTGCAGGAACTTCTAACCGGCTCTAGGAAACAGACTGAGAAAGCAGAGAAAAAGTGTCTCCTGCAACCCGTTCCATTGGTGCTAGATGAACGAACGTCTCTCAACTTGCTCAGTTCTGAGAGATAAGTGTGTGTGAAAGCCGTCCTTCACGTAGCTTGTTGGGAACACAAAGTTTCTTTTCAGTTGCAAACTCCATTCCATACATATATATGGGGAGGTACTAGCTCCAACTCGTTTTTACAGTGAAAACTGCAGGAACTTTAAACCGGCACTAGGAAACAGACTGAGAAAGCAGAGAAAAAGTGTCTCCTGCAACCCGTTCCCTTGGTGCTAGATGAACGAACGTCTCTCCACTTGCTCATTTCTGAGAGATAAGTGTGTGTGAAAGCCGTCCTTCACCTAGCTTGTTGGGAACACAAAGTTTCTTTTCTGTTGCAAACTCCATTCCATACATATATATGGGGAGTTACAAGCTCCAAGTCGGTTTTACAGTGAAAAGTGTAGGAACTTCAAACCGGCACTAGGAAACAGACTGAGAATGCAGAGAAAAAGTGTCACCTGCAAACCTTTCCCTTGGTGCTAGATGAACGAACGTCTCTCCACTTGCTCAGTTCTGAGAGATAAGTGTGTGTGAAAGCCGTCCTTCACGTAGCTTGTTGGGAACACAAAGTTTCTTTTCAGTTGCAAACTCCATTCCATACATATATATGGGGAGGTACTAGCTCAAACTCGGTTTTACAGAGAAAACTGCAGGAACTTCAAACCGACACTAGGAAACAGACTGAGAAACCATAATAAAAGTTTCTCATGCAACCCCTTCCTTTGTGCTAGATGATCGAAAGTCTATACACATGCTCAGTTCTGAGATATATGTGTGTGTGAAAGCCGTACTTCACCCAGCTTGTTTTGAATACAAAGTTTCTGTTCAGTTGCAAACTCCGCTCCATAAATAACTATGGGTAGGTACTAGCTCCAACTGTGGTTTACAGTGAAAACTGCAGGAACTTCAAACCGGCACTACGAAACAGACTGAGAATCCAGAGAAAAAGTTTCTCCTGCAACCTGTTCAATTTGTGCTAACTGAACGAACGTCTGTCCACATGCTCATTTCTGAGAGATAAGTGTGTGTGATAGACGTCCTTCACCCAGCTTTTTGGGAACACAAATTTTCTTTCCAATTGCAAACTCCACTCCATACATATATATGAGGAGGTACTAACTCCAAGTCGGATTTACAGTGAAAACTGCAGGAACTTCTAACCGGCACTAGGAAACAGACTGAGAAACCAGAGTAAAAGTTTCTCCTGCCACCCGTTCCCTTGGTGCTAGATGAAGGAACTTCTCTCCACATGCCCAGTTCTGAGAGATAATTGTGTGTGAAAGCCGTCTTCACCTAGCTTGATGGGAACACAGAGATTGTTTGAGTTGCAAACTCCACTCCATACATATATATGGGGATGTACTAGCTCCAAATCGCGTTTACAGCGCAAACTGCAGGAACTTCAAACTGGAACTAGGAAACAGACTGAGAAATCAGAGTAAATATTTATACTGCAACCCGTTCCCTTTGCGCTAGATGAACAAACGACCCTCCCCATGCTCAGTTCTTAGAGATATGTGTGTGTGAATGCCATACTTCATCTAGCTTGTTGGGAATACAAAGTTACTTTTCAGTTGCAAACTCCACTCCATACATAACTATGGGGTGGTACTAGCTCCAACTCTGTTTTACAGTGAAAACTGCATGAAATTCAAACTGGCACTTGGAAACAGACTGAGAAACCAGAGTAAAATTTCTCCTGCAACCCGTTCCTTTTGTTCTAGATGAACGAACATCTGTCCACATGCTCAGTTCTGAGAGACATGGGTGTGTGATAGACGTGCTTCACACAGATTTTTGGGAACACATAGTTTCTTTCCAGTTGCAAACTCCATTCCATACATATATATGGGGAGGTACTATCTCCAACTCGGGTTTACAGTGAAAACTGCAGGAACTTAAAACTGGTATTAGGAAACAGACTGAGAAACCAGAGTTAATGTTTCTCCTGCAACACGTTCCCTTTGTGTTAGATGAAAGAACTTCTCTCCACATGCTCAGTTCTGAGGGAGAAGTGTGGTTGAAATCCGTACTTCACCTAGCTTGAAGGGAACACAACGATTTTTACGAGTTGCAAACCCCAATCCATACATATATATGGGGATGTAATAGCTTGAACTCGGGTTTACAGTGAAAACTGCAGGAACTTCATACCGGCACTAGGAAACAGACTGAGAATCCAGAGTATTAGCTTCCCTGCAACCCGTTCCCTTTATGCCAAATGAAGGAACATCTCTCCACAGCTCAGTTCTGAGAGATAAGAGTGTTTGAAAGCCATCTTCATCTAGCTTGATGGGAACACAAAGATTCTATTCAGTTGCAAACTCCACTCAATGCATATATATGGGGAGGTACTAACTCCAACTCAGGTTTACAGTGAAAACTACAGGAACTTCAAACCGGCCCTAGGAAACAGACTGAGAAACCAGACTAATAGTTTCCCTGCAACCAGTTTTTTGTGCTAGATGAACGAACGTCTCTCCACATGCTCATTTCTGAGAGATAAGTGTGTGTGAATGCCGCTTCACCTAGCTTGATGGGAACACAAAGATTCTTTTCAGTTGCAAACTCCACTCCATACATATATATGGGGAGGTACTAGCTCTGACTCGGGTTTAGAGTGAAAACTGCAGGAACTTCAAACCTGCACTAGGAAACGGACTGAGATACCAGAGTAAATGTTTCCCCTGCAACCCGTTCTTTTCTGCTAGATGAACAAACGTCTCTCCACATGCACAGTTCTGAGAGATAAATTTGTGTGAAAGCCGTACTTCCCCTATCTTGTTGGGAATACAAAGTTTCTTTTCAGTTGCAAACTCCACTCCATACATAAATATGGGGAGGTAGTAGCTCCAACACGTGTTTACAGAGAAATCTGCAGGAAATTCAAACCGGGACTAGGAAACAGACTGAGAATCCAGAGTAATAGTTTCTCCTGCATCCCGTTGACTTTTTGCTAGATGAACGAACGTCTCTCCACTTGCTCAGTTCTGAGAGATAAGTGTGTGTGAAAGCCGTCCTTCACCTAGCTTGTTGGAAACACAAAGTTTCTTTTCTGTTGCAAACTCCATTCCATACATATATATGGGGAGTTACTAGCTCCAACTCGGTTTTACAGTGAAAACTGTAGGAACTTCAAACCGGCACTATGAAACAGACTGAGAATGCAGAGAAAAAGTGTCACCTGCAACCAGTTCCCTTGGTGCTAGATGAACGAACGTCTCTCCACTTGCTCAGTTCTGAGAGATAAGTGTGTGTGAAAGCCGTCCTTCACCTAGCTTGTTGGGAACACAAAGTTTCTTTTCAGTTGCAAACACCATTCCATACATATATATGGGGAGGTACTAGCTCCAACTCAGTTTTACAGTGAAATCTGCAGGAACTTCTAACCGGCTCTAGGAAACAGACTGAGAAAGCAGAGAAAAAGTGTCTCCTGCAACCCGTTCCATTGGTGCTAGATGAACGAACGTCTCTCCACTTGCTCAGTTCTGAGAGATAAGTGTGTGTGAAAGCCGTCCTTCACGTAGCTTGTTGGGAACACAAAGTTTCTTTTCAGTTGCAAACTCCATTCCATACATATATATGGGGAGGTACTAGCTCCAACTCGTTTTTACAGTGAAAACTGCAGGAACTTTAAACCGGCACTAGGAAACAGACTGAGAAAGCAGAGAAAAAGTGTCTCCTGCAACCCGTTCCCTTGGTGCTAGATGAACGAACGTCTCTCCACTTGCTCATTTCTGAGAGATAAGTGTGTGTGAAAGCCGTCCTTCAACTAGCTTGTTGGGAACACAAAGTTTCTTTTCTGTTGCAAACTCCATTCCATACATATATATGGGGAGTTACTAGCTCCAACTCGGTTTTACAGTGAAAACTGTAGGAACATCAAACCGGCACTAGGAAACAGACTGAGAATGCAGAGAAAAAGTGTCACCTGCAAACCTTTCCCTTGGTGCTAGATGAACGAACGTCTCTCCACTTGCTCAGTTCTGAGAGATAAGTGTGTGTGAAAGCCGTCCTTCACGTAGCTTGTTGGGAACACAAAGTTTCTTTTCAGTTGCAAACTCCATTCCATACATATATATGGGGAGGTACTAGCTCAAACTCGGTTTTACAGAGAAAACTGCAGGAACTTCAAACCGGCACTAGGAAACAGACTGAGAAAGCAGAGAAAAAGTGTCTCCTGCAACCCGTTCCCTTGGTGCTAGATGAACGAACGTCTCTCCACTTGCTCAGTTCTGACAGATAAGTGTGTGTGAAAGCCGTCCTTCACGGAGCTTGTTGGGAACACAAAGTTTCTTTTCAGTTGCAAACTCCATTCCATACATATATATGGGTAGGTACTAGCTCCAACTCGGTTTTACAGTGAAATCTGCAGGAACTTCAAACCGGCTCTAGGAAACAGACTGAGAAAGCAGAGAAAAAGTGTCTCCTGCAACCCGTTCCCTTGGTGCTAGATGAACGAACGTCTCTTCACTTGCTCATTTCTGAGAGATAAGTGTGTGTGAAAGCCGTCCTTCACCTAGCTTGTTGGGAACACAAAGTTTCTTTTCAGTTGCAAACTCCATTCCATACATATATATGGGGAGGAACTAGCTCCAACTCGGTATTACAGTGAAATCTGCAGGAACTTCAAACCGGCTCTAGGAAACAGACTGAGAAAGCAGAGAAAAAGTGTCTCCTGCAACCCGTTCCCTTGGTGCTAGATGAACGAACGTCTCTCCACTTGCTCAGTTCCGAGAGATAAGTGTGTGTGAAAGCCGTCCTTCACCTAGCTTGTTGGGAACACAAAGTTCTTTTCAGTTGCAAACTCCATTCCAAACATATATATGGTGAGGTACTAGCTCCAATTCGGTTTTACAGTGAAAACTGCATGAACTTCAAACCGGCACTAGTAAACAGACTGAGAAAGCAGAGAAAAAGTGTCTCCTGCATCCTTTTCCATTGGTGCTAGATGAACGAACGTCTCTCCACTTGCTCAGTTCTGAGAGATAAGTGTGTGTGAAAGCGGTCCTTCACCTAGCTTGTTGGGAACACAAAGTTTCTTTTCAGTTGCAAACTCCATTCCATACATATATATGGGGAGGTACTAGCTCCAACTCGGTTTGACAGTGAAAACTGCAGGAAATTCAAACCGGCACTAGGAAACAGACTGAGAAAGCAGAGAAAAAGTGTCTCCTGCAACACGTTCCCTTGGTGCTAGATGAACGAACTTCTCTCCACTTGCTCAGTTCCGAGAGATAAGTGTGTGTGAAAGCCGTCCTTCACCTAGCTTGTTGGGAACACAAAGTTTCTTTTCAGTTGCAAACTCCATTCCATAAATATATATGGGGAGGTACTAGCTCCAACTCGGTTTGACAGTGAAAACTGCAGGAACTTCAAACCGGCACTAGGAAACAGACTGAGAAAGCAGAGAAAAAGTGTCTCCTGCAACCCGTTCCCTTGGTGCTAGATGAACGAACGTCTCTCCACTTGCTCAGTTCCGAGAGATAAGTGTGTGTGAAAGACGTCCTTCACCTAGCTTGTCGGGAACACAAAGTTTCTTTTCAGTTGCAAACATCATTCCATACATATATATGGGGAGGTACTAGCTCCAACACGGTTTGACAGTGAAAACTGCAGGAACTTCAAACCGGCCCTAGGAAACAGACTGAGAAAGCAGAGAAAAAGTGTCTCCTGCAACCCGTTCCATTGGTGCTAGATGAACGAACCTCTCTCCACTTGCTCAGTTCTGAGAGATAAGTGTGTGTGAAAGCGGTCCTTCACCTAGCTTGTTGGGAACCCAAAGTTCTTTTCAGTTGGAAACTCCATTCCATACATATATATGGGGAGGTACTAGCTCCAACTCGGTTTGAAAGTGAAAACTGCAGGAAATTCAAACCGGCACTAGGAAACAGAATGAGAAAGCAGAGAAAAAGTGTCTCCTGCATCCTTTTCCATTGGTGCTAGATGAACGAACGTCTCTCCACTTGCTCAGTTCTGAGAGATATGTGTGTGTGAAAGCGCTCCTTCACCTACCTTGTTGGGAACACAAAGTTTCTTTTCAGTTGCAAACTCCATTCCATACATATATATGGGGAGGTACTAGCTCCAACGCGGATTTACAGTGAAAACTGCAGGAACTTTAAACCGGCACTAGGAAACACACTGAGAAAGCAGAGAAAAAGTGTCTCCTGCAACCCGTTCCCTTGGTGCTAGATGAACGAACGTCTCTCCACTTGCTCATTTCTGAGAGATAAGTGTGTGTGAAAGCCGTCCTTCACCTAGCTTGTTGGGAACACAAAGTTTCTTTCCAGTTGCAAACACCACTCCAAACATATATACAGGGAGGTACTAGCTCCAACTCGGTTTTAAAGTGCAAACTGCAGGAACTTCAAACCGACACTAGGAAACAGACTGAGAAACCATAATAAAAGTTTCTCATGCAACCCCTTCCTTTGTGCTAGATGATCGAAAGTCTATACACATGCTCAGTTCTGAGATATATGTGTGTGTGAAAGCCGTACTTCACCCAGCTTGTTTTGAATACAAAGTTTCTGTTCAGTTGCAAACTCCGCTCCATAAATAACTATGGGTAGGTACTAGCTCCAACTGTGGTTTACAGTGAAAACTGCAGGAACTTCAAACCGGCACTACGAAACAGACTGAGAATCCAGAGAAAAAGTTTCTCCTGCAACCTGTTCAATTTGTGCTAACTGAACGAACGTCTGTCCACATGCTCATTTCTGAGAGATAAGTGTGTGTGATAGACGTCCTTCACCCAGCTTTTTGGGAACACAAATTTTCTTTCCAATTGCAAACTCCACTCCATACATATATATGAGGAGGTACTAACTCCAAGTCGGATTTACAGTGAAAACTGCAGGAACTTCTAACCGGCACTAGGAAACAGACTGAGAAACCAGAGTAAAAGTTTCTCCTGCCACCCGTTCCCTTGGTGCTAGATGAAGGAACTTCTCTCCACATGCCCAGTTCTGAGAGATAATTGTGTGTGAAAGCCGTCTTCACCTAGCTTGATGGGAACACAGAGATTGTTTGAGTTGCAAACTCCACTCCATACATATATATGGGGATGTACTAGCTCCAAATCGCGTTTACAGCGCAAACTGCAGGAACTTCAAACTGGAACTAGGAAACAGACTGAGAAATCAGAGTAAATATTTATACTGCAACCCGTTCCCTTTGCGCTAGATGAACAAACGACCCTCCCCATGCTCAGTTCTTAGAGATATGTGTGTGTGAATGCCATACTTCATCTAGCTTGTTGGGAATACAAAGTTACTTTTCAGTTGCAAACTCCACTCCATACATAACTATGGGGTGGTACTAGCTCCAACTCTGTTTTACAGTGAAAACTGCATGAAATTCAAACTGGCACTTGGAAACAGACTGAGAAACCAGAGTAAAATTTCTCCTGCAACCCGTTCCTTTTGTTCTAGATGAACGAACATCTGTCCACATGCTCAGTTCTGAGAGACATGGGTGTGTGATAGACGTGCTTCACACAGATTTTTGGGAACACATAGTTTCTTTCCAGTTGCAAACTCCATTCCATACATATATATGGGGAGGTACTATCTCCAACTCGGGTTTACAGTGAAAACTGCAGGAACTTAAAACTGGTATTAGGAAACAGACTGAGAAACCAGAGTTAATGTTTCTCCTGCAACACGTTCCCTTTGTGTTAGATGAAAGAACTTCTCTCCACATGCTCAGTTCTGAGGGAGAAGTGTGGTTGAAATCCGTACTTCACCTAGCTTGAAGGGAACACAACGATTTTTACGAGTTGCAAACCCCAATCCATACATATATATGGGGATGTAATAGCTTGAACTCGGGTTTACAGTGAAAACTGCAGGAACTTCATACCGGCACTAGGAAACAGACTGAGAATCCAGAGTATTAGCTTCCCTGCAACCCGTTCCCTTTATGCCAAATGAAGGAACATCTCTCCACAGCTCAGTTCTGAGAGATAAGAGTGTTTGAAAGCCATCTTCATCTAGCTTGATGGGAACACAAAGATTCTATTCAGTTGCAAACTCCACTCAATGCATATATATGGGGAGGTACTAACTCCAACTCAGGTTTACAGTGAAAACTACAGGAACTTCAAACCGGCCCTAGGAAACAGACTGAGAAACCAGACTAATAGTTTCCCTGCAACCAGTTTTTTGTGCTAGATGAACGAACGTCTCTCCACATGCTCATTTCTGAGAGATAAGTGTGTGTGAATGCCGCTTCACCTAGCTTGATGGGAACACAAAGATTCTTTTCAGTTGCAAACTCCACTCCATACATATATATGGGGAGGTACTAGCTCTGACTCGGGTTTAGAGTGAAAACTGCAGGAACTTCAAACCTGCACTAGGAAACGGACTGAGATACCAGAGTAAATGTTTCCCCTGCAACCCGTTCTTTTCTGCTAGATGAACAAACGTCTCTCCACATGCACAGTTCTGAGAGATAAATTTGTGTGAAAGCCGTACTTCCCCTATCTTGTTGGGAATACAAAGTTTCTTTTCAGTTGCAAACTCCACTCCATACATAAATATGGGGAGGTAGTAGCTCCAACACGTGTTTACAGAGAAATCTGCAGGAAATTCAAACCGGGACTAGGAAACAGACTGAGAATCCAGAGTAATAGTTTCTCCTGCATCCCGTTGACTTTTTGCTAGATGAACGAACGTCTCTCCACTTGCTCAGTTCTGAGAGATAAGTGTGTGTGAAAGCCGTCCTTCACCTAGCTTGTTGGAAACACAAAGTTTCTTTTCTGTTGCAAACTCCATTCCATACATATATATGGGGAGTTACTAGCTCCAACTCGGTTTTACAGTGAAAACTGTAGGAACTTCAAACCGGCACTATGAAACAGACTGAGAATGCAGAGAAAAAGTGTCACCTGCAACCAGTTCCCTTGGTGCTAGATGAACGAACGTCTCTCCACTTGCTCAGTTCTGAGAGATAAGTGTGTGTGAAAGCCGTCCTTCACCTAGCTTGTTGGGAACACAAAGTTTCTTTTCAGTTGCAAACACCATTCCATACATATATATGGGGAGGTACTAGCTCCAACTCAGTTTTACAGTGAAATCTGCAGGAACTTCTAACCGGCTCTAGGAAACAGACTGAGAAAGCAGAGAAAAAGTGTCTCCTGCAACCCGTTCCATTGGTGCTAGATGAACGAACGTCTCTCCACTTGCTCAGTTCTGAGAGATAAGTGTGTGTGAAAGCCGTCCTTCACGTAGCTTGTTGGGAACACAAAGTTTCTTTTCAGTTGCAAACTCCATTCCATACATATATATGGGGAGGTACTAGCTCCAACTCGTTTTTACAGTGAAAACTGCAGGAACTTTAAACCGGCACTAGGAAACAGACTGAGAAAGCAGAGAAAAAGTGTCTCCTGCAACCCGTTCCCTTGGTGCTAGATGAACGAACGTCTCTCCACTTGCTCATTTCTGAGAGATAAGTGTGTGTGAAAGCCGTCCTTCACCTAGCTTGTTGGGAACACAAAGTTTCTTTTCTGTTGCAAACTCCATTCCATACATATATATGGGGAGTTACAAGCTCCAAGTCGGTTTTACAGTGAAAAGTGTAGGAACTTCAAACCGGCACTAGGAAACAGACTGAGAATGCAGAGAAAAAGTGTCACCTGCAAACCTTTCCCTTGGTGCTAGATGAACGAACGTCTCTCCACTTGCTCAGTTCTGAGAGATAAGTGTGTGTGAAAGCCGTCCTTCACGTAGCTTGTTGGGAACACAAAGTTTCTTTTCAGTTGCAAACTCCATTCCATACATATATATGGGGAGGTACTAGCTCAAACTCGGTTTTACAGAGAAAACTGCAGGAACTTCAAACCGACACTAGGAAACAGACTGAGAAACCATAATAAAAGTTTCTCATGCAACCCCTTCCTTTGTGCTAGATGATCGAAAGTCTATACACATGCTCAGTTCTGAGATATATGTGTGTGTGAAAGCCGTACTTCACCCAGCTTGTTTTGAATACAAAGTTTCTGTTCAGTTGCAAACTCCGCTCCATAAATAACTATGGGTAGGTACTAGCTCCAACTGTGGTTTACAGTGAAAACTGCAGGAACTTCAAACCGGCACTACGAAACAGACTGAGAATCCAGAGAAAAAGTTTCTCCTGCAACCTGTTCAATTTGTGCTAACTGAACGAACGTCTGTCCACATGCTCATTTCTGAGAGATAAGTGTGTGTGATAGACGTCCTTCACCCAGCTTTTTGGGAACACAAATTTTCTTTCCAATTGCAAACTCCACTCCATACATATATATGAGGAGGTACTAACTCCAAGTCGGATTTACAGTGAAAACTGCAGGAACTTCTAACCGGCACTAGGAAACAGACTGAGAAACCAGAGTAAAAGTTTCTCCTGCCACCCGTTCCCTTGGTGCTAGATGAAGGAACTTCTCTCCACATGCCCAGTTCTGAGAGATAATTGTGTGTGAAAGCCGTCTTCACCTAGCTTGATGGGAACACAGAGATTGTTTGAGTTGCAAACTCCACTCCATACATATATATGGGGATGTACTAGCTCCAAATCGCGTTTACAGCGCAAACTGCAGGAACTTCAAACTGGAACTAGGAAACAGACTGAGAAATCAGAGTAAATATTTATACTGCAACCCGTTCCCTTTGCGCTAGATGAACAAACGACCCTCCCCATGCTCAGTTCTTAGAGATATGTGTGTGTGAATGCCATACTTCATCTAGCTTGTTGGGAATACAAAGTTACTTTTCAGTTGCAAACTCCACTCCATACATAACTATGGGGTGGTACTAGCTCCAACTCTGTTTTACAGTGAAAACTGCATGAAATTCAAACTGGCACTTGGAAACAGACTGAGAAACCAGAGTAAAATTTCTCCTGCAACCCGTTCCTTTTGTTCTAGATGAACGAACATCTGTCCACATGCTCAGTTCTGAGAGACATGGGTGTGTGATAGACGTGCTTCACACAGATTTTTGGGAACACATAGTTTCTTTCCAGTTGCAAACTCCATTCCATACATATATATGGGGAGGTACTATCTCCAACTCGGGTTTACAGTGAAAACTGCAGGAACTTAAAACTGGTATTAGGAAACAGACTGAGAAACCAGAGTTAATGTTTCTCCTGCAACACGTTCCCTTTGTGTTAGATGAAAGAACTTCTCTCCACATGCTCAGTTCTGAGGGAGAAGTGTGGTTGAAATCCGTACTTCACCTAGCTTGAAGGGAACACAACGATTTTTACGAGTTGCAAACCCCAATCCATACATATATATGGGGATGTAATAGCTTGAACTCGGGTTTACAGTGAAAACTGCAGGAACTTCATACCGGCACTAGGAAACAGACTGAGAATCCAGAGTATTAGCTTCCCTGCAACCCGTTCCCTTTATGCCAAATGAAGGAACATCTCTCCACAGCTCAGTTCTGAGAGATAAGAGTGTTTGAAAGCCATCTTCATCTAGCTTGATGGGAACACAAAGATTCTATTCAGTTGCAAACTCCACTCAATGCATATATATGGGGAGGTACTAACTCCAACTCAGGTTTACAGTGAAAACTACAGGAACTTCAAACCGGCCCTAGGAAACAGACTGAGAAACCAGACTAATAGTTTCCCTGCAACCAGTTTTTTGTGCTAGATGAACGAACGTCTCTCCACATGCTCATTTCTGAGAGATAAGTGTGTGTGAATGCCGCTTCACCTAGCTTGATGGGAACACAAAGATTCTTTTCAGTTGCAAACTCCACTCCATACATATATATGGGGAGGTACTAGCTCTGACTCGGGTTTAGAGTGAAAACTGCAGGAACTTCAAACCTGCACTAGGAAACGGACTGAGATACCAGAGTAAATGTTTCCCCTGCAACCCGTTCTTTTCTGCTAGATGAACAAACGTCTCTCCACATGCACAGTTCTGAGAGATAAATTTGTGTGAAAGCCGTACTTCCCCTATCTTGTTGGGAATACAAAGTTTCTTTTCAGTTGCAAACTCCACTCCATACATAAATATGGGGAGGTAGTAGCTCCAACACGTGTTTACAGAGAAATCTGCAGGAAATTCAAACCGGGACTAGGAAACAGACTGAGAATCCAGAGTAATAGTTTCTCCTGCATCCCGTTGACTTTTTGCTAGATGAACGAACGTCTCTCCACTTGCTCAGTTCTGAGAGATAAGTGTGTGTGAAAGCCGTCCTTCACCTAGCTTGTTGGAAACACAAAGTTTCTTTTCTGTTGCAAACTCCATTCCATACATATATATGGGGAGTTACTAGCTCCAACTCGGTTTTACAGTGAAAACTGTAGGAACTTCAAACCGGCACTATGAAACAGACTGAGAATGCAGAGAAAAAGTGTCACCTGCAACCAGTTCCCTTGGTGCTAGATGAACGAACGTCTCTCCACTTGCTCAGTTCTGAGAGATAAGTGTGTGTGAAAGCCGTCCTTCACCTAGCTTGTTGGGAACACAAAGTTTCTTTTCAGTTGCAAACACCATTCCATACATATATATGGGGAGGTACTAGCTCCAACTCAGTTTTACAGTGAAATCTGCAGGAACTTCTAACCGGCTCTAGGAAACAGACTGAGAAAGCAGAGAAAAAGTGTCTCCTGCAACCCGTTCCATTGGTGCTAGATGAACGAACGTCTCTCCACTTGCTCAGTTCTGAGAGATAAGTGTGTGTGAAAGCCGTCCTTCACGTAGCTTGTTGGGAACACAAAGTTTCTTTTCAGTTGCAAACTCCATTCCATACATATATATGGGGAGGTACTAGCTCCAACTCGTTTTTACAGTGAAAACTGCAGGAACTTTAAACCGGCACTAGGAAACAGACTGAGAAAGCAGAGAAAAAGTGTCTCCTGCAACCCGTTCCCTTGGTGCTAGATGAACGAACGTCTCTCCACTTGCTCATTTCTGAGAGATAAGTGTGTGTGAAAGCCGTCCTTCAACTAGCTTGTTGGGAACACAAAGTTTCTTTTCTGTTGCAAACTCCATTCCATACATATATATGGGGAGTTACTAGCTCCAACTCGGTTTTACAGTGAAAACTGTAGGAACATCAAACCGGCACTAGGAAACAGACTGAGAATGCAGAGAAAAAGTGTCACCTGCAAACCTTTCCCTTGGTGCTAGATGAACGAACGTCTCTCCACTTGCTCAGTTCTGAGAGATAAGTGTGTGTGAAAGCCGTCCTTCACGTAGCTTGTTGGGAACACAAAGTTTCTTTTCAGTTGCAAACTCCATTCCATACATATATATGGGGAGGTACTAGCTCAAACTCGGTTTTACAGAGAAAACTGCAGGAACTTCAAACCGGCACTAGGAAACAGACTGAGAAAGCAGAGAAAAAGTGTCTCCTGCAACCCGTTCCCTTGGTGCTAGATGAACGAACGTCTCTCCACTTGCTCAGTTCTGACAGATAAGTGTGTGTGAAAGCCGTCCTTCACGGAGCTTGTTGGGAACACAAAGTTTCTTTTCAGTTGCAAACTCCATTCCATACATATATATGGGTAGGTACTAGCTCCAACTCGGTTTTACAGTGAAATCTGCAGGAACTTCAAACCGGCTCTAGGAAACAGACTGAGAAAGCAGAGAAAAAGTGTCTCCTGCAACCCGTTCCCTTGGTGCTAGATGAACGAACGTCTCTTCACTTGCTCATTTCTGAGAGATAAGTGTGTGTGAAAGCCGTCCTTCACCTAGCTTGTTGGGAACACAAAGTTTCTTTTCAGTTGCAAACTCCATTCCATAAATATATATGGGGAGGTACTAGCTCCAACTCGGTTTGACAGTGAAAACTGCAGGAACTTCAAACCGGCACTAGGAAACAGACTGAGAAAGCAGAGAAAAAGTGTCTCCTGCAACCCGTTCCCTTGGTGCTAGATGAACGAACGTCTCTCCACTTGCTCAGTTCCGAGAGATAAGTGTGTGTGAAAGACGTCCTTCACCTAGCTTGTCGGGAACACAAAGTTTCTTTTCAGTTGCAAACATCATTCCATACATATATATGGGGAGGTACTAGCTCCAACACGGTTTGACAGTGAAAACTGCAGGAACTTCAAACCGGCCCTAGGAAACAGACTGAGAAAGCAGAGAAAAAGTGTCTCCTGCAACCCGTTCCATTGGTGCTAGATGAACGAACGTCTCTCCACTTGCTCAGTTCTGAGAGATAAGTGTGTGTGAAAGCGGTCCTTCACCTAGCTTGTTGGGAACCCAAAGTTCTTTTCAGTTGGAAACTCCATTCCATACATATATATGGGGAGGTACTAGCTCCAACTCGGTTTGAAAGTGAAAACTGCAGGAAATTCAAACCGGCACTAGGAAACAGAATGAGAAAGCAGAGAAAAAGTGTCTCCTGCATCCTTTTCCATTGGTGCTAGATGAACGAACGTCTCTCCACTTGCTCAGTTCTGAGAGATATGTGTGTGTGAAAGCGCTCCTTCACCTACCTTGTTGGGAACACAAAGTTTCTTTTCAGTTGCAAACTCCATTCCATACATATATATGGGGAGGTACTAGCTCCAACGCGGATTTACAGTGAAAACTGCAGGAACTTTAAACCGGCACTAGGAAACACACTGAGAAAGCAGAGAAAAAGTGTCTCCTGCAACCCGTTCCCTTGGTGCTAGATGAACGAACGTCTCTCCACTTGCTCATTTCTGAGAGATAAGTGTGTGTGAAAGCCGTCCTTCACCTAGCTTGTTGGGAACACAAAGTTTCTTTCCAGTTGCAAACACCACTCCAAACATATATACAGGGAGGTACTAGCTCCAACTCGGTTTTAAAGTGCAAACTGCAGGAACTTCAAACCGACACTAGGAAACAGACTGAGAAACCATAATAAAAGTTTCTCATGCAACCCCTTCCTTTGTGCTAGATGATCGAAAGTCTATACACATGCTCAGTTCTGAGATATATGTGTGTGTGAAAGCCGTACTTCACCCAGCTTGTTTTGAATACAAAGTTTCTGTTCAGTTGCAAACTCCGCTCCATAAATAACTATGGGTAGGTACTAGCTCCAACTGTGGTTTACAGTGAAAACTGCAGGAACTTCAAACCGGCACTACGAAACAGACTGAGAATCCAGAGAAAAAGTTTCTCCTGCAACCTGTTCAATTTGTGCTAACTGAACGAACGTCTGTCCACATGCTCATTTCTGAGAGATAAGTGTGTGTGATAGACGTCCTTCACCCAGCTTTTTGGGAACACAAATTTTCTTTCCAATTGCAAACTCCACTCCATACATATATATGAGGAGGTACTAACTCCAAGTCGGATTTACAGTGAAAACTGCAGGAACTTCTAACCGGCACTAGGAAACAGACTGAGAAACCAGAGTAAAAGTTTCTCCTGCCACCCGTTCCCTTGGTGCTAGATGAAGGAACTTCTCTCCACATGCCCAGTTCTGAGAGATAATTGTGTGTGAAAGCCGTCTTCACCTAGCTTGATGGGAACACAGAGATTGTTTGAGTTGCAAACTCCACTCCATACATATATATGGGGATGTACTAGCTCCAAATCGCGTTTACAGCGCAAACTGCAGGAACTTCAAACTGGAACTAGGAAACAGACTGAGAAATCAGAGTAAATATTTATACTGCAACCCGTTCCCTTTGCGCTAGATGAACAAACGACCCTCCCCATGCTCAGTTCTTAGAGATATGTGTGTGTGAATGCCATACTTCATCTAGCTTGTTGGGAATACAAAGTTACTTTTCAGTTGCAAACTCCACTCCATACATAACTATGGGGTGGTACTAGCTCCAACTCTGTTTTACAGTGAAAACTGCATGAAATTCAAACTGGCACTTGGAAACAGACTGAGAAACCAGAGTAAAATTTCTCCTGCAACCCGTTCCTTTTGTTCTAGATGAACGAACATCTGTCCACATGCTCAGTTCTGAGAGACATGGGTGTGTGATAGACGTGCTTCACACAGATTTTTGGGAACACATAGTTTCTTTCCAGTTGCAAACTCCATTCCATACATATATATGGGGAGGTACTATCTCCAACTCGGGTTTACAGTGAAAACTGCAGGAACTTAAAACTGGTATTAGGAAACAGACTGAGAAACCAGAGTTAATGTTTCTCCTGCAACACGTTCCCTTTGTGTTAGATGAAAGAACTTCTCTCCACATGCTCAGTTCTGAGGGAGAAGTGTGGTTGAAATCCGTACTTCACCTAGCTTGAAGGGAACACAACGATTTTTACGAGTTGCAAACCCCAATCCATACATATATATGGGGATGTAATAGCTTGAACTCGGGTTTACAGTGAAAACTGCAGGAACTTCATACCGGCACTAGGAAACAGACTGAGAATCCAGAGTATTAGCTTCCCTGCAACCCGTTCCCTTTATGCCAAATGAAGGAACATCTCTCCACAGCTCAGTTCTGAGAGATAAGAGTGTTTGAAAGCCATCTTCATCTAGCTTGATGGGAACACAAAGATTCTATTCAGTTGCAAACTCCACTCAATGCATATATATGGGGAGGTACTAACTCCAACTCAGGTTTACAGTGAAAACTACAGGAACTTCAAACCGGCCCTAGGAAACAGACTGAGAAACCAGACTAATAGTTTCCCTGCAACCAGTTTTTTGTGCTAGATGAACGAACGTCTCTCCACATGCTCATTTCTGAGAGATAAGTGTGTGTGAATGCCGCTTCACCTAGCTTGATGGGAACACAAAGATTCTTTTCAGTTGCAAACTCCACTCCATACATATATATGGGGAGGTACTAGCTCTGACTCGGGTTTAGAGTGAAAACTGCAGGAACTTCAAACCTGCACTAGGAAACGGACTGAGATACCAGAGTAAATGTTTCCCCTGCAACCCGTTCTTTTCTGCTAGATGAACAAACGTCTCTCCACATGCACAGTTCTGAGAGATAAATTTGTGTGAAAGCCGTACTTCCCCTATCTTGTTGGGAATACAAAGTTTCTTTTCAGTTGCAAACTCCACTCCATACATAAATATGGGGAGGTAGTAGCTCCAACACGTGTTTACAGAGAAATCTGCAGGAAATTCAAACCGGGACTAGGAAACAGACTGAGAATCCAGAGTAATAGTTTCTCCTGCATCCCGTTGACTTTTTGCTAGATGAACGAACGTCTCTCCACTTGCTCAGTTCTGAGAGATAAGTGTGTGTGAAAGCCGTCCTTCACCTAGCTTGTTGGAAACACAAAGTTTCTTTTCTGTTGCAAACTCCATTCCATACATATATATGGGGAGTTACTAGCTCCAACTCGGTTTTACAGTGAAAACTGTAGGAACTTCAAACCGGCACTATGAAACAGACTGAGAATGCAGAGAAAAAGTGTCACCTGCAACCAGTTCCCTTGGTGCTAGATGAACGAACGTCTCTCCACTTGCTCAGTTCTGAGAGATAAGTGTGTGTGAAAGCCGTCCTTCACCTAGCTTGTTGGGAACACAAAGTTTCTTTTCAGTTGCAAACACCATTCCATACATATATATGGGGAGGTACTAGCTCCAACTCAGTTTTACAGTGAAATCTGCAGGAACTTCTAACCGGCTCTAGGAAACAGACTGAGAAAGCAGAGAAAAAGTGTCTCCTGCAACCCGTTCCATTGGTGCTAGATGAACGAACGTCTCTCCACTTGCTCAGTTCTGAGAGATAAGTGTGTGTGAAAGCCGTCCTTCACGTAGCTTGTTGGGAACACAAAGTTTCTTTTCAGTTGCAAACTCCATTCCATACATATATATGGGGAGGTACTAGCTCCAACTCGTTTTTACAGTGAAAACTGCAGGAACTTTAAACCGGCACTAGGAAACAGACTGAGAAAGCAGAGAAAAAGTGTCTCCTGCAACCCGTTCCCTTGGTGCTAGATGAACGAACGTCTCTCCACTTGCTCATTTCTGAGAGATAAGTGTGTGTGAAAGCCGTCCTTCAACTAGCTTGTTGGGAACACAAAGTTTCTTTTCTGTTGCAAACTCCATTCCATACATATATATGGGGAGTTACTAGCTCCAACTCGGTTTTACAGTGAAAACTGTAGGAACATCAAACCGGCACTAGGAAACAGACTGAGAATGCAGAGAAAAAGTGTCACCTGCAAACCTTTCCCTTGGTGCTAGATGAACGAACGTCTCTCCACTTGCTCAGTTCTGAGAGATAAGTGTGTGTGAAAGCCGTCCTTCACGTAGCTTGTTGGGAACACAAAGTTTCTTTTCAGTTGCAAACTCCATTCCATACATATATATGGGGAGGTACTAGCTCAAACTCGGTTTTACAGAGAAAACTGCAGGAACTTCAAACCGGCACTAGGAAACAGACTGAGAAAGCAGAGAAAAAGTGTCTCCTGCAACCCGTTCCCTTGGTGCTAGAAGAACGAACGTCTCTCCACTTGCTCAGTTCTGACAGATAAGTGTGTGTGAAAGCCGTCCTTCACGGAGCTTGTTGGGAACACAAAGTTTCTTTTCAGTTGCAAACTCCATTCCATACATATATATGGGTAGGTACTAGCTCCAACTCGGTTTTACAGTGAAATCTGCAGGAACTTCAAACCGGCTCTAGGAAACAGACTGAGAAAGCAGAGAAAAAGTGTCTCCTGCAACCCGTTCCCTTGGTGCTAGATGAACGAACGTCTCTTCACTTGCTCATTTCTGAGAGATAAGTGTGTGTGAAAGCCGTCCTTCACCTAGCTTGTTGGGAACACAAAGTTTCTTTTCAGTTGCAAACTCCATTCCATACATATATATGGGGAGGAACTAGCTCCAACTCGGTATTACAGTGAAATCTGCAGGAACTTCAAACCGGCTCTAGGAAACAGACTGAGAAAGCAGAGAAAAAGTGTCTCCTGCAACCCGTTCCCTTGGTGCTAGATGAACGAACGTCTCTCCACTTGCTCAGTTCCGAGAGATAAGTGTGTGTGAAAGCCGTCCTTCACCTAGCTTGTTGGGAACACAAAGTTCTTTTCAGTTGCAAACTCCATTCCAAACATATATATGGTGAGGTACTAGCTCCAATTCGGTTTTACAGTGAAAACTGCATGAACTTCAAACCGGCACTAGTAAACAGACTGAGAAAGCAGAGAAAAAGTGTCTCCTGCATCCTTTTCCATTGGTGCTAGATGAACGAACGTCTCTCCACTTGCTCAGTTCTGAGAGATAAGTGTGTGTGAAAGCGGTCCTTCACCTAGCTTGTTGGGAACACAAAGTTTCTTTTCAGTTGCAAACTCCATTCCATACATATATATGGGGAGGTACTAGCTCCAACTCGGTTTGACAGTGAAAACTGCAGGAAATTCAAACCGGCACTAGGAAACAGACTGAGAAAGCAGAGAAAAAGTGTCTCCTGCAACACGTTCCCTTGGTGCTAGATGAACGAACTTCTCTCCACTTGCTCAGTTCCGAGAGATAAGTGTGTGTGAAAGCCGTCCTTCACCTAGCTTGTTGGGAACACAAAGTTTCTTTTCAGTTGCAAACTCCATTCCATAAATATATATGGGGAGGTACTAGCTCCAACTCGGTTTGACAGTGAAAACTGCAGGAACTTCAAACCGGCACTAGGAAACAGACTGAGAAAGCAGAGAAAAAGTGTCTCCTGCAACCCGTTCCCTTGGTGCTAGATGAACGAACGTCTCTCCACTTGCTCAGTTCCGAGAGATAAGTGTGTGTGAAAGACGTCCTTCACCTAGCTTGTCGGGAACACAAAGTTTCTTTTCAGTTGCAAACATCATTCCATACATATATATGGGGAGGTACTAGCTCCAACACGGTTTGACAGTGAAAACTGCAGGAACTTCAAACCGGCCCTAGGAAACAGACTGAGAAAGCAGAGAAAAAGTGTCTCCTGCAACCCGTTCCATTGGTGCTAGATGAACGAACGTCTCTCCACTTGCTCAGTTCTGAGAGATAAGTGTGTGTGAAAGCGGTCCTTCACCTAGCTTGTTATGAACCCAAAGTTCTTTTCAGTTGGAAACTCCATTCCATACATATATATGGGGAGGTACTAGCTCCAACTCGGTTTGAAAGTGAAAACTGCAGGAAATTCAAACCGGCACTAGGAAACAGAATGAGAAAGCAGAGAAAAAGTGTCTCCTGCATCCTTTTCCATTGGTGCTAGATGAACGAACGTCTCTCCACTTGCTCAGTTCTGAGAGATATGTGTGTGTGAAAGCGCTCCTTCACCTACCTTGTTGGGAACACAAAGTTTCTTTTCAGTTGCAAACTCCATTCCATACATATATATGGGGAGGTACTAGCTCCAACGCGGATTTACAGTGAAAACTGCAGGAACTTTAAACCGGCACTAGGAAACACACTGAGAAAGCAGAGAAAAAGTGTCTCCTGCAACCCGTTCCCTTGGTGCTAGATGAACGAACGTCTCTCCACTTGCTCATTTCTGATAGATAAGTGTGTGTGAAAGCCGTCCTTCACCTAGCTTGTTGGGAACACAAAGTTTCTTTTCAGTTGCAAACTCCATTCCATACATATATATGGGGAGGAACTAGCTCCAACTCGGTTTTACAGTGAAATCTGCAGGAACTTCAAACCGGCTCTAGGAAACAGACTGAGAAAGCAGAGAAAAAGTGTCTCCTGCATCCTTTTCCATTGGTGCTAGATGAACGAACGTCTCTCCACTTGCTCAGTTCTGAGAGATAAGTGTGTGTGAAAGCGCTCCTTCACCTAGCTTGTTGGGAACACAAAGTTTCTTTTCAGTTGCAATCTCCATTCCATACATATATATGGGGAGGTACTAGTTCCAACTCTGTTTTACAGTGAAATCTGCAGGAACTTCAAACCGGCTCTAGGAAACAGACTGAGAAAGCAGAGAAAAAGTGTCTCCTGCAACCCGTTCCATTGGTGCTAGATGAACGAACGTCTCTCCACTTGCTCAGTTCTGAGAAATAAGTGTGTGTGAAAGCCGTCCTTCAACAACCTTGTTGGGAACACAAAGTTTCTTTTCAGTTGCAAACTCCATTCCATACATATATATGGGGAGGTACTAGCTCCAACTCGGTTTGACGGTGAAAACTGCAGGAACTTCAAAAAGGCACTAGGAAACAGACTGAGAAAGCAGAGAAAAAGTGTCTCCTGCAACACGTTCCCTTGGTCCTAGATGAACGAACTTCTCTCCACTTGCTCAATTCCGAGAGATAAGTGTGTGTGAAAGCCGTCCTTCACCTATCTTGTTGGGAACACAAAGTTTCTTTTCAGTTGCAAACTCCATTCCATACATATATATGGGGAGGTACAAGCTCCAACTCGGTTTTACAGTGAAAACTGCAGGAACTTCAAACCGGCATAAGGAAACAGACTGAGAAAGCAGAGAAAAAGTGTCTCCTGCAACCCGTTCCCTTGGTGCTAGATGAACGAACGTCTCTCCACTTGCTCATTTCTGAGAGATAAGTGTGTGTGAAGCCGTCCTTCACCTAGCTTGTCGGGAACACAAATTTTCTTTTCAGTTGCAAACACCATTCCATACATATATATGGGGAGGTACTAGCTCCAACTCGGTTTGACAGTGAAAACTGCAGGAACTTTAAACCGGCACTAGGAAACACACTGAGAAAGCAGAGAAAAAGTGTCTCCTGCAACCCGTTCCCTTGGTGCTAGATGAACGAACGTCTCTCCACTTGCTCATTTCTGAGAGATAAGTGTGTGTGAAAGCCGTCCTTCACTTAGCTTGTTGGGAACACAAAGTTTCTTTTCAGTTGCAAACTCCATTCCATACATATATATGGGCAGGAACTAGCTCCAACTCGGTTTTACAGTGAAATCTGCAGGAACTTCAAACCGGCTCTAGGAAACAGACTGAGAAAGAAGAGAAAAAGTTTCTCCTGCATCCTTTTCCATTGGTGCTAGATGAACGAACGTGTCTCCACTTGCTCAGTTCTGAGATATAAGTGTGTGTGAAAGCCGTCCTTCACCTAGCTTGTTGGGAACACAAAGTTCTTTTCAGTTGCAAACTCCATTCCTTACATATATATGGGGAGGTACTAGCTCCAACTCGGTTTTACAGTGAAAACTGCTGGAACTTCAAACCGGCACTAGGAAACAGAATGAGAAAGCAGAGAAAAAGTGTCTCCTGCATCCTTTTCCATTGGTGCTAGATGAACGAACGTCTCTCCACTTGCTCAGTTCTGAGAGATAAGTGTGTGTGAAAGCGCTCCTTCACCTAGCTTGTTGGGAACACAAAGTTTCTTTTCAGTTGCAAACTCCATTCCATACATATATATGGGGATTTACTAGCTCCAACTCTGTTTGACAGTGAAAACTGCAGGAACTTCAAACCGGCACTAGGAAACAGACTGAGAAAGCAGAGAAAGAGTGTCTCCTGCAACCCGTTCCCTTGGTGCTAGATGAACGAACGTCTCTCCACTTGCTCAGTTCCGAGAGATAAGTGTGTGTGAAAGACGTCCTTCACCTAGCTTGTCGGGAACACAAAGTTTCTTTTCAGTTGCAAACACCATTCCATAAATATATATGGGAAGGTACTAGCTCCAACTCGGTTTTACAGTGAAAACTGCAGGAACTTCAAACCGGCACTAGGAAACAGACTGAGAAAGCAGAGAAAAAGTGTCTCCTGCATCCTTTTCCATTGGTGCTAGATGAACGAACGTCTCTCCACTTGCTCAGTTCTGAGAGATAAGTGTGTGTGAAAGCGGTCCTTCACCTAGCTTGTTGGGAACACAAAGTTTCTTTTCAGTTGCAAACCCCATTCCATACATATATATGGGGAGGTACTAGCTCCAACACGTTTTGACAGTGAAAACTGCAGGAACTTCAAACCGGCACTAGGAAACAGACTGAGAAAGCAGAGAAAAAGTGTCTCCTGCAACACGTTCCCTTGGTGCTAGATGAACGAACTTCTCTCCACTTGCTCAGTTCCGAGAGATAAGTGTGTGTGAAAGCCGTTCTTCACCTAGCTTGTTGGGAACACAAAGTTTCTTTTCAGTTGCAAACTCCATTCCATACATATATATGGGGAGATACTAGCTCCAACTCGGTTTTACAGTGAAAACTGCAGGAACTTCAAACCGGCATAAGGAAACAGACTGAGAAAGCAGAGAAAAAGTGTCTCCTGCAACCCGTTCCCTTGGTGCTAGATGAACGAACGTCTCTCCACTTGCTCAGTTCTGATAGATATGTGTGTGTAAAAGCCGTACTTCACCTAGCTTGTTGAGAACACAAAGTTTCTTTTCAGTTGCAAACATCATTCCATACATATATATGGGGAGGTACTAGCTCCAACTCGGTTTTACAGTGAAAACTGCAGGAACTTCAAACCGGCACTAGGAAACAGACTGAGAAAGCAGAGAAAACGTGTCTCCTGCAACCCGTTCCCTTGGTGCTAGATGAATGAACGTCTCTCCACTTGCTCCGTTCCGAGAGATAAGTGTGTGTGAAAGCCGTCCTTCACCTTGCTTGTCGGGAACACAAAGTTTCTTTTCAGTTGCAAACACCATTCCATACATATATATGGGGAGGTACTAGCTCCAACTCGGTTTGACAGTGAAAACTGCAGGAACTTCTAACAGGCTCTAGGAAACAGACTGAGAAAGCAGAGAAAAAGTGTCTCCTGCAACCCGTTCCATTGGTGCTAGATGAACGAACGTCTCTCCACTTGCTCAGTTCTGAGAGGTAAGTGTGTGTGAAAGCGGTCCTTCACCTAGCTTGTTGGGAACACAAAGTTTCTTTTCAGTTGCTAACTCCATTCCATACATATATATGGGGAGGTACTAGCTCCAACTCGGTTTTACAGAGAAAACTGCAGGAACTTCAAACCGGCACTAGGAAACAGACTGAGAAAGCAGAGAAATAGTGTCTCCTGCAACCCGTTCCCTTGGTGCTAGATGAACGAACGTCTCTCCACTTGCTCAGTTCTGAGAGATAAGTGTGTGTGAAAGCCGTCCTTCACCTAGCTTGTTGGGAACACAAAGTTTCTTTTCAGTTGCAAACTCCATTCCATACATATATATGGGGAGGTACTAGCTCCAACTCTGTTTTACAGTGAAAACTGCAGGAACTTCAAACCGGCACTAGGAAACAGACTGAGAAAGCAGAGAAAAAGTGTCTCCTGCATCCTTTTCCATTGGTGCTAGATGAACGAACGTCTCTCCACTTGCTCAGTTCTGAGAGATAAGTGTGTGTGAAAGCGGTCCTTCACCTAGCTTGTTGGGAACACAAAGATTCTGTTCAGTTGCAATCCCCATTCCATACATATATATGGGGAGGTACTAGCTCCAACTCGGTTTGACAGTGAAAACTGAAGGAAATTCAAACCGGCACTAGGAAACAGACTGAGAAAGCAGAGAAAAAGTGTTTCCTGCAACACGTTCCCTTGGTGCTAGATGAACGAACTTCTCTCCACTTGCTCAGTTCCGAGAGATAAGTGTGTGTGAAAGCCGTCCTTCACCTAGCTTGTTGGGAAAACAAAGTTTCTTTTCATTTGCAAACTCCATTCCATACATATATATGGGGAGGAACTAGCTCCAACTCGGTTTGACAGTGAAAACTGCAGGAACTTCAAACCGGCATAAGGAAACAGACTGAGAAAGCAGAGAAAAAGTGTCTCCTGCAACCCGTTCCCTTGGTGCTAGATGAACGAACGTCTCTCCACTTGCTCAGTTCCGAGAGATAAGTGTGTGTAAAAGCCGTCCTTCACCTAGCTTGTTGAGAACACAAAGTTTCTTTTCAGTTGCAAACATCATACCATTCATATATATGGGGAGGTACTAGCTCCAACTCGGTTTTACAGTGAAAACTGCAGGAACTTCAAACCGGCACTAGGAAACAGACTGAGAAAGCAGAGAAAAAGTGTCTCCTGCAACCCGTTCCCTTGGTGCTAGATGAACGAACGTCTCTCCACTTGCTCAGTTCCGAGAGATAAGTGTGTGTGAAAGCCGTCCTTCACCTAGCTTGTTGGGAACACAAAGTTTCTTTTCAGTTGCAAACTCCATTCCATACATATATATGGGGAGGTACTAGCTCCAACTCTGTTTTACAGTGAAAACTGCAGGAACTTCAAACCGGCACTAGGAAACAGACTGAGAAAGCAGAGAAAAAGTGTCTCCTGCATCCTTTTCCATTGGTGCTAGATGAACGAACGTCTATCCACTTGCTAATTTCTGAGAGATAAGTGTGTGTGAAAGCGGTCCTTCACCTAGCTTGTTGGGAACACAAAGTTTCTTTTCAGTTGCAAACTCCATTCCATACTTATATATGGGGTGGTACTAGCTCCAACCCTGTTTGACAGTGATAACTGCAGGAAATTCAAACCGGCACTAGGAAACAGACTGAGAAAGCAGAGAAAAAGTGTCTCCTGCAACACGTTCCCTTGGTGCTAGATGAACGAACTTCTCTCCACTTGCTCAGTTCCGAGAGATAAGTGTGTGTGAAAGCCGTCCTTCACCTAGCTTGTTGGGAACACAAAGTTTCTTTTCAGTTGCAAACTCCATTCCATACATATATATGGGGAGGTACTAGCTCCAACTCGGTTTTACAGTGAAAACTGCAGGAACTTCAAACCGGCATAAGGAAACAGACTGAGAAAGCTGAGAAAAAGTGTCCCTGCAACCCGTTCCCTTGGTGCTAGATGAACGAACTTCTCTCCACTTGCTCAGTTCCGAGAGATAAGTGAGTGTAAAAGCCGTCCTTCACCTAGCTTGTTGAGAACACAAAGTTTCTTTTCAGTTGCAAACATCATTCCATACATATATATGGGGAGGTTCTAGCTCCAACTCGGTTTTACAGTGAAAACTGCAGGAACTTCAAACCGGCACTAGGAAACAGACTGAGAAAGCAGAGAAAAAGTGTCTCCTGCAACCCGTTCTCTTGGTGCTAGATGAACGAACGTCTCTCCACTTGCTCAGTTCTGAGATATAAGTGTGTGTGAAAGCCGTCCTTCACCTAGCTTGTCGGGAACACAAAGTTTCTTTTCAGTTGCAAACACCATTCCATAAAAATATATGGGGAGGTACTAGCTCCAAATCGGTTTTACAGTGAAAACTGCAGGAACTTCAAACCGGCACTAGGAAACAGACTGAGAAAGCAGAGAAAAAGTGTCCCCTGCAACACGTTCCCTTGGTGCTAGATGAATGAACTTCTCTCCACTTGCTCAGTTCCGAGAAATAAGTGTGTGTGAAAGCCGTCCTTCACCTAGCTTGTTGGGAACACAAAGTTTCTTTTCAGTTGCAAACTCCATTCCATACATATATATGGGGAGGTACTAGCTCCAACTAGGTTTTACAGTGAAAACTGCAGAACTTCAAACCGGCATAAGGAAACAGACTGAGAAAGAGAGAAAAAGTGTCTCCTGCAACCCGTTCCCTTGGTGCTAGATGAACGAACGTCTCTCCACTTGCTCAGTTCCGAGATATAAGTGTGTGTAAAAGCCGTCCTTCACATAGCTTGTTGAGAACACAAAGTTTCTTTTCAATTGCAAACATCATTCCATACATAAATATGGGGAGGTACTAGCTCCAACTCGGTTTTACAGTGAAAACTGCAGGAACTTCAAACCGGCACTAGGAAACAGACTGAGAAAGCAGAGAAAAAGTGTCTCCTGCATCCTTTTCCATTGGTGCTAGATGAACGAACGTCTCTCCACTTGCTCAGTTCTGAGAGATAAGTGTGTGTGAAAGCGGTCCTTCACCTAGCTTGTTGGGAACACAAAGTTTCTTTTCAGTTGCAAACTCCATTCCATACATATATATGGGGAGGTACTAGCTCCAACTCGGTTTGACAGTGAAAACTGCAGGAAATTCAAACCGGCACTAGGAAACAGACTGAGAAAGCAGAGAAAAAGTGTCTCCTGCAACACGTTCCCTTGGTGCTAGATGAACGAACTGCTATCCACTTGCTCAGTTCCGAGAGATATGTGTGTGTTAAAGCCGTCCTTCACATAGCTTGTTGAGAACACAAAGTTTCTTTTCAGTTGCAAACATCATTCCATACATATATATGGGGAGGTACTAGCTCCAACTCGGTTTGACAGTGAAAACTGCAGGAACTTCTAACAGGCTCTAGGAAACAGACTGAGAAAGCAGAGAAAAAGTGTCTCCTGCAACCCGTTCCATTGGTGCTAGATGAACGAACGTCTCTCCACTTGCTCAGTTCTGAGAGGTAAGTGTGTGTGAAAGCGGTCCTTCACCTAGCTTGTTGGGAACACAAAGTTTCTTTTCAGTTGCTAACTCCATTCCATACATATATATGGGGAGGTACTAGCTCCAACTCGGTTTTACAGAGAAAACTGCAGGAACTTCAAACCGGCACTAGGAAACAGACTGAGAAAGCAGAGAAATAGTGTCTCCTGCAACCGGTTCCCTTGGTGCTAGATGAACGAACGTCTCTCCACTTGCTCAGTTCTGAGAGATAAGTGTGTGTGAAAGCCGTCCTTCACCTAGCTTGTTGGGAACACAAAGTTTCTTTTCAGTTGCAAACTCCATTCCATACATATATATGGGGAGGTACTAGCTCCAACTCTGTTTTACAGTGAAAACTGCAGGAACTTCAAACCGGCACTAGGAAACAGACTGAGAAAGCAGAGAAAAAGTGTCTCCTGCATCCTTTTCCATTGGTGCTAGATGAACGAACGTCTCTCCACTTGCTCAGTTATGAGAGATAAGTGTGTGTGAAAGCGGTCCTTCACCTAGCTTGTTGGGAACACAAAGATTCTGTTCAGTTGCAATCCCCATTCCATACATATATATGGGGAGGTACTAGCTCCAACTCGGTTTGACAGTGAAAACTGAAGGAAATTCAAACCGGCACTAGGAAACAGACTGAGAAAGCAGAGAAAAAGTGTTTCCTGCAACACGTTCCCTTGGTGCTAGATGAACGAACTTCTCTCCACTTGCTCAGTTCCGAGAGATAAGTGTGTGTGAAAGCCGTCCTTCACCTAGCTTGTTGGGAACACAAAGTTTCTTTTCATTTGCAAACTCCATTCCATACATATATATGGGGAGGAACTAGCTCCAACTCGGTTTGACAGTGAAAACTGCAGGAACTTCAAACCGGCATAAGGAAACAGACTGAGAAAGCAGAGAAAAAGTGTCTCCTGCAACCCGTTCCCTTGGTGCTAGATGAACGAACGTCTCTCCACTTGCTCAGTTCCGAGAGATAAGTGTGTGTAAAAGCCGTCCTTCACCTAGCTTGTTGAGAACACAAAGTTTCTTTTCAGTTGCAAACATCATACCATTCATATATATGGGGAGGTACTAGCTCCAAATCGGTTTTACAGTGAAAACTGCAGGAACTTCAAACCGGCACTAGGAAACAGACTGAGAAAGCAGAGAAAAAGTGTCTCCTGCAACCCGTTCCCTTGGTGCTAGATGAACGAACGTCTCTCCACTTGCTCAGTTCCGAGAGATAAGTGTGTGTGAAAGCCGTCCTTCACCTAGCTTGTTGGGAACACAAAGTTTCTTTTCAGTTGCAAACTCCATTCCATACATATATATGGGGAGGTACTAGCTCCAACTCTGTTTTACAGTGAAAACTGCAGGAACTTCAAACCGGCACTAGGAAACAGACTGAGAAAGCAGAGAAAAAGTGTCTCCTGCATCCTTTTCCATTGGTGCTAGATGAACGAAAGTCTCTCCACTTGCTCATTTCTGAGAGATAAGTGTGTGTGAAAGCGGTCCTTCACCTAGCTTGTTGGGAACACAAAGTTTCTTTTCAGTTGCAAACTCCATTCCATACTTATATATGGGGTGGTACAAGCTCCAACCCTGTTTGACAGTGATAACTGCAGGAAATTCAAACCGGCACTAGGAAACAGACTGAGAAAGCAGAGAAAAAGTGTCTCCTGCAACACGTTCCCTTGGTGCTAGATGAACGAACTTCTCTCCACTTGCTCAGTTCCGAGAGATAAGTGTGTGTGAAAGCCGTCCTTCACCTAGCTTGTTGGGAACACAAAGTTTCTTTTCAGTTGCAAACTCCATTCCATACATATATATGGGGAGGTACTAGCTCCAACTCGGTTTTACAGTGAAAACTGCAGGAACTTCAAACCGGCATAAGGAAACAGACTGAGAAAGCAGAGAAAAAGTGTCCCTGCAACCCGTTCCCTTGGTGCTAGATGAACGAACTTCTCTCCACTTGCTCAGTTCCGAGAGATAAGTGAGTGTAAAAGCCGTCCTTCACCTAGCTTGTTGAGAACACAAAGTTTCTTTTCAGTTGCAAACATCATTCCATACATATATATGGGGAGGTTCTAGCTCCAACTCGGTTTTACAGTGAAAACTGCAGGAACTTCAAACCGGCACTAGGAAACAGACTGAGAAAGCAGAGAAAAAGTGTCTCCTGCAACCCGTTCTCTTGGTGCTAGATGAACGAACGTCTCTCCACTTGCTCAGTTCTGAGATATAAGTGTGTGTGAAAGCCGTCCTTCACCTAGCTTGTCGGGAACACAAAGTTTCTTTTCAGTTGCAAACACCATTCCATAAAAATATATGGGGAGGTACTAGCTCCAAATCGGTTTTACAGTGAAAACTGCAGGAACTTCAAACCGGCACTAGGAAACAGACTGAGAAAGCAGAGAAAAAGTGTCTCCTGCAACACGTTCCCTTGGTGCTAGATGAATGAACTTCTCTCCACTTGCTCAGTTCCGAGAAATAAGTGTGTGTGAAAGCCGTCCTTCACCTAGCTTGTTGGGAACACAAAGTTTCTTTTCAGTTGCAAACTCCATTCCATACATATATATGGGGAGGTACTAGCTCCAACTAGGTTTTACAGTGAAAACTGCAGAACTTCAAACCGGCATAAGGAAACAGACTGAGAAAGAGAGAAAAAGTGTCTCCTGCAACCCGTTCCCTTGGTGCTAGATGAACGAACGTCTCTCCACTTGCTCAGTTCCGAGATATAAGTGTGTGTAAAAGCCGTCCTTCACATAGCTTGTTGAGAACACAAAGTTTCTTTTCAATTGCAAACATCATTCCATACATAAATATGGGGAGGTACTAGCTCCAACTCGGTTTTACAGTGAAAACTGCAGGAACTTCAAACCGGCACTAGGAAACAGACTGAGAAAGCAGAGAAAAAGTGTCTCCTGCATCCTTTTCCATTGGTGCTAGATGAACGAACGTCTCTCCACTTGCTCAGTTCTGAGAGATAAGTGTGTGTGAAAGCGGTCCTTCACCTAGCTTGTTGGGAACACAAAGTTTCTTTTCAGTTGCAAACTCCATTCCATACATATATATGGGGAGGTACTAGCTCCAACTCGGTTTGACAGTGAAAACTGCAGGAAATTCAAACCGGCACTAGGAAACAGACTGAGAAAGCAGAGAAAAAGTGTCTCCTGCAACACGTTCCCTTGGTGCTAGATGAACGAACTGCTATCCACTTGCTCAGTTCCGAGAGATATGTGTGTGTTAAAGCCGTCCTTCACATAGCTTGTTGAGAACACAAAGTTTCTTTTCAGTTGCAAACATCATTCCATACATATATATGGGGAGGTACTAGCTCCAACTCGGTTTTACAGTGAAAACTGCAGGAACTTCAAACCGGCACTAGGAAACAGACTGAGAAAGCAGAGAAAAAGTCTCCTGCAACCCGTTCCCTTGGTGCTAGATGAACGAACTGGTATCCACTTGCTCAGTTCCGAGAGATATGTGTGTGTAAAAGCCGTCCTTCACATAGCTTGTTGAGAACACAAAGTTTCTTTTCAGTTGCAAACTCCATTCCATACATATATATGGGGAGGTAATAGCTCCAACTCGGTTTTACTGTGAAAACTGCAGGAACTTCAAACCGGCATAAGGAAACAGGCTGAGAAAGAGAGAAAAAGTGTCTCCTGCAACCCGTTCCCTTGGTGCTAGATGAACGAACGTCTCTCCACTTGCTCAGTTCCGAGAGATAAGTGTGTGTAAAAGCCGTCCTTCACCTAGCTTGTTGAGAACACAAAGTTTCTTTTCAATTGCAAACATCATTCCATACATATATATGGGGAGATACTAGCTCCAACTCGGTTTGACAGTGAAAACTGTAGGAACTTCAAACCGGCACTAGGAAACAGACTGAGAAATCAGAGAAAAAGTGTCTCCTGCATCCTTTTCCATTGGTGCTAGATGAACGAACGTCTCTCCACTTGCTCAGTTCTGAGAGATAAGTGTGTGTGAAAGCGGTCCTTCACCTAGCTTGTTGGGAACACAAAGTTTCTTTTCAGTTGCAAACTCCATTCCATACATATATATGGGGAGGTACTAGCTCCAACTCGGTTTGACATTGAAAACTGCAGGAAATTCAAACCGGTACTAGGAAACAGACTGAGAATGCAGAGAAAAAGTGTCTCCAGCAACACATTCCCTTGGTGCTAGATGAACGAACTTCTCTCCACTTGCTCAGTTCCGAGAGATAAGTGTGTGTGAAAGCCGTCCTTCTCCTAGCTTGTTGGGAACACAAAGTTTCTTTTCAGTTGCAAACTCCATTCCATACATATATATGGGGAGGTACTAGCTCCAACTCGGTTTGACAGTGAAAACTGCAGGAACTTCAAACCGGCATAAGGAAACAGACTGAGAAAGCAGAGAAAAAGTGTCTCCTGCAACCCGTTCCCTTGGTGCTAGATGAACGAACGTCTCTCCACTTGCTCAGTTCCGAGAGATAAGTGTGTGTAAAAGCCGTCCTTCACCTAGCTTGTTGAGAACACAAAGTTTCTTTTCAGTTGCAAACATCATTCCATACATATATATGGGGAGGTACAAGCTCCAACTCTGTTTTACAGTGAAAACTGCAGGAACTTCAAACCGGCACTAGGAAACAGACTGAGAAAGCAGAGAAAAAGTGTCTCCTGCAACCCGTTCCCTTGGTGCTAGATGAACGAACGTCTCTCCACTTGCTCAGTTCCGAGAGATAAGTGTGTGTGAAAGACGTCCTTCACCTAGCTTGTCGGGAACAAAAAGTTTCTTTTCAGTTGCAAACACCATTCCATAAATATATATGGGGAGGTACTAGCTCCAACTCGGTTTTACAGTGAAAACTGCAGGAACTTCAAACCGGCACTAGGAAACAGACTGAGAAAGCAGAGAAAAACTGTCTCCTGCATCCTTTTCCATTGGTGCTAGATGAACGAACGTGTCTCCACCTGCTCAGTTCTGAGAGATAAGTGTGTGTGAAAGCGGTCCTTCAACTAGCTTGTTGGGAACACAAAGATTCTTTTCAGTTGCAAACTCCATTCCATACATATATATGGGGAGGTACTAGCTCAAACTCGGTTTGACAGTGAAAACTGCAGTAACTTCAAACCGGCACTAGGAAACAGACTGAGAAAGCAGAGAAAAAGTGTCTCCTGCAACCCGTTCCCTTGGTGCTAGATGAATGAACGTCTCTCCACTTGCTCAGTTCTGAGAGATAAGTGTGTGTGAAAGCCGTCCTTCACCTAGCTTGTTGGGAACACAAAGTTTCTTTTCAGTTGCAAACTCCATTCCATACATATATATGGGGAGGTACTAGCTCCAACTCTGTTTTACAGTGAAAACTGCAGGAACTTCAAATCGGCACTAGGAAACAGACTGAGAAAGCAGAGAAAAAGTGTCTCCTGCATCCTTTTCCATTGGTGCTAGATGAACGAACGTCTATCCACTTGCTCAGTTCTGAGAGATAAGTGTGTGTGAAAGCCGTCCTTCACCTAGCTTGTTGGGAACACAAAGTTTCTTTTCAGTTGTAAACTCCATTTCATACATATATATGGGGAGGTACTAGCTCCAACTCGGTTTGACAGTGATAACTGCAGGAAATTCAAACCGGCACTAGGAAACAGACTGAGAAAGCAGAGAAAAAGTGTCTCCTGCAACACGTTCCCTTGGTGCTAGATGAACGAACTTCTCTCCACTTGCTCAGTTCTGAGAGATAAGTGTGTGTGAAAGCCGTCCTTCACCTAGCTTGTTGGGAACACAAAGTTTCTTTTCAGTTGCAAACTCCATTCCATACATATATATGGGGAGGTACTAGCTCCAACTCTGTTTTACAGTGAAAACTGCAGGAACTTCAAATCGGCACTAGGAAACAGACTGAGAAAGCAGAGAAAAAGTGTCTCCTGCATCCTTTTCCATTGGTGCTAGATGAACGAACGTCTATCCACTTGCTCAGTTCTGAGAGATAAGTGTGTGTGAAAGCCATCCTTCACCTAGCTTGTTGGGAACACAAAGTTTCTTTTCAGTTGTAAACTCCATTTCATACATATATATGGGGAGGTACTAGCTCCAACTCGGTTTGACAGTGATAACTGCAGGAAATTCAAACCGGCACTAGGAAACAGACTGAGAAAGCAGAGAAAAAGTGTCTCCTGCAACACGTTCCCTTGGTGCTAGATGAACGAACTTCTCTCCAGTTGCTCAGTTCCGAGAGATAAGTGTGTGTGAAAGCCGTCCTTCACCTAGCTTGTTGGGAACACAAAGTTTCTTTTCAGTTGCAAACTCCATTCCATACATATATATGGGGAGGTACTAGCTCCAACTCGGTTTTAGAGTGAAAACTGCAGGAACTTCAAACCGGCATAAGGAAACAGACTGAGAAAGCAGAGAAAAAGTGTCTCCTGCAACCCGTTCCCTTGGTGCTAGATGAACGAACTTCTCTCCACTTGCTCAGTTCCGAGAGATAAGTGTGTGTAAAAGCCGTCCTTCACCTAGCTTGTTGAGAACACAAAGTTTCTTTTCAGTTGCAAACATCATTCCATACATATATATGGGGAGGTTCTAGCTCCAACTCGGTTTTACCGTGAAAACTGCAGGAACTTCAAACCGGCACTAGGAAACAGACTGAGAAAGCAGAGAAAAAGTGTCTCCTGCAACCCGTTCCATTGGTGCTAGATGAACGAACGTCTCTCCACTTGCTCAGTTCTGAGAGGTAAGTGTGTGTGAAAGCGGTCCTTCACCTAGCTTGTTGGGAACACAAAGTTTCTTTTCAGTTGCAAACTCCATTCCATACATATATATGGGGAGGTACTAGCTCCAACTCGGTTTGACAGTGAAAACTGCTGGAACTTCAAACCGGCACTAGGAAACAGACTGAGAAAGCAGAGAAAAAGTGTCTCCTGCATCCTTTTCCATTGGTGCTAGATGAACGAAAGTCTCTCCACTTGCTCAGTTCTGAGAGATATGTGTGTGTGAAAGCGGTCCTTCACCTAGCTTGTTGGGAACACAAAGTTTCTTTTCAGTTGCAAACTCAATTCCATACATATATATGGGGAGGTACTAGCTCCAACTCGGTTTGACAGTGAAAACTGCAGGAACTTCAAACCGGCACTAGGAAACATACTGAGAAAGCAGAGAAAAAGTGTCTCCTGCAACACGTTCCCTTGGTGCTAGATGAACGAACTTTTCTCCACTTGCTCAGTTCCGAGAAATAAGTGTGTGTGAAAGCCGTCCTTGACCTAGCTTGTTGGGAACACAAAGTTTCTTTTCAGTTGCAAACTCCATTCCATACATATATATGGGGAGGTACTAGCTCCAACTCGGTTTTACAGTGAAAACTGGAGAACTTCAAACCGGCATAAGGAAACAGACTGAGAAAGAGAGAAAAAGTGTCTCCTGCAACCCGTTCCCTGGGTGCTAGATGAACGAACGTCTCTCCACTTGCTCAGTTCCGAGATATAAGTGTGTGTAAAAGCCGTCCTTCACATAGCTTGTTGAGAACACAAAGTTTCTTTTCAATTGCAAACATCATTCCATACATATATACGGGGAGGTAATAGCTCCAACTCGGTTTTACAGTGAAAACTGCAGGAACTTCAAACCGGCACTAGGAAACAGACTGAGAAAGCAGAGAAAAAGTGTCTCTTGCATCCTTTTCCATTGGTGCTAGATGAACGAACGTCTCTCCACTTGCTCAGTTCTGAGAGATAAGTGTGTGTGAAAGCGGTCCTTCACCTAGCTTGTTTGGAACACAAAGTTTCTTTTCAGTTGCAAACTCCATTCCATACATATATATGGGGAGGTACTAGCTCCAACTCGGTTTGACAGTGAAAACTGCAGGAAATTCAAACCGGCACTAGGAAACAGACTGAGAAAGCAGAGAAAAAGTGTCTCCTGCAACACGTTCCCTTGGTGCTAGATGAACGAACTTCTCTCCACTTGCTCAGTTCCGAGAGATAAGTGTGTGTGAAAGCCGTCCTTCTCCTAGCTTGTTGGGAACAGAAAGTTTCTTTTCGGTTGCAAACACCATTCCATACATATATAAGGGGAGGTACTAGCTCCAACTCGGTTTGACAGTGAAAACTGCTGGAACTTCAAACCGGCACTAGGAAACAGACTGAGAAAGCAGAGAAAAAGTGTCTCCTGCATCCTTTTCCATTGGTGCTAGATGAACGAAATTCTCTCCACTTGCTCAGTTCTGAGAGATATGTGTGTGTGAAAGCGGTCCTTCACCTAGCTTGTTGGGAACACAAAGTTTCTTTTCAGTTGCAAACTCAATTCCATACATATATATGGGGAGGTACTAGCTCCAACTCGGTTTGACAGTGAAAACTGCAGGAACTTCAAACCGGCACTAGGAAACATACTGAGAAAGCAGAGAAAAAGTGTCTCCTGCAACACGTTCCCTTGGTGCTAGATGAACGAACTTCTCTCCACTTGCTCAGTTCCGAGAGATAAGTGTGTGTGAAAGCCGTCCTTCTCCTAGCTTGTTGGGAACAGAAAGTTTCTTTTCGGTTGCAAACACCATTCCATACATATATATGGGGAGGTACTAGCTCCAACTCGGTTTGACAGTGAAAACTGCTGGAACTTCAAACCGGCACTAGGAAACAGACTGAGAAAGCAGAGAAAAAGTGTCTCCTGCATCCTTTTCCATTGGTGCTAGATGAACGAAAGTCTCTCCACTTGCTCAGTTCTGAGAGATATGTGTGTGTGAAAGCGGTCCTTCACCTAGCTTGTTGGGAACACAAAGTTTCTTTTCAGTTGCAAACTCAATTCCATACATATATATGGGGAGGTACTAGCTCCAACTCGGTTTGACAGTGAAAACTGCAGGAACTTCAAACCGGCACTAGGAAACATACTGAGAAAGCAGAGAAAAAGTGTCTCCTGCAACACGTTCCCTTGGTGCTAGATGAACGAATTTCTCTCCACTTGCTCAGTTCCGAGAGATAAGTGTGTGTGAAAGCCGTCCTTCACCTATCTTGTTGGGAACACAAAGTTTCTTTTCAGTTGCAAACTCCATTCCATACATATATATGGGGAGGTACAAGCTCCAACTCGGTTTTACAGTGAAAACTGCAGGAACTTCAAACCGGCATAAGGAAACAGACTGAGAAAGCAGAGAAAAAGTGTCTCCTGCAACCCGTTCCCTTGTTGCTAGATGAACGAACTTCTCTCCACTTGCTCAGTTCCGAGAGATAAGTGTGTGTGAAAGCCGTCCTTCTCCCAGCTTGTTGGGAACACAAAGTTTCTTTTCAGTTGCAAACTCCATTCCATACATATATATGGGGAGGTACTAGCTCCAACTCGGTTTGACAGTGAAAACTGCAGGAACTTCAAACCGGCATAAGGAAACAGACTGAGAAAGCAGAGAAAAAGTGTCTCCTGAAACCCGTTCCCTTGGTGCTAGATGAACGAACGTCTCTCCACTTGCTCAGTTCCGTGAGATAAGTGTGTGTAAAAGCCGTCCTTCACATAGCTTGTTGAGAACACAAAGTTTCTTTTCAATTGCAAACATCATTCCATACATATATATGGGGAGGTACTAGCTCCAACTCGGTTTTACAGTGAAAACTGCAGGAACTTCAAACCGGCACTAGGAAACAGACTGAGAAAGCAGAGAAAAAGTGTCTCCTGCATCCTTTTCCATTGGTGCTAGATGAACGAAAGTCTCTCCACTTGCTCAGTTCTGAGAGATAAGTGTGTGTGAAAGCGGTCCTTCACCTAGCTTGTTGGGAACACAAAGTTTCTTTTCAGTTGCAAACTCCATTCCATACATATATATGGGGAGGTACTAGCTCCAACTCGGTTTGACAGTGAAAACTGCAGGAAATTCAAACCGGCACTAGGAAACAGACTGAGAAAGCAGAGAAAAAGTGTCTCCTGCAACACGTTCCCTTGGTGCTAGATGAACGAACTTCTCTCCACTTGCTCAGTTCCGAGAGATAAGTGTGTGTGAAAGCCGTCCTTCTCCTAGCTTGTTGGGAACACAAAGTTTCTTTTCAGTTGCAAACACCATTCCATACATATATATGGGGAGGTACTAGCTCCAACTCGGTTTGACAGTGAAAACTGCAGGAACTTCAAACCGGCATAAGGAAACAGACTGAGAAAGCAGAGAAAAAGTGTCTCCTGCAACCCGTTCCCTTGGTGCTAGATGAACGAACGTCTCTCCACTTGCTCAGTTCTGAGAGAAAAGTGTGTGTAAAAGCCGTCCTTCACCTAGCTTGTTGAGAACACAAAGTTTCTTTTCAGTTACAAACTCCATTCCATACATATATATGGGGAGGTACTAGCTCCAACTCGGTTTTACAGTGAAAACTGCAGGAACTTCAAACCGGCACTAGGAAACAGACTGAGATAGCAGAGAAAAAGTGTCTCCTGCATCCTTTTCCATTGGTGCTAGATGAACGAACGTCTCTCCACTTGCTCAGTTCTGAGAGATATGTGTGTGTGAAAGCGGTCCTTCACCTAGCTTGTTGGGAACACAAAGTTTCTTTTCAGTTGCAAACTCCATTCCATACATATATATGTGGAGGTACTAGCTCCAACTCGGTTTGACAGTGAAAACTGCAGGAACATCAAACCGGCACTAGGAAACAGACTGAGAAAGCAGAGATAAAGTGTCTCCTGCAACACGTTCCCTTGGTGCTAGATGAACGAACTTCTCTCCACTTGCTCAGTTCCGAGAGATAAGTGTGTGTGAAAGCCGTCCTTCACCTATCTTGTTGGGAACACAAAGTTTCTTTTCAGTTGCAAACTCCATTCCATACATATATATGGGGAGGTACAAGCTCCAACTCGGTTTTACAGTGAAAACTGCAGGAACTTCAAACCGGCATAAGGAAACAGACTGAGAAATCAGAGAAAAAGTGTCTCCTGCATCCCGTTCCCTTGTTGCTAGATGAACGAACTTCTCTCCACTTGCTCAGTTCCGAGAGATAATTGTGTGTGAAAGCCGTCCTTCTCCCAGCTTGTTGGGAACACAAAGTTTCTTTTCAGTTGCAAACTCCATTCCATACATATATATGGGGAGGTACTAGCTCCAACTCGGTTTGACAGTGAAAACTGCAGGAACTTCAAACCGGCATAAGGAAACAGACTGAGAAAGCAGAGAAAAAGTGTCTCCTGAAACCCGTTCCCTTGGTGCTAGATGAACGAACGTCTCTCCACTTGCTCAGTTCCGAGAGATAAGTGTGTTTAAAAGCCGTCCTTCACCTAGCTTGTTGAGAACACAAAGTTTCTTTTCAGTTGCAAACTCCATTCCATACATATATATGGGGAGGTACTAGCTCCAACTCGTTTTGACAGTGAAAACTGCAGGAACTTCAAACCGGCACTAGGAAACAGACTGAGAAAGCAGAGAAAAAGTGTCTCCTGCATCCTTTTCCATTGGTGCTAGATGAACGAACGTCTCTCCACTTGCTCAGTTCTGAGAGATAAGTGTGTGTGAAAGCGGTTCTTCACCTAGCTTGTTGGGAACACAAAGTTTCTTTTCAGTTGCAAACTCCATTCCATACATATATATGGGGAGGTACTAGCTCCAACTCGGTTTGACAGTGAAAACTGCAGGAACTTCAAACCGGCACTAGGAAACAGACTGAGAAAGCAGAGAAAAAGTGTCTCCTGCAACACGTTCCCTTGGTGCTAGATGAACGAACTTCTCTCCACTTGCTCATTTCCGAGAGATAAGTGTGTGTGAAAGCCGTACTTCTCCTAGCTTGTTGGGAACACAATGTTTCTTTTCAGGTGCAAACTCCATTCCATACATATATATGGGGAGGTACTAGCTCCAACTCGGTTTGACAGTGAAAACTGCAGGAACTTCAAACCGGCATAAGGAAACAGACTGAGAAAGCAGAGAAAAAGTGTCTCCTGCAACCCGTTCCCTTGGTGCTAGATGAACGAACGTCTCTCCACTTGCTCAGTTCCGAGAGATAAGTGTGTGTAAAAGCCGTCCTTCACCTAGCTTGTTGAGAACACAAAGTTTCTTTTCAGTTGCAAACTCCATTCCATACATATATATGGGGAGGTACTAGCTCCAACTCGGTTTGACAGTGAAAACTGCAGGAACTTCAAACCGGCACTAGGAAACAGACTGAGAAAGCAGAGAAAAAGTGTCTCCTGCATCCTTTTCCATTGGTGCTAGATGAACGAACGTCTCTCCACTTGCTCAGTTCTGAGAGATAAGTGTGTGTGAAAGCGGTCCTTCACCTAGCTTGTTGGGAACACACAGTTTCTTTTCAGTTGCAAACTCCTTTCCATACATATATATGTGGAGGTACTAGCTCCAACTCGGTTTGACAGTGAAAACTGTAGGAACTTCAAACCGGCACTAGGAAACAGACTGAGAAAGCAGAGAAAAAGTGTCTCCTGCAACACGTTCCCTTGGTGCTAGATGAACGAACTTCTCTCCACTTGCTCAGTTCTGAGAGATAAGTGTGTGTGAAAGCCGTACTTCACCTATCTTGTTGGGAACACAAAGTTTCTTTTCAGTTGCAAACTCCATTCCATACATATATATGGGGAGGTACTAGCTCCAACTCGGTTTTACAGTGAAAACTGCAGGAACTTTAAACCGGCATAAGGAAACAGACTGAGAAAGCAGAGAAAAAGTGTCTCCTGAAACCCGTTCCCTTGTTGCTAGATGAACGAACTTCTCTCCACTTGCTCAGTTCCGAGAGATAAGTGTGTGTGAAAGCCGTCCTTCTCCCAGCTTGTTGGGAACACAAAGTTTCTTTTCAGTTGCAAACTCCATTCCATACATATATATGGGGAGGTACTAGCTCCAACTCGGTTTGACAGTGAAAACTGCAGGAACTTCAAACCGGCATAAGGAAACAGACTGAGAAAGCAGAGAAAAAGTGTCTCCTGCAACCCGTTCCCTTGGTGCTAGATGAACGAACGTCTCTCCACTTGCTCAGTTCCGAGAGATAAGTGTGTGTAAAAGCCGTCCTTCACCTAGCTTGTTGGGAACACAAAGTTTCTTTTCAGTTGCAAACTCCATTCCATACATATATATGGGGAGGTACTAGCTCCAACTCGGTTTTACAGAGAAAACTGCAGGAACATCAAACCGGCACTAGGAAACAGACTGAGAAAGCAGAGAAAAAGTTTCTCCTGCAACCCGTTCCCTTGGTGCTAGAAGAATGAACGTCTCTCCACTTGCTCAGTTCCGAGAGATAAGTGTGTGTGAAAGCCGTCCTTCACCTAGCTTGTTGGGAACACACAGTTTCTTTTCAGATGCAAACTCCATTCCATACATATATATGGGGAGGTACTAGCTCCAACTCTGTTTTACAGTGAAAACTGCAGGAACTTCAAACCGGCATAAGGAAACAGACTGAGAAAGCAGAGAAAAAGTGTCTCCTGCATCCTTTTCCATTGGTGCTACATGAACGAACGTCTCTCCACTTGCTCAGTTCTGAGAGATAAGTGTGTGTTAAAGCGGTCCTTCACCTAGCTTGTTGGGAACACAAAGTTTCTTTTCAGTTGCAAACTCCATTCCATACATATATATGGGGAGGTACTAGCTCCAACTCTGTTTGACAGTGAAAACTGCATGAACTTCAAACCGGCACTAGGAAACAGTATGAGAAAGCAGAAAAAAAGTGTCTCCTGCAACACGTTCCCTTGGTGCTAGATGAACGAACTTCTCTCCACTTGCTCAGTTCCGAGAGATAAGTGTGTGTGAAAGCCGTCCTTCACCTAGCTTGTTGGGAACACAAAGATTCTTTTCAGTTGCAAACTCCATTCCATACATATATATGGGGAGGTACTAGCTCCAACACGGTTTTACAGTGAAAACTGCAGGAACTTCAAACCGGCATAAGGAAACAAACTGAGAAAGCAGAGAAAAAGTGTCTCCTGCAACCCGTTCCCTTGGTGCTAGATGAACGAACTTCTCTCCACTTGCTCAGTTCCGAGAGATAAGTGTGTGTAAAAGCCGTCCTTCACCTAGCTTGTTGAGAACACAAAGTTTCTTTTCAGTTGCAAACATCATTCCATACATATATATGGGGAGGTACTAGCTCCAACTCGGTTTTACAGTGAAAACTGCAGGAACTTCAAACCGGCACTAGGAAACAGACTGAGAAAGCAGAGAAAAAGTGTCTCCTGCAACCCGTTCCCTTGGTGCTAGATGAACGAACGTCTCTCCACTTGCTCAGTTCTGAGAGATAAGTGTGTGTGAAAGCCGTCCTTCACCTAGTTTGCCGGGAACACAAAGTTTCTTTTCAGTTGCAAACACCATTCCATAAATATATATGGGGAGGTACTAGCTCCAAATCTGTTTTACAGTGAAAACTGCAGGAACTTCAAACCGGCACTAGGAAACAGACTGAGAATGCAGAGAAAAAGTGTCTCCTGCAACCCGTTCCATTGGTGCTAGATGAACGAACGTCTCTCCACTTGCTCAGTTCTGAGAGATAAGTGTGTGTGAAAGCGGTTCTTCACCTAGCTTGTTGGGAACACAAAGTTTCTTTTCAGTTGCAAACTCCATTCCATACATATATATGGGGAGGTACTAGCTCCAACTCGGTTTGACAGTGAAAACTGCAGGAACTTCAAACCGGCACTAGGAAACAGACTGAGAAAGCAGAGAAAAAGTGTCTCCTGCAACACGTTCCCTTGGTGCTAGATGAACGAAATTCTCTCCACTTGCTCATTTCCGAGAGATAAGTGTGTGTGAAAGCCGTACTTCTCCTAGCTTGTTGGGAACACAATGTTTCTTTTCAGGTGCAAACTCCATTCCATACATATATATGGGGAGGTACTAGCTCCAACTCGGTTTGACAGTGAAAACTGCAGGAACTTCAAACCGGCATAAGGAAACAGACTGAGAAAGCAGAGAAAAAGTGTCTCCTGCAACCCGTTCCCTTGGTGCTAGATGAACGAACGTCTCTCCACTTGCTCAGTTCCGAGAGATAAGTGTGTGTAAAAGCCGTCCTTCACCTAGCTTGTTGAGAACACAAAGTTTCTTTTCAGTTGCAAACTCCATTCCATACATATATATGGGGAGGTACTAGCTCCAACTCGGTTTGACAGTGAAAACTGCAGGAACTTCAAACCGGCACTAGGAAACAGACTGAGAAAGCAGAGAAAAAGTGTCTCCTGCATCCTTTTCCATTGGTGCTAGATGAACGAACGTCTCTCCACTTGCTCAGTTCTGAGAGATAAGTGTGTGTGAAAGCGGTCCTTCACCTAGCTTGTTGGGAACACACAGTTTCTTTTCAGTTGCAAACTCCTTTCCATACATATATATGTGGAGGTACTAGCTCCAACTCGGTTTGACAGTGAAAACTGTAGGAACTTCAAACCGGCACTAGGAAACAGACTGAGAAAGCAGAGAAAAAGTGTCTCCTGCAACACGTTCCCTTGGTGCTAGATGAACGAACTTCTCTCCACTTGCTCAGTTCTGAGAGATAAGTGTGTGTGAAAGCCGTACTTCACCTATCTTGTTGGGAACACAAAGTTTCTTTTCAGTTGCAAACTCCATTCCATACATATATATGGGGAGGTACTAGCTCCAACTCGGTTTTACAGTGAAAACTGCAGGAACTTTAAACCGGCATAAGGAAACAGACTGAGAAAGCAGAGAAAAAGTGTCTCCTGAAACCCGTTCCCTTGTTGCTAGATGAACGAACTTCTCTCCACTTGCTCAGTTCCGAGAGATAAGTGTGTGTGAAAGCCGTCCTTCTCCCAGCTTGTTGGGAACACAAAGTTTCTTTTCAGTTGCAAACTCCATTCCATACATATATATGGGGAGGTACTAGCTCCAACTCGGTTTGACAGTGAAAACTGCAGGAACTTCAAACCGGCATAAGGAAACAGACTGAGAAAGCAGAGAAAAAGTGTCTCCTGCAACCCGTTCCCTTGGTGCTAGATGAACGAACGTCTCTCCACTTGCTCAGTTCCGAGAGATAAGTGTGTGTAAAAGCCGTCCTTCACCTAGCTTGTTGGGAACACAAAGTTTCTTTTCAGTTGCAAACTCCATTCCATACATATATATGGGGAGGTACGAGCTCCAACTCGGTTTTACAGAGAAAACTGCAGGAACATCAAAACGGCACTAGGAAACAGACTGAGAAAGCAGAGAAAAAGTTTCTCCTGCAACCCGTTCCCTTGGTGCTAGAAGAATGAACGTCTCTCCACTTGCTCAGTTCCGAGAGATAAGTGTGTGTGAAAGCCGTCCTTCACCTAGCTTGTTGGGAACACACAGTTTCTTTTCAGATGCAAACTCCATTCCATACATATATATGGGGAGGTACTAGCTCCAACTCTGTTTTACAGTGAAAACTGCAGGAACTTCAAACCGGCATAAGGAAACAGACTGAGAAAGCAGAGAAAAAGTGTCTCCTGCATCCTTTTCCATTGGTGCTACATGAACGAACGTCTCTCCACTTGCTCAGTTCTGAGAGATACGTGTGTGTTAAAGCGGTCCTTCACCTAGCTTGTTGGGAACACAAAGTTTCTTTTCAGTTGCAAACTCCATTCCATACATATATATGGGGAGGTACTAGCTCCAACTCTGTTTGACAGTGAAAACTGCATGAACTTCAAACCGGCACTAGGAAACAGTATGAGAAAGCAGAGAAAAAGTGTCTCCTGCAACACGTTCCCTTGGTGCTAGATGAACGAACTTCTCTCCACTTGCTCAGTTCCGAGAGATAAGTGTGTGTGAAAGCCGTCCTTCACCTAGCTTGTTGGGAACACAAAGTTTCTTTTCAGTTGCAAACTCCATTCCATACATATATATGGGGAGGTACTAGCTCCAACACGGTTTTACAGTGAAAACTGCAGGAACTTCAAACCGGCATAAGGAAACAAACTGAGAAAGCAGAGAAAAAGTGTCTCCTGCAACCCGTTCCCTTGGTGCTAGATGAACGAACTTCTCTCCACTTGCTCAGTTCCGAGAGATAAGTGTGTGTAAAAGCCGTCCTTCACCTAGCTTGTTGAGAACACAAAGTTTCTTTTCAGTTGCAAACATCATTCCATACATATATATGGGGAGGTACTAGCTCCAACTCGGTTTTACAGTGAAAACTGCAGGAACTTCAAACCGGCACTAGGAAACAAACTGAGAAAGCAGAGAAAAAGTGTCTCCTGCAACCCGTTCCCTTGGTGCTAGATGAACGAACGTCTCTCCACTTGCTCAGTTCTGAGAGATAAGTGTGTGTGAAAGCCGTCCTTCACCTAGTTTGCCGGGAACACAAAGTTTCTTTTCAGTTGCAAACACCATTCCATAAATATATATGGGGAGGTACTAGCTCCAAATCTGTTTTACAGTGAAAACTGCAGGAACTTCAAACCGGCACTAGGAAACAGACTGAGAATGCAGAGAAAAAGTGTCTCCTGCAACCCGTTCCATTGGTGCTAGATGAACGAACGTCTCTCCACTTGCTCAGTTCTGAGAGATAAGTGTGTGTGAAAGCGGTCCTTCACCTAGCTTGTTGGGAACACAAAGTTTCTTTTCAGTTGCAAACTCCATTCCATACATATATATGGGGAGGTACAAGCTCCAACTCGGTTTGACAGTGAAAACTGCAGGAACTTCAAACCGGCACTAGGAAACAGACTGAGAAAGCAGAGAAAAAGTGTCTCCTGCATCCTTATCCATTGGTGCTAGATGAACGAACGTCTCTCCACTTGCTCAGTTCTGAGAGATATGTGTGTTTGAAAGCGGTCCTTCACCTATCTTGTTGGGAACAAAAAGTTTCTTTTCAGTTGCAAACACCATTCCATACATATATATGGGGAGGTACTAGCTCCAACTCGGTTTGACAGTGAAAACTGCAGGAACTTCAAACCGGCACTAGGAAACAGACTGAGAAACAGAGAAAAAGTGTCTCCAGCAACACGTTCCCTTGGTGCTAGATGAACGAACTTCTCTCCACATGCTCAGTTCCGAGAGATAAGTGTGTGTGAAAGCCGTCCTTCACCTAGCTTGTTGGGAACACAAAGTTTCTTTTCAGTTGAAAACTCCATTCCATACATATATATGGGTAGTTACTAGCTCCAACTCGGTTTTACAGTGAAAACTGCAGGAACTTCAAACCGGCATAAGGAAACAGACTGAGAAAGCAGAGAAAAAGTGTCTCCTGCAACCCGTTCCCTTGGTGCTAGATGAACGAACGTCTCTCCACTTGCTCAGTTCCTAGAGATAAGTGTGTGTAAAAGCCGTCCTTCACCTAGCTTGTTGAGAACACAAAGTTTCTTTTCAGTTGCAAACATCATTCCATACATATATATGGGGAGATACAAGCTCCAACTCGGTTTTACAGGGAAAACTGCAGGAATTTCAAACCGGAACTAGGAAACAGACTGAGAAAGCGGAGAAAAAGTGTCTCCTGCAACCCGTTCCCTTGGTGCTAAATGAACGAACGTCTCTCCACTTGCTCAGTTCCGAGAGATATGTGTGTGTGAAAGCCGTACTTCAACTAGCTTGTTGGGAACACAAAGTTTCTTTTCAGTTGCAAACTCCATTCCATACATATATATGGGGAGTTACTAGCTCTAACTCGGTTTTCCAGTGAAATCTGCAGGAACTTCATACCAGCTCTAGGAAACAGACTGAGAAAGCAGAGAAAATGTGTCTCCTGCAACCCGTTCCATTGGTGCTAGATGAACGAACGTCTCTCCACTTGCTCAGTTCTGAGAGATAAGTGTGTGTGAAAGCGGTCCTTCACCTAGCTTGTTGGGAACAGAAAGTTTCTTTTCAGTTGCAAACATCATTCCATACATATATATGGGGAGGTACTAGCTCCAACTCGGTTTGACAGTGAAAACTGCAGGAACTTCAAACCGGCACTAGGAAACAGACTGAGAAAGCAGAGAAAAAGTGTCTCCTGCAACCGGTTCCCTTGGTCCTAGATGAACGAACGTCTCTCCACTTGCTCAGTTCTGAGAGATAAGTGTGTGTGAAAGCGGTCCTTCACCTAGCTTGTTGGGAACACAAAGTTTCTTTTCAGTTGCAAACTCCATTCCATACATATATATGGGGAGGTACTAGCTCCAACTCGGTTTTACAGTGAAAACTGCAGGAACTTCAAACCGGCATAAGGAAACAGACTGAGAAAGCAGAGAAAAAGTGTCTCCTGCAACCGGTTCCCTTGGTGCTAGATGAACGAACGTCTCTCCACTTGCTCAGTTCCGAGAGAAAAGTGTGTGTAAAAGCCGTCCTTCACCTAGCTTGTTGAGAACACAAAGTTTCTTTTCAGTTGCAAACATCATTCCATACATATATATGGGGAGGTACTAGCTCCAACTCGGTTTTACAGTGAAAACTGCAGGAAATTCAAACCGGCACTAGGAAACAGACTGAGAAAGCAGAGAAAAAGTGTCTCCTGCAACCCGTTCCCTTGGTGCTAGATGAACGAACGTCTCTCCACTTGCTCAGTTCCGAGAGATAAGTGTGTGTGAAAGCCGTCCTTCACCTAGCTTGTTGGGAACACAAAGATTCTTTTCAGTTGCAAACTCCATTCCATACATATATATGGGGAGGTACTAGCTCCAACTCGGTTTAACAGTGAAAACTGCAGGAACTTCAAACCGGCACTAGGAAACAGACTGAGAAAGCAGAGAAATAGTGTCTCCTGCAACCTTTTCCATTGCTGCTAGATGAACGAATGTCTCTCCACTTGCTCAGTTCTGAGAGATAAGTGTGTGTGAAAGCGTTCCTTCAACTATCTTGTTGGGAACACAAAGTTTCTTTTCAATTGCAAACTCCATTCCATACATATATATGGGGAGGTACTAGCTCCAACTCGATTTGACAGTGAAAACAGCAGGAAATTCAAACCGGCACTAGGAAACAGACTGAGATAGCAGAGAAATAGTGTCTCCTGCAACCTTTTCCATTGCTGCTAGATGAACGAACATCTCTCCACTTGCTCAGTTCTGAGAGATAAGTGTGTGTGAAAGCGTTCCTTCAACTAGCTTGTTGGGAACACAAAGTTTCTTTTCAGTTGCAAACTCCATTCCATACATATATATGGGGAGGTACTAGCTCCAAATCCATTTGACAGTGAAAACTGCAGGAACTTCAAACCGGCACTAGGAAACAGACTGAGAAAGCAGAGAAATAGTGTCTCCTGCAACCTTTTCCATTGCTGCTAGATGAACGAACGTCTCTCCACTTGCTCAGTTCTGAGAGTTAAGTGTGTGTGAAAGCGTTCCTTCAACTAGCTTGTTGGGAACACAAAGTTTCTTTTCAGTTGCAAACTCCATTCCATACATATATATGGGGAGGTACTAGCTCCAACTCGATTTGACAGTGAAAACTGCAGGAAATTCAAACCGGCACTAGGAAACAGACTGAGAAAGCAGAGAAATAGTGTCTCCTGCAACACGTTCCCTTGGTGCTAGATGAACGAACGTCTCTTCACTTGCTCAGTTCTGAGAGATAAGTGTGTGTGAAAGCCGTCCTTCACCTGGCTTGTTGGGAACACAAAGATTCTTTTCAGTTGCAAACACCATTCCATACATATATATGGGGAGGTACTAGCTCCAACTCGGTTTTACAGTGAAATCTGCAGGAACTTGTAACCGGCTCTAGGAAACAGACTGAGAAAGCAGAGAAAATGTGTCTCCTGCAACCCGTTCCCTTGGTGCTAGATGAACGAACGTCTCTCCACTTGCTCAGTTCCGAGAGATAAGTGTGTGTGAAAGCCGTCATAGACCTAGCTTGTTGGGAACACAAAGTTTCTTTTCTGTTGCAAACTCCATTCCATACTTATATATGGGGAGTTACTAGCTCCAACCCGGTTTACAGTGAAAACTGCAGGAACTTCAAACAGGCACCAGGAAACAGACTGAGAAACCAGAATAAAGTGTCTCCTGCAACCCGTTCCCTTGGTGCTAGATGAAAGAAAGTCTCTCCACTTGCTCAGTTCCGAGAGTTAAGTGTGTGTGAAAGCCGTCATAGACCTAGCATGTTGGGAACACAAAGTTTCTTTTTAGTAGCAAACTCCATTTCATACATATATATGGGGAGGTACAAACTCCAACTCGTTTTGACAGTGAAAACTTCAGGAACTTCAAACCGGCACTAGGAAACAGACTGAGAAAGCAGAGAAAAAGTGTCTCCTGCAACCCGTTCCCTTTGTGCTAGATGAACGATCGTCTCTCCACATGCTTTATTCTGAGAGATAAATGTGTGTGAAAGCCGTCCTTCACCTTGGTTGTTGGGAACACAAAGTTTCTTTTCAGTTGCAAACTCCACTCCATAAGTATATATGGGGAGGTACTAGCTCCAACTCGGTTTTACAGTGAAAACTGCAGGAACTTCAAACCGGCACTTGGAAACAGACTGAGAAAGCAGAGAAAAACTGTCTCCTGCAACCCGTTCCCTTGGTGCTAGATGAACGAACGTCTCTCCACTTGCACATTTCTGAGAAATAAGTGTGTGTGAAAGCCGTCCTTCAACTTGCTTGTTGGGAACACAAAGTTTCTTTTCAGTTGCAAACTCCATTCCATACATATATATGGGGAGGTACTAGCTCCAACTCGGTTTGACAGTGAAAACTGCAGGAACTTCAAACCGGCACTAGGAAACAGACTGAGAAAGCAGAGAAAAAGTGTCTCCTGCAACCCGTTCCCTTGGTGCTAGATGAACGAACGTCTCTCCACTTGCTCAGTTCTGAGAGATAAGTGTGTGTGAAAGCCGTCCTTCACCTAGCTTGTTGGGAACACAAAGATTATTTTCAGTTGCAAACTCCATTCCATACATATATATGGGGAGGTACTAGCTCCAAATCGGTTTGACAGTGAAAACAGCAGGAACTTCAAACCGGCAGTAGGAAACAGACTGAGAAAACAGAGCAAAAGTGTCTCCTGCAACCCGTTCCCTTGGTGCTAGATGAACGATCGTCTCTCCGCATGCTTAATTCTGAGAGATAAATGTGTGTGAAAGCCGTCCTTCACTAGCTTGTTGGGAACACAAAGTTTCTTTTCAGTTGCAAACTCCACTCCTTACATATATATGGGGAGGTACTAGCTCCAACTCTGTTTTACAGTGAAAACTGCAGGAACTTCAAGCCGGCACTAGGAAACAGACTGAGAAAGCAGAAAAAAAGTGTCTCCTGCAACCGGTTCCCTTGGTGCTAGATGAACGAACTTCTCTCCACTTGCTCAGTTCTGAGAGATTAGTGTGTGTGAAAGCCGTCCTTCACCTAGCTTGTTGGGAACACAAAGTTTCTTTTCAGTTGCAAACTCCATTCCATACATATATATGGGGAGGTACTAGCTCCAACTCGGTTTTACAGAGAAAACTGCAGGAACTTCAAACCGGCACTAGGAAACAGACTGAGAAAGCAGAGAAAAAGTGTCTCCAGCAACCCGTTCCCTTGGTGCTAGATGAACGAACGTCTCTCCACTTGCTCAGTTCTGAGAGATAAGTGTGTGTGAAAGCCGTCCTTCACCTAGCTTGTTGGGAACACAAAGTTTCTTTTCAGTTTCAAACTCCATTCCATACATATATAGGGGAGGGACTAGCTCCAACTCGGTTTTACAGTGAAAACTGCAGGAACTTCAAACCGGCACTAGGAAACAGACTGAGAAAGCAGAGAAAAAGTGTCTCCTGCAACCCGTTCCCTTGGTGCTAGATGAACGAACGTCTCTCCACTTGCTCAGTTCTGAGAGATAATTGTGTGTGAAAGCGTTCCTTCACCTAGCTTGTTGGGAACACAAAGTTTCTTTTCAGTTGCAAACTCCATTCCATACATATATATGGGGAGGTACTAGCTCCAACTCGGTTTGACAGTTATAACTGCAGGAAATTCAAACCGGCACTAGGAAACAGACTGAGAAAGCAGAGAAAAAGTGTCTCCTGCAACACGTTCCATTGGTGCTAGATGAACGAACGTCTCTCCACTTGCTCAGTTCTGAGAGATAAGTGTGTGTGAAAGACGTACTTCACCTAGCTTGTTGGGAACACAAAGTTTCTTTTCAGTTGCAAACACCATTGCATACATATATAAGGGGAGGTACTAGCTCCAACTCGGTTTTACAGAGATAACTGCAGGAACTTCAAACCGGCACTAGGAAAAAGACTGAGAAATCAGAGAAAAAGTGTCTCCTGCAACCCGTTCCCTTGGTGCTAGATGAACGAACGTCTCTCCACTTGATCAGTTCTGAGAGATAAGTGTGTGTGAAAGCCGTCCTTCACTTGGCTTGTTGGGAACACAAAGTTTCTTTTCAGTTGCAAACTCCATTCCATACATATAAGGGAGGTACTAGCTCCAACTCGGTTTTACAGTGAAAACTGCAGGAACTTCAAACCGGCACTAGGAAACAGACTGAGAAAGCAGAGAAAAAGTGTCTCCTGCAACCCGTTCCCTTGGTGCTAGATGAACGAACGTCTCTCCACTTGCTCAGTTCTGAGAGATAAGTGTGTGTGAAAGCGTTCCTTCAACTAACTTGTTTCGAACACAAAGTTTCTTTTCAGTTGCAAACTCCATTCCATACATATATATGGGGAGGTACAAGCTCCAACTCGGTTTGACAGTGAAAACTGCAGGAACTTCAAACCGGCACTAGGAAACAGACTGAGAAAGCAGAGAAAAAGTGTCTCCTGCAACACGTTCCCTTGGTGCTAGATGAACGAACGTCTCTCCACTTGCTCAGTTCTGAGAGATAAGTGTGTGTGAAAGCCGTCCTTCTCCTAGCTTGTTGGGAACAAAAAGTTTCTTTTCAGTTGCAAACACCATTCCATACATATATATGTGGAGGTACTAGCTCCAACTCGGTTTGACAGTGAAAACTGCAGGAACATCAAACCGGCATAAGGAAACAGACTGAGAAAGCAGAGAAAAAGTGTCTCCTGCAACCCGTTCCCTTGGTGCTAGATGAACGAACGTCTTTCCACTTGCTCAGTTCTGAGAGATAAGTGTGTGTAAAAGCCGTCCTTCACCTAGCTTGTTGAGAACACAAAGTTTCTTTTCAGTTGCAAACTCCATTCCATACATATATATGGGGAGGTACTAGCTCCAACTCGGTTTTACAGTGAAAACTGCAGGAACTTCAAACCGGCACTAGGAAACAGACTGAGAAAGCAGAGAAAAAGTGTCTCCTGCATCCTTTTCCATTGGTGCTAGATGAACGAACGTCTCTCCACTTGCTCAGTTCTGAGAGATAAGTGTGTGTGAAAGCGGTCCTTCACCTAGCTTGTTGGGAACACAAAGTTTCTTTTCAGTTGCAAACTCCATTCCATACATATATATGTGGAGGTACTAGCTCCAACTCGGTTTGACAGTGAAAACTGCAGGAACATCAAACCGGCACTAGGAAACAGACTGAGAAAGCAGAGAAAAAGTGTCTCCTGCAACACGTTCCCTTGGTGCTAGATGAACGAACTTCTCTCCACTTGCTCAGTTCCGAGAGATAAGTGTGTGTGAAAGCCGTCCTTCACCTATCTTGTTGGGAACACAAAGTTTCTTTTCAGTTGCAAACTCCATTCCATACATATATATGGGGAGGTACAAGCTCCAACTCGGTTTTACAGTGAAAACTGCAGGAACTTCAAACCGGCATAAGGAAACAGACTGAGAAAGCAGAGAAAAAGTGTCTCCTGCATCCCGTTCCCTTGTTGCTAGATGAACGAACTTCTCTCCACTTGCTCAGTTCCGAGAGATAAGTGTGTGTGAAAGCCGTCCTTCTCCCAGCTTGTTGGGAACACAAAGTTTCTTTTCAGTTGCAAACTCCATTCCATACATATATATGGGGAGGTACTAGCTCCAACTCGGTTTGACAGTGAAAACTGCAGGAACTTCAAACCGGCATAAGGAAACAGACTGAGAAAGCAGAGAAAAAGTGTCTCCTGAAACCCGTTCCCTTGGTGCTAGATGAACGAACGTCTCTCCACTTGCTCAGTTCCGAGAGATAAGTGTGTTTAAAAGCCGTCCTTCACCTAACTTGTTGAGAACACAAAGTTTCTTTTCAGTTGCAAACTCCATTCCATACATATATATGGGGAGGTACTAGCTCCAACTCGGTTTGACAGTGAAAACTGCAGGAACTTCAAACCGGCACTAGGAAACAGACTGAGAAAGCAGAGAAAAAGTGTCTCCTGCAACACGTTCCCTTGGTGCTAGATGAACGAAATTCTCTCCACTTGCTCAGTTCCGAGAGATAAGTGTGTGTGAAAGCCGTCCTTCTCCTAGCTTGTTGGGAACACAATGTTTCTTTTCAGTTGCAAACTCCATTCCATACATATATATGGGGAGGTACTAGCTCCAACTCGGTTTGACAGTGAAAACTGCAGGAACTTCAAACCGGCATAAGGAAACAGACTGAGAAAGCAGAGAAAAAGTGTCTCCTGCAACCCGTTCCCTTGGTGCTAGATGAACGAACGTCTCTCCACTTGCTCAGTTCCGAGAGATAAGTGTGTGTAAAAGCCGTCCTTCACCTAGCTTGTTGAGAACACAAAGTTTCTTTTCAGTTGCAAACTCCATTCCATACATATATATGGGGAGGTACTAGCTCCAACTCGGTTTGACAGTGAAAACTGCAGGAACTTCAAACCGGCACTAGGAAACAGACTGAGAAAGCAGAGAAAAAGTGTCTCCTGCATCCTTTTCCATTGGTGCTAGATGAACGAACGTCTCTCCACTTGCTCAGTTCTGAGAGATAAGTGTGTGTGAAAGCGGTCCTTCACCTAGCTTGTTGGGAACACACAGTTTCTTTTCAGTTGCAAACTCCTTTCCATACATATATATGTGGAGGTACTAGCTCCAACTCTGTTTGACAGTGAAAACTGCAGGAACTTCAAACCGGCACTAGGAAACAGACTGAGAAAGCAGAGAAAAAGTGTCTCCTGCAACACGTTCCCTTGGTGCTAGATGAACGAACTTCTCTCCACTTGCTCAGTTCTGAGAGATAAGTGTGTGTGAAAGCCGTCCTTCACCTATCTTGTTGGGAACACAAAGTTTCTTTTCAGTTGCAAACTCCATTCCATACATATATATGGGGAGGTACTAGCTCCAACTCGGTTTTACAGTGAAAACTGCGGGAACTTTAAACCGGCATAAGGAAACAGACTGAGAAAGCAGAGAAAAAGTGTCTCCTGCAACCCGTTCCCTTGTTGCTAGATGAACGAACTTCTCTCCACTTGCTCAGTTCCGAGAGATAAGTGTGTGTGAAAGCCGTCCTTCTCCCAGCTTGTTGGGAACACAAAGTTTCTTTTCAGTTGCAAACTCCATTCCATACATATATATGGGGAGGTACTAGCTCCAACTCGGTTTGACAGTGAAAACTGCAGGAACTTCAAACCGGCATAAGGAAACAGACTGAGAAAGCAGAGAAAAAGTGTCTCCTGCAACCCGTTCCCTTGGTGCTAGATGAACGAACGTCTCTCCACTTGCTCAGTTCCGAGAGATAAGTGTGTGTAAAAGCCGTCCTTCACCTAGCTTGTTGAGAACACAAAGTTTCTTTTCAGTTGCAAACTCCATTCCATACATATATATGGGGAGGTACTAGCTCCAACTCTGTGTTACAGTGAAAACTGCAGGAACTTCAAACCGGCACTAGGAAACAGACTGAGAAAGCAGAGAAATAGTGTCTCCTGCAACACTTTCCCTTGGTGCTAGATGAACGAACTTCTCTCCACTTGCTCAGTTCCGAGATATAAGTGTGTGTGAAAGCCGTCCTTCACCTAGCTTGTTGGGAACACAAAGTTTCTTTTCAGTTGCAAACTCCATTCCATACATATATATGGGGAGGTACTAGCTCCAACTCTGTTTTGCAGTGAAAACTGCAGGAACTTCAAACCGGCATAAGGAAACAGACTGAGAAAGCAGAGAAAAAGTGTCTCCTGCAACACGTTCCCTTGGTGCTAGATGAACGAAATTGTCTCCACTTGCTCAGTTCCGAGAGATAAGTGTGTGTGAAAGCCGTCCTTCTCCTAGCTTGTTGGGAACACAATGTTTCTTTTCAGTTGCAAACTCCATTCCATACATATATATGGGAGGTACTAGCTCCAACTCGGTTTGACAGTGAAAACTGCAGGAACTTCAAACCGGCATAAGGAAACAGACTGAGAAAGCAGAGAAAAAGTGTCTCCTGCAACCCGTTCCCTTGGTGCTAGATGAACGAACGTCTCTCCACTTGCTCAGTTCCGAGAGATAAGTGTGTGTAAAAGCCGTCCTTCACCTAGCTTGTTGAGAACACAAAGTTTCTTTTCAGTTGCAAACTCCATTCCATACATATATATGGGGAGGTACTAGCTCCAACTCGGTTTGACAGTGAAAACTGCAGGAACTTCAAACCGGCACTAGGAAACAGACTGAGAAAGCAGAGAAAAAGTGTCTCCTGCATCCTTTTCCATTGGTGCTAGATGAACGAACGTCTCTCCACTTGCTCAGTTCTGAGAGATAAGTGTGTGTGAAAGCGGTCCTTCACCTAGCTTGTTGGGAACACACAGTTTCTTTTCAGTTGCAAACTCCTTTCCATACATATATATGTGGAGGTACTAGCTCCAACTCTGTTTGACAGTGAAAACTGCAGGAACTTCAAACCGGCACTAGGAAACAGACTGAGAAAGCAGAGAAAAAGTGTCTCCTGCAACACGTTCCCTTGGTGCTAGATGAACGAACTTCTCTCCACTTGCTCAGTTCTGAGAGATAAGTGTGTGTGAAAGCCGTCCTTCACCTATCTTGTTGGGAACACAAAGTTTCTTTTCAGTTGCAAACTCCATTCCATACATATATATGGGGAGGTACTAGCTCCAACTCGGTTTTACAGTGAAAACTGCGGGAACTTTAAACCGGCATAAGGAAACAGACTGAGAAAGCAGAGAAAAAGTGTCTCCTGCAACCCGTTCCCTTGTTGCTAGATGAACGAACTTCTCTCCACTTGCTCAGTTCCGAGAGATAAGTGTGTGTGAAAGCCGTCCTTCTCCCAGCTTGTTGGGAACACAAAGTTTCTTTTCAGTTGCAAACTCCATTCCATACATATATATGGGGAGGTACTAGCTCCAACTTTGTTTTACAGTGAAAACTGCAGGAACTTCAAACCGGCACTAGGAAACAGACTGAGAAAGCAGAGAAATAGTGTCTCCTGCAACACTTTCCCTTGGTGCTAGATGAACGAACTTCTCTCCACTTGCTCAGTTCCGAGAGATAAATGTGTGTGAAAGCCGTCCTTCACCTAGCTTGTTGGGAACACAAAGTTTCTTTTCAGTTGCAAACTCCATTCCATACATATATATGGGGAGGTACTAGCTCCAACTCGGTTTTGCAGTGAAAACTGCAGGAACTTCAAACCGGCACTAGGAAACAGACTGAGAAAGCAGAGAAAAAGTGTCTCCTGCAACCCGTTCCCTTGTTGCTAGATGAACGAACGTCTCTCCACTTGCTCAGTTCCGAGAGATAAGTGTGTGTAAAAGCCGTCCTTCACCTAGATTGTTGAGAACACAAAGTTTCTTTTCAGTTGCAAACATCATTCCATACATATATATGGGGAGGTACTAGCTCCAACTCGGTTTTACAGTGAAATCTGCAGGAACTTCAAACCGGCACTAGGAAACAGACTGAGAAAGCAGAGAAAAAGTGTCTCCTGCAACCCGTTCCCTGGTGCTAGATGAATGAACGTCTCTCCACTTGCTCAGTTCCGAGAGATAAGTGTGTGTGAAAGCCGTCCTTCACCTAGCTTGTCGGGAACACAAAGTTTCTTTTCAGTTGCAAACACCATTCCATACATATATATGGGGAGGTACTAGCTCCAACTCGGTTTTACAGTGAAATCTGCAGGAACTTCTAACCGGCTCTAGGAAACAGTCTGAGAAAGCAGAGAAAAAGTGTCTCCTGCAACCCGTTCCATTGGTGCTAGATGAACGAACGTCTCTCCACTTGCTCAGTTCTGAGAGATAAGTGCGTGTGAAAGCGGTACTTCACCTAGCTTGTTGGGAACACAAAGTTTCTTTTCAGTTGCAAACTCCATTCCATACATATATATGGGGAGGTACTAGCTCCAACTCGGTTTTACAGAGAAAACTGCAGGAACATCAAACCGGCACTAGGAAACAGACTGAGAAAGCAGAGAAAAGTTTCTCCTGCAACCCGTTCCCTTGGTGCTAGAAGAATGAACGTCTCTCCACTTGCTCAGTTCCGAGAGATAAGTGTGTGTGAAAGCCGTCCTTCACCTAGCTTGTTGGGAACACACAGTTTCTTTTCAGTTGCAAACTCCATTCCATACATATATATGGGGAGGTACTAGCTCCAACTCTGTTTTACAGTGAAAACTGCAGGAACTTCAAACCGGCATAAGGAAACAGACTGAGAAAGCAGAGAAAATGTGTCTCCTGCATCCTTTTCCATTGGTGCTACATGAACGAACGTCTCTCCACTTGCTCAGTTCTGAGAGATAAGTGTGTGTTAAAGCGGTCCTTCACCTAGCTTGTTGGGAACACAAAGTTTCTTTTCAGTTGCAAACTCCATTCCATACATATATATGGGGAGGTACTAGCTCCAACTCTGTTTGACAGTGAAAACTGCATGAACTTCAAACCGGCACTAGGAAACAGACTGAGAAAGCAGAGAAAAAGTGTCTCCTGCAACACGTTCCCTTGGTGCTAGATGAACGAACTTCTCTCCACTTGCTCAGTTCCTAGAGATAAGTGTGTGTGAAAGCCGTACTTCACCTAGCTTGTTGGGAACACAAAGTTTCTTTTCAGTTGCAAACTCCATTCCATACATATATATGGGGAGGTACTAGCTCCAACTCGGTTTTACAGTGAAAACTGCAGGAACTTCAAACCGGCATAAGGAAACAGACTGAGAAAGCAGAGAAAAAGTGTCTCCTGCAACACGTTCCCTTGGTGCTAGATGAACGAACTTCTCTCCACTTGCTCAGTTCCGAGAGATAAGTGTGTGTAAAAGCCGTCCTTCACCTAGCTTGTTGAGAACACAAAGTTTCTTTTCAGTTGCAAACATCATTCCATACATATATATGGGGAGGTACTAGCTCCAACTCGGTTTTACAGTGAAAACTGCAGGAACTTCAAACCGGCACTAGGAAACAGACTGAGAAAGCAGAGAAAAAGTGTCTCCTGCAACCCGTTCCCTTGGTGCTAGATGAACGAACGTCTCTCCTCTTGCTCAGTTGTGAGAGATAAGTGTGTGTGAAAGCCGTCCTTCACCTAGTTTGTCGGGAACACAAAGTTTCTTTTCAGTTGCAAACACCATTCCATAAATATATATGGGGAGGTACTAGCTCCAAATCGGTTTTACAGTGAAAACTGCAGGAACTTCAAACCGGCACTAGGAAACAGACTGAGAAAGCAGAGAAAAAGTGTCTCCTGCAACCCGTTCCATTGTTGCTAGATGAACGAACGTCTCTCCACTTGCTCAGTTCTGAGAGATAAGTGTGTGTGAAAGCGGTCCTTCACCTAGCTTGTTGGGAACACAAAGTTTCTTTTCAGTTGCAAACTCCATTCCATACATATATATGGGGAGGTACTAGCTCCAACTCGGTTTGACAGTGAAAACTGCAGGAACTTCAAACCGGCACTAGGAAACAGACTGAGAAAGCAGAGAAAAAGTGTCTCCTGCATCCTTTTCCATTGGTGCTAGATGAACGAACGTCTCTCCACTTGCTCAGTTCTGAGAGATATGTGTGTTTGAAAGCGGTCCTTCACCTATCTTGTTGGGAACACAAAGTTTCTTTTCAGTTGCAAACTCAATTCCATACATATATATGGGGAGGTACTAGCTCCAACTCGGTTTGACAGTGAAAACTGCAGGAACTTCAAACCGGCACTAGGAAACATACTGAGAAAGCAGAGAAAAAGTGTCTCCTGCAACACGTTCCCTTGGTGCTAGATGAACGAACTTCTCTCAACTTGCTCAGTTCCGAGAGATAAGTGTGTGTGAAAGCCGTCCTTCACCTAGCTTGTTGGGAACACAAAGTTTCTTTTCAGTTGCAAACTCCACTCCATACATATATATGGGGAGGTACTAGCTCCAACTCGGTTTTACAGTGAAAACTGCAGGAACTTCAAACCGGCATAAGGAAACAGACTGAGAAAGAGAGAAAAAGTGTCTCCTGCAACCCGTTCCCTTGGTGCTAGATGAACGAACGTCTCTCCACTTGCTCAGTTCTGAGAGATAAGTGTGTGTGAAAGCGGTCCTTCACCTAGCTTGTTGGGAACACAAAGTCTCTTTTCAGTTGCAAACTCCATTCCTTACATATATATGGGGAGGTACTAGCTCCAACTCGGTTTGACAGTGAAAACTGCAGGAACTTCAAACCGGCACTAGGAAACAGACTGAGAAAGCAGAGAAAAAGTGTCTCCTGCAACACGTTCCCTTGGTGCTAGATGAACGAACTTCTCTCCACTTGCTCAGTTCCGAGAGATAAGTGTGTGTGAAAGCCGACCTTCACCTATCTTGTTGGGAACACAAAGTTTCTTTTCAGTTGCAAACCCCATTCCATACATAAATATGGGGAGGTACTAGCTCCAACTCGGTTTTACAGTGAAAACTGCAGGAACTTCAAACCGGCATAAGGAAACAGACTGAGAAAGCAGAGAAAAAGTGTCTCCTGCAACCCGTTCCCTTGTTGCTAGATGAACGAACGTCTCTCCACTTGCTCAGTTCCGAGAGATAAGTGTGTGTAAAAGCCGTCCTTCACCTAGCTTGTTGAGAACACAAAGTTTCTTTTCAGTTGCAAACATCATTCCATACATATATATGGGGAGGTACTAGCTCCAACTCGGTTTTACAGTGAAAACTGCAGGAACTTCAAACCGGCACTAGGAAACAGACTGAGAAAGCAGAGAAAAAGTGTCTCCTGCAACCCGTTCCATTGGTGCTAGATGAACGAACGTCTCTCCACTTGCTCAGTTCTGAGAGATAAGTGTGTGTGAAAGCCGTCCTTCACCTAGCTTGTCGGGAACACAAAGTTTCTTTTCAGTTGCAAACACCATTCCATAAATATATATGGGGAGGTACTAGCTTCAACTCGGTTTGACAGTGAAAACTGCAGGAACTTCAAACCGGCACTAGGAAACAGACTGAGAAAGCAGAGAAAAAGTGTCTCCTGCATCCTTTTCCATTGGTGCTAGATGAACGAACGTCTCTCCACTTGCTCAGTTCTGAGAGATAAGTGTGTGTGAAAGCGGTAATTCACCTAGCTTGTTGGGAACACAAAGTTTCTTTTCAGTTGCAAACTCCATTCCATACATATATATGGGGAGGTACTAGCTCCAACTCGGTTTGACAGTGAAAACTGCAGGAACTTCAAACCGGCACTAGGAAACAGACTGAGAAAGCAGAGAAAAAGTGTCTCCTGCATCCTTTTCCATTGGTGCTAGATGAACGAACGTCTCTCCACTTGCTCAGTTCTGAGAGATATGTGTGTGTGAAAGCGGTCCTTCACCTAGCTTGTTGGGAACACAAAGTTTCTTTTCAGTTGCAAACACCATTCCATACATATATATGGGGAGGTACTAGCTCCAACTCGGTTTTACAGTGAAATCTGCAGGAACTTCTAACCGGCTCTAGGAAACATACTGAGAAAGCAGAGAAAAAGTGTCTCCTGCAACCCGTTCCATTGGTGCTAGATGAACGAACGTCTCTCCACTTGCTCAGTTCTGAGAGATAAGTGTGTGTGAAAGCGGTCCTTCACCTAGCTTGTTGGGAACACAAAGTTTCTTTTCAGTTGCAAACTCCATTCCATACATATATATGGGGAGGTACTAGCTCCAACTCGGTTTTACAGAGAAAACAGCAGGAACATCAAACCGGCACTAGGAAACAGACTGAGAAAGCAGAGAAAAAGTTTCTCCTGCAACCCGTTCCCTTGGTGCTAGAAGAATGAACGTCTCTCCACTTGCTCAGTTCCGAGAGATAAGTGTGTGTGAAAGCCGTACTTCACCTAGCTTGTTGGGAACACACAGTTTCTTTTCAGTTGCAAACTCCATTCCATACATATATATGGGGAGGTACTAGCTCCAACTCTGTTTTACAGTGAAAACTGCAGGAACTTCAAACCGGCATAAGGAAACAGACTGAGAAAGAAGAGAAAAAGTGTCTCCTGCATCCTTTTCCATTGGTGCTACATGAACGAACGTCTCTCCACTTGCTCAGTTCTGAGAGATAAGTGTGTGTTAAAGCGGTCCTTCACCAAGCTTGTTGGGAACACAAAGTTTCTTTTCAGTTGCAAACTCCATTCCATACATATATATGGGGAGGTACTAGCTCCAACTCGGTTTGACAGTGAAAACTGCAGGAACTTCAAACCGGCACTAGGAAACAGACTGAGAAAGCAGAGAAAAAGTGTCTCCTGCAACACGTTCCCTTGGTGCTAGATGAACGAACTTCTCTCCACTTGCTCAGTTCCGAGAGATAAGTGTGTGTGAAAGCCGTCCTTCACCTAGCTTGTTGGGAACACAAAGTTTCTTTTCAGTTGCAAACTCCATTCCATACATATATATGGGGAGGTACTAACTCCAACTCGGTTTTACAGTGAAAACTGCAGGAACTTCAAACCGGCATAAGGAAACAAACTGAGAAAGCAGAGAAAAAGTGTCTCCTGCAACCCGTTCCCTTGGTGCTAGATGAACGAACTTCTCTCCACTTGCTCAGTTCCGAGAGATAAGTGTGTGTAAAAGCCGTCCTTCACCTAGCTTGTTGAGAACACAAAGTTTCTTTTCAGTTGCAAACATCATTCCATACATATATATGGGGAGGTACTAGCTCCAACTCGGTTTTACAGTGAAAACTGCAGGAACTTCAAACCGGCACTAGGAAACAGACTGAGAAAGCAGAGAAAAAGTGTCTCCTGCAACCCGATCCCTTGGTGCTAGATGAACGAACGTCTCTCCTCTTGCTCAGTTCTGAGAGATAAGTGTGTGTGAAAGCCGTCCTTCACCTAGTTTGTCGGGAACACAAAGTTTCTTTTCAGTTGCAAACACCATTCCATAAATATATATGGGGAGGTACTAGCTCCAAATCGGTTTTACAGTGAAAACTGCAGGAACTTCAAACCGGTACTAGGAAACAGACTGAGAAAGCAGAGAAAAAGTGTCTCCTGCAACCCGTTCCATTGGTGCTAGATGAACGAACGTCTCTCCACTTGCTCAGTTCTGAGAGATAAGTGTGTGTGAAAGCGGTCCTTCACCTAGCTTGTTGGGAACACAAAGTTTCTTTTCAGTTGCAAACTCCATTCCATACATATATATGGGGAGGTACTAGCTCCAACACGGTTTGACAGTGAAAACTGCAGGAACTTCAAAACGGCATAAGGAAACATACTGAGAAAGCAGAGAAAAAGTGTCTCCTGCAACCCGTTCCCTTGTTGCTAGATGAACGAACGTCTCTCCACTTGCTCAGTTCCGAGAGATATGTGTGTGTAAAAGCCGTCCTTCACCTAGCTTGTTGAGAACACAAAGTTTCTTTTCAGTTGCAAACATCATTCCATACATATATATGGGGTGGTACTAGCTCCAACTCGGTTTTACAGTGAAAACTGCAGGAACTTCAAACCGGCACTAGGAAACAGACTGAGAAAGCAGAGAAAAAGTGTCTCCTGCAACCCGTTCCATTGGTGCTAGATGAACGAACGTCTCTCCACTTGCTCAGTTCTGAGAGATAAGTGTGTGTGAAAGCGGTCCTTCACCTAGCTTGTTGGGAACACAAAGTTTCTTTTCAGTTGCAAACTCCATTCCATACATATATATGGGGAGGTACTAGCTCCAACTCGGTTTGACAGTGAAAACTGCAGGAACTTCAAACCGGCACTAGGAAACAGACTGAGAAAGCAGAGAAAAAGTGTCTCCTGCATCCTTTTCCATTGGTGCTAGATGAACGAACGTCTCTCCACTTGCTCAGTTCTGAGAGATATGTGTGTTTGAAAGCGGTCCTTCACCTATCTTGTTGGGAACACAAAGTTTCTTTTCAGTTGCAAACTCAATTCCATACATATATATGGGGAGGTACTAGCTCCAACTCGGTTTGACAGTGAAAACTGCAGGAACTTCAAACCGGCACTAGGAAACATACTGAGAAAGCAGAGAAAAAGTGTCTCCTGCAACACGTTCCCTTGGTGCTAGATGAACGAACTTCTCCAACTTGCTCAGTTCCGAGAGATAAGTGTGTGTGAAAGCCGTCATAGACCTAGCTTGTTGGGAACACAAAGTTTCTTTTCTGTTGCAAACTCCATTCCATACTTATATATGGGGAGTTACTAGCTCCAACCCGGTTTACAGTGAAAACTGCAGGAACTTCAAACAGGCACCAGGAAACAGACTGAGAAACCAGAATAAAGTGTCTCCTGCAACCCGTTCCCTTGGTGCTAGATGAACGAAAGTCTCTCCACTTGCTCAGTTCCGAGAGTTAAGTGTGTGTGAAAGCCGTCATAGACCTAGCATGTTGGGAACACAAAGTTTCTTTTTAGTAGCAAACTCCATTTCATACATATATATGGGGAGGTACAAACTCCAACTCGTTTTGACAGTGAAAACTTCAGGAACTTCAAACCGGCACTAGGAAACAGACTGAGAAAGCAGAGAAAAAGTGTCTCCTGCAACCCGTTCCCTTTGTGCTAGATGAACGAACGTCTCTCCACATGCTTTATTCTGAGATATAAATGTGTGTGAAAGCCGTCCTTCACCTTGGTTGTTGGGAACACAAAGTTTCTTTTCAGTTGCAAACTCCACTCCATAAGTATATATGGGGAGGTACTAGCTCCAACTCGGTTTTACAGTGAAAACTGCAGGAACTTCAAACCGGCACTTGGAAACAGACTGAGAAAGCAGAGAAAAAGTGTCACCTGCAACCCGTTCCCTTGGTGCTAGATGAACGAACGTCTCTCCACTTGCACATTTCTGAGAAATAAGTGTGTGTGAAAGCCGTCCTTCACCTAGCTTGTTGGGAACACAAAGTTTCTTTTCAGTTGCAAACTCCATTCCATACATATATATGGGGAGGTACTAGCTCCAACTCGGTTTTACAGAGAAAACTGCAGGAACTTCAAACCGGCACTAGGAAACAGACTGAGAAAGCAGAGAAAAAGTGTCTCCAGCAACCCGTTCCCTTGGTGCTAGATGAACGAACGTCTCTCCACTTGCTCAGTTCTGAGAGATAAGTGTGTGTGAAAGCCGTCCTTCACCTAGCTTGTTGGGAACACAAAGTTTCTTTTCAGTTTCAAACTCCATTCCATACATATATAGGGGAGGGACTAGCTCCAACTCGGTTTTACAGTGAAAACTGCAGGAACTTCAAACCGGCACTAGGAAACAGACTGAGAAAGCAGAGAAAAAGTGTCTCCTGCAACCCGTTCCCTTTGTGCTAGATGAACGAACGTCTCTCCACTTGCTCAGTTCTGAGAGATAAGTGTGTGTGAAAGCGTTCCTTCACCTAGCTTGTTGGGAACACAAAGTTTCTTTTCAGTTGCAAACTCCATTCCATACATATATATGGGGAGGTACTAGCTCCAACTCGGTTTGACAGTGATAACTGCAGGAAATTCAAACCGGCACTAGGAAACAGACTGAGAAAGCAGAGAAAAAGTGTCTCCGGCAACACGTTCCATTGGTGCTAGATGAACGAACGTCTCTCCACTTGCTCAGTTCTGAGAGATAAGTGTGTGTGAAAGACGTACTTCACCTAGCTTGTTGGGAACACAAAGTTTCTTTTCAGTTGCAAACACCATTCCATACATATATATGGGGAGGTACTAGCTCCAACTCGGTTTTACAGAGAAAACTGCAGGAACTTCAAACCGGCACTAGGAAAAAGACTGAGAAATCAGAGAAAAAGTGTCTCCTGCAACCCGTTCCCTTGGTGCTAGATGAACGAACGTCTCTCCACTTGATCAGTTCTGAGAGATAAGTGTGTGTGAAAGCCGTCCTTCACTTGGCTTGTTGGGAACACAAAGTTTCTTTTCAGTTGCAAACTCCATTCCATACATATAAGGGAGGTACTAGCTCCAACTCGGTTTTACAGTGAAAACTGCAGGAACTTCAAACCGGCACTAGGAAACATACTGAGAAAGCAGAGAAAAAGTGTCTCCTGCAACCCGTTCCCTTGGTGCTAGATGAACGAACGTCTCTCCACTTGCTCAGTTCTGAGAGATAAATGTGTGTGAAAGCGTTCCTTCAACTAACTTGTTGGGAACACAAAGTTTCTTTTCAGTTGCAAACTCCATTCCATACATATATATGGGGAGGTACAAGCTCCAACTCGGTTTGACAGTGAAAACTGCAGGAACTTCAAACCGGCACTAGGAAACAGACTGAGAAAGCAGAGAAAAAGTGTCTCCTGCAACACGTTCCCTTGGTGCTAGATGAACGAACGTCTCTCCACTTGCTCAGTTCTGAGAGATAAGTGTGTGTGAAAGCCGTCCTTCTCCTAGCTTGTTGGGAACAACAAGTTTCTTTTCAGTTGCAAACACCATTCCATACATATATATGGGGAGGTACTAGCTCCAACTCGGTTTGACAGTGAAAACTGCAGGAACTTCAAACCAGCATAAGGAAACAGACTGAGAAAGCAGAGAAAAAGTGTCTCCTGCAATCCGTTCCCTTGGTGCTAGATGAACGAACGTCTTTCCACTTGCTTAGTTCTGAGAGATAAGTGTGTGTAAAAGCCGTCCTTCACCTAGCTTGTTGAGAACACAAAGTTTCTTTTCAGTTGCAAACTCCATTCCATACATATATATGGGGAGGTACTAGCTCCAACTCGGTTTTACAGTGAAAACTGCAGGAACTTCAAACCGGCACTAGGAAACAGACTGAGAAAGCAGAGAAAAAGTGTCTCCTGCATCCTTTTCCATTGGTGCTAGATGAACGAACGTCTCTCCACTTGCTCAGTTCTGAGAGATAAGTGTGTGTGAAAGCGGTCCTTCACCTAGCTTGTTGGGAACACAAAGTTTCTTTTCAGTTGCAAACTCCATTCCATACATATATATGTGGAGGTACTAGCTCCAACTCGGTTTGACAGTGAAAACTGCAGGAACTTCAAACCGGCACTAGGAAACAGACTGAGAAAGCAGAGAAAAAGTGTCTCCTGCAACACGTTCCCTTGGTGCTAGATGAACGAACTTCTCTCCACTTGCTCAGTTCCGAGAGATAAGTGTGTTTTAAAGCCGTCCTTCTCCTAGCTTGTTGGGAACACAATGTTTCTTTTCAGTTGCAAACTCCATTCCATACATATATATGGGGAGGTACTAGCTCCAACTCGGTTTGACAGTGAAAACTGCAGGAACTTCAAACCGGCATAAGGAAACAGACTGAGAAAGCAGAGAAAAAGTGTCTCCTGCAACCCGTTCCCTTGGTGCTAGATGAACGAACGTCTCTCCACTTGCTCAGTTCCGAGAGATAAGTGTGTGTAAAAGCCGTCCTTCACCTAGCTTGTTGAGAACACAAAGTTTCTTTTCAGTTGCAAACTCCATTCCATACATATATATGGGGAGGTACTAGCTCCAACTCGGTTTGACAGTGAAAACTGCAGGAACTTCAAACCGGCACTAGGAAACAGACTGAGAAAGCAGAGAAAAAGTGTCTCCTGCATCCTTTTCCATTGGTGCTAGATGAACGAACGTCTCTCCACTTGCTCAGTTCTGAGAGATAAGTGTGTGTGAAAGCGGTCCTTCACCTAGCTTGTTGGGAACACACAGTTTCTTTTCAGTTGCAAACTCCTTTCCATACATATATATGTGGAGGTACTAGCTCCAACTCTGTTTGACAGTGAAAACTGCAGGAACTTCAAACCGGCACTAGGAAACAGACTGAGAAAGCAGAGAAAAAGTGTCTCCTGCAACACGTTCCCTTGGTGCTAGATGAACGAACTTCTCTCCACTTGCTCAGTTCTGAGAGATAAGTGTGTGTGAAAGCCGTCCTTCACCTATCTTGTTGGGAACACAAAGTTTCTTTTCAGTTGCAAACTCCATTCCATACATATATATGGGGAGGTACTAGCTCCAACTCGGTTTTACAGTGAAAACTGCAGGAACTTTAAACCGGCATAAGGAAACAGACTGAGAAAGCAGAGAAAAAGTGTCTCCTGCAACCCGTTCCCTTGTTGCTAGATGAACGAACTTCTCTCCACTTGCTCAGTTCCGAGAGATAAGTGTGTGTGAAAGCCGTCCTTCTCCCAGCTTGTTGGGAACACAAAGTTTCTTTTCAGTTGCAAACTCCATTCCATACATATATAAGGGGAGGTACTAGCTCCAACACTGTTTGACAGTGAAAACTGCAGGAATTTCAAACCGGCATAAGGAAACAGACTGAGAAAGCAGAGAAAAAGTGTCTCCTGCAACCCGTTCCCTTGGTGCTAGATGAACGAACGTCTCTCCACTTGCTCAGTTCCGAGAGATAAGTGTGTGTAAAAGCCGTCCTTCACCTAGCTTGTTGAGAACACAAAGTTTCTTTTCAGTTGCAAACTCCATTCCATACATATATATGGGGAGGTACTAGCTCCAACTCTGTTTTACAGTGAAAACTGCAGGAACTTCAAACCGGCAGTAGGAAACAGACTGAGAAAGCAGAGAAATAGTGTCTCCTGCAACACTTTCCCTTGGTGCTAGATGAACGAAATTCTCTCCACTTGCTCAGTTCCGAGAGATAAGTGTGTGTGAAAGTCGTCCTTCACCTAGCTTGTTGGGAACACAAAGTTTCTTTTCAGTTGCAAACTCCATTCCATACATATATATGGGGAGGTACTAGCTCCAACTCGGTTTTGCAGTGAAAACTGCAGGAACTTCAAACCGGCATAAGGAAACAGACTGAGAAAGCAGAGAAAAAGTGTCTCCTGCAACACGTTCCCTTGGTGCTAGATGAACGAAATTCTCTCCACTTGCTCAGTTCCGAGAGATAAGTGTGTGTGAAAGCCGTCCTTCTCCTAGCTTGTTGGGAACACAATGTTTCTTTTCAGTTGCAAACTCCATTCCATACATATATATGGGAGGTACTAGCTCCAACTCGGTTTGACAGTGAAAACTGCAGGAACTTCAAACCGGCATAAGGAAACAGACTGAGAAAGCAGAGAAAAAGTGTCTCCTGCAACCCGTTCCCTTGGTGCTAGATGAACGAACGTCTCTCCACTTGCTCAGTTCCGAGAGATAAGTGTGTGTAAAAGCCGTCCTTCACCTAGCTTGTTGAGAACACAAAGTTTCTTTTCAGTTGCAAACTCCATTCCATACATATATATGGGGAGGTACTAGCTCCAACTCAGTTTGACAGTGAAAACTGCAGGAACTTCAAACCGGCACTAGGAAACAGACTGAGAAAGCAGAGAAAAAGTGTCTCCTGCATCCTTTTCCATTGGTGCTAGAAGAACGAACGTCTCTCCACTTGCTCAGTTCTGAGAGATAAGTGTGTGTGAAAGCGGTCCTTCACCTAGCTTGTTGGGAACACACAGTTTCTTTTCAGTTGCAAACTCCTTTCCATACATATATATGTGGATGTACTAGCTCCAACTCTGTTTTACAGTGAAAACTGCAGGAACTTCAAACCGGCACTAGGAAACAGACTGAGAAAGCAGAGAAATAGTGTCTCCTGCAACACTTTCCCTTGGTGCTAGATGAACGAACTTCTCTCCACTTGCTCAGTTCCGAGAGATAAGTGTGTGTGAAAGCCGTCCTTCACCTAGCTTGTTGGGAACACAAAGTTTCTTTTCAGTTGCAAACTCCACTCCATACATATATATGGGGAGGTACTAGCTCCAACTCGGTTTTACAGTGAAAACTGCAGGAACTTCAAACCGGCATAAGGAAACAGACTGAGAAAGAGAGAAAAAGTGTCTCCTGCATCCCGTTCCCTTGGTGCTAGATGAACGAACGTCTCTCCACTTGCTCAGTTCTGAGAGATAAGTGTGTGTGAAAGCGTTCCTTCACCTAGCTTGTTGGGAACACAAAGTTTCTTTTCAGTTGCAAACTCCATTCCATACATATATATGGGGAGGTACTAGCTCCAACTCGGTTTGACAGTGAAAACTGCAGGAACTTCAAACCGGCACTAGGAAACAGACTGAGAAAGCAGAGAAAAAGTGTCTCCTGCAACACGTTCCCTTGGTGCTAGATGAACGAACTTCTCTCCACTTGCTCAGTTCCGAGAGATAAGTGTGTGTGAAAGCCGACCTTCACCTATCTTGTTGGGAACACAAAGTTTCTTTTCAGTTGCAAACCCCATTCCATACATAAATATGGGGAGGTACTAGCTCCAACTCGGTTTTACAGTGAAAACTGCAGGAACTTCAAACCGGCATAAGGAAACAGACTGAGAAAGCAGAGAAAAAGTGTCTCCTGCAACCCGTTCCCTTGGTGCTAGATGAACGAACGTCTCTCCACTTGCTCAGTTCCGAGAGATAAGTGTGTGTAAAAGCCGTCCTTCACCTAGCTAGTTGAGAACACAAAGTTTCTTTTCAGTTGCAAACTCCATTCCATACATATATATGGGGAGGTACTAGCTCCAACTCGGTTTGACAGTGAAAACTGCAGGAACTTCAAACCGGCACTAGGAAACAGACTGAGAAAGCAGAGAAAAAGTGTCTCCTGCAACCCGTTCCATTGGTGCTAGATGAACGAACGTCTCTCCACTTGCTCAGTTTTGAGAGATAAGTGTGTGTGAAAGCCGTCCTTCACCTAGCTTGTCGGGAACACAAAGTTTCTTTTCAGTTGCAAACACCATTCCATAAATATATATGGGGAGGTACTAGCTTCAACTCGGTTTGACAGTGAAAACTGCAGGAACTTCAAACCGGCACTAGGAAACAGACTGAGAAAGCAGAGAAAAAGTGTCTCCTGCATCCTTTTCCATTGGTGCTAGATGAAAGAACGTCTCTCCACTTGCTCAGTTCTGAGAGATAAGTGTGTGTGAAAGCGGGCCTTCACCTAGCTTGTTGGGAACACAAAGTTTCTTTTCAGTTGCAAACTCCATTCCATACATATATATGGGGAGGTACTAGCTCCAACTCGGTTTGACAGTGAAAACTGCAGGAACTTCAAACCGGCACTAGGAAACAGACTGAGAAAGCAGAGAAAAAGTGTCTCCTGCATCCTTTTCCATTGGTGCTAGATGAACGAACGTCTCTCCACTTGCTCAGTTCTGAGAGATATGTGTGTGTGAAAGCGGTCCTTCACCTAGCTTGTTGGGAACACAAAGTTTCCTTTCAGTTGCAAACACCATTCCATACATATATATGGGGAGGTACTAGCTCCAACTCGGTTTTACAGTGAAATCTGCAGGAACTTCTAACCGGCTCTAGGAAACATACTGAGAAAGCAGAGAAAAAGTGTCTCCTGCAAACCGTTCCATTGGTGCTAGATGAACGAACGTCTCTCCACTTGCTCAGTTCTGAGAGATAAGTGTGTGTGAAAGCGGTCCTTCACCTAGCTTGTTGGGAACACAAAGTTTCTTTTCAGTTGCAAACTCCATTCCATACATATATATGGGGAGGTACTAGCTCCAACTCGGTTTTACAGAGAAAACAGCAGGAACATCATACCGGCACTAGGAAACAGACTGAGAAAGCAGAGAAAAAGTTTCTCCTGCAACCCGTTCCCTTGGTTCTAGAAGAATGAACGTCTCTCCACTTGCTCAGTTCCGAGAGATAAGTGTGTGTGAAAGCCGTACTTCACCTAGCTTTTTGGGAACACACAGTTTCCTTTCAGTTGCAAACTCCATTCCATACATATATATGGGGAGGTACTAGCTCCAACTCTGTTTTACAGTGAAAACTGCAGGAACTTCAAACCGGCATAAGGAAACAGACTGAGAAAGTAGAGAAAAAGTGTCTCCTGCATCCTTTTCCATTGGTGCTACATGAACGAACGTCTCTCCACTTGCTCAGTTCTGAGAGATAAGTGTGTGTTAAAGCGGTCCTTCACCTAGCTTGTTGGGAACACAAAGTTTCTTTTCAGTTGCAAACTCCATTCCATACATATATATGGGGAGGTACTAGCTCCAACTCTGTTTGACAGTGAAAACTGCATGAACTTCAAACCGGCACTAGGAAACAGACTGAGAAAGCAGAGAAAAAGTGTCTCCTGCAACACGTTCCCTTGGTGCTAGATGAACGAACTTCTCTCCACTTGCTCAGTTCCGAGAGATAAGTGTGTGTGAAAGCCGTCCTTCACCTAGCTTGTTGGGAACACAAAGTTTCTTTTCAGTTGCAAACTCCATTCCATACATATATATGGGGAGGTACTAGCTCCAACGCGGTTTTACAGTGAAAACTGCAGGAACTTCAAACCGGCATAAGGAAACAAACTGAGAAAGCACAGAAAAAGTGTCTCCTGCAACCCGTTCCCTTGTTGCTAGATGAACGAACTTCTCTCCACTTGCTCAGTTCCGAGAGATAAGTGTGAGTAAAAGCCGTCCTTCACCTAGCTTGTTGAGAACACAAAGTTTCTTTTCAGTTGCAAACATCATTCCATACATATATATGGGGAGGTACTAGCTCCAACTCGGTTTTACAGTGAAAACTGCAGGAACTTCAAACCGGCACTAGGAAACAGACTGAGAAAGCAGAGAAAAAGTGTCTCCTGCAACCCGTTCCCTTGGTGCTAGATGAACGAACGTCTCTCCTCTTGCTCAGTTCTGAGAGATAAGTGTGTGTGAAAGCCGTCCTTCACCTAGTTTGTCGGGAACACAAAGTTTCTTTTCAGTTGCAAACACCATTCCATAAATATATATGGGGAGGTACTAGCTCCAAATCGGTTTTACAGTGAAAACTGCAGGAACTACAAACCGGCACTAGGAAACAGACTGAGAAAGCAGAGAAAAAGTGTCTCCTGCAACCCGTTCCATTGGTGCTAGATGAACGAACGTCTCTCCACTTGCTCAGTTCTGAGAGATAAGTGTGTGTGAAAGCGGTCCTTCACCTAGCTTGTTGGGAACACAAAGTTTCTTTTCAGTTGCAAACTCCATTCCATACATATATATGGGGAGGTACTAGCTCCAACTCGGTTTGACAGTGAAAACTGCAGGAACTTCAAACCGGCACTAGGAAACAGACTGAGAAAGCAGAGAAAAAGTGTCTCCTGCATCCTTTTCCATTGGTGCTAGATGAACGAACGTCTCTCCACTTGCTCAGTTCTGAGAGATATGTGTGTTTGAAAGCGGTCCTTCACCTAGCTTGTTGGGAACACAAAGTTTCTTTTCAGTTGCAAACACAATTCCATACATATATATGGGGAGGTACTAGCTCCAACTCGGTTTGACAGTGAAAACTGCAGGAACTTCAAACCGGCACTAGGAAACATACTGAGAAAGCAGAGAAAAAGTGTCTCCTGCAACACGTTCCCTTGGTGCTAGATGAACGAACTTCTCTCAACTTGCTCAGTTCCGAGAGATAAGTGTGTGTGAAAGCCGTCCTTCACCTAGCTTGTTGGGAACACAAAGTTTCTTTTCAGTTGCAAACTCCACTCCATACATATATATGGGGAGGTACTAGCTCCAACTCGATTTTACAGTGAAAACTGCAGGAACTTCAAACCGGCATAAGGAAACAGACTGAGAAAGAGAGAAAAAGTGTCTCCTGCAACCCGTTCCCTTGGTGCTAGATGAACGAACGTCTCTCCACTTGCTCAGTTCTGAGAGATAAGTGTGTGTGAAAGCGGTCCTTCACCTAGCTTGTTGGGAACACAAAGTTTCTTTTCAGTTGCAAACTCCATTCCATACATATATATGGGGAGGTACTAGCTCCAACTCGGTTTGACAGTGAAAACTGCAGGAACTTCAAACCGGCACTAGGAAACAGACTGAGAAAACAGAGAAAAAGTGTCTCCTGCAACACGTTCCCTTGGTGCTAGATGAACGAACTTCTCTCCACTTGCTCAGTTCCGAGAGATAAGTGTGTGTGAAAGCCGACCTTCACCTATCTTGTTGGGAACACAAAGTTTCTTTTCAGTTGCAAACTCCATTCCATACATAAATATGGGGAGGTACTAGCTCCAACTCGGTTTTACAGTGAAAACTGCAGGAACTTCAAACCGGCATAAGGAAACAGACTGAGAAAGCAGAGAAAAAGTGTCTCCTGCAACCCGTTCCCTTGTTGCTAGATGAACGAACGTCTCTCCACTTGCTCAGTTCCGAGAGATAAGTGTGTGTAAAAGCCGTCCTTCACCTAGCTTGTTGAGAACACAAAGTTTCTTTTCAGTTGCAAACATCATTCCATACATATATATGGGGAGGTACTAGCTCCAACTCGGTTTTACAGTGAAAACTGCAGGAACTTCAAACCGGCACTAGGAAACAGACTGAGAAAGCAGAGAAAAAGTGTCTCCTGCATCCTTTTCCATTGGTGCTAGATGAACGAACGTCTCTCCACTTGCTCAGTTCTGAGAGATAAGTGTGTGTGAAAGCGCTCCTTCACCTAGCTTGTTGGGAACACAAAGTTTCTTTTCAGTTGCAAACTCCATTCCATACATATATATGGGGAGGTACTAGCTCCAACTCGGTTTGACAGTGAAAACTGCAGGAACTTCAAACCGGCACTAGGAAACAGACTGAGAAAGCAGAGAAAAAGTGTCTCCTGCATCCTTTTCCATTGGTGCTAGATGAACGAACGTCTCTCCACTTGCTCAGTTCTGAGAGATATGTGTGTTTGAAAGCGGTCCTTCACCTATCTTGTTGGGAACACAAAGTTTCTTTTCAGTTGCAAACTCAATTCCATACATATATATGGGGAGGTACTAGCTCCAACTCGGTTTGACAGTGAAAACTGCAGGAACTTCAAACCGGCACTAGGAAACATACTGAGAAAGCAGAGAAAAAGTGTCTCCTGCAACACGTTCCCTTGGTGCTAGATGAACGAACTTCTCTCAACTTGCTCAGTTCCGAGAGATAAGTGTGTGTGAAAGCCGTCCTTCACCTAGCTTGTTGGGAACACAAAGTTTCTTTTCAGTTGCAAACTCCACTCCATACATATATATGGGGAGGTCCTAGCTCCAACTCGGTTTTACAGTGAAAACTGCAGGAACTTCAAACCGGCACTAGGAAACAGACTGAGAAAGCAGAGAAAAAGTGTCTCCTGCAACACGTTCCCTTGGTGCTAGATGAACGAACTTCTCTCCACTTGCTCAGTTCCGAGAGTTAAGTGTGTGTGAAAGCCGAACTTCACCTATCTTGTTGGGAACACAAAGTTTCTTTTCAGTTGCAAACCCCATTCCATACATAAATATGGGGAGGTACTAGCTCCAACTCGGTTTTACAGTGAAAACTGCAGGAACTTCAAACCGGCATAAGGAAAGAGACTGAGAAAGCAGAGAAAAAGTGTCTCCTGCAACCCGTTCCCTTGTTGCTAGATGAACGAACGTCTCTCCACTTGCTCAGTTCCGAGAGATAATTGTGTGTAAAAGCCGTCCTTCACCTAGCTTGTTGAGAACACAAAGTTTCTTTTCAGTTGCAAACATCATTCCATACATATATATGGGGAGGTACTAGCTCCAACTCGGTTTTACAGTGAAAACTGCAGGAACTTCAAACCGGCACTAGGAAACAGACTGAGAAAGCAGAGAAAAAGTGTCTCCTGCAACCCGTTCCATTGGTGCTAGATGAACGAACGTCTCTCCACTTGCTCAGTTCTGAGAGATAAGTGTGTGTGAAAGCCGTCCTTCACCTAGCTTGTCGGGAACACAAAGTTTCTTTTCAGTTGCAAACACCATTCCATAAATATATAAGGGGAGGTACTAGCTTCAACTCGGTTTGACAGTGAAAACTGCAGGAACTTCAAACCGGCTCTAGGAAACAGACTGAGAAAGCAGAGAAAAAGTGTCTCCTGCATCCTTATCCATTGGTGCTAGATGAACGAACGTCTCTCCACTTGCTCAGTTCTGAGAGATAAGTGTGTGTGAAAGCGGTCCTTCACCTAGCTTGTTGGGAACACAAAGTTTCTTTTCAGTTGCAAACTCCATTCCATACATATATATGGGGAGGTACTAGCTCCAACTCGGTTTGACAGTGAAAACTGCAGGAACTTCAAACCGGCACTAGGAAACAGACTGAGAAAGCAGAGAAAAAGTGTCTCCTGCATCCTTTTCCATTGGTGCTAGATGAACGAACGTCTCTCCACTTGCTCAGTTCTGAGAGATATGTGTGTGTGAAAGCGGTCCTTCACCTAGCTTGTTGGGAACACAAAGTTTCTTTTCAGTTGCAAACTCAATTCCATACATATATATGGGGAGGTACTAGCTCCAACTCGGTTTGACAGTGAAAACTGCAGGAACTTCAAACCGGCACTAGGAAACATACTGAGAAAGCAGAGAAAAAGTGTCTCCTGCAACACGTTCCCTTGGTGCTAGATGAACGAACGTCTCTCCACTTGCTCAGTTCCGAGAGATAAGTGTGTGTGAAAGCCGTCCTTCACCTAGCTTGTTGGGAACACAAAGTTTCTTTTCAGTTGCAAACTCCATTCCATACATATATATGGGGAGGTACTAGCTCCAACTCGGTTTTAACGTGAAAACTGCAGGAACTTCAAACCGGCATAAGGAAACAGACTGAGAAAGAGAGAAAAAGTGTCTCCTGCAACCCGTTCCCTTGGTGCTAGATGAACGAACGTCTCTCCACTTGCTCAGTTCCGAGAGATAAGTGTGTGTAAAAGCCGACCTTCACCTAGCTTGTTGAGAACACAAAGTTTCTTTTCAATTGCAAACATCATTCCATACATATATATGGGGAGGTACTAGCTCCAACACGGTTTTACAGTGAAAACTGCAGGAACTTCAAACCGGCACTAGGAAACAGACTGAGAAAGCAGAGAAAAAGTGGCTCCTGCAACCCGTTCCCTTGGTGCTAGATGAACGAACGTCTCTCCACTTGCTCAGTTCTGAGAGATAAGTGTGTGTTAAAGCTGTCCTTCACCTAGCTTGTTGGGAACACAAAGTTTCTTTTCAGTTGCAAACTCCATTCCATACATATATATGGGGAGGTACTAGCTCCAACTCGGTTTGACAGTGAAAACTGCAGGAACTTCAAACCGGCACTAGGAAACAGACTGAGAAAGCAGAGAAAAAGTGTCTCCTGCAACCCGTTCCATTGGTGCTAGATGAACGAACGTCTCTCCACTTGCTCAGTTCTGAGAGATAAGTGTGTGTGAAAGCGGTCCTTCACCTAGCTTGTTGGGAACACAAAGTTTCTTTTCAGTTGCAAACTCCATTCCATACATATATATGGGGAGGTACTAGCTCCAACTCGGTTTGACAGTGAAAACTGCAGGAACTTCAAACCGGCACTAGGAAACAGACTGAGAAAGCAGAGAAAAAGTGTCTCCTGCATCCTTTTCCATTGGTGCTAGATGAACGAACGTCTCTCCACTTGCTCAGTTCTGAGAGATATGTGTGTTTGAAAGCGGTCCTTCACCTATCTTGTTGGGAACACAAAGTTTCTTTTCAGTTGCAAACTCAATTCCATACATATATATGGGGAGGTACTAGCTCCAACTCGGTTTGACAGTGAAAACTGCAGGAACTTCAAACCGGCACTAGGAAACATACTGAGAAAGCAGAGAAAAAGTGTCTCCTGCAACACGTTCCCTTGGTGCTAGATGAACGAACTTCTCTCAACTTGCTCAGTTCCGAGAGATAAGTGTGTGAAAGCCGTCCTTCACCTAGCTTGTTGGGAACACAAAGTTTCTTTTCAGTTGCAAACCCCACTCCATACATATATATGGGGAGGTACTAGCTCCAACTCTGTTTTACAGTGAAAACTGCAGGAACTTCAAACCGGCATAAGGAAACAGACTGAGAAAGAGAGAAAAAGTGTCTCCTGCAACCCGTTCCCTTGGTGCTAGATGAACGAACGTCTCTCCACTTGCTCAGTTCTGAGAGATAAGTGTGTGTGAAAGCGGTCCTTCACCTAGCTTGTTGGGAACACAAAGTTTCTTTTCAGTTGCAAACTCCATTCCATACATATATATGGGGAGGTAATAGCTCCAACTCGGTTTGACAGTGAAAACTGCAGGAACTTCAAACCGGCACTAGGAAACAGACTGAGAAAGCAGAGAAAAAGTGTCTCCTGCAACACGTTCCCTTGGTGCTAGATGAACGAACTTCTCTCCACTTGCTCAGTTCCGAGAGATAAGTGTGTGTGAAAGCCGACCTTCACCTATCTTGTTGGGAACACAAAGTTTCTTTTCAGTTGCAAACCCCATTCCATACATAAATATGGGGAGGTACTAGCTCCAACTCGGTTTTACAGTGAAAACTGCAGGAACTTCAAACCGGCATAAGGAAACAGACTGAGAAAGCAGAGAAAAAGTGTCTCCTGCAACCCGTTCCCTTGTTGCTAGATGAACGAACGTCTCTCCACTTGCTCAGTTCCGAGAGATAAGTGTGTGTAAAAGCCGTCCTTCACCTAGCTTGTTGAGAACACAAAGTTTCTTTTCAGTTGCAAACATCATTCCATACATATATATGGGGAGGTACTAGCTCCAACTCGGTTTTACAGTGAAAACTGCAGGAACTTCAAACCGGCACTAGGAAACAGACTGAGAAAGCAGAGAAAAAGTGTCTCCTGCAACCCGTTCCATTGGTGCTAGATGAACGAACGTCTCTCCACTTGCTCAGTTCTGAGAGATAAGTGTGTGTGAAAGCCGTCCTTCACCTAGCTTGTCGGTAACACAAAGTTTCTTTTCAGTTGCAAACACCATTCCATAAATATATATGGGGAGGTACTAGCTTCAAATCGGTTTTACAGTGAAAACTGCAGGAACTTCAAACCGGCACTAGGAAACAGACTGAGAAAGCAGAGAAAAAGTGTCTCCTGCAACCCGTTCCATTGGTGCTAGATGAACGAACGTCTCTCCACTTGCTCAGTTCTGAGAGATAAGTGTGTGTGAAAGCGCTCCTTCACCTAGCTTGTTGGGAACACAAAGTTTCTTTTCAGTTGCAAACTCCATTCCATACATATATATGGGGAGGTACTAGCTCCAACTCGGTTTGACAGTGAAAACTGCAGGAACTTCAAACCGGCACTAGGAAACAGACTGAGAAAGCAGAGAAAAAGTGTCTCCTGCATCCTTTTCCATTGGTGCTAGATGAACGAACGTCTCTCCACTTGCTCAGTTCTGAGAGATATGTGTGTGTGAAAGCGGTCCTTCACCTAGCTTGTTGGGAACACAAAGTTTCTTTTCAGTTGCAAACTCAATTCCATACATATATATGGGGAGGTACTAGCTCCAACTCGGTTTGACAGTGAAAACTGCAGGAACTTCAAACCGGCACTAGGAAACATACTGAGAAAGCAGAGAAAAAGTGTCTCCTGCAACACGTTCCCTTGGTGCTAGATGAACGAACTTCTCTAAACTTGCTCAGTTCCGAGAGATAAGTGTGTGTGAAAGCCGTCCTTCACCTAGCTTGTTGGGAACACAAAGTTTCTTTTCAGTTGCAAACTCCATTCCATACATATATATGGGGAGGTACTAGCTCCAACTCGGTTTTAACGTGAAAACTGCAGGAACTTCAAACCGGCATAAGGAAACAGACTGAGAAAGAGAGAAAAAGTGTCTCCTGCAACCCGTTCCCTTGGTGCTAGATGAACGAACGTCTCTCCACTTGCTCAGTTCCGAGAGATAAGTGTGTGTAAAAGCCGTCCTTCACCTAGCTTGTTGAGAACACAAAGTTTGTTTTCAATTGCAAACATCATTCCATACATATATATGGGGAGGTACTAGCTCCAACACGGTTTTACAGTGAAAACTGCAGGAACTTCAAACCGGCACTAGGAAACAGACTGAGAAAGCAGAGAAAAAGTGGCTCCTGCAACCCGTTCCCTTGGTGCTAGATGAACGAACGTCTCTCCACTTGCTCAGTTCTGAGAGATAAGTGTGTGTTAAAGCTGTCCTTCACCTAGCTTGTTGGGAACACAAAGTTTCTTTTCAGTTGCAAACTCCATTCCATACATATATATGGGGAGGTACTAGCTCCAACTCGGTTTTACAGTGAAAACTGCAGGAACTTCAAACCGGCACTAGGAAACAGATTGAGAAAGCATAGAAAAAGTGTCTCCTGCAACCCGTTCCCTTGTTGCTAGATGAACGAACGTCTCTCCACTTGCTCAGTTCCGAGAGATAAGTTTGTGTGAAAGCCGTACTTCACCTAGCTTGTTGGGAACACAAAGATTCTTTTCTGTTGCAAACTCCATTCCATACATATATATTCGGAGTTACTAGCTCCAACTCGGTTTTTTCAGTGAAAACAGCAGGAACTTCAAACCGGCACTAGGAAACAGACTGAGAATGCAGAGAAAAAGTGTCTCCTGCAACCCGTTCCATTTGTGCTAGATGAACGAACGTCTCTCCACTTGCTCATTTCTGAGAGATAAGTGTGTGTGAAAGCCGTCCTTCACCTTGCTTGTTGGGAACACAAACTTTCTTTCAGTTGCAAACTCCATTCCATACATATATATGGGGAGGAACTAGCTCCAACTCGGTTTTACAGTGAAAACTGCAGGAACTTCAAACCGGCACTAGGAATCAGTCTGAGAAAGCAGAGAAAAAGTGTCTCCCGCAACCCGTTCCCTTGGTGCTAGATGAACGAACGTCTCTCCACTTGCTCAGTTCTGAGAGATAACTGTGTGTTAAAGCCGTCCTTCACCTAGCTTGTTGGGAACACAAAGTTTCTTTTCACTTGCAAACTCCATTCCATACATATATATGGGGAGGTACTAGCTCCAACTCGATTTTACAGGGAAAACTGCAGGAACTTCAAACCGGCATTAGGAAACAGACTGAGAAAGCAGAGAAAAAGTGTCTCCTGCAACCCGTTCCCTTCGTGCTAGATGAACGATTGTCTCTCCACATGCTTAATTCTGAGAGATAAATGTTTGTGAAAGCCGTCCTTCACCTAGGTTGTTGGGAACACAAAGTTTCTTTTCAGTTGCAAACTCCACTCCATACATATATATGGGGAGGTACTAGCTCCAACTCGGTTTTACAGTGAAAATTGCAGGAACTTCAAACAGGCACTAGGAAACAGAATGTGAAAGCAGACAAAAACTGTCTCCTGCAACCCGTTCCTTTGGTGCTAGATGAACGAACGTCTCTCCACTTGCACAGTTCTGAGAAATAAGTGTGTGTGAAAGCCGTCCTTCACTTTGCTTGTTGGGAACACAAAGTTTCTTTTCAGTTGCAAACTCCATTCCATACATATATATGGGCAGGTACTAGCTCCAAATCGGTTTTACAGAATAAACTGCAGGAACTTCAAACCGGCACTAGGAAACAGACTGAGAAAGCAGAGAAAAAGTGTCTCCTGCAACCCGTTCCCTTAGTGCTAGATGAACGAACGTCTCTCCACTTGCTCAGTTCCTAGAGATAAGTGTGTGTAAAAGCCGTTCTTCACCTAGCTTGTTGAGAACACAAAGTTTCTTTTCAGTTGCAAACATCATTCCATACATATATATGGGGAGATACAAGCTCCAACTCGATTTTACAGTGAAAACTGCAGGAATTTCAAACCGGAACTAGGAAACAGACTGAGAAAGCGGAGAAAAAGTGTCTCCTGCAACCCGTTCCCTTGGTGCTAAATGAACGAACGTCTCTAAACTTGCTCAGTTCCGAGAGATAAGTGTGTGTGAAAGCCGTCCTTCAACTAGCTTGTTGGGAACCCAAAGTTTCTTTTCAGTTGCAAACTCCATTCCATACATATATATGGGGAGGTACTAGCTCTAACTCGGTTTTCCAGTGAAATCTGCAGGAACGTCAAACCAGCTCTAGGAAACAGACTGAGAAAGCAGAGAAAAATTGTCTCCTGCAACCCGTTCCATTGGTGCTAGATGAACGAACGTCTCTCCACTTGCTCAGTTCTGAGAGATAAGTGTGTGTGAAAGCGGTCCTTCATCTAGCTTGTTGGGAACAGAAAGTTTCTTTTCAGTTGCAAACATCATTCCATACATATATATGGGGAGGTACTAGCTCCAACTCGGTTTTACAGTGAAAACTGCAGGAACTTCAAACCGGCACTAGGAAACAGACTGAGAAAGCAGAGAAAAAGTGTCTCCTGCAACCGGTTCCCTTGGTCCTAGATGAACGAACGTCTCTCCACTTGCTCAGTTCTGAGAGATAAGTGTGTGTGAAAGCGGTCCTTCACCTAGCTTGTTGGGAACACAAAGTTTCTTTTCAGTTGCAAACTCCATTCCATACATATATATGGGGAGGTACTAGCTCCAACTCGGTTTGACAGTGAAAACTGCAGGAACTTCAAACCGGCACTAGAAAACAGACTGAGAAACAGAGAAAAAGTGTCTCCAGCAACACGTTCCCTTGGTGCTAGATGAACGAACTTCTCTCCACTTGCTCAGTTCCGAGAGATAAGTGTGTATGAAAGCCGTCCTTCACCCAGATTGTTGGGAACACAAAGTTTCTTTTCAGTTGAAAACTCCATTCCATACATATATATGGGTAGTTACTAGCTCAAACTCGGTTTTACAGTGAAAACTGCAGGAACTTCAAACCGGCATAAGGAAACAGACTGAGAAAGCAGAGAAAAAGTGTCTCCTGCAACCCGTTCCCTTGGTGCTAGATGAACGAACGTCTCTCCACTTGCTCAGTTCCTAGAGATAAGTGTGTGTAAAAGCCGTCCTTCACCTAGCTTGTTGAGAACACAAAGTTTCTTTTCAGTTGCAAACATCATTCCATACATATATACGGGGAGATACAAGCTCCAACTCGGTTTTACAGTGAAAACTGCAGGAATTTCAAACCGGAACTAGGAAACAGACTGAGAAAGCGGAGAAAAAGTGTCTCCTGCAACCCGTTCCCTTGGTGCTAAATGAACGAACGTCTCTCCACTTGCTCAGTTCCGAGAGGTAAGTGTGTGTGAAAGCCGTCCTTCAACTAGTTTGTTGGGAACACAAAGTATCTTTTCAGTTGCAAACTCCATTCCATACATATATATGGGGAGGTACTAGCTCTAACTCGGTTTTCCAGTGAAATCTGCAGGAACTTCAAACCAGCTCTAGGAAACAGACTGAGAAAGCAGAGAAAAAGTGTCTCCTGCAACCCGTTCCATTGGTGCTAGATGAACGAACGTCTCTCCACTTGCTCAGTTCTGAGAGATAAGTGTGTGTGAAAGCGGTCCTTCACCTAGCTTGTTGGGAACAGAAAGTTTCTTTTCAGTTGCAAACTCCATTCCATACATATATATGGGGAGGTACTAGCTCCAACTCGGTTTGACAGTGAAAACTGCAGGAACTTCAAACCGGCACTAGGAAAAAGACTGAGAATGCAGAGAAAAAGTGTCTCCTGCAACACGTTCCCTTGGTGCTAGATGAACGAACTTCTCTCCACTTGCTGAGTTCCGAGGGATAAGTGTGTGTGAAAGCCGTCCTTCACCTAGCTTGTTGGGAACACAAAGTTTCTTTTCACTTGCAAAATCCATTCCATACATATATATGGGGAGGTACTAGCTCCAACTCGGTTTCACAGTGAAAACTGCAGGAACTTCAAACCGGCACTAGGAAACAGACTGAGAAAGCAGAGAAAAAGTGTCTCCTGCAACCCGTTCCCTTGGTGCTAGTTGAACGAATGTCTCTCCACTTGCTCAGTTCTGAGAGATAAGTGTGTGTGAAAGTCGTCCTTCACCTTGCTTGTTGGGAACACAAACTTTCTTTCAGTTGCAAACTCCATTCCATACATATATATGGGCAGGAACTAGCTCCAACTCGGTTTTACAGTGAAAACTGCAGGAACTTCAAACCGGCACTAGGAATCAGTCTGAGAAAGCAGAGAAAAAGTGTCTCCTGCAACCCGTTCCCTTGGTGCTAGATGAACGAACGTCTCTCCACTTGCTCAGTTCCTAGAGATAAGTGTGTGTAAAAGCCGTCCTTCACCTAGCTTGTTGAGAACACAAAGTTTCTTTTCAGTTGCAAACATCATTCCATACATATATATGGGGAGATACAAGCTCCAACTCGGTTTTACAGTGAAAACTGCAGGAATTTCAAACCGGAACTAGGAAACAGACTGAGAAAGCGGAGAAAAAGTGTCTCCTGCAACCCGTTCCCTTGGTGCTAAATGAACGAACGTCTCTCCACTTGCTCAGTTCCGAGAGATAAGTGTGTGTGAAAGCCGTCCTTCAACTAGCTTGTTGGGAACCCAAAGTTTCTTTTCAGTTGCAAACTCCATTCCATACATATATATGGGGAGGTACTAGCTCTAACTCGGTTTTCCAGTGAAATCTGCAGGAACTTCAAACCAGCTCTAGGAAACAGACTGAGAAAGCAGAGAAAAAGTGTCTCCTGCAACCCGTTCCATTGGTGCTAGATGAACGAACGTCTCTCCACTTGCTCAGTTCTGAGAGATAAGTGTGTGTGAAAGCGGTCCTTCATCTAGCTTGTTGGGAACAGAAAGTTTCTTTTCAGTTGCAAACATCATTCCATACATATATAAGGGGAGGTACAAGCTCCAACTCGGTTTGACAGTGAAAACTGCAGGAACTTCAAACCGGCACTAGGAAACAGACTGAGAAAGCAGAGAAAAAGTGTCTCCTGCAACCGGTTCCCTTGGTCCTAGATGAACGAACGTCTCTCCACTTGCTCAGTTCTGAGAGATAAGTGTGTGTGAAAGCGGTCCTTCACGTAGCTTGTTGGGAACACAAAGTTTCTTTTCAGTTGCAAACTCCATTCCATACATATATATGGGGAGGTACTAGCTCCAACTCGGTTTGACAGTGAAAACTGCAGGAACTTCAAACCGGCACTAGGAAACAGACTGAGAAACAGAGAAAAAGTGTCTCCTGCAACCGGTTCCCTTGGTCCTAGATGAACGAACGTCTCTCCACTTGCTCAGTTCTGAGAGATAAGTGTGTGTGAAAGCGGTCCTTCACCTAGCTTGTTGGGAACACAAAGTTTCTTTTCAGTTGCAAACTCCATTCCATACATATATATGGGGAGGTACTAGCTCCAACTCGGTTTGACAGTGAAAACTGCAGGAACTTCAAACCGGCACTAGGAAACAGACTGAGAAACAGAGAAAAAGTGTCTCCAGCAACACGTTCCCTTGGTGCTAGATGAACGAACTTCTCTCCACTTGCTCAGTTTCGAGAGATAAGTGTGTGTGAAAGCCGTCCTTCACCTAGCTTGTTGGGAACACAAAGTTTCTTTTCAGTTGAAAACTCCATTCCATACATATATATGGGTAGTTACTAGCTCCAACTCGGTTTTACAGTGAAAACTGCAGGAACTTCAAACCGGCATAAGGAAACAGACTGAGAAAGCAGAGAAAAAGTGTCTCCTGCAACCCGTTCCCTTGGTGCTAGATGAACGAACGTCTCTCCACTTGCTCAGTTGCTAGAGATAAGTGTGTGTAAAAGCCGTCCTTCACCTAGCTTGTTGAGAACACAAAGTTTCTTTTCAGTTGCAAACATCATTCCATACATATATATGGGGAGATACAAGCTCCAACTCGGTTTTACAGTGAAAACTGCAGGAATTTCAAACCGGAACTAGGAAACAGACTGAGAAAGCGGAGAAAAAGTGTCTCCTGCAACCCGTTCCCTTAGTGCTAAATGAACGAACGTCTCTCCACTTGCTCAGTTCCGAGAGATAAGTGTGTGTGAAAGCCGTCCTTCAACTAGTTTGTTGGGAACACAAAGTATCTTTTCAGTTGCAAACTCCATTCCATACATATATATGGGGAGGTACTAGCTCTAACTCGGTTTTCCAGTGAAATCTGCAGGAACTTCAAACCAGCTCTAGGAAACAGACTGAGAAAGCAGAGAAAAAGTGTCTCCTGCAACCCGTTCCATTGGTGCTAGATGAACGAACGTCTCTCCACTTGCTCAGTTCTGAGAGATAATTGTGTGTGAAAGCGGTCCTTCACCTAGCTTGTTGGGAACAGAAAGTTTCTTTTCAGTTGCAAACTCCATTCCATACATATATATGGGGAGGTACTAGCTCCAACTCGGTTTGACAGTGAAAACTGCAGGAACTTCAAACCGGCACTAGGAAAAAGACTGAGAATGCAGAGAAAAAGTGTCTCCTTCAACACGTTCCCTTGGTGCTAGATGAACGAACTTCTCTCCACTTGCTGAGTTCCGAGAGATAAGTGTGTGTGAAAGCCGTCCTTCAACTAGCTTGTTGGGAACACAAAGTTTCTTTTCACTTGCAAACTCCATTCCATACATATATATGGGGAGGTACTAGCTCCAACTCGGTTTCACAGTGAAAACTGCAGGAACTTCAAACCGGCATAAGGAAACAGACTGAGAAAGCAGAGAAAAAGTGTCTCCTGCAACCGGTTCCCTTGGTGCTAGATGAACGAACGTCTCTCCACTTGCTCAGTTCCGAGAGAAAAGTGTGTGTAAAAGCCGTCCTTCACCTAGCTTGTTGAGAACACAAAGTTTCTTTTCAGTTGCAAACATCATTCCATCCATATATATGGGGTGGTACTAGCTCCAACTCGGTTTTACAGTGAAAACTGCAGGAACTTCAAACCGGCACTAGGAAACAGACTGAGAAAGCAGAGAAAAGTGTCTCCTGCAACAGGTTTCCTTTGTGCTACATGAACGAACGTCTCTCCACTTGCTCAGTTCTGAGAGCTAAGTGTGTGTGAAAGCCATCCTTCACCTAGCTTGTTGGGAACACAAAGTTTCTTTTCAGTTGCAAACTCCATTCCATACATATATATGGGGAGGTACTAGCTCCAACTCGGTTTGACAGTGAAAACTGCAGGAACTTCAAACCGGCACTAGGAAACAGACTGAGAAACAGAGAAAAAGTGTCTCCTGCAACCGGTTCCCTTGGTCCTAGATGAACGAACGTCTCTCCACTTGCTCAGTTCTGAGAGATAAGTGTGTGTGAAAGCGGTCCTTCACCTAGCTTGTTGGGAACACAAAGTTTCTTTTCAGTTGCAAACTCCATTCCATACATATATATGGGGAGGTACTAGCTCCAACTCGGTTTGACAGTGAAAACTGCAGGAACTTCAAACCGGCACTAGGAAACAGACTGAGAAACAGAGAAAAAGTGTCTCCAGCAACACGTTCCCTTGGTGCTAGATGAACGAACTTCTCTCCACTTGCTCAGTTTCGAGAGATAAGTGTGTGTGAAAGCCGTCCTTCACCTAGCTTGTTGGGAACACAAAGTTTCTTTTCAGTTGAAAACTCCATTCCATACATATATATGGGTAGTTACTAGCTCCAACTCGGTTTTACAGTGAAAACTGCAGGAACTTCAAACCGGCATAAGGAAACAGACTGAGAAAGCAGAGAAAAAGTGTCTCCTGCAACCCGTTCCCTTGGTGCTAGATGAACGAACGTCTCTCCACTTGCTCAGTTGCTAGAGATAAGTGTGTGTAAAAGCCGTCCTTCACCTAGCTTGTTGAGAACACAAAGTTTCTTTTCAGTTGCAAACATCATTCCATACATATATATGGGGAGATACAAGCTCCAACTCGGTTTTACAGTGAAAACTGCAGGAACTTCAAACCGGCACTAGGAAACAGACTGAGAAAGCAGAGAAAAGTGTCTCCTGCAACAGGTTTCCTTTGTGCTACATGAACGAACGTCTCTCCACTTGCTCAGTTCTGAGAGCTAAGTGTGTGTGAAAGCCATCCTTCACCTAGCTTGTTGGGAACACAAAGTTTCTTTTCAGTTGCAAACTCCATTCCATACATATATATGGGGAGGTACTAGCTCCAACTCGGTTTGACAGTGAAAACTGCAGGAACTTCAAACCGGCACTAGGAAACAGACTGAGAAAGCAGAGAAAAAGTGTCTCCTGCAACCCGTTCCCTTGGTGCTAGTTGAACGAATGTCTCTCCACTTGCTCAGTTCTGAGAGATAAGTGTGTGTGAAAGCCGTCCTTCACCTTTCTTGTTGGGAACACAAACTTTCTTTCAGTTGCAAACTCCATTCCATACATATATATGGGGAGGAACTACCTCCAACTCGGTTTGACAGTGAAAACTGCAGGAACTTCAAACCGGCACTAGGAAACAGACTGAGAAAGCAGAGAAAAAGTGTCTCCTGCAACCCGTTCCCTTGGTGCTAGTTGAACGAATGTCTCTCCACTTGCTCAGTTCTGAGAGATAAGTGTGTGTGAAAGTCGTCCTTCACCTTGCTTGTTGGGAACACAAACTTTCTTTCAGTTGCAAACTCCATTCCATACATATATATGGGGAGGAACTAGCTCCAACTCGGTTTTACAGTGAAAACTGAAGGAACTTCAAACCGGCACTAGGAATCAGTCTGAGAAAGCAGAGAAAAAGTGTCTCCTGCAACCCGTTCCCTTGGTGCTAGATGAACGAACGTCTCTCCACTTGCTCAGTTCCGAGAGATAAGTGTGTGTGAAAGCCGTCCTTCACCTAGCTTGTTGGGAACACAAAGTTTCTTTTCAGTTGCAAACTCCATTCCATACATATATATGGGGAGGTACTAGCTCCAACTCGGTTTAACAGTGAAAACTGCAGGAACTTCAAACCGGCACTAGGAAACAGACTGAGAAAGCAGAGAAATAGTGTCTCCTGCAACCTTTTCCATTGCTGCTAGATGAACGAACGTCTCTCCACTTGCTCAGTTCTGAGAGATAAGTGTGTGTGAAAGCGGTCCTTCACCTAGCTTGTTGGGAACACAAAGTTTCTTTTCAGTTGCAAACTCCATTCCATACATATATATGGGGAGGTACTAGCTCCAACTCGATTTGACAGTGAAAACTGCAGGAACTTCAAACCGGCACTAGGAAACAGACTGAGAAAGCAGAGAAATAGTGTCTCCTGCAACCTTTTCCATTGCTGCTAGATGAACAAACGTCTCTCCACTTGCTCAGTTCTGAGAGATAAGTGTGTGTGAAAGCGTTCCTTCAACTAGCTTGTTGGGAACACAAAGTTTCTTTTCAGTTGCAAACTCCATTCCATACATATATATGGGGAGGTACTAGCTCCAACTCGATTTGACAGTGAAAACTGCAGGAAATTCAAACCGGCACTAGGAAACAGACTGAGAAAGCAGAGAAATAGTGTCTCCTGCAACACGTTCCCTTGGTGCTAGATGAACGAACGTCTCTCCACTTGCTCAGTTCTGAGAGATAAGTGTGTGTGAAAGCCGTCCTTCACCTAGCTTGTTGGGAACACAAAGATTCTTTTCAGTTGCAAACACCATTCCATACATATATATGGGGAGGTACTAGCTCCATCTCGGTTTTACAGTGAAATCTGCAGGAACTTGTAACCTGCTCTAGGAAACAGACTGCGAAAGCAGAGAAAATGTGTCTCCTGCAACACGTTCCCTTGGTGCTAGATGAACGAACGTCTCTCCACTTGCTCAGTTCCGAGAGATAAGTGTGTGTGAAAGCCGTCATAAACCTAGCTTGTTGGGAACACAAAGTTTCTTTTCTGTTGCAAACTCCATTCCATACTTATATATGGGGAGTTACTAGCTCCAACCCGGTTTACAGTGAAAACTGCAGGAACTTCAAACAGGCACCAGGAAACAGACTGAGAAACCAGAATAAAGTGTCTCCTGCAACCCGTTCCCTTGGTGCTAGATGAACGAAAGTCTCTCCACTTGCTCATTTCTGAGAGATATGTGTGTGTGAAAGCCGTCCTTCACCTAGCTTGTTGGGAAAACAAAGTTTCTTTTCAGTTGCAAACTCCATTCCATACATATATATGGGGAGGTACAAGCTCCAACTCGTTTTTACAGTGAAATCTGCAGGAACTTCAAACCGGCTATAGGAAACAGACTGAGAAAGCAGAGAAAAAGTGTCTCCTGCAACCCGTTCCCTTGGTGCTAGATGAACGAAAGTCTCTCCACTTGCTCAGTTCCGAGAGTTAAGTGTGTGTGAAAGCCGTCATAGACCTAGCATGTTGGGAACACAAAGTTTCTTTTTAGTTGCAAACTCCATTTCATACATATATATGGGGAGGTACAAACTCCAACTCGTTTTGACAGTGAAAACTTCAGGAACTTCAAACCGGCACTAGGAAACAGACTGAGAAAGCAGAGAAAAAGTGTCTCCTGCAACCCGTTCCCTTTGTGCTAGATGAACGATCGTCTCTCCACATGCTTTATTCTGAGAGATAAATGTGTGTGAAAGCCGTCCTTCACCTTGGTTGTTGGGAACACAAAGTTTCTTTTCAGTTGCAAACTCCACTCCATAAATATATATGGGGAGGTACTAGCTCCAACTCGGTTTTACAGTGAAAACTGCAGGAACTTCAAACCGGCACTTGGAAACAGACTGAGAAAGCAGAGAAAAACTGTCTCCTGCAACCCGTTCCCTTGGTGCTAGATGAACGAACGTCTCTCCACTTGCACATTTCTGAGAAATAAGTTGTGTGAAAGCCGTCCTTCAACTTGCTTGTTGGGAACACAAAGTTTCTTTTCAGTTGCAAACTCCATTCCATACATATATATGGGGAGGTACTAGCTCCAACTCGGTTTTACAGAGAAAACTGCAGGAACTTCAAACCGGCACTAGGAAACAGACTGAGAAAGCAGAGAAAAAGTGTCTCCTGCAACCCGTTCCCTTGGTGCTAGATGAACGAACGTCTATCCACTTGCTTAGTTCTGAGAGATAAGTGTGTGTGAAAGCCGTCCTTCACGTAGCTTGTTGGGAACACAAAGTTTCTTTTCAGTTGCAAACTCCATTCCATACATATATATGGGGAGGTACTAGCTCCAACTCGGTTTGACAGTGAAAAATGCAGGAACTTCAAACCGGCAGTAGGAAACAGACTGAGAAAGCAGAGAAAAAGTGTCTCATGCAACAGGTTCCCTTGGTGCTAGATGAATGAACGTCTCTCCACTTACTAAGTTCTGAGAGATAATTGTGTGTGAAAGCCGTCCTTCACCTAGCTTGTTGGGAACACAAAGTTTCTTTTCAGTTGCAAACTCCATTCCATACATATATATGGGTAGGTAGTAGCTCCAACTCGGTTTTACACTGAAAACTGCAGGAACTTTAAACCGGCACTAGGTAACAGACTGAGAAACCAGAGAAAAAGTGTCTCCTGCAACCCGTTCCCTTGGTGCTAGATGAACGAACGTCTCTCCACTTGCACAGTTCTGAGAAATAAGTGTGTGTGAAAGCCGTCCTTCACCTTGCTTGTTGGGAACACAAAGTTTCTTTTCAGTTGCAAACTCCATTCCATAAATATATATATGGGGAGGTACTAGCTCCAACTCGGTTTTACAGAGAAAACTGCAGGAACTTCAAACCGGCACTAGGAAACAGACTGAGAAAGCAAAGAAAAAGTGTCTCCTGCAACCCGTTCCCTTGGTGCTAGATGAACGAACGTCTCTCCACTTGCTCAGTTCTGAGAGATAAGTGTGTGTGAAAGCTGTCCTTCACCTAGCTTGTTGGGAACACAAAGATTCTTTTCAGTTGCAAAATCCATTCCTTACATATATAGGGGAGGTACTAGCTCCAACTCGGTTTTACAGTGAAAACTGCAAGAACTTCAAAACGGCACTAGGAAACAGACTGAGAAAGCAGAGAAAAAGTGTCTCCTGCAAACCGTTCCCTTGGTGCTAGTTGAACGAACGTCTCACCACTTGCTAAGTTCTGAGAGATAAGTGTGTGTGAAAGCCGAACTTCACCTAGCTTGTTGGGAACACAAAGTTTCTTTTCAGTTGCAAACTCCATTCCATACATATATATGGGGAGGTACAAGCTCCAACTCGGTTTAACAGTGAAAACTGCAGGAACTTCAAACCGGCACTAGGAAACAGACTGAGAAAGCAGAGAAATAGTTTCTCCTGCAACCTTTTCCATTGGTGCTAGATGAACGAACGTCTCTCCACTTGCTCAGTTCTGAGAGATAAGTGTGTGTGAAAGCGTTCCTTCACCTAGCTTGTTGGGAACACAAAGTTTCTTTTCAGTTGCAAACTCCATTCCATACATATATATGGGGAGGTACTAGCTCCAACTCGGTTTGACAGTGATAACTGCAGGAAATTCAAACCGGCACTAGGAAACAGACTGAGAAAGCAGAGAAAAAGTGTCTCCTGCAACACGTTCCATTGGTGCTAGATGAACGAACGTCTCTCCACTTGCTCAGTTCTGAGAGATAAGTGTGTGTGAAAGCCGTACTTCACCTAGCTTGTTTGGAACACAAAGTTTCTTTTCAGTTGCAAACACCATTCCATACATATATATGGGGAGGTACTAGCTCCAACTCGGTTGTACAGAGAAAACTGTAGGAACTTCAAACCGGCACTAGGAAAAAGACTGAGAAATCAGAGAAAAAGTGTCTCCTGCAACCCGTTCCCTTGGTGCTAGATGAACGAACGTCTCTCCACTTGCTCAGTTCTGAGAGATAAGAGTGTGTGAAAGCCGTCCTTCACTTGGCTTGTTGGGAACACAAAGTTTCTTTTCAGTTGCAAACTCCATTCCATACATATAAGGGAGGTACTAGCTCCAACTCGGTTTTACAGTGAAAACTGCAGGAACTTCAAACCGGCACTAGGAAACAGACTGAGAAAGCAGAGAAAAAGTGTCTCCTGCAACCCGTTCCCTTGGTGCTAGATGAACGAACGTCTCTCCACTTGCTCAGTTCTGAGAGATAAGTGTGTGTGAAAGCCGTCCTTCACCTAGCTTGTTGGGAACACAAAGTTTCTTTTCAGTTGCAAACTCCATTCCATACATATATATGGGGAGGTACTAGCTCCAACTCGGTTTGACAGTGAAAACTGCAGGAACTTCAAACCGGCACTAGGAAACAGACTGAGAAAGCAGAGAAAAAGTGTCTCCTGCAACACGTTCCCTTGGTGCTAGATGAACGAACGTCTCTCCACTTGCTCAGTTCTGAGGGATAAGTGTGTGTGAAAGCCGTCCTTCACCTAGCTTGTTGGGAACACAAAGTTTCTTTTCAGTTGCAAACACCGATCCATACATATATATGGGGAGGTACTAGCTCCAAATCGGTTTTACAGTGAAATCTGCAGGAACTTCTAACCGGCTCTAGGAAACAGACTGAGAAAGCAGAGAAAAAGTGTCTCCTGCAAACCGTTCCATTGGTGCTAGATGAACGAACGTCTCTCCACTTGCTCAGTTCTGAGAGATAAGTGTGTGTGAAAGCGGTCCTTCACCTAGCTTGTTGGGAACACAAAGTTTCTTTTCAGTTGCAAACTCCATTCCATACATATATATGGGGAGGTACAAGCTCCAACTCGGTTTTACAGAGAAAACTGCAGGAACTTCAAACCGGCACTAGGAAACAGACTGAGAAAGCAGAGAAAAAGTGTCTCCTGCAACCCGTTCCCTTGGTGCTAGATGAACGAACGTCTATCCACTTGCTCATTTCTGAGAGATAAGTGTGTGTGAAAGCCGTCCTTCACGTAGCTTGTTGGGAACACAAAGTTTCTTTTCAGTTGCAAACTCCATTCCATACATATATATGGGGAGGTAATAGCTCCAACTCGGTTTGACAGTGAAAACTGCAGGAACTTCAAACCGGCAGTAGGAAACAGACTGAGAAAGCAGAGAAATGTGTCTCATGCAACCGGTTCCCTTGGTGCTAGATGAATGAACGTCTCTCCACTTACTAAGTTCTGAGAGATAATTGTGTGTGAAAGCCGTCCTTCACCTAGCTTGTTGGGAACACAAAGTTTCTTTTCAGTTGCAAACTCCATTCCATACATATATATGGGTAGGTACTAGCTCCAAATCGGTTTTACACTGAAAACTGCAGGAACTTTAAACCGGCACTAGGAAACAGACTGAGAAACCAGAGAAAAAGTGTCTCCTGCAACCCGTTCCCTTGGTGCTAGATGAACGAACGTCTCTCCACTTGCACAGTTCTGAGAAATAAGTGTGTGTGAAAGCTGTCCTTCACCTAGCTTGTTGGGAACACAAAGATTCTTTTCAGTGCAAAATCCATTCCTTACATATATAGGGGAGGTACTAGCTCCAACTCGGTTTTACAGTGAAAACTGCAGGAACTTCAAAACGGCACTAGGAAACAGACTGAGAAAGCAGAGAAAAAGTGTCTCCTGCAAACCGTTCCCTTGGTGCTAGTTGAACGAACGTCTCACCACTTGCTAAGTTCTGAGAGATAAGTGTGTGTGAAAGCCGAACTTCACCTAGCTTGTTGGGAACACAAAGTTTCTTTTCAGTTGCAAACTCCATTCCATACATATATATGGGGAGGTACAAGCTCCAACTCGGTTTAACAGTGAAAACTGCAGGAACTTCAAACCGGCACTAGGAAACAGACTGAGAAAGCAGAGAAATAGTTTCTCCTGCAACCTTTTCCATTGGTGCTAGATGAACGAACGTCTCTCCACTTGCTCAGTTCTGAGAGATAAGTGTGTGTGAAAGCGTTCCTTCACCTAGCTTGTTGGGAACACAAAGTTTCTTTTCAGTTGCAAACTCCATTCCATACATATATATGGGGAGGTACTAGCTCCAACTCGGTTTGACAGTGATAACTGCAGGAAATTCAAACCGGCACTAGGAAACAGACTGAGAAAGCAGAGAAAAAGTGTCTCCTGCAACACGTTCCATTGGTGCTAGATGAACGAACGTCTCTCCACTTGCTCAGTTCTGAGAGATAAGTGTGTGTGAAAGCCGTACTTCACCTAGCTTGTTGGGAACACAAAGTTTCTTTTCAGTTGCAAACACCATTCCATACATATATATGGGGAGGTACTAGCTCCAACTCGGTTGTACAGAGAAAACTGCAGGAACTTCAAACCGGCACTAGGAAAAAGACTGAGAAATCAGAGAAAAAGTGTCTCCTGCAACCCGTTCCCTTGGTGCTAGATGAACGAACGTCTCTCCACTTGCTCAGTTCTGAGAGATAAGAGTGTGTGAAAGCCGTCCTTCACTTGGCTTGTTGGGAACACAAAGTTTCTTTTCAGTTGCAAACTCCATTCCATACATATAAGGGAGGTACTAGCTCCAACTCGGTTTTACAGTGAAAACTGCAGGAACTTCAAACCGGCACTAGGAAACAGACTGAGAAAGCAGAGAAAAAGTGTCTCCTGCAACCCGTTCCCTTGGTGCTAGATGAACGAACGTCTCTCCACTTGCTCAGTTCTGAGAGATAAGTGTGTGTGAAAGCCGTCCTTCACCTATCTTGTTGGGAACACAAAGTTTCTTTTCAGTTGCAAACTCCATTCCATACATATATATGGGGAGGTACTAGCTCCAACTCGGTTTGACAGTGAAAACTGCAGGAACTTCAAACCGGCACTAGGAAACAGACTGAGAAAGCAGAGAAAAAGTGTCTCCTGCAACACGTTCCCTTGGTGCTAGATGAACGAACGTCTCTCCACTTGCTCAGTTCTGAGGGATAAGTGTGTGTGAAAGCCGTCCTTCACCTAGCTTGTTGGGAACACAAAGTTTCTTTTCAGTTGCAAACACCGATCCATACATATATATGGGGAGGTACTAGCTCCAAATCGGTTTTACAGTGAAATCTGCAGGAACTTCTAACCGGCTCTAGGAAACAGACTGAGAAAGCAGAGAAAAAGTGTCTCCTGCAAACCGTTCCATTGGTGCTAGATGAACGAACGTCTCTCCACTTGCTCAGTTCTGAGAGATAAGTGTGTGTGAAAGCGGTCCTTCACCTAGCTTGTTGGGAACACAAAGTTTCTTTTCAGTTGCAAACTCCATTCCATACATATATATGGGGAGGTACAAGCTCCAACTCGGTTTTACAGAGAAAACTGCAGGAACTTCAAACCGGCACTAGGAAACAGACTGAGAAAGCAGAGAAAAAGTGTCTCCTGCAACCCGTTCCCTTGGTGCTAGATGAACGAACGTCTATCCACTTGCTCAGTTCTGAGAGATAAGTGTGTGTGAAAGCCGTCCTTCACGTAGCTTGTTGGGAACACAAAGTTTCTTTTCAGTTGCAAACTCCATTCCATACATATATATGGGGAGGTACTAGCTCCAACTCGGTTTGACAGTGAAAACTGCAGGAACTTCAAACCGGCAGTAGGAAACAGACTGAGAAAGCAGAGAAAAGTGTCTCATGCAACCGGTTCCCTTGGTGCTAGATGAATGAACGTCTCTCCACTTACTAAGTTCTGAGAGATAATTGTGTGTGAAAGCCGTCCTTCACCTAGCTTGTTGGGAACACAAAGTTTCTTTTCAGTTGCAAACTCCATTCCATACATATATATGGGTAGGTACTAGCTCCAAATCGGTTTTACACTGAAAACTGCAGGAACTTTAAACCGGCACTAGGAAACAGACTGAGAAACCAGAGAAAAAGTGTCTCCTGCAACCCGTTCCCTTGGTGCTAGATGAACGAACGTCTCTCCACTTGCACAGTTCTGAGAAATAAGTGTGTGTGAAAGCCGTCCTTCAACTTGCTTGTTGGGAACACAAAGTTTCTTTTCAGTTGCAAACTCCATTCCATACATATATATGGGGAGGTACTAGCTCCAACTCGGTTTTACAGAGAAAACTGCAGGAACTTCAAACCGGCACTAGGAAACAGACTGAGAAAGCAAAGAAAAAGTGTCTCCTGCAACCCGTTCCCTTGGTGGTAGATGAACGAACGTCTCTCCACTTGCTCAGTTCTGAGAGATAAGTGTGTGTGAAAGCTGTCCTTCACCTAGCTTGTTGGGAACACAAAGTTTCTTTTCAGTTGCAAAATCCATTCCTTACATATATAGGGGAGGTACTAGCTCCAACTCGGTTTTACAGTGAAAACTGCAGGAACTTCAAAACGGCACTAGGAAACAGACTGAGAATGCAGAGAAAAAGTGTCTCCTGCAAACCGTTCCCTTGGTTCTAGTTGAACGAACGTCTCACCACTTGCTAAGTTCTGAGAGATAAGTGTGTGTGAAAGACGTACTTCACCTAGCTTGTTGGGAACACAAAGTTTCTTTTCAGTTGCAAACTCCATTCCATACATATATATGGGGAGGTACAAGCTCCAACTCTGTTTAACAGTGAAAACTGCAGGAACTTCAAACCGGCACTAGGAAACAGACTGAGAAAGCAGAGAAATAGTTCCTCCTGCAACCTTTTCCATTGGTGCTAGATGAACGAACGTCTCTCCACTTGCTCAGTTCTGAGAGATAAGTGTGTGTGAAAGAGTTCCTTCACCTAGCTTGTTGGGAACACAAAGTTTCTTTTCAGTTGCAAACTCCATTCCATACATATATATGGGGAGGTACAAGCTCCAACTCGGTTTTACAGAGAAAACTGCAGGAACTTCAAACCGGCACTAGGAAACAGACTGAGAAAGCAGAGAAAAAGTGTCTCCTGCAACCCGTTCCCTTGGTGCTAGATGAACGAACGTCTATCCACTTGCTCATTTCTGAGAGATAAGTGTGTGTGAAAGCCGTCCTTCACGTAGCTTGTTGGGAACACAAAGTTTCTTTTCAGTTGCAAACTCCATTCCATACATATATATGGGGAGGTAATAGCTCCAACTCGGTTTGACAGTGAAAACTGCAGGAACTTCAAACCGGCAGTAGGAAACAGACTGAGAAAGCAGAGAAAAGTGTCTCATGCAACCGGTTCCCTTGGTGCTAGATGAATGAACGTCTCTCCACTTACTAAGTTCTGAGAGATAATTGTGTGTGAAAGCCGTCCTTCACCTAGCTTGTTGGGAACACAAAGTTTCTTTTCAGTTGCAAACTCCATTCCATACATATATATGGGGGGGGGGGGGGGTGGAGGGGGGGGGGGGGGGGGGGTACTAGCTCCAAATCGGTTTTACACTGAAAACTGCAGGAACTTTAAACCGGCACTAGGAAACAGACTGAGAAAACCAGAGAAAAAGTGTCTCCTGCAACCCGTTCCCTTGGTGCTAGATGAACGAACGTCTCTCCACTTGCACAGTTCTGAGAAATAAGTGTGTGTGAAAGCTGTCCTTCACCTAGCTTGTTGGGAACACAAAGATTCTTTTCAGTTGCAAAATCCATTCCTTACATATATAGGGGAGGTACTAGCTCCAACTCGGTTTTACAGTGAAAACTGCAGGAACTTCAAAACGGCACTAGGAAACAGACTGAGAAAGCAGAGAAAAAGTGTCTCCTGCAAACCGTTCCCTTGGTGCTAGTTGAACGAACGTCTCACCACTTGCTAAGTTCTGAGAGATAAGTGTGTGTGAAAGCCGAACTTCACCTAGCTTGTTGGGAACACAAAGTTTCTTTTCAGTTGCAAACTCCATTCCATACATATATATGGGGAGGTACAAGCTCCAACTCGGTTTAACAGTGAAAACTGCAGGAACTTCAAACCGGCACTAGGAAACAGACTGAGAAAGCAGAGAAATAGTTTCTCCTGCAACCTTTTCCATTGGTGCTAGATGAACGAACGTCTCTCCACTTGCTCAGTTCTGAGAGATAAGTGTGTGTGAAAGCGTTCCTTCACCTAGCTTGTTGGGAACACAAAGTTTCTTTTCAGTTGCAAACTCCATTCCATACATATATATGGGGAGGTACTAGCTCCAACTCGGTTTGACAGTGATAACTGCAGGAAATTCAAACCGGCACTAGGAAACAGACTGAGAAAGCAGAGAAAAAGTGTCTCCTGCAACACGTTCCATTGGTGCTAGATGAACGAACGTCTCTCCACTTGCTCAGTTCTGAGAGATAAGTGTGTGTGAAAGCCGTACTTCACCTAGCTTGTTGGGAACACAAAGTTTCTTTTCAGTTGCAAACACCATTCCATACATATATATGGGGAGGTACTAGCTCCAACTCGGTTGTACAGAGAAAACTGCAGGAACTTCAAACCGGCACTAGGAAAAAGACTGAGAAATCAGAGAAAAAGTGTCTCCTGCAACCCGTTCCCTTGGTGCTAGATGAACGAACGTCTCTCCACTTGCTCAGTTCTGAGAGATAAGAGTGTGTGAAAGCCGTCCTTCACTTGGCTTGTTGGGAACACAAAGTTTCTTTTCAGTTGCAAACTCCATTCCATACATATAAGGGAGGTACTAGCTCCAACTCGGTTTTACAGTGAAAACTGCAGGAACTTCAAACCGGCACTAGGAAACAGACTGAGAAAGCAGAGAAAAAGTGTCTCCTGCAACCCGTTCCCTTGGTGCTAGATGAACGAACGTCTCTCCACTTGCTCAGTTCTGAGAGATAAGTGTGTGTGAAAGCCGTCCTTCACCTATCTTGTTGGGAACACAAAGTTTCTTTTCAGTTGCAAACTCCATTCCATACATATATATGGGGAGGTACTAGCTCCAACTCGGTTTGACAGTGAAAACTGCAGGAACTTCAAACCGGCACTAGGAAACAGACTGAGAAAGCAGAGAAAAAGTGTCTCCTGCAACACGTTCCCTTGGTGCTAGATGAACGAACGTCTCTCCACTTGCTCAGTTCTGAGGGATAAGTGTGTGTGAAAGCCGTCCTTCACCTAGCTTGTTGGGAACACAAAGTTTCTTTTCAGTTGCAAACACCGATCCATACATATATATGGGGAGGTACTAGCTCCAAATCGGTTTTACAGTGAAATCTGCAGGAACTTCTAACCGGCTCTAGGAAACAGACTGAGAAAGCAGAGAAAAAGTGTCTCCTGCAAACCGTTCCATTGGTGCTAGATGAACGAACGTCTCTCCACTTGCTCAGTTCTGAGAGATAAGTGTGTGTGAAAGCGGTCCTTCACCTAGCTTGTTGGGAACACAAAGTTTCTTTTCAGTTGCAAACTCCATTCCATACATATATATGGGGAGGTACAAGCTCCAACTCGGTTTTACAGAGAAAACTGCAGGAACTTCAAACCGGCACTAGGAAACAGACTGAGAAAGCAGAGAAAAAGTGTCTCCTGCAACCCGTTCCCTTGGTGCTAGATGAACGAACGTCTATCCACTTGCTCAGTTCTGAGAGATAAGTGTGTGTGAAAGCCGTCCTTCACGTAGCTTGTTGGGAACACAAAGTTTCTTTTCAGTTGCAAACTCCATTCCATACATATATATGGGGAGGTACTAGCTCCAACTCGGTTTGACAGTGAAAACTGCAGGAACTTCAAACCGGCAGTAGGAAACAGACTGAGAAAGCAGAGAAAAGTGTCTCATGCAACCGGTTCCCTTGGTGCTAGATGAATGAACGTCTCTCCACTTACTAAGTTCTGAGAGATAATTGTGTGTGAAAGCCGTCCTTCACCTAGCTTGTTGGGAACACAAAGTTTCTTTTCAGTTGCAAACTCCATTCCATACATATATATGGGTAGGTACTAGCTCCAAATCGGTTTTACACTGAAAACTGCAGGAACTTTAAACCGGCACTAGGAAACAGACTGAGATACCAGAGAAAAAGTGTCTCCTGCAACCCGTTCCCTTGGTGCTAGATGAACGAACGTCTCTCCACTTGCACAGTTCTGAGAAATAAGTGTGTGTGAAAGCCGTCCTTCACCTTGCTTGTTGGGAACACAAAGTTTCTTTTCAGTTGCAAACTCCATTCCATACATATATATGGGGAGGTACTAGCTCCAACTCGGTTTTACAGAGAAAACTGCAGGAACTTCAAACCGGCACTAGGAAACAGACTGAGAAAGCAAAGAAAAAGTGTCTCCTGCAACCCGTTCCCTTGGTGGTAGATGAACGAACGTCTCTCCACTTGCTCAGTTCTGAGAGATAAGTGTGTGTGAAAGCTGTCCTTCACCTAGCTTGTTGGGAACACAAAGTTTCTTTTCAGTTGCAAAATCCATTCCTTACATATATAGGGGAGGTACTAGCTCCAACTCGGTTTTACAGTGAAAACTGCAGGAACTTCAAAACGGCACTAGGAAACAGACTGAGAATGCAGAGAAAAAGTGTCTCCTGCAAACCGTTCCCTTGGTTCTAGTTGAACGAACGTCTCACCACTTGCTAAGTTCTGAGAGATAAGTGTGTGTGAAAGACGTACTTCACCTAGCTTGTTGGGAACACAAAGTTTCTTTTCAGTTGCAAACTCCATTCCATACATATATATGGGGAGGTACAAGCTCCAACTCTGTTTAACAGTGAAAACTGCAGGAACTTCAAACCGGCACTAGGAAACAGACTGAGAAAGCAGAGAAATAGTTCCTCCTGCAACCTTTTCCATTGGTGCTAGATGAACGAACGTCTCTCCACTTGCTCAGTTCTGAGAGATAAGTGTGTGTGAAAGAGTTCCTTCACCTAGCTTGTTGGGAACACAAAGTTTCTTTTCAGTTGCAAACTCCATTCCATACATATATATGGGGAGGTACTAGCTCCAACTCGGTTTGACAGTGATAACTGCAGGAAATTCAAACCGGCACTAGGAAACAGACTGAGAAAGCAGAGAAAAAGTGTCTCCTGCAACACGTTCCATTGGTGCTAGATGAACGAACGTCTCTCCACTTGCTCAGTTCTGAGAGATAAGTGTGTGTGAAAGACGTACTTCACCTAGCTTGTTGGGAACACAAAGTTTCTTTTCAGTTGCAAACACCATTCCATACATATATATGGGGAGGTACTAGCTCCAACTCGGTTTTACAGAGAAAACTGCAGTAACTTCAAACCGGCACTAGGAAAAAGACTGAGAAATCAGAGAAAAAGTGTCTCCTGCAACCCTTTCCCTTGGTGCTAGATGAACGAACGTCTCTCCACTTGATCAGTTCTGAGAGATAAGTGTGTGTGAAAGCCGTCCTTCACTTGGCTTGTTGGGAATACAAAGTTTCTTTTCAGTTGCAAACTCCATTCCATACATATAAGGGAGGTACAAGCTCCAACTCGGTTTTACAGTGAAAACTGCAGGAACTTCAAACCGGCACTAGGAAACAGACTGAGAAAGCAGAGAAAAAGTGTCTCCTGCAACCCGTTCCCTTGGTGCTAGATGAACGAACGTCTCTCCACTTGCTCAATTCTGAGAGATAAGTGTGTCTGAAAGCGTTCCTTCAACTAACTTGTTGGGAACACAAAGTTTCTTTTCAGTTGCAAGCTCCATTCCATACATATATATGGGGAGGTACAAGCTCCAACTCGGTTTGACAGTGAAAACTGCAGGAACTTCAAACCGGCACTAGGAAACAGACTGAGAAAGCAGAGAAAAAGTGTCTCCTGCAACACGTTCCCTTGGTGCTAGATGAACGAACGTCTCTCCACTTGCTCAGTTCTGAGAGATAAGTGTGTGTGAAAGCCGTCCTTCTCCTAGCTTGTTGGGAACAAAAAGTTTCTTTTCAGTTGCAAACACCATTCCATACATATATATGGGGAGGTACTAGCTCCAACTCGGTTTTACAGTGAAATCTGCAGGAACTTCTAAACGGCTCTAGGAAACAGACTGAGAAAGGAGAGAAAAAGTGTCTCCTGCAACCCGTTCCCTTGGTGCTAGATGAACGAACGTCTTTCCACTTGCTCAGTTCCGAGAGATAAGTGTGTGTGAAAGTCGTCCTTCACCTATCTTGTTGGGAACACAAATTTTCTTTTCTGTTGCAAACTCCATTCCATACATATATATGGGGAGTTACTAGCTCCAACCCGGTTGTACAGTGAAAACTGAAGGAACTTCAAACAGGCACCAGGAAACAGACTGAGAAACCAGAATAAAGTGTCTCCTGCAACCCGTTCACTTGGTGCTACATGAACGAACGTCTCTCCACTTGCTCAGTTCTGAGAGATAAGTGTGTGTGAAAGCCGTCCTTCACCTAGCTTGTTGGGAACACAAAGATTCTTTTCAGTTGCAAACTCCATTCCATACATATATATGGGGAGGTACTAGCTCCAACTCGGTTTTACAGTGAAAACTGCAGGAACTTCCAACAGGCACCAGGAAACAGACTGAGAAAGCAGAGTAAAAGTGTCTCCTGCAACCCGTTCCCTTGGTGCTAGATGAACGAAAGTCTCTCCACTTGCTCATTTCTGAGAGATAAGTGTGTGTGAAAGCCGTCCTTCACCTAGCTTGTTGGGAACACAAAGTTTCTTTTCAGTTGCAAACTCCATTCCATACATATATATGGGGAGGTACAAGCTCCAACTCGGTTTTACAGTGAAATCTGCAGGAACTTCAAACCGGCTATAGGAAACAGACTGAGAAAGCAGAGAAAAAGTGTCTCCTGCAACCCGTTCCCTTGGTGCTAGATGAACGAACGTCTCTCCCCTTGCTCATTTCTGAGAGATAAGTGTGTGTGAAAGCCGTCCTTCACCTAGCTTGTTGGGAACACAAAGTTTCTTTTCAGTTGCAAACTCCATTCCATACATATATATGGGGAGGTACTAGCTCCAACTCCGTTTTACAGTGAAATCTGCAGGAACTTCAAACCGGCTATAGGAAACAGACTGAGAAAGCAGAGAAAAAGTGTCTCCTGCAACCCGTTCCCTTGGTGCTAGATGAACGAACGTCTCTCCCCTTGCTCATTTCTGAGAGATAAGTGTGTGTGAAAGCCGTCCTTCACCTAACTTGTTGGGAACACAAAGTTTCTTTTCAGTTGCAAACACCATTCCATACATATATATGGGGAGGTACTAGCTCCAACTCGGTTTGACAGTGAAAACTGCAGGAGCTTCAAACCGGCACTAGGATACAGACTGAGAAAGCAGAGAAAAAGTGTCTCCTGCAACCCGTTCCCTTGGTGCTAGATGAACGAACGTCTCTCCAATGGCTCAGTTCCGAGAGTTAAGTGTGTGTGAAAGCCGTCATACTTCTAGCTTGTTGGGAACACAAAGTTTCTTTTTAGTTGCAAACTCCATTCCATACATATATATGGGGAGGTAGTAGCTCCAACTCGGTTTTACTGTGAAAACTGCAGGAACTTCAAACCGGCACTAGGAAACAGACTGAGAAAGCAGAGAAAAGTGTCTCCTGCAACAGGTTTCCTTTGTGCTACATGAACGAACGTCTCTCCACTTGCTCAGTTATGAGAGATAAGTATGTGTGAAAGCCGTCCTTCACCAAGCTTGTTGGGAACACAAAGTTTCTTTTCAGTTGCAAACTCCATTCCATACATATATATGGGGAGGTACTAGCTCCAACTCGGTTTGACAGTGAAAACTGCAGGAACTTTAAACCGGCACTAGGAAACAGACTGAGAAAGAAGAGAAAAACTGTCTCCTGCAACCCGTTCCCTTGGTGCTAGATGAACGAACGTCTCTCCACATGCACAGTTCTGAGAAATAAGTGTGTGTGAAAGCCGTCCTTCACCTTGCTTGTTGGGAACACAAAGTTTCTTTTCAGTTGCAAACTCCATTCCATACGTATATATGGGGAGGTACTAGCTCCAAATCGGTTTTACAGAGAAAACTGCAGGAACTTCAAATCGGCACTAGAAAACAGACTGAGAAAGCAGAGAAAAAGTGTCTCCTGCAACCCGTTCCCCTGGTGCTAGATGAACGAACGTCTCTCCACTTGCTCAGTTCTGAGAGATAAGTCTGTGTGAAAGCCGTCCTTCACCTAGCTTGTTGGGAACACAAAGATTCTTTTCAGTTGCAAACTCCATTCCATACATATATATGGGGAGGTACTAGCTCCAACTCGGTTTTACAGTGAAAACTGCAGGAACTTCCAACAGGCACTAGGAAACAGACTGAGAAAGCAGAGTAAAAGTGTCTCCTGCAACCCGTTCCCTTGGTGCTAGATGAACGAAAGTCTCTCCACTTGCTCATTTCTGAGAGATAAGTGTGTGTGAAAGCCGTCCTTCACCTAGCTTGTTGGGAACACAAAGTTTCTTTTCAGTTGCAAACTCCATTCCATACATATATATGGGGAGGTACAAGCTCCAACTCGGTTTTACAGTGAAATCTGCAGGAACTTCAAACCGGCTATAGGAAACAGACTGAGAAAGCAGAGAAAAAGTGTCTCCTGCAACCCGTTCCCTTGGTGCTAGATGAACGAACTTCTCTCCCCTTGCTCATTTCTGAGAGATAAGTGTGTGTGAAAGCCGTCCTTCACCTAGCTTGTTGGGAACACAAAGTTTCTTTTCAGTTGCAAACTCCATTCCATACATATATATGGGGAGGTACAAGCTCCAACTCCGTTTTACAGTGAAATCTGCAGGAACTTCAAACCGGCTATAGGAAACAGACTGAGAAAGCAGAGAAAAAGTGTCTCCTGCAACCCGTTCCCTTGGTGCTAGATGAACGAACGTCTCTCCCCTTGCTCATTTCTGAGAGATAAGTGTGTGTGAAAGCCGTCCTTCACCTAGCTTGTTGGGAACACAAAGTTTCTTTTCAGTTGCAAACTCCATTCCATACATATATATGGGGAGGTACTAGCTCCAACTCCGTTTTACAGTGAAATCTGCAGGAACTTCAAACCGGCTCTAGGAAACAGACTGAGAAAGCAGAGAAAAAGTGTCTCCTGCAACCCGTTCCCTTGGTGCTAGATGAACGAACGTCTCTCCCCTTGCTCATTTCTGAGAGATAAGTGTGTGTGAAAGCCGTCCTTCACCTAGCTTGTTGGGAACACAAAGTTTCTTTTCAGTTGCAAACACCATTCCATACATATATATGGGGAGGTACTAGCTCCAACTCGGTTTGACAGTGAAAACTGCAGGAGCTTCAAACCGGCACTAGGATACAGACTGAGAAAGCAGAGAAAAAGTGTCTCCTGCAACTCGTTCCCTTGGTGCTAGATGAACGAACGTCTCTCCACTTGCTCAGTTCTGAGAGATAAGTGTGTGTTAAAGCCATCCTTCACTTATCTTGTTGGGAACACAAAGTTTCTTTTCTGTTGCAAACTCCATTCCATACATATATATGGGGAGGTACTAGCTCCAACTCGGTTTGACAGTGAAAACTGCAGGAACTTTAAACCGGCACTAGGAAACAGACTGAGAAAGAAGAGAAAAACTGTCTCCTGCAACCCGTTCCCTTGGTGCTAGATGAACGAACGTCTCTCCACTTGCACAGTTCTGAGAAATAAGTGTGTGTGAAAGCCGTCCTTCACCTTGCTTGTTGGGAACACAAAGTTTCTTTTCAGTTGCAAACTCCATTCCATACGTATATATGGGGAGGTACTAGCTCCAAATCGGTTTTACAGAGAAAACTGCAGGAACTTCAAATCGGCACTAGAAAACAGACTGAGAAAGCAGAGAAAAAGTGTCTCCAGCAACCCGTTCCCCTGGTGCTAGATGAACGAACGTCTCTCCACTTGCTCAGTTCTGAGAGATAAGTGTGTGTGAAAGCTGTCCTTCACCTAGCTTGTTGGGAACACAAAATTTCTTTTCAGTTGCAAACTCCATTCCATACATATATATGGGGAGGTACTAGCTCCAACTCTGTTTGACAGTGAAAACAGCAGGAACTTCAAACCGGCACTAGGAAACAGATTGAGATAGCAGAGAAAAAGTCTCTCCTGCAACCCGTTCCCTTGGTGCTAGAGGAACGAACGTCTCTCAACTTGCTCAATTCCGAGAGATAAGTTTGTGTGAAAGCCGTCCTTCACCTAGCTTGTTGGGAACACAAAGATTCTTTTCTGTTGCAAACTCCATTCCATACATATATATTGGGAGTTACTAGCTCCAACTCGGTTTTTTCAGTGGAACCTGCAGGAACTTCTAACCGGCACTAGGAAACAGACTGAGAATGCAGAGAAATAGTGTCCCCTGCAACCCGTTCCCTTGGTGCTAGATGAACGAACGTCTCTCTACTTGCTCAGTTCCGAGAGATAAGTGTGTGTGAAAGCCGTCCTTCACCTTGCTTGTTGGGAACACAAAGTTTCCTTTCAGTTGCAAACTCCATTCCATACATATATATGGGGAGGAACTAGCTCCAAGTCGGATTGACAGTGAAAACTGCAGGAACTTCAAACCGGCACTAGGAATCAGTCTGAGAAAGCAGAGAAAATGTGTCTCCTGCAACCCGTTCCCTTGGTGATAGATGAACGAAGGTCTCTCCACTTGCTCAGTTCTGAGAGATAACTGTGTGTTAAAGCCGTCCTTCACCTAGCTTGTTGGGAACACAAAGTTTCTTTTCAGTTGCAATCTCCATTCCATACATATATATGGGGAGGTACTAGCTCCAACTCGATTTTACAGGGAAAACTGCAGGAACTTCAAACCGGCACTAGGAAACAGACTGAGAAAGCAGAGGAAAAGTGTTTCCTGCAACCCGTTCCCTTTGTGCTAGATGAACGATCGTCTCTCCACATGCTAAATTCTGAGAGATAAATGTGTGTGAAAGCCGTCCTTCACCTAGGTTGTTGGGAACACAAAGTTTCTTTTCAGTTGCAAACTCCACTCCATACATATATATGAGGAGGTACTAGCTCCAACTCGGTTTTACAGTGAAAACTGCAGGAACTTCAAACCGGCACTAGGAAACAGACTGAGAAAGCAGAGAAAAACTGTCTCCTGCAACCCGTTCCCTTGGTGCTAGATGAACGAACGTCTCTCCACTTGCACATTTCTGAGAAATAAGTGTGTGTGAAAGCCGTCCTTCAACTTGCTTGTTGGGAACACAAAGTTTCTTTTCAGTTGCAAACTCCATTCCATACATATATATGGGGAGGTACTAGCTCCAACTCGGTTTTACAGAGAAAACTGCAGGAACTTCAAACCTGCACTAGGAAACAGACTGAGAAAGCAGAGGAAAAGTGTCTCCTGCAACCCGTTCCCTTGGTGCTAGATGAACGAACGTCTCTCCACTTGCTCAGTTCTGAGAGATAAGTGTGTGTGAAAGCCGTCCTTCACCTAGCTTGTTGGGAACACAAAGTTTCTTTTCAGTTGCAAACTCCATTCCATACATATATATGGGGAGGTACTAGCTCCAACTCGGTTTGACAGTGAAAACTGCAGGAACTTCAAACCGGCAGTAGGAAACAGACTGAGAAAACAGAGCAAAAGTGTCTCCTGCAACCCGTTCCCTTGGTGCTAGATGAACGATCGTCTCTCCACATGCTTAATTCTGAGAGATAAATGTGTGTGAAAGCCGTCCTTCACCTAGGTTGTTGGGAACACAAAGTTTCTTTTCAGTTGCAAACTCCACTCCATACATATATATGGGGAGGTACTAGCTCCAACTCGGTTTTACAGTGAAAACTGCAGGAACTTCAAACCGGCACTAGGAAACAGACTGAGAAAGCAGAGAAAAACTGTCTCCTGCAACCCGTTCCCTTGGTGCTAGATGAACGAACGTCTCTCCACTTGCACATTTCTGAGAAATAAGTGTGTGTGAAAGCCGTCCTTCAACTTGCTTGTTGGGAACACAAAGTTTCTTTTCAGTTGCAAACTCCATTCCATACATATATATGGGGAGGTACTAGCTCCAACTCGGTTTTACAGAGAAAACTGCAGGAACTTCAAACCGGCAGTAGGAAACAGACTGAGAAAACAGAGCAAAAGTGTCTCCTGCAACCCGTTCCCTTGGTGCTAGATGAACGATCGTCTCTCCACATGCTTAGTTCTGAGAAATAAATGTGTGTGAAAGCCGTCCTTTACCTAGCTTGTTGGGAACACAAAGTTTCTTTTCAGTTGCAAACTCCACTCCATATATATATATGGGGAGGTACTAGCTCCAACTCGGTTTTACAGGGAAAACTGCAGGAACTTCAAACCGGCACTAGGAAACAGACTGAGAAAGCAGAGAAATAGTGTCTCCTGCAACCGGTTCACTTGGTGCTAGATGAACGAACGTCTCTCCACTTGCTCAGTTCTGAGAGATAAGTGTGTGTGAAAGCCGTCCTTCACCTAGCTTGTTGGGAACACAAAGTTTCTTTTCAGTTGCAAACTCCATTCCATACATATATATGGGGAGGTACCAGCTCCAACTCGGTTTTACAGAGAAAACTGCAGGAACTTCAAACCGGCACTAGGAAACAGACTGAGAAAGCAGAGAAAAAGTTTCTCCAGCAACCCGTTCCCTTGGTGCTAGATGAACGAACGTCTCTCCACTTGCTCAGTTCTGAGAGATAAGTATGTGTGAAAGCCGTCCTTCACCTAGCTTGTTGGGAACACAAAGTTTCTTTTCAGTTTCTAACTCCATTCCATACATATATAGGGGAGGGACTAGCTCCAACTCGGTTTAACAGTGAAAACTGCAGGAACGTCAAACCGGCACTAGGAAACAGACTGAGAAAGCAGAGAAAAAGTGTCTCCTGCAACCCGTTCCCTTGGTGCTAGATGAACGAACGTCTCTCCACTTGCTCAGTTCTGAGAGATAAGTGTGTGTGAAAGCCGTCCTTCAACTAGCTTGTTGGGAACACAAAGTTTCTTTTCAGTTGCAAACTCCATTCCATACATATATATGGGGAGGTACTAACTCCAACTCGGTTTGACAGTGAAAACTGCAGGAACTTCAAACCGGCACTAGGAAACAGACTGAGAAAGCAGAGAAAAAGTGTCTCCTGCAACACGTTTCCTTGGTGCTAGATGAACGAACGTCTCTCCACTTGCTCAGTTCTGAGAGATAAGTGTGTGTGAAAGCCGTCCTTCACCTAGCTTGTTGGGAACACAAAGTTTCTTTTCAGTTGCAAACACCGTTCCATACATACATATGGGGAGGTACTAGCTCCAACTCGGTTTTACAGTGAAATCTGCAGGAACTTCTAACCGGCTCTAGGAAACAGACTGAGAAAGCAGAGAAAAAGTGTCTCCTGCAACCCGTCCCATTGGTGCTAGATGAACGAACGTCTCTCCACTTGCTCAGTTCTGAGAGATAAGTGTGTGTGAAAGCGGACCTTCACCTTACTTGTTGGGAACACAAAGTTTCTTTTCAGTTGCAAACTCCATTCCATACATATATATGGGGAGGTACTAGCTCCAACTCGGTTTTACAGTGAAAACTGCAGGAACTTCAAACCGGCACTAGGAAACAGACTGAGAAAGCAGAGAAAAACTGTCTCCTGCAACCCGTTCCCTTGGTGCTAGATGAACGAACGTCTCTCCACTTGCACATTTCTGAGAAATAAGTGTGTGTGAAAGCCGTCCTTCAACTTGCTTGTTGGGAACACAAAGTTTCTTTTCAGTTGCAAACTCCATTCCATACATATATATGGGGAGGAACTAGCTCCAACTCGGTTTTACAGTGAAAACTGCAGGAACTTCAAACCGGCACTAGGAAACAGACTGAGAAAGCAGAGGAAAAGTGTCTCCTGCAACCCGTTCCCTTGGTGCTAGATGAACGATAGTCTCTCCACATGCTTAATTCTGAGAGATAAATGTGTGTGAAAGCCGTCCTTCACCTAGGTTGTTGGGAACACAAAGTTTCTTTTCAGTTGCAAACTCCACTCCATACATATATATGGGGAGGTACTAGCTCCAACTCGGTTTTATAGTGAAAACTGCAGGAACTTCAAACCGGCACTAGGAAACAGACTGAGAAAGCAGAGAAAAACTGTCTCCTGCAACCCGTTCCCTTGGTGCTAGATGAACGAACGTCTCTCCACTTGCACATTTCTGAGAGATAAGTGTGTGTGAAAGCCGTCCTTCACCTTGCTTGTTGGGAACACAAAGTTTCCTTTCAGTTGCAAACTCCATTCCATACATATATATGGGGAGGAACTAGCTCCAAGTCGGTTTGACAGTGAAAACTGCAGGAACTTCAAACCGGCACTAGGAATCAGTCTGAGAAAGCAGAGAAAATGTGTCTCCTGCAACCCGTTCCCTTGGTGATAGATGAACGAACGTCTCTCCACTTGCTCAGTTCTGAGAGATAACTGTGTGTTAAAGCCGTCCTTCACCTAGCTTGTTGGGAACACAAAGTTTCTTTTCAGTTGCAATCTCCATTCCATACATATATATGGGGAGGTACTAGCTCCAACTCGATTTTACAGGGAAAACTGCAGGAACTTCAAACCGGCACTAGGAAACAGACTGAGAAAGCAGAGGAAAAGTGTTTCCTGCAACCCGTTCCCTTTGTGCTAGATGAACGATCGTCTCTCCACATGCTTAATTCTGAGAGATAAATGTGTGTGAAAGCCGTCCTTCACCTAGGTTGTTGGGAACACAAAGTTTCTTTTCAGTTGCAAACTCCACTCCATACATATATATGAGGAGGTACTAGCTCCAACTCGGTTTTACAGTGAAAACTGCAGGAACTTCAAACCGGCACTAGGAAACAGACTGAGAAAGCAGAGAAAAACTGTCTCCTGCAACCCGTTCCCTTGGTGCTAGATGAACGAACGTCTCTCCACTTGCACATTTCTGAGAAATATGTGTGTGTGAAAGCCGTCCTTCAACTTGCTTGTTGGGAACACAAAGTTTCTTTTCAGTTGCAAACTCCATTCCATACATATATATGGGGAGGTAATAGCTCCAACTCGGTTTTACAGAGAAAACTGCAGGAACTTCAAACCTGCACTAGGAAACAGACTGAGAAAGCAGAGGAAAAGTGTCTCCTGCAACTCGTTCCCTTGGTGCTAGATGAACGAACGTCTCTCCACTTGCTCAGTTCTGAGAGATAAGTGTGTGTGAAAGCCGTCCTTCACCTAGCTTGTTGGGAACACAAAGTTTCTTTTCAGTTGCAAACTCCATTCCATACATATATATGGGGAGGTACTAGCTCCAACTCGGTTTGACAGTGAAAACTGCAGGAACTTCAAACCGGCAGTAGGAAACAGACTGAGAAAACAGAGCAAAAGTGTCTCCTGCAACCCGTTCCCTTGGTGCTAGATGAACGATCGTCTCTCCACATGCTTAATTCTGAGAGATAAATGTGTGTGAAAGCCGTCCTTCACCTAGGTTGTTGGGAACACAAAGTTTCTTTTCAGTTGCAAACTCCACTCCATACATATATATGGGGAGGTACTAGCTCCAACTCGGTTTTACAGTGAAAACTGCAGGAACTTCAAACCGGCACTAGGAAACAGACTGAGAAAGCAGAGAAAAACTGTCTCCTGCAACCCGTTCCCTTGGTGCTAGATGAACGAACGTCTCTCCACTTGCACATTTCTGAGAAATAAGTGTGTGTGAAAGCCGTCCTTCAACTTGCTTGTTGGGAACACAAAGTTTCTTTTCAGTTGCAAACTCCATTCCATACATATATATGGGGAGGTACTAGCTCCAACTCGGTTTTACAGAGAAAACTGCAGGAACTTCAAACCGGCAGTAGGAAACAGACTGAGAAAACAGAGCAAAAGTGTCTCCTGCAACCCGTTCCCTTGGTGCTAGATGAACGATCGTCTCTCCACATGCTTAGTTCTGAGAAATAAATGTGTGTGAAAGCCGTCCTTTACCTAGCTTGTTGGGAACACAAAGTTTCTTTTCAGTTGCAAACTCCACTCCATACATATATATGGGGAGGTACTAGCTCCAACTCGGTTTTACAGGGAAAACTGCAGGAACTTCAAACCGGCACTAGGAAACAGACTGAGAAAGCAGAGAAAAAGTGTCTCCTGCAACCGGTTCGCTTGGTGCTAGATGAACGAACGTCTCTCCACTTGCTCAGTTCTGAGAGATAAGTGTGTGTGAAAGCCGTCCTTCACCTAGCTTGTTGGGAACACAAAGTTTCTTTTCAGTTGCAAACTCCATTCCATACATATATATGGGGAGGTACCAGCTCCAACTCGGTTTTACAGAGAAAACTGCAGGAACTTCAAACCGGCACTAGGAAACAGACTGAGAAAGCAGAGAAAAAGTTTCTCCAGCAACCCGTTCCCTTGGTGCTAGATGAACGAACGTCTCTCTACTTGCTCAGTTCTGAGAGATAAGTATGTGTGAAAGCCGTCCTTCACCTAGCTTGTTGGGAACACAAAGTTTCTTTTCAGTTTCTAACTCCATTCCATACATATATAGGGGAGGGACTAGCTCCAACTCGGTTTTACAGTGAAAACTGCAGGAACGTCAAACCGGCACTAGGAAACAGACTGAGAAAGCAGAGAAAAAGTGTCTCCTGCAACCCGTTCCCTTGGTGCTAGGTGAACGAACGTCTCTCCACTTGCTCAGTTCTGAGAGATAAGTGTGTGTGAAAGCCGTCCTTCAACTAGCTTGTTGGGAACACAAAGTTTCTTTTCAGTTGCAAACTCCATTCCATACATATATATGGGGAGGTACTAACTCCAACTCGGTTTGACAGTGAAAACTGCAGGAACTTCAAACCGGCACTAGGAAACAGACTGAGAAAGCAGAGAAAAAGTGTCTCCTGCAACACGTTTCCTTGGTGCTAGATGAACGAACGTCTCTCCACTTGCTCAGTTCTGAGAGATACGTGTGTGTGAAAGCCGTCCTTCACCTAGCTTGTTGGGAACACAAAGTTTCTTTTCAGTTGCAAACACCGTTCCATACATACATATGGGGAGGTACTAGCTCCAACTCGGTTTTACAGTGAAATCTGCAGGAACTTCTAACCGGCTCTAGGAAACAGACTGAGAAAGCAGAGAAAAAGTGTCTCCTGCAACCCGTCCCATTGGTGCTAGATGAACGAACGTCTCTCCACTTGCTCAGTTCTGAGAGATAAGTGTGTGTGAAAGCGGACCTTCACCTTACTTGTTGGGAACACAAAGTTTCTTTTCAGTTGCAAACTCCATTCCATACATATATATGGGGAGGTACTAGCTCCAACTCGGTTTTACAGTGAAAACTGCAGGAACTTCAAACCGGCACTAGGAAACAGACTGAGAAAGCAGAGAAAAACTGTCTCCTGCAACCCGTTCCCTTGGTGCTAGATGAACGAACGTCTCTCCACTTGCACATTTCTGAGAAATAAGTGTGTGTGAAAGCCGTCCTTCAACTTGCTTGTTGGGAACACAAAGTTTCTTTTCAGTTGCAAACTCCATTCCATACATATATATGGGGAGGAACTAGCTCCAACTCGGTTTTACAGTGAAAACTGCAGGAACTTCAAACCGGCACTAGGAAACAGACTGAGAAAGCAGAGGAAAAGTGTCTCCTGCAACCCGTTCCCTTGGTGCTAGATGAACGATAGTCTCTCCACATGCTTAATTCTGAGAGATAAATGTGTGTGAAAGCCGTCCTTCACCTAGGTTGTTGGGAACACAAAGTTTCTTTTCAGTTGCAAACTCCACTCCATACATATATATGGGGAGGTACTAGCTCCAACTCGGTTTTATAGTGAAAACTGCAGGAACTTCAAACCGGCACTAGGAAACAGACTGAGAAAGCAGAGAAAAACTGTCTCCTGCAACCCGTTCCCTTGGTGCTAGATGAACGAACGTCTCTCCACTTGCACATTTCTGAGAAATAGGTGTGTGTGAAAGCCGTCCTTCAACTTGCTTGTTGGGAACACAAAGTTTCTTTTCAGTTGCAAACTCCATTCCATACATATATATGGGGAGGTACTAGCTCCAACTCGGTTTTACAGAGAAAACTGCAGGAACTTCAAACCGGCACTAGGAAACAGACTGAGAAAGCAGAGAAAAAGTGTCTCCTGCAACCCGTTCCCTTGGTGCTAGATGAACGAACGTCTCTCCACTTGCTCAGTTCTGAAAAATAAGTGTGTGTGAAAGCCGTCCTTCACCTAGCTTGTTGGGAACACAAAGTTTCTTTTCAGTTGCAAACTCCATTCCATACATATATATGGGGAGGTACTAGCTCCAACTCGGTTTTACAGTGAAAACTGCAGGAACTTCAAACCGGCACTAGGAAACAGACTGAGAAAGCAGAGAAAAACTGTCTCCTGCAACCCGTTCCCTTGGTGCTAGATGAACGAACGTCTCTCCACTTGCTCAGTTCTGAGAGATAAGTGTGTGTGAAAACGGTCCTTCAACTAGGTTGTTGTGAACACAAAGTTTCTTTTCAGTTGCAAACTCCATTCCATACATATATATATTGCGAGGTACTAGCTCCAACTCGGTTTTACAGAGAAAACTGCAGGAACTTCAATCCGGCACTAGGAAACAGACTGAGAAAGCAGAGAAAAAGTGTCTCCTGCAACCCGTTCCCTTGGTGGTAGATGAACGAACGTCTCTCCACTTGCTCAGTTCTGAGAGATAAGTGTTTGTGAAAGCCGTCCTTCACCTAGCTTGTTGGGAACACAAAGTTTCTTTTCAGTTGCAAACTCCATTCCATACATATATATGGGGAGGTACTAGCTCCAACTCGGTTTGACAGTGAAATCTGCAGGAACTTCAAACCGGCTCTAGGAAACAGACTGAGAAAGCAGAGAAAAAGTGTCTCCTGCATCCCGTTCCATAGGTGCTAGATGATCGAACGTCTCTCCATTTGCTCAGTTCTGAGAGATAAGTGTGTGTGAAAGCGGTCCTTCACCTAGCTTGTTGGGAACACAAAGTTTCTTTTCAGTTGCAAACTCCATTCCATACATATATATGGGGAGGTACTAGTTCCAACTCGGTTTGACAGTGAAAACTGCAGGAACTTCAAACCGGCACTAGGAAACAGACTGAGAAAGCAGAGAAAAACTGTCTCCTGCAACCCGTTCCCTTGGTGCTAGATGAACGAACGTCTCTCCACTTGCACATTTCTGAGAAATAAGTGTGTGTGAAAGCCGTCCTTCAACTTGCTTGTTGGGAACACAAAGTTTCTTTTCAGTTGCAAACTCCATTCCATACATATATATGGGGAGGTACTAACTCCAACTCGGTTTTACAGAGAAAACTGCAGGAACTTCAAACCGGCACTAGGAAACAGACTGAGAAAGCAGAGAAAAAGTGTCTCCTGCAACCCGTTCGCTTGGTGCTAGATGAACGAACGTCTCTCCACTTGCTCAGTTCTGAGAGATAAGTGTGTGTGAAAGCCGTCCTTCACCTAGCTTGTTGGGAACACAAAGTTTCTTTTCAGTTGCAAACTCGATTCCATACATATATATGGGGAGGTACTTGCTCCAACTCGGTTTGACAGTGAAAACTGCAGGAACTTCAAACCGGCAGTAGGAAACAGACTGAGAGAACAGAGCAAAAGTGTCTCCTGCAACCCGTTCCCTTGGTGCTAGATGAACGATCGTCTCTCCACATGCTTAATTCTGAGAGATAAATGTGTGTGAAAGCCGTCCTTCACCTATCTTGTTGGGAACACAAAGTTCTTTTCAGTTTCAAACTCCATTCCATACATATATATGGGGAGGTACTAGCTCCAACTCGGTTTTACAGTGAAAACTGCAGGAACTTCAAACCGGCACTAGGAAACAGACTGAGAAAGCAGAGAAAAAGTGTCTCCTGCACCGGTTCCCTTGGTGATAGATGAACGAACGTCTCTCCACTTGCTCAGTTCCGAGAGATAAGTGTGTGTGAAAGCCGTCCTTCACCTAGCTTGTTGGGAACACAAAGTTTCTTTTCAGTTGCAAACTCCATTCCATACATATATAAGGGGAGGTACTAGCTCCAACTCGGTTTTACAGAGAAAACTGCAGGAATTTCAAACCGGCACTAGGAAACAGACTGAGAAAGCAGAGAAAAACTCTCTCCTGCAACCCGTTCCCTTGGTGCTAGATGAACGAACGTCTCTCCACTTGCACATTTCTGAGAAATAATGTGTGTGAAAGCCGTCCTTCAACTTGCTTGTTGGGAACACAAAGTTTCTTTTCAGTTGCAAACTCCATTCCATACATATATATGGGGAGGTACTAGCTCCAACTCGGTTTTACAGAGAAAACAGCAGGAACTTCAAACCGGCACTAGGAAACAGACTGAGAAAGCAGAGAAAAAGTGTCTCCTGCAACCCGTTCCCTTGGTGCTAGATGAACGATCGTCTCTCCACTTGCTCAGTTCCGAGAGATAAGTGTGTGTGAAAGCCGTCCTTCACCTAGCTTGTTGGGAACACAAAGTTTCTTTTCAGTTGCAAACTCCATTCCATACATATTTATGGGGAGGTACTAGCTCCAACTCGGTTTTACAGAGAAAACTGCAGGAACTTCAACCGGCACTAGGAAACAGACTGAGAATGCAGAGAAAAACTCTCTCCTGCAACCCGTTCCCTTGGTGCTAGATGAACGAACGTCTCTCCACTTGCTCAGTTCTGAGAGATAAGTGTGTGTGAAAGCCGTCCTTCAACTAGCTTGTTGGGAACACAAAGTTTCTTTTCAGTTGCAAACTCCATTCCATACATATATATGGGGAGGTACTAGCTCCAACTCGGTTTGACAGTGAAAACTGCAGGAACTTGAAACCGGCAGTAGGAAACAGACTGAGAAAACAGAGCAAAAGTGTCTCCTGCAACCCGTTCCCTTGGTGCTAGATGAACGATCGTCTCTCCACATGCTTAGTTCTGAGAAATAAATGTGTGTGAAAGCCGTCCTTTACCTAGCTTGTTGGGAACACAAAGTTTCTTTTCAGTTGCAAACTCCACTCCATACATATATATGGGGAGGTACTAGCTCCAACTCGGTTTTACAGTGAAAACTGCAGGAACTTCAAACCGGCACTAGGAAACAGACTGAGAAAGCAGAGAAAAAGAGTCTCCTGCAACCGGTTCCCTTGGTGCTAGATGAACGAACGTCTCTCCACTTGCACATTTCTGAGAAATAAGTGTGTGTGAAAGCAGTCCTTCAACTTGATTGTTGGGAACACAAAGTTTCTTTTCAGTTGCAAACTCCATTCCATACATATATATGGGGAGGTACTAGCTCCAACTCGGTTTTACAGTGAAAACTGCAGGAACTTCAAACCGGCACTAGGAAACAGACTGAGAAAGCAGAGAAAAACTGTCTCCTGCAACCCGTTCCCTTAGTGCTAGATGAACGAACGTCTCTCCACTTGCTCAGTTCCGAGAGATAAGTGTGTGTGAAAACGGTCCTTCACCTAGGTTGTTGTGAACACAAAGTTTCTTTTCAGTTGCAAACTCCATTCCATACATATATATGGCGAGGTACTAGCTCCAACTCGGTTTTACAGAGAAAACTGCAGGAACTTCAATCCGGCACTAGGAAACAGTCTGAGAAAGCAGAGAAAAAGTGTCTCCTGCAACCCGTTCCCTTGGTGCTAGATGAACGAACGTCTCTCCACTTGCTCAGTTCTGAGAGATAAGTGTTTGTGAAAGCCGTCCTTCACCTAGCTTGTTGGGAACACAAAGTTTCTTTTCAGTTGCAAACTCCATTCCATACATATATATGGGGAGGTACTAGCTCCAACTCGGTTTGACAGTGAAATCTGCAGGAACTTCAAACCGGCTCTAGGAAACAGACTGAGAAAGCAGAGAAAAAGTGTCTCCTGCATCCCGTTCCCTTGGTGCTAGATGAACGATCGTCTCTCCATTTGCTCAGTTCTGAGAGATAAGTGTGTGTGAAAGCGGTCCTTCACCTAGCTTGTTGGGAACACAAAGTTTCTTTTCAGTTGCAAACTCCATTCCATACATATATATGGGGAGGTACTAGCTCCAACTCGGTTTTACAGTGAAAACTGCAGGAACTTCAAACCGGCACTAGGAAACAGACTGAGAAAGCAGGGAAAAACTGTCTCCTGCAACCCGTTCCCTTGGTGCTAGATGAACGAACGTCTCTCCACTTGCACATTTCTGAGAAATAAGTGTGTGTGAAAGCCGTCCTTCAACTTGCTTGTTGGGAACACAAAGTTTCTTTTCAGTTGCAAACTCCATTCCATACATATATATGGGGAGGTACTAGCTCCAACTCGGTTTTACAGAGAAAACTGCAGGAACTTCAAACCGGCACTAGGAAACAGACTGAGAAAGCAGAGAAAAAGTGTCTCCTGCAACCCGTTCCCTTGGTGCTAGATGAACGAACGTCTCTCCACTTGCTCAGTTCTGAGAGATAAGTGTGTGTGAAAACGGTCCTTCACCTAGGTTGTTGTGAACACAAAGTTTCTTTTCAGTTGCAAACTCCATTCCATACATATATATGGCGAGGTACTAGCTCCAACTCGGTTTTACAGAGAAAACTGCAGGAACTTCAATCCGGCACTAGGAAACAGTCTGAGAAAGCAGAGAAAAAGTGTCTCCTGCAACCCGTTCCCTTGGTGCTAGATGAACGAACGTCTCTCCACTTGCTCAGTTCTGAGAGATAAGTGTTTGTGAAAGCCGTCCTTCACCTAGCTTGTTGGGAACACAAAGTTTCTTTTCAGTTGCAAACTCCATTCCATACATATTTATGGGGAGGTACTAGCTCCAACTCGGTTTTACAGAGAAAACTGCAGGAACTTCAACCGGCACTAGGAAACAGACTGAGAATGCAGAGAAAAACTCTCTCCTGCAACCCGTTCCCTTGGTGCTAGATGAACGAACGTCTCTCCACTTGCTCAGTTCTGAGAGATAAGTGTGTGTGAAAGCCGTCCTTCAACTAGCTTGTTGGGAACACAAAGTTTCTTTTCAGTTGCAAACTCCATTCCATACATATATATGGGTAGGTACTAGCTCCAACTCGGTTTGACAGTGAAAACTGCAGGAACTTCAAACCGGCAGTAGGAAACAGACTGAGAAAACAGAGCAAAAGTGTCTCCTGCAACCCGTTCCCTTGGTGCTAGATGAACGATCGTCTCTCCACATGCTTAGTTCTGAGAAATAAATGTGTGTGAAAGCCGTCCTTTACCTAGCTTGTTGGGAACACAAAGTTTCTTTTCAGTTGCAAACTCCACTCCATACATATATATGGGGAGGTACTAGCTCCAACTCGGTTTTACAGTGAAAACTGCAGGAACTTCAAACTGGCACTAGGAAACAGACTGAGAAAGCAGAGAAAAAGAGTCTCCTGCAACCGGTTCCCTTGGTGCTAGATGAACGAACGTCTCTCCACTTGCACATTTCTGAGAAATAAGTGTGTGTGAAAGCCGTCCTTCAACTTGCTTGTTGGGAACACAAAGTTTCTTTTCAGTTGCAAACTCCATTCCATACATATATATGGGGAGGTACTAGCTCCAACTCGGTTTTACAGAGAAAACTGCAGGAACTTCAAACCGGCACTAGGAAACAGACTGAGAAAGCAGAGAAAAAGTGTCTCCTGCAACCCGTTCCCTTGGTGCTAGATGAACGAACGTCTCTGCACTTGCTCAGTTCTGAAAGATAAGTGTGTGTGAAAGCCGTCCTTCACCTAGCTTGTTGGGAACACAAAGTTTCTTTTCAGTTGCAAACTCCATTCCATACATATATATGGGGAGGTACTAGCTCCAACTCGGTTTTACAGTGAAAACTGCAGGAAATTCAAACCGGCACTAGGAAACAGACTGAGAAAGCAGAGAAAAACTGTCTCCTGCAACCCGTTCCCTTAGTGCTAGATGAACGAACGTCTCTCCACTTGCTCAGTTCTGAGAGATAAGTGTGTGTGAAAACGGTCCTTCACCTAGGTTGTTGTGAACACAAAGTTTCTTTTCAGTTGCAAACTCCATTCCATACATATATATGGCGAGGTACTAGCTCCAACTCGGTTTTACAGAGAAAACTGCAGGAACTTCAATCCGGCACTAGGAAACAGTCTGAGAAAGCAGAGAAAAAGTGTCTCCTGCAACCCGTTCCCTTGGTGCTAGATGAACGAACGTCTCTCCACTTGCTCAGTTCTGAGAGATAAGTGTTTGTGAAAGCCGTCCTTCACCTAGCTTGTTGGGAACACAAAGTTTCTTTTCAGTTGCAAACTCCATTCCATACATATATATGGGGAGGTACTAGCTCCAACTCGGTTTGACAGTGAAATCTGCAGGAACTTCAAACCGGCTCTAGGAAACAGACTGAGAAAGCAGAGAAAAAGTGTCTCCTGCATCCCGTTCCCTTGGTGCTAGATGAACGATCGTCTCTCCATTTGCTCAGTTCTGAGAGATAAGTGTGTGTGAAAGCGGTCCTTCACCTAGCTTGTTGGGAACACAAAGTTTCTTTTCAGTTGCAAACTCCATTCCATACATATATATGGGGAGGTACTAGCTCCAACTCGGTTTTACAGTGAAAACTGCAGGAACTTCAAACCGGCACTAGGAAACAGACTGAGAAAGCAGGGAAAAACTGTCTCCTGCAACCCGTTCCCTTGGTGCTAGATGAACGAACGTCTCTCCACTTGCACATTTCTGAGAAATAAGTGTGTGTGAAAGCCGTCCTTCAACTTGCTTGTTGGGAACACAAAGTTTCTTTTCAGTTGCAAACTCCATTCCATACATATATATGGGGAGGTACTAGCTCCAACTCGGTTTTACAGAGAAAACTGCAGGAACTTCAAACCGGCACTAGGAAACAGACTGAGAAAGCAGAGAAAAAGTGTCTCCTGCAACCCGTTCCCTTGGTGCTAGATGAACGAACGTCTCTCCACTTGCTCAGTTCTGAGAGATAAGTGTGTGTGAAAGCCGTCCTTCACCTAGCTTGTTGGGAACACAAAGTTTCTTTTCAGTTGCAAACTCGATTCCATACATATATATGGGGAGGTACTAGCTCCAACTCGGTTTGACAGTGAAAACTGCAGGAACTTCAAACCGGCAGTAGGAAACAGACTGAGAGAACAGAGCAAAAGTGTCTCCTGCAACCCGTTCCCTTGGTGCTAGATGAACGATCGTCTCTCCACATGCTTAATTCTGAGAGATAAATGTGTGTGAAAGCCGTCCTTCACCTATCTTGTTGGGAACACAAAGTTCTTTTCAGTTGCAAACTCCATTCCATACATATATATGGTTAGGTACTAGCTCCAACTCGGTTTTACAGTGAAAACTGCAGGAACTTCAAACCGGCACTAGGAAACAGACTGAGAAAGCAGAGAAAAAGTGTCTCCTGCACCGGTTCCCTTGGTGCTAGATGAACGAACGTCTCTCCACTTGCTCAGTTCCGAGAGATAAGTGTGTGTGAAAGCCGTCCTTCACCTAGCTTGTTGGGAACACAAAGTTTCTTTTCAGTTGCAAACTCCATTCCATACATATATATGGGGAGGTACTAGCTCCAAATCGGTTTTACAGAGAAAACTGCAGGAACTTCAACCGGCACTAGGAAACAGACTGAGAATGCAGAGAAAAACTCTCTCCTGCAACCCGTTCCCTTGGTGCTAGATGAACGAACGTCTCTCCACTTGCTCAGTTCTGAGAGATAAGTGTGTGTGAAAGCCGTCCTTCACCTAGCTTGTTGGGAACACAAAGTTTCTTTTCAGTTGCAAACTCCATTCCATACATATATATGGGGAGGTACTAGCTCCAACTCGGTTTGACAGTGAAAACTGCAGGAACTTCAAACCGGCAGTAGGAAACAGACTGAGAAAACAGAGCAAAAGTGTCTCCTGCAACCCGTTCCCTTGGTGCTAGATGAACGATCGTCTCTCCACATGCTTAGTTCTGAGAAATAAATGTGTGTGAAAGCCGTCCTTTACCTAGCTTGTTGGGAACACAAAGTTTCTTTTCAGTTGCAAATTCCACTCCATACATATATATGGGGAGGTACTAGCTCCAACTCGGTTTTACAGTGAAAACTGCAGGAACTTCAAACCGGCACTAGGAAACAGACTGAGAAAGCAGAGAAAAAGAGTCTCCTGCAACCGGTTCCCTTGGTGCTAGATGAACGAACGTCTCTCCACTTGCTCAGTTCTGAGACATAATTGTGTGTGAAAGCCGTCCTTCACCTAGCTTGTTGGGAACACAAAGTTTCTTTTCAGTTGCAAACTCCATTCCATACATATATATGGGGAGGTACCAGCTCCAACTCGGTTTTACAGAGAAAACTGCAGGAACTTCAAACCGGCACTAGGAAACAGACTGAGAAAGCAGAGAAAAAGTTTCTCCAGCAACCCGTTCCCTTGGTGCTAGATGAACGAACGTCTCTCCACTTGCTCAGTTCCGAGAGATAAGTGTGTGTGAAAGCCGTCCTTCACCTAGCTTGTTGGGAACACAAAGTTTCTTTTCAGTTGCAAACTCCATTCCATACATATATATGGGGAGGGACTAGCTCCAACTCGGTTTTACAGAGAAAACTGCAGGAACTTCAAACCGGCACTAGGAAACAGACTGAGAAAGCAGAGAAAAACTCTCTCCTGCAACCCGTTCCCTTGGTGCTAGATGAACGAACGTCTCTCCACTTGCACATTTCTGAGAAATAATGTGTGTGAAAGCCGTCCTTCAACTTGCTTGTTGGGAACACAAAGATTCTTTTCAGTTGCAAACTCCATTCCATACATATATATGGGGAGGTACTAGCTCCAACTCGGTTTTACAGAGAAAACTGCAGGAACTTCAAACCGGCACAGGGAAACAGACTGAGAAAGCAGAGAAAAAGTGTCTCCTGCAACCCGTTCCCTTGGTGCTAGATGAACGAACGTCTCTGCACTTGCTCAGTTCTGAAAGATAAGTGTGTGTGAAAGCCGTCCTTCACCTAGCTTGTTGGGAACACAAAGTTTCTTTTCAGTTGCAAACTCCATTCCATACATATATATGGGGAGGTACTAGCTCCAACTCGGTTTTACAGTGAAAACTGCAGGAACTTCAAACCGGCACTAGGAAACAGACTGAGAAAGCAGAGAAAAACTGTCTCCTGCAACCCGTTCCCTTAGTGCTAGATGAACGAACGTCTCTCCACTTGCTCAGTTCTGAGAGATAAGTGTGTGTGAAAACGGTCCTTCACCTAGGTTGTTGTGAACACAAAGTTTCTTTTCAGTTGCAAACTCCATTCCATACATATATATGGCGAGGTACTAGCTCCAACTCGGTTTTACAGAGAAAACTGCAGGAACTTCAATCCGGCACTAGGAAACAGTCTGAGAAAGCAGAGAAAAAGTGTCTCCTGCAACCCGTTCCCTTGGTGCTAGATGAACGAACGTCTCTCCACTTGCTCAGTTCTGAGAGATAAGTGTTTGTGAAAGCCGTCCTTCACCTAGCTTGTTGGGAACACAAAGTTTCTTTTCAGTTGCAAACTCCATTCCATACATATATATGGGGAGGTACTAGCTCCAACTCGGTTTGACAGTGAAATCTGCAGGAACTTCAAACCGGCTCTAGGAAACAGACTGAGAAAGCAGAGAAAAAGTGTCTCCTGCATCCCGTTCCCTTGGTGCTAGATGAACGATCGTCTCTCCATTTGCTCAGTTCTGAGAGATAAGTGTGTGTGAAAGCGGTCCTTCACCTAGCTTGTTGGGAACACAAAGTTTCTTTTCAGTTGCAAACTCCATTCCATACATATATATGGGGAGGTACTAGCTCCAACTCGGTTTTACAGTGAAAACTGCAGGAACTTCAAACCGGCACTAGGAAACAGACTGAGAAAGCAGGGAAAAACTGTCTCCTGCAACCCGTTCCCTTGGTGCTAGATGAACGAACGTCTCTCCACTTGCACATTTCTGAGAAATAAGTGTGTGTGAAAGCCGTCCTTCAACTTGCTTGTTGGGAACACAAAGTTTCTTTTCAGTTGCAAACTCCATTCCATACATATATATGGGGAGGTACTAGCTCCAACTCGGTTTTACAGAGAAAACTGCAGGAACTTCAAACCGGCACTAGGAAACAGACTGAGAAAGCAGAGAAAAAGTGTCTCCTGCAACCCGTTCCCTTGGTGCTAGATGAACGAACGTCTCTCCACTTGCTCAGTTCTGAGAGATAAGTGTGTGTGAAAGCCGTCCTTCACCTAGCTTGTTGGGAACACAAAGTTTCTTTTCAGTTGCAAACTCGATTCCATACATATATATGGGGAGGTACTAGCTCCAACTCGGTTTGACAGTGAAAACTGCAGGAACTTCAAACCGGCAGTAGGAAACAGACTGAGAGAACAGAGCAAAAGTGTCTCCTGCAACCCGTTCCCTTGGTGCTAGATGAACGATCGTCTCTCCACATGCTTAATTCTGAGAGATAAATGTGTGTGAAAGCCGTCCTTCACCTATCTTGTTGGGAACACAAAGTTCTTTTCAGTTGCAAACTCCATTCCATACATATATATGGTTAGGTACTAGCTCCAACTCGGTTTTACAGTGAAAACTGCAGGAACTTCAAACCGGCACTAGGAAACAGACTGAGAAAGCAGAGAAAAATTGTCTCCTGCACCGGTTCCCTTGGTGCTAGATGAACGAACGTCTCTCCACTTGCTCAGTTCCGAGAGATAAGTGTGTGTGAAAGCCGTCCTTCACCTAGCTTGTTGGGAACACAAAGTTTCTTTTCAGTTGCAAACTCCATTCCATACATATATATGGGGAGGTACTAGCTCCAAATCGGTTTTACAGAGAAAACTGCAGGAACTTCAACCGGCACTAGGAAACAGACTGAGAATGCAGAGAAAAACTCTCTCCTGCAACCCGTTCCCTTGGTGCTAGATGAACGAACGTCTCTCCACTTGCTCAGTTCTGAGAGATAAGTGTGTGTGAAAGCCGTCCTTCACCTAGCTTGTTGGGAACACAAAGTTTCTTTTCAGTTGCAAACTCCATTCCATACATATATATGGGGAGGTACTAGCTCCAACTCGGTTTGACAGTGAAAACTGCAGGAACTTCAAACCGGCAGTAGGAAACAGACTGAGAAAACAGAGCAAAAGTGTCTCCTGCAACCCGTTCCCTTGGTGCTAGATGAACGATCGTCTCTCCACATGCTTAGTTCTGAGAAATAAATGTGTGTGAAAGCCGTCCTTTACCTAGCTTGTTGGGAACACAAAGTTTCTTTTCAGTTGCAAATTCCACTCCATACATATATATGGGGAGGTACTAGCTCCAACTCGGTTTTACAGTGAAAACTGCAGGAACTTCAAACCGGCACTAGGAAACAGACTGAGAAAGCAGAGAAAAAGAGTCTCCTGCAACCGGTTCCCTTGGTGCTAGATGAACGAACGTCTCTCCACTTGCTCAGTTCTGAGACATAATTGTGTGTGAAAGCCGTCCTTCACCTAGCTTGTTGGGAACACAAAGTTTCTTTTCAGTTGCAAACTCCATTCCATACATATATATGGGGAGGTACCAGCTCCAACTCGGTTTTACAGAGAAAACTGCAGGAACTTCAAACCGGCACTAGGAAACAGACTGAGAAAGCAGAGAAAAAGTTTCTCCAGCAACCCGTTCCCTTGGTGCTAGATGAACGAACGTCTCTCCACTTGCTCAGTTCCGAGAGATAAGTGTGTGTGAAAGCCGTCCTTCACCTAGCTTGTTGGGAACACAAAGTTTCTTTTCAGTTGCAAACTCCATTCCATACATATATATGGGGAGGGACTAGCTCCAACTCGGTTTTACAGAGAAAACTGCAGGAACTTCAAACCGGCACTAGGAAACAGACTGAGAAAGCAGAGAAAAACTCTCTCCTGCAACCCGTTCCCTTGGTGCTAGATGAACGAACGTCTCTCCACTTGCACATTTCTGAGAAATAATGTGTGTGAAAGCCGTCCTTCAACTTGCTTGTTGGGAACACAAAGATTCTTTTCAGTTGCAAACTCCATTCCATACATATATATGGGGAGGTACTAGCTCCAACTCGGTTTTACAGAGAAAACTGCAGGAACTTCAAACCGGCACAGGGAAACAGACTGAGAAAGCAGAGAAAAAGTGTCTCCTGCAACCCGTTCCCTTGGTGCTAGATGAACGAACGTCTCTCTACTTGCTCAGTTCTGAGACATAATTGTGTGTGAAAGCCGTCCTTCACCTAGCTTGTTGGGAACACAAAGTTTCTTTTCAGTTGCAAACTCCATTCCATACATATATATGGGGAGGTACTAGCTCCAACTCGGTTTGACAGTGAAAACTGCAGGAACTTCAAACCGGCAGTAGGAAACAGACTGAGAAAACAGAGCAAAAGTGTCTCCGGCAACCCGTTCCCTTGGTGCTAGATGAACGATCGTCTCTCCACATGCTTAGTTCTGAGAAATAAATGTGTGTGAAAGCCGTCCTTTACCTAGCTTGTTGGGAACACAAAGTTTCTTTTCAGTTGCAAACTCCACTCCATACATATATATGGGGAGGTACTAGCTCCAACTCGGTTTTACAGTGAAAACTGCAGGAACTTCAAACCGGCACTAGGAAACAGACTGAGAAAGCAGAGAAAAAGAGTCTCCTGCAACCGGTTCCCTTGGTGCTAGATGAACGAACGTCTCTCCACTTGCACATTTCTGAGAAATAAGTGTGTGTGAAAGCCGTCCTTCAACTTGCTTGTTGGGAACACAAAGTTTCTTTTCAGTTGCAAACTCCATTCCATACATATATATGGGGAGGTACTAGCTCCAACTCGGTTTTACAGAGAAAACTGCAGGAACTTCAAACCGGCACTAGGAAACAGACTGAGAAAGCAGAGAAAAAGTGTCTCCTGCAACCCGTTCCCTTGGTGCTAGATGAACGAACGTCTCTCCACTTGCTAAGTTCTGAAAGATAAGTGTGTGTGAAAGCCGTCCTTCACCTAGCTTGTTGGGAACACAAAGTTTCTTTTCAGTTGCAAACTCCATTCCATACATATATATGGGGAGGTACTAGCTCCAACTCGGTTTTACAGTGAAAACTGCAGGAACTTCAAACCGGCACTAGGAAACAGACTGAGAAAGCAGAGAAAAAGTTTCTCCTGCATCCCGTTCCCTTAGTGCTAGATGAACGAACGTCTCTCCACTTGCTCAGTTCTGAGAGATAAGTGTGTGTGAAAACGGTCCTTCACCTAGGTTGTTGTGAACACAAAGTTTCTTTTCAGTTGCAAACTCCATTCCATACATATATATGGCGAGGTACTAGCTCCAACTCGGTTTTACAGAGAAAACTGCAGGAACTTCAATCCGGCACTAGGAAACAGACTGAGAAAGCAGAGAAAAAGTGTCTCCTGCAACCCGTTCCCTTGGTGCTAGATGAACGAACGTCTCTCCACTTGCTCAGTTCTGAGAGATAAGTGTTTGTGAAAGCCGTCCTTCACCTAGCTTGTTGGGAACACAAAGTTTCTTTTCAGTTGCAAACTCCATTCCATACATATATATGGGGAGGTACTAGCTCCAACTCGGTTTGACAGTGAAAACTGCAGGAACTTCAAACCGGCTCTAGGAAACAGACTGAGAAAGCAGAGAAAAAGTGTCTCCTGCAACCCGTTCCCTTGGTGCTAGATGAACGAACGTCTCTCCACTTGCTCAGTTCTGAGAGATAAGTGTGTGTGAAAGCCGTCCTTCACCTAGCTTGTTGGGAACACAAAGTTTCTTCTCAGTTGCAAACTCGATTCCATACATATATATGGGGAGGTACTTGCTCCAACTCGGTTTGACAGTGAAAACTGCAGGAACTTCAAACCGGCAGTAGGAAACAGACTGAGAGAACAGAGCAAAAGTGTCTCCTGCAACCCGTTCCCTTGGTGCTAGATGAACGATCGTCTCTCCACATGCTTAATTCTGAGAGATAAATGTGTGTGAAAGCCGTCCTTCACCTATCTTGTTGGGAACACAAAGTTCTTTTCAGTTGCAAACTCCATTCCATACATATATATGGTTAGGTACTAGCTCCAACTCGGTTTTACAGTGAAAACTGCAGGAACTTCAAACCGGCACTAGGAAACAGACTGAGAAAGCAGAGAAAAAGTGTCTCCTGCACCGGTTCCCTTGGTGCTAGATGAACGAACGTCTCTCCACTTGCTCAGTTCCGAGAGATAAGTGTGTGTGAAAGCCGTCCTTCACCTAGCTTGTTGGGAACACAAAGTTTCTTTTCAGTTGCAAACTCCATTCCATACATATATATGGGGAGGTACTAGCTCCAACTCGGTTTTACAGAGAAAACTGCAGGAACTTCAAACCGGCACTAGGAAACAGACTGAGAAAGCAGAGAAAAACTCTCTCCTGCAACCCGTTCCCTTGGTGCTAGATGAACGAACGTCTCTCCACTTGCACATTTCTGAGAAATAATGTGTGTGAAAGCCGTCCTTCAACTTGCTTGTTGGGAACACAAAGTTTCTTTTCAGTTGCAAACTCCATTCCATACATATATATGGGGAGGTACTAGCTCCAACTCGGTTTTACAGAGAAAACTGCAGGAACTTCAAACCGGCACTAGGAAACAGACTGAGAAAGCAGAGAAAAAGTGTCTACTGCAACCCGTTCCCTTGGTGCTAGATGAACGATCGTCTCTCCACTTGCTCAGTTCCGAGAGATAAGTGTGTGTGAAAGCCGTCCTTCACCTAGCTTGTTGGGAACACAAAGTTTCTTTTCAGTTGCAAACTCCATTCCATACATATATATGGGTAGGTACTAGCTCCAACTCGGTTTTACAGAGAAAACTGCAGGAACTTCAACCGGCACTAGGAAACAGACTGAGAATGCAGAGAAAAACTCTCCCCTGCAACCCGTTCCCTTGGTGCTAGATGAACGAACGTCTCTCCACTTGCTCAGTTCTGAGAGATAAGTGTGTGTGAAAGCCGTCCTTCACCTAGCTTGTTGGGAACACAAAGTTTCTTTTCAGTTGCAAACTCCATTCCATACATATATATGGGGAGGTACTAGCTCCAACTCGGTTTGACAGTGAAAACTGCAGGAACTTCAAACCGGCAGTAGGAAACAGACTGAGAAAACAGAGCAAAAGTGTCTCCTGCAACCCGTTCCCTTGGTGCTAGATGAACGATCGTCTCTCCACATGCTTAGTTCTGAGAAATAAATGTGTGTGAAAGCCGTCCTTTACCTAGCTTGTTGGGAACACAAAGTTTCTTTTCAGTTGCAAACTCCACTCCATACATATATATGGGGAGGTACTAGCTCCAACTCGGTTTTACAGTGAAAACTGCAGGAACTTCAAACCGGCACTAGGAAACAGACTGAGAAAGCAGAGAAAAAGAGTCTCCTGCAACCGGTTCCCTTGGTGCTAGATGAACGAACGTCTCTCCACTTGCTCAGTTCTGAGACATAATTGTGTGTGAAAGCCGTCCTTCACCTAGCTTGTTGGGAACACAAAGTTTCTTTTCAGTTGCAAACTCCATTCCATACATATATATGGGGAGGTACCAGCTCCAACTCGGTTTTACAGAGAAAACTGCAGGAACTTCAAACCTGCACTAGGAAACAGACTGAGAAAGCAGAGAAAAAGTTTCTCCAGCAACCCGTTCCCTTGGTGCTAGATGAACGAACGTCTCTCCACTTGCTCAGTTCTGAGAGATAAGTATGTGTGAAAGCCGTCCTTCACCTAGCTTCTTGGGAACACAAAGTTTCTTTTCAGTTGCAAACTCCATTCCATACATATATATGGGTAGGTACTAGCTCCAACTCGGTTTTACAGAGAAAACTGCAGGAACTTCAACCGGCACTAGGAAACAGACTGAGAATGCAGAGAAAAACTCTCCCCTGCAACCCGTTCCCTTGGTGCTAGATGAACGAACGTCTCTCCACTTGCTCAGTTCTGAGAGATAAGTGTGTGTGAAAGCCGTCCTTCACCTAGCTTGTTGGGAACACAAAGTTTCTTTTCAGTTGCAAACTCCATTCCATACATATATATGGGGAGGTACTAGCTCCAACTCGGTTTGACAGTGAAAACTGCAGGAACTTCAAACCGGCAGTAGGAAACAGACTGAGAAAACAGAACAAAAGTGTCTCCTGCAACCCGTTCCCTTGGTGCTAGATGAACGATCGTCTCTCCACATGCTTAGTTCTGAGAAATAAATGTGTGTGAAAGCCGTCCTTTACCTAGCTTGTTGGGAACACAAAGTTTCTTTTCAGTTGCAAACTCCACTCCATACATATATATGGGGAGGTACTAGCTCCAACTCGGTTTTACAGTGAAAACTGCAGGAACTTCAAACCGGCACTAGGAAACAGACTGAGAAAGCAGAGAAAAAGAGTCTCCTGCAACCGGTTCCCTTGGTGCTAGATGAACGAACGTCTCTCCACTTGCTCAGTTCTGAGACATAATTGTGTGTGAAAGCCGTCCTTCACCTAGCTTGTTGGGAACACAAAGTTTCTTTTCAGTTGCAAACTCCATTCCATACATATATATGGGGAGGTACCAGCTCCAACTCGGTTTTACAGAGAAAACTGCAGGAACTTCAAACCTGCACTAGGAAACAGACTGAGAAAGCAGAGAAAAAGTTTCTCCAGCAACCCGTTCCCTTGGTGCTAGATGAACGAACGTCTCTCCACTTGCTCAGTTCTGAGAGATAAGTATGTGTGAAAGCCGTCCTTCACCTAGCTTCTTGGGAACACAAAGTTTCTTTTCAGTTTCAAACTCCATTCCATACATATATAGGGGAGGGACTAGCTCCAACTCGGTTTTACAGTGAAAACTGCAGGAACTTCAAACCGGCACTAGGAAACAGACTGAGAAAGCAGAGAAAAAGTGTCTCCTGCAACCCGTTCCCTTGGTGCTAGATGAACGAACGTCTCTCCACTTGCTCAGTTCTGAGAGATAAGTGTGTGTGAAAGCCGTCCTTCACCTAGCTTGTTGGGAACACAAAGTTTCTTTTCAGTTGCAAACTCCATTCCATACATATATATGGGGAGGTACTAGCTCCAACACGGTTTGACAGTGAAAACTGCAGGAACTTCAAACCGGCACTAGGAAACAGACTGAGAAAGCAGAGAAAAAGTGTCTCCTGCAACACGTTTCCTTGGTGCTAGATGAACGAACGTCTCTCCACTTGCTCAGTTCTGAGAGATACGTGTGTGTGAAAGCCGTTCTTCACCTAGCTTGTTGGGAACACAAAGTTTCTTTTCAGTTGCAAACACCGTTCCATACATATATATGGGGAGGTACTAGCTCCAACTCGGTTTTACAGTGAAATCTGCAGGAACTTCTAACATGCTCTAGGAAACAGACTGAGAAAGCAGAGAAAAAGTGTCTCCTGCAACCCGTTCCATTGGTGCTAGATGAACGAACGTCTCTACACTTGCTCTGTTCTGAGAGATAAGTGTGTGTGAAAGCGGTCCTTCACCTAGCTTGTTGGGAACACAAAGTTTCTTTTCAGTTGCAAACTCCATTCCATACATATATATGGCGAGGTACTAGCTCCAACTCGGTTTTACAGAGAAAACTGCAGGAACTTCAATCCGGCACTAGGAAACAGACTGAGAAAGCAGAGAAAAAGTGCTCCTGCAACCCGTTCCCTTGGTGCTAGATGAACGAACGTCTCTCCACTTGCTCAGTTCTGAGAGATAAGTGTTTGTTAAAGCCGTCCTTCACCTAGCTTGTTGGGAACACAAAGTTTCTTTTCAGTTGCAAACTCCATTCCATACATATATATGGGGAGGTACTAGCTCCAACTCGGTTTGACAGTAAAATCTGCAGGAACTTCAAACCGGCTCTAGGAAACAGACTGAGAAAGCAGAGAAAAACTGTCTCCTGCAACCCGTTCCCTTGGTGCTAGATGAACGAACGTCTCTCCACTTGCACATTTCTGAGAAATAAGTGTGTGTGAAAGCCGTCCTTCAACTTGCTTGTTGGGAACACAAAGTTTCTTTTCAGTTGCAAACTCCATTCCATACATATATATGGGGAGGAACTAGCTCCAACTCGGTTTTACAGTGAAAACTGCAGGAACTTCAAACCGGCACTAGGAATCAGTCTGAGAAAGCAGAGAAAAAGTGTCCCTGCAACCCGTTCCCTTGGTGATAGATGAACGAACGTCTCTCCACTTGCTCAGTTCTGAGAGATAACTGTGTGTTAAAGCCGTCCTTCACCTAGCTTGTTGGGAACACAAAGTTTCTTTTCAGTTGCAATCTCCATTCCATACATATATATGGGGAGGTACTAGCTCCAACTCGATTTTACAGGGAAAACTGCAGGAACTTCAAACCGGCACTAGGAAACAGACTGAGAAAGCAGAGGAAAAGTGTCTCCTGCAACCCGTTCCCTTTGTGCTAGATGAACGATCGTCTCTCCACATGCTTAATTCTGAGAGAAAAATGTGTGTGAAAGCCGTCCTTCACCTATGTTGTTGGGAACACAAAGTTTCTTTTCAGTTGCAAACTCCACTCCATACATATATATGGGGAGGTACTAGCTCCAACTCGGTTTTACAGTGAAAACTGCAGGAACTTCAAACCGGCACTAGGAAACAGACTGAGAAAGCAGAGAAAAACTGTCTCCTGCAACCCGTTCCCTTGGTGCTAGATGAACGAACGTCTCTCCACTTGCACATTTCTGAGAAATATGTGTGTGTGAAAGCCGTCCTTCAACTTGCTTTTTGGGAACACAAAGTTTCTTTTCAGTTGCAAACTCCATTCCATACATATATATGGGGAGGTACTAGCTCCAACTCGGTTTTACAGAGAAAACAGCAGGAACTTCAAACCGGCACTAGGAAACAGACTGAGAAAGCAGAGAAAAAGTGTCTCCTGCAACCCGTTCCCTTGGTGCTAGATGAACGAACGTCTCTCCACTTGCTCAGTTCTGAGAGATAAGTGTGTGTGAAAGCCGTACTTCACCTAGCTTGTTGGGAACACAAAGTTTCTTTTCAGTTGCAAACTCCATTCCATACATATATATGGGGAGGTACTAGCTCCAACTCGGTTTGACAGTGAAAACTGCAGGAACTTCAAACCGGCAGTAGGAAACAGACTGAGAAAACAGAGCAAAAGTGTCTCCTGCAACCCGTTCCCTTGGTGCTAGATGAACGATCGTCTCTCCACATGCTTAGTTCTGAGAAATAAATGTGTGTGAAAGCCGTCCTTTACCTAGCTTGTTGGGAACACAAAGTTTCTTTTCAGTTGCAAACTCCACTCCATACATATATATGGGGAGGTACTAGCTCCAACTCGGTTTTACAGTGAAAACTGCAGGAACTTCAAACCGGCACTAGGAAACAGACTGAGAAAGCAGAGAAAAAGTGTCTCCTGCAACCGGTTCCCTTGGTGCTAGATGAACGAACGTCTCTCCACTTGCTCAGTTCTGAGAGATAAGTGTGTGTGAAAGCCGTCCTTCACCTAGCTTGTTGGGAACACAAAGTTTCTTTTCAGTTGCAAACTCCATTCCATACATATATATGGGGAGGTACCAGCTCCAACTCGGTTTTACAGAGAAAACTGCAGGAACTTCAAACCGGCACTAGGAAACAGACTGAGAAAGCAGAGATAAAGTTTCTCCAGCAACCCGTTCCCTTGGTGCTAGATGAACGAACGTCTCTCCACTTGCTCAGTTCTGAAAGCTAAGTATGTGTGAAAGCCGTCCTTCACCTAGCTTGTTGGGAACACAAAGTTTCTTTTCAGTTTCAAACTCCATTCCATACATATATAGGGGAGCTACTAGCTCCAACTCGGTTTTACAGTGAAAACTGCAGGAACTTCAAACCGGCACTAGGAAACAGACTGAGAAAGCAGAGAAAAAGTGTCTCCTGCAACCCGTTCCCTTGGTGCTAGATGAACGAACGTCTCTCCACTTGCTCAGTTCTGAGAGATAAGTGTGTGTGAAAGCCGTCCTTCAACTAGCTTGTTGGGAATACAAAGTTTCTTTTCAGTTGCAAACTCCATTCCATACATATATATGGGGAGGTACTTGCTCCAACTCGTTTTGACAGTGAAAACTGCAGGAACTTCAAACCGGCACTAGGAAACAGACTGAGAAAGCAGAGAAAAAGTGTCTCCTGCAACACGTTTCCTTGGTGCTAGATGAACGAACGTCTCTCCACTTGCTCAGTTCTGAGAGATACGTGTGTGTGAAAGCCGTCCTTCACCTAGCTTGTTGGGAACACAAAGTTTCTTTTCAGTTGCAAACACCGTTCTATACATATATATGGGGAGGTACTAGCTCCAACTCGGTTTTACAGTGAAATCTGCAGGAACATCTAACCGGCTCTAGGAAACAGACTGAGAAAGCAGAGAAAAAGTGTCTCCTGCAACCCGTTCCATTGGTGCTAGATGAACGAACGTCTCTCCACTTGCTCAGTTCTGAGAGATAAGTGTGTGTGAAAGCGGTCCTTCACCTAGCTTGTTGTGAACACAAAGTTTCTTTTTAGTTGCAAACTCCATTCCATACATATATATGGCGAGGTACTAGCTCCAACTCGGTTTTACAGAGAAAACTGCAGGAACTTCAATCCGGCACTAGGAAACAGACTGAGAAAGCAGAGAAAAAGTGTCTCCTGCAACCCGTTCCCTTGGTGCTAGATGAACGAACGTCTCTCCACTTGCTCAGTTCTGAGAGATAATTATGTGTGAAAGCCGTCCTTCACCTAGCTTGTTGGGAACACAAAGTTTCTTTTCAGTTGCAAACTCCATTCCATACATATATATGGGGAGGTACTAGCTCCAACTCGGTTTGACAGTGAAATCTGCAGGAACTTCAAACCGGCTCTAGGAAACAGACTGAGAAAGCAGAGAAAAAGTGTCTCCTGCAACCCGTTCCATAGGTGCTATATGATCGAACGTCTCTCCATTTGCTCAGTTCTGAGAGATAAGTGTGTGTGAAAGCGGTCCTTCACCTAGCTTGTTGGGAACACAAAGTTTCTTTTCAGTTGCAAACTCCATTCCATACATATATATGGGGAGGTACTAGCTCCAACTCGGTTTGACAGTGAAATCTGCAGGAACTTCAAACCGGCTCTAGGAAACAGACTGAGAAAGCAGAGAAAAAGTGTCTCCTGCAACCCGTTCCATAGGTGCTAGATGATGGAACGTCTCTCCATTTGCTCAGTTCTGAGAGATAGGTGTGTGTGAAAGCAGTCCTTCAACTAGCTTGTTGGGAACACAAAGTTTCTTTTCAGTTGCAAACTCCATTCCATACATATATATGGGGAGGTACCAGCTCCAACTCGGTTTTACAGAGAAAACTGCAGGAACTTCAAACCTGCACTAGGAAACAGACTGAGAAAGCAGAGAAAAAGTTTCTCCAGCAACCCGTTCCCTTGGTGCTAGATGAACGAACGTCTCTCCACTTGCTCAGTTCTGAGAGATAAGTATGTGTGAAAGCCGTCCTTCACCTAGCTTCTTGGGAACACAAAGTTTCTTTTCAGTTTCAAACTCCATTCCATACATATATAGGGGAGGGACTAGCTCCAACTCGGTTTTACAGTGAAAACTGCAGGAACTTCAAACCGGCACTAGGAAACAGACTGAGAAAGCAGAGAAAAAGTGTCTCCTGCAACCCGTTCCCTTGGTGCTAGATGAACGAACGTCTCTCCACTTGCTCAGTTCTGAGAGATAAGTGTGTGTGAAAGCCGTCCTTCACCTAGCTTGTTGGGAACACAAAGTTTCTTTTCAGTTGCAAACTCCATTCCATACATATATATGGGGAGGTACTAGCTCCAACACGGTTTGACAGTGAAAACTGCAGGAACTTCAAACCGGCACTAGGAAACAGACTGAGAAAGCAGAGAAAAAGTGTCTCCTGCAACACGTTTCCTTGGTGCTAGATGAACGAACGTCTCTCCACTTGCTCAGTTCTGAGAGATACGTGTGTGTGAAAGCCGTTCTTCACCTAGCTTGTTGGGAACACAAAGTTTCTTTTCAGTTGCAAACACCGTTCCATACATATATATGGGGAGGTACTAGCTCCAACTCGGTTTTACAGTGAAATCTGCAGGAACTTCTAACATGCTCTAGGAAACAGACTGAGAAAGCAGAGAAAAAGTGTCTCCTGCAACCCGTTCCATTGGTGCTAGATGAACGAACGTCTCTACACTTGCTCTGTTCTGAGAGATAAGTGTGTGTGAAAGCGGTCCTTCACCTAGCTTGTTGGGAACACAAAGTTTCTTTTCAGTTGCAAACTCCATTCCATACATATATATGGCGAGGTACTAGCTCCAACTCGGTTTTACAGAGAAAACTGCAGGAACTTCAATCCGGCACTAGGAAACAGACTGAGAAAGCAGAGAAAAAGTGCTCCTGCAACCCGTTCCCTTGGTGCTAGATGAACGAACGTCTCTCCACTTGCTCAGTTCTGAGAGATAAGTGTTTGTTAAAGCCGTCCTTCACCTAGCTTGTTGGGAACACAAAGTTTCTTTTCAGTTGCAAACTCCATTCCATACATATATATGGGGAGGTACTAGCTCCAACTCGGTTTGACAGTAAAATCTGCAGGAACTTCAAACCGGCTCTAGGAAACAGACTGAGAAAGCAGAGAAAAACTGTCTCCTGCAACCCGTTCCCTTGGTGCTAGATGAACGAACGTCTCTCCACTTGCACATTTCTGAGAAATAAGTGTGTGTGAAAGCCGTCCTTCAACTTGCTTGTTGGGAACACAAAGTTTCTTTTCAGTTGCAAACTCCATTCCATACATATATATGGGGAGGAACTAGCTCCAACTCGGTTTTACAGTGAAAACTGCAGGAACTTCAAACCGGCACTAGGAATCAGTCTGAGAAAGCAGAGAAAAAGTGTCCCGGCAACCCGTTCCCTTGGTGATAGATGAACGAACGTCTCTCCACTTGCTCAGTTCTGAGAGATAACTGTGTGTTAAAGCCGTCCTTCACCTAGCTTGTTGGGAACACAAAGTTTCTTTTCAGTTGCAATCTCCATTCCATACATATATATGGGGAGGTACTAGCTCCAACTCGATTTTACAGGGAAAACTGCAGGAACTTCAAACCGGCACTAGGAAACAGACTGAGAAAGCAGAGGAAAAGTGTCTCCTGCAACCCGTTCCCTTTGTGCTAGATGAACGATCGTCTCTCCACATGCTTAATTCTGAGAGAAAAATGTGTGTGAAAGCCGTCCTTCACCTATGTTGTTGGGAACACAAAGTTTCTTTTCAGTTGCAAACTCCACTCCATACATATATATGGGGAGGTACTAGCTCCAACTCGGTTTTACAGTGAAAACTGCAGGAACTTCAAACCGGCACTAGGAAACAGACTGAGAAAGCAGAGAAAAACTGTCTCCTGCAACCCGTTCCCTTGGTGCTAGATGAACGAACGTCTCTCCACTTGCACATTTCTGAGAAATATGTGTGTGTGAAAGCCGTCCTTCAACTTGCTTTTTGGGAACACAAAGTTTCTTTTCAGTTGCAAACTCCATTCCATACATATATATGGGGAGGTACTAGCTCCAACTCGGTTTTACAGAGAAAACAGCAGGAACTTCAAACCGGCACTAGGAAACAGACTGAGAAAGCAGAGAAAAAGTGTCTCCTGCAACCCGTTCCCTTGGTGCTAGATGAACGAACGTCTCTCCACTTGCTCAGTTCTGAGAGATAAGTGTGTGTGAAAGCCGTACTTCACCTAGCTTGTTGGGAACACAAAGTTTCTTTTCAGTTGCAAACTCCATTCCATACATATATATGGGGAGGTACTAGCTCCAACTCGGTTTGACAGTGAAAACTGCAGGAACTTCAAACCGGCAGTAGGAAACAGACTGAGAAAACAGAGCAAAAGTGTCTCCTGCAACCCGTTCCCTTGGTGCTAGATGAACGATCGTCTCTCCACATGCTTAGTTCTGAGAAATAAATGTGTGTGAAAGCCGTCCTTTACCTAGCTTGTTGGGAACACAAAGTTTCTTTTCAGTTGCAAACTCCACTCCATACATATATATGGGGAGGTACTAGCTCCAACTCGGTTTTACAGTGAAAACTGCAGGAACTTCAAACCGGCACTAGGAAACAGACTGAGAAAGCAGAGAAAAAGTGTCTCCTGCAACCGGTTCCCTTGGTGCTAGATGAACGAACGTCTCTCCACTTGCTCAGTTCTGAGAGATAAGTGTGTGTGAAAGCCGTCCTTCACCTAGCTTGTTGGGAACACAAAGTTTCTTTTCAGTTGCAAACTCCATTCCATACATATATATGGGGAGGTACCAGCTCCAACTCGGTTTTACAGAGAAAACTGCAGGAACTTCAAACCGGCACTAGGAAACAGACTGAGAAAGCAGAGATAAAGTTTCTCCAGCAACCCGTTCCCTTGGTGCTAGATGAACGAACGTCTCTCCACTTGCTCAGTTCTGAAAGCTAAGTATGTGTGAAAGCCGTCCTTCACCTAGCTTGTTGGGAACACAAAGTTTCTTTTCAGTTTCAAACTCCATTCCATACATATATAGGGGAGCTACTAGCTCCAACTCGGTTTTACAGTGAAAACTGCAGGAACTTCAAACCGGCACTAGGAAACAGACTGAGAAAGCAGAGAAAAAGTGTCTCCTGCAACCCGTTCCCTTGGTGCTAGATGAACGAACGTCTCTCCACTTGCTCAGTTCTGAGAGTTAAGTGTGTGTGAAAGCCGTCCTTCAACTAGCTTGTTGGGAATACAAAGTTTCTTTTCAGTTGCAAACTCCATTCCATACATATATATGGGGAGGTACTTGCTCCAACTCGTTTTGACAGTGAAAACTGCAGGAACTTCAAACCGGCACTAGGAAACAGACTGAGAAAGCAGAGAAAAAGTGTCTCCTGCAACACGTTTCCTTGGTGCTAGATGAACGAACGTCTCTCCACTTGCTCAGTTCTGAGAGATACGTGTGTGTGAAAGCCGTCCTTCACCTAGCTTGTTGGGAACACAAAGTTTCTTTTCAGTTGCAAACACCGTTCTATACATATATATGGGGAGGTACTAGCTCCAACTCGGTTTTACAGTGAAATCTGCAGGAACATCTAACCGGCTCTAGGAAACAGACTGAGAAAGCAGAGAAAAAGTGTCTCCTGCAACCCGTTCCATTGGTGCTAGATGAACGAACGTCTCTCCACTTGCTCAGTTCTGAGAGATAAGTGTGTGTGAAAGCGGTCCTTCACCTAGCTTGTTGTGAACACAAAGTTTCTTTTTAGTTGCAAACTCCATTCCATACATATATATGGCGAGGTACTAGCTCCAACTCGGTTTTACAGAGAAAACTGCAGGAACTTCAATCCGGCACTAGGAAACAGACTGAGAAAGCAGAGAAAAAGTGTCTCCTGCAACCCGTTCCCTTGGTGCTAGATGAACGAACGTCTCTCCACTTGCTCAGTTCTGAGAGATAATTATGTGTGAAAGCCGTCCTTCACCTAGCTTGTTGGGAACACAAAGTTTCTTTTCAGTTGCAAACTCCATTCCATACATATATATGGGGAGGTACTAGCTCCAACTCGGTTTGACAGTGAAATCTGCAGGAACTTCAAACCGGCTCTAGGAAACAGACTGAGAAAGCAGAGAAAAAGTGTCTCCTGCAACCCGTTCCATAGGTGCTATATGATCGAACGTCTCTCCATTTGCTCAGTTCTGAGAGATAAGTGTGTGTGAAAGCGGTCCTTCACCTAGCTTGTTGGGAACACAAAGTTTCTTTTCAGTTGCAAACTCCATTCCATACATATATATGGGGAGGTACTAGCTCCAACTCGGTTTGACAGTGAAATCTGCAGGAACTTCAAACCGGCTCTAGGAAACAGACTGAGAAAGCAGAGAAAAAGTGTCTCCTGCAACCCGTTCCATAGGTGCTAGATGATGGAACGTCTCTCCATTTGCTCAGTTCTGAGAGATAGGTGTGTGTGAAAGCAGTCCTTCAACTAGCTTGTTGGGAACACAAAGTTTCTTTTCAGTTGCAAACTCCATTCCATACATATACATGGGGAGGTACTAGCTCCAACTCGGTTTTACAGTGAAAACTGCAGGAACTTCAAACCGGCACTAGGAAACAGACTGAGAAAGCAGAGAAAAACTGTCTCCTGCAACCCGTTCCCTTGGTGCTAGATGAACGAACGTATCTCCACTTGCACATTTCTGAGAAATAAGTGTGTGTGAAAGCCGTCCTTCAACTTGCTTGTTGGGAACACAAAGTTTCTTTTCAGTTGCAAACTCCATTCCATACATATATATGGGGAGGTACTAGCTCCAACTCGGTTTTACAGAGAAAACTGCAGGAACTTCAAACCGGCACTAGGAAACAGACTGAGAAAGCAGAGAAAAAGTGTCTCCTGCAACCCGTTCCCTTGGTGCTAGATGAACGAACGTCTCTCCACTTGCTCAGTTCTGAGAGATAAGTGTGTGTGAAAGCCGTCCTTCACCTAGCTTGTTGGGAACACAAAGTTTCTTTTCAGTTGCAAACTCCATTCCATACATATATATGGGGAGGTACTAGCTCCAACTCGGTTTGACAGTGAAAACTGCAGGAACTTCAAACCGGCAGTAGGAAACAGACTGAGAAAACAGAGCAAAATTGTCTCCTGCAACCCGTTCCCTTGGTGCTAGATGAACGATCGTCTCTCCACTTGCTCAGTTCCGAGAGATAAGTGTGTGTGAAAGCCGTCCTTCACCTAGCTTGTTGGGAACACAAAGTTTCTTTTCAGTTGCAAACTCCATTCCATACATATATATGGGGAGGTACTAGCTCCAACTCGGTTTTACAGAGAAAACTGCAGAGACTTCAAACCGGCACTAGGAAACAGACTGAGAATGCAGAGAAAAACTCTCTCCTGCAACCCGTTCCCTTGGTGCTAGATGAACGAACGTCTCTCCACTTGCACATTTCTGAGAAATAAGTGTGTGTGAAAGCCGTCCTTCAACTTGCTTGTTGGGAACACAAAGTTTCTTTTCAGTTGCAAACTCCTTTCCATACATATATATGGGGAGGTACTAGCTCCAACTCGATTTTACAGAGAAAACTGCAGGAACTTCAAACCGGCACTAGGAAACAGACTGAGAAAGCAGAGAAAACGTGTCTCCTGCAACCCGTTCCCTTGGTGCTAGATGAACGAACGTCTCTCCACTTGCTCAGTTCTGAGAGATAAGAGTGTGTGAAAGCCGTCCTTCACCTAGCTTGTTGGGAACACAAAGTTTCTTTTCAGTTGCAAACTCCATTCCATACATATATATGGGGAGGTACTAGCTCCAACTCTGTTTGACAGTGAAAACTGCAGGAACTTCAAACCGGCAGTAGGAAACAGACTGAGAAAACAGAGCAAAAGTGTCTCCTGCAACCCGTTCCCTTGGTGCTAGATGAACGATCGTCTCTCCACATGCTTAATTCTGAGAGATAAATATGTGTGAAAGCCGTCCTTCACCTAGCTTGTTGGGAACACAAAGTTTCTTTTCAGTTGCAAATTCCACTCCATACATATATATGGGGAGGTACTAGCTCCAACTCGGTTGTACAGTGAAAACTGCAGGAACTTCAAACCGGCACTAGGAAACAGACTGAGAAAGCAGAGAAAAAGTGTCTCCTGCAACCGGTTCCCTTGGTGCTAGATGAACGAACGTCTCTCCACTTGCTCAGTTCTGAGAGATAAGTGTGTTTGAAAGGCGTCCTTCACCTAGCTTGTTGGGAACAAAAAGTTTCTTTTCAGTTGCAAACTCCATTCCATACATATATATGGGAGTGGTACTAGCTCCAACTCGGTTTTACAGAGAAAACTGCAGGAACTTCAAACCGGCACTAGGAAACAGGCTGAGAAAGCAGAGAAAAAGTGTCTCCTGCAACCCGTTCCCTTGGTGCTAGATGAACGAACGTCTCTCCACTTGCTCAGTTCTGAGAAATAAGTGTGTGTGAAAGCCGTCCTTCAACTTGCTTGTTGGGAACACAAAGTTTCTTTTCAGTTGCAAACTCCATTCCATACATATATATGGGGAGGTACTAGCTCCAACTCGGTTTTACAGAGAAAACTGCAGGAACTTCAAACCGGCAGTAGGAAACAGACTGAGAAAACAGAGCAAAAGTGTCTCCTGCAACCCGTTCCCTTGGTGCTAGATGAACGACCGTCTCTCCACATGCTGAATTCTGAGAGATAAATATGTGTGAAAGCCGTCCTTCACCTAGCTTGTTGGGAACACAAAGTTTCTTTTCAGTTGCAAATTCCACTCCATACATATATATGGGGAGGTACTAGCTCCAACTCGGTTTTACAGTGAAAACTGCAGGAACTTCAAACCGGCACTAGGAAACAGACTGAGAAAGCAGAGAAAAACTGTCTCCTGCAACCGGTTCCCTTGGTGCTAGATGAACGAACGTCTCTCCACTTGCTCAGTTCTGAGAGATAAGTGTGTGTGAAAGCCGTCCTTCACCTAGCTTGTTGGGAACACAAAGTTTCTTTTCAGTTGCAAACTCCATTCCATACATATATATGGGGAGGTACTAGCTCCAACTCGGTTTGACAGTGAAAACTGCAGGAACTTCAAACCGGCAGTAGGAAACAGACTGAGAAAACAGAGCAAAAGTGTCTCCTGCAACCCGTTCCCTTGGTGCTAGATGAACGATCGTCTCTCCACATGCTTAATTCTGAGAGATAAATATGTGTGAAAGCCGTCCTTCACCTAGCTTGTTGGGAACACAAAGTTTCTTTTCAGTTGCAAATTCCACTCCATACATATATATGGGGAGGTACTAGCTCCAACTCGGTTTTACAGTGAAAACTGCAGGAACTTCAAACCGGCACTAGGAAACAGACTGAGAAAGCAGAGGAAAAGTGTCTCCTGCAACCGGTTCCCTTGGTGCTAGATGAACGAACGTCTCTCCACTTGCTCAGTTCTGAGAGATACGTGTGTGTGAAAGCTGTCCTTCACCTAGCTTGTTGGGAACACAAAGTTTCTTTTCAGTTGCAAACTCCATTCCATACATATATATGGGGAGGTACCAGATCCAACTCGGTTTTACAGAGAAAACTGCAGGAACTTCAAACCGGCACTAGGAAACAGACTGAGAAAGCAGAGAAAAAGTTTCTCCAGCAACCCGTTCCCTTGGTGCTAGATGAACGAACGTCTCTCCACTTGCTAAGTTCTGAGAGATAAGTATGTGTGAAAGCCGTCCTTCACCTAGCTTGTTGGGAACACAAAGTTTCTTTTCAGTTTCAAACTCTATTCCATACATATATAGGGGAGGGACTAGCTCCAACTCGGTTTTACAGTGAAAACTGCAGGAACTTCAAACCGGCACTAGGAAACAGGCTGAGAAAGCAGAGAAAAAGTGTCTCCTGCAACCCGTTCCCTTGGTGCTAGATGAACGAACGTCTCTCCACTTGCTCAGTTCTGAGAGATAAGTGTGTGTGAAAGCCGTCCTTCACCTAGCTTGTTGGGAACACAAAGTTTCTTTTCAGTTGCAAACTCCATTCCATACATATATATGGGGAGGTACTAGCTCCAACTCGGTTTGACAGTGAAAACTGCAGGAACTTCAAACCGGCACTAGGAAACAGACTGAGAAAGCAGAGAAAAAGTGTCTCCTGCAACACGTTTCCTTGGTGCTAGATGAACGAACGTCTCTCCACTTGCTCAGTTCTGAGAGATACGTGTGTGTGAAAGCCGTTCTTCACCTAGCTTGTTGGGAACACAAAGTTTCTTTTCAGTTGCAAACACCGTTCCATACATATATATGGGGAGGTACTAGCTCCAACTCGGTTTTACAGTGAAATCTGCAGGAACTTCTAACCGGCTCTAGGAAACAGACTGAGAAAGCAGAGAAAAAGTTCTCCTGCAACCCGTTCCATTGGTGCTAGATGAACGAACGTCTCTCCACTTGCTCAGTTCTGAGAGATAAGTGTGTGTGAAAGCGGTCCTTCACCTAGCTTGTTGTGAACACAAAGTTTCTTTTTAGTTGCAAACTCCATTCCATACATATATATGGCGAGGTACTAGCTCCAACTCGGTTTTACAGAGAAAACTGCAGGAACTTCAATCCGGCACTAGGAAACAGACTGAGAAAGCAGAGAAAAAGTGTCTCCTGCAACCCGTTCCCTTGGTGCTAGATGAACGAACGTCTCTCCACTTGCTCAGTTCTGAGAGATAAGTGTTTGTGAAAGCCGTCCTTCACCTAGCTTGTTGGGAACACAAAGTTTCTTTTCAGTTGCAAACTCCATTCCATACATATATATGGGGAGGTACTAGCTCCAACTCGGTTTGACAGTGAAATCTGCAGGAACTTCAAACCGGCTCTAGGAAACAGACTGAGAAAGCAGAGAAAAAGTGTCTCCTGCAACCCGTTCCATAGGTGCTAGATGATCGAACGTCTCTCCATTTGCTCAGTTCTGAGAGATAAGTGTGTGTGAAAGCGGTCCTTCACCTAGCTTGTTGGGAACACAAAGTTTCTTTTCAGTTGCAAACTCCATTCCATACATATATATGGGGAGGTACTAGCTCCAACTCGGTTTGACAGTGAAATCTGCAGAAACTTCAAACCGGCTCTAGGAAACAGACTGAGAAAGCAGAGAAAAAGTGTCTCCTGCAACCCGTTCCATAGGTGCTAGATGATCGAAAGTCTCTCCATTTGCTCAGTTCTGAGAGATAAGTGTGTGTGAAAGCGGTCCTTCACCTAGCTTGTTGGGAACACAAAGTTTCTTTTCAGTTGCAAACTCCATTCCATACATATACATGGGGAGGTACTAGCTCCAACTCGGTTTTACAGTGAAAACTGCAGGAACTTCAAACCGGCACTAGGAAACAGACTGAGAAAGCAGAGAAAAACTGTCTCCTGCAACCCGTTCCCTTGGTGCTAGATGAACGAACGTCTCTCCACTTGCACATTTCTGAGAAATAAGTGTGTGTGAAAGCCGTCCTTCAACTTGCTTGTTGGGAACACAAAGTTTCTTTTCAGTTGCAAACTCCATTCCATACATATATATGGGGAGGTACTAGCTCCAACTCGGTTTTACAGAGGAAACTGCAGGAACTTCAAACCGGCACTAGGAAACAGACTGAGAAAGCAGAGAAAAAGTGTCTCCTGCAACCCGTTCCCTTGGTGCTAGATGAACGAACGTCTCTCCACTTGCTCAGTTCTGAGAGATAAGTGTGTGTGAAAGCCGTCCTTCACCTAGCTTGTTTGGAACACAAAGTTTCTTTTCAGTTGCAAACTCGATTCCATACATATATATGGGGAGGTACTTGCTCCAACTCGGTTTGACAGTGAAAACTGCAGGAACTTCAAACCGGCAGTAGGAAACAGACTGAGAGAACAGAGCAAAAGTGTCTCCTGCAACCCGTTCCCTTGGTGCTAGATGAACGATCGTCTCTCCACATGCTTAATTCTGAGAGATAAATGTGTGTGAAAGCCTTACTTCACCTATCTTGTTGGGAACACAAAGTTCTTTTCAGTTGCAAACTCCATTCCATACATATATATGGGGAGGTACTAGTTCCAATTCGGTTTTACAGAGAAAACTGCAGGAACTTCAAACCGGCACTAGGAAACAGACTGAGAAAGCAGAGAAAAAGTGTCTCCTGCAACCCGTTCCCTTGGTGCTAGATGAACGAACGTCTCTCCACTTGCTCAGTTCTGAGAGATAAGAGTGTGTGAAAGCCGTCCTTCACCTAGCTTGTTGGGAACACAAAGTTTCTTTTCAGTTGCAAACTCCATTCCATACATATATATGGGGAGGTACTAGCTCCAACTCGGTTTGACAGTGAAAACTGCAGGAACTTCAAACCGGCAGTAGGAAACAGACTGAGAAAACAGAGCAAAAGTGTCTCCTGCAACCCGTTCCCTTGATGCTAGATGAATGATCGTCTCTCCACATGCTTAATTCTGAGAGATAAATATGTGTGAAAGCCGTCCTTCACCTAGCTTGTTGGGAACACAAAGTTTCTTTTCAGTTGCAAACTCCATTCCATACATATATATGGGGAGGTACTAGCTCCAACTCGGTTTTACAGAGAAAACTGCAGGAACTTCAAACCGGCACTAGGAAACAGACTGAGAAAGCAGAGAAAAAGTGTCTCCTGCAACCCGTTCCCTTGGTGCTAGATGAACGAACGTCTCTCCACTTGCTCAGTTCTGAGAGATAAGTGTGTGTGAAAGCCGTCCTTCACCTAGCTTGTTTTGAACACAAAGTTTCTTTTCAGTTGCAAACTCGATTCCATACATATATATGGGGAGGTACTTGCTCCAACTCGGTTTGACAGTGAAAACTGCAGGAACTTCAAACCGGCAGTAGGAAACAGACTGAGAGAACAGAGCAAAAGTGTCTCCTGCAACCCGTTCCCTTGGTGCTAGATGAACGATCGTCTCTCCACATGCTTAATTCTGAGAGATAAATGTGTGTGAAAGCCTTACTTCACCTATCTTGTTGGGAACACAAAGTTCTTTTCAGTTGCAAACTCCATTCCATACATATATATGGGGAGGTACTAGCTCCAACTCGGTTTTACAGTGAAAACTGCAGGAACTTCAAACCGGCACTAGGAAACAGACTGAGAAAGCAGAGAAAAAGTGTCTCCTGCAACCGGTTCCCTTGGTGCTAGATGAACGAACGTCTCTCCACTTGCTCAGTTCCGAGAGATAAGTGTGTGTGAAAGCCGTCCTTCACCTAGCTTGTTGGGAACACAAAGTTTCTTTTCAGTTGCAAACTCCATTCCATACATATATATGGGGAGGTACTAGCTCCAACTCGGTTTGACAGTGAAAACTGCAGGAACTTCAAACCGGCAGTAGGAAACAGACTGAGAAAACAGAGCAAAAGTGTCTCCTGCAACCCGTTCCCTTGGTGCTAGATGAACGAACGTCTCTCCACTTGCTCATTTCTGAGAGATAAGTGTGTGTGAAAGCCGTCCTTCACCTAGCTTGTTGGGAACACAAAGTTTCTTTTCAGTTGCAAACTCCATTCCATACATATATATGGGGAGGTACTAGCTCCAACTCGGTTTTACAGAGAAAACTGCAGGAACTTCAAACCGGCACTAGGAAACAGACTGAGAATGCAGAGAAAAACTCTCTCCTGCAACCGGTTCCCTTGGTGCTAGATGAACGAACGTCTCTCCACTTGCACATTTCTGAGAAATAAGTGTGTGTGAAAGCCGTCCTTCAACTTGCTTGTTGGGAACACAAAGTTTCTTTTCAGTTGCAAACTCCTTTCCATACATATATATGGGGAGGTACTAGTTCCAACTCGGTTTTACAGAGAAAACTGCAGGAACTTCAAACCGGCACTAGGAAACAGACTGAGAAAGCAGAGAAAAAGTGTCTCCTGCAACCCGTTCCCTTGGTGCTAGATGAACGAACGTCTCTCCACTTGCTCAGTTCTGAGAGATAAGAGTGTGTGAAAGCCGTCCTTCACCTAGCTTGTTGGGAACACAAAGTTTCTTTTCAGTTGCAAACTCCATTCCATACATATATATGGGGAGGTACTAGCTCCAACTCGGTTTGACAGTGAAAACTGCAGGAACTTCAAACCGGCAGTAGGAAACAGACTGAGAAAACAGAGCAAAAGTGTCTCCTGCAACCCGTTCCCTTGATGCTAGATGAATGATCGTCTCTCCACATGCTTAATTCTGAGAGATAAATATGTGTGAAAGCCGTCCTTCACCTAGCTTGTTGGGAACACAAAGTTTCTTTTCAGTTGCAAATTCCAATCCATACATATATATGGGGAGGTACTAGCTCCAACTCGGTTTTACAGTGAAAACTGCAGGAACTTCAAACCGGCACTAGGAAGCAGACTGAGAAATCAGAGAAAAAGTGTCTCCTGCAACCGGTTCCCTTGGTGCTAGATGAACGAACGTCTCTCCACTTGCTAAGTTCTGAGAGATAAGTGTGTTTGAAAGCCGTCCTTCACCTAGCTTGTTGAGAACAAAAAGTTTCTTTTCAGTTGCAAACTCCATTCCATACATATATATGGGAGTGGTACTAGCTCCAACTCGGTTTTACAGAGAAAACTGCAGGAACTTCAAACCGGCACTAGGAAACAGACTGAGAAACAGAAAAAAAGTGTCTCCAGCAACCCGTTCCCTTGGTGCTAGATGAACAAACGTCTCTCCACTTGCTCAGTTCTGAGAGATAAGTGTGTGTGAAAGCCGTCCTTCACCTAGCTTGTTGGGAAAACAAAGTTTCTTTTCAAGTCAAACTCCATTCCATACTTATATAGGGGAGGGACTAGCTCCAACTCGGTTTTACAGTGAAAACTGCAGGAACTTCAAACCGGCACTAGGAAACAGACTGAGAAAGCAGAGAAAAACTCTCTCCTGCAACCCGTTCCATAGGTGCTAGATGATCGAACGTCTCTCCATTTGCTCAGTTCAGAGAGATAAGTGTGTGTGAAAGCGGTCCTTCACCTAGCTTGTTGGGAACACAAAGTTTCTTTTCAGTTGCAAACTCCATTCCATACATATATATGGGGAGGTACTAGCTCCAACTCGGTTTGACAGTGAAAACTGCAGGAACTTCAAACCGGCACTAGGAAACATACTGAGAAAGCAGAGAAAAAGTGTCTCCTGCAACCCTTTCCATTGGTGCTAGATGAACGAATGTCTCTCCACTTGCTCAGTTCTGAGAGATAAGTGTTTGTGAAAGCCGTCCTTCACCTAGCTTGTTGGGAACACAAAGTTTCTTTTCAGTTGCAAATTCCATTCCATACATATATATGGGGAGGTACAAGCTCCAACTCGGTTTGACAGTGAAATCTGCAGGAACTTCAAACCGGCTCAAGGAAACAGACTGAGAAAGCAGAGAAAAAGTGTCTCCTGCAACCCGTTCCATAGGTGCTAGATGATCGAACGTCTCTCCATTTGCTCAGTTCTGAGAGATAAGTGTGTGTGAAAGCCGTCCTTCACCTAGCTTGTTGGGAACACAAAGTTTCTTTTCAGTTGCAAACTCCATTCCATACATATATATGGGAAGGTACTAGCTCCAACTCGGTTTTACAGTGAAAACTGCAGGAACTTCAAACCGGCACTAGGAAACAGACTGAGAATGCAGAGAAAAACTGTCTTCTGCAACCCGTTCCCTTGGTGCTAGATGAACGAAAGTCTCTCCACTTGCAAATTTCTGAGAAATAAGTGTGTGAAAGCCGTCCTTCAACTTGCTTGTTGGGAACACAAAGTTTCTTTTCAGTTGCAAACTCCATTCCATACATATATATGGGGAGGTACTAGCTCCAACTCGTTTTTACAGAGAAAACTGCAGGAACTTCAAACCGGCACTAGGAAACAGACTGAGAAAGCAGAGAAAAAGTGTCTCCTGCAACCGGTTCCCTTGGTGCTAGATGAACGAACGTCTCTCCACTTGCTCAGTTCCGAGAGATAAGTGTGTGTGAAAGCCGTCCTTCACCTAGCTTGTTGGGAACACAAAGTTTCTTTTCAGTTGCAAATTCCATTCCATACATATATATGGGGAGGTACTAGCTCCAACTCGGTTTTACAGAGAAAACTGCAGGAACTTCAAATCGGCACTAGGAAACAGACTGAGAAAGCAGAGAAAAACTCTCTCCTGCAACCCGTTCCCTTGGTGCTAGATGAACGAACGTCTCTCCACTTGCACATTTCTGAGAAATAAGTGTGTGTGAAAGCCGTCCTTCAAATTGCTTGTTGGGAACACAAAGTTTCTTTTCAGTTTCAAACTCCATTCCATACATATATATGGGGAGGTACAAGCTCCAACTCGGTTTTACAGAGAAAACTGCAGGAACTTCAAACCGGCACTAGGAAACAGACTGAGAAAGCAGAGAAAAAGTGTCTCCTGCAACCCGTTCCCTTGGTGCTAGATGAACGAACGTCTCTCCACTTGCTCAGTTCTGAGAGATAAGTGTGTGTGAAAGCCGTCCTTCACCTAGCTTGTTGGGAACACAAAGTTTCTTTTCAGTTGCAAACTCCATTCCATACATATATATGGGGAGGTACTAGCTCCAACTCGGTTTGACAGTGAAAACTGCAGGAACTTCAAACCGGCAGTAGGAAACAGACTGAGAAAACAGAGCAAAAGTGTCTATTGCAACCCGTTCCCTTGGTGCTAGATGAACGATCGTCTCTCCACATGCTTAATTCTGAGTGATAAATGTGTGTGAAAGCCGTCCTTCACCTAGCTTGTTGGGAACACAAAGTTTCTTTTCAGTTGCAAACTCCACTCCATACATATATATGGGGAGGTACTAGCTCCAACTCGGTTTGACAGTGAAAACTGCAGGAACTTCAAACCGGCACTAGGAAACAGACTGAGAAAGCAGAGAAAAAGTGTCTCCTGCAACCGGTTCCCTTGGTGCTAGATGAACGAACGTCTCTCCAATTGCTCTGTTCCGAGAGATAAGTGTGTGTGAAAGCCGTCCTTCACCTAGCTTGTTGGGAACACAAAGTTTCTTTTCAGTTGCAAACTCCATTCCATACATATATATGGGGAGGTACTAGCTCCAACTCGGTTTTACAGAGAAAACTGCAGGAACTTCAAACCGGCACTAGGAAACAGACTGAGAAAGCAGAGAAAAACTCTCTCCTGAAACCCGTTCCCTTGGTGCTAGATGAACGAACGTCTCTCCACTTGCACATTTCTGAGAAATAAGTGTGTGTGAAAGCCGTCCTTCACCTAGCTTGTTGGGAACAAAAAGTTTCTTTTCAGTTGCAAACTCCATTCCATACATATATATGGGGAGGTACTAGCTCCAACTCGGTTTTACAGAGAAAACTGCAGGAACTTCAAACCGGCACTAGGAAACAGGCTGAGAAAGCAGAGAAAAAGTGTCTCCTGCAACCCGTTCCCTTGGTGCTAGATGAACGAACGTCTCTCCACTTGCTCAGTTCTGAGAGATAAGTGTGTGTGAAAGCCGTCCTTCACCTAGCTTGTTGGGAACACAAAGTTTCTTTTCAGTTGCAAACTCCACTGCATACATATATATGGGAAGGTACTAGCTCCAACTCGGTTTTACAGTGAAAACTGCAGGAACTTCAAACCGGCACTAGGAAACAGACTGAGAAAGCAGAGAAAAAGTGTCTCCTGCAACCCGTTCCCTTGGTGCTAGATGAAAGAACGTCTCTCCACTTGCTCAGTTCTGAGAGATAAGTGTGAGTGAAAGCCGTCCTTCACCTAGCTTGTTGGGAACAAAAAGTTTCTTTTCAGTTGCAAACTCCATTCCATACATATATATTGGGAGGTACTAGCTCCAACTCGGTTTTACAGAGAAAACTGCAGGAACTTCAAACCGGCACTAGGAAACAGACTGAGAAAGCAGAGAAAAAATGTCTCCAGCAACCCGTTCCCTTGGTGCTAGATGAACGAACATCTCTCCACTTGCTCAGTTCTGGGAGATAAGTGTGTGTGAAAGCCGTCCTTCACCTAGCTTGTTGGGAACACAAAGTTTCTTTTCTGTTTCAAACTCCATTCCATACATATATAGGGGAGGTACTAGCTCCAACTCGGTTTTACAGTGAAAACTGCAGGAACTTCAAACCGGCACTAGGAAACAGACTGAGAAAGCAGAGAAAAAGTGTCTCCTGCAACCCGTTCCCTTGGTGCTAGATGAACGAACGTCTCTCCACTTGCTCAGTTCTGAGAGATAAGTGTGTGTGAAAGCCGTCCTTCACCTAGCTTGTTGGGAACACAAAGTTTCTTTTCAGTTGCAAACTCCATTCCATACATATATATGGGGAGGTAGTAGCTCCAACTCGGTTTGTCAGTGAAAACTGCAGGAACTTCAAACCGGCACTAGGAAACAGACTGAGAAAGCAGAGAAAAAGTGTCTCCTGCAACACGTTCCCTTGGTGCTAGATGAACGAACGTCTCTCCACTTGCTCAGTTCTGAGAGATAAGTGTGTGTGAAAGCCGTCCTTCACCTAGCTTGTTGGGAACACAAAGTTTCTTTTCAGTTGCAACACCGTTCCATACATATATATGGGGTGGTACTAGCTCCAACTCGGTTTTACAGTGAAATCTGCAGGAACTTCTAACCGGCTCTAGGAAACAGACTGAGAAAGCAGAGAAAAAGTGTCTCCTGCAACCCGTTCCCTTGGTGCTAGATTAACGAACGTCTCTCCACTTGCACAGTTCTGAGAGATAAGTGTTTGTGAAAGCCGTACTTCACCTAGCTTGTTGGGAACACAAAGTTTCTTTTCAGTTGCAAACTCCATTCCATACATATATATGGGGAGGTACTAGCTCCAACTCGGTTTGACAGTGAAATCTGCAGGAACTTCAAACCGGCTCTAGGAAACAGACTGAGAAAGCAGAGAAAAAGTGTCTCCTGCAACCCGTTCCATAGGTGCTAGATGATCGAACGTCTCTCCATTTGCTCAGTTCAGTGAGATAAGTGTGTGTGAAAGCGGTCCTTCACCTAGCTTGTTGGGAACACAAAGTTTCTTTTCAGTTGCAAACTCCATTCCATACATATATATGGGGAGGTACTAGCTCCAACTCGGTTTTACAGAGAAAACTGCAGGAACTTCAAACCGGCACTAGGAAACAGACTGAGAAAGCAGAGAAAAAGTGTCTCCTGCAACCCGTTCCCTTGGTGCTAGATGAACGAACGTCTCTCCACTTGCTCAGTTCTGAGAGATAAGTGTGTGTGAAAGCCGTCCTTCACCTAGCTAGTTGGGAACATAAAGTTTCTTTTCAGTTGCAAAATCCATTCCATACATATATATGGGGAGGTACTAGCTCCAACTCGGTTTTACAGTGAAAACTGCAGGAACTTTATACCGGCACTAGGAAACAGACTAAGAAAGCAGAGAAAAACTGTCTCCTGCAAACCGTTCCCTTGGTGCTAGATGAACGAACGGCTTTACACCTGCAGAGTTCTGAGAAATAAGTGTGTGTTAAAGCCGTCCTTCACCTTGCTTGTTGGGAACACAAAGTGTCTTTTCAGTTGCAAACTCCATTCCATACATATATATGGGGAGGTACTAGCTCCAACTCGGTTTTACAGTGAAAACTGCAGGAACTTCAAACCGGCACTAGGAAACAGACTGAGAAAGCAGAGAAAAAGTGTCTCCTGCAACCCGTTCCCTTGGTGCTAGATGAACGAACGTCTCTCCACTTGCTCAGTTCTGAGAGATAAGTGTGTGTGAAAGCGGTCCTTCACCTAGCTTGTTGGGAACACAAACTGTCTTTTCAGTTGCAAACTCCATTCCATACATATATATGGGGAGGTACTAGCTCCAACTCGGTTTTACAGAGAAAACTGCAGGAACTTCAAACCGGCACTAGGAAACAGACTGAGAAAGCAGTGAAAAAGTGTCTCCTGCAACCCTTTCCCTTGGTGGTAGATGAACGAACGTCTCTCCACTTGCTCAATTCTGAGAGATAAGTGTGTGTGAAAGCCGTCCTTCACCTAGCTTGTTGGGAACACAATGTTTCTTTTCAGTTGCAAACTCCATTCCATACATATATATGGGGAGGTACTAGCTCCAACTCGGTTTGACAGTGAAAACTGCAGGAACTTCAAACCTGCACTAGGAAACAGACTGAGAAAGCAGAGAGAAAGTGTCTCCTGCAACACGTTCCCTTGGTGCTAGATGAACGAACATCTCTCCACTTGCTCAGTTCTGAGAGATAAGTGTGTGTGAAAGCCGTCCTTCACCTAGCTTGTTGGGAATACAAAATTTCTTTTCAGTTGCAAACACCATTCCATACATATATATGGGGAGGTACTAGCTCCAACTCGGTTTTACAGTGAAATCTGCAGGAACTTCTAACCGGCTCTAGGAAACAGACTGAGAAAGCAGAGAAAAAGTGTCTCCTGCAATCCGTTCCATTGGTGCTAGATGAACGAACGTCTCTCCACTTGCTCAGTTCTGAGAGATAAGTGTGTGTGAATGCGGTCCTTCACCTAGCTTGTTGGGAACACAAAGTTTCTTTTCAGTTGCAAACTCCATTCCATACATATATATGGGGAGTTACTAGCTCCATCACGGTTTTACAGTGAAAACTATAGGAACTTCAAACCGGCACTAGGAAACAGACTGAGAAAGCAGAGGAAAAGTGTCTCCTGCAACCCGTTCCCTTAGTGCTAGATGAACGATCGTCTCTCCACATGCTTAATTCTGAGAGATAAATGTGTGTGAAAGCCGTCCTTCACCTAGGTTGTTGGGAACACAAAGTTTCTTTTCAGTTGCAAACTCCACTCCTTACATATATATGGGGAGGTACTAGCTCCAACTCGGTTTTACAGTGAAAACTGCAGGAACTTCAAACCGGCACTAGGAAACAGACTGAGAAAGCAGAGAAAAACTGTCTCCTGCAACCCGTTCCCTTGGTGCTAGATGAACGAACGTCTCTCCACTTGCTCAGTTCTGAGAGATAAGTGTGTGTGAAAGCGGTCCTTCACCTAGCTTGTTGGGAACACAAAGTGTCTTTTCAGTTGCAAACTCCATTCCATACATATATATGGGGAGGTACTAGCTACAACTCGGTTTTACAGAGAAAACTGCAGGAACTTCAAACCGGCACTAGGAAACAGACTGAGAAAGCAGAGAAAAAGTGTCTCCTGCAACCCGTTCCCTTGGTGCTAGATGAACGAACGTCTCTCCACTTGCTCAGTTCTGAGAGATAAGTGTGTGTGAAAGCCGTCCTTCACCTAGCTTGTTGGGAACACAAAGTTTCTTTTCAGTTGCAAACTCCATTCCATACATATATATGGGGAGGTACTAGCTCCAACTCGGTTTGACAGTGAAAACTGCAGGAACTTCAAACCGGCACTAGGAAACAGACTGAGAAAGCAAAGAAAAAGTGTTTCCTGCAACCCGTTCCCTTGGTGCTAGATGAACGAACGTCTCTCCACTTGCTCAGTTCTGAGAGATAAGTGTGTGTGAAAGCCGTCCTTCACCTAGCTTGTTGGGAATACAAAGTTTCTTTTCAGTTGCAAACACCATTCCATACATATATATGGGGAGGTACTAGCTCCAACATGGTTTTACAGTGAAATCTGCAGGAACTTCTAACCGGCTCTAGGAAACAGACTGAGAAAGCAGAGAAAAAGTGTCTCCTGCAACCCGTTCCATTGGTGCTAGATGAACGAACGTCTCTTCACTTGCTCAGTTCTGAGAGATAAGTGTGTGTGAAAGCGGTCCTTCACCTAGCTTGTTGGGAACACAAAGTTTCTTTTCAGTTGCAAACTCCATTCCATACATATATATGGGGAGGTACTAGCTCCAACTCGGTTTGACATTGAAATTTGCAGGAACTTCAAACCGGCTCTAGGAAACAGACTGAGAAAGCAGAGAAAAAGTATCTCCTGCAACCCGTTCCATTGGTGCTAGATGAACGAACGTCTCTCCACTTGCTCAGTTCTGAGAGATAAGTGTGTGTGAAAGCAGTCTTTCACCTACCTTGATGGGAAAACAAAGTTTCTTTTCAGTTGCAAACTCCATTCCATACATATATATGGGGAGGTACTGGCTCCAACTCGGTTTTACAGTGAAAACTGCAGGAACCTTAAACCGGCACTAGGAAACAGACTGAGAATGCAGAGAAAAAGTGTCTCCTGCAACCCGTTCCCTTCTTGCTGGATGAACGAACGTCTATCCACTTGCTCATTTCTTAGAGATAAGTGTGTGTGAAAGCAGTCTTTCACCTACCTTGTTGGGAAAACAAAGTTTCTTTTCAGTTGCAAACTCCATTCCATACATATGTATGGGGAGGTACTAGCTCCAACTCGGTTTGACGGTGAAAACTGCAGGAACTTCAAACCGGCACTAGGAAACAGACTGAGAAAGCAGAGAAAAAGTGTCACCTGCAACCCGTTCCCTTGGTGCTAGATGAACGAACGTCTCTCCACTTGCTCATTTCTGAGAGATAAGTGTGTGTGAAAGCCGTCCTTCACCTAGCTTGTTGGGAACACAAAGTTTCTTTTCAGTTGCAAACTCCATTCCATACCTATATATGGGGAGGTACTAGCTCCAACTCGTTTTGACAGTGAAAACTGCAGGAACTTCAAACCGGCACTAGGAAACAGATTGAGAAAGCAGAGAAAAAGTGTCTCCTGCAACACGTTCCCTTGGTGCTAGATGAACGAACTTCTCTCCACTTGCTTAGTTCCGAGAGATAAGTGTGTGTGAAAGCCGTCATTCACCTAGCTAGTTGGGAAAACAAAGTTTCTTTTGAGTTGCAAACTCCATTCCATACATATATATGGGGAGGTACTAGCTCCAACTCGGTTTTACAGTGAAAAATTCAGGAACTTCAAACCGGCATAAGGAAACAGGCTGAGAAAGCAGAGAAATAGTGTCTCCTGCAACACGTTCCCTTGGTGCTAGATGAACGAACGTCTCTCCACTTGCTCAGTTCTGAGAGATAAGTGTGTGTGAAAGCCGTCCTTCACCTAGCTTGTTGGGAACACAAAGATTCTTTTCAGTTGCAAACACCATTCCATACATATATATGGGGAGGTACTAGCTCCAACTCGGTTTGACAGTGAAAACTGCAGGAACTTCAAACCGGCAGTAGGAAACAGACTGAGAAAGCAGAGAAAAAGTGTCTCATGCAACCGGTTCCCTTGGTGCTAGATGAATGAACGTCTCTCCACTTGCTCAGTTCTGAGAGTTAATTGTGTGTGAAAGCCGTCCTTCACCTAGCTTGTTGGGAACACAAAGTTTCTTTTCAGTTGCAAACTCCATTCCATACATATATATGGGTAGGTACTAGCTCCAACTCGGTTTTACAGTGAAAACTGCAGGAAATTTAAACCGGCACTAGGAAACAGACTGAGAAAGCAGAGAAAAATTGTCTCCTGCAACCCGTTCCCTTGGTGCTTGATGAACGAACGTCTCTCCACTTGCACAGTTCTGGGAAATAAGTGTGTGTGAAAGCCGTCCTTCACCTTGCTTGTTGGGAACACAAAGTTTCTTTTCAGTTGCAAACTCCAATCCATACATATATATGGGGAGGTACTAGCTCCAACTCGGTTTTACAGAGAAAACTGCAGGAACTTCAAACCGGCACTAGGAAACAGACTGAGAAAGCAGAGAAAATGTGTCTCCTGCAACCCGTTCCCTTGGTGCTAGATGAACGAACGTCTCTCCACTTGCTCAGTTCTGAGAGATAAGTGTGTGTGAAAGCCGTCCTTCACCTAGCTTGTTGGGAACACAAAGTTTCTTTTCAGTTGCAAACTCCATTCCATACATATATAGGGGAGGTACTAGCTCCAACTCGGTTTTACAGTGAAAACTGCAGGAACTTCAAAACGGCACTAGGAAACAGACTGAGAAAGCAGAGAAAAAGTGTCTCCTGGAAACCGTTCCCTTGGTGCTAGTTGAACGAACGTCTCACCACTTGCTCAGTACTGAGAGATAAGTGTGTGTGAAAGCCGACCTACACCTAACTTGTTGGGAACACAAAGTTTCTTTTCAGTTGCAAACTCTATTCCATACATATATATGGGGAGGTACAAGCTCCAACTCAGGTTAACAGTGAAAACTGCAGGAACTTCAAACCGGCACTAGGAAACAGACTGAGAAAGCAGAGAAATAGTTTCTCCTGCAACCTTTTCCATTGGTGCTAGATGAACGAAAGTCTCTCCACTTGCTCAGTTCTGAGAGATAAGTGTGTGTGAAAGCGTTCCTTCACCTAGCTTGTTGGGAACACAAAGTTTCTTTTCAGTTGCAAACTCCATTCCATACATATATATGGGGAGGTACTAGCTCCAACTCGGTTTGACATTGAAATTTGCAGGAACTTCAAACCGGCTCTAGGAAACAGACTGAGAAAGCAGAGAAAAAGTATCTCCTGCAACCCGTTCCATTGGTGCTAGATGAACGAACGTCTCTCCACTTGCTCAGTTCTGAGAGATAAGTGTGTGTGAAAGCAGTCTTTCACCTACCTTGATGGGAAAACAAAGTTTCTTTTCAGTTGCAAACTCCATTCCATACATATATATGGGGAGGTACTGGCTCCAACTCGGTTTTACAGTGAAAACTGCAGGAACCTTAAACCGGCACTAGGAAACAGACTGAGAATGCAGAGAAAAAGTGTCTCCTGCAACCCGTTCCCTTCTTGCTGGATGAACGAACGTCTATCCACTTGCTCATTTCTTAGAGATAAGTGTGTGTGAAAGCAGTCTTTCACCTACCTTGTTGGGAAAACAAAGTTTCTTTTCAGTTGCAAACTCCATTCCATACATATGTATGGGGAGGTACTAGCTCCAACTCGGTTTGACGGTGAAAACTGCAGGAACTTCAAACCGGCACTAGGAAACAGACTGAGAAAGCAGAGAAAAAGTGTCACCTGCAACCCGTTCCCTTGGTGCTAGATGAACGAACGTCTCTCCACTTGCTCATTTCTGAGAGATAAGTGTGTGTGAAAGCCGTCCTTCACCTAGCTTGTTGGGAACACAAAGTTTCTTTTCAGTTGCAAACTCCATTCCATACCTATATATGGGGAGGTACTAGCTCCAACTCGTTTTGACAGTGAAAACTGCAGGAACTTCAAACCGGCACTAGGAAACAGATTGAGAAAGCAGAGAAAAAGTGTCTCCTGCAACACGTTCCCTTGGTGCTAGATGAACGAACTTCTCTCCACTTGCTTAGTTCCGAGAGATAAGTGTGTGTGAAAGCCGTCATTCACCTAGCTAGTTGGGAAAACAAAGTTTCTTTTGAGTTGCAAACTCCATTCCATACATATATATGGGGAGGTACTAGCTCCAACTCGGTTTTACAGTGAAAAATTCAGGAACTTCAAACCGGCATAAGGAAACAGGCTGAGAAAGCAGAGAAATAGTGTCTCCTGCAACACGTTCCCTTGGTGTTAGATGAACGAACGTCTCTCCACTTGCTCAGTTCTGAGAGATAAGTGTGTGTGAAAGCCGTCCTTCACCTAGCTTGTTGGGAACACAAAGATTCTTTTCAGTTGCAAACACCATTCCATACATATATAAGGGGAGGTACTAGCTCCAACTCGGTTTGACAGTGAAAACTGCAGGAACTTCAAACCGGCAGTAGGAAACAGACTGAGAAAGCAGAGAAAAAGTGTCTCATGCAACCGGTTCCCTTGGTGCTAGATGAATGAACGTCTCTCCACTTGCTCAGTTCTGAGAGTTAATTGTGTGTGAAAGCCGTCCTTCACCTAGCTTGTTGGGAACACAAAGTTTCTTTTCAGTTGCAAACTCCATTCCATACATATATATGGGTAGGTACTAGCTCCAACTCGGTTTTACAGTGAAAACTGCAGGAAATTTAAACCGGCACTAGGAAACAGACTGAGAAAGCAGAGAAAAATTGTCTCCTGCAACCCGTTCCCTTGGTGCTTGATGAACGAACGTCTCTCCACTTGCACAGTTCTGGGAAATAAGTGTGTGTGAAAGCCGTCCTTCACCTTGCTTGTTGGGAACACAAAGTTTCTTTTCAGTTGCAAACTCCAATCCATACATATATATGGGGAGGTACTAGCTCCAACTCGGTTTTACAGAGAAAACTGCAGGAACTTCAAACCGGCACTAGGAAACAGACTGAGAAAGCAGAGAAAATGTGTCTCCTGCAACCCGTTCCCTTGGTGCTAGATGAACGAACGTCTCTCCACTTGCTCAGTTCTGAGAGATAAGTGTGTGTGAAAGCCGTCCTTCACCTAGCTTGTTGGGAACAAAAAGTTTCTTTTCAGTTGCAAACTCCATTCCATACATATATAGGGGAGGTACTAGCTCCAACTCGGTTTTACAGTGAAAACTGCAGGAACTTCAAAACGGCACTAGGAAACAGACTGAGAAAGCAGAGAAAAAGTGTCTCCTGCAAACCGTTCCCTTGGTGCTAGTTGAACGAACGTCTCACCACTTGCTCAGTACTGAGAGATAAGTGTGTGTGAAAGCCGACCTACACCTAACTTGTTGGGAACACAAAGTTTCTTTTCAGTTGCAAACTCTATTCCATACATATATATGGGGAGGTACAAGCTCCAACTCAGGTTAACAGTGAAAACTGCAGGAACTTCAAACCGGCACTAGGAAACAGACTGAGAAAGCAGAGAAATAGTTTCTCCTGCAACCTTTTCCATTGGTGCTAGATGAACGAAAGTCTCTCCACTTGCTCAGTTCTGAGAGATAAGTGTGTGTGAAAGCGTTCCTTCACCTAGCTTGTTGGGAACACAAAGTTTCTTTTCAGTTGCAAACTCCATTCCATACATATATATGGGGAGGTACTAGCTCCAACTCGGTTTGACAGTGAAAACTGCAGGAAATTCAAACCGTCACTAGGAAACAGACTGAGAAAGCAGAGAAAAAGTGTCTCCTGCAACACGTTCCATTGGTGCTAGATGAACGAACGTCTCTCCACTTGCTCAGTTCTGAGAGATATGTGTGTGTTAAAGCCGTCCTTCACCTAGCTTGTTGGGAACACAAAGTTACTTTTCAGTTGCAAATTCCATTCCATACATATATATGGGGAGGAACTAGCTCCAACTCGGTTTTACAGAGAAAACTGCAGGAACTTCAAACCGGCACTAGGAAACAGACTGAGAAAGCAGAGAAAAAGTGTCTCCTGCAACCCGTTCCCTTGGTGCTAGATGAACGAACGTCTCTCCACTTGCTCAGTTCTGAGAGTTAAGTGTGTGTGAAAGCCGTCCTTCACCTTGCTTGTTGGGAACACAAAGTTTCTTTTCAGTTGCAAACTCCATTCCATACATATATATGGGGAGGTACTAGCTCCAACTCGGTTTTACAGAGAAAACTGCAGGAACTTCAAACCGGCACTAGGAAACAGACTGAGAAAGCAGAGAAAAAGTGTCTCCTGCAACCCGTTCCCTTGGTGCTAGATGAACGAACGTCTCTCCACTTGCACAGTTCTGAGAAATAAGTGTGTGTGAAAGCCGTCCTTCACCTTGCTTGTTGGGAACACAAAGTTTCTTTTCAGTTGCAAACTCCATTCCATACATATATATGGGGAGGTACTAGCTCCAACTCGGTTTTACAGAGAAAACTGCAGGAACTTCAAACCGGCACTAGGAAACAGACTGAGAAAGCAGAGAAAAAGTGTCTCCTGCAACCCGTTCCCTTGGTGCTAGATGAACGAACGTCTCTCCACTTGCTCAGTTCTGAGAGATAAGTGTGTGTGAAAGCCGTCCTTCACCTAGCTTGTTGGGAACACAAAGTTTCTTTTCAGTTGCTAACTCCATTCCATACATATATATGGGGAGGTACTAGCTCCAACTCTGTTTGACAGTGAAAACTGCAGGAACATCAAACCGGCACTAGGAAACAGGCTGAGAAAGCAGAGAAAAAGTGTCTCCTGCAACCCGTTCCCTTGGTGCTAGATGAACGAACGTCTCTCCACTTGCTCAGTTCTGAGAGATAAGTCTGTGTGAAAGCCGTCCTTCAACTAGCTTGTTGGGAACACAAAGTTTCTTTTCAGTTGCAAACTCCATTCCATACATATATATGGGGAGTTAGTAGCTCCAACTCGGTTTTACAGTGAAAACTGCAGGAACTTCAAACCGGCACTAGGAAACAGACTGAGAAATCAGAGAAAAAGTGGCTCCTGCAACCCGTTCCCTTGGTGCTAGATGAACGAACGTCTCTCCACTTGCTCAGTTCTGAGAGATAAGAGTGTGTGAAAGCCGTCCTTCACCTAGCTTGTTGGGAACACAAAGTTTCTTTTCAGTTGCAAACTCCATTCCATACATATATATGGGTAGGTACAAGCTCCTACACGGTTTGACAGTGAAAACTGCAGGAACTTCAAACCGGCACTAGGAAACAGACTGAGATAGCAGAGAAAAAGTGTCTCCTGCAACCCGTTCCCTTGGTGCTAGATGAACTAACGTCTCTCCACTTGCTCAGTTCTGAGAGATAAGTGTGTGTGAAAGCCGTCCTTCACCTAGCTTTTTGGGAACACAAAGTTTCTTTTCAGTTGCAAACTCCATTCCATACATATATATGGGGAGGTACTAGCTCCAACTCGGTTTGACAGTGAAAAATGCAGGAACTTCAAACCGGCACTAGGAAACAGAATGAGAAAGCAGAGAAAAAGTGTCTCCTGCAACCCGTTCCCTTGGTGCTAGATGAACGAACGTCTCTCCACTTGCTCTGTTCTGAGAGATAAGTGTGTGTGAAAGCCGTCCTTCACCTAGCTTGTTTGGAACACAAAGTTTCTTTTCAGTTGCAAACTCCATTCCATACATATATATGGGGAGTTACTAGCTCCAAATCGGTTTTACAGTGAAAACTGCAGGAACTTCAAACCGGCACTAGGAATCAGTCTGAGAAAGCAGAGAAAAAGTGTCTCCTGCAACCCGTTCCCTTGGTGCTAGATGAACGAACGTCTCTCCACTTGCACAGTTCTGAGAGATAAGTGTGTGTGAAAGCCTTCCTTCACCTTGCTTGTTGGGAACACAAAGTTTCTTTTCAGTTGCAAACACCATTCCATACATATGTATGGGGAGGAACTAGCTTCAACCCGATTTTACAGGGAAAACTGCAGGATCTTCAAACCGGCACTAGGAAACAGACTGAGAAAGCAGAGAAAAAGTGTCTCCTGCAACCCGTTCCCTTGGTGCTAGATGAACGATCGTCTCTCCACATGCTTAATTCTGAGAGATAAATGTGTGTGAAAGCCGTCCTTCACCTAGGTTGTTGGGAACACAAAGTTTCTTTTCAGTTGCAAACTCCAATCCATACATATATATGGGGAGGTACTAGCTCCAACTCGGTTTTACAGTGAAAACTGCAGGAACTTCAAACCGGCACTAGGAAACAGACTGAGAAAGCAGAGAAAAACTGTCTCCTGCAACCCGTTCCGTTGGTGCTAGATGAACGAACGTCTATCCACTTGCACAGTTCTGAGAAATATTGTGTGTGAAAGCCGTACTTCTCCTTGCTTATTGGGAACACAAAGTTTGTTTTCAGTTGCAAACTCCATTCCATACATATATATGGGGAGGTACTAGCTCCAACTCGGTTTTACAGAGAAAACTGCAGGAACTTCAAGCCGGCACTAGGAAACAGACTGAGAAAGCAGAGAAAATCTGTCTCCTGCAACCCGTTCCCTTGGTGCTAGATGAACGAACGTCTCTCCACTTGCACAGTTCTGAGAAATAAGTGTGTGTGAAAGCCGTCCTTCACCTTGCTTGTTGGGAACACAAAGTTTCTTTTCAGTTGCAAACTCCATTCCATACATATATATGGGGAGGTACTAGCTCCAACTCGGTTTTACAGAGAAAACTGTAGGAACTTCAAACCGGCACTAGGAAACAGACTGAGAAAGCAGAGAAAAAGTGTCTCCTGCAACCCGTTCCCTTGGTGCTAGATGAACGAACGTCTCTCCACTTGCTCAGTTCTGAGAGTTAAGTGTGTGTGAAAGCCGTCCTTCACCTTGCTTGTTGGGAACACAAAGTTTCTTTTCAGTTGCAAACTCCATTCCATACATATATATGGGGAGGTACTAGCTCCAACTCGGTTTTACAGAGAAAACTGCAGGAACTTCAAACCGGCACTAGGAAACAGACTGAGAAAGCAGAGAAAAAGTGTCTCCTGCAACCCGTTCCCTTGGTGCTAGATGAACGAACGTCTCTCCACTTGCACAGTTCTGAGAAATAAGTGTGTGTGAAAGCCGTCCTTCACCTTGCTTGTTGGGAACACAAAGTTTCTTTTCAGTTGCAAACTCCATTCCATACATATATATGGGGAGGTACTAGCTCCAACTCGGTTTTACAGAGAAAACTGCAGGAACTTCAAACCGGCACTAGGAAACAGACTGAGAAAGCAGAGAAAAAGTGTCTCCTGCAACCCGTTCCCTTGGTGCTAGATGAACGAACGTCTCTCCACTTGCTCAGTTCTGAGAGATAAGTGTGTGTGAAAGCCGTCCTTCACCTAGCTTGTTGGGAACACAAAGTTTCTTTTCAGTTGCTAACTCCATTCCATACATATATATGGGGAGGTACTAGCTCCAACTCTGTTTGACAGTGAAAACTGCAGGAACATCAAACCGGCACTAGGAAACAGGCTGAGAAAGCAGAGAAAAAGTGTCTCCTGCAACCCGTTCCCTTGGTGCTAGATGAACGAACGTCTCTCCACTTGCTCAGTTCTGAGAGATAAGTCTGTGTGAAAGCCGTCCTTCAACTAGCTTGTTGGGAACACAAAGTTTCTTTTCAGTTGCAAACTCCATTCCATACATATATATGGGGAGTTACTAGCTCCAACTCGGTTTTACAGTGAAAACAGCAGGAACTTCAAACCGGCACTAGGAAACAGACTGAGAAATCAGAGAAAAAGTGTCTCCTGCAACCCGTTCCCTTGGTGCTAGATGAACGAACGTCTCTCCACTTGCTCAGTTCTGAGAGATAAGAGTGTGAGAAAGCCGTCCTTCACCTAGCTTGTTGGGAACACAAAGTTTCTTTTCAGTTGCAAACTCCATTCCATACATATATATGGGTAGGTACAAGCTCCTACACGGTTTGACAGTGAAAACTGCAGGAACTTCAAACCGGCACTAGGAAACAGACTGAGATAGCAGAGAAAATGTGTCTCCTGCAACCCGTTCCCTTGGTGCTAGATGAACTAACGTCTCTCCACTTGCTCAGTTCTGAGAGATAAGTGTGTGTGAAAGCCGTCCTTCACCTAGCTTTTTGGGAACACAAAGTTTCTTTTCAGTTGCAAACTCCATTCCATACATATATATGGGGAGGTACTAGCTCCAACTCGGTTTGACAGTGAAAAATGCAGGAACTTCAAACCGGCACTAGGAAACAGAATGAGAAAGCAGAGAAAAAGTGTCTCCTGCAACCCGTTCCCTTGGTGCTAGATGAACGAACGTCTCTCCACTTGCACAGTTCTGAGAAATAAGTGTGTGTGAAAGCCGTCCTTCACCTTGCTTGTTGGGAACACAAAGTTTCTTTTCAGTTGCAAACTCCATTCCATACATATATATGGGGAGGTACTAGCTCCAACTCGGTTTTACAGAGAAAACTGCAGGAACTTCAAACCGGCACTAGGAAACAGAATGAGAAAGCAGAGAAAAAGTGTCTCCTGCAACCCGTTCCCTTGGTGCTAGATGAACGAACGTCTCTCCACTTGCACAGTTCTGAGAAATAAGTGTGTGTGAAAGCCGTCCTTCACCTTGCTTGTTGGGAACACAAAGTTTCTTTTCAGTTGCAAACTCCATTCCATACATATATATGGGGAGGTACTAGCTCCAACTCGGTTTTACAGAGAAAACTGCAGGAACTTCAAACCGGCACTAGGAAACAGACTGAGAAAGCAGAGAAAAATTGTCTCCTGCAACCCGTTCCCTTGGTGGTAGATGAACGAACGTCTCTCCACTTGCTCAGTTCTGAGAGTTAAGTGTGTGTGAAAGCCGTCCTTCACCTAACTTGTTGGGAACACAAAGTTTCTTTTCAGTTGCAAACTCCATTCCATACATATATATGGGGAGGTACTAGCTCCAACTCGGTTTGACAGTGAAAACTGCAGGAACTTCAAACCGGCACTAGGAATCAGTCTGAGAAAGCAGAGAAAAAGTGTCTCCTGCAACCCGTTCCCTTGGTGCTAGATGAACGAACGTCTCTCCACTTGCTCAGTTCTGAGAGATAACTGTGTGTTAAAGCCGTCCTTCACCTAGCTTGTTGGGAACACAAAGTTACTTTTCAGTTGCAAACTCCATTCCATACTTATGTATAGGGAGGAACTAGCTCCAACTCGATTTTACAGGGAAAACTGCAGGATCTTCAAACCGGCACTAGGAAACAGACTGAGAAAGCAGAGAAAAAGTGTCTCCTGCAACCCGTTCCCTTGGTGCTAGATGAACGATCGTCTCTCCACATGCTTAATTCTGAGAGATAAATGTGTGTGAAAGCCGTCCTTCACCTAGGTTGTTGGGAACACAAAGTTTCTTTTCAGTTGCAAACTCCAATCCATACATATATATGGGGAGGTACTAGCTCCAACTCGGTTTTACAGTGAAAACTGCAGGAACTTCAAACCGGCACTAGGAAACAGACTGAGAAAGCAGAGAAAAACTGTCTCCTGCAACCCGTTCCGTTGGTGCTAGATGAACGAACGTCTCTCCACTTGCACAGTTCTGAGAAATACGTGTGTGTGAAAGCCGTACTTCTCCTTGCTTATTGGGAACACAAAGTTTCTTTTCAGTTGCAAACTCCATTCCATACATATATATGGGGAGGTACTAGCTCCAACTCGGTTTTACAGAGAAAACTGCAGGAACTTCAAGCCGGCACTAGGAAACAGACTGAGAAAGCAGAGAAAAACTGTCTCCTGCAACCCGTTCCCTTGGTGCTAGATGAACGAACGTCTCTCCACTTGCACAGTTCTGAGAAATAAGTGTGTGTGAAAGCCGTCCTTCACCTTGCTTGTTGGGAACACAAAGTTTGTTTTCAGTTGCAAACTCCATTCCATACATATATATGGGGAGGTACTAGCTCCAACTCGGTTTTACAGAGAAAACTGCAGGAACTTCAAACCGGCACTAGGAAACAGACTGAGAAAGCAGAGAAAAAGTGTCTCCTGCAACCCGTTCCCTCGGTGCTAGATGAACGAACGTCTCTCCACTTGCTCAGTTCTGAGAGTTAAGTGTGTGTGAAAGCCGTCCTTCACCTTGCTTGTTGGGAACACAAAGTTTCTTTTCAGTTGCAAACTCCATTCCATACATATATATGGGGAGGTACTAGCTCCAACTCGGTTTTACAGAGAAAACTGCAGGAACTTCAAACCGGCACTAGGAAACAGACTGAGAAAGCAGAGAAAAAGTGTCTCCTGCAACCCGTTCCCTTGGTGCTAGATGAACTAACGTCTCTCCACTTGCACAGTTCTGAGAAATAAGTGTGTGTGAAAGCCGTCCTTCACCTTGCTTGTTGGGAACACAAAGTTTCTTTTCAGTTGCAAACTCCATTCCATACATATATATGGGGAGGTACTAGCTCCAACTCGGTTTTACAGAGAAAACTGCAGGAACTTCAAACCGGCACTAGGAAACAGACTGAGATAGCAGAGAAAAAGTGTCTCCTGCAACCCGTTCCCTTGGTGCTAGATGAACGAACGTCTCTCCACTTGCTCAGTTCTGAGAGATAAGTGTGTGTGAAAGCCGTCCTTCACCTAGCTTTTTGGGAACACAAAGTTTCTTTTCAGTTGCAAACTCCATTCCATACATATATATGGGGAGGTACTAGCTCCAACTCGGTTTGACAGTGAAAAATGCAGGAACTTCAAACCGGCACTAGGAAACAGACTGAGAAAGCAGAGAAAAAGTGTCTCCTGCAACCCGTTCCCTTGGTGCTAGATGAACGAACGTCTCTCCACTTGCTCTGTTCTGAGAGATAAGTGTGTGTGAAAGCCGTCCTTCACCTAGCTTGTTGGGAACACAAAGTTTCTTTTCAGTTGCAAACTCCATTCCATACATATATATGGGGAGTAACTAGCTCCAAATCGGTTTTACAGTGAAAACTGCAGGAACTTCAAACCGGCACTAGGAATCAGTCTGAGAAAGCAGAGAAAAAGTGTCTCCTGCAACCCGTTCCCTTGGTGCTAGATGAACGAACGTCTCTCCACTTGCTCAGTTCTGAGAGATAACTGTGTGTTAAAGCCGTCCTTCACCTAGCTTGTTGGGAACACAAAGTTACTTTTCAGTTGCAAACTCCATTCCATACATATGTATGGGGAGGAACTAGCTCCAACTCGATTTTACAGGGAAAACTGCAGGATCTTCATACCGGCACTAGGAAACAGACTGAGAAAGCAGAGAAAAAGTGTCTCCTGCAACCCGTTCCCTTGGTGCTAGATGAACGATCGTCTCTCCACATGCTTAATTCTGAGAGATAAATGTGTGTGAAAGCAGTCCTTCACCTAGGTTGTTGGGAACACAAAGTTTCTTTTCAGTTGCAAACTCCACTCCATACATATATATGGGGAGGTACTAGCTCCAACTCGGTTTTACAGTGAAAACTGCAGGAACTTCAAACCGGCACTAGGAAACAGACTGAGAAAGCAGAGAAAAACTGTCTCCTGCAACCCGTTCCGTTGGTGCTAGATGAACGATCGTCTCTCCACTTGCACAGTTCTGAGAAATAAGTGTGTGTGAAAGCCGTACTTCACCTTTCTTATTGGGAACACAAAGTTTCTTTTCAGTTGCAAACTCCATTCCATACATATATATGGGGAGGTACTAGCTCCAACTCGGTTTTACAGAGAAAACTGCAGGAACTTCAAACTGGCACTAGGAAACAGACTGAGAAAGCAGAGAAAAACTGTCTCCTGCAACCCGTTCCCTTGGTGCTAGATGAACGAACGTCTCTCCACTTGCACAGTTCTGAGAAATAAGTGTGTGTGAAAGCCGTCCTTCAACTTGCTTGTTGGCAACACAAAGTTTCTTTTCAGTTGCAAACTCCATTCCATACATATATATGGGGAGGTACTAGCTCCAACTCGGTTTTACAGAGAAAACTGCAGGAACTTCAAACCGGCACTAGGAAACAGACTGAGAAAGCAGAGAAAAAGTGTCTCCTGCAACCCGTTCCCTTGGTGCTAGATGAACGAACGTCTCTCCACTTGCTCAGTTCTGAGAGTTAAGTGTGTGTGAAAGCCGTCCTTCACCTAACTTGTTGGGAACACAAAGTTTCTTTTCAGTTGCAAACTCCATTCCATACATATATATGGGGAGGTACTAGCTCCAACTCGGTTTGACAGTGAAAACTGCAGGAACTTCAAACCGGCACTAGGAAACAGACTGAGAAAGCAGAGAAAAAGTGTCTCCTGCAACCCGTTCCCTTGGTGCTAGATGAACGAACGTCTCTCCACTTGCTCAGTTCTGAGAGATAAGTGTGTGTGAAAGCCGTCCTTCACCTAGCTTGTTGGGAACACAAAGTTTCTTTTCAGTTGCAAACTCCATTCCATACATATATATGGGGAGTAACTAGCTCCAAATCGGTTTTACAGTGAAAACTGCAGGAACTTCAAACCGGCACTAGGAATCAGTCTGAGAAAGCAGAGAAAAAGTGTCTCCTGCAACCCGTTCCCTTGGTGCTAGATGAACGAACGTCTCTCCACTTGCTCAGTTCTGAGAGATAACTGTGTGTTTAAGCCGTCCTTCACCTAGCTTGTTGGGAACACAAAGTTACTTTTCAGTTGCAAACTCCATTCCATACATATGTATGGGGAGGAACTAGCTCCAACTCGATTTTACAGGGAAAACTGCAGGATCTTCAAACCGGCACTAGGAAACAGACTGAGAAAGCAGAGAAAAAGTGTCTCCTGCAACCCGTTCCCTTGGTGCTAGATGAACGATCGTCTCTCCACATGCTTAATTCTGAGAGATAAATGTGTGTGAAAGCCGTCCTTCACCTTGGTTGTTGGGAACACAAAGTTTCTTTTCAGTTGCAAACTCCAATCCATACATATATATGGGGAGGTACTAGCTCCAACTCGGTTTTACAGTGAAAACTGCAGGAACTTCAAACCGGCACTAGGAAACAGACTGAGAAAGCAGAGAAAAACTGTCTCCTGCAACCCGTTCCGTTGGTGCTAGATGAACGAACGTCTCTCCACTTGCACAGTTCTGAGAAATAAGTGTGTGTGAAAGCCGTACTTCTCCTTGCTTATTGGGAACACAAAGTTTCTTTTCAGTTGCAAACTCCATTCCATACATATATATGGGGAGGTACTAGCTCCAACTCGGTTTTACAGAGAAAACTGCAGGAACTTCAAGCCGGCACTAGGAAACAGACTGAGAAAGCAGAGAAAAACTGTCTCCTGCAACCCGTTCCCTTGGTGCTAGATGAACGAACGTCTCTCCACTTGCACAGTTCTGAGAAATAAGTGTGTGTGAAAGCCGTCCTTCACCTTGCTTGTTGGGAACACAAAGTTTCTTTTCAGTTGCAAACTCCATTCCATACATATATATGGGGAGGTACTAGCTCCAACTCGGTTTTACAGAGAAAACTGCAGGAACTTCAAACCGGCACTAGGAAACAGACTGAGAAAGCAGAGAAAAAGTGTCTCCTGCAACCCGTTCCCTTGGTGCTAGATGAACGAACGTCTCTCCACTTGCTCAGTTCTGAGAGTTAAGTGTGTGTGAAAGCCGTCCTTCACCTTGCTTGTTGGGAACACAAAGTTTCTTTTCAGTTGCAAACTCCATTCCATACATATATATGGGGAGGTACTAGCTCCAACTCGGTTTTACAGAGAAAACTGCAGGAACTTCAAACCGGCACTAGGAAACAGACTGAGAAAGCAGAGAAAAAGTGTCTCCTGCAACCCGTTCCCTTGGTGCTAGATGAACGAACGTCTCTCCACTTGCTCAATTCTGAGAGTTAAGTGTGTGTGAAAGCCGTCCTTCACCTAGCTTGTTTGAACACAAAGTTTCTTTTCAGTTGCAAACTCCATTCCATACATATATATGGTGAGGTACTAGCTCCAACTCTGTTTGACAGTGAAAACTGCAGGAACTTCAAACCGGCACTAGGAAACAGACTGAGAAAGCAGAGAAAAAGTGTCTCCTGCAACCCGTTCCCTTGGTGCTAGATGAACGAACGTCTCTCCACTTGCACAGTTCTGAGAAATAAGTGTGTGTGAAAGCCGTCCTTCACCTTGCTTGTTGGGAACACAAAGTTTCTTTTCAGTTGCAAACTCCATTCCATACATATATATGGGGAGGTACTAGCTCCAACTCGGTTTTACAGAGAAAACTGCAGGAACTTCAAACCGGCACTAGGAAACAGACTGAGATAGCAGAGAAAAAGTGTCTCCTGCAACCCGTTCCCTTGGTGCTAGATGAACGAACGTCTCTCCACTTGCTCAGTTCTGAGAGATAAGTGTGTGTGAAAGCCGTCCTTCACCTAGCTTTTTGGGAACACAAAGTTTCTTTTCAGTTGCAAACTCCATTCCATACATATATATGGGGAGGTACTAGCTCCAACTCGGTTTTACAGAGAAAACTGCAGGAACTTCAAACCGGCACTAGGAAACAGACTGAGAAAGCAGAGAAAAAGTGTCTCCTGCAACCCGTTCCCTTGGTGCTAGATGAACGAACGTCTCTCCACTTGCTCTGTTCTGAGAGATAAGTGTGTGTGAAAGCCGTCCTTCACCTAGCTTGTTGGGAACACAAAGTTTCTTTTCAGTTGCAAACTCCATTCCATACATATATATGGGGAGTAACTAGCTCCAAATCGGTTTTACAGTGAAAACTGCAGGAACTTCAAACCGGCACTAGGAATCAGTCTGAGAAAGCAGAGAAAAAGTGTCTCCTGCAACCCGTTCCCTTGGTGCTAGATGAACGAACGTCTCTCCACTTGCTCAGTTCTGAGAGATAAATGTGTGTGAAAGCCGTCCTTCACCTAGGTTGTTGGGTACACAAAGTTTCTTTTCAGTTGCAAACTCCAATCCATACATATATATGGGGAGGTACTAGCTCCAACTCGGTTTTACAGTGAAAACTGCAGGAACTTCAAACCGGCACTAGGAAACAGACTGAGAAAGCAGAGAAAAACTGTCTCCTGCAACCCGTTCCGTTGGTGCTAGATGAACGAACGTCTCTCCACTTGCACAGTTCTGAGAAATAAGTGTGTGTGAAAGCCGTACTTCTCCTTGCTTATTGGAAACACAAAGTTTCTTTTCAGTTGCAAACTCCATTCCATACATATATATGGGGAGGTACTAGCTCCAACTCGGTTTTACAGAGAAAACTGCAGGAACTTCAAGCCGGCACTAGGAAACAGACTGAGAAAGCAGAGAAAAACTGTCTCCTGCAACCCGTTCCCTTGGTGCTAGATGAACGAACGTCTCTCCACTTGCACAGTTCTGAGAAATAAGTGTGTGTGAAAGCCGTCCTTCACCTTGCTTGTTGGGAACACAAAGTTTCTTTTCAGTTGCAAACTCCATTCCATACATATATATGGGGAGGTACTAGCTCCAACTCGGTTTTACAGAGAAAACTGCAGGAACTTGAAGCCGGCACTAGGAAACAGACTGAGAAAGCAGAGAAAAACTGTCTCCTGCAACCCGTTCCCTTGGTGCTAGATGAACGAACGTCTCTCCACTTGCACAGTTCTGAGAAATAAGTGTGTGTGAAAGCCGTCCTTCACCTTGCTTGTTGGGAACACAAAGTTTCTTTTCAGTTGCAAACTCCATTCCATACATATATATGGGGAGGTACTAGCTCCAACTCGGTTTTACAGAGAAAACTGCAGGAACTTCAAACCGGCACTAGGAAACAGACTGAGAAAGCAGAGAAAAAGTGTCTCCTGCAACCCGTTCCCTTGGTGCTAGATGAACGAACGTCTCTCCACTTGCTCAGTTCTGAGAGTTAAGTGTGTGTGAAAGCCGTCTTTCACCTAGCTTGTTGGGAACACAAAGTTTCTTTTCAGTTGCAAACTCCATTCCATACATATATATGGGGAGGTACTAGCTCCAACTCGGTTTGACAGTGAAAACTGCAGGAACTTCAAACCGGCACTAGGAAACAGACTGAGAAAGCAGAGAAAAAGTGTCTCCTGCAACCCGTTAACTTGATGCTAGATGAACGAACGTCTCTCCACTTGCTCAGTTCTGAGAGATAAGTGTGTGTGAAAGCCGTCCTTCACCAAGCTTGTTGGGAACACAAAGTTTCTTTTCAGTTGCAAACTCCATTCCATACATATATATGGGGAGGTACTAGCTCCAACTCCGTTTGACAGTGAAAACTGCAGGAACTTCAAACCGGCACTAGGAAACAGACTGAGAAAGCAGAGAAAAAGTGTCTCCTGCAAACCGTTCCCTTGGTGCTAGATGAACGAACGTCTCTCCACTTGCTCAGTTCTGAGAGATAAGTGTGTTTGAAAGCCGTCCTTCACCTAGCTTGTTGGGAACACAAAGTTTCTTTTCAGTTGCTAACTCCATTCCATACATATATATGGGGAGGTACTAGCTCCAACTCTGTTTGACAGTGAAAACTGCAGGAACTTCAAACTGGCACTAGGAAACAGGCTGAGAAAGCAGAGAAAAAGTGTCTCCTGCAACCCGTTCCCTTGGTGCTAGATGAACGAACGTCTCTCCACTTGCTCAGTTCTGAGAGATAAGTCTGTGTGAAAGCCGTCCTTCAACTTGCTTGTTGGGAACACAGAGTTTCTTTTCAGTTGCAAACTCCTTTCCATTCATATATATGGGGATGTACTAGCTCCAACTCTGTTTTACAGTGAAAACTGCAGGAACTTCAAACCGGCACTAGGAAACAGACTGAGAAATCAGAGAAAAAGTGGCTCCTGCAACCCGTTCCCTTGGTGCTAGATGAACGAACGTCTCTCCACTTGCACAGTTCTGAGAAATAAGTGTGTGTGAAAGCCGTCCTTCACCTTGCTTGTTGGGAACACAAAGTTTCTTTTCAGTTGCAAACTCCATTCCATACATATATATGGGGAGGTACTAGCTCCAACTCGGTTTGACAGTGAAAACTGCAGGAACTTCAAACCGGCACTAGGAAACAGACTGGGAAAGCAGAGAAAAAGTGTCTCCTGCAACCCGTTCCCTTGGTGCTAGATGAACGAACGTCTCTCCACTTGCTCATTTCTGAGAGATAAATGTGTGTGAAAGCCATCCTTCACCTAGGTTGTTGGGAACACAAAGTTTCTTTTCAGTTGCAAACTCCACTCCATACATATATATGGGGAGGTACTAGCTCCAACTCGGTTTTACAGTGAAAACTGCAGGAACTTCAAACCGGCACTAGGAAACAGACTGAGAAAGCAGAGAAAAAGTGTCTCCTGCAACCCGTTCCCTTGGTGCTAGATGAACGAACGTCTCTCCACTTGCTCAGTTCTGAGAGTTAAGTGTGTGTGAAAGCCGTCCTTCACCTTGCTTGTTGGGAACACAAAGTTTCTTTTCAGTTGCAAACTCCATTCCATACATATATATGGGGAGGTACTAGCTCCAACTCGGTTTTACAGAGAAAACTGCAGGAACTTTAAACCGGCACTAGGAAACAGACTGAGAAAGCAGAGAAAAACTGTCTCCTGCAACCCGTTCCCTTGGTGCTAGATGAACGAACGTCTCTCCACTTGCACAGTTCTGAGAAATAAGTGTGTGTGAAAGCCGTACTTCTCCTTGCTTATTGGGAACACAAAGTTTCTTTTCAGTTGCAAACTCCATTCCATACATATATATGGGGAGGTACTAGCTCCAACTCGGTTTTACAGAGAAAACTGCAGGAACTTGAAGCCGGCACTAGGAAACAGACTGAGAAAGCAGAGAAAAACTGTCTCCTGCAACCCGTTCCCTTGGTGCTAGATGAACGAACGTCTCTCCACTTGCACAGTTCTGAGAAATAAGTGTGTGTGAAAGCCGTCCTTCACCTTGCTTGTTGGGAACACAAAGTTTCTTTTCAGTTGCAAACTCCATTCCATACATATATATGGGGAGGTACTAGCTCCAACTCGGTTTTACAGAGAAAACTGCAGGAACTTCAAACCGGCACTAGGAAACAGACTGAGAAAGCAGAGAAAAAGTGTCTCCTGCAACCCGTTCCCTTGGTGCTAGATGAACGAACGTCTCTCCACTTGCTCAGTTCTGAGAGTTAAGTGTGTGTGAAAGCCGTCTTTCACCTAGCTTGTTGGGAACACAAAGTTTCTTTTCAGTTGCAAACTCCATTCCATACATATATATGGGGAGGTACTAGCTCCAACTCGGTTTGACAGTGAAAACTGCAGGAACTTCAAACCGGCACTAGGAAACAGACTGAGAAAGCAGAGAAAAAGTGTCTCCTGCAACCCGTTAACTTGATGCTAGATGAACGAACGTCTCTCCACTTGCTCAGTTCTGAGAGATAAGTGTGTGTGAAAGCCGTCCTTCACCAAGCTTGTTGGGAACACAAAGTTTCTTTTCAGTTGCAAACTCCATTCCATACATATATATGGGGAGGTACTAGCTCCAACTCCGTTTGACAGTGAAAACTGCAGGAACTTCAAACCGGCACTAGGAAACAGACTGAGAAAGCAGAGAAAAAGTGTCTCCTGCAAACCGTTCCCTTGGTGCTAGATGAACGAACGTCTCTCCACTTGCTCAGTTCTGAGAGATAAGTGTGTTTGAAAGCCGTCCTTCACCTAGCTTGTTGGGAACACAAAGTTTCTTTTCAGTTGCTAACTCCATTCCATACATATATATGGGGAGGTACTAGCTCCAACTCGGTTTGACAGTGAAAACTGCAGGAACTTCAAACCGGCACTAGGAAACAGACTGGGAAAGCAGAGAAAAAGTGTCTCCTGCAACCCGTTCCCTTGGTGCTAGATGAACGAACGTCTCTCCACTTGCTCATTTCTGAGAGATAAATGTGTGTGAAAGCCATCCTTCACCTAGGTTGTTGGGAACACAAAGTTTCTTTTCAGTTGCAAACTCCACTCCATACATATATATGGGGAGGTACTAGCTCCAACTCGGTTTTACAGTGAAAACTGCAGGAACTTCAAACCGGCACTAGGAAACAGACTGAGAAAGCAGAGAAAAAGTGTCTCCTGCAACCCGTTCCCTTGGTGCTAGATGAACGAACGTCTCTCCACTTGCTCAGTTCTGAGAGTTAAGTGTGTGTGAAAGCCGTCCTTCACCTTGCTTGTTGGGAACACAAAGTTTCTTTTCAGTTGCAAACTCCATTCCATACATATATATGGGGAGGTACTAGCTCCAACTCGGTTTTACAGAGAAAACTGCAGGAACTTTAAACCGGCACTAGGAAACAGACTGAGAAAGCAGAGAAAAACTGTCTCCTGCAACCCGTTCCCTTGGTGCTAGATGAACGAACGTCTCTCCACTTGCTCAGTTCTGAGAGTTAAGTGTGTGTGAAAGCCGTCCTTCACCTAGCTTGTTTGAACACAAAGTTTCTTTTCAGTTGCAAACTCCATTCCATACATATATATGGTGAGGTACTAGCTCCAACACTGTTTGACAGTGAAAACTGCAGGAACTTCAAACCGGCACTAGGAAACAGACTGAGAAAGCAGAGAAAAAGTGTCTCCTGCAACCCGTTCCCTTGGTGCTAGATGAACGAACGTCTCTCCACTTGCACAGTTCTGAGAAATAAGTGTGTGTGAAAGCCGTCCTTCACCTTGCTTGTTGGGAACACAAAGTTTCTTTTCAGTTGCAAACTCCATTCCATACATATATATGGGGAGGTACTAGCTCCAACTCGGTTTTACAGAGAAAACTGCAGGAACTTCAAACCGGCACTAGGAAACAGACTGAGAATGCAGAGAAAAAGTGTCTCCTGCAACCCGTTCCCTTGGTGCTAGATGAACGATCGTCTCTCCACATGCTTAATTCTGAGAGATAAATGTGTGTGAAAGCCGTCCTTCACCTAGGTTGTTGGGAACACAAAGTTTCTTTTCAGTTGCAAACTCCAATCCATACATATATATGGGGAGGTACTAGCTCCAACTCGGTTTTACAGTGAAAACTGCAGGAACTTCAAACCGGCACTAGGAAACAGACTGAGAAAGCAGAGAAAAACTGTCTCCTGCAACCCGTTCCGTTGGTGCTAGATGAACGAACGTCTCTCCACTTGCACAGTTCTGAGAAATAAGTGTGTGTGAAAGCCGTACTTCTCCTTGCTTATTGGGAACACAAAGTTTCTTTTCAGTTGCAAACTCCATTCCATACATATATATGGGGAGGTACTAGCTCCAACTCGGTTTTACAGAGAAAACTGCAGGAACTTGAAGCCGGCACTAGGAAACAGACTGAGAAAGCAGAGAAAAACTGTCTCCTGCATCCCGTTCCCTTGGTGCTAGATGAACGAACGTCTCTCCACTTGCACAGTTCTGAGAAATAAGTGTGTGTGAAAGCCGTCCTTCACCTTGCTTGTTGGGAACACAAAGTTTCTTTTCAGTTGCAAACTCCATTCCATACATATATATGGGGAGGTACTAGCTCCAACTCGGTTTTACAGAGAAAACTGCAGGAACTTCAAACCGGCACTAGGAAACAGACTGAGAAAGCAGAGAAAAAGTGTCTCCTGCAACCCGTTCCCTTGGTGCTAGATGAACGAACGTCTCTCCACTTGCTCAGTTCTGAGAGTTAAGTGTGTGTGAAAGCCGTCTTTCACCTAGCTTGTTGGGAACACAAAGTTTCTTTTCAGTTGCAAACTCCATTCCATACATATATATGGGGAGGTACTAGCTCCAACTCGGTTTGACAGTGAAAACTGCAGGAACTTCAAACCGGCACTAGGAAACAGACTGAGAAAGCAGAGAAAAAGTGTCTCCTGCAACCCGTTAACTTGATGCTAGATGAACGAACGTCTCTCCACTTGCTCAGTTCTGAGAGATAAGTGTGTGTGAAAGCCGTCCTTCACCAAGCTTGTTGGGAACACAAAGTTTCTTTTCAGTTGCAAACTCCATTCCATACATATATATGGGGAGGTACTAGCTCCAACTCCGTTTGACAGTGAAAACTGCAGGAACTTCAAACCGGCACTAGGAAACAGACTGAGAAAGCAGAGAAAAAGTGTCTCCTGCAAACCGTTCCCTTGGTGCTAGATGAACGAACGTCTCTCCACTTGCTCAGTTCTGAGAGATAAGTGTGTTTGAAAGCCGTCCTTCACCTAGCTTGTTGGGAACACAAAGTTTCTTTTCAGTTGCTAACTCCATTCCATACATATATATGGGGAGGTACTAGCTCCAACTCTGTTTGACAGTGAAAACTGCAGGAACTTCAAACTGGCACTAGGAAACAGGCTGAGAAAGCAGAGAAAAAGTGTCTCCTGCAACCCGTTCCCTTGGTGCTAGATGAACGAACGTCTCTCCACTTGCTCAGTTCTGAGAGATAAGTCTGTGTGAAAGCCGTCCTTCAACTTGCTTGTTGGGAACACAGAGTTTCTTTTCAGTTGCAAACTCCTTTCCATTCATATATATGGGGATGTACTAGCTCCAACTCTGTTTTACAGTGAAAACTGCAGGAACTTCAAACCGGCACTAGGAAACAGACTGAGAAATCAGAGAAAAAGTGGCTCCTGCAACCCGTTCCCTTGGTGCTAGATGAACGAACGTCTCTCCACTTGCACAGTTCTGAGAAATAAGTGTGTGTGAAAGCCGTCCTTCACCTTGCTTGTTGGGAACACAAAGTTTCTTTTCAGTTGCAAACTCCATTCCATACATATATATGGGGAGGTACTAGCTCCAACTCGGTTTGACAGTGAAAACTGCAGGAACTTCAAACCGGCACTAGGAAACAGACTGGGAAAGCAGAGAAAAAGTGTCTCCTGCAACCCGTTCCCTTGGTGCTAGATGAACGAACGTCTCTCCACTTGCTCATTTCTGAGAGATAAATGTGTGTGAAAGCCATCCTTCACCTAGGTTGTTGGGAACACAAAGTTTCTTTTCAGTTGCAAACTCCACTCCATACATATATATGGGGAGGTACTAGCTCCAACTCGGTTTTACAGTGAAAACTGCAGGAACTTCAAACCGGCACTAGGAAACAGACTGAGAAAGCAGAGAAAAAGTGTCTCCTGCAACCCATTCTGTTGGTGCTAGATGAACGAACGTCTCTCCACTTGCACAGTTCTGACAAATAAGTGTGTGTGAAAGCCGTACTTCACCTTGCTTATTGGGAACACAAAGTTTCTTTTCAGTTGCAAACTCCATTCCATACATATATATGGGGAGTACTAGCTCCAACTCTGTTTTACAGAGAAAACTGCAGGAACTTCAAGCCGGCACTAGGAAACAGACTGAGAAAGCAGAGAAAAACTGTCTCCTGCAACCCGTTCCCTTGGTGCTAGATGAACGAACGTCTCTCCACTTGCACAGTTCTGAGAAATAAGTGTGTGTGAAAGCCGTCCTTCACCTTGCTTGTTGGGAACACAAAGTTTCTTTTCAGTTGCAAACTCCATTCCATACAAATATATGGGGAGGTACTAGCTCCAACTCGGTTTGACAGTGAAAACTGCAGGAACTTCAAACCGGCACTAGGAAAAGGACTGAGAAAGCAGAGAAAATTGTCTCCTGCAACCCGTTCCCTTGGTGCTAGATGAACGAACGTCTCTCGACTTGCTCAGTTCTGAGAGATAAGTGTGTGTGAAAGCCGTCCTTCATCTAGCTTGTTGGGAACACAAAGTTTCTTTTCAGTTGCAAACTCCATTCCATACATATATAGGGGAGGTACTAGCTCCAACTCTGGTTTACAGTGAAAACTGCAGGAACTTTAAACCGGCACTAGGAAACAGACTGAGAAAGCAGAGAAAAACTGTCTCCTGCAACCCGTTCCCTTGGTGCTAGATGAACGAACGTCTCTCCAGTTTCACAGTTCTGAGAAATACGTGTGTGTGAAAGCCCTACTTCACATTGCTTGTTGGGAACACAAAGCTTCTTTTCAGATGCAAACTCCATTCCATACATATATATGGGGAGGTACTAGCTCCAACTCCGTTTGACAGTGAAAACTGCAGGAAATTCATACCGGCACTAGTAATCAGTCTGAGAAAGCAGAGAAAATGTGTCTCCTGCAAACCGTTCCCTTGGTGCTAGATGAACGAACGTCTCTCCACTTGCTCAGTTTTGAGAGATAAGTGTGTGTGAAAGCCGTCCTTCACCTAGCTTGTGGGGAACAGATAATTTCTTTTCAGTTGCAAAATCCATTCCATACATATATATGGGGAGGTACTAGCTCCAACTCGGTTTTACAGTGAAAACTGCAGGAACTTCAAACGGGCACTAGGAAACAGACTGAGAAAGCAGAGAAAAAGTGTCTCCTGCAACCCGTTCCCTTGGTGCTAGATGAAAGAACGTCTCTCCACTTGCTCAGTTCTGAGAGATAAGTGTGTGTGAAAGCCATCCTTCACCTAGCTTTTTGGCAACACAAAGTTTCTTTTCAGTTGCAAACTCCATTCCATAGATATATATGGGGAGGTACTAGCTCCAACTCGGTTTGACAGTGAAAACTGCAGGAACTTCATACCGGCAGTTGGAAACATACTGAGATAGCAGAGAAAAAGTGTCTCCGGTAACCCGTTCCCTTGGTGCTAGATGAACGATCGTCTCTCCACATGCTTAATTCTGAGAGATAAATATGTGTGAAAGCCGTCCTTCACCTACCTTGTTGGGAACACAAAGTTTCTTTTCAGTTGCAAACTCCACTCCATACATATATATGGGGAGGTACTAGCTCCAACTCGGTTTTACAGTGAAAACTGCAGGAACTTCAAACCGGCACTAGGAAACAGACTGAGAAAGCAGAGAAATACTGTCTCCTGCAACCCGTTCCCTTGGTGCTAGATGAACGAACGTCTCTCCACTTGCACAGTTCTGAGAGATAAGTGTGTGTGAAAGCCGTCCTTCACCTAGCTTGTTGGGAACACAAAGTTTCTTTTCAGTTGCAAACTCCATTCCATACATATATATGGGGAGGTACCAGCTCCAAATCTGTTTGACAGTGAAAACTGCAGGAACTTCAAACCGGCACTAGGAAACAGACTGAGAAATCAGAGAAAAAGTGGCTCCTGCAACCCGTTCCCTTGGTGCTAGATGAACGAACGTCTCTCCACTTGCTCAGTTCTGAGATATAAGTGTGTGTGAAAGCCGTCCTTCACCTAGCTTGTTGGGAACACAAAGTTTCTTTTAAGTTGCAAACTCCATTCCATACATATATATGGGGAGGTACTACCTCCAACTCGGTTTGACAGTGAAAACTGCAGGAAATTCAATCCGGCACTAGGAAACAGACTGAGAAAGCAGAGAAAAAGTGTCTCCTGCATCCTTTTCCATTGGTGCTATATGAACGAACGTCTCTCCACTTGCTCAGTTCTGAGAGATAAGTGTGTGTGAAAGCTGTCCTTCACCTAGCTTGTTGGGAACACAAAGTTTCTTTTCAGTTGCAAACTCCATTCCATACATATATATGGGGAGGTACTAGCTCCAACTCGGTTTGACAGTGAAAACTGCAGGAACTTCAAACCGGCACTAGGAAACAGACTGAGAAAGCAGAGAAATAGTGTCTCCTGCAAACTTTTCCCTTGGTGCTAGATGAACGAACGTCTCTGCACTTGCTCAGTTCTGAGAGATAAGTGTGTGTGAAAGCCGTCCTTCACCTAGCTTGTTGGGAACACAAAGTTTCTTTTCAGTTGCAAAATCCATTCAATACATATATAAGTGGAGGTACTAGCTCCAACTCGGTTTTACAGTGAAAACTGCATGAACTTCAAAACGGCACTAGGAAACAGACTGAGAAAGCAGAGAAAAAGTGTCTCCTGCAACCCGTTCCCTTGGTGCTAGATGAACGAACGTCTCTCCACTTGCACAGTTCTGAGAGATATGTGTGTGTGAAAGCCGTCCTTCACCTAGCTTGTTGGGAACACAAAGTTTCTTTTCAGTTGCAAACTCCATTCCATACATATATATGGGGAGGTACTAGCTCCAACTCGGTTTGACAGTGAAAACTGCAGGAACTTCAAACCGGCACTAGGAAAAGGACTGAGAAAGCAGAGAAAATTGTCTCCTGCAACCCGTTCCCTTGGTGCTAGATGAACGAACGTCTCTCCACTTGCTCAGTTCTGAGAGATAAGTGTGTGTGAAAGCCGTCCTTCATCTAGCTTGTTGGGAACACAAAGTTTCTTTTCAGTTGCAAACTCCATTCCATACATATATAGGGGTGGTACTAGCTCCAACTCTGGTTTACAGTGAAAACTGCAGGAACTTTAAACCGGCACTAGGAAACAGACTGAGAAAGCAGAGAAAAACTGTCTCCTTCAACCCGTTCCCTTGGTGCTAGATGAACGAACGTCTTTCCAGTTTCACAGTTCTGAGAAATACGTGTGTGTGAAAGCCCTACTTCACATTGCTTGTTGGGAACACAAAGCTTCTTTTCAGATGCAAACTCCATTCCATACATATATATGGGGAGGTACTAGCTCCAACTCGGTTTGACAGTGAAAACTGCAGGAACTTCAAACCGGCACTAGGAAACAGACTGAGAAAGCAGAGAAAAAGTGTCTCCTGCAAACCGTTCCCTTGGTGCTAGATGAACGAACGTCTCTCCACTTGCTCAGTTCTGAGAGATAAGTGTGTTTGAAAGCCGTCCTTCACCTAGCTTGTTGGGAACACAAAGTTTCTTTTCAGTTGCTAACTCCATTCCATACATATATATGGGGAGGTACTAGCTCCAACTCTGTTTGACAGTGAAAACTGCAGGAACTTCAAACCGGCACTAGGAAACAGGCTGAGAAAGCAGAGAAAAGTGTCTCCTGCAACCCGTTCCCTTGGTGCTAGATGAACGAACGTCTCTCCACTTGCTCAGTTCTGAGAGATAAGTCTGTGTGAAAGCCGTACTTCAACTAGCTTGTTGGGAACACAGAGTTTCTTTTCAGTTGCAAACTCCTTTCCATTCATATATATGGGGAGGTACTAGCTCCAACTCTGTTTTACAGTGAAAACTGCAGGAACTTCAAACCGGCACTAGGAAACAGACTGAGAAATCAGAGAAAAAGTGGCTCCTGCAACCCGTTCCCTTGGTGCTAGATGAACGAACGTCTCTCCACTTGCACAGTTCTGAGAAATAAGTGTGTGTGAAAGCCGTCCTTCACCTTGCTTGTTGGGAACACAAAGTTTCTTTTCAGTTGCAAACTCCATTCCATACATATATATGGGGAGGTACGAGCTACAACTCGGTTTTACAGAGAAAACTGCAGGAACTTCAAACCGGCACTAGGAAACAGACTGAGAAAACAGAGAAAAAGTGTCTCCTGCAACCCGTTCCCTTGGTGCTAGATGAACGAACGTCTCTCCACTTGCTCAGTTCTGAGAGTTAAGTGTGTGTGAAAGCCGTCCTTCACCTAGCTTGTTGGGAACACAAAGTTTCTTTTCAGTTGCAAACTCCATTCCATACATATATATGGGGAGGTACTAGCTCCAACTCGGTTTGACAGTGAAAACTGCAGGAACTTCAAACCGGCACTAGGAAACAGACTGGGAAAGCAGAGAAAAAGTGTCTCCTGCAACCCGTTCCCTTGGTGCTAGATGAACGAACGTCTCTCCACTTGCTCATTTCTGAGAGATAAATGTGTGTGAAAGCCATCCTTCACCTAGGTTGTTGGGAACACAAAGTTTCTTTTCAGTTGCAAACTCCACTCCATACATATATATGGGGAGGTACTAGCTCCAACTCGGTTTTACAGTGAAAACTGCAGGAACTTCAAACCGGCACTAGGAAACAGACTGAGAAAGCAGAGAAAAAGTGTCTCCTGCAACCCATTCTGTTGGTGCTAGATGAACGAACGTCTCTCCACTTGCACAGTTCTGACAAATAAGTGTGTGTGAAAGCCGTACTTCACCTTGCTTATTGGGAACACAAAGTTTCTTTTCAGTTGCAAACTCCATTCCATACATATATATGGGGAGTACTAGCTCCAACTCTGTTTTACAGAGAAAACTGCAGGAACTTCAAGCCGGCACTAGGAAACAGACTGAGAAAGCAGAGAAAAACTGTCCCCTGCAACCCGTTCCCTTGGTGCTAGATGAACGAACGTCTCTCCACTTGCACAGTTCTGAGAAATAAGTGTGTGTGAAAGCCGTCCTTCACCTTGCTTGTTGGGAACACAAAGTTTCTTTTCAGTTGCAAACTCCATTCCATACATATATATGGGGAGGTACTAGCTCCAACTCGGTTTGACAGTGAAAACTGCAGGAACTTCAAACCGGCACTAGGAAAAGGACTGAGAAAGCAGAGAAAATTGTCTCCTGCAACCCGTTCCCTTGGTGCTAGATGAACGAACGTCTCTCCACTTGCTCAGTTCTGAGAGATAAGTGTGTGTGAAAGCCGTCCTTCATCTAGCTTGTTGGGAACACAAAGTTTCTTTTCAGTTGCAAACTCCATTCCATACATATATAGGGGAGGTACTAGCTCCAACTCTGGTTTACAGTGAAAACTGCAGGAACTTTAAACCGGCACTAGGAAACAGACTGAGAAAGCAGAGAAAAACTGTCTCCTGCAACCCGTTCCCTTGGTGCTAGATGAACGAACGTCTCTCCAGTTTCACAGTTCTGAGAAATACGTGTGTGTGAAAGCCCTACTTCACATTGCTTGTTGGGAACACAAAGTTTCTTTTCAGTTGCAAACTCCATTCCATACATATATATGGGGAGGTACTAGCTCCAACTCGGTTTGACAGTGAAAACTGCAGGAACTTCATACCGGCAGTTGGAAACATACTGAGATAGCAGAGAAAAAGTGTCTCCGGCAACCCGTTCCCTTGGTGCTAGATGAACGATCGTCTCTCCACATGCTTAATTCTGAGAGATAAATATGTGTGAAAGCCGTCCTTCACCTACCTTGTTGGGAACACAAAGTTTCTTTTCAGTTGCAAACTCCACTCCATACATATATATGGGGAGGTACGAGCTCCAACTCGGTTTTACAGTGAAAACTGCAGGAACTTCAAACCGGCACTAGGAAACAGACTGAGAAAGCAGAGAAATACTGTCTCCTGCAACCCGTTCCCTTGGTGCTAGATGAACGAACGTCTCTCCACTTGCACAGTTCTGAGAGATAAGTGTGTGTGAAAGCCGTCCTTCACCTAGCTTGTTGGGAACACAAAGTTTCTTTTCAGTTGCAAACTCCATTCCATACATATATATGGGGAGGTACCAGCTCCAAATCTGTTTGACAGTGAAAACTGCAGGAACTTCAAACCGGCACTAGGAAACAGACTGAGAAATCAGAGAAAAAGTGGCTCCTGCAACCCGTTCCCTTGGTGCTAGATGAACGAACGTCTCTCCACTTGCTCAGTTCTGAGATATAAGTGTGTGTGAAAGCCGTCCTTCACCTAGCTTGTTGGGAACACAAAGTTTCTTTTAAGTTGCAAACTCCATTCCATACATATATATGGGGAGGTACTACCTCCAACTCGGTTTGACAGTGAAAACTGCAGGAAATTCAATCCGGCACTAGGAAACAGACTGAGAAAGCAGAGAAAAAGTGTCTCCTGCATCCTTTTCCATTGGTGCTATATGAACGAACGTCTCTCCACTTGCTCAGTTCTGAGAGATAAGTGTGTGTGAAAGCTGTCCTTCACCTAGCTTGTTGGGAACACAAAGTTTCTTTTCAGTTGCAAACTCCATTCCATACATATATATGGGGAGGTACTAGCTCCAACTCGGTTTTACAGTGAAAACTGCAGGAACTTCATACCGGCAGTTGGAAACATACTGAGATAGCAGAGAAAAAGTGTCTCCGGCAACCCGTTCCCTTGGTGCTAGATGAACCATCGTCTCTCCACATGCTTAATTCTGAGAGATAAATATGTGTGAAAGCCGTCCTTCACCTACCTTGTTGGGAACACAAAGTTTCTTTTCAGTTGCAAACTCCACTCCATACATATATATGGGGAGGTACGAGCTCCAACTCGGTTTTACAGTGAAAACTGCAGGAACTTCAAACCGGCACTAGGAAACAGACTGAGAAAGCAGAGAAATACTGTCTCCTGCAACCCGTTCCCTTGGTGCTAGATGAACGAACGTCTCTCCACTTGCACAGTTCTGAGAGATAAGTGTGTGTGAAAGCCGTCCTTCACCTAGCTTGTTGGGAACACAAAGTTTCTTTTCAGTTGCAAACTCCATTCCATACATATATATGGGGAGGTACCAGCTCCAAATCTGTTTGACAGTGAAAACTGCAGGAACTTCAAACCGGCACTAGGAAACAGACTGAGAAATCAGAGAAAAAGTGGCTCCTGCAACCCGTTCCCTTGGTGCTAGATGAACGAACGTCTCTCCACTTGCTCAGTTCTGAGATATAAGTGTGTGTGAAAGCCGTCCTTCACCTAGCTTGTTGGGAACACAAAGTTTCTTTTAAGTTGCAAACTCCATTCCATACATATATATGGGGAGGTACTACCTCCAACTCGGTTTGACAGTGAAAACTGCAGGAAATTCAATCCGGCACTAGGAAACAGACTGAGAAAGCAGAGAAAAAGTGTCTCCTGCATCCTTTTCCATTGGTGCTATATGAACGAACGTCTCTCCACTTGCTCAGTTCTGAGAGATAAGTGTGTGTGAAAGCTGTCCTTCACCTAGCTTGTTGGGAACACAAAGTTTCTTTTCAGTTGCAAACTCCATTCCATACATATATATGGGGAGGTACTAGCTCCAACTCGGTTTGACAGTGAAAACTGCAGGAACTTCAAACCGGCACTAGGAAACAGACTGAGAAAGCAGAGAAAAAGTGTCTCCTGCAACCCGTTCCCTTGGTGCTAGATGAACGAAAGTCTCTCCACTTGCTCAGTTCCGAGAGATAAGTGTGTGTGAAAGCCGTCCTTCACCTAGCTTGTTGGGAACACAAAGTTTCTTTTCAGTTGCAAACTCCATTCCATACATATATATGGGGAGGTAGTATCTCCAACTCGTTTTGACAGTGAAAACTGCAGGAACTTCAAACCGGCACTAGGAAACAGACTGAGAAAGCAGAGAAATAGTGTCTCCTGCAAACTTTTCCCTTGGTGCTAGATGAACGAACGTCTCTGCACTTGCTCAGTTCTGAGAGATAAGTGTGTGTGAAAGCCGTCCTTCACCTAGCTTGTTGGGAACACAAAGTTTCTTTTCAGTTGCAAAATCCATTCAATACATATATAAGTGGAGGTACTAGCTCCAACTCGGTTTTACAGTGAAAACTGCATGAACTTCAAAACGGCACTAGGAAACAGACTGAGAAAGCAGAGAAAAAGTGTCTCCTGCAACCCGTTCCCTTGGTGCTAGATGAACGAACGTCTCTCCACTTGCACAGTTCTGAGAGATATGTGTGTGTGAAAGCCGTCCTTCACCTAGCTTGTTGGGAACACAAAGTTTCTTTTCAGTTGCAAACTCCATTCCATACATATATATGGGGAGGTACTAACTTTAACTCGGTTTGACAGTGAAAACTGCAGGAACTTCAAACCGGCACTAGGAAACAGACTGAGAAAGCAGAGAAAAAGTGTCTCCTGCAACCCGTTCCCTTGGTGCTAGATGAACGAACGTCTCTCCACTTGCTCAGTTCTGAGAGTTAAGTGTGTGTGAAAGCCGTCCTTCACCTAGCTTGTTGGGAACACAAAGTTTCTTTTCAGTTGCAAACTCCATTCCATACATATATATGGGGAGGTACTAGCTCCAACTCGGTTTGACAGTGAAAACTGCAGGAACTTCAAACCGGCACTAGGAAAAGGACTGAGAAAGCAGAGAAAATTGTCTCCTGCAACCCGTTCCCTTGGTGCTAGATGAACGAACGTCTCTCCACTTGCTCAGTTCTGAGAGATAAGTGTGTGTGAAAGCCGTCCTTCACCTAGCTTGTTGGGAACACAAAGTTTCTTTTCAGTTGCAAACTCCATTCCATACATATATATGGGGAGGTACCAGCTCCAAATCTGTTTGACAGTGAAAACTGCAGGAACTTCAAACCGGCACTAGGAAACAGACTGAGAAATCAGAGAAAAAGTGGCTCCTGCAACCCGTTCCCTTGGTGCTAGATGAACGAACGTCTCTCCACTTGCTCAGTTCTGAGATATAAGTGTGTGTGAAAGCCGTCCTTCACCTAGCTTGTTGGGAACACAAAGTTTCTTTTAAGTTGCAAACTCCATTCCATACATATATATGGGGAGGTACTACCTCCAACTCGGTTTGACAGTGAAAACTGCAGGAAATTCAATCCGGCACTAGGAAACAGACTGAGAAAGCAGAGAAAAAGTGTCTCCTGCATCCTTTTCCATTGGTGCTATATGAACGAACGTCTCTCCACTTGCTCAGTTCTGAGAGATAAGTGTGTGTGAAAGCTGTCCTTCACCTAGCTTGTTGGGAACACAAAGTTTCTTTTCAGTTGCAAACTCCATTCCATACATATATATGGGGAGGTACTAGCTCCAACTCGGTTTGACAGTGAAAACTGCAGGAACTTCATACCGGCAGTTGGAAACATACTGAGATAGCAGAGAAAAAGTGTCTCCGGCAACCCGTTCCCTTGGTGCTAGATGAACGATCGTCTCTCCACATGCTTAATTCTGAGAGATAAATATGTGTGAAAGCCGTCCTTCACCTACCTTGTTGGGAACACAAAGTTTCTTTTCAGTTGCAAACTCCACTCCATACATATATATGGGGAGGTACGAGCTCCAACTCGGTTTTACAGTGAAAACTGCAGGAACTTCAAACCGGCACTAGGAAACAGACTGAGAAAGCAGAGAAATACTGTCTCCTGCAACCCGTTCCCTTGGTGCTAGATGAACGAACGTCTCTCCACTTGCACAGTTCTGAGAGATAAGTGTGTGTGAAAGCCGTCCTTCACCTAGCTTGTTGGGAACACAAAGTTTCTTTTCAGTTGCAAACTCCATTCCATACATATATATGGGGAGGTACCAGCTCCAAATCTGTTTGACAGTGAAAACTGCAGGAACTTCAAACCGGCACTAGGTAACAGACTGAGAAATCAGAGAAAAAGTGGCTCCTGCAACCCGTTCCCTTGGTGCTAGATGAACGAACGTCTCTCCACTTGCTCAGTTCTGAGATATAAGTGTGTGTGAAAGCCGTCCTTCACCTAGCTTGTTGGGAACACAAAGTTTCTTTTAAGTTGCAAACTCCATTCCATACATATATATGGGGAGGTACTACCTCCAACTCGGTTTGACAGTGAAAACTGCAGGAAATTCAATCCGGCACTAGGAAACAGACTGAGAAAGCAGAGAAAAAGTGTCTCCTGCATCCTTTTCCATTGGTGCTATATGAACGAACGTCTCTCCACTTGCTCAGTTCTGAGAGATAAGTGTGTGTGAAAGCTGTCCTTCACCTAGCTTGTTGGGAACACAAAGTTTCTTTTCAGTTGCAAACTCCATTCCATACATATATATGGGGAGGTACTAGCTCCAACTCGGTTTGACAGTGAAAACTGCAGGAACTTCAAACCGGCACTAGGAAACAGACTGAGAAAGCAGAGAAAAAGTGTCTCCTGCAACCCGTTCCCTTGGTGCTAGATGAACGAAAGTCTCTCCACTTGCTCAGTTCCGAGAGATAAGTGTGTGTGAAAGCCGTCCTTCACCTAGCTTGTTGGGAACACAAAGTTTCTTTTCAGTTGCAAACTCCATTCCATACATATATATGGGGAGGTAGTATCTCCAACTCGTTTTGACAGTGAAAACTGCAGGAACTTCAAACCGGCACTAGGAAACAGACTGAGAAAGCAGAGAAATAGTGTCTCCTGCAAACTTTTCCCTTGGTGCTAGATGAACGAACGTCTCTGCACTTGCTCAGTTCTGAGAGATAAGTGTGTGTGAAAGCCGTCCTTCACCTAGCTTGTTGGGAACACAAAGTTTCTTTTCAGTTGCAAAATCCATTCAATACATATATAAGTGGAGGTACTAGCTCCAACTCGGTTTTACAGTGAAAACTGCATGAACTTCAAAACGGCACTAGGAAACAGACTGAGAAAGCAGAGAAAAAGTGTCTCCTGCAACCCGTTCCCTTGGTGCTAGATGAACGAACGTCTCTCCACTTGCACAGTTCTGAGAGATATGTGTGTGTGAAAGCCGTCCTTCACCTAGCTTGTTGGGAACACAAAGTTTCTTTTCAGTTGCAAACTCCATTCCATACATATATATGGGGAGGTACTAACTTTAACTCGGTTTGACAGTGAAAACTGCAGGAACTTCAAACCGGCACTAGGAAACAGACTGAGAAAGCAGAGAAAAAGTGTCTCCTGCAACCCGTTCCCTTGGTGCTAGATGAACGAACGTCTCTCCACTTGCTCAGTTCTGAGAGTTAAGTGTGTGTGAAAGCCGTCCTTCACCTAGCTTGTTGGGAACACAAAGTTTCTTTTCAGTTGCAAACTCCATTCCATACATATATATGGGGAGGTACTAGCTCCAACTCGGTTTGACAGTGAAAACTGCAGGAACTTCAAACCGGCACTAGGAAAAGGACTGAGAAAGCAGAGAAAATTGTCTCCTGCAACCCGTTCCCTTGGTGCTAGATGAACGAACGTCTCTCCACTTGCTCAGTTCTGAGAGATAAGTGTGTGTGAAAGCCGTCCTTCATCTAGCTTGTTGGGAACACAAAGTTTCTTTTCAGTTGCAAACTCCATTCCATACATATATAGGGGAGGTACTAGCTCCAACTATGGTTTACAGTGAAAACTGCAGGAACTTTAAAACGGCACTAGGAAACAGACTGAGAAAGCAGAGAAAAACTGTCTCCTGCAACCCGTTCCCTTGGTGCTAGATGAACGAACGTCTTTCCAGTTTCACAGTTCTGAGAAATACGTGTGTGTGAAAGCCCTACTTCACATTGCTTGTTGGGAACACAAAGCTTCTTTTCAGATGCAAACTCCATTCCATACATATATATGGGGAGGTACTAGCTCCAACTCCGTTTGACAGTTAAAACTGCAGGAAATTCATACCGGCACTAGGAATCAGTCTGAGAAAGCAGAGAAATAGTTTCTCCTGCAAACCGTTCCCTTGGTGCTAGATGAACGAACGTCTCTCCACTTGCTCAGTTTTGAGAGATAAGTGTGTGTGAAAGCCGTCCTTCACCTAGCTTGTTGGGAACAGATAGTTTCTTTTCAGTTGCAAACTCCATTCCATACATATATATGGGGAGGTACTAGATCCAACTCTGTTTGACAGTGAAAACTGCAGGAACTTCAAACCGGCACTAGGAAACAGACTGAGAAAGGAGGGAAAAAGTGTTTCCTGCAACCCGTTCCCTTGGTGCTAGATGAACGAACGTCTCTGCACTTGCTCAGTTCTGAGAGATAAGTGTGTGTGAAAGCCGTCCTTCACCTAGCTTGTTGGGAACACAAAGTTTCTTTTCAGTTGCAAAATCCATTCCATACATATATAAGTGGAGGTACTAGCTCTACTCGCTTTTACAGTGAAAATTGCAGGAACTTCAAACGGGCACTAGGAAACAGACTGAGAAAGCAGAGAAAAAGTGTCTCCTGCAACCCGTTCCCTTGGTGCTAGATGAAAGAACGTCTCTCCACTTGCTCAGTTCTGAGAGATAAGTGTGTGTGAAAGCCATCCTTCACCTAGCTTTTTGGCAACACAAAGTTTCTTTTCAGTTGCAAACTCCATTCCATAGATATATATGGGGAGGTACTAGCTCCAACTCGGTTTGACAGTGAAAACTGCAGGAACTTCAAAACGGCAGGTGGAAACAAACTGAGATAGCAGAGAAAAAGTGTCTCCTGCAACCCGTTCCCTTGGTGCTAGATGAACGAACGTCTCTCCACTTGCTCAGTTCTGAGAGATAAGTCTGTGTGAAAGCCGTCCTTCAACTAGCTTGTTGGGAACACAAAGTTTCTTTTCAGTTGCAAACTCCTTTCCATACATATATATGGGGAGGTACTAGCTCCAACTCGGTTTTACAGTGAAAACTGCAGGAACTTCAAACCGGCACTAGGAAACAGACTGAGAAATCAGAGAAAAAGTGGCTCCTGCAACCCGTTCCCTTGGTGCTAGATGAACGAACGTCTCTCCACTTGCTCAGTTCTGAGAGATAAGTGTGTGTGAAAGCCGTCCTTCACCTAGCTTGTTGGGAACACAAAGTTTCTTTTCAGTTGCAAACTCCATTCCATACATATATATGGGTAGGTACTAGCTCCAACACGGTTTGACAGTGAAAACTGCAGGAACTTCAAACCGGCACTAGGAAACAGACTGAGATAGCAGAGAAAAAGTGTCTCCTGCAACCCGTTCCCTTGGTGCTAGATGAACGAACGTCTCTCCACTTGCACAGTTCTGAGAAATAAGTGTGTGTGAAAGCCGTACTTCACCTTGCTTATTGGGAACACAAAGTTCCTTTTCAGTTGCAAACTCCATTCCATACATATATATGGGGAGGTACTAGCTCCAACTCGGTTTTACAGAGAAAACTGCAGGAACTTCAATCCGGCACTAGGATACAGACTGAGAAAGCAGAGAAAAACTGTCTCCTGCAACCCGTTCCCTTGGTGCTAGATGAACGAACGTCTCTCCACTTGCACAGTTCTGAGAAATAAGTGTGTGTGAAAGCCGTCCTTCACCTTGCTTGTTGGGAACACAAAGTTTCTTTTCAGTTGCAAACTCCATTCCATACATATATATGGGGAGGTACGAGCTCCAACTCGGTTTTACAGAGAAAACTGCAGGAACTTCAAACCGGCACTAGGAAACAGACTGAGAAAACAGAGAAAAAGTGTCCCCTGCAACCCGTTCCCTTGGTGCTAGATGAACGAACGTCTCTCCACTTGCTCAGTTCTGAGAGTTAAGTGTGTGTGAAAGCCGTCCTTCACCTAGCTTGTTGGGAACACAAAGTTTCTTTTCAGTTGCAAACTCCATTCCATACATATATATGGGGAGGTACTAGCTCCAACTCGGTTTGACAGTGAAAACTGCAGGAACTTCAAACCGGCACTAGGAAACAGACTGGGAAAGCAGAGAAAAAGTGTCTCCTGCAACCCGTTCCCTTGGTGCTAGATGAACGAACGTCTCTCCACTTGCTCATTTCTGAGAGATAAATGTGTGTGAAAGCCATCCTTCACCTAGGTTGTTGGGAACACAAAGTTTCTTTTCAGTTGCAAACTCCACTCCATACATATATATGGGGAGGTACTAGCTCCAACTCGGTTTTACAGTGAAAACTGCAGGAACTTCAAACCGGCACTAGGAAACAGACTGAGAAAGCAGAGAAAAAGTGTCCCCTGCAACCCATTCTGTTGGTGCTAGATGAACGAACGTCTCTCCACTTGCACAGTTCTGACAAATAAGTGTGTGTGAAAGCCGTACTTCACCTTGCTTATTGGGAACACAAAGTTTCTTTTCAGTTGCAAACTCCATTCCATAAATATATATGGGGAGTACTAGCTCCAACTCTGTTTTACAGAGAAAACTGCAGGAACTTCAAGCCGGCACTAGGAAACAGACTGAGAAAGCAGAGAAAAACTGTCTCCTGCAACCCGTTCCCTTGGTGCTAGATGAACGAACGTCTCTCCACTTGCACAGTTCTGAGAAATAAGTGTGTGTGAAAGCCGTCCTTCACCTTGCTTGTTGGGAACACAAAGTTTCTTTTCAGTTGCAAACTCCATTCCATACATATATATGGGGAGGTACTAGCTCCAACTCGGTTTGACAGTGAAAACTGCAGGAACTTCAAACCGGCACTAGGAAAAGGACTGAGAAAGCAGAGAAAATTGTCTCCTGCAACCCGTTCCCTTGGTGCTAGATGAACGAACGTCTATCCACTTGCTCAGTTCTGAGAGATAAGTGTGTGTGAAAGCCGTCCTTCATCTAGCTTGTTGGGAACACAAAGTTTCTTTTCAGTTGCAAACTCCATTCCATACATATATAGGGGAGGTACTAGCTCCAACTCTGGTTTACAGTGAAAACTGCAGGAACTTTAAACCGGCACTAGGAAACAGACTGAGAAAGCAGAGAAAAACTGTCTCCTGCAACCCGTTCCCTTGGTGCTAGATGAACGAACGTCTCTCCAGTTTCACAGTTCTGAGAAATACGTGTGTGTGAAAGCCCTACTTCACATTGCTTGTTGGGAACACAAAGCTTCTTTTCAGATGCAAACTCCATTCCATACATATATATGGGGAGGTACTAGCTCCAACTCCGTTTGACAGTGAAAACTGCAGGAAATTCATACCGGCACTAGGAATCAGTCTGAGAAAGCAGAGAAAAAGTGTCTCCTGCAAACCGTTCCCTTGGTGCTAGATGAACGAACGTCTCTCCACTTGCTCAGTTTTGAGAGATAAGTGTGTGTGAAAGCCGTCCTTCACCTAGCTTGTTGGGAACAGATAGTTTCTTTTCAGTTGCAAACTCCATTCCATACATATATATGGGGAGGTACTAGCTCCAACTCGGTTTTACAGTGAAAACTGCAGGAACTTCAAACGGGCACTAGGAAACAGACTGAGAAAGCAGAGAAAAAGTGTCTCCTGCAACCCGTTCCCTTGGTGCTAGATGAAAGAACGTCTCTCCACTTGCTCAGTTCTGAGAGATAAGTGTGTGTGAAAGCCATCCTTCACCTAGCTTTTTGGCAACACAAAGTTTCTTTTCAGTTGCAAACTCCATTCCATAGATATATATGGGGAGGTACTAGCTCCAACTCGGTTTGACAGTGAAAACTGCAGGAACTTCAAACCGGCAGTTGGAAACAGACTGAGATAGCAGAGAAAAAGTGTCTCCTGCATCCTTTTCCATTGGTGCTAGATGAACGAACGTCTCTCCACTTGCTCAGTTCTGAGAGATATGTGTGTGTGAAAGCGGTCCTTCACCTAGCTTGTTGGGAACACAAAGTTTCTTTTCAGTTGCAAACTCCACTCCATACATATATATGGGGAGGTACTAGCTCCAACTCGGTTTTACAGTGAAAACTGCAGGAACTTCAAACCGGCACTAGGAAACAGACTGAGAAAGCAGAGAAACACTGTCTCCTGCAACCCGTTCCCTTGGTGCTAGATGAACGAACGTCTCTCCACTTGCACAGTTCTGAGAGATAAGTGTGTGTGAAAGCCGTCCTTCACCTAGCTTGTTGGGAACACAAAGTTTCTTTTCAGTTGCAAACTCCATTCCATACATATATATGTGGAGGTACCAGCTCCAAATCTGTTTGACAGTGAAAACTGCAGGAACTTCAAACCGGCACTAGGAAACAGACTGAGAAAGCAGAGAAAAAGTGTCTCCTGCATTCTTTTCCATTGGTGCTATATGAACGAACGTCTCTCCACTTGCTCAGTTCTGAGAGTTAAGAGTGTGTGAAAGCCGTCCTTCACCTAGCTTGTTGGGAACACAAAGTTTCTATTCAGTTGCAAACTCCATTCCATACATATATATGGGGAGGTACTAGCTCCAACTCGGTTTGACAGTGAAAACTGCAGGAACTTCAAACCGGCACTAGGAAACAGACTGGGAAAGCAGAGAAAAAGTGTCTCCTGCAACCCGTTCCCTTGGTGCTAGATGAACGAACGTCTCTCCACTTGCTCATTTCTGAGAGATAAATGTGTGTGAAAGCCATCCTTCACCTAGGTTGTTGGGAACACAAAGTTTCTTTTCAGTTGCAAACTCCACTCCATACATATATATGGGGAGGTACTAGCTCCAACTCGGTTTTACAGTGAAAACTGCAGGAACTTCAAACCGGCACTAGGAAACAGACTGAGAAAGCAGAGAAAAAGTGTCCCCTGCAACCCATTCTGTTGGTGCTAGATGAACGAACGTCTCTCCACTTGCACAGTTCTGACAAATAAGTGTGTGTGAAAGCCGTACTTCACCTTGCTTATTGGGAACACAAAGTTTCTTTTCAGTTGCAAACTCCATTCCATACATATATATGGGGAGTACTAGCTCCAACTCTGTTTTACAGAGAAAACTGCAGGAACTTCAAGCCGGCACTAGGAAACAGACTGAGAAAGCAGAGAAAAACTGTCTCCTGCAACCCGTTCCCTTGGTGCTAGATGAACGAACGTCTCTCCACTTGCACAGTTCTGAGAAATAAGTGTGTGTGAAAGCCGTCCTTCACCTTGCTTGTTGGGAACACAAAGTTTCTTTTCAGTTGAAAACTCCATTCCATACATATATATGGGGAGGTACTAGCTCCAACTCGGTTTGACAGTGAAAACTGCAGGAACTTCAAACCGGCACTAGGAAAAGGACTGAGAAAGCAGAGAAAATTGTCTCCTGCAACCCGTTCCCTTGGTGCTAGATGAACGAACGTCTATCCACTTGCTCAGTTCTGAGAGATAAGTGTGTGTGAAAGCCGTCCTTCATCTAGCTTGTTGGGAACACAAAGTTTCTTTTCAGTTGCAAACTCCATTCCATACATATATAGGGGAGGTACTAGCTCCAACTCTGGTTTACAGTGAAAACTGCAGGAACTTTAAACCGGCACTAGGAAACAGACTGAGAAAGCAGAGAAAAACTGTCTCCTGCAACCCGTTCCCTTGGTGCTAGATGAACGAACGTCTCTCCAGTTTCACAGTTCTGAGAAATACGTGTGTGTGAAAGCCCTACTTCACATTGCTTGTTGGGAACACAAAGCTTCTTTTCAGATGCAAACTCCATTCCATACATATATATGGGGAGGTACTAGCTCCAACTCCGTTTGACAGTGAAAACTGCAGGAAATTCATACCGGCACTAGGAATCAGTCTGAGAAAGCAGAGAAAAAGTGTCTCCTGCAAACCGTTCCCTTGGTGCTAGATGAACGAACGTCTCTCCACTTGCTCAGTTTTGAGAGATAAGTGTGTGTGAAAGCCGTCCTTCACCTAGCTTGTTGGGAACAGATAGTTTCTTTTCAGTTGCAAACTCCATTCCATACATATATATGGGGAGGTACTAGCTCCAACTCGGTTTTACAGTGAAAACTGCAGGAACTTCAAACGGGCACTAGGAAACAGACTGAGAAAGCAGAGAAAAAGTGGCTCCTGCAACCCGTTCCCTTGGTGCTAGATGAAAGAACGTCTCTCCACTTGCTCAGTTCTGAGAGATAAGTGTGTGTGAAAGCCATCCTTCACCTAGCTTTTTGGCAACACAAAGTTTCTTTTCAGTTGCAAACTCCATTCCATAGATATATATGGGGAGGTACTAGCTCCAACTCGGTTTGACAGTGAAAACTGCAGGAACTTCAAACCGGCAGTTGGAAACAGACTGAGATAGCAGAGAAAAAGTGTCTCCTGCATCCTTTTCCATTGGTGCTAGATGAACGAACGTCTCTCCACTTGCTCAGTTCTGAGAGATATGTGTGTGTGAAAGCGGTCCTTCACCTAGCTTGTTGGGAACACAAAGTTTCTTTTCAGTTGCAAACTCCACTCCATACATATATATGGGGAGGTACTAGCTCCAACTCGGTTTTACAGTGAAAACTGCAGGAACTTCAAACCGGCACTAGGAAACAGACTGAGAAAGCAGAGAAATACTGTCTCCTGCAACCCGTTCCCTTGGTGCTAGATGAACGAACGTCTCTCCACTTGCACAGTTCTGAGAGATAAGTGTGTGTGAAAGCCGTCCTTCACCTAGCTTGTTGGGAACACAAAGTTTCTTTTCAGTTGCAAACTCCATTCCATACATATATATGGGGAGGTACCAGCTCCAAATCTGTTTGACAGTGAAAACTGCAGGAACTTCAAACCGGCACTAGGAAACAGACTGAGAAAGCAGAGAAAAAGTGTCTCCTGCATCCTTTTCCATTGGTGCTATATGAACGAACGTCTCTCCACTTGCTCAGTTCTGAGAGATAAGTGTGTGTGAAAGCTGTCCTTCACCTAGCTTGTTGGGAACACAAAGTTTCTTTTCAGTTGCAAACTCCATTCCATACATATATATGTGGAGGTACTAGCTCCAACTCGGTTTGACAGTGAAAACTGCAGGAACTTCAAACCGGCACTAGGAAACAGACTGAGAAAGCAGAGAAAAAGTGTCTCCTGCAACCCGTTCCCTTGGTGCTAGATGAACGAACGTCTCTCCACTTGCTCAGTTCCGAGAGATAAGTGTGTGTGAAAGCCGTCCTTCACCTAGCTTGTTGGGAACACAAAGTTTCTTTTCAGTTGCAAACTCCATTCCATACATATATATGGGGAGGTACTAGCTCCAACTCCGTTTGACAGTGAAAACTGCAGGAACTTCAAACCGGCACTAGGAAAAGGACTGAGAAAGCAGAGAAAATTGTCTCCTGCAACCCGTTCCCTTGGTGCTAGATGAACGAACGTCTCTCCACTTGCTCAGTTCTGAGAGATAAGTGTGTGTGAAAGCCGTCCTTCATCTAGCTTGTTGGGAACACAAAGTTTCTTTTCAGTTGCAAACTCCATTCCATACATATATAGGGGAGGTACTAGCTCCAACTCTGGTTTACAGTGAAAACTGCAGGAACTTTAAACCGGCACTAGGAAACAGACTGAGAAAGCAGAGAAAAACTGTCTCCTGCAACCCGTTCCCTTGGTGCTAGATGAACGAACGTCTCTCCAGTTTCACAGTTCTGAGAAATACGTGTGTGTGAAAGCCCTACTTCACATTGCTTGTTGGGAACACAAAGCTTCTTTTCAGATGCAAACTCCATTCCATACATATATATGGGGAGGTACTAGCTCCAACTCCGTTTGACAGTTAAAACTGCAGGAAATTCATACCGGCACTAGGAATCAGTCTGAGAAAGCAGAGAAAAAGTGTCTCCTGCAAACCGTTCCCTTGGTGCTAGATGAACGAACGTCTCTCCACTTGCTCAGTTTTGAGAGATAAGTGTGTGTGAAAGCCGTCCTTCACCTAGCTTGTTGGGAACAGATAGTTTCTTTTCAGTTGCAAACTCCATTCCATACATATATATGGGGAGGTACTAGATCCAACTCTGTTTGACAGTGAAAACTGCAGGAACTTCAAACCGGCACTAGGAAACAGACTGAGAAAGGAGGGAAAAAGTGTTTCCTGCAACCCGTTCCCTTGGTGCTAGATGAACGAACGTCTCTCCACTTGCTCAGTTCTGAGAGATAAGTGTGTGTGAAAGGCGTCCTTCACCTAGCTTGTTGGGAACACAAAGTTTCTTTTCAGTTGCAAAATTCATTCCATACATATATAAGTGGAGGTACTAGCTCCAACTCGGTTTTACAGTGAAAATTGCAGGAACTTCAAACGGGCACTAGGAAACAGACTGAGAAAGCAGAGAAAAAGTGTCTCCTGCAACCCGTTCCCTTGGTGCTAGATGAAAGAACGTCTCTCCACTTGCTCAGTTCTGAGAGATAAGTGTGTGTGAAAGCCATCCTTCACCTAGCTTTTTGGCAACACAAAGTTTCTTTTCAGTTGCAAACTCCATTCCATAGATATATATGGGGAGGTACTAGCTCCAACTCGGTTTGACAGTGAAAACTGCAGGAACTTCAAACCGGCAGTTGGAAACAGACTGAGATAGCAGAGAAAAAGTGTCTCCTGCAACCCGTTCCCTTGGTGCTAGATGAACGATCGTCTCTCCACATGCTTAATTCTGAGAGATAAATATGTGTGAAAGCCGTCCTTCACCTACCTTGTTGGGAACACAAAGTTTCTTTTCAGTTGCAAACTCCACTCCATACATATATATGGGGAGGTACTAGCTCCAACTCGGTTTTACAGTGAAAACTGCAGGAACTTCAAACCGGCACTAGGAAACAGACTGAGAAAGCAGAGAAATACTGTCTCCTGCAACCCGTTCCCTTGGTGCTAGATGAACGAACGTCTCTCCACTTGCACAGTTCTGAGAGATAAGTGTGTGTGAAAGCCGTCCTTCACCTAGCTTGTTGGGAACACAAAGTTTCTTTTCAGTTGCAAACTCCATTCCATACATATATATGGGGAGGTACCAGCTCCAAATCTGTTTGACAGTGAAAACTGCAGGAACTTCAAACCGGCACTAGGAAACAGACTGAGAAATCAGAGAAAAAGTGGCTCCTGCAACCCGTTCCCTTGGTGCTAGATGAACTAACGTCTCTCCACTTGCTCAGTTCTGAGATATAAGTGTGTGTGAAAGCCGTCCTTCACCTAGGTTGTTGGGAACACAAAGTTTCTTTTAAGTTGCAAACTCCATTCCATACATATATATGGGGAGGTACTACCTCCAACTCGGTTTGACAGTGAAAACTGCAGGAAATTCAATCCGGCACTAGGAAACAGACTGAGAAAGCAGAGAAAAAATGTCTCCTGCATCCTTTTCCATTGGTGCTATATGAACGAACGTCTCTCCACTTGCTCAGTTCTGAGAGATAAGTGTGTGTGAAAGCTGTCCTTCACCTAGCTTGTTGGGAACACAAAGTTTCTTTTCAGTTGCAAACTCCATTCCATACATATATATGGGGAGGTATTAGCTCCAACTCGGTTTGACAGTGAAAACTGCAGGAACTTCAAACCGGCACTAGGAAACAGACTGAGAAAGCAGAGAAAAAGTGTCTCCTGCAACCCGTTCCCTTGGTGCTAGATGAACGAACGTCTCTCCACTTGCTCAGTTCCGAGAGATAAGTGTGTGTGAAAGCCGTCCTTCACCTAGCTTGTTGGGAACACAAAGTTTCTTTTCAGTTGCAAACTCCATTCCATACATATATATGGGGAGGTACTATCTCCAACTCGTTTTGACAGTGAAAACTGCAGGAACTTCAAACCGGCACTAGGAAACAGACTGAGAAAGCAGAGAAATAGTGTCTCCTGCAAACTTTTCCCTTGGTGCTAGATGAACGAACGTCTCTGCACTTGCTCAGTTCTGAGAGATAAGTGTGTGTGAAAGCCGTCCTTCACCTAGCTTGTTGGGAACACAAAGTTTCTTTTCAGTTGCAAAATCCATTCAATACATATATAAGTGGAGGTACTAGCTCCAACTAGGTTTTACAGTGAAAACTGCATGAACTTCAAACCGGCACTAGGAAACAGACTGAGAAAGCAGAGAAAAAGTGTCTCCTGCAACCCGTTCCCTTGGTGCTAGATGAACGAACGTCTCTCCACTTGCACAGTTCTGAGAGATATGTGTGTGTGAAAGCCGTCCTTCACCTAGCTTGTTGGGAACACAAAGTTTCTTTTCAGTTGCAAACTCCATTCCATACATATATATGGGGAGGTACTAACTTCAACTCGGTTTGACAGTGAAAACTGCAGGAACTTCAAACCGGCACTAGGAAACAGACTGAGAAAGCAGAGAAAAAGTGTCTCCTGCAACCCGTTCCGTTGGTGCTAGATGAACGAACGTCTCTCCACTTGCTCAGTTCTGAGAGTTAAGTGTGTGTGAAAGCCGTCCTTCACCTAGCTTGTTGGGAACACAAAGTTTCTTTTCAGTTGCAAACTGCATTCCATACATATATATGGGGAGTTACTAGATCCAAATCGGTTTTACAGTGAAAACTGCAGGAACTTCAAACCGGCACTAGGAAACAGACTGAGAAAGCAGAGAAAAGTGTCACCTGCAACCCGTTCCCTTGGTGCTAGATGAACGAACGTCTCTCCACTTGCTCAGTTCTGAGAGATAAGTGTGTGTGAAAGCCGTCCTTCATCTAGCTTGTTGGGAACACAAAGTTTCTTTTCAGTTGCAAACTCCATTCCATACATATATAGGGGAGGTACTAGCTCCAACTCGGGTTTACAGTGAAAACTGCAGGAACTTTAAACCGGCACTAGGAAACAGACTGAGAAAGCAGAGAAAAAGTGTCTCCTGCAACCCGTTCCCTTGGTGCTAGATGAACGAACGTCTCTCCACTTGCTCAGTTCTGAGAGATAAGTGTGTGTGAAAGCCATCCTTCACGTAGGTTGTTGGCAACACAAAGTTTCTTTTCAGTTGCAAACTCCATTCCATACATATATATGGGGATGTACTAGCTCCAACTCGGTTTTACAGTGAAAACTGCATGAACTTCAAACCGGCACTAGGAAACAGACTGAGAAAGCAGAGAAAAGTGTCACCTGCAACCCGTTCCCTTGGTGCTAGATGAACGAACGTCTCTCCACTTGCTCAGTTCTGAGAGATAAGTGTGTGTGAAAGCCGTCCTTCATCTAGCTTGTTGGGAACACAAAGTTTCTTTTCAGTTGCAAACTCCATTCCATACATATATAGGGGAGGTACTAGCTCCAACTCGGGTTTACAGTGAAAACTGCAGGAACTTTAAACCGGCACTAGGAAACAGACTGAGAAAGCAGAGAAAAACTGTCTAATGCAACCCGTTCCCTTGGTGCTAGATGAACGAACGTCTCTCCACTTGCACAGTTCTGAGAAATAAGTGTGTGTGAAAGCCCTCCTTCACATTCCTTGTTGGGAACACAAAGCTTCTTTTCAGATGCAAACTCCATTCCATACATATATATGGGGAGGTACTAGCTCCAACTCGGTTTGAGAGTGAAAACTGCAGGAACTTCAAACCGGCACTAGGAAACAGACTGAGAAAGCAGAGAAAAAGTGTGTCCTGCAACCCGTTCCCTTGGTGCTACATGAACGAACGTCTCTCCACTTGCTCAGTTCTGAGAGATAAGTGTGTGTGAAAGCCAAACTTCACCTAGCTTGTTGGCAACACAAAGTTTCTTTTCAGTTGCAAACTCCATTCCATACATATATATGGGGAGGTACTAGCTCCAACTCGGTTTTACAGTGAAAACTGCATGAACTTCAAACCGGCACTAGGAAACAGACTGAGAAAGCAGAGAAAAAGTGTCTCCTGCAACCCGTTCCCTTGGTGCTAGATGAACGAACGTCTCTCCACTTGCACAGTTCTGAGAGATAAGTGTGTGTGAAAGCCGTCCTTCACCTAGCTTGTTGGGAACACAAAGTTTCTTTTCAGTTGCAAACTCCATTCCATACATATATATGGGGAGGTACTAGCTTCAACTCGGTTTGACAGTGAAAACTGCAGGAACTTTAAACCGGCACTAGGAAACAGACTGAGAAAGCAGAGAAAAACTGTCTAATGCAACCCGTTCCCTTGGTGCTAGATGAACGAACGTCTCTCCACTTGCACAGTTCTGAGAAATAAGTGTGTGTGAAAGCCCTCCTTCACATTCCTTGTTGGGAACACAAAGCTTCTTTTCAGATGCAAACTCCATTCCATACATATATATGGGGAGGTACTAGCTCCAACTCGTTTTGAGAGTGAAAACTGCAGGAACTTCAAACCGGCACTAGGAAACAGACTGAGAAAGCAGAGAAAAAGTGTGTCCTGCAACCCGTTCCCTTGGTGCTAGATGAACGAACGTCTCTCCACTTGCTCAGTTCTGAGAGATAAGTGTGTGTGAAAGCCAAACTTCACCTAGCTTGTTGGCAACACAAAGTTTCTTTTCAGTTGCAAACTCCATTCCATACATATATATGGGGAGGTACTAGCTCCAACTCGGTTTTACAGTGAAAACTGCATGAACTTCAAACCGGCACTAGGAAACAGACTGAGAAAGCAGAGAAAAAGTGTCTCCTGCAACCCGTTCCCTTGGTTCTAGATGAACGAACGTCTCTCCACTTGCACAGTTCTGAGAGATAAGTGTGTGTGAAAGCCGTCCTTCACCTAGCTTGTTGGGAACACAAAGTTTCTTTTCAGTTGCAAACTCCATTCCATACATATATATGGGGAGGTACTAGCTTCAACTCGGTTTGACAGTGAAAACTGCAGGAACTTCAAACCGGCACTAGGAAACAGACTGAGAAAGCAGAGAAAAGGTGTCTCCTGCAACCCGTTCCCTTGGTGCTAGATGAACGAACGTCTCTCCACTTGCTCAATTCTGAGAGTTAAGTGAGTGTGAAAGCCGTCCTTCACCTAGCTTGTTGGGAACACAAAGTTTCTTTTCAGTTGCAAACTCCATTCCATACATATATATGTGGAGGTACTAGCTCCAACTCGGTTTGACAGTGAAAACTGCAGGAACTTCAAACCGGCATTAGGAAACAGACTGAGAAAGCAGAGAAAAGTGTCTCCTGCAACCCGTTCCCTTGGTGCTAGATGAACGAACGTCTCTCCACTTGCTCAGTTCTGAGAGATAAGTGTGTGTGAAAGCCGTCCTTCATCTAGCTTGTTGGGAACACAAAGTTTCTTTTCAGTTGCAAACTCCATTCCATACATATATAAGGGAGGTACTAGCACCAACTCGGGTTTACAGTGAAAACTGCAGGAAGTTTAAACCGGCACTACGAAACAGACTGAGAAAGCAGAGAAAAACTGTCTCCTGCAACCCGTTCCCTTGGTGCTAGATGAACGAACGTCTCTCCACTTGCACAGTTCTGAGAAATAAGTGTGTGTGAAAGCCGTCCTTCACATTCCTTGTTGGGAACACAAAGCTTCTTTTCAGATGCAAACTCCATTCCATACATATATATGGGGAGGTACTAGCTCCAACACGGTTTGAGAGTGAAAACTGCAGGAACTTCAAACCGGCACTAGGAAACAGACTGAGAAAGCAGAGAAAAAGTGTCTCCTGCAACCCGTTCCCACGGTGCTAGATGAACGAACGTCTCTCCACTTGCTAAGTTCTGAGAGATATGTGTGTGTGAAAGCCATTCTTCACCTAGCTTGTTGGCAACACAAAGTTTCTTTTCAGTTGCAAACTCCATTCCATACATATATATGGGGAGGTACTAGCTCCAACTCGGTTTTACAGTGAAAACTGCATGAACTTCAAACCGGCACTAGGAAACAGACTGAGAAAGCAGAGAAAAAGTGTCTCCTGCAACCCGTTCCCTTGGTGCTAGATGAACGAACGTCTCTCCACTTGCTCAGTTCTGAGAGATAAGTGTGTGTGAAAGCCGTCCTTCATCTAGCTTGTTGGGAACACAAAGTTTCTTTTCATTTGCAAACTCCATTCCATACATATATAGGGGAGGTACTAGCTCCAACTCGGGTTTACAGTGAAAACTGCAGGAACTTTAAACCGGCACTAGGAAACAGAATGAGAAAGCAGAGAAAAACTGTCTCCTGCAACCCGTTCCATTGGTGCTAGATGAACGAACGTCTCTCCACTTGCACAGTTCTGAGAAATAAGTGTGTGTGAAAGCCGTCCTTCACATTCCTTGTTGGGAACACAAAGCTTCTTTTCAGATGCAAACTCCATTCCATACATATATATGGGGAGGTACTAGCTTCAACTCGGTTTGACAGTGAAAACTGCAGGAACTTCAAACCGGCACTAGGAAACAGACTGAGAAAGCAGAGAAAAAGTGTCTCCTGCAAACCGTTCCATTGGTGCTAGATGAACGAACGTCTCTCCACTTGCTCAGTTCTGAGAGATAAGTGTGTGTGAAAGCCGTCCTTCACCTAGCTTGTTGGGAACACAAAGTTTCTTTTCAGTTGCAAACTCCATTCCATACATATATATGGGGAGGTACTAGCTCCAACTCGGTTTGACAGTGAAAACTGCAGGAACTTTATACCGGCACTAGGAAACAGACTGAGAAAGCAGAGAAAAACTGTCTCCTGCAACCCGTTCCCTTGGTGCTAGATGAACGAACGTCTCTCCAGTTTCCAGTTCTGAGAAATACGTGTGTGTGAAAGCCCTACTTCACATTGCTTGTTGGGAACACAAAGCTTCTTTTCAGATGCAATCTCCATTCCATACATATATATGGGGAGGTACTAGCTCCAACTCCGTTTGACGGTTAAAACTGCAGGAAATTCATACCGGCACTAGGAATCAGTCTGAGAAAGCAGAGAAAAAGTGTCTCCTGCAAACCGTTCCCTTGGTGCTAGATGAACGAACGTCTCTCCACTTGCTCAGTTTTGAGAGATAAGTGTGTGTGAAAGCCGTCCTTCACCTAGCTTGTTGGGAACAGATAGTTTCTTTTCAGTTGCAAACTCCATTCCATACATATATATGGGGAGGTACAAGATCCAACTCTGTTTGACAGTGAAAACTGCAGGAACTTCAAACCGGCACTAGGAAACAGACTGAGAAAGGAGGGAAAAAGTGTTTCCTGCAACCCGTTCCCTTGGTGCTAGATGAACGAACGTCTCTGCACTTGCTCAGTTCTGAGAGATAAGTGTGTGTGAAAGCCGTCCTTCACCTAGCTTGTTGGGAACACAAAGTTTCTTTTCAGTTGCAAAATCCATTCCATACATATATAAGTGGAGGTACTAGCTCCAACTCGGTTTTACAGTGAAAATTGCAGGAACTTCAAACGGGCACTAGGAAACAGACTGAGAAAGCAGAGAAAAAGTGTCTCCTGCAACCCGTTCCCTTGGTGCTAGATGAAAGAACGTCTCTCCATTTGCTCAGTTCTGAGAGATAAGTGTGTGTGAAAGCCATCCTTCACCTAGCTTTTTGGCAACACAAAGTTTCTTTTCAGTTGCAAACTCCATTCCATAGATATATATGGGGAGGTACTAGCTCCAACTCGGTTTGACAGTGAAAACTGCAGGAACTTCAAACCGGCAGTTGGAAACAGACTGAGATCGCAGAGAAAAAGTGTCTCCTGCAACCCGTTCCCTTGGTGCTAGATGAACGATCGTCTCTCCACATGCTTAATTCTGAGAGATAAATATGTGTGAAAGCCGTCCTTCACCTACCTTGTTGGGAACACAAAGTTTCTTTTCAGTTGCAAACTCCACTCCATACATATATATGGGGAGGTACTAGCTCCAACTCGGTTTTACAGTGAAAACTGCAGGAACTTCAAACCGGCACTAGGAAACAGACTGAGAAAGCAGAGAAATACTGTCTCCTGCAACCCGTTCCCTTGGTGCTAGATGAACGAACGTCTCTCCACTTGCACAGTTCTGAGAGATAAGTGTGTGTGAAAGCCGTCCTTCACCTAGCTTGTTTGGAACACAAAGTTTCTTTTCAGTTGCAAACTCCATTCCATTCATATATATGGGGAGGTACCAGCTCCAAATCTGTTTGACAGTGAAAACTGCAGGAATTTCAAACCGGCACTAGGAAACAGACTGAGAAATCAGAGAAAAAGTGGCTCCTGCAACCCGTTCCCTTGGTGCTAGATGAACGAACGTCTCTCCACTTGCTCAGTTCTGAGATATAAGTGTGTGTGAAAGCCGTCCTTCACCTAGCTTGTTGGGAACACAAAGTTTCTTTTAAGTTGCAAACTCCATTCCATACATATATATGGGTAGGTACTACCTCCAACTCGGTTTGACAGTGAAAACTGCAGGAAATTCAATCCGGCACTAGGAAACAGACTGAGAAAGCAGAGAAAAAGTGTCTCCTGCATCCTTTTCCATTGGTGCTATATGAACGAACGTCTCTCCACTTGCTCAGTTCTGAGAGATAAGTGTGTGTGAAAGCTGTCCTTCACCTAGCTTGTTGGGAACACAAAGTTTCTTTTCAGTTGCAAACTCCATTCCATACATATATATGGGGAGGTACTATCTCCAACTCGTTTTGACAGTGAAAACTGCAGGAACTTCAAACCGGCACTAGGAAACAGACTGAGAAAGCAGAGAAATAGTGTCTCCTGCAAACTTTTCCCTTGGTGCTAGATGAACGAACGTCTCTGCACTTGCTCAGTTCTGAGAGATAAGTGTGTGTGAAAGCCGTCCTTCACCTAGCTTGTTGGAAACACAGTTTCTTTTCAGTTGCAAAATCCATTCAATACATATATAAGTGGAGGTACTAGCTCCAACTCGGTTTTACAGTGAAAACTGCATGAACTTCAAACCGGCACTAGGAAACAGACTGAGAAAGCAGAGAAAAAGTGTCTCCTGCAACCCGTTCCCTTGGTGCTAGATGAACGAACGTCTCTCCACTTGCACAGTTCTGAGAGATATGTGTGTGTGAAAGCCGTCCTTCACCTAGCTTGTTGGGAACACAAAGTTTCTTTTCAGTTGCAAACTCCATTCCATACATATATATGGGGAGGTACTAACTTCAACTCGGTTTGACAGTGAAAACTGCAGGAACTTCAAACCGGCACTAGGAAACAGACTGAGAAAGCAGAGAAAAAGTGTCTCCTGCAACCCGTTCCGTTGGTGCTAGATGAACGAACGTCTCTCCACTTGCTCAGTTCTGAGAGTTAAGTGTGTGTGAAAGCCGTCCTTCACCTAGCTTGTTGGGAACACAAAGTTTCTTTTCAGTTGCAAACTGCATTCCATACATATATATGGGGAGTTACTAGATCCAAATCGGTTTTACAGTGAAAACTGCAGGAACTTCAAACCGGCACTAGGAAACAGACTGAGAAAGCAGAGAAAAGTGTCACCTGCAACCCGTTCCCTTGGTGCTAGATGAACGAACGTCTCTCCACTTGCTCAATTCTGAGAGATAAGTGTGTGTGAAAGCCGTCCTTCATCTAGCTTGTTGGGAACACAAAGTTTCTTTTCAGTTGCAAACTCCATTCCATACATATATAGGGGAGGTACTAGCTCCAACTCGGGTTTACAGTGAAAACTGCAGGAACTTTAAACCGGCAGTAGGAAACAGACTGAGAAAGCAGAGAAAAACTGTCTATTGCAACCCGTTCCCTTGGTGCTAGATGAACGAACGTCTCTCCACTTGCACAGTTCTGAGAAATAAGTGTGTGTGAAAGCCGTCCTTCACATTCCTTGTTGGGAACACAAAGCTTCTTTTCAGATGCAAACTCCATTCCATACATATATATGGGGAGGTACTAGCTCCAACTCGGTTTGAGAGTGAAAACTGCAGGAACTTCAAACCGGCACTAGGAAACAGACTGAGAAAGCAGAGAAAAAGTGTCTTCTGCAACCCGTTCCCTTGGTGCTAGATGAACGAACGTCTCTCCACTTGCTCAGTTCTGAGAGATAAGTGTGTGTGAAAGCCATCCTTCACCTAGCTTGTTGGCAGCACAAAGTTTCTTTTCAGTTGCAAAATCCATTCCATACATATATATGGGGAGGTACTAGCTCCAACTCGGTTTTACAGTGAAAACTGCATGAACTTCAAACCGGCACTAGGAAACAGACTGAGAAAGCAGAGAAAAGTGTCACCTGCAACCCGTTCCCTTGGTGCTAGATGAACGAACGTCTCTCCACTTGCTCAGTTCTGAGAGATAAGTGTGTGTGAAAGCCGTCCTTCATCTAGCTTGCTGGGAACACAAAGTTTCTTTTCAGTTGCAAACTCCATTCCATACATATATAGGGGAGGTACTAGCTCCAACTCGGGTTTACAGTGAAAACTGCAGGAACTTTAAACCGGCACTAGGAAACAGACTGAGAAAGCAGAGAAAAACTGTCTAATGCAACCCGTTCCCTTGGTGCTAGATGAACGAACGTCTCTCCAGTTGCACAGTTCTGAGAAATAAGTGTGTGTGAAAGCCCTCCTTCACATTCCTTGTTGGGAACACAAAGCTTCTTTTCAGATGCAAACTCCATTCCATACATATATATGGGGAGGTACTAGCTCCAACTCGGTTTGAGAGTGAAAACTGCAGGAACTTCAAACCGGCACTAGGAAACAGACTGAGAAAGCAGAGAAAAAGTGTCTCCTGCAACCCGTTCCCTTGGTGCTAGATGAACGAACGTCTCTCCACTTGCTCAGTTCTGAGAGATAAGTGTGTGTGAAAGCCATCCTTCACCTAGCTTGTTGGCAACACAAAGTTTCTTTTCAGTTGCAAACTCCATTCCATACATATATATGGGGAGGTACTAGCTCCAACTCGGTTTTACAGTGAAAACTGCATGAACTTCAAACCGGCACTAGGAAACAGACTGAGAAAGCAGAGAAAAAGTGTCTCCTGCAACCCGTTCCCTTGGTGCTAGATGAACGAACGTCTCTCCACTTGCACAGTTCTGAGAGATAAGTGTGTGTGAAAGCCGTCCTTCACCTAGCTTGTTGGGAACACAAAGTTTCTTTTCAGTTGCAAACTCCATTCCATACATATATATGGGGAGGTACTAGCTTCAACTCGGTTTGACAGTGAAAATTGCAGGAACTTCAAACCGGCACTAGGAAACAGACTGAGAAAGCAGAGAAAAAGTGTCTCCTGCAAACCGTTCCCTTGGTGCTAGATGAACGAACGTCTCTCCACTTGCTCAATTCTGAGAGTTAAGTGTGTGTGAAAGCCGTCCTTCACCTAGCTTGTTGGGAACACAAAGTTTCTTTTCAGTTGCAAACTCCATTCCATACATATATATGGGGAGGTACTAGCTCCAACTCGGTTTGACAGTGAAAACTGCAGGAACTTCAAACCGGCATTAGGAAACAGACTGAGAAAGCAGAGAAAAGTGTCTCCTGCAACCCGTTCCCTTGGTGCTAGATGAACGAACGTCTCTCCACTTGCTCAGTTCTGAGAGATAAGTGTGTGTGAAAGCCGTCCTTCATCTAGCTTGTTGGGAACACAAAGTTTCTTTTCAGTTGCAAACTCCATTCCATACATATATAAGGGAGGTACTAGCTCCAACTCGGGTTTACAGTGAAAACTGCAGGAAGTTTAAACCGGCACTAGGAAACAGACTGAGAAAGCAGAGAAAAACTGTCTCCTGCAACCCGTTCCCTTGGTGCTAGATGAACGAACGTCTCTCCAGTTGCACAGTTCTGTGAAATAAGTGTGTGTGAAAGCCGTCCTTCACATTGCTTGTTGGGAACACAAAGCTTCTTTTCAGATGCAAACTCCATTCCATACATATATATGGGGAGGTACTAGCTCCAACTCGGTTTGACAGTGAAAACTGCAGGAAATTCAAACCGGCACTAGGAAACAGACTGAGAAAGCAGAGAAAAAGTGTCTCCTGCAACCCGTTCCCTTGGTGCTAGATGAACGAACGTCTCTCCACTTGCTCAGTTCTGAGAGATAAGTGTGTGTGAAAGCCGTCCTTCACCTAGCTTGTTGGGAACACAAAGTTTCTTTTCAGTTGAAAACTCCATTCCATACATATATATGGGGAGGTACTAGCTCCAACTCGGTTTGAGAGTGAAAACTGCAGGAACTTCAAACCGGCACTAGGAAACAGACTGAGATAGCAGAGAAAAAGTGTCTCCTGCAACCCGTTCCCTTGGTGCTAGATGAACGAAAGTCTCTCCACTTGCTCAGTTCTGAGAGATAAGTGTGTGTGAAAGCCGTCCTTCACCTAGCTTGTTGGGAACACAAAGTTTCTTTTCAGTTGCAAACTCCATTCCATACATATATATGGGGAGGTACTAGCTCCAACTCGGTTTTACAGTGAAAACTGCAGGAACTTCAAACCGGCACTAGGAAACAGACTGAGAAAGCAGAGAAAAAGTGTCTCCTGCCACCCGTTCCCTTGTTGCTAGATGAACGAACGTCTCTCCACTTGCTCAGTTCTGAGAGATAAGTGTGTGTGAAAGCCGTCCTTCATCTAGCTTGTTGGGAACACAAAGTTTCTTTTCATTTGCAAACTCCATTCCATACATATATAGGGGAGGTACTAGCTCCAACTCGGGTTTACAGTGAAAACTGCAGGAACTTTAACCCGGCACTAGGAAACAGAATGAGAAAGCAGAGAAAAACTGTCTCCTGCAACCCGTTCCCTTGGTGCTAGATGAACGAACGTCTCTCCAGTTGCACAGTTCTGAGAAATAAGTGTGTGTGAAAGCCGTCCTTCACATTCCTTGTTGGGAACACAAAGCTTCTTTTCAGATGCAAACTCCATTCCATACATATATATGGGGAGGTACTAGCTCCAACTCGGTTTGAGAGTGAAAACTGCAGGAACTTCAAACCGGCACTAGGAAACAGACTGAGAAAGCAGAGAAAAATTGTCTCCTGCAACCCGTTCCCTTGGTGCTAGATGAACGAACGTCTCTCCACTTGCTAAGTTCTGAGAGATATGTGTGTGTGAAAGCCATTCTTCACCTAGCTTGTTGGCAACACAAAGTTTCTTTTCAGTTGCAAACTCCATTCCATACATATATATGGGGAGGTACTAGCTCCAACTCGGTTTTACAGTGAAAACTGCAGGAACTTCAAACCGGCACTAGGAAACAGACTGAGAAAGCAGAGAAAAAGTGTCTCCTGCAACCCGTTCCCTTGGTGCTAGATGAACGAACGTCTCTCCACTTGCACAGTTCTGAGAGATAAGTGTGTGTGAAAGCCGTCCTTCAACTAGCTTGTTGGGAACACAAAGTTTCTTTTCAGTTGCAAACTCCATTCCATACATATATATGGGGAGGTACTAGCTCCAACTCGGTTTGACAGTGAAAACTGCAGGAACTTCAAACCGGCACTAGGAAACAGACTGAGAAAGCAGAGAAAAAGTGTCTCCTGCAACCCGTTCCCTTGGTGCTAGATGAACTAACGTCTCTCCACTTGCTCAGTTCTGAGAGATAAGTGTGTGTGAAAGCCGTCCTTCATCTAGCTTGTTGGGAACACAAAGTTTCTTTTCATTTGAAAACTCCATTCCATACATATATAGGGGAGGTACTAGCTCCAAATCGGTGTTACAGTGAAAACTGCAGGAACTTTAAACCGGCACTAGGAAACAGAATGAGAAAGCAGAGAAAAACTGTCTCCTGCAACCCGTTCCATTGGTGCTAGATGAACGAACGTCTCTCCACTTGCAAAGTTCTGAGAAATAAGTGTGTGTGAAAGCCGTCCTTCACATTCCTTGTTGGGAACACAAAGCTTCTTTTCAGATGCAAACTCCATTCCATACATATATATGGGGAGGTACTAGCTCCAACTCCGTTTGACAGTGAAAACTGCAGGAAATTCAAACCGGCACTAGGAAACAGACTGAGAAAGCAGAGAAAAAGTGTCTCCTGCAACCCGTTCCCTTGGTGCTAGATGAACGAACGTCTCTCCACTTGCACAGTTCTGAGAGATAAGTGTGTGTGAAAGCCGTCCTTCACCTAGCTTGTTGGGAACACAAAGTTTTTTTCAGTTGCAAACTCCATTCCATACATATATATGGGGAGGTACTAGCTTCAACTCGGTTTGACAGTGAAAACTGCAGGAACTTCAAACCGGCACTAGGAAACAGACTGAGAAAGCAGAGAAAAAGTGTCTCCTGCAACCCGTTCCCTTGGTGCTAGATGAACGAACTTCTCTCCACTTGCTCAGTTCTGAGAGATAAGTGTGTGTGAAAGCCGTCCTTCACCTAGCTTGTTGGGAACACAAAGTTTCTTTTCAGTTGCAAACTCCATTCCATACATATATATGGGGAGGTACTAGCTCCAACTCGGTTTGACAGTGAAAACTGCAGGAACTTCAAACCGGCACTAGGAAACAGACTGAGAAAGCAGAGAAAAGTGTCTCCTGCAACCCGTTCCCTTTGTGCTAGATGAACGAAAGTCTCTCCACTTGCTCAGTTCTGAGAGATAAGTGTGTGTGAAAGCCGTCCTTCATCTAGCTTGTTGGGAACACAAAGTTTCTTTTCAGTTGCAAACTCCATTCCATACATATATAGGGGAGGTACTAGCTCCAACTCGGGTTTACAGTGAAAACTGCAGGAACTTTAAACCGGCACTAGGAAACAGACTGAGAAAGCAGAGAAAAACTGTCTCCTGCAACCCGTTCCCTTGGTGCTAGATGAACGAATGTCTCTCCAGTTGCAGAGTTCTGAGAAATAAGTGTGTGTGAAAGCCGTCCTTCACATTGCTTGTTGGGAACACAAAGCTTCTTTTCAGATGCAAACTCCATTCCATACATATATATGGGGAGGTACTAGCTCCAACTCGGTTTGACAGTGAAAACTGCAGGAAATTCAAACCGGCACTAGGAATCAGTCTGAGAAAGCAGAGAAAAAGTGTCTCCTGCAAACCGTTCCCTTGGTGCTAGATGAACGAACGTCTCTCCACTTGCACAGTTCTGAGAGATAAGTGTGTGTGAAAGCCGTCCTTCACCTAGCTTGTTGGGAACACAAAGTTTCTTTTCAGTTGCAAACTCCATTCCATACATATATATGGGGAGGTACTAGCTTCAACTCTGTTTGACAGTGAAAACTGCAGGAACTTCAAACCGGCACTAGGAAACAGACTGAGAAAGCAGAGAAAAAGTGTCTCCTGCAACCCGTTCCCTTGGTGATAGATGAACGAACGTCTCTCCACTTGCTCAATTCTGAGAGTAAAGTGTGTGTGAAAGCCGTCCTTCACCTAGCTTGTTGGGAACACAAAGTTTCTTTTCAGTTGCAAACTCCATTCCATACATATATATGGGGAGGTACTAGCTCCAACTCGTTTTGACAGTGAAAACTGCAGGAACTTCAAACCGGCATTAGGAAACAGACTGAGAAAGCAGAGATAAGTGTCTCCTGCAACCCGTTCCCTTGGTGCTAGGTGAACGAACGTCTCTCCACTTGCTCAGTTCTGAGAGATAAGTGTGTGTGAAAGCCGTCCTTCATCTAGCTTGTTGGGAACACAAAGTTTCTTTTCAGTTGCAAACTCCATTCCATACATATATAGGGGAGGTACTAGCTCCAACTCGGGTTTACAGTGAAAACTGCAGGAACTTTAAACCGGCACTAGGAAACAGACTGAGAAAGCAGAGAAAAACTGTCTCCTGCAACCCGTTCCCTTGGTGCTAGATGAACGAACGTCTCTCCAGTTGCACAGTTCTGAGAAATAAGTGTGTGTGAAAGCCGTCCTTCACATTGCTTGTTGGGAACACAAAGCTTCTTTTCAGATGCAAACTCCATTCCATACATATATATGGGGAGGTACTAGCTCCAACTCGGTTTGACAGTGAAAACTGCAGGAAATTCAAACCGGCACTAGGAAACAGACTGAGAAAGCAGAGAAAAAGTGTCTCCTGCAACCCGTTCCCTTGGTGCTAGATGAACGAACGTCTCTCCTCTTGCTCAGTTCTGAGAGATAAGTGTGTGTGAAAGCCGTCCTTCACCTAGCTTGTTGGGAACACAAAGTTTCTTTTCAGTTGCAAACTCCATTCCATACATATATATGGGGAGGTACTAGCTCCAACTCGGTTTGACAGTGAAAACTGCAGGAACTTCAAACCGGCACTAGGAAACAGATTGAGATAGCAGAGAAAAAGTTTCTCCTGCAACCCGTTCCCTTGGTGCTAGATGAACGAACGTCTCTCCACTTGCTCAATTGTGAGAGTAAAGTGTGTGTGAAAGCCGTCCTTCACCTAGCTTGTTGGGAACACAAAGTTTCTTTTCAGTTGCAAACTCCATTCCATACATATATATGGGGAGGTACTAGCTCCAACTCGGTTTGGCAGTGAAAACTGCAGGAACTTCAAACCGGCACTAGGAAACAGACTGAGAAAGCAGAGAAAAGTGTCTCCTGCAACCCGTTCCCTTGGTGCTAGATGAACGAAAGTCTCTCCACTTGCTCAGTTCTGAGAGATAAGTGTGTGTGAAAGCCGTCCTTCATCTAGCTTGTTGGGAACACAAAGTTTCTTTTCAGTTGCAAACTCCATTCCATACATATATAGGGGAGGTACTAGCTCCAACTCGGGTTTACAGTGAAAACTGCAGGAAGTTTAAACCGGCACTAGGAAACAGACTGAGAAAGCAGAGAAAAAGTGTCTCCTGCAACCCGTTCCCTTGGTGCTAGATGAACGAATGTCTCTCCAGTTGCAGAGTTCTGAGAAATAAGTGTGTGTGAAAGCCGTCCTTCACATTGCTTGTTGGGAACACAAAGCTTCTTTTCAGATGCAAACTCCATTCCATACATATATATGGGGAGGTACTAGCTCCAACTCGGTTTGACAGTGAAAACTGCAGGAAATTCAAACCGGCACTAGGAATCAGTCTGAGAAAGCAGAGAAAAAGTGTCTCCTGCAAACCGTTCCCTTGGTGCTAGATGAACGAACGTCTCTCCACTTGCACAGTTCTGAGAGATAAGTGTGTGTGAAAGCCGTCCTTCACCTAGCTTGTTGGGAACACAAAGTTTCTTTTCAGTTGCAAACTCCATTCCATACATATATATGGGGAGGTACTAGCTTCAACTCTGTTTGACAGTGAAAACTGCAGGAACTTCAAACCGGCACTAGGAAACAGACTGAGAAAGCAGAGAAAAAGTTTCTCCTGCAACCCGTTCCCTTGGTGCTAGATGAACGAACGTCTCTCCACTTGCTCAATTCTGAGAGTAAAGTGTGTGTGAAAGCCGTCCTTCACCTAGCTTGTTGGGAACACAAAGTTTCTTTTCAGTTGCAAACTCCATTCCATACATATATATGGGGAGGTACTAGCTCCAACTCGTTTTGACAGTGAAAACTGCAGGAACTTCAAACCGGCATTAGGAAACAGACTGAGAAAGCAGAGAAAAGTGTCTCCTGCAACCCGTTCCCTTGGTGCTAGATGAACGAACGTCTCTCCACTTGCTCAGTTCTGAGAGATAAGTGTGTGTGAAAGCCGTCCTTCATCTAGCTTGTTGGGAACACAAAGTTTCTTTTCAGTTGCAAACTCCATTCCATACATATATAGGGGAGGTACTAGCTCCAACTCGGGTTTACAGTGAAAACTGCAGGAACTTTAAACCGGCACTAGGAAACAGACTGAGAAAGCAGAGAAAAACTGTCTCCTGCAACCCGTTCCCTTGGTGCTAGATGAACGAACGTCTCTCCAGTTGCACAGTTCTGAGAAATAAGTGTGTGTGAAAGCCGTCCTTCACATTGCTTGTTGGGAACACAAAGCTTCTTTTCAGATGCAAACTCCATTCCATACATATATATGGGGAGGTACTAGCTCCAACTCGGTTTGACAGTGAAAACTGCAGGAAATTCAAACCGGCACTAGGAAACAGACTGAGAAGCAGAGAAAAAGTGTCTCCTGCAACCCGTTCCCTTGGTGCTAGATGAACGAACGTCTCTCCACTTGCTCAGTTCTGAGAGATAAGTGTGTGTGAAAGCCGTCCTTCAACTAGCTTGTTGGGAACACAAAGTTTCTTTTCAGTTGCAAACTCCATTCCATACATATATATGGGGAGGTACTAGCTCCAACTCGGTTTGACAGTGAAAACTGCAGGAAATTCAAACCGGCACTAGGAAACAGACTGAGAAAGCAGAGAAAAAGTGTCTCCTGCAACCCGTTCCCTTGGTGCTAGATGAACGAACGTCTCTCCTCTTGCTCAGTTCTGAGAGATAAGTGTGTGTGAAAGCCGTCCTTCACCTAGCTTGTTGGGAACACAAAGTTTCTTTTCAGTTGCAAACTCCATTCCATACATATATATGGGGAGGTACTAGCTCCAACTCGGTTTGACAGTGAAAACTGCAGGAACTTCAAACCGGCACTAGGAAACAGATTGAGATAGCAGAGAAAAAGTTTCTCCTGCAACCCGTTCCCTTGGTGCTAGATGAACGAACGTCTCTCCACTTGCTCAATTGTGAGAGTAAAGTGTGTGTGAAAGCCGTCCTTCACCTAGCTTGTTGGGAACACAAAGTTTCTTTTCAGTTGCAAACTCCATTCCATACATATATATGGGGTGGTACTAGCTCCAACTCGGTTTGACAGTGAAAACTGCAGGAACTTCAAACCGGCATTAGGAAACAGACTGAGAAATCAGAGAAAAGTGTCTCCTGCAACCCGTTCCCTTGGTGCTAGATGAACGAACGTCTCTCCACTTGCTCAGTTCTGAGAGATAAGTGTGTGTGAAAGCCGTCCTTCATCTAGCTTGTTGGGAACATAAAGTTTCTTTTCATTTGCAAACTCCATTCCATACATATATAGGGGAGGTACTAGCTCCAACTCGTGTTTACAGTGAAAACTGCAGGAACTTTAAACCGGCACTAGGAAACAGACTGAGAAAGCAGAGAAAAAGTGTCTCCTGCAACCCGTTCCCTTGGTGCTAGTTGTACGAACGTCTCTCCAAATGCACAGTTCTGAGAAATAAGTGTGTGTGAAAGCCGTCCTTCACATTGCTTGTTGGGAACACAAAGCTTCTTTTCAGATGCAAACTCCATTCCATACATATATATGGGGAGGTACTAGCTCCAACTCGGTTTGACAGTGAAAACTGCAGGAAATTCAAACCGGCACTAGGAAACAGACTGAGAAGCAGAGAAAAAGTGTCTCCTGCAACCCGTTCCCTTGGTGCTAGATGAACGAACGTCTCTCCACTTGCTCAGTTCTGAGAGATAAGTGTGTGTGAAAGCCGTCCTTCACCTAGCTTGTTGGGAACACAAAGTTTCTTTTCAGTTGCAAACTCCATTCCATACATATATATGTGGAGGTACTAGCTCCAACTCGGTTTGACAGTGAAAACTGCAGGAAATTCAAACCGGCACTAGGAAACAGACTGAGAAAGCAGAGAAAAAGTGTCTCCTGCAACCCGTTCCCTTGGTGCTAGATGAACGAACGTCTCTCCTCTTGCTCAGTTCTGAGAGATAAGTGTGTGTGAAAGCCGTCCTTCACCTAGCTTGTTGGGAACACAAAGTTTCTTTTCAGTTGCAAACTCCATTCCATACATATATATGGGGAGGTACTAGCTCCAACTCGGTTTGACAGTGAAAACTGCAGGAACTTCAAACCGGCACTAGGAAACAGATTGAGATAGCAGAGAAAAAGTTTCTCCTGCAACCCGTTCCCTTGGTGCTAGATGAACGAACGTCTCTCCACTTGCTCAATTGTGAGAGTAAAGTGTGTGTGAAAGCCGTCCTTCACCTAGCTTGTTGGGAACACAAAGTTTCTTTTCAGTTGCAAACTCCATTCCATACATATATATGGGGTGGTACTAGCTCCAACTCGGTTTGACAGTGAAAACTGCAGGAACTTCAAACCGGCATTAGGAAACAGACTGAGAAAGCAGAGAAAAGTGTCTCCTGCAACCCGTTCCCTTGGTGCTAGATGAACGAACGTCTCTCCACTTGCTCAGTTCTGAGAGATAAGTGTGTGTGAAAGCCGTCCTTCATCTAGCTTGTTGGGAACATAAAGTTTCTTTTCATTTGCAAACTCCATTCCATACATATATAGGGGAGGTACTAGCTCCAACTCGTGTTTACAGTGAAAACTGCAGGAACTTTAAACCGGCACTAGGAAACAGACTGAGAAAGCAGAGAAAAACTGTCTCCTGCAACCCGTTCCCTTGGTGCTAGTTGTACGAACGTCTCTCCAAATGCACAGTTCTGAGAAATAAGTGTGTGTGAAAGCCGTCCTTCACATTGCTTGTTGGGAACACAAAGCTTCTTTTCAGATGCAAACTCCATTCCATACATATATATGGGGAGGTACTAGCTCCAACTCGGTTTGACAGTGAAAACTGCAGGAAATTCAAACCGGCACTAGGAAACAGACTGAGATAGCAGAGAAAAAGTGTCTCCTGCAACCCGTTCCCTTGGTGCTAGATGAACGAACGTCTCTCCACTTGCTCAGTTCTGAGAGATAAGTGTGTGTGAAAGCCGACCTTCACCTAGCTTGTTGGGAACACAAAGTTTCTTTTCAGTTGCAAACTCCATTCCATACATATATATGGGGAGGTACTAGCTCCAACTCGGTTTTACAGTGAAAACTGCAGGAACTTCAAACCGGCACTAGGAAACAGACTGAGAAAGCAGAGAAAAAGTGTCTCTTGCAACCCGTTCCCTTGGTGCTACATGAACGAACGTCTCTCCACTTGCTCAGTTCTGAGAGATAAGTGTGTGTGAAAGCCGTACTTCATCTAGCTTGTTGGGAACACAAAGTTTCTTTTCATTTGCAAACTCCATTCCATATATATATAGGGGAGGTACTAGCTCCAACACGGGTTTACAGCGAAAACTGCAGGAACTTTAAACCGGCACTAGGAAACAGAATGAGAAAGCAGAGAAAAAGTGTCTCCTGCAACCCGTTCCCTTGGTGCTAGATGAACGAACGTCTCTCCACTTGCACAGTTCTGAGAAATAAGTGTGTGTGAAAGCCGTCCTTCACATTCCTTGTTGGGAACACAAAGCTTCTTTTCAGTTGTAAACTCCATTCCATACATATATATGGGGAGGTACGAGCTCCAACTCGGTTTGAGAGTGAAAACTGCAGGAACTTCAAACCGGCACTAGGAAACCGACTGAGAAAGCAGAGAAAAAGTGTCTCCTGCAACCCGTTCCCTTGGTGCTAGATGAACGAACGTCTCTCCACTTGCTCAGTTCTGAGAGATAAGTGTGTGTGAAAGCCATCCTTCACCTAGCTTGTTGGCAACACAAAGTTTCTTTTCAGTTGCAAACTCCATTCCATACATATATATGGGGAGGTACTATCTCCAACTCGGTTTTACAGTGAAAACTGCATGAACTTCAAACCGGCACTAAGAAACAGACTGAGAAAGCAGAGAAAAATGTATCCTGCAACCCGTTCCCTTGGTGCTAGATGAACGAACGTCTCTCCACTTGCACAGTTTTGAGAGATAAGTAAGTGTGAAAGCCGTCCTTCACCTAGCTTGTTGGGAACACAAAGTTTCTTTTCAGTTGCAAACTCCATTCCATACATATATATGGGGAGGTACTAGCTTCAACTCGGTTTGACAGTGAAAACTGCAGGAACTTCAAACCGGCACTAGGAAACAGACTGAGAAAGCAGAGAAAAAGTGTCTCCTGCAACCCGTTCCCTTGGTGCTAGATGAACGAACGTCTCTCCACTTGCTCATTTCTGAGAGTTAAGTGTGTGTGAAAGCCGTCCTTCACCTAGCTTGTTGGGAACACAAAGTTTCTTTTCAGTTGCAAACTCCATTCCATACATATATATGGGGAGGTACTAGCTCCAACTCGGTTTGACAGTGAAAACTGCAGGAACTTCAAACCGGCACTAGGAAACAGACTGAGAAAGCAGAGAAAAGTGTCTCCTGCAACCCGTTCCCTTGGTGCTAGATGAACGAAAGTCTCTCCACTTGCACAGTTCTGAGAAATAAGTGTGTGTGAAAGCCGTCCTTCACATTGCTTGTTGGGAACACAAAGCTTCTTTTCAGATGCAAACTCCATTCCATACATATATATGGGGAGGTACTAGCTCCAACTCGGTTTGACAGTGAAAACTGCAGGAAATTCAAACCGGCACTAGGAATCAGTCTGAGAAAGCAGAGAAAAAGTGTCTCCTGCAAACCGTTCCCTTGGTGCTAGATGAACGAACGTCTCTGCACTTGCTCAGTTCTGAGAGATAAGTGTGTGTGAAAGCCGTCCTTCACCTAGCTTGTTGGGAACAGAAAGTTTCTTTTCAGTTGCAAACACCATTCCATACATATATATGGGGAGGTACTAGATCCAACTCTGTTTGACAGTGAAAACTGCAGGAACTTCAAACCGGCACTAGGAAACAGACTGAGAAAGCAGGGAAAAAGTGTCTCCTGCAACCCGTTCCCTTGGTGCTAGATGAACGAACGTCTCTGCACTTGCTCAGTTCTGAGAGATAAGTGTGTGTGAAAGCCGTCCTTCACCTAGCTTGTTGGGAACACAAAGTTTCTTTTCAGTTGCAAAATCCATTCCATACTTATATAAGTGGAGGTACTAGCTCCAACTCTGTTTGACAGTGAAAACTGCAGGAACTTCAAACCGGCATTAGGAAACAGACTGAGAAAGCAGAGAAAAGTGTCTCCTGCAACCCGTTCCCTTGGTGCTAGATGAACGAACGTCTCTCCACTTGCTCAGTTCTGAGAAATAAGTGTGTGTGAAAGCCGTCCTTCATCTAGCTTGTTGGGAACACAAAGTTTCTTTTCAGTTGCAAACTCCATTCCATACATATATAGGGGAGGTACTAGCTCCAACTCGGGTTTACATTGAAAACTGCAGGAACGTTAAACCGGCACTAGGAAACAGACTGAGAAAGCAGAGAAAAACTGTCTCCTGCAACCCTTTCCCTTGGTGCTAGATGAACGAACGTCTCTCCAGTTGCACAGTTCTGAGAAATAAGTGTGTGTGAAAGCCGTCCTTCACATTGCTTGTTGGGAACACAAAGCTTCTTTTCAGATGCAAACTCCATTCCATACATATATATGGGGAGGTACTAGCTCCAACTCGGTTTGACAGTGAAAACAGCAGGAAATTCAAACCGGCACTAGGAAACAGACTGAGAAAGCAAAGAAAAAGTGTCTCCTGCAACCCGTTCCATTGGTGCTAGATGAACGAACGTCTCTCCACTTGCTCAGTTCTGAGAGATAAGTGTGTGTGAAAGCCGTCCTTCACCTAGCTTGTTGGGAACACAAAGTTTCTTTTCAGTTGCAAACTCCATTCCATACATATATATGGGGAGGTACTAGTTCCAACTCGGTTTCACAGTGAAAACTGCAGGAACTTCAAACCGGCACTAGGAAACAGACTGAGATAGCAGAGAAAAGTGTCTCCTGCAACCCGTTCCCTTGGTGCTAGATGAACGAACGTCTCTCCACTTGCTCAGTTCTGAGAGATAAGTGTGTGTGAAAGCCGTCCTTCACCTAGCTTGTTGGGAACACAAAGTTTCTTTTCAGTTGCAAACTCCATTCCATACATATATAGGGGAGGTACTAGCTCCAACTCGGTTTGACAGTGAAAACTGCAGGAACTTTAAACCGGCACTAGGAAACAGACTGAGAAAGCAGAGAAAAACTGTCTCCTGCAACCCTTTCCCTTGGTGCTAGATGAACGAACGTCTCTCCAGTTGCACAGTTCTGAGAAATAAGTGTGTGTGAAAGCCGTCCTTCACATTGCTTGTTGGGAACACAAAGCTTCTTTTCAGATGCAAACTCCATTCCATACATATATATGGGGAGGTACTAGCTCCAACTCGGTTTGACAGTGAAAACAGCAGGAAATTCAAACCGGCACTAGGAAACAGACTGAGAAAGCAAAGAAAAAGTGTCTCCTGCAACCCGTTCCCTTGGTGCTAGATGAACGAACGTCTCTCCACTTGCTCAGTTCTGAGAGATAAGTGTGTGTGAAAGCCGTCCTTCACCTAGCTTGTTGGGAACACAAAGTTTCTTTTCAGTTGCAAACTCCATTCCATACATATATATGGGGAGGTACTAGCTCCAACTCGGTTTGACAGTGAAAACTGCAGGAACTTCAAACCGGCACTAGGAAACAGACTGAGATAGCAGAGAAACAGTGTCTCCTGCAACCCGTTCCCTTGGTGCTAGATGAACGAACGTCTCTCCACTTGCTCAGTTCTGAGAGATAAGTGTTTGTGAAAGCCGACCTTCACCTAGCTTGTTGGGAACACAAAGTTTCTTTTCAGTTGCAAACTCCATTCCATACATATATATGGGGAGGTACTAGCTCCAACTCGGTTTTACAGTGAAAACTGCAAGAACTTCAAACCGGCACTAGGAAACAGACTGAGAAAGCAGAGAAAAAGTGTCTCCTGCAACCCGTTCCCTTGGTGCTAGATGAACGAACGTCTCTCCACTTGCTCAGTTCTGAGAGATAAGTGTGTGTGAAAGCCGTCCTTCATCTAGCTTGTTGGGAACACAAAGTTTCTTTTCATTTGCAAACTCCATTCCATACATATATAGGGGAGGTACTAGCTCCAACTCGGGTTTACAGTGAAAACTGCAGGAACTTTAAACCGGCACTAGGAAACAGAATGAGAAAGCAGAGAAAAACTGTCTCCTGCAACCCGTTCCCTTGGTGCTAGATGAACGAACGTCTCTCCACTTGCACAGTTCTGAGAAATAAGTGTGTGTGAAAGCCGTCCTTCACATTGCTTGTTGGGAACACAAAGCTTCTTTTCAGATGCAGACTCCATTCCATACATATATATGGGGAGGTACTAGCTCCAACTCGTTTTGACAGTGAAAACTGCAGGAAATTCAAACCGGCACTAGGAATCAGTCTGAGAAAGCAGAGAAAAAGTGTCTCCTGCAAACCGTTCCCTTGGTGCTAGATGAACGAACGTCTCTCCACTTGCTCAGTTCTGAGAGATAAGTGTGTGTGAAAGCCATCCTTCACCTAGCTTGTTGGCAACACAAAGTTTCTTTTCAGTTGCAAACTCCATTCCATACATATATATGGGGAGGTACTAGCTCCAACTCGGTTTTACAGTGAAAACTGCATGAACTTCAAACCGGCACTAGGAAACAGACTGAGAAAGCAGAGAAAAAGTGTCTCCTGCAACCCGTTCCCTTGGTGCTAGATGAACGAACGTCTCTCCACTTGCACAGTTCTGAGAGATAAGTGTGTGTGAAAGCCGTCCTTCACCTAGCTTTTTGGGAACACAAAGTTTCTTTTCAGTTGCAAACTCCATTCCATACATATATATGGGGAGGTACTAGCTTCAACTCGGTTTGACAGTGAAAAGTGCAGGAACTTCAAACCGGCACTAGGAAACAGACTGAGAAAGCAGAGAAAAAGTGTCTCCTGCAACCCGTTCCCTTGGTGTTAGATGAACGAACGTCTCTCCACTTGCTCAGTTCTGAGAGTTAAGTGTGTGTGAAAGCCGTCCTTCACCTAGCTTGTTGGGAACACAAATTTTCTTTTCAGTTGCAAACTCCATTCCATACATATATATGGGGAGGTACTAGCTCCAACTCTGTTTGACAGTGAAAACTGCAGGAACTTCAAACCGGCACTAGGAAACAGACTGAGAAAGCAGAGAAAAGTGTCTCCGGCAACCCGTTCCCTTGGTGCTAGATGAACCAAAGTCTCTCCACTTGCTCAGTTCTGAGAGATAAGTGTGTGTGAAAGCCGTCCTTCATCTAGCTTGTTGGGAACACAAAGTTTCTTTTCAGTTGCAAACTCCATTCCATACATATATAGGGGAGGTACTAGCTCCAACTCGGGTTTACAGTGAAAACTGCAGGAACTTTAAACCGGCACTAGGAAACAGACTGAGAAAGCAGAGAAAAAGTGTCTCCTGCAACCCGTTCCCTTGGTGCTAGATGAACGAACGTCTCTCCAGTTGCACAGTTCTGAGAAATAAGTGTGTGTGAAAGCCGTCCTTCACATTGCTTGTTGGGAACACAAAGCTTCTTTTCAGATGCAAACTCCATTCCATACATATATATGGGGAGGTACTAGCTCCAACTCGTTTTGACAGTGAAAACTGCAGGAAATTCAAACCGGCACTAGGAATCAGTCTGAGAAAGCAGAGAAAAAGTGTCTCCTGCAAACCGTTCCCTTGGTGCTAGATGAACGAACGTCTCTCCACTTGCTCAGTTCTGAGAGATAAGTGTGTGTGAAAGCCGTCCTTCACCTAGCTTGTTGGGAACAGAAAGTTTCTTTTCAGTTGCAAACACCATTCCATACATATATATGGGGAGGTACTAGATCCAACTCTGTTTGACAGTGAAAACTGCAGGAACTTCAAACCGGCACTAGGAAACAGACTGAGAAAGCAGGGAAAAAGTGTCTACTGCAACCCGTTCCCTTGGTGCTAGATGAACGAACGTCTCTGCACTTGCTCAGTTCTGAGAGATAAGTGTGTGTGAAAGCCGTCCTTCACCTAGCTTGTTGGGAACACAAAGTTTCTTTTCAGTTGCAAAATCCATTCCATACTTATATAAGTGGAGGTACTAGCTCCAACTCGGTTTTACAGTGAAAACTGCAGGAACTTCAAACTGGCACTAGGAAACAGACTGAGAAAGCAGAGAAAAAGTGTCTCCTGCAACCCGTTCCCTTGGTGCTAGATGAACGAACGTCTCTCCACTTGCACAGTTCTGAGAGATAAGTGTGTGTGAAAGCCGTCATTCACCTAGCTTGTTGGGAACACAAAGTTTCTTTTCAGTTGCAAACTCCATTCCATACATATATATGGGGAGGTACTAGATTCAACTCGGTTTGACAGTGAAAACTGCAGGAACTTCAAACCGGCACTAGGAAACAGACTGAGAAAGAGGAGAAAAAGTGTCTCCTGCAACCCGTTCCCTTGGTGCTAGATGAACGAACGTCTCTGCACTTGCTCAGTTCTGAGAGTTAAGTGTGTGTGAAAGCCGTCCTTCACCTAGCTTGTTGGGAACACAAAGTTTCTTTTCAGTTGCAAACTACATTCCATACATATATATGGGGAGGTAGTAGCTCCAACTCGGTTTGACAGTGAAAACTGCAGGAACTTCAAACAGGCACTAGGAAACAGTCTGAGAAAGCAGAGAAAAAGTGTCTCCTTCAACCCGTTCCCTTGGGGCTAGACGAACGAACGTCTCTCCACTTGCTCAGTTCTGAGAGATAAGTGTGTGTGAAAGCGGTCCTTCACCTAGCTTGTTGGGAACACAAAGTTTCTTTTCACTTGCAAACTCCATTCCATATATATATATGGGGAGGTACTAGCTCCAAATCGGTTTGACAGTGAAAACTGCAGGAATTTCAAACCGGCACTAGGAAACAGACTGAGAAAGCAGAGAAAAAGTGTCTCCTGCAACCCGTTCCCTTGGTGCTAGATGAACGAACGTCTCTCCACTTGCTCAGTTCTGAGAGATAAGTGTGTGTGAAAGCAATCCTTCACCTAGCTTGTTGGCAACACAAAGTTTCTTCTCAGTTGCAAACTCCATTCCATACATATATATGGGGAGGTGCTAGCTCCAACTTGTTTTGACAGTGAAAACTGCAGGAACTTCAAACCGGCAGTAGGAAACAGACTGAGATAGCAGAGAAAAAGTGTCTCTTGCAACTCGTTCCCTTAGTGCTAGATGAACGATCGTCTCTCCACATGCTTAATTCTGAGAGATAATTATGTGTGAAAGCCGTCCTTCACCTAGCTTGTTGGGAACACAAAGTTTCTTTTCAGTTGCAAACTCCATTCCATACATATATATGGGGAGGTACTAGCTCCAACTCGGTTTTACAGTGAAAACTGCAGGAACTTCAAACAGGCACTAGGAAACAGACTGAGAAAGCAGAGAAATACTGTCTCCTGCAACCCGTTCCCTTGGTGCTAGATGAACGAACGTCTCTCCACTTGCACAGTTCTGAGAGATAAGTGTGTGTGAAAGCCTTCCATCACCTTGCTTGTTGGGAACACAAAGTTTCTTTTCAGTTGCAAACTCCATTCCATACATATATATGGGGAGGTACTAGCTCCAACTCGGTTTTACAGACAAAACTGCAGGAACTTCAAACCGGCACTAGGAAACAGACTGAGAAAGCAGAGAAAAAGTGTCTCCTGCAACCCGTTCCCTTGGTGCTAGATGAACGAACTTCTCTCCACTTGCTCAGTTCTGAGAGATAAGTGTGTGTGAAAGCCGTCCTTCACCTAGCTTGTTGGGAATACAAAGTTTCTTTTCAGTAGCAAATTCCAATCCATACATATATATGGGGAGGTACCAGCTCCAACTCTGTTTGACAGTGAAAACTGCAAAAACTTCAAACCGGCACTAGGAAACAGACTGAGAAAGCAGAGAAAAAGTGTCTCCTGCAACCCGTTCCCTTGGTGCTAGATGAACGAACGTCTCTCCACTTGCTCAGTTCTGAGAGATAAGTGTGTGTGAAAGCCGTCCTTCACCTAGCTTGTTGGGAACACAAAGTTTCTTTTCAGTTGCAAACTCCATTCCATACATATATATGGGGAGGTTCTAGCTCCAACTCTGTTTGACAGTGAAAACTGCAGGAACTTCAATCCGGCACTAGGAAACAGACTGAGAAAGCAGAGAAAAAGTGTCTCCTGCAACCCGTTCCCTTGGTGCTAGATGAACGAACGTCTCTCCACTTGCTCAGTTCTGAGAGATAAGTCTGTGTGAAAGCCGTCCTTCAACTAGCTTGTTGGGAACACAAAGTTTCTTTTCAGTTGCAAACTCCATTCCATACATATATATGGGGAGGTACTAGCTCCAACTCGGTTTTACAGTGAAAACTGCAGGAACTTCAAACAGGCACTAGGAAATAGACTGAGAAAGCAGAGAAAAAGTGTCTCCTGCAACCCGTTCCCTTGGTGCTAGATGAACGAACGTCTCTCCACTTGCACAGTTCTGAGAGATAAGTGTGTGTGAAAGCCTTCCTTCACCTTGCTTGTTGGGAACACAAAGTTTCTTTTCAGTTGCAAACTCCATTCCATACATATATATGGGGAGGTACTAGCTCCAACTCTGTTTTACAGAGAAAACTGCAGGAACTTCAAACCGGCACTAGGAAACAGACTGGGAAAGCAGAGAAAAAGTGTCTCCTGCAACCCGTTCCCTTGGTGCTAGATGAACGAACTTCTCTCCACTTGCTCAGTTCTGAGAGAAAAGTGTGTGTGAAAGCCGTCCTTCACCTAGCTTGTTGGGAACACAAAGTTTCTTTTCAGTTGCAAACTCCATTCCATACATATATATGGGGAGGTACCAGCTCCAACTCTGTTTGACAGTGAAAACTGCAGGAACTTCAATCCGGCACTAGGAAACAGACTGAGAAAGCAGAGAAAAAGTGTCTCCTGCAACCCGTTCCCTTGGTGCTAGATGAACGAACGTCTCTCCACTTGCTCAGTTCTGAGAGATAAGTCTGTGTGAAAGCCGTCCTTCACCTTGCTTGTTGGGAACACAAAGTTTCTTTTCAGTTGCAAACTCCATTCCATATATATATATGGGGATGTACTAGCTCCAACTCGGTTTTACAGTGAAAACTGCAGGAAATTCAAACTGGCACTAGGAAATAGACTGAGAAAGCAGAGAAATAGTGTCTCCTGCAACCCGTTCCCTTGGTGCTAGATGAACGAACGTCTCTCCACTTGCACAGTTCTGAGAGATAAGTGTGTGTGAAAGCCTTCCTTCAACTTGCTTGTTGGGAACACAAAGTTTCTTTTCAGTTGCAAACTCCATTCCATACATATATATGGGGAGGTACTAGCTCCAACTCGGTTTTACAGAGAAAACTGCAGGAACTTCAAACCGGCACTAGGAAACAGACTGAGAAAGCAGAGAAAAAGTGTCTCCTGCAACCCGTTCCCTTGGTGCTAGATGAACGAACTTCTCTCCACTTGCTCAGTTCTGAGAGATAAGTGTGTGTGAAAGCCGCCCTTCACCTAGCTTGTTGGGAACACAAAGTTTCTTTTCAGTTGCAAACTCCATTCCATACATATATATGGGGAGGTATTAGCTCCAACTCGGTTTGACAGTGAAAACTGCAGGAACTTCAAACCGGCACTAGGAAACAGTCTGAGAAAGCAGAGAAAAAGTGTCTCCTGCAACCCGTTCCCTTGGTGCTAGATGAACGAACGTCTCTCCACTTGCTCAGTTCTGAGAGATAAGTGTGTGTGAAAGCCGTCCTTTACCTAGCTTGTTGGGAACACAAAGTTTCTTTTCAGTTGCAAACTCCATTCCATACATTTATATGGGGAGGTACTAGCTCCAAATCTGTTTCACAGTGAAAACTGCAGGAACTTCAATCCGGCACTAGGAAACAGACTGAGAAAGCAGAGAAAAAGTGTCTCCTGCAACCAGTTCCCTTGGTGCTAGATGAACGAACGTCTCTCCACTTGCTCAGTTCTGAGAGATAAGTCTGTGTGAAAGCCGTCCTTCAACTAGCTTGATGGGAACACAAAGTTTCTTTTCAGTTGCAAACTCCATTCCATACATATATATGGGGAGGTACTAGCTCCAACTCGGTTTTACAGTGAAAACTGCAGGAACTTCAAACCGGCACTAGAAACAGACTGAGAAAGCAGAGAAAAAGTGTCTCCTGCAACCCGTTCCCTTGGTGCTAGATGAACGAACGTCTCTCCACTTGCACAGTTCTGAGAGATAAGTGTGTGTGAAAGCCTTCCTTCACCTTGCTTGTTGGGAACACAAAGTTTCTTTTCAGTTGCAAACTCCATTCCATACATATATATGGGGAGGTACTAGCTCCAACTCGGTTTTACAGACAAAACTGCAGGAACTTCAAACCGGCACTAGGAAACAGACTGAGAAAGCAGAGAAAAAGTGTCTCCTGCAACCCGTTCCCTTGGTGCTAGATGAACGAAAGTCTCTCCACTTGCTCAGTTCTGTGAGATAAGTGTGTGTGAAAGCCGTCCTTCACCTAGCTTGTTGGGAACACAAAGTTTCTTTTCAGTTGCAAACTCCATTCCATACATATATATGGGGAGGTACTAGCTCCAAATCGGTTTTACAGTGAAAACTGCAGGAACTTCAAACCGGCACTAGGAAACAGACTGAGAAAGCAGAGAAAAAGTGTCTCCTGCAACCCGTTCCCTTGGTGCTAGATGAACGAACGTCTCTCCACTTGCTCAGTTCTGAGAGATAAGTGTGTGTGAAAGCCGTCCTTCACCTAGCTTGTTGGGAACACAAAGTTTCTTTTCAGTTGCAAACTCCATTCCATACATATATATGGGGAGGTACTAGCTCCAACTCTGTTTGACAGTGAAAACTGCAGGAACTCAATCCGGCACTAGGAAACAGACTGAGAAAGCAGAGAAAAAGTGTCACCTGCAACCCGTTCCCTTGGTGCTAGATGAACGAACTTCTCTCCACTTGCTCAGTTCTGAGAGATAAGTGTGTGTGAAAGCCGTCCTTCACCTAGCTTGTTGGGAACACAAAGTTTCTTTTCAGTTGCAAACTCCATTCCATACATATATATGGGGAGGTACCAGCTCCAACTCTGTTTGACAGTGAAAACTGCAGGAACTTCAATCCGGCACTAGGAAACAGACTGAGAAAGCAGAGAAAAAGTGTCTCCTGCAACCCGTTCCCTTGGTGCTAGATGAACGAACGTCTCTCCACTTGCTCAGTTCTGAGATTTAAGTCTGTGTGAAAGCCGTCCTTCAACTAGCTTGTTGGGAACACAAAGTTTCTTTTCAGTTGCAAACTCCATTCCATACATATATATGGGGAGGTACTAGCTCCAACTCGGTTTTACAGTGAAAACTGCAGGAACTTCAAACCGGCACTAGGAAATAGACTGAGAAAGCAGAGAAATAGTGTCTCCTGCAACCCGTTCCCTTGGTGCTAGATGAACGAACGTCTCTCCACTTGCACAGTTCTGAGAGATAAGTGTGTGTGAAAGCCTTCCTTCACCTTGCTTGTTGGGAACACAAAGTTTCTTTTCAGTTGCAAACTCCATTCCATACATATATATGGGGAGGTACTAGCTCCAACTCGGTTTTACAGAGAAAACTGCAGGAACTTCAAACCGGCACTAGGAAACAGACTGAGAAAGCAGAGAAAAAGTGTCTCCTGCAACCCGTTCCCTTGGTGCTAGATGAACGAACTTCTCTCCACTTGCTCAGTTCTGAGAGATAAGTGTGTGTGAAAGCCGCCCTTCACCTAGCTTGTTGGGAACACAAAGTTTCTTTTCAGTTGCAAACTCCATTCCATACATATATATGGGGAGGTACTAGCTCCAACTCGGTTTGACAGTGAAAACTGCAGGAACTTCAAACCGGCACTAGGAAACAGTCTGAGAAAGCAGAGAAAAAGTGTCTCCTGCAACCCGTTCCCTTGGTGCTAGATGAACGAACGTCTCTCCACTTGCTCAGTTCTGAGAGTTAAGTGTGTGTGAAAGCCGTCCTTCACCTAGCTTGTTGGGAACACAAAGTTTCTTTTCAGTTGCAAACTCCATTCCATACATATATATGGGGAGGTACTAGCTCCAAATCTGTTTCACAGTGAAAACTGCAGGAACTTCAATCCGGCACTAGGAAACAGACTGAGAAAGCAGAGAAAAACTGTCTCCTGCAACCCGTTCCCTTGGTGCTAGATGAACGAACGTCTCTCCACTTGCTCAGTTCTGAGAGATAAGTCTGTGTGAAAGCCGTCCTTCAACTAGCTTGATGGGAACACAAAGTTTCTTTTCCGTTGCAAACTCCATTCCATACATATATATGGGGAGGTACTAGCTCCAACTCGGTTTTACAGTGAAAACTGCAGGAACTTCAAACCGGCACTAGAAACAGACTGAGAAAGCAGAGAAAAAGTGTCTCCTGCAACCCGTTCCCTTGGTGCTACATGAACGAACGTCTCTCCACTTGCACAGTTCTGAGAGATAAGTGTTTGTGAAAGCCTTCCTTCACCTTGCTTGTTGGGAACACAAAGTTTCTTTTCAGTTGCAAACTCCATTCCATACATATATATGGGGAGGTACTAGCTCCAACTCGGTTTTACAGACAAAACTGCAGGAACTTCAAACCGGCACTAGGAAACAGACTGAGAAAGCAGAGAAAAAGTGTCTCCTGCAACCCGTTCCCTTGGTGCTAGATGAACGAACGTCTCTCCACTTGCTCAGTTCTGTGAGATAAGTGTGTGTGAAAGCCGTCCTTCACCTAGCTTGTTGGGAACACAAAGTTTCTTTTCAGTTGCAAACTCCATTCCATACATATATATGGGGAGGTATTAGCTCCAAATCGGTTTTACAGTGAAAACTGCAGGAACTTCAAACCGGCACTAGGAAACAGACTGAGAAAGCAGAGAAAAAGTGTCTCCTGCAACCCGTTCCCTTGGTGCTAGATGAACGAAAGTCTCTCCACTTGCTCAGTTCTGAGAGATAAATGTGTGTGAAAGCCGTCCTTCACCTAGCTTGTTGGGAACACAAAGTTTCTTTTCAGTTGCAAACTCCATTCCATACATATATATGGGGAGGTACTCGCTCCAACCCTGTTTGACAGTGAAAACTGCAGGAACTTCAATCCGGCACTAGGAAACAGACTGAGAAAGCAGAGAAAAAGTGTCTCCTGCAACCCGTTCCCTTGGTGCTAGATGAACGAAAGTCTCTCCACTTGCTCAGTTCTGAGAGATAAGTCTGTGTGAAAGCCGTCCTTCAACTAGCTTGTTGGGAACACAAAGTTTCTTTTCAGTTGCAAACTCCATTCCATACATATATATGGGGAGGTACTAGCTCCAACTCGGTTTTACAGTGAAAACTGCAGGAACTTCAAACCGGCACTAGGAAATAGACTGAGAAAGCAGAGAAAAAGTGTCTCCTGCATCCCGTTCCCTTGGTGCTAGATGAACGAATGTCTCTCCACTTGCACAGTTCTGAGAGATAAGTGTGTGTGAAAGCCTTCCTTCACCTTGCTTGTTGGGAACACAAAGTTTCTTTTCAGTTGCAAACTCCATTCCATACATATATATGGGGAGGTACTAGCTCCAACTCTGTTTGACAGTGAAAACTGCACGAACTTTAAACCGGCACTAGGAAACAGACTGAGAAAGCAGAGAAAAACTGTCTCCTGCAACCCGTTCCCTTGGTGCTAGATGAACGAACGTCTCTCAAGTTGCACAGTTCTGAGAAATAAGTGTGTGTGAAAGCCATCCTTCACATTGCTTGTTGGGAACACAAAGCTTCTTTTCAGATGCAAACTCCATTCCATACATATATATGGGGAGGTACTAGCTCCAACTCGGTTTGACAGTGAAAACTGCAGGAAATTCAAACCGGCATTAGGAAACAGACTGAGAAAGCAGAGAAAAAGTGTCTCCTGCAACCCGTTCCCTTGGTGCTAGATGAACGAACGTCTCTCCACTTTCTCAGTTCTGAGAGTTAAGTGTGTGTGAAAGCCGTCCTTCACCTAGCTTGTTGGGAACACAAAGTTTCTTTTCAGTTGCAAACTCAATTCCATACATATATATGGGGAGGTACTAGCTCCAACTCGGTTTGACAGTGAAAACTGCAGAAACTTCAAACAGGCACTAGGAAACAGACTGAGAAAGCAGAGAAAAAGTGTCTCCTGCAACCCGTTCCCTTGGTGCTAGACGAACGAACGTCTCTCCACATGCTCACTTCTGAGAGATAAGTGTGTGTGAAAGCGGTCCTTCACCTAGCTTGTTGGGAACACAAAGTTTCTTTTCACTTGCAAACTCCATTCCATACATATATATGGGGAGGTACTAGCTCCAAATCGGTTTGACAGTGAAAACTGCAGGAAGTTCATACCGGCACTAGGAAACAGACTGAGAAAGCAGAGAAAAAGTGTCTCCTGCAACCCGTTCCCTTGGTGCTAGATGAACGAACGTCTCTCCACTTGCTCAGTTCTGAGAGATAAGTGTGTGTGAAAGCCATCCTTCACCTAGCTTGTTGGCAACACAAAGTTTCTTTTCAGTTGCAAACTCCATTCCATACATATATATGGGGAGGTACTAGCTCCAACTCGGTTTGACAGTGAAAACTGCAGGAACTTCAAACCGGCACTAGGAAACAGACTGAGAAAGCAGAGAAAAAGTGTCTCCTGCCACCCGTTCCCTTGGTGCTAGATGAACGAACGTCTCTCCACTTGCTCAGTTCTGAGAGATAAGTCTGTGTGAAAGCCGTCCTTCAACTAGCTTGTTGGGAACACAAAGTTTCTTTTCAGTTGCAAACTCCATTCCATACATATATATGGGGAGGTACTAGCTCCAACTCGGTTATACAGTGAAAACTGCAGGAACTTCAAACCGGCACTAGGAAACAGACTGAGAAAGCAGAGAAAAAGTGTCTCCTGCAACCCGTTCCCTTGGTGCTAGATGAACGAACGTCTCTCCACTTGCACAGTTCTGAGAGATAAGTGTGTGAAAGCCTTCCTTCACCTTGCTTGTTGGGAACACAAAGTTTCTTTTCAGTTGCAAACTCCATTCCATACATATATATGGGGAGGTACTAGCTTCAACTCGGTTTGACAGTGAAAACTGCAGGAAATTCAAACCGGCACTAGGAAACAGACTGAGAAAGCAAAGAAAAAGTGTCTCCTGCAACCCGTTCCCTTGGTGCTAGATGAACGAACGTCTCTCCACTTGCTCAGTTCTGAGAGATAAGTGTGTGTGAAAGCCGTCCTTCACCTAGCTTGTTGGGAACACAAAGTTTCTTTTCAGTTGCAAACTCCATTCCATACATATATAGGGGAGGTACTAGCTCCAACTCGGGTTTACAGTGAAAACTGCACGAACTTTAAACCGGCACGAGGAAACAGACTGAGAAAGCAGAGAAAAACTGTCCCCTGCAACCCGTTCCCTTGGTGCTAGATGAACGAACGTCTCTCAAGTTGCACAGTTCTGAGAAATAAGTGTGTGTGAAAGCCGTCCTTCACATTGCTTGTTGGGAACACACAGCTTCTTTTAAGATGCAAACTCCATTCCATACATATATATGGGGAGGTACTAGCTCCAACTCGGTTTGACAGTGAAAACTGCAGGAAATTCAAACCGGCACTAGGAAACAGACTGAGAAAGCAGAGAAAAAGTGTCTCCTGCAACCCGTTCCCTTGGTGCTAGATGAACGAACGTCTCTCCACTTGCTCAGTTCTGAGAGATTAGTGTGTGTGAAAGCCGTCCTTCACCTAGCTTGTTGGGAACACAAAGTTTCTTTTCAGTTGCAAACTCCATTCCATACATATATATGGGGAGGTACTAGCTCCAACTCGGTTTGACAGTGAAAACTGCAGGAACTTCAAACCGGCACTAGGAAACAGACTGAGATAGCAGAGAAAAAGTGTCTCCTGCAACCCGTTCCCTTTGTGCTAGATGAACGAACGTCTCTCCACTTGCTCAGTTCAGAGAGATAAGTGTGTGTGAAAGCCGACCTTCACCTAGCTTGTTGGGAACACAAAGTTTCTTTTCAGTTGCAAACTCCATTCCATACATATATATGGGGAGGTACTAGCTCCAACACTGTTTGACAGTGAAAACTGCAGGAACTTCAAACCGGCACTAGGGAACAGACTGAGAAAGCAGAGAAAAAGTGTCTCCTGCAACCCGTTCCCTTGGTGCTAGATGAACGAACGTCTCTCCACTTCCTCAGTTCTGAGAGATAAGTGTGTGTGAAAGCCGTCCTTCACCTAGCTTGTTGGGAACACAAAGTTTCTTTTCAGTTGCAAACTCCATTCCATACATATATATGGGGAGGTACTAGCTCCAAATCGGTTTTACAGTGAAAACTGCAGGAACTTCAAACCGGCACTAGGAAACAGCCTGAGAAAGCAGAGAAAAAGTGTCTCCTGCAACCCGTTCCCTTGGTGCTAGATGAACGAACTTCTCTCCACTTGCTCAGTTCTGAGAGATAAGTGTGTGTGAAAGCCGTCCTTCACCTAGCTTGTTGGGAACACAAAGTTTCTTTTCAGGTGCAAACTCCATTCCATACATATATATGGGTAGGTACTAGCTCCAAATCGATTTTACAGTGAAAACTGCAGGAACTTCAAACCGGCACTAGGAAACAGACTGAGAAAACAGGGAAAAAGTGTCTCCTGCAACCCGTTCCCTTGGTGCTAGATGAACGAACGTCTCTCCACTTGCTCAGTTCTGAGAGATAAGTGTGTGTGAAAGCCGTCCTTCAACTAGCTTGTTGGGAACACAAAGTTTCTTTTCAGTTGCAAACTCCATTCCATACATATATATGGGGAGGTACTAGCTCCAACTCGGTTTGACAGTGAAAACTGCAGGAACTTCAAAACGGCACTAGGAAACAGACTGAGAAAGCAGAGAAAAAGTGTCTCCTGCAACAAGTTCCCTTGGTGCTAGATGAACTAACGTCTCTCCACTTGCTCAGTTCTGAGAGATAAGTGTGTGTGGAAGCCGTCCTTCACCAAGCTTGTTGGGAACACAAAGTTTCTTTTCAGTTGCAAACTCCATTCCATACATATATATGGGGAGGTACTAGCTCCAAATCGGTTTTACAGTGAAAACTGCAGGAACTTCAAACCGGCACTAGGAAACAGACTGAGAAAGCAGAGAAATAGTGTCTCCTGCAACCCTTTCCCTGGTGCTAGATGAACGAACGTCTCTCCACTTGCTCAGTTCTGAGAGATAAGTGTGTGTGAAAGCCGTCCTTCACATAGCTTGTTGGGAACACAAAGTTTCTTTTCAGTTGCAAACTCCATTCCATACATATATATGGGGAGGTACTAGCTCCAAATCGGTTTTACAGTGAAAACTGCAGGAACTTCAAACCGGCACTAGGAAACAGACTGAGAAAGCAGGGAAAAAGTGTCTCCTGCAACCCGTTCCCTTGGTGCTAGATGAACGAACGTCTCTCCACTTGCTCAGTTCTGAGAGATAAGTGTGTGTGAAAGCCGTCCTTCACCTAGCTTGTTGGGAACACAAAGTTTCTTTTCAGTTGCAAACTCCATTCCATACATATATATGGGGAGGTACTAGCTCCAACTCTGTTTGACAGTGAAAACTGCAGGAACTTCAATCCGGCACTAGGAAACAGACTGAGAAAGCAGAGAAAAAGTGTCTCCTGCAACAAGTTCCCTTGGTGCTAGATGAACTAACGTCTCTCCACTTGCTCAGTTCTGAGAGATAAGTCTGTGTGAAAGCCGTCCTTCAACTAGCTTGTTGGGAAAACAAAGTTTCTTTTCAGTTGCAAACTCCATTCCATACATATATATGGGGAGGAACTAGCTCCAACTCGGTTTTACAGTGAAAACTGCAGGAACTTCAAACCGGCACTAGGAAACAGACTGAGAAAGCAGAGAAAAAGTGTCTCCTGCTACCCGTTCCCTTGGTGCTAGATGAACGAACGTCTCTCCACTTGCACAGTTCTGAGAGATAAGTGTGTGTGAAAGCCTTCCTTCACCTTGCTTGTTGGGAACACAAAGTTTCTTTTCAGTTGCAAACTCCATTCCATACATATATATGGGGAGGTACTGGCTCCAACTCGGTTTTACAGACAAAACTGCAGGAACTTCAAACCGGCACTAGGAAACAGACTGAGAAAGCAGAGAAAAAGTGTCTCCAGCAACCCGTTCCCTTGGTGCTAGATGAACGAACTTCTCTCCACTTGCTCAGTTCTGAGAGATAAGTGTCTGTGAATGCCGTCCTTCACCTAGCTTGTTGGGAACACAAAGTTTCTTTTCAGTTGCAAACTCCATTCCATACATATATATGGGGAGGTACCAGCTCCAACTCTGTTTGACAGTGAAAACTGCAGGAACTTCAAACCGGCACTAGGAAACAGACTGAGAAACAGAGAAAAAGTGCCTCCTGCAACCCGTTCCCTTGGTGCTAGATGAACGAACTTCTCTCCTCTTGCTCAGTTCTGAGAGATAAGTGTGTGTGAAAGCCGTCCTTCACCTAGCTTGTTGGGAACACAAAGTTTCTTTTCAGTTGCAAACTCCATTCCATACATATATATGGGGAGGTACTAGCTTCAACTCGGTTTGACAGTGAAAAGTGCAGGAACTTCAAACCGGCACTAGGAAACAGACTGAGAAAGCAGAGAAAAAGTGTCTCCTGCAACCCGTTCCCTTGGTGTTAGATGAACGAACGTCTCTCCACTTGCTCAGTTCTGAGAGTTAAGTGTGTGTGAAAGCCGTCCTTCACCTAGCTTGTTGGGAACACAAATTTTCTTTTCAGTTGCAAACTCCATTCCATACATATATATGGGGAGGTACTAGCTCCAACTCTGTTTGACAGTGAAAACTGCAGGAACTTCAAACTGGCACTAGGAAACAGACTGAGAAAGCAGAGAAAAGTGTCTCCGGCAACCCGTTCCCTTGGTGCTAGATGAACCAAAGTCTCTCCACTTGCTCAGTTCTGAGAGATAAGTGTGTGTGAAAGCCGTCCTTCACCTAGCTTGTTGGGAACACAAAGTTTCTTTTCAGTTGCAAACTCCATTCCATACATATATAGGGGAGGTACTAGCTCCAACTCGGGTTTACAGTGAAAACTGCAGGAACTTTAAACCGGCACTAGGAAACAGACTGAGAAAGCAGAGAAAAAGTGTCTCCTGCAACCCGTTCCGTTGGTGCTAGATGAACGAACGTCTCTCCAGTTGCACAGTTCTGAGAAATAAGTGTGTGTGAAAGCCGTCCTTCACATTGCTTGTTGGGAACACAAAGCTTCTTTTCAGATGCAAACTCCATTCCATACATATATATGGGGAGGTACTAGCTCCATCTCGTTTTGACAGTGAAAACTGCAGGAAATTCAAACCGGCACTAGGAATCAGTCTGAGAAAGCAGAGAAAAAGTGTCTCCTGCAAACCGTTCCCTTGGTGCTAGATGAACGAACGTCTCTCCACTTGCTCAGTTCTGAGAGATAAGTGTGTGTGAAAGCCGTCCTTCACCTAGCTTGTTGGGAACAGAAAGTTTCTTTTCAGTTGCAAACACCATTCCATACATATATATGGGGAGGTACTAGATCCAACTCTGTTTGACAGTGAAAACTGCAGGAACTTCAAACCGGCACTAGGAAACAGACTGAGAAAGCAGGGAAAAAGTGTCTCCTGCAACCCGTTCCCTTGGTGCTAGATGAACGAACGTCTCTGCACTTGCTCAGTTCTGAGAGATAAGTGTGTGTGAAAGCCGTCCTTCACCTAGGTTGTTGGGAACACAAAGTTTCTTTTCAGTTGCAAAATCCATTCCATACTTATATAAGTGGAGGTACTAGCTCCAACTCGGTTTTACAGTGAAAACTGCAGGAACTTCAAACTGGCACTAGGAAACAGACTGAGAAAGCAGAGAAAAAGTGTCTCCTGCAACCCGTTCCCTTGGTGCTAGATGAACGAACGTCTCTCCACTTGCACAGTAATGAGAGATAAGTGTGTGTGAAAGCCGTCATTCACCTAGCTTGTTGGGAACACAAAGTTTCTTTTCAGTTGCAAACTCCATTCCATACATATATATGGGGAGGTACTAGCTTCAACTCGGTTTGACAGTGAAAACTGCAGGAACTTCAAACCGGCACTAGGAAACAGACTGAGAAAGCAGAGAAAAAGTGTCTCCTGCAACCCGTTCCCTTGGTGCTAGATGAACGAACGTCTCTGCACTTGCTCAGTTCTGAGAGTTAAGTGTGTGTGAAAGCCGTCCTTCACCTAGCTTGTTGGGAACACAAAGTTTCTTTTCAGTTGCAAACTACATTCCATACATATATATGGGGAGGTACTAGCTCCAACTCGGTTTGACAGTGAAAACTGCAGGAACTTCAAACAGGCACTAGGAAACAGTCTGAGAAAGTAGAGAAAAAGTGTCTCCTTCAACCCGATCCCTTGGGGCTAGACGAACGAACGTCTCTCCACTTGCTCAGTTCTGAGAGATAAGTGTGTGTGAAAGCGGTCCTTCACATAGCTTGTTGGGAACACAAAGTTTCTTTTCACTTGCAAACTCCATTCCATATATATATATGGGGAGGTACTAGCTCCAAATCTGTTTGACAGTGAAAACTGCAGGAAGTTCAAACCGGCACTAGGAAACAGACTGAGAAAGCAGAGAAAAAGTGTCTCCTGCAACCCGTTCCCTTGGTGCTAGATGAACGAACGTCTCTCCACTTGCTCAGTTCTGAGAGATAAGTGTGTGTGAAAGCAATCCTTCACCTAGCTTTTTGGCAACACAAAGTTTCTTCTCAGTTGCAAACTCCATTCCATACATATATATGGGGAGGTGCTAGCTCCAACTTGGTTTGACAGTGAAAACTGCAGGAACTTCAAACCGGCAGTAGGAAACAGACTGAGATAGCAGAGAAAAAGTGTCTCTTGCAACTCGTTCCCTTAGTGCTAGATGAACGATCGTCTCTCCACATGCTTAATTCTGAGAGATAATTATGTGTGAAAGCCGTCCTTCACCTAGCTTGTTGGGAACACAAAGTTTCTTTTCAGTTGCAAACTCCATTCCATACATATATATGGGGAGGTACTAGCTCCAACTCGGTTTTACAGTGAAAACTGCAGGAACTTCAAACAGGCACTAGGAAACAGACTGAGAAAGCAGAGAAATACTGTCTCCTGCAACCCGTTCCCTTGGTGCTAGATGAACGAACGTCTCTCCACTTGCACAGTTCTGAGAGATAAGTGTGTGTGAAAGCCTTCCATCACCTTGCTTGTTGGGAACACAAAGTTTCTTTTCAGTTGCAAACTCCATTCCATACATATATATGGGGAGGTACTAGCTCCAACTCGGTTTTACAGACAAAACTGCAGGAACTTCAAACCGGCACTAGGAAACAGACTGAGAAAGCAGAGAAAAAGTGTCTCCTGCAACCCGTTCCCTTGGTGCTAGATGAACGATCTTCTCTCCACTTGCTCAGTTCTGAGAGATAAGTGTGTGTGAAAGCCGTCCTTCACCTAGCTTGTTGGGAATACAAAGTTTCTTTTCAGTAGCAAATTCCAATCCATACATATATATGGGGAGGTACCAGCTCCAACTCTGTTTGACAGTGAAAACTGCAAAAACTTCAAACCGGCACTAGGAAACAGACTGAGAAAGCAGAGAAAAAGTGTCTCCTGCAACCCGTTCCCTTGGTGCTAGATGAACGAACGTCTCTCCACTTGCTCAGTTCTGAGAGATAAGTGTGTGTGAAAGCCGTCCTTCACCTAGCTTGTTGGGAACACAAAGTTTCTTTTAAGTTGCAAACTCCATTCCATACATATATATGGGGAGGTACTAGCTCCAACTCGGTTTGACAGTGAAAACTGCAGGAACTTCAAACCGGCACTAGGAAACAGTCTGAGAAAGCAGAGAAAAAGTGTCTCCTGCAACCCGTTCCCTTGGTGCTAGATGAACGAACGTCTCTCCACTTGCTCAGTTCTGAGAGATAAGTGTGTGTGAAAGCCGTCCTTCACATAGCTTGTTGGGAACACAAAGTTTCTTTTCAGTTGCAAACTCCATTCCATACATATATATGGGGAGGTACTAGCTCCAAATCTGTTTCACAGTGAAAACTGCAGGAACTTCAATCCGGCACTAGGAAACAGACTGAGAAAGCAGAGAAAAACTGTCTCCTGCAACCCGTTCCCTTGGTGCTAGATGAACGAACGTCTCTCCACTTGCTCAGTTCTGAGAGATAAGTCTGTGTGAAAGCAGTCCTTCAACTAGCTTGATGGGAACACAAAGTTTCTTTTCAGTTGCAAACTCCATTCCATACATATATATGGGGAGGTACTAGCTCCAACTCGGTTTTACAGTGAAAACTGCAGGAACTTCAAACCTGCACTAGAAACAGACTGAGAAAGCAGAGAAAAAGTGTCTCCTGCAACCCGTTCCCTTGGTGCTAGATGAACGAACGTCTCTCCACTTGCACAGTTCTGAGAGATAAGTGTGTGTGAAAGCCTTCCTTCACTTTGCTTGTTGGGAACACAAAGTTTCTTTTCAGTTGCAAACTCCATTCCATACATATATATGGGGAGGTACTAGCTCAAACTCGGTTTTACAGACAAAACTGCAGGAACTTCAAACCGGCACTAGGAAACAGACTGAGAAAGCAGAGAAAAAGTGTCTCCTGCAACCCGTTCCCTTGGTGCTAGATGAACGAACGTCTCTCCACTTGCTCAGTTCTGAGAGATAAGTCTGTGTGAAAGCAGTCCTTCAACTAGCTTGATGGGAACACAAAGTTTCTTTTCAGTTGCAAACTCCATTCCATACATATATATGGGGAGGTACTAGCTCCAACTCGGTTTTACAGTGAAAACTGCAGGAACTTCAAACCGGCACTAGAAACAGACTGAGAAAGCAGAGAAAATGTGTCTCCTGCAACCCGTTCCCTTGGTGCAAGATGAACGAACGTCTCTCCACTTGCACAGTTCTGAGAGATAAGTGTGTGTGAAAGCCTTCCTTCACTTTGCTTGTTGGGAACACAAAGTTTCTTTTCAGTTGCAAACTCCATTCCATACATATATATGGGGAGGTACTAGCTCAAACTCGGTTTTACAGACAAAACTGCAGGAACTTCAAACCGGCACTAGGAAACAGACTGAGAAATCAGAGAAAAAGTGTCTCCTGCAACCCGTTCCCTTGGTGCTAGATGAACGAACGTCTCTCCACTTGCTCAGTTCTGAGAGATAAGTGTGTGTGAAAGCCGTCCTTCACCTAGCTTGTTGGGAACACAAAGTTTCTTTTCAGTTGCAAACTCCATTCCATACATATATATTTGGAGGTAATAGCTCCAAATCGGTTTTACAGTGAAAACTGCAGGAACTTCAAACCGGCACTAGGAAACAGACTGAGAAAGCAGAGAAAAAGTGTCTCCTGCAACCCGTTCCCTTGGTGCTAGATGAACGAACGTCTCTCCACTTGCTCAGTTCTGAGAGATAAGTGTGTGTGAAAGCCGTCCTTCACCTAGCTTGTTGGGAACACAAAGTTTCTTTTCAGTTGCAAACTCCATTCCATACATATATATGGGGAGGTACTAGCTCCAACTCTGTTTTACAGTGAAAACTGCAGGAACTTCAAACCGGCACTAGGAAATAGACTGAGAAAGCAGAGAAATAGTGTCTCCTGCAACCCGTTCCCTTGGTGCTAGATGAACGAACGTCTCTCCACTTGCTCAGTTCTGAGAGATAAGTGTGTGTGAAAGCCGTCCTTCACCTAGCTTGTTGGGAACACAAAGTTTCTTTTCAGTTGCAAACTCCATTCCATACATTTATATGGGGAGGTACTAGCTCCAACTCTGTTTGACAGTGAAAACTGCAGGAACTTCAATCCGGCACTAGGAAACAGACTGAGAAAGCAGAGAAAAAGTGTCTCCTGCAACCCGTTCCCTTGGTGCTAGATGAACGAACGTCTCTCCACTTGCACAGTTCTGAGGGATAAGTGTGTGTGAAAGCCTTCCTTCACCTTGCTTGTTGGGAACACAAAGTTTCTTTTCAGTTGCAAACTCCATTCCATACATATATATGGGGAGGTAGTAGCTCCAACTCTGTTTTACAGAGAAAACTGCAGGAACTTCAAACCGGCACTAGGAAACAGACTGAGAAAGCAGAGAAAAAGTGTCACCTGCAACCCGTTCACTTGGTGCTAGATGAACGAACTTCTCTCCACTTGCTCAGTTCTGAGAGATAAGTGTGTGTGAAAGCCGTCCTTCACCTAGCTTGTTGGGAACACAAAGTTTCTTTTCAGTTGCAAACTCCATTCCATACATATATATGGGGAGGTAACAGCTCCAACTCTGTTTGACAGTGAAAACTGCAGGAACTTCAATCCGGCACTAGGAAACAGACTGAGAAAGCAGAGAAAAAGTGTCTCCTGCAACCCGTTCCCTTGGTGCTAGATGAACGAACGTCTCTCCACTTGCTCAGTTCTGAGATATAAGTCTGTGTGAAAGCCGTCCTTCAACTAGCTTGTTGGGAACACAAAGTTTCTTTTCAGTTGCAAACTCCATTCCATACATATATATGGGGAGGTACTAGCTCCAACTCGGTTTTACAGTGAAAACTGCAGGAACTTCAAACCGGCACTAGGAAATAGACTGAGAAAGCAGAGAAATAGTGTCTCCTGCAACCCGTTCCCTTGGTGCTAGATGAACGAACGTCTCTCCACTTGCACAGTTCTGAGAGATAAGTGTGTGTGAAAGCCTTCCTTCACCTTGCTTGTTGGGAACACAAAGTTTCTTTTCAGTTGCAAACTCCATTCCATACATATATATGGGGAGGTACTAGCTCCAACTCGGTTTTACAGAGAAAACTGCAGGAACTTCAAACCGGCACTAGGAAACAGACTGAGAAAGCAGAGAAAAAGTGTCTCCTGCAACCCGTTCCCTTGGTGCTAGATGAACGAACTTCTCTCCACTTGCTCAGTTCTGAGAGATAAGTGTGTGTGAAAGCCGCCCTTAACCTAGCTTGTTGGGAACACAAAGTTTCTTTTCAGTTGCAAACTCCATTCCATACATATATATGGGGGGTACTAGCTCCAACTCTGTTTGACAGTGAAAACTGCAGGAACTTCAAACCGGCACTAGGAAACAGTCTGAGAAAGCAGAGAAAAAGTGTCTCCTGCAACCCGTTCCCTTGGTGCTAGATGAACGAACGTCTCTCCACTTGCTCAGTTCTGAGAGATAAGTGTGTGTGAAAGCCGTCCTTCACCTAGCTTGTTGGGAACACAAAGATTCTTTTCAGTTGCAAACTCCATTCCATACATATATATGGGGAGGTTATAGCTCCAACTCTGTTTGACAGTGAAAACTGCAGGAACTTCAATCCGGCACTAGGAAACAGACTGAGAAAGCAGAGAAAAAGTGTCTCCTGCAACCCGTTCCCTTGGTGCTAGATGAACGAACGTCTCTCCACTTGCTCAGTTCTGAGAGATAAGTCTGTTTGAAAGCCGTCCTTCAACTAGCTTGATGGGAACACAAAGTTTCTTTTCAGTTGCAAACTCCATTCCATACATATATATGGGGAGGTACTAGCTCCAACTCGGTTTTACAGTGAAAACTGCAGGAACTTCAAACCGGCACTAGAAACAGACTGAGAAAGCAGAGAAAAAGTGTCTCCTGCAACCCGTTCCCTTGGTGCTAGATGAACGAACGTCTCTCCACTTGCACAGTTCTGAGAGATAAGTGTTTGTGAAAGCCTTCCTTCACCTTGCTTGTTGGGAACACAAAGTTTCTTTTCAGTTGCAAACTCCATTCCATACATATATATGGGGAGGTACTAGCTCCAACTCGGTTTTACAGACAAAACTGCAGGAACTTCAAACCGGCACTAGGAAACAGACTGAGAAAGCAGAGAAAAAGTGTCTCCTGCAACCCGTTCCCTTGGTGCTAGATGAACGAACGTCTCTCCACTTGCGCAGTTCTGTGAGATAAGTGTGTGTGAAAGCCGTCCTTCACCTAGCTTGTTGGGAACACAAAGTTTCTTTTCAGTTGCAAACTCCATTCCATACATATATATGGGGAGGTATTAGCTCCAAATCGGTTTTACAGTGAAAACTGCAGGAACTTCAAACCGGCACTAGGAAACAGACTGAGAAAGCAGAGAAAAAGTGTCTCCTGCAACCCGTTCCCTTGGTGCTAGATGAACGAAAGTCTCTCCACTTGCTCAGTTCTGAGAGATAAGTGTGTGTGAAAGCCGTCCTTCACCTAGCTTGTTGGGAACACAAAGTTTCTTTTCAGTTGCAAACTCCATTCCATACATATATATGGGGAGGTACTAGCTCCAACTCTGTTTGACAGTGAAAACTGCAGGAACTTCAATCCGGCACTAGGAAACAGACTGAGAAAGCAGAGAAAAAGTGTCTCCTGCAACCCGTTCCCTTGGTGCTAGATGAACGAACGTCTCTCCACTTGCTCAGTTCTGAGAGATAAGTCTGTGTGAAAGCCGTCCTTCAACTAGCTTGTTGGGAACACAAAGTTTCTTTTCAGTTGCAAACTCCATTCCATACATATATATGGGGAGGTACTAGCTCCAACTCGGTTTTACAGTGAAAACTGCAGGAACTTCAAACCGGCACTAGGAAATAGACTGAGAAAGCAGAGAAAAAGTGTCTCCTGCAACCCGTTCCCTTGGTGCTAGATGAACGAACGTCTCTCCACTTGCACAGTTCTGAGAGATAAGTGTGTGTGAAAGCCTTCCTTCACCTTGCTTGTTGGGAACACAAAGTTTCTTTTCAGTTGCAAACTCCATTCCATACATATATATGGGGAGGTACTAGCTCCAACTCTGTTTTACAGAGAAAACTGCAGGAACTTCAAACCGGCACTAGGAAACAGACTGAGATAGCAGAGAAAAAGTGTCTCCTGCCACCCGTTCCCTTGGTGCTAGATGAACGAACGTCTCTCCACTTGCTCAGTTCTGAGAGAAAAGTGTGTGTGAAAGCCGTCCTTCACCTAGCTTGTTGGGAACACAAAGTTTCTTTTCAGTTGCAAACTCCATTCCATACATATATATGGGGAGGTACTAGCTCCAAATCGTTTTTACAGTGAAAACTGCAGGAACTTAAAACCGGCACTAGGAAACAGACTGAGAAAGCAGAGAAAAAGTGTCTCCTGCAACCCGTTCCCTTGGTGCTAGATGAACGAACGTCTCTCCACTTGCTCAGTTCTGAGAGATAAGTGTGTGTGAAAATCGTCCTTCATCTAGCTTGTTGGGAACACAAAGTTTCTTTTCATTTGCAAACTCCATTCCATACATATATTGGGGAGGTACTAGCTCCAACTCGGGTTTACAGTGAAAACTACAGGAACTTTAAACCGGCACTAGGAAACAGACTGAGAAAGCAGAGAAAAACTGTCTCCTGCAACCCGTTCCCTTGGTGCTAGATGAACGAACGTCTCTCCACTTGCACAGTTCTGAGAAATAGGTGTGTGTGAAAGCCGTCCTTCACATTCCTTGTTGGGAACACAAAGCTTCTTTTCAGATGCAAACTCCATTCCATACATATATATGGGGAGGTACTAGCTCCAAATCGGTTTGACAGTGAAAACTGCAGGAAATTCAAACCGGCACTAGGAATCAGTCTGAGAAAGCAGAGAAAAAGTGTCTCCTGCAAACCGTTCCCTTGGTGCTAGATGAACGAACGTCTCTCCACTTTCTCAGTTCTGAGAGTTAAGTGTGTGTGAAAGCCGTCCTTCACCTAGCTTGTTGGGAACACAAAGTTTCTTTTCAGTTGCAAACTCAATTCCATACATATATATGGGGAGGTACAAGCTCCAACTCGGTTTGACAGTGAAAACTGCAGAAACTTCAAACAGGCACTAGGAAACAGACTGAGAAAGCAGAGAAAAAGTGTCTCCTGCAACCCGTTCCCTTGGTGCTAGACGAACGAACGTCTCTCCACATGCTCAGTTCTGAGAGATAAGTGTGTGTGAAAGCGGTCCTTCACCTAGCTTGTTGGGAACACAAAGTTTCTTTTCACTTGCAAACTCCATTCCATACATTTTTATGGGGAGGTACTAGCTCCAAATCGGTTTGACAGTGAAAACTGCAGGAAGTTCATATCGGCACTAGGAAACAGACTGAGAAAGCAGAGAAAAAGTGTCTCCTGCAACCCGTTCCCTTGGTGCTAGATGAACGAACGTCTCTCCACTTGCTCAGTTCTGAGAGATAAGTGTGTGTGAAAGCCATCCTTCACCTAGCTTGTTGGCAACACAAAGTTTCTTTTCAGTTGCAAACTCCATTCCATACATATATATGGGGAGGTACTAGCTCCAACTCGGTTTGACAGTGAAAACTGCAGGAACTTCAAACCGGCACTAGGAAACAGACTGAGAAAGCAGAGAAATACTGTCTCCTGCAACCCGTTCCCTTGGTGCTAGATGAACGAACGTCTCTCCACTTGCACAGTTCTGAGAGATAAGTGTGTGTGAAAGCCTTCCATCACCTTGCTTGTTGGGAACACAAAGTTTCTTTTCAGTTGCAAACTCCATTCCATACATATATATGGGGAGGTACTAGCTCCAACTCGGTTTTACAGACAAAACTGCAGGAACTTCAAACCGGCACTAGGAAACAGACTGAGAAAGCAGAGAAAAAGTGTCTCCTGCAACCCGTTCCCTTGGTGCTAGATGAACGATCTTCTCTCCACTTGCTCAGTTCTGAGAGATAAGTGTGTGTGAAAGCCGTCCTTCACCTAGCTTGTTGGGAATACAAAGTTTCTTTTCAGTAGCAAATTCCAATCCATACATATATATGGGGAGGTACCAGCTCCAACTCTGTTTGACAGTGAAAACTGCAAAAACTTCAAACCGGCACTAGGAAACAGACTGAGAAAGCAGAGAAAAAGTGTCTCCTGCAACCCGTTCCCTTGGTGCTAGATGAACGAACGTCTCTCCACTTGCTCAGTTCTGAGAGATAAGTGTGTGTGAAAGCCGTCCTTCACCTAGCTTGTTGGGAACACAAAGTTTCTTTTAAGTTGCAAACTCCATTCCATACATATATATGGGGAGGTACTAGCTCCAACTCGGTTTGACAGTGAAAACTGCAGGAACTTCAAACCGGCACTAGGAAACAGTCTGAGAAAGCAGAGAAAAAGTGTCTCCTGCAACCCGTTCCCTTGGTGCTAGATGAACGAACGTCTCTCCACTTGCTCAGTTCTGAGAGATAAGTGTGTGTGAAAGCCGTCCTTCACATAGCTTGTTGGGAACACAAAGTTTCTTTTCAGTTGCAAACTCCATTCCATACATATATATGGGGAGGTACTAGCTCCAAATCTGTTTCACAGTGAAAACTGCAGGAACTTCAATCCGGCACTAGGAAACAGACTGAGAAAGCAGAGAAAAACTGTCTCCTGCAACCCGTTCCCTTGGTGCTAGATGAACGAACGTCTCTCCACTTGCTCAGTTCTGAGAGATAAGTCTGTGTGAAAGCAGTCCTTCAACTAGCTTGATGGGAACACAAAGTTTCTTTTCAGTTGCAAACTCCATTCCATACATATATATGGGGAGGTACTAGCTCCAACTCGGTTTTACAGTGAAAACTGCAGGAACTTCAAACCTGCACTAGAAACAGACTGAGAAAGCAGAGAAAAAGTGTCTCCTGCAACCCGTTCCCTTGGTGCTAGATGAACGAACGTCTCTCCACTTGCACAGTTCTGAGAGATAAGTGTGTGTGAAAGCCTTCCTTCACTTTGCTTGTTGGGAACACAAAGTTTCTTTTCAGTTGCAAACTCCATTCCATACATATATATGGGGAGGTACTAGCTCAAACTCGGTTTTACAGACAAAACTGCAGGAACTTCAAACCGGCACTAGGAAACAGACTGAGAAAGCAGAGAAAAAGTGTCTCCTGCAACCCGTTCCCTTGGTGCTAGATGAACGAACGTCTCTCCACTTGCTCAGTTCTGAGAGATAAGTCTGTGTGAAAGCAGTCCTTCAACTAGCTTGATGGGAACACAAAGTTTCTTTTCAGTTGCAAACTCCATTCCATACATATATATGGGGAGGTACTAGCTCCAACTCGGTTTTACAGTGAAAACTGCAGGAACTTCAAACCGGCACTAGAAACAGACTGAGAAAGCAGAGAAAATGTGTCTCCTGCAACCCGTTCCCTTGGTGCAAGATGAACGAACGTCTCTCCACTTGCACAGTTCTGAGAGATAAGTGTGTGTGAAAGCCTTCCTTCACTTTGCTTGTTGGGAACACAAAGTTTCTTTTCAGTTGCAAACTCCATTCCATACATATATATGGGGAGGTACTAGCTCAAACTCGGTTTTACAGACAAAACTGCAGGAACTTCAAACCGGCACTAGGAAACAGACTGAGAAATCAGAGAAAAAGTGTCTCCTGCAACCCGTTCCCTTGGTGCTAGATGAACGAACGTCTCTCCACTTGCTCAGTTCTGAGAGATAAGTGTGTGTGAAAGCCGTCCTTCACCTAGCTTGTTGGGAACACAAAGTTTCTTTTCAGTTGCAAACTCCATTCCATACATATATATTTGGAGGTAATAGCTCCAAATCGGTTTTACAGTGAAAACTGCAGGAACTTCAAACCGGCACTAGGAAACAGACTGAGAAAGCAGAGAAAAAGTGTCTCCTGCAACCCGTTCCCTTGGTGCTAGATGAACGAACGTCTCTCCACTTGCTCAGTTCTGAGAGATAAGTGTGTGTGAAAGCCGTCCTTCACCTAGCTTGTTGGGAACACAAAGTTTCTTTTCAGTTGCAAACTCCATTCCATACATATATATGGGGAGGTACTAGCTCCAACTCTGTTTTACAGTGAAAACTGCAGGAACTTCAAACCGGCACTAGGAAATAGACTGAGAAAGCAGAGAAATAGTGTCTCCTGCAACCCGTTCCCTTGGTGCTAGATGAACGAACGTCTCTCCACTTGCTCAGTTCTGAGAGATAAGTGTGTGTGAAAGCCGTCCTTCACCTAGCTTGTTGGGAACACAAAGTTTCTTTTCAGTTGCAAACTCCATTCCATACATTTATATGGGGAGGTACTAGCTCCAACTCTGTTTGACAGTGAAAACTGCAGGAACTTCAATCCGGCACTAGGAAACAGACTGAGAAAGCAGAGAAAAAGTGTCTCCTGCAACCCGTTCCCTTGGTGCTAGATGAACGAACGTCTCTCCACTTGCACAGTTCTGAGGGATAAGTGTGTGTGAAAGCCTTCCTTCACCTTGCTTGTTGGGAACACAAAGTTTCTTTTCAGTTGCAAACTCCATTCCATACATATATATGGGGAGGTAGTAGCTCCAACTCTGTTTTACAGAGAAAACTGCAGGAACTTCAAACCGGCACTAGGAAACAGACTGAGAAAGCAGAGAAAAAGTGTCACCTGCAACCCGTTCACTTGGTGCTAGATGAACGAACTTCTCTCCACTTGCTCAGTTCTGAGAGATAAGTGTGTGTGAAAGCCGTCCTTCACCTAGCTTGTTGGGAACACAAAGTTTCTTTTCAGTTGCAAACTCCATTCCATACATATATATGGGGAGGTAACAGCTCCAACTCTGTTTGACAGTGAAAACTGCAGGAACTTCAATCCGGCACTAGGAAACAGACTGAGAAAGCAGAGAAAAAGTGTCTCCTGCAACCCGTTCCCTTGGTGCTAGATGAACGAACGTCTCTCCACTTGCTCAGTTCTGAGATATAAGTCTGTGTGAAAGCCGTCCTTCAACTAGCTTGTTGGGAACACAAAGTTTCTTTTCAGTTGCAAACTCCATTCCATACATATATATGGGGAGGTACTAGCTCCAACTCGGTTTTACAGTGAAAACTGCAGGAACTTCAAACCGGCACTAGGAAATAGACTGAGAAAGCAGAGAAATAGTGTCTCCTGCAACCCGTTCCCTTGGTGCTAGATGAACGAACGTCTCTCCACTTGCACAGTTCTGAGAGATAAGTGTGTGTGAAAGCCTTCCTTCACCTTGCTTGTTGGGAACACAAAGTTTCTTTTCAGTTGCAAACTCCATTCCATACATATATATGGGGAGGTACTAGCTCCAACTCGGTTTTACAGAGAAAACTGCAGGAACTTCAAACCGGCACTAGGAAACAGACTGAGAAAGCAGAGAAAAAGTGTCTCCTGCAACCCGTTCCCTTGGTGCTAGATGAACGAACTTCTCTCCACTTGCTCAGTTCTGAGAGATAAGTGTGTGTGAAAGCCGCCCTTAACCTAGCTTGTTGGGAACACAAAGTTTCTTTTCAGTTGCAAACTCCATTCCATACATATATATGGGGGGTACTAGCTCCAACTCTGTTTGACAGTGAAAACTGCAGGAACTTCAAACCGGCACTAGGAAACAGTCTGAGAAAGCAGAGAAAAAGTGTCTCCTGCAACCCGTTCCCTTGGTGCTAGATGAACGAACGTCTCTCCACTTGCTCAGTTCTGAGAGATAAGTGTGTGTGAAAGCCGTCCTTCACCTAGCTTGTTGGGAACACAAAGATTCTTTTCAGTTGCAAACTCCATTCCATACATATATATGGGGAGGTTATAGCTCCAACTCTGTTTGACAGTGAAAACTGCAGGAACTTCAATCCGGCACTAGGAAACAGACTGAGAAAGCAGAGAAAAAGTGTCTCCTGCAACCCGTTCCCTTGGTGCTAGATGAACGAACGTCTCTCCACTTGCTCAGTTCTGAGAGATAAGTCTGTTTGAAAGCCGTCCTTCAACTAGCTTGATGGGAACACAAAGTTTCTTTTCAGTTGCAAACTCCATTCCATACATATATATGGGGAGGTACTAGCTCCAACTCGGTTTTACAGTGAAAACTGCAGGAACTTCAAACCGGCACTAGAAACAGACTGAGAAAGCAGAGAAAAAGTGTCTCCTGCAACCCGTTCCCTTGGTGCTAGATGAACGAACGTCTCTCCACTTGCACAGTTCTGAGAGATAAGTGTTTGTGAAAGCCTTCCTTCACCTTGCTTGTTGGGAACACAAAGTTTCTTTTTAGTTGCAAACTCCATTCCATACATATATATGGGGAGGTACTAGCTCCAACTCGGTTTTACAGACAAAACTGCAGGAACTTCAAACCGGCACTAGGAAACAGACTGAGAAAGCAGAGAAAAAGTGTCTCCTGCAACCCGTTCCCTTGGTGCTAGATGAACGAACGTCTCTCCACTTGCGCAGTTCTGTGAGATAAGTGTGTGTGAAAGCCGTCCTTCACCTAGCTTGTTGGGAACACAAAGTTTCTTTTCAGTTGCAAACTCCATTCCATACATATATATGGGGAGGTATTAGCTCCAAATCGGTTTTACAGTGAAAACTGCAGGAACTTCAAACCGGCACTAGGAAACAGACTGAGAAAGCAGAGAAAAAGTGTCTCCTGCAACCCGTTCCCTTGGTGCTAGATGAACGAAAGTCTCTCCACTTGCTCAGTTCTGAGAGATAAGTGTGTGTGAAAGCCGTCCTTCACCTAGCTTGTTGGGAACACAAAGTTTCTTTTCAGTTGCAAACTCCATTCCATACATATATATGGGGAGGTACTAGCTCCAACTCTGTTTGACAGTGAAAACTGCAGGAACTTCAATCCGGCACTAGGAAACAGACTGAGAAAGCAGAGAAAAAGTGTCTCCTGCAACCCGTTCCCTTGGTGCTAGATGAACGAACGTCTCTCCACTTGCTCAGTTCTGAGAGATAAGTCTGTGTGAAAGCCGTCCTTCAACTAGCTTGTTGGGAACACAAAGTTTCTTTTCAGTTGCAAACTCCATTCCATACATATATATGGGGAGGTACTAGCTCCAACTCGGTTTTACAGTGAAAACTGCAGGAACTTCAAACCGGCACTAGGAAATAGACTGAGAAAGCAGAGAAAAAGTGTCTCCTGCAACCCGTTCCCTTGGTGCTAGATGAACGAACGTCTCTCCACTTGCACAGTTCTGAGAGATAAGTGTGTGTGAAAGCCTTCCTTCACCTTGCTTGTTGGGAACACAAAGTTTCTTTTCAGTTGCAAACTCCATTCCATACATATATATGGGGAGGTACTAGCTCCAACTCTGTTTTACAGAGAAAACTGCAGGAACTTCAAACCGGCACTAGGAAACAGACTGAGATAGCAGAGAAAAAGTGTCTCCTGCCACCCGTTCCCTTGGTGCTAGATGAACGAACGTCTCTCCACTTGCTCAGTTCTGAGAGAAAAGTGTGTGTGAAAGCCGTCCTTCACCTAGCTTGTTGGGAACACAAAGTTTCTTTTCAGTTGCAAACTCCATTCCATACATATATATGGGGAGGTACTAGCTCCAAATCGTTTTTACAGTGAAAACTGCAGGAACTTAAAACCGGCACTAGGAAACAGACTGAGAAAGCAGAGAAAAAGTGTCTCCTGCAACCCGTTCCCTTGGTGCTAGATGAACGAACGTCTCTCCACTTGCTCAGTTCTGAGAGATAAGTGTGTGTGAAAATCGTCCTTCATCTAGCTTGTTGGGAACACAAAGTTTCTTTTCATTTGCAAACTCCATTCCATACATATATTGGGGAGGTACTAGCTCCAACTCGGGTTTACAGTGAAAACTACAGGAACTTTAAACCGGCACTAGGAAACAGACTGAGAAAGCAGAGAAAAACTGTCTCCTGCAACCCGTTCCCTTGGTGCTAGATGAACGAACGTCTCTCCACTTGCACAGTTCTGAGAAATAGGTGTGTGTGAAAGCCGTCCTTCACATTCCTTGTTGGGAACACAAAGCTTCTTTTCAGATGCAAACTCCATTCCATACATATATATGGGGAGGTACTAGCTCCAAATCGGTTTGACAGTGAAAACTGCAGGAAATTCAAACCGGCACTAGGAATCAGTCTGAGAAAGCAGAGAAAAAGTGTCTCCTGCAAACCGTTCCCTTGGTGCTAGATGAACGAACGTCTCTCCACTTTCTCAGTTCTGAGAGTTAAGTGTGTGTGAAAGCCGTCCTTCACCTAGCTTGTTGGGAACACAAAGTTTCTTTTCAGTTGCAAACTCAATTCCATACATATATATGGGGAGGTACAAGCTCCAACTCGGTTTGACAGTGAAAACTGCAGAAACTTCAAACAGGCACTAGGAAACAGACTGAGAAAGCAGAGAAAAAGTGTCTCCTGCAACCCGTTCCCTTGGTGCTAGACGAACGAACGTCTCTCCACATGCTCAGTTCTGAGAGATAAGTGTGTGTGAAAGCGGTCCTTCACCTAGCTTGTTGGGAACACAAAGTTTCTTTTCACTTGCAAACTCCATTCCATACATTTTTATGGGGAGGTACTAGCTCCAAATCGGTTTGACAGTGAAAACTGCAGGAAGTTCATATCGGCACTAGGAAACAGACTGAGAAAGCAGAGAAAAAGTGTCTCCTGCAACCCGTTCCCTTGGTGCTAGATGAACGAACGTCTCTCCACTTGCTCAGTTCTGAGAGATAAGTGTGTGTGAAAGCCATCCTTCACCTAGCTTGTTGGCAACACAAAGTTTCTTTTCAGTTGCAAACTCCATTCCATACATATATATGGGGAGGTACTAGCTCCAACTCGGTTTGACAGTGAAAACTGCAGGAACTTCAAACCGGCACTAGGAAACAGACTGAGAAAGCAGAGAAAAAGTGTCTCCTGCAACCCGTTCCCTTGGTGCTAGATGAACGAACGTCTCTCCACTTGCTCAGTTCTGAGAGATAAGTGTGTGTGAAAGCCGTCCTTCACCTAGCTTGTTGGGAACACAAAGTTTCTTTTCAGTTGCAAACTCCATTCCATACATATATATGGGGAGGTACTAGCTCCAACTCGGTTTTACAGTGAAAACTGCAGGAACTTCAAACCGGCACTAGGAAACAGACTGAGAAAGCAGAGAAAAAGTGTCTCCTGCAACCCGTTCCCTTGGTGCTAGATGAACGAACGTCTCTCCACTTGCACAGTTCTGAGAGATAAGTGTGTGAAAGCCTTCCTTCACCTTGCTTGTTGGGAACACAAAGTTTCTTTTCAGTTGCAAACTCCATTCCATACATATATATGGGGAGGTACTAGCTTCAACTCGGTTTGACAGTGAAAACTGCAGGAAATTCAAACCGGCACTAGGAAACAGACTGAGAAAGCAGAGAAAAAGTGTCTCCTGCAACCCGTTCCCTTGGTGCTAGATGAACGAACGTCTCTCCACTTGCTCAGTTCTGAGAGTTAAGTGTGTGTGAAAGCCGTCCTTCACCTAGCTTGTTGGGAACACAAAGTTTTTCAGTTGCAAACTCCATTCCATACATATATATGGGGAGGTACAAGCTCCAACTCGGTTTGACAGTGAAAACTGCAGGAACTTCAAACCGGCACTAGGAAACAGACTGAGAAAGCAGAGAAAAGTGTCTCCTGCAACCCGTTCCCTTGGTGCTAGATGAACGAACGTCTCTCCACTTGCTCAGTTCTGAGAGATAAGTGTGTGTGAAAGCCGTCCTTCACCTAGCTTGTTGGGAACACAAAGTTTCTTTTCAGTTGCAAACTCCATTCCATACATATATAGGGGAGGTACTAGCTCCAACTAGGGTTTACAGTGAAAACTGCACGAACTTTAAACCGGCACTAGGAAACAGACTGAGAAAGCAGAGAAAAACTGTCTCCTGCAACCCGTTCCCTTGGTGCTAGATGAACGAACGTCTCTCAAGTTGCACAGTTCTGAGAAATAAGTGTGTGTGAAAGCCATCCTTCACATTGCTTGTTGGGAACACAAAGCTTCTTTTCAGATGCAAACTCCATTCCATACATATATATGGGGAGGTACTAGCTCCAACTCGGTTTGACAGTGAAAACTGCAGGAAATTCAAACCGGCATTAGGAAACAGACTGAGAAAGCAGAGAAAAAGTGTCTCCTGCAACCCGTTCCCTTGGTGCTAGATGAACGAACGTCTCTCCACTTGCTCAGTTCTGAGAGATAAGTGTGTGTGAAAGCTGTCCTTCACCTAGCTTGTTGGGAACACAAAGTTTCTTTTCAGTTGCAAACTCCATTCCATACATATATATGGGGAGGTACTAGCTCCAACTCGGTTTGACAGTGAAAACTGCAGGAACTTCAAACCGGCACTAGGAAACAGACTGAGAAAGCAGAGAAAAAGTGTCTCCTGCAACCCGTTCCCTTGGTGCTAGATGAACGAACGTCTCTCCACTTGCTCAGTTCTGAGAGATAAGTGTGTGTGAAAGACGTCCTTCACCTAGATTGTTAGGAACACAAAGTTTCTTTTCAGTTGCAAACTCCATTCCATACATATATATGGGGAGTTACTAGCTCCAACTCGATTTTACAATGAGAACTGCAGGAACTTCAAACCGGCACTAGGAAACAGACTGAGAAAGCAGAGAAAAAGTGTCTCCTGCAACCCGTTCCCTTGGTGCTAGATGAACGAACGTCTCTCCACTTGCTCAGTTCTGAGAGATAAGTGTGTGTGAAAGCCGTCCTTCACCTAGCTTGTTGGGAACACAAAGTTTCTTTTCAGTTGCAACCTCCATTCCATACATATATAGGGGAGGTACTAGCTCCAACTCGGGTTTACAGTGAAAACTGCACGAACTTTAAACCGGCACGAGGAAACAGACTGAGAAAGCAGAGAAAAACTGTCCCCTGCAACCCGTTCCCTTGGTGCTAGATGAACGAACGTCTCTCCACTTGCACAGTTCTGAGAAATAAGTGTGTGTGAAAGCCGTCCTTCACATTGCTTGTTGGGAACACAAAGCTTCTTTTAAGATGCAAACTCCATTCCATACATATATATGGGGAGGTACTAGCTCCAACTCGGTTTGACAGTGAAAACTGCAGGAAATTCAAACCGGCACTAGGAAACAGACTGAGAAAGCAGAGAAAAAGTGTCTCCTGCAACCCGTTCCCTTGGTGCTAGATGAACGAACGTCTCTCCACTTGCTCAGTTCTGAGAGATTAGTGTGTGTGAAAGCCGTCCTTCACCTAGCTTGTTGGGAACACAAAGTTTCTTTTCAGTTGCAAACTCCATTCCATACATATATATGGGGAGGTACTAGCTCCAAATCGGTTTGACAGTGAAAACTGCAGGAACTTCAAACCGGCACTAGGAAACAGACTGAGATAGCAGAGAAAAAGTGTCTCCTGCAACCCGTTCCCTTGGTGCTAGATGAACGAACGTCTCTCCACTTGCTCAGTTCAGAGAGATAAGTGTGTGTGAAAGCCGTCCTTCACCTAGCTTGTTGGGAACACAAAGTTTCTTTTCAGTTGCAAACTCCATTCCATACATATATATGGGGAGGTACGAGCTCCAACACTGTTTGACAGTGAAAACTGCAGGAACTTCAAACCGGCACTAGGGAACAGACTGAGAAAGCAGAGAAAAAGTGTCTCCTGCAACCCGTTCCCTTGGTGCTAGATGAACGAAAGTCTCTCCACTTCCTCAGTTCTGAGAGATAAGTGTGTGTGAAAGCCGTCCTTCACCTAGCTTGTTGGGAACACAAAGTTTCTTTTCAGTTGCAAACTCCATTCCATACATATATATGGGGAGGTACTAGCTCCAAATCGGTTTTACAGTGAAAACTGCAGGAACTTCAAACCGGCACTAGGAAACAGACTGAGAAAGCAGAGAAAAAGTGTCTCCTGCAACCCGTTCCCTTGGTGCTAGATGAACGAACTTCTCTCCACTTGCTCAGTTCTGAGAGATAAGTGTGTGTGAAAGCCGTCCTTCACCTAGCTTGTTGGGAACACAAAGTTTCTTTTCAGTTGCAAACTCCATTCCATACATATATATGGGGAGGTACTAGCTCCAAATCGATTTTACAGTGAAAACTGCAGGAACTTTAAACCGGCGCTAGGAAACAGACTGAGAAAGCAGGGAAAAAGTGTCTCCTGCAACCCGTTCCCTTGGTGCTAGATGAACGAACGTCTCTCCACTTGCTCAGTTCTGAGAGATATGTGTGTGTGAAAGCCGTCCTTCACCTAGCTTGTTGGGAACACAAAATTTCTTTTCAGTTGCAAACTCCATTCCATACATATATATGGGGAGGTACTAGCTCCAACTCGGTTTGACAGTGAAAACTGCAGGAACTTCAAAACGGCACTAGGAAACAGACTGAGAAAGCAGAGAAAAAGTGTCTCCTGCAACAAGTTCCCTTGGTGCTAGATGAACTAACGTCTCTCCACTTGCTCAGTTCTGAGAGATAAGTGTGTGTGGAAGCCGTCCTTCACCTAGCTTGTTGGGAACACAAAGTTTCTTTTCAGTTGCAAACTCCATTCCATACATATATATGGGGAGGTACTAGCTCCAAATCGGTTTTACAGTGAAAACTGCAGGAACTTCAAACCGGCACTAGGAAACAGACTGAGAAAGCAGAGAAAAAGTGTCTCCTGCAACCCGTTCCCTGGTGCTAGATGAACGAACGTCTCTCCACTTGCTCAGTTCTGAGAGATAAGTGTGTGTGAAAGCCGTCCTTCACATAGCTTGTTGGGAACACAAAGTTTCTTTTCAGTTGCAAACTCCATTCCATACATATATATGGGGAGGTACTAGCTCCAAATCGGTTTTACAGTGAAAACTGCAGGAACTTCAAACCGGCACTAGGAAACAGACTGAGAAAGCAGGGAAAAAGTGTCTCCTGCAACCCGTTCCCTTGGTGCTAGATGAACGAACGTCTCTCCACTTGCTCAGTTCTGAGAGATAAGTGTGTGTGAAAGCCGTCCTTCACCTAGCTTGTTGGGAACACAAAGTTTCTTTTCAGTTGCAAACTCCATTCCATACATATATATGGGGAGGTACTAGCTCCAACTCTGTTTGACAGTGAAAACTGCAGGAACTTCAATCCGGCACTAGGAAACAGACTGAGAAAGCAGAGAAAAAGTGTCTCCTGCAACAAGTTCCCTTGGTGCTAGATGAACTAACGTCTCTCCACTTGCTCAGTTCTGAGAGATAAGTCTGTGTGAAAGCCGTCCTTCAACTAGCTTGTTGGGAACACAAAGTTTCTTTTCAGTTGCAAACTCCATTCCATACATATATATGGGGAGGTACTAGCTCCAACTCGGTTTTACAGTGAAAACTGCAGGAACTTCAAACCGGCACTAGGAAACAGACTGAGAAAGCAGAGAAAAAGTGTCTCCTGCTACCCGTTCCCTTGGTGCTAGATGAACGAACGTCTCTCCACTTGCACAGTTCTGAGAGATAAGTGTGTGTGAAAGCCTTCCTTTAACTTGCTTGTTGGGAACACAAAGTTTCTTTTCAGTTGCAAACTCCATTCCATACATATATATGGGGAGGTACTGGCTCCAACTCGGTTTTACAGACAAAACTGCAGGAACTTCAAACCGGCACTAGGAAACAGACTGAGAAAGCAGAGAAAAAGTGTCTCCTGCAACCCGTTCCCTTCGTGCTAGATGAACGAACTTCTCTCCACTTGCTCAGTTCTGAGAGGTAAGTGTCTGTGAAAGCCGTCCTTCACCTAGCTTGTTGGGAACACAAAGTTTCTTTTCAGTTTCAAACTCCATTCCATACATATATATGGGGAGGTACCAGCTCCAACTCTGTTTGACAGTGAAAACTGCAGGAACTTCAAACCGGCACTAGGAAACAGACTGAGAAAGCAGAGAAAAAGTGTCTCCTGCAACCCGTTCCCTTGGTGCTAGATGAACGAACTTCTCTCCACTTGCTCAGTTCTGAGAGATAAGTGTGTGTGAAAGCCGTCCTTCACCTAGCTTGTTGGGAACACAAAGTTTCTTTTCAGTTGCAAACTCCATTCCATACATATATATGGGGAGGTACCAGCTCCAACTCTGTTTGACAGTGAAAACTGCAGGAACTTCAAACCGGCACTAGGAAACAGACTGAGAAAGCAGAGAAAAAGTGTCTCCTGCAACCCGTTCCCTTGGTGCTAGATGAACGAACGTCTCTCCACTTGCTCAGTTCTGAGAGATAAGTGTGTGTGAAAGCCGTCCTTCACCTAGCTTGTTGGGAACACAAAGTTTCTTTTCAGTTGCAAACTCCATTCCATACATATATAGGGGAGGTACTAGCTCCAACTCGGGTTTACAGTGAAAACTGCACGAACTTTAAACCGGCACGAGGAAACAGACTGAGAAAGCAGAGAAAAACTGTCCCCTGCAACCCGTTCCCTTGGTGATAGATGAACGAACGTCTCTCAAGTTGCACAGTTCTGAGAAATAAGTGTGTGTGAAAGCCGTCCTTCACATTGCTTGTTGGGAACACAAAGCTTCTTTTAAGATGCAAACTCCATTCCATACATATATATGGGGAGGTACTAGCTCCAACTCGGTTTGACAGTGAAAACTGCAGGAAATTCAAACCGGCACTAGGAAACAGACTGAGAAAGCAGAGAAAAGTGTCTCCTGCAACCCGTTCCCTTGGTGCTAGATGAACGAACGTCTCTCCACTTGCTCAGTTCTGAGATATTAGTGTGTGTGAAAGCCGTCCTTCACCTAGCTTGTTGGGAACACAAAGTTTCTTTTCAGTTGCAAACTCCATTCCATACATATATATGGGGAGGTACTAGCTCCAACTCGGTTTGACAGTGAAAACTGCAGGAACTTCAAACCGGCACTAGGAAACAGACTGAGATAGCAGAGAAAAAGTGTCTCCTGCAACCCGTTCCCTTGGTGCTAGATGAACGAACGTCTCTCCACTTGCTCAGTTCAGAGAGATAAGTGTGTGTGAAAGCCGTCCTTCACCTAGCTTGTTGGGAACACGAAGTTTCTTTTCAGTTGCAAACTCCATTCCATACATATATATGGGGAGGTACTAGCTCCAACACTGTTTGACAGTGAAAACTGCAGGAACTTCAAACCGGCACTAGGGAACAGACTGAGAAAGCAGAGAAAAAGTGTCTCCTGCAACCCGTTCCCTTGGTGCTAGATGAACGAACGTCTCTCCACTTCCTCAGTTCTGAGAGATAAGTGTGTGTGAAAGCCGTCCTTCACCTAGCTTGTTGGGAACACAAAGTTTCTTTTCAGTTGCAAACTACATTCCATACATATATATGGGGAGGTACTAGCTCCAAATCGGTTTTACAGTGAAAACTGCAGGAACTTCAAACCGGCACTAGGAAACAGACTGAGAAAGCAGAGAAAAAGTGTCTCCTGCAACCCGTTCCCTTGGTGCTAGATGAACGAACTTCTCTCCACTTGCTCAGTTCTGAGAGATAAGTGTGTGTGAAAGCCGTCCTTCACCTAGCTTGTTGGGAACACAAAGTTTCTTTTCAGTTGCAAACTCCATTCCATACATATATATGGGGAGGTACTAGCTCCAAATCGATTTTACAGTGAAAACTGCAGGAACTTTAAACCGGCGCTAGGAAACAGACTGAGAAAGCAGGGAAAAAGTGTCTCCTGCAACCCGTTCCCTTGGTGCTAGATGAACGAACGTCTCTCCACTTGCTCAGTTCTGAGAGATAAGTGTGTGTGAAAGCCGTCCTTCACCTAGCTTGTTGGGAACACAAAGTTTCTTTTCAGTTGCAAACTCCATTCCATACATATATATGGGGAGGTACTAGCTCCAACTCGGTTTGACAGTGAAAACTGCAGGAACTTCAAAACGGCACTAGGAAACAGACTGAGAAAGCAGAGAAAAAGTGTCTCCTGCAACCCGTTCCCTTGGTGCTAGATGAACGAACTTCTCTCCACTTGCTCAGTTCTGAGAGATAAGTGTGTGTGAAAGCCGTCCTTCACCTAGCTTGTTGGGAACACAAAGTTTCTTTTCAGTTGCAAACTCCATTCCATACATATATATGGGGAGGTACTAGCTCCAAATCGATTTTACAGTGAAAACTGCAGGAACTTTAAACCGGCGCTAGGAAACAGACTGAGAAAGCAGGGAAAAAGTGTCTCCTGCAACCCGTTCCCTTGGTGCTAGATGAACGAACGTCTCTCCACTTGCTCAGTTCTGAGAGATAAGTGTGTGTGAAAGCCGTCCTTCACCTAGCTTGTTGGGAACACAAAGTTTCTTTTCAGTTGCAAACTCCATTCCATACATATATATGGGGAGGTACTAGCTCCAACTCGGTTTGACAGTGAAAACTGCAGGAAATTCAAACCGGCACTAGGAAACAGACTGAGAAAGCAGAGAAAAGTGTCTCCTGCAACCCGTTCCCTTGGTGCTAGATGAACGAACGTCTCTCCACTTGCTCAGTTCTGAGATATTAGTGTGTGTGAAAGCCGTCCTTCACCTAGCTTGTTGGGAACACAAAGTTTCTTTTCAGTTGCAAACTCCATTCCATACATATATATGGGGAGGTACTAGCTCCAACACTGTTTGACAGTGAAAACTGCAGGAACTTCAAACCGGCACTAGGGAACAGACTGAGAAAGCAGAGAAAAAGTGTCTCCTGCAACCCGTTCCCTTGGTGCTAGATGAACGAACGTCTCTCCACTTCCTCAGTTCTGAGAGATAAGTGTGTGTGAAAGCCGTCCTTCACCTAGCTTGTTGGGAACACAAAGTTTCTTTTCAGTTGCAAACTACATTCCATACATATATATGGGGAGGTACTAGCTCCAAATCGGTTTTACAGTGAAAACTGCAGGAACTTCAAACCGGCACTAGGAAACAGACTGAGAAAGCAGAGAAAAAGTGTCTCCTGCAACCCGTTCCCTTGGTGCTAGATGAACGAACTTCTCTCCACTTGCTCAGTTCTGAGAGATAAGTGTGTGTGAAAGCCGTCCTTCACCTAGCTTGTTGGGAACACAAAGTTTCTTTTCAGTTGCAAACTCCATTCCATACATATATATGGGGAGGTACTAGCTCCAAATCGATTTTACAGTGAAAACTGCAGGAACTTTAAACCGGCGCTAGGAAACAGACTGAGAAAGCAGGGAAAAAGTGTCTCCTGCAACCCGTTCCCTTGGTGCTAGATGAACGAACGTCTCTCCACTTGCTCAGTTCTGAGAGATAAGTGTGTGTGAAAGCCGTCCTTCACCTAGCTTGTTGGGAACACAAAGTTTCTTTTCAGTTGCAAACTCCATTCCATACATATATATGGGGAGGTACTAGCTCCAACTCGGTTTGACAGTGAAAACTGCAGGAACTTCAAAACGGCACTAGGAAACAGACTGAGAAAGCAGAGAAAAAGTGTCTCCTGCAACAAGTTCCCTTGGTGCTAGATGAACTAACGTCTCTCCACTTGCTCAGTTCTGAGAGATAAGTGTGTGTGGAAGCCGTCCTTCACCTAGCTTGTTGGGAACACAAAGTTTCTTTTCAGTTGCAAACTCCATTCCATACATATATATGGGGAGGTACTAGCTCCAAATCGGTTTTACAGTGAAAACTGCAGGAACTTCAAACCGGCACTAGGAAACAGACTGAGAAAGCAGAGAAAAAGTGTCTCCTGCAACCCGTTCCCTGGTGCTAGATGAACGAACGTCTCTCCACTTGCTCAGTTCTGAGAGATAAGTGTGTGTGAAAGCCGTCCTTCACATAGCTTGTTGGGAACACAAAGTTTCTTTTCAGTTGCAAACTCCATTCCATACATATATAGGGGAGGTACTAGCTCCAACTCGGGTTTACAGTGAAAACTGCACGAACTTTAAACCGGCACGAGGAAACAGACTGAGAAAGCAGAGAAAAACTGTCCCCTGCAACCCGTTCCCTTGGTGATAGATGAACGAACGTCTCTCAAGTTGCACAGTTCTGAGAAATAAGTGTGTGTGAAAGCCGTCCTTCACATTGCTTGTTGGGAACACAAAGCTTCTTTTAAGATGCAAACTCCATTCCATACATATATATGGGGAGGTACTAGCTCCAACTCGGTTTGACAGTGAAAACTGCAGGAAATTCAAACCGGCACTAGGAAACAGACTGAGAAAGCAGAGAAAAGTGTCTCCTGCAACCCGTTCCCTTGGTGCTAGATGAACGAACGTCTCTCCACTTGCTCAGTTCTGAGATATTAGTGTGTGTGAAAGCCGTCCTTCACCTAGCTTGTTGGGAACACAAAGTTTCTTTTCAGTTGCAAACTCCATTCCATACATATATATGGGGAGGTACTAGCTCCAACACTGTTTGACAGTGAAAACTGCAGGAACTTCAAACCGGCACTAGGGAACAGACTGAGAAAGCAGAGAAAAAGTGTCTCCTGCAACCCGTTCCCTTGGTGCTAGATGAACGAACGTCTCTCCACTTCCTCAGTTCTGAGAGATAAGTGTGTGTGAAAGCCGTCCTTCACCTAGCTTGTTGGGAACACAAAGTTTCTTTTCAGTTGCAAACTACATTCCATACATATATATGGGGAGGTACTAGCTCCAAATCGGTTTTACAGTGAAAACTGCAGGAACTTCAAACCGGCACTAGGAAACAGACTGAGAAAGCAGAGAAAAAGTGTCTCCTGCAACCCGTTCCCTTGGTGCTAGATGAACGAACTTCTCTCCACTTGCTCAGTTCTGAGAGATAAGTGTGTGTGAAAGCCGTCCTTCACCTAGCTTGTTGGGAACACAAAGTTTCTTTTCAGTTGCAAACTCCATTCCATACATATATATGGGGAGGTACTAGCTCCAAATCGATTTTACAGTGAAAACTGCAGGAACTTTAAACCGGCGCTAGGAAACAGACTGAGAAAGCAGGGAAAAAGTGTCTCCTGCAACCCGTTCCCTTGGTGCTAGATGAACGAACGTCTCTCCACTTGCTCAGTTCTGAGAGATAAGTGTGTGTGAAAGCCGTCCTTCACCTAGCTTGTTGGGAACACAAAGTTTCTTTTCAGTTGCAAACTCCATTCCATACATATATATGGGGAGGTACTAGCTCCAACTCGGTTTGACAGTGAAAACTGCAGGAACTTCAAAACGGCACTAGGAAACAGACTGAGAAAGCAGAGAAAAAGTGTCTCCTGCAACAAGTTCCCTTGGTGCTAGATGAACTAACGTCTCTCCACTTGCTCAGTTCTGAGAGATAAGTGTGTGTGGAAGCCGTCCTTCACCTAGCTTGTTGGGAACACAAAGTTTCTTTTCAGTTGCAAACTCCATTCCATACATATATATGGGGAGGTACTAGCTCCAAATCGGTTTTACAGTGAAAACTGCAGGAACTTCAAACCGGCACTAGGAAACAGACTGAGAAAGCAGAGAAAAAGTGTCTCCTGCAACCCGTTCCCTGGTGCTAGATGAACGAACGTCTCTCCACTTGCTCAGTTCTGAGAGATAAGTGTGTGTGAAAGCCGTCCTTCACATAGCTTGTTGGGAACACAAAGTTTCTTTTCAGTTGCAAACTCCATTCCATACATATATATGGGGAGGTACTAGCTCCAAATCGGTTTTACAGTGAAAACTGCAGGAACTTCAAACCGGCACTAGGAAACAGACTGAGAAAGCAGGGAAAAAGTGTCTCCTGCAACCCGTTCCCTTGGTGCTAGATGAACGAACGTCTCTCCACTTGCTCAGTTCTGAGAGATAAGTGTGTGTGAAAGCCGTCCTTCACCTAGCTTGTTGGGAACACAAAGTTTCTTTTCAGTTGCAAACTCCATTCCATACATATATATGGGGAGGTACTAGCTCCAACTCTGTTTGACAGTGAAAACTGCAGGAACTTCAATCCGGCACTAGGAAACAGACTGAGAAAGCAGAGAAAAAGTGTCACCTGCAACAAGTTCCCTTGGTGCTAGATGAACTAACGTCTCTCCACTTGCTCAGTTCTGAGAGATAAGTCTGTGTGAAAGCCGTCCTTCAACTAGCTTGTTGGGAACACAAAGTTTCTTTTCAGTTGCAAACTACATTCCATACATATATATGGGGAGGTACTAGCTCCAAATCGGTTTTACAGTGAAAACTGCAGGAACTTCAAACCGGCACTAGGAAACAGACTGAGAAAGCAGAGAAAAAGTGTCTCCTGCAACCCGTTCCCTTGGTGCTAGATGAACGAACTTCTCTCCACTTGCTCAGTTCTGAGAGATAAGTGTGTGTGAAAGCCGTCCTTCACCTAGCTTGTTGGGAACACAAAGTTTCTTTTCAGTTGCAAACTCCATTCCATACATATATATGGGGAGGTACTAGCTCCAACTCTGTTTGACAGTGAAAACTGCAGGAACTTCAAACCGGCACTAGGAAACAGACTGAGAAAGCAGAGAAAAAGTGTCTCCTGCAACCCGTTCCCTGGTGCTAGATGAACGAACGTCTCTCCACTTGCTCAGTTCTGAGAGATAAGTGTGTGTGAAAGCCGTCCTTCACATAGCTTGTTGGGAACACAAAGTTTCTTTTCAGTTGCAAACTCCATTCCATACATATATATGGGGAGGTACTAGCTCCAAATCGGTTTTACAGTGAAAACTGCAGGAACTTCAAACCGGCACTAGGAAACAGACTGAGAAAGCAGGGAAAAAGTGTCTCCTGCAACCCGTTCCCTTGGTGCTAGATGAACGAACGTCTCTCCACTTGCTCAGTTCTGAGAGATAAGTGTGTGTGAAAGCCGTCCTTCACCTAGCTTGTTGGGAACACAAAGTTTCTTTTCAGTTGCAAACTCCATTCCATACATATATATGGGGAGGTACTAGCTCCAACTCTGTTTGACAGTGAAAACTGCAGGAACTTCAATCCGGCACTAGGAAACAGACTGAGAAAGCAGAGAAAAAGTGTCTCCTGCAACAAGTTCCCTTGGTGCTAGATGAACTAACGTCTCTCCACTTGCTCAGTTCTGAGAGATAAGTCTGTGTGAAAGCCGTCCTTCAACTAGCTTGTTGGGAACACAAAGTTTCTTTTCAGTTGCAAACTCCATTCCATACATATATATGGGGAGGTACTAGCTCCAACTCGGTTTTACAGTGAAAACTGCAGGAACTTCAAACCGGCACTAGGAAACAGACTGAGAAAGCAGAGAAAAAGTGTCTCCTGCTACCCGTTCCCTTGGTGCTAGATGAACGAACGTCTCTCCACTTGCACAGTTCTGAGAGATAAGTGTGTGTGAAAGCCTTCCTTTAACTTGCTTGTTGGGAACACAAAGTTTCTTTTCAGTTGCAAACTCCATTCCATACATATATATGGGGAGGTACTGGCTCCAACTCGGTTTTACAGACAAAACTGCAGGAACTTCAAACCGGCACTAGGAAACAGACTGAGAAAGCAGAGAAAAAGTGTCTCCTGCAACCCGTTCCCTTCGTGCTAGATGAACGAACTTCTCTCCACTTGCTCAGTTCTGAGAGGTAAGTGTCTGTGAAAGCCGTCCTTCACCTAGCTTGTTGGGAACACAAAGTTTCTTTTCAGTTTCAAACTCCATTCCATACATATATATGGGGAGGTACCAGCTCCAACTCTGTTTGACAGTGAAAACTGCAGGAACTTCAAACCGGCACTAGGAAACAGACTGAGAAAGCAGAGAAAAAGTGTCTCCTGCAACCCGTTCCCTTGGTGCTAGATGAACGAACTTCTCTCCACTTGCTCAGTTCTGAGAGATAAGTGTGTGTGAAAGCCGTCCTTCACCTAGCTTGTTGGGAACACAAAGTTTCTTTTCAGTTGCAAACTCCATTCCATACATATATATGGGGAGGTACCAGCTCCAACTCTGTTTGACAGTGAAAACTGCAGGAACTTCAAACCGGCACTAGGAAACAGACTGAGAAAGCAGAGAAAAAGTGTCTCCTGCAACCCGTTCCCTTGGTGCTAGATGAACGAACGTCTCTCCACTTGCTCAGTTCTGAGAGATAAGTGTGTGTGAAAGCCGTCCTTCACCTAGCTTGTTGGGAACACAAAGTTTCTTTTCAGTTGCAAACTCCATTCCATACATATATAGGGGAGGTACTAGCTCCAACTCGGGTTTACAGTGAAAACTGCACGAACTTTAAACCGGCACGAGGAAACAGACTGAGAAAGCAGAGAAAAACTGTCCCCTGCAACCCGTTCCCTTGGTGATAGATGAACGAACGTCTCTCAAGTTGCACAGTTCTGAGAAATAAGTGTGTGTGAAAGCCGTCCTTCACATTGCTTGTTGGGAACACAAAGCTTCTTTTAAGATGCAAACTCCATTCCATACATATATATGGGGAGGTACTAGCTCCAACTCGGTTTGACAGTGAAAACTGCAGGAAATTCAAACCGGCACTAGGAAACAGACTGAGAAAGCAGAGAAAAGTGTCTCCTGCAACCCGTTCCCTTGGTGCTAGATGAACGAACGTCTCTCCACTTGCTCAGTTCTGAGATATTAGTGTGTGTGAAAGCCGTCCTTCACCTAGCTTGTTGGGAACACAAAGTTTCTTTTCAGTTGCAAACTCCATTCCATACATATATATGGGGAGGTACTAGCTCCAACACTGTTTGACAGTGAAAACTGCAGGAACTTCAAACCGGCACTAGGGAACAGACTGAGAAAGCAGAGAAAAAGTGTCTCCTGCAACCCGTTCCCTTGGTGCTAGATGAACGAACGTCTCTCCACTTCCTCAGTTCTGAGAGATAAGTGTGTGTGAAAGCCGTCCTTCACCTAGCTTGTTGGGAACACAAAGTTTCTTTTCAGTTGCAAACTACATTCCATACATATATATGGGGAGGTACTAGCTCCAAATCGGTTTTACAGTGAAAACTGCAGGAACTTCAAACCGGCACTAGGAAACAGACTGAGAAAGCAGAGAAAAAGTGTCTCCTGCAACCCGTTCCCTTGGTGCTAGATGAACGAACTTCTCTCCACTTGCTCAGTTCTGAGAGATAAGTGTGTGTGAAAGCCGTCCTTCACCTAGCTTGTTGGGAACACAAAGTTTCTTTTCAGTTGCAAACTCCATTCCATACATATATATGGGGAGGTACTAGCTCCAAATCGATTTTACAGTGAAAACTGCAGGAACTTTAAACCGGCGCTAGGAAACAGACTGAGAAAGCAGGGAAAAAGTGTCTCCTGCAACCCGTTCCCTTGGTGCTAGATGAACGAACGTCTCTCCACTTGCTCAGTTCTGAGAGATAAGTGTGTGTGAAAGCCGTCCTTCACCTAGCTTGTTGGGAACACAAAGTTTCTTTTCAGTTGCAAACTCCATTCCATACATATATATGGGGAGGTACTAGCTCCAACTCGGTTTGACAGTGAAAACTGCAGGAACTTCAAAACGGCACTAGGAAACAGACTGAGAAAGCAGAGAAAAAGTGTCTCCTGCAACAAGTTCCCTTGGTGCTAGATGAACTAACGTCTCTCCACTTGCTCAGTTCTGAGAGATAAGTGTGTGTGGAAGCCGTCCTTCACCTAGCTTGTTGGGAACACAAAGTTTCTTTTCAGTTGCAAACTCCATTCCATACATATATATGGGGAGGTACTAGCTCCAAATCGGTTTTACAGTGAAAACTGCAGGAACTTCAAACCGGCACTAGGAAACAGACTGAGAAAGCAGAGAAAAAGTGTCTCCTGCAACCCGTTCCCTGGTGCTAGATGAACGAACGTCTCTCCACTTGCTCAGTTCTGAGAGATAAGTGTGTGTGAAAGCCGTCCTTCACATAGCTTGTTGGGAACACAAAGTTTCTTTTCAGTTGCAAACTCCATTCCATACATATATATGGGGAGGTACTAGCTCCAAATCGGTTTTACAGTGAAAACTGCAGGAACTTCAAACCGGCACTAGGAAACAGACTGAGAAAGCAGGGAAAAAGTGTCTCCTGCCACCCGTTCCCTTGGTGCTAGATGAACGAACGTCTCTCCACTTGCTCAGTTCTGAGAGATAAGTGTGTGTGAAAGCCGTCCTTCACCTAGCTTGTTGGGAACACAAAGTTTCTTTTCAGTTGCAAACTCCATTCCATACATATATATGGGGAGGTACTAGCTCCAACTCTGTTTGACAGTGAAAACTGCAGGAACTTCAATCCGGCACTAGGAAACAGACTGAGAAAGCAGAGAAAAAGTGTCTCCTGCAACAAGTTCCCTTGGTGCTAGATGAACTAACGTCTCTCCACTTGCTCAGTTCTGAGAGATAAGTCTGTGTGAAAGCCGTCCTTCAACTAGCTTGTTGGGAACACAAAGTTTCTTTTCAGTTGCAAACTCCATTCCATACATATATATGGGGAGGTACTAGCTCCAACTCGGTTTTACAGTGAAAACTGCAGGAACTTCAAACCGGCACTAGGAAACAGACTGAGAAAGCAGAGAAAAAGTGTCTCCTGCTACCCGTTCCCTTGGTGCTAGATGAACGAACGTCTCTCCACTTGCACAGTTCTGAGAGATAAGTGTGTGTGAAAGCCTTCCTTCAACTTGCTTGTTGGGAACACAAAGTTTCTTTTCAGTTGCAAACTCCATTCCATACATATATATGGGGAGGTACTGGCTCCAACTCGGTTTTACAGACAAAACTGCAGGAACTTCAAACCGGCACTAGGAAACAGACTGAGAAAGCAGAGAAAAAGTGTCTCCTGCAACCCGTTCCCTTGGTGCTAGATGAACGAACTTCTCTCCACTTGCTCAGTTCTGAGAGGTAAGTGTCTGTGAAAGCCGTCCTTCACCTAGCTTGTTGGGAACACAAAGTTTCTTTTCAGTTGCAAACTCCATTCCATACATATATATGGGGAGGTACCAGCTCCAACTCTGTTTGACAGTGAAAACTGCAGGAACTTCAAACCGGCACTAGGAAACAGACTGAGAAAGCAGAGAAAAAGTGTCTCCTGCAACCCGTTCCCTTCGTGCTAGATGAACGAACTTCTCTCCACTTGCTCAGTTCTGAGAGATAAGTGTGTGTGAAAGCCGTCCTTCACCTAGCTTGTTGGGAACACAAAGTTTGTTTTCAGTTGCAAACTCCATTCCATACATATATATGGGGAGGTACCAGCTCCAACTCTGTTTGACAGTGAAAACTGCAGGAACTTCAAACCGGCACTAGGAAACAGACTGAGAAAGCAGAGAAAAAGTGTCTCCTGCAACCCGTTCCCTTGGTGCTAGATGAACGAACGTCTCTCCACTTGCTCAGTTCTGAGAGATAAGTGTGTGTGAAAGCCGTCCTTCACCTAGCTTGTTGGGAACACAAAGTTTCTTTTCAGTTGCAAACTCCATTCCATACATATATATGGGGAGGTACTAGCTCCAACTCTGTTTGACAGTGAAAACTGCAGGAACTTCAAACCGGCACTAGGGAACAGAGTGAGAAAGCAGAGAAAAAGTGTCTCGTGCAACCCGTTCCCTTGGTGCTAGATGAACGAACGTCTCTCCACTTCCTCAGTTCTGAGAGATAAGTGTGTGTGAAAGCCATCCTTCACCTAGCTTGTTGGGAACACAAAGTTTCTTTTCAGTTGCAAAATCCATTCCATACATATATATGGGGAGGTACTAGCTCCAAATCGGTTTTACAGTGAAAACTGCAGGAACTTCAAACCGGCACTAGGAAACAGACTGAGAAAGCAGAGAAAAAGTGTCTCCTGCAACCCGTTCCCTTGGTGCTAGATGAACGAACGTCTCTCCACTTGCTCAGTTCTGAGAGATAAGTGTGTGTGAAAGCCGTCCTTCACCTAGCTTGTTTTGAACACAAAGTTTCTTTTCAGTTGCAAACTCCATTCCATACATATATATGGGGAAGTACTAGCTCCAAATAAGTTTTACAGTGAAAACTGCAGGAACTTCAAACCGGCACTAGGAAACAGACTGAGAAAGCAGGGAAAAAGTGACTCCTGCAACCCGTTCCCTTGGTGCTAGATGAACGAACGTCTCTCCACTTGCTCAGTTCTGAGAGATAAGTGTGTGTGAAAGCCGTCCTTCACCTAGCTTGTTGGGAACACAAAGTTTCTTTTCAGTTGCAAACTCCATTCCATACATATATATGGGGAGGTACTAGCTCCAACTCTGTTTGACAGTGAAAACTGCAGGAACTTCAATCCGGCACTAGGAAACAGACTGAGAAAGCAGAGAAAAAGTGTCTCCTGCAACAAGTTCCCTTGGTGCTAGATGAACTAACGTCTCTCCACTTGCTCAGTTCTGAGAGATAAGTCTGTGTGAAAGCCGTCCTTCAACTAGCTTGTTGGGAACACAAAGTTTCTTTTCAGTTGCAAACTCCATTCCATACATATATATGGGGAGGTACTAGCTACAACTCGGTTTTACAGTGAAAACTGCAGGAACTTCAAACCGGCACTAGGAAACAGACTGAGAAAGCAGAGAAAAAGTGTCTCCTGCTACCCGTTCCCTTGGTGCTAGATGAACGAACGTCTCTCCACTTGCACAGTTCTGAGAGATAAGTGTGTGTGAAAGCATTCCTTCACCTTGCTTGTTGGGAACACAAAGTTTCTTTTCAGTTGCAAACTCCATTCCATACGTATATATGGGGAGGTACTAGCTCCAACTCGGTTTTACAAACAAAACTGCAGGAACTTCAAACCGGCACTAGGAAACAGACTGAGAAAGCAGGGAAAAAGTGTCTCCTGCAACCCGTTCCCTTGGTGCTAGATGAACGAACGTCTCTCAAGTTGCACAGTTCTGAGAAATAAGTGTGTGTGAAAGCCGTCCTTCAAATTGCTTGTTGGGAACACAAAGCTTCTTTTCAGATGCAAACTCCATTCCATACATATATATGGGGAGGTACTAGCTCCAACTCGGTTTGACAGTGAAAACTGCAGGAAATTCAAACCGGCACTAGGAAACAGACTGAGAAAGCAGAGAAAAAGTGTCTCCTGCAACCAGTTCCCTTGGTGCTAGATGAACGAACGTCTCTCCACTTGCTCAGTTCTGAGAGATAAGTGTGTGTGAAAGCCGTCCTTCACCTAGCTTGTTGGGAACACAAAGTTTCTTTTCAGTTGCAAACTCCATTCCATACATATATATGGGGAGGTACTAGCTCCAACTCGGTTTGACAGTGAAAACTGCAGGAACTTCTATCCGGCACTAGGAAACAGACTAAGAAAGCAGAGAAAAAGTGTCTCCTGCAACAAGTTCCCTTGGTGCTAGATGAACTAACGTCTCTCCACTTGCTCAGTTCTGAGAGATAAGTGTGTGTGGAAGCCGTCCTTCACCTAGCTTGTTGGGAACACAAAGTTTCTTTTCAGTTGCAAACTCCATTCCATACATATATATGGGGAGGTACTAGCTCCAAATCGGTTTTACAGTGAAAACTGCAGGAACTTCAAACCGGCACTAGGAAACAGACTGAGAAAGCAGAGAAAAAGTGTCTCCTGCAACCCGTTCCCTTGGTGCTAGATGAACGAACGTCTCTCCTCTTGCTCAGTTCTGAGAGATAAGTGTGTGTGAAAGCCGTTTTCACCTAGCTTGTTGGGAACACAAAGTTTCTTTTCAGTTGCTAACTCCATTCCATACATATATATGGGGAGGTACTAGCTCCAAATCGGTTTTACAGTGAAAACTGCAGGAACTTCAAACCGGCACTAGGAAACAGAATGAGAAAGCAGGGAAAAAGTGTCTCCTGCAACCCGTTCCCTTGGTGCTAGATGAACGAACGTCTCTCCACTTGCTCAGTTCTGAGAGATAAGTGTGTGTGAAAGACGTCCTTCACCTAGCTTGTTGGGAACACAAAGTTTCTTTTCAGTTGCAAACTCCATTCCATACATATATATGGGGAGGTACTAGCTCCAACTCTGTTTTACAGTGAAAACTGCAGGAACTTCAATCCGGCACTAGGAATCAGACTGAGAAAGCAGAGAAAAAGTGTATCCTGCAACAAGTTCCCTTGGTGCTAGATGAAGTAACGTCTCTCCACCTGCTCAGTTCTGAGAGATAAGACTGTGTGAAAGCCGTCCTTCAACTAGCTTGTTGGGAACACAAAGTTTCTTTTCAGTTGCAAACTCCATTCCATCCATATATATGGGGAGGTACTAGCTCCAACTCGGTTTTACAGTGAAAACTGCAGGAACTTCAAACCGGCACTAGGAAACAGACTGAGAAAGCAGAGAAAAAGTGTCTCCTGCTACAGGTTCCCTTGGTGCTAGATGAACGAACGTCTCTCCACTTGCACAGTTCTGAGAGATAAGTGTTTGTGAAAGCCTTCCTTCACCTTGCTTGTTGGGAACACAAAGTTTCTTTTCAGTTGCAAACTCCATTCCATACATATATATGGGGAGGTACTAGCTCCAACTCGATTTTACAGACAAAACTGCAGGAACTTCAAACCGGCACTAGGTAACAGACTGAGAAAGCAGAGAAAAAGTGTCTCCTGCAACCCTTTCCCTTGGTGCTAGATGAAAGAACTTCTCTCCACTTGCTCAGTTCTGAGAGATAAGTGTGTGTGAAAGCCGTCCTTCACCTAGCTTGTTGGGAACACGAAGTTTCTTTTCAGTTGCAAACTCCATTCCATACATATATATGGGGAGGTACCAGCTCCAACCCTGTTTGACAGTGAAAACTGCAGGAACTTCAAACCGGCACTAGGAAACAGACTGAGAAAGCAGAGAAAAAGTGTCTCCTGCAACCCGTTCCCTTGGTGCTAGATGAACGAACGTCTCTCCACTTCCTCAGTTCTGAGAGATAAGTGTGTGTGAAAGCCGTCCTTCACCTAGCTTGTTTTGAACACAAAGTTTCTTTTCAGTTGCAAACTCCATTCCATACATATATATGGGGAGGTACTAGCTCCAAATAGGTTTTACAGTGAAAACTGCAGGAACTTCAAACCGGCACTAGGAAACAGACTGAGAAAGCAGGGAAAAAGTGTCTCCTGCAACCCGTTCCCTTGGTGCTAGATGAACGAACGTCTCTCCACTTGCTCAGTTCTGAGAGATAAGTGTGTGTGAAAGCCGTCCTTCACCTAGCTTGTTGGGAACACAAAGTTTCTTTTCAGTTGCAAACTCCATTCTATACATATATATGGGGAGGTACTAGCTCCAACTCTGTTTGACAGTGAAAACTGCAGGAACTTCAATCCGGCACTAGGAAACAGACTGAGAAAGCAGAGAAAAAGTGTCTCCTGCAACAAGTTCCCTTGGTGCTAGATGAACTAACGTCTCTCCACTTGCTCAGTTCTGAGAGATAAGTCTGTGTGAAAGCCGTCCTTCAACTAGCTTGTTGGGAACACAAAGTTTCTTTTCAGTTGCAAACTCCATTCCATACATATATATGGGGAGGTACTAGCTACAACTCGGTTTTACAGTGAAAACTGCAGGAACTTCAAACCGGCACTAGGAAACAGACTGAGAAAGCAGAGAAAAAGTGTCTCCTGCTACCCGTTCCCTTGGTGCTAGATGAACGAACGTCTCTCCACTTGCACAGTTCTGAGAGATAAGTGTGTGTGAAAGCATTCCTTCACCTTGCTTGTTGGGAACACAAAGTTTCTTTTCAGTTGCAAACTCCATTCCATACGTATATATGGGGAGGTACTAGCTCCAACTCGGTTTTACAGACAAAACTGCAGGAACTTCAAACCGGCACTAGGAAACAGACTGAGAAAGCAGAGAAAAAGTGTCTCCTGCAACCCGTTCCCTTGGTGCTAGATGAACGAACGTCTCTCAAGTTGCACAGTTCTGAGAAATAAGTGTGTGTGAAAGCCGTCCTTCAAATTGCTTGTTGGGAACACAAAGCTTCTTTTCAGATGCAAACTCCATTCCATACATATATATGGGGAGGTACTAGCTCCAACTCGGTTTGACAGTGAAAACTGCAGGAAATTCAAACCGGCACTAGGAAACAGACTGAGAAAGCAGAGAAAAAGTGTCTCCTGCAACCAGTTCCCTTGGTGCTAGATGAACGAACGTCTCTCCACTTGCTCAGTTCTGAGAGATAAGTGTGTGTGAAAGCCGTCCTTCACCTAGCTTGTTGGGAACACAAAGTTTCTTTTCAGTTGCAAACTCCATTCCATACATATATATGGGGAGGTACTAGCTCCAACTCGGTTTGACAGTGAAAACTGCAGGAACTTCTATCCGGCACTAGGAAACAGACTGAGAAAGCAGAGAAAAAGTGTCTCCTGCAACAAGTTCCCTTGGTGCTAGATGAACTAACGCCTCTCCACTTGCTCAGTTCTGAGAGATAAGTGTGTGTGGAAGCCGTCCTTCACCTAGCTTGTTGGGAACACAAAGTTTCTTTTCAGTTGCAAACTCCATTCCATACATATATATGGGGAGGTACTAGCTCCAAATCTGTTTTACAGTGAAAACTGCAGGAACTTCAAACCGGCACTAGGAAACAGACTGAGAAAGCAGAGAAAAAGTGTCTCCTGCAACCAGTTCCCTTGGTGCTAGATGAACGAACGTCTCTCCACTTGCTCAGTTCTGAGAGATAAGTGTGTGTGAAAGCCGTCCTTCACCTAGCTTGTTGGGAACACAAAGTTTCTTTTCAGTTGCAAACTCCATTCCATACATATATATGGGGAGGTACTAGCTCCAACTCGGTTTGACAGTGAAAACTGCAGGAACTTCTATCCGGCACTAGGAAACAGACTAAGAAAGCAGAGAAAAAGTGTCTCCTGCAACAAGTTCCCTTGGTGCTAGATGAACTAACGTCTCTCCACTTGCTCAGTTCTGAGAGATAAGTGTGTGTGAAAGCCGTCCTTCACCTAGCTTGTTGGGAACACGAAGTTTCTTTTCAGTTGCAAACTCCATTCCATACATATATATGGGGAGGTACCAGCTCCAACCCTGTTTGACAGTGAAAACTGCAGGAACTTCAAACCGGCACTAGGAAACAGACTGAGAAAGCAGAGAAAAAGTGTCTCCTGCAACCCGTTCCCTTGGTGCTAGATGAACGAACGTCTCTCCACTTCCTCAGTTCTGAGAGATAAGTGTGTGTGAAAGCCGTCCTTCACCTAGCTTGTTTTGAACACAAAGTTTCTTTTCAGTTGCAAACTCCATTCCATACATATATATGGGGAGGTACTAGCTCCAAATAGGTTTTACAGTGAAAACTGCAGGAACTTCAAACCGGCACTAGGAAACAGACTGAGAAAGCAGGGAAAAAGTGTCTCCTGCAACCCGTTCCCTTGGTGCTAGATGAACGAACGTCTCTCCACTTGCTCAGTTCTGAGAGATAAGTGTGTGTGAAAGCCGTCCTTCACCTAGCTTGTTGGGAACACAAAGTTTCTTTTCAGTTGCAAACTCCATTCCATACATATATATGGGGAGGTACTAGCTCCAACTCTGTTTGACAGTGAAAACTGCAGGAACTTCAATCCGGCACTAGGAAACAGACTGAGAAAGCAGAGAAAAAGTGTCTCCTGCAACAAGTTCCCTTGGTGCTAGATGAACTAACGTCTCTCCACTTGCTCAGTTCTGAGAGATAAGTCTGTGTGAAAGCCGTCCTTCAACTAGCTTGTTGGGAACACAAAGTTTCTTTTCAGTTGCAAACTCCATTCCATACATATATATGGGGAGGTACTAGCTACAACTCGGTTTTACAGTGAAAACTGCAGGAACTTCAAACCGGCACTAGGAAACAGACTGAGAAAGCAGAGAAAAAGTGTCTCCTGCTACCCGTTCCCTTGGTGCTAGATGAACGAACGTCTCTCCACTTGCACAGTTCTGAGAGATAAGTGTGTGTGAAAGCATTCCTTCACCTTGCTTGTTGGGAACACAAAGTTTCTTTTCAGTTGCAAACTCCATTCCATACGTATATATGGGGAGGTACTAGCTCCAACTCGGTTTTACAGACAAAACTGCAGGAACTTCAAACCGGCACTAGGAAACAGACTGAGAAAGCAGAGAAAAAGTGTCTCCTGCAACCCGTTCCCTTGGTGCTAGATGAACGAACGTCTCTCAAGTTGCACAGTTCTGAGAAATAAGTGTGTGTGAAAGCCGTCCTTCAAATTGCTTGTTGGGAACACAAAGCTTCTTTTCAGATGCAAACTCCATTCCATACATATATATGGGGAGGTACTAGCTCCAACTCGGTTTGACAGTGAAAACTGCAGGAAATTCAAACCGGCACTAGGAAACAGACTGAGAAAGCAGAGAAAAAGTGTCTCCTGCAACCAGTTCCCTTGGTGCTAGATGAACGAACGTCTCTCCACTTGCTCAGTTCTGAGAGATAAGTGTGTGTGAAAGCCGTCCTTCACCTAGCTTGTTGGGAACACAAAGTTTCTTTTCAGTTGCAAACTCCATTCCATACATATATATGGGGAGGTACTAGCTCCAACTCGGTTTGACAGTGAAAACTGCAGGAACTTCTATCCGGCACTAGGAAACAGACTGAGAAAGCAGAGAAAAAGTGTCTCCTGCAACAAGTTCCCTTGGTGCTAGATGAACTAACGCCTCTCCACTTGCTCAGTTCTGAGAGATAAGTGTGTGTGGAAGCCGTCCTTCACCTAGCTTGTTGGGAACACAAAGTTTCTTTTCAGTTGCAAACTCCATTCCATACATATATATGGGGAGGTACTAGCTCCAAATCTGTTTTACAGTGAAAACTGCAGGAACTTCAAACCGGCACTAGGAAACAGACTGAGAAAGCAGAGAAAAAGTGTCTCCTGCAACCCGTTCCCTTGGTGCTAGATGAACGAACGTCTCTCCTCTTGCTCAGTTCTGAGAGATAAGTGTGTGTGAAAGCCGTTCTTCACCTAGCTTGTTGGGAACACAAAGTTTCTTTTCAGTTGCTAACTCCATTCCATACATATATATGGGGAGGTACTAGCTCCAAATCGGTTTTACAGTGAAAACTGCAGGAACTTCAAACCGGCACTAGGAAACAGAATGAGAAAGCAGGGAAAAAGTGTCTCCTGCAACCCGTTCCCTTGGTGCTAGATGAACGAACGTCTCTCCACTTGCTCAGTTCTGAGAGATAAGTGTGTGTGAAAGCCGTCCTTCACCTAGCTTGTTGGGAACACAAAGTTTCTTTTCAGTTGCAAACTCCATTCCATACATATATATGGGGAGGTACTAGCTCCAACTCTGTTTTACAGTGAAAACTGCAGGAACTTCAATCCGGCACTAGGAATCAGACTGAGAAAGCAGAGAAAAAGTGTCTCCTGCAACAAGTTCCCTTGGTGCTAGATGAACTAACGTCTCTCCACTTGCTCAGTTCTGAGAGATAAGACTGTGTGAAAGCCGTCCTTCAACTAGCTTGTTGGGAACACAAAGTTTCTTTTCAGTTGCAAACTCCATTCCATCCATATATATGGGGAGGTACTAGCTCCAACTCGGTTTTACAGTGAAAACTGCAGGAACTTCAAACCGGCACTAGGAAACAGACTGAGAAAGCAGAGAAAAAGTGTCTCCTGCTACAGGTTCCCTTGGTGCTAGATGAACGAACGTCTCTCCACTTGCACAGTTCTGAGAGATAAGTGTGTGTGAAAGCCTTCCTTCACCTTGCTTGTTGGGAACACAAAGTTTCTTTTCAGTTGCAAACTCCATTCCATACATATATATGGGGAGGTACTAGCTCCAACTCGATTTTACAGACAAAACTGCAGGAACTTCAAACCGGCACTAGGAAACAGACTGAGAAAGCAGAGAAAAAGTGTCTCCTGCAACCCGTTCCCTTGGTGCTAGATGAAAGAACTTCTCTCCACTTGCTCAGTTCTGAGAGATAAGTGTGTGTGAAAGCCGTCCTTCACCTAGCTTGTTGGGAACACAAAGTTTCTTTTCAGTTGCAAACTCCATTCCATACATATATATGGGGAGGTACCAGCTCCAACTCTGTTTGACAGTGAAAACTGCAGGAACTTCAAACCGGCACTAGGAAACAGACTGAGAAAGCAGAGAAAAAGTGTCTCCTGCAACCCGTTCCCTTGGTGCTAGATGAACGAACGTCTCTCCACTTGCTCAGTTCTGAGAGATAAGTGTGTGTGAAAGCCGTCCTTCACCTAGCTTGTTGGGAACACAAAGTTTCTTTTCAGTTGCAAACTCCATTCCATACATATATATGGGGAGGTACTAGCTCCAACTCGGTTTTACAGTGAAAACTGCAGGAACTTCAAACCGGCACTAGGAAACAGACTGAGAAAGCAGAGAAAAAGTGTCTCCTGCAACCCGTTCCCTTGGTGCTAGATGAACGAACGTCTCTCCACTTGCTCAGTTCTGAGAGATAAGTGTGTGTGAAAGCCGTCCTTCACCTAGCTTGTTGGGAACACAAAGTTTCTTTTCAGTGGCAAACTCCATTCCATATATATATATGGGGAGGTACTAGCTCCAACTCGGTTTGACAGTGAAAACTGCAGGAACTTCAAACTGGCACTAGGAAACAGACTGAGAAAGCAGAGAAAAAGTGTCTCCTGCAACCCGTTCCCTTGGTGCTAGATGAACGAACGTCTCTCCACTTGCTCAGTTCTGAGAGATAAGTGTGTGTGAAAGCCGTCCTTCATCTAGCTTGTTGGGAACACAAAGTTTCTTTTCAGTTGCAAACTCCATTCCATACATATATAGGGGAGGTACTAGCTCCAACTCGGGTTTACAGTGAAAACTGCAGGAACTTTAAACCGGCACTAGGAAACAGACTGAGAAAGCAGAGAAAAAGTGTCTCCTGCAACCCGTTCCCTTGGTGCTAGATGAACGAACGTCTCTCCACTTGCTCAGTTCTGAGAGATAAGTGTGTGTGAAAGCCGTGCTTCACCTAGTTTTTTGGGAACACAAAGTTTCTTTTCAGTTGCAAACTCCATTCCATACATATATATGGGTAGGTACTAGCTCCAAATCGGTTTTACAGTGAAAACTGCAGGAACTTCAAACCGGCAGTAGGAAACAGACTGAGAAAGCAGAGAAAAAGTGTCTCCTGCAACCCGTTCCCTTGGTGCTAGATGAACGAACGTCTCTCCACTTGCTCAGTTCTGAGAGATAAGTGTGTGTGAAAGCCGTGCTTCACCTAGTTTTTTGGGAACACAAAGTTTCTTTTCAGTTGCAAACTCCATTCCATACATATATATGGGTAGGTACTAGCTCCAAATCGGTTTTACAGTGAAAACTGCAGGAACTTCAAACCGGCAGTAGGAAACAGACTGAGAAAGCAGAGAAAAAGTGTCTCCTGCAACCCGTTCCCTTGGTGCTAGATGAACGAACGTCTCTCCACTTGCTCAGTTCTGAGAGATAAGTGTGTGTGAAAGCCGTGCTTCACCTAGTTTTTTGGGAACACAAAGTTTCTTTTCAGTTGCAAACTCCATTCCATACATATATATGGGGAGGTACTAGCTCCAAATCGGTTTTACAGTGAAAACTGCAGGAACTTCAAACCGGCAGTAGGAAACAGACCGAGAAAGCAGAGAAAAAGTGTCTCCTGCAACCCGTTCCCTTGGTGCTAGGTGAACGAACGTCTCTCCACTTGCTCAGTTCTGAGAGATAAGTGTGTGTGAAAGCCGTCCTTCACCTAGCTTGTTGGGAACACAAACTTTCTTTTCAGTTGCAAACTCCATTCCATACATATATATGGGGAGGTACTAGCTCCAACTTGGTTTGACAGTGAAAACTGCAGGAACATCAAACCGGCACTAGGAAACAGACTGAGAAAGCAGAGAAAAAGTGTCTCCTGCAACCCGTTCCCTTGGTGCTAGATGAACGAACGTCTCTCCACTTGCTCTGTTCTGAGAGATAAGTGTGTGTGAAAGCCGTCCTTCACCTAGCTTGTTGGGAACACAAAGTTTCTTTTCAGTTGCAAACTCCATTCCATACATATATATGGGGAGTTACTAGCTCCAAATCGGTTTTACAGTGAAAACTGGAGGAACTTCAAACCGGCACTAGGAATCAGTCTGAGAAAGCAGAGAAAAAGTGTCTCCTGCAACCCGTTCCCTTGGTGCTAGATGAACGAACGTCTCTCCACTTGCTCAGTTCTGAGAGATAACTGTTTGTTAAAGCCGTCCTTCACCTAGCTTGTTGGGAACACAAAGTTTCTTTTCAGTTGCAAACGCCATTCCATACATAAGTATGGGGAGGTACTAGCTCCAACTCGGTTTGAGAGTGAAAACTGCAGGAACTTCAAACCGGCACTAGGAAACAGACTGAGAAAGCAGAGAAAAAGTGTCTCCTGCAACCCGTTCCCTTGGTGCTAGATGAACGAACGTCTCTCCACTTGCTCAGTTCTGAGAGATAAGTGTGTGTGAAAGCCATCCTTCACCTAGCTTGTTGGCAACACAAAGTTTCTTTTCAGTTGCAAACTCCATTCCATACATATATATGGGTAGGTACTAGCTCCAACTCGGTTTGAGAGTGAAAACTGCAGGAACTTCAAACCGGCACTAGGAATCAGTCTGAGAAAGCAGAGAAAAAGTGTCTCCTGCAAACATTTCCCTTGGTGCTAGATGAACGAACGTCTCTCCACTTCCTCAGTTCTGAGAGATAAGTGTGTGTGAAAGCCGTCCTTCACCTAGCTTGTTGGGAACACAAAGTTTCTTTTCAGTTGCAAACTCCATTCCATACATATATATGGGGAGGTACTAGCTCCAAATCGGTTTTACAGTGAAAACTGCAGGAACTTCAAACCGGCACTAGGAAACAGACTGAGAAAGCAGAGAAAAGTGTCTCCTGCAACCCGTTCCCTTGGTGCTAGATGAACGAACGTCTCTCCACTTGCTCAGTTCTGAGAGATAAGTGTGTGTGAAAGCCGTACTTCACCTAGCTTGTTGGGAACACAAAGTTTCTTTTCAGTTGCAAACTCCATTCCATACATATATATGGGGAGGTACTAGCTCCAACTCTGTTTGACAGTGAAAACTGCAGGAACTTCAATCCGGCACTAGGAAACAGACTGAGAAAGCAGAGAAAAAGTGTCTCCTGCAACCCGTTCCCTTGGTGCTAGATGAACGAACGTCTCTCCACTTGCTCAGTTCTGAGAGATAAGTCTGTGTGAAAGCCGTCCTTCAACTAGCTTGTTGGGAACACAAAGATTCTTTTCTGTTGCAAACTCCATTCCATACATATATATGGGGAGGTACTAGCTCCAACTCTGTTTTACAGTGAAAACTGCAGGAACTTCAAACCGGCACTAGGAAACAGACTGAGAAAGCAGAGAAAAAGTGTCTCCTGCAACCCGTTCCCTTGGTGCTATATGAACGAACGTCTCTCCACTTGCTCAGTTCTGAGAGATAAGTGTGTGTGAAAGCCGTCCTTCACCTAGCTTGTTGGGAACACAAAGTTTCTTTTCAGTGGCAAACTCCATTCCATATATATATATGGGGAGGTACTAGCTCCAACTCGGTTTGACAGTGAAAACTGCAGGAACTTCAAACCTGCACTAGGAAACAGACTGAGATAGCAGAGAAAAAGTGTCTCCTGCAACCCGTTCCCTTGGTGCTAGATGAACGAACGTCTCTCCACTTGCACAGTTCTGAGAGATAAGTGTGTGTGAAAGCCAACCTTCACCTAGCTTGTTGGGAACACAAAGTTTCTTTTCAGTTGCAAACTCCATTCCATATATATATATGGGGAGGTACTAGCTCCAACTCGGTTTTACAGTGAAAACTGCAGGAACTTCAAACCGGCACTGGTAAACAGACTGAGAAAGCAGAGAAAAGTGTCTCCTGCAACCCGTTCCCTTGGTGCTAGATGAACGAACGTCTCTCCACTTGCTCAGTTCTGAGAGATAAGTGTGTGTGAAAGCCGTCCTTCATCTAGCTTGTTGGGAACACAAAGATCTTTTCATTTGCAAACTCCATTCCATACATATATAGGGGAGGTACTAGCTCCAACTCGGGTGTACAGTGAAAACTGCAGGAACTTTAAACCGGCACTAGGAAACAGACTGAGAAAGCAGAGAAAAACTGTCTCCTGCAACCCGTTCCGTTGGTGCTAGATGAACGAACGTCTCTCCACTTGCACAGTTCTGAGAAATAAGTGTGTGTGAAAGCCGTACTTCACATTCCTTGTTGGGAACACAAAGCTTCTTTTCAAATGCAAACTCCATTCCATACATATATATGGGGAGGTACTACCTCCAACTCGGTTTGAGAGTGAAAATTGCAGGAACTTCAAACCGGCACTAGGAATCAGTCTGAGAAAGCAGAGAAAATGTGTCTCCTGCAAACAGTTCCCTTGGTGCTAGATGAACGAACGTCTCTCCACTTGCTCAGTTCTGAGAGATAAATGTGTGTGAAAGCCGTCCTTCACCTTGCTTGTTGGGAACACAAAGTTTCTTTTCAGTTGCAAACTCCATTCCATACATATATATGGGGAGGTACTAGCTCCAACTTGGTTTTTCAGACAAAACTGCAGGAACTTCAAACCGGCACTAGGAAACAGACTGAGAAAGCAGAGAAAAAGTGTCTCCTGCAACCCGTTCCCTTGGTGCTAGATGAACGAACGTCTCTCCACTTGCTCAGTTCTGAGAGATAAGTGTGTGTGAAAGCCGTCCTTCACCTAGCTTGTTGGGAACACAAAGTTTCTTTTCAGTTGCAAACTCCATTCCATACATATATATGGGGAGGTACTAGCTCCAAATCGGTTTTACAGTGAAAACTGCAGGAACTTCAAACCGGCAGTAGGAATCAGACTGAGAAAGCAGAGAAAAAGTGTCTCCTGCAACCCGTTCCCTTGGTGCAAGATGAACGAACGTCTCTCCACTTGCTCAGTTCTGAGAGATAAGTGTGTGTGAAAGCCGTCCTTCACCTAGCTTGTTGGGAACACAAAGTTTCTTTTCAGTTGCAAACTCCATTCCATACATATATATGGGGAGGTACTAGCTCCAACTCTGTTTGACAGTGAAAACTGCAGGAACTTCAAACCGGCACTAGGAATCAGTCTGAGAAAGCAGAGAAAAAGTGTCTCCTGCAAACATTTCCCTTGGTGCTAGATGAACGAACGTCTCTCCACTTGCTCAGTTCTGAGAGATAAGTGTGTGTGAAAGCCGTCCTTCACCTTGCTTGTTGGGAACACAAAGTTTCTTTTCAGTTGCAAACTCCATTCCATACATATATATGGGGAGGTACTAGCTCCAACTCGGTTTTACAGACAAAACTGCAGGAACTTCAAACCGGCACTAGGAAACAGACTGAGAAAGCAGAGAAAAACTGTCTCCTGCAACCCGTTCCCTTGGTGCTAGATGAACGAACGTCTCTCCACTTGCTCAGTTCTGAGAGATAAGTGTGTGTGAAAGCCGTCCTTCACCTAGCTTGTTGGGAACACAAAGTTTCTTTTCAGTTGCAAACTCCATTCCATACATATATATGGGGAGGTACTAGCTCCAACTCGGTTTTACAGTGAAAACTGCAGGAACTTCAAACCGGCAGTAGGAATCAGACTGAGAAAGCAGAGAAAAAGTGTCTCCTGCAACCCATTCCCTTGGTGCAAGATGAACGAACGTCTCTCCACTTGCTCAGTTCTGAGAGATAAGTGTGTGTGAAAGCCGTCCTTCACCTAGCTTGTTGGGAACACAAAGATTCTGTTCAGTTGCAAACTCCATTCCATACATATATATGGGGAGGTACTAGCTCCAACTCTGTTTGACAGTGAAAACTGCAGGAACTTCAAACCGGCACTAGGAAACAGACTGAGAAAGCAGAGAAAAAGTGTCTCCTGCAACCCGTTCCCTTGGTGCTAGATGAACGAACGTCTCTCCACTTGCTCAGTTCTGAGAGATAAGTGTGTGTGAAAGCCGTCCTTCACCTAGCTTGTTGGGAACACAAAGTTTCTTTTCAGTTGCAAACTCCATTCCATACATATATATGGGGAGGTACTAGCTCCAAATCGGTTTTACAGTGAAAACTGCAGGAACTTCAAACCGGCACTAGGAAACAGACTGAGAAAGCAGAGAAAAGTGTCTCCTGCAACCCGTTCCCTTGGTGCTAGATGAACGAACGTCTCTCCACTTGCTCAGTTCTGAGAGATAAGTGTGTGTGAAAGCCGTACTTCACCTAGCTTGTTGGGAACACAAAGTTTCTTTTCAGTTGCAAACTCCATTCCATACATATATATGGGGAGGTACTAGCTCCAACTCTGTTTGACAGTGAAAACTGCAGGAACTTCAATCCGGCACTAGGAAACAGACTGAGAAAGCAGAGAAAAAGTGTCTCCTGCAACCCGTTCCCTTGGTGCTAGATGAACGAACGTCTCTCCACTTGCTCAGTTCTGAGAGATAAGTCTGTGTGAAAGCCGTCCTTCAACTAGCTTGTTGGGAACACAAAGATTCTTTTCTGTTGCAAACTACATTCCATACATATATATGAGGAGGTACTAGCTCCAACTCGGTTTTACAGTGAAAACTGCAGGAACTTCAAACCGGCACTAGGAAACAGACTGAGAAAGCAGAGAAAAAGTGTCTCCTGCAACCCGTTCCCTTGGTGCTATATGAACGAACGTCTCTCCACTTGCTCAGTTCTGAGAGATAAGTGTGTGTGAAAGCCGTCCTTCACCTAGCTTGTTGGGAACACAAAGTTTCTTTTCAGTGGCAAACTCCATTCCATATATATATATGGGGAGGTACTAGCTCCAACTCGGTTTGACAGTGAAAACTGCAGGAACTTCAAACCTGCACTAGGAAACAGACTGAGATAGCAGAGAAAAAGTGTCTCCTGCAACCCGTTCCCTTGGTGCTAGATGAACGAACGTCTCTCCACTTGCACAGTTCTGAGAGATAAGTGTGTGTGAAAGCCAACCTTCACCTAGCTTGTTGGGAACACAAAGTTTCTTTTCAGTTGCAAACTCCATTCCATATATATATATGGGGAGGTACTAGCTCCAACTCGGTTTTACAGTGAAAACTGCAGGAACTTCAAACCGGCACTGGTAAACAGACTGAGAAAGCAGAGAAAAGTGTCTCCTGCAACCCGTTCCCTTGGTGCTAGATGAACGAACGTCTCTCCACTTGCTCAGTTCTGAGAGATAAGTGTGTGTGAAAGCCGTCCTTCATCTAGCTTGTTGGGAACACAAAGATCTTTTCATTTGCAAACTCCATTCCATACATATATAGGGGAGGTACTAGCTCCAACTCGGGTGTACAGTGAAAACTGCAGGAACTTTAAACCGGCACTAGGAAACAGACTGAGAAAGCAGAGAAAAACTGTCTCCTGCAACCCGTTCCGTTGGTGCTAGATGAACGAACGTCTCTCCACTTGCACAGTTCTGAGAAATAAGTGTGTGTGAAAGCCGTACTTCACATTCCTTGTTGGGAACACAAAGCTTCTTTTCAAATGCAAACTCCATTCCATACATATATATGGGGAGGTACTACCTCCAACTCGGTTTGAGAGTGAAAATTGCAGGAACTTCAAACCGGCACTAGGAATCAGTCTGAGAAAGCAGAGAAAATGTGTCTCCTGCAAACAGTTCCCTTGGTGCTAGATGAACGAACGTCTCTCCACTTGCTCAGTTCTGAGAGATAAATGTGTGTGAAAGCCGTCCTTCACCTTGCTTGTTGGGAACACAAAGTTTCTTTTCAGTTGCAAACTCCATTCCATACATATATATGGGGAGGTACTAGCTCCAACTTGGTTTTTCAGACAAAACTGCAGGAACTTCAAACCGGCACTAGGAAACAGACTGAGAAAGCAGAGAAAAAGTGTCTCCTGCAACCCGTTCCCTTGGTGCTAGATGAACGAACGTCTCTCCACTTGCTCAGTTCTGAGAGATAAGTGTGTGTGAAAGCCGTCCTTCACCTAGCTTGTTGGGAACACAAAGTTTCTTTTCAGTTGCAAACTCCATTCCATACATATATATGGGGAGGTACTAGCTCCAAATCGGTTTTACAGTGAAAACTGCAGGAACTTCAAACCGGCAGTAGGAATCAGACTGAGAAAGCAGAGAAAAAGTGTCTCCTGCAACCCGTTCCCTTGGTGCAAGATGAACGAACGTCTCTCCACTTGCTCAGTTCTGAGAGATAAGTGTGTGTGAAAGCCGTCCTTCACCTAGCTTGTTGGGAACACAAAGTTTCTTTTCAGTTGCAAACTCCATTCCATACATATATATGGGGAGGTACTAGCTCCAACTCTGTTTGACAGTGAAAACTGCAGGAACTTCAAACCGGCACTAGGAATCAGTCTGAGAAAGCAGAGAAAAAGTGTCTCCTGCAAACATTTCCCTTGGTGCTAGATGAACGAACGTCTCTCCACTTGCTCAGTTCTGAGAGATAAGTGTGTGTGAAAGCCGTCCTTCACCTTGCTTGTTGGGAACACAAAGTTTCTTTTCAGTTGCAAACTCCATTCCATACATATATATGGGGAGGTACTAGCTCCAACTCGGTTTTACAGACAAAACTGCAGGAACTTCAAACCGGCACTAGGAAACAGACTGAGAAAGCAGAGAAAAACTGTCTCCTGCAACCCGTTCCCTTGGTGCTAGATGAACGAACGTCTCTCCACTTGCTCAGTTCTGAGAGATAAGTGTGTGTGAAAGCCGTCCTTCACCTAGCTTGTTGGGAACACAAAGTTTCTTTTCAGTTGCAAACTCCATTCCATACATATATATGGGGAGGTACTAGCTCCAACTCGGTTTTACAGTGAAAACTGCAGGAACTTCAAACCGGCAGTAGGAATCAGACTGAGAAAGCAGAGAAAAAGTGTCTCCTGCAACCCATTCCCTTGGTGCAAGATGAACGAACGTCTCTCCACTTGCTCAGTTCTGAGAGATAAGTGTGTGTGAAAGCCGTCCTTCACCTAGCTTGTTGGGAACACAAAGATTCTGTTCAGTTGCAAACTCCATTCCATACATATATATGGGGAGGTACTAGCTCCAACTCTGTTTGACAGTGAAAACTGCAGGAACTTCAAACCGGCACTAGGAAACAGACTGAGAAAGCAGAGAAAAAGTGTCTCCTGCAACCCGTTCCCTTGGTGCTAGATGAACGAACGTCTCTCCACTTGCTCAGTTCTGAGAGATAAGTGTGTGTGAAAGCCGTCCTTCACCTAGTTTTTTGGGAACACAAAGTTTCTTTTCAGTTGCAAACTCCATTCCATACATATATATGGGGAGGTACTAGCTCCAAATCGGTTTTACAGTGAAAACTGCAGGAACTTCAAACCGGCAGTAGGAAACAGACTGAGAAAGCAGAGAAAAAGTGTCTCCTGCAACCCGTTCCCTTGGTGCTAGATGAACGAACGTCTCTCCACTTGCTCAGTTCTGAGAGATATGTGTGTGTGAAAGCCGTCCTTCACCTAGCTTGTTGGGAACACAAAGTTTCTTTTCAGTTGCAAACTCCATTCCATACATATATAAGGGGAGGTACTAGCTCCAACCCTGTTTGACAGTGAAAACTGCAGGAACTTCAAACCGGCACTAGGAAACAGACTGAGAAAGCAGAGAAAAAGTGTCTCCTGCAACCCGTTTCCTTGGTGCTAGATGAACGAACGTCTCTCCACTTGCTCAGTTCTGAGAGATAAGTGTGTGTGAAAGCCGTACTTCACCTAGTTTTTAGGGAACACAAAGTTTCTTTTCAGTTGCAAACTCCATTCCATACATATATATGGGGAGGTACTAGCTCCAAATCGGTTTTACAGAGAAAACTGCAGGAACTTCAAACCGACACTAGGAAACAGACTGAGAAAGCAGAGAAAAAGTGTCTCCTGCAACCCGTTCCCTTGGTGCTAGATGAACGAACGTCTCTCCACTTGCTCTGTTCTGAGAGATAAGTGTGTGTGAAAGCCGTCCTTCACCTAGCTTGTTGGGAACACAAAGTTTCTTTTCAGTTGCAAACTCCATTCCATACATATATATGGGGAGTTACTAGCTCCAAATCGGTTTTACAGTGAAAACTGCAGGAACTTCAAACCGGCACTAGGAATCAGTCTGAGAAAGGAGAGAAAAAGTGTCTCCTGCAACCCGTTTCCTTGGTGCTAGATGAACGAACGTCTCTCCACTTGCTCAGTTCTGAGAGATAACTGTGTGTTAAAGCCGTCCTTCACCTAGCTTGTTGGGAACACAAAGTTTCTTTTCAGTTGCAAACTCCATTCCATACATATGTATGGGGAGGAACTAGCTCCAACTCGATTTTACAGGGATAACTGCAGGATCTTCAAACCGGCACTAGGAAACAGACTGAGAAAGCAGAAAAAAAGTGTCTCCTGCAACCCGTTCCCTTGGTGCTAGATGAACGATCGTGTCTCTACATGCTTAATTCTGAGAGATAAATGTGTGTGAAAGCCTTCATTCACCTAGGTTGTTGGGAACACAAAGTTTCTTTTCAGTTGCAAACTCCACTCCATACATATATATGGGGAGTTACTAGATCCAAATCGGTTTTACAGTGAAAACTGCAGGAACTTCAAACCGGCACTAGGAAACAGACTGAGAAAGCAGAGAAAAACTGTCTCCTGCAAACCGTTCCGTTGGTGCTAGATGAACGAACGTCTCTCCACTTCCACAGTTCTGAGAAATAAGTGTGTGTGAAAGCCGTACTTCACCTTGCTTATTGGGAACACAAAGTTTCTTTTCAGTTGCAAACTCCATTCCATACATATATATGGGGAGGTACTAGCTCCAACTCGGTTTTACAGAGAAAACTGCAGGAACTTCAAACCGGCACTAGGAAACAGACTGAGAAAGCAGAGAAAAACTGTCTCCTGCAACCCATTCCCTTGGTGCTAGATGAACGAACGTCTCTCCACTTGCACAGTTCTGAGAAATAAGTGTGTGTGAAAGCCGTCCTTCACCTTGCTTGTTGGGAACACAAAGTTTCTTTTCAGTTGCAAACTCCATTCCATACATATATATGGGGAGGTACTAGCTCCAACTCGGTTTGACAGAGAAAACTGCAGGAACTTCAAACCGGCACTAGGAAACAGACTGAGAAAGCAGTGAAAAAGTGTCTCCTGCAACCCGTTCCCTTGGTGCTAGATGAACGAACGTCTCTCCACTTGCTCAGTTCTGAGAGTTAAGTGTGTGTGAAAGCCGTCCTTCACCTAGCTTGTTGGGAACACAAAGTTTCTTTTCAGTTGCAAACTCCATTCCATACATATATATGGGGAGGTACTAGCTCCAACTCTGTTTGACAGTGAAAACTGCAGGAACTTCAAACCGGCACTAGGGAACAGACTGAGAAAGCAGAGAAAAAGTGGCTCCTGCAACCCGTTCCCTTGGTGCTAGATGAACGAACGTCTCTCCACTTGCTCAGTTCTGAGAGATAAGTGTGTGTGAAAGCCGCCCTTCACCTAGCTTGTTGGGAACACAAAGTTTCTTTTCAGTTGCAAACTCCATTCCATACATATATATGGGGAGGTACTAGCTCCAACTCTGTTTGACAGTGAAAACTGCAGGAACTTCAAACCGGCACTAGGAAACAGACTGAGAAAGCAGAGAAAAAGTGTCCCCTGCAACCCGTTCCCTTGGTGCTAGATGAACGAACGTCTCTCCACTTGCTCAGTTCTGAGAGATAAGTGTGTGTGAAAGCCGTCCTTCACCTAGCTTGTTGGGAACACAAAGTTTCTTTTCAGTTGCTAACTCCATTCCATACATATATATGGGGAGGTACTAGCTCCAACACTGTTTGACAGTGAAAACTGCAGTAACTTCAAACCGGCACTAGGAAACAGGCTGAGAAAGAAGAGAAAAAGTGTCTCCTGCAACCCGTTCCCTTGGTGCTAGATGAACGAACGTCTCTCCACTTGCTCAGTTCTGAGAGATAACTGTGTGTTAAAGCCGTCCTTCACCTAGCTTGTTGGGAACACAAAGTTTCTTTTCAGTTGCAAACTCCATTCCATACATATGTATGGGGAGGAACTAGCTCCAACTCGATTTTACAGGGATAACTGCAGGATCTTCAAACCGGCACTAGGAAACAGACTGAGAAAGCAGAAAAAAAGTGTCTCCTGCAACCCGTTCCCTTGGTGCTAGATGAACGATCGTGTCTCTACATGCTTAATTCTGAGAGATAAATGTGTGTGAAAGCCTTCATTCACCTAGGTTGTTGGGAACACAAAGTTTCTTTTCAGTTGCAAACTCCACTCCATACATATATATGGGGAGTTACTAGATCCAAATCGGTTTTACAGTGAAAACTGCAGGAACTTCAAACCGGCACTAGGAAACAGACTGAGAAAGCAGAGAAAAACTGTCTCCTGCAAACCGTTCCGTTGGTGCTAGATGAACGAACGTCTCTCCACTTCCACAGTTCTGAGAAATAAGTGTGTGTGAAAGCCGTACTTCACCTTGCTTATTGGGAACACAAAGTTTCTTTTCAGTTGCAAACTCCATTCCATACATATATATGTGGAGGTACTAGCTCCAACTCGGTTTTACAGAGAAAACTGCAGGAACTTCAAACCGGCACTAGGAAACAGACTGAGAAAGCAGAGAAAAACTGTCTCCTGCAACCCATTCCCTTGGTGCTAGATGAACGAACGTCTCTCCACTTGCACAGTTCTGAGAAATAAGTGTGTGTGAAAGCCGTCCTTCACCTTGCTTGTTGGGAACACAAAGTTTCTTTTCAGTTGCAAACTCCATTCCATACATATATATGGGGAGGTACTAGCTCCAACTCGGTTTGACAGAGAAAACTGCAGGAACTTCAAACCGGCACTAGGAAACAGACTGAGAAAGCAGTGAAAAAGTGTCTCCTGCAACCCGTTCCCTTGGTGCTAGATGAACGAACGTCTCTCCACTTGCTCAGTTCTGAGAGTTAAGTGTGTGTGAAAGCCGTCCTTCACCTAGCTTGTTGGGAACACAAAGTTTCTTTTCAGTTGCAAACTCCATTCCATACATATATATGGGGAGGTACTAGCTCCAACTCTGTTTGACAGTGAAAACTGCAGGAACTTCAAACCGGCACTAGGGAACAGACTGAGAAAGCAGAGAAAAAGTGGCTCCTGCAACCCGTTCCCTTGGTGCTAGATGAACGAACGTCTCTCCACTTGCTCAGTTCTGAGAGATAAGTGTGTGTGAAAGCCGCCCTTCACCTAGCTTGTTGGGAACACAAAGTTTCTTTTCAGTTGCAAACTCCATTCCATACATATATATGGGGAGGTACTAGCTCCAACTCTGTTTGACAGTGAAAACTGCAGGAACTTCAAACCGGCACTAGGAAACAGACTGAGAAAGCAGAGAAAAAGTGTCCCCTGCAACCCGTTCCCTTGGTGCTAGATGAACGAACGTCTCTCCAATTGCTCAGTTCTGAGAGATAAGTGTGTGTGAAAGCCGTCCTTCACCTAGCTTGTTGGGAACACAAAGTTTCTTTTCAGTTGCTAACTCCATTCCATACATATATATGGGGAGGTACTAGCTCCAACACTGTTTGACAGTGAAAACTGCAGTAACTTCAAACCGGCACTAGGAAACAGGCTGAGAAAGAAGAGAAAAAGTGTCTCCTGCAACCCGTTCCCTTGGTGCTAGATGAACGAACGTCTCTCCACTTGCTCAGTTCTGAGAGATAAGTCTGTGTGAAAGCCGTCCTTCAACTAGCTTGTTGGGAACACAAAGTTTCTTTTCAGTTGCAAACTCCATTCCATACATATATATGGGGAGGTACTGGCTCCAACTCGGTTTTACAGTGAAAACTGCAGGAACTTCAAACCGGCACTAGGAAACAGACTGACAAATCAGAGAAAAAGTGGCTCCTGCAACCCGTTCCCTTGGTGCTAGATGAACGAACGTCTCTCCACTTGCTCAGTTCTGAGAGAAAAGTGTGTGTGAAAGCCGTCCTTCACCTCGCTTGTTGGGAACAGAAAGTTTCTTTTCAGTTGCAAACTCCATTCCATACATATATATGGGTAGGTACTAGCTCCAACACGGTTTGACAGTGAAAACTGCAGGAACTTCAAACCGGCAGTAGGAAACAGACTGAGAAAGCAGAGAAAAAGTGTCTCCTGCAACCCGTTCCCTTGGTGCTAGATGAACGAACGTCTCTCCACTTGCTCTGTTCTGAGAGATAAGTGTGTGTGAAAGCCGTCTTTCACCTAGCTTGTTGGGAACACAAAGTTTCTTTTCAGTTGCAAACTCCATTCCATACATATGTATGGGGAGGAACTAGCTCCAACTCGATTTTACAGGGAAAACTGCAGGATCTTCAAACCGGCACTAGGAAACAGACTGAGAAAACAGAGAAAAAGTGTCTCCTGCAACCCGTTCCCTTGGTGCTAGATGAACGAACGTCTCTCCACTTGCTCAGTTCTGAGAGATAAGTGTGTGTGAAAGCCGTCCTTCACCTAGCTTGTTGGGAACACAAAGTTTCTTTTCAGTTGCAAACTCCATTCCATACATATATATGGGGAGGTACTAGCTCCAACTCGGTTTTACAGAGAAAACTGCAGGAACTTCAAACAGGCACTAGGAAACAGACTGAGAAAGCAGAGAAAAACTTTCTCCTGCAACCCGTTCCCTTGGTGCTAGATGAACGAACGTCTCTCCACTTGCACAGTTCTGAGAAATAAGTGTGTGTGAAAGCCGTCCTTCACCTTGCTTGTTGGGAACACAAAGTTTCTTTTCAGTTGCAAACTCCATTCCATACATATATATGGGGAGGTACTAGCTCCAACTCGGTTTTACAGAGAAAATTGCAGGAACTTCAAACCGGCACTAGGAAACAGACTGAGAAAGCAGAGAAAAAGTGTCTCCTGCAACCCGTTCCCTTGGTGCTAGATGAACGAACGTCTCTCCACTTGCTCAGTTCTGAGAGATAACTGTGTGTTAAAGCCGTCCTTCACCTAGCTTGTTGGGAACACAAAGTTTCTTTTCAGTTGCAAACTCCATTCCATACATATGTATGGGGAGGAACTAGCTCCAACGCGATTTTACAGGGAAAACTGCAGGATCTTCAAACCGGCACTAGGAAACAGACTGAGAAAGCAGAGAAAAATGTCTCCTGCAACCCGTTCCCTTGGTGCTAGATGAACGATAGTCCTTCCACATGCTTAATTCTGAGAGATAAATGTGTGTGAAAGCCGTCCTTCACCTAGGTTGTTGGGAACACAAAGTTTCTTTTCAGTTGCAAACTCCACTCCATACATATATATGGGGAGGTACTAGCTCCAACTCGGTTTTACAGTGAAAACTGCAGGAACTTCAAACCGGCAGTAGGAAACAGACTGAGAAAGCAGAGAAAAACTGTCTCCTGCAACCCGTTCCGTTGGTGCTAGATGAACGAACGTCTCTCCACTTGCACAGTTCTGAGAAATAAGTGTGTGTGAAAGCCGTACTTCACCTTGCTTATTGGGAACACAAAGTTTCTTTTCAGTTGCAAACTCCATTCCATACATATATATGGGGAGGTACTAGCTCCAACTCGGTTTTACAGAGAAAACTGCAGGAACTTCAAACCGGCACTAGGAAACAGACTGAGAAAGCAGAGAAAAACTGTCTCCTGCAACCCGTTCCCTTGGTGCTAGATGAATGAACGTCTCTCCACTTGCACAGTTCTGAGAAATAAGTGTGTGTGAAAGCCGTACTTCACCTTGCTTGTTGGGAACACAAAGTTTCTTTTCAGTTGCAAACTCCATTCCATACATATATATGGGGAGGTACTAGCTCCAACTCGATTTTACAGAGAAAACTGCAGGAACTTCAAACCGGCACTAGGAAACAGACTGAGAAAGCAGAGAAAAAGTGTCTCCTGCAACCCGTTCCCTTGGTGCTAGATGAACGAACGTCTCTCCACTTGCTCAGTTCTGAGAGTTAAGTGTGTGTGAAAGCCGTCCTTCACCTAGCTTGTTGGGAACACAAAGTTTCTTTTCAGTTGCAAACTCCATTCCATACATATATATGGGGAGGTACTAGCTCCAAATCGGTTTGACAGTGAAAACTGCAGGAACTTCAAACCGGCACTAGGAAACAGACTGAGAAAGCAGAGAAAAAGTGTCTCCTGCAACCCGTTCCCTTGGTGCTAGATGAACGAACGTCTCTCCACTTGCTCAGTTCTGAGAGATAAGTGTGTATGAAAGCCGTCCTTCACCAAGGTTGTTGGGAACACAAAGTTTCTTTTCAGTTGCAAACTCCATTCCATAGATATATATGGGGAGGTACTAGCTCCAACTCTGTTTGACAGTGAAAACTGCAGGAACTTCAAACCGGCACTAGGAAACAGACTGAGAAAGCAGAGAAAAAGTGTCTCCTGCAACCCGTTCCCTTGGTGCTAGATGAACGAACGTCTCTCCACTTGCTCAGTTCTGAGAGATAAGTGTGTGTGAAAGCCGTCCTTCACCTAGCTTGTTGGGAACACAAAGTTTCTTTTCAGTTGCAAACTCCATTCCATACATATATATGGGGAGGTACTAGCTCCAACTCGGTTTTACAGAGAAAACTGCAGGAACTTCAAACAGGCACTAGGAAACAGACTGAGAAAGCAGAGAAAAACTGTCTCCTGAAACCCGTTCCCTTGGTGCTAGATGAACGAACGTCTCTCCACTTGCACAGTTCTGAGAAATAAGTGTGTGTGAAAGCCGTCCTTCACCTTGCTTGTTGGGAACACAAAGTTTCTTTTCAGTTGCAAACTCCATTCCATACATATATATGGGGAGGTACTAGCTCCAACTCGGTTTTACAGAGAAAACTGCAGGAACTTCAAACCGGCACTAGGAAACAGACTGAGAAAGCAGAGAAAAAGTGTCTCCTGCAACCCGTTCCCTTGGTGCTAGATGAACGAACGTCTCTCCACTTGCTCAGTTCTGAGAGTTAAGTGTGTGTGAAAGCCGTCCTTCACCTAGCTTGTTGAGAACACAAAGTTTCTTTTCAGTTGCAAACTCCATTCCATACATATATATGGGGAGGTACTAGCTCCAACTCGGTTTGACAGTGAAAACTGCAGGAACTTCATACCGGCACTAGGAATCAGTCTGAGAAAGCAGAGAAAAAGTGTCTCCTGCAACCCGTTCCCTTGGTGCTAGATGAACGAACGTCTCTCCACTTGCTCAGTTCTGAGAGATAACTGTGTGTTAAAGCCGTCCTTCACCTAGCTTGTTGGGAACACAAAGTTTCTTTTCAGTTGCAAACTCCATTCCATACATATGTATGGGGAGGTACTAGCTCCAACTCGATTTTACAGGGAAAACTGCAGAATCTTCAAACCGGCACTAGGAAACAGACTGAGAAAGGAGAGAAAAAGTGTCTCCTGCAACCCGTTCCCTTGGTGCTAGATGAACGATCGTCTCTCCACATGCTTAATTCTGAAAGATAAATGTGTGTGAAAGCCGTCCTTCACCTAGGTTGTTGGGAACACAAAGTTTCTTTTCAGTTGCAAACTCCACTCCATACATATATATGGGGAGGTACTAGCTCCAAATCGGTTTCACAGTGAAAACTGCAGGAACTTCAAACCGGCACTAGGAAACAGACTGAGAAAGCAGAGAAAAACTGGCTCCTGCAACCCGTTCCGTTGGTGCTAGATGAACGAACGTCTCTCCACTTGCACAGTTCTGAGAAATAAGTGTGTGTGAAAGCCGTACTTCACCTTGCTTATTGGGAACACAAAGTTTCTTTTCAGTTGCAAACTCCATTCCATACATATATATGGGGAGGTACTAGCTCCAACTCGGTTTTACAGAGAAAACTGCAGGAACTTCAAACCGGCACTAGGAAACAGACTGAGAAAACAGAGAAAAACTGTCTCCTGCAACCCGTTCCCTTGGTGCTAGATGAACGAACGTCTCTCCACATGCACAGTTCTGAGAAATAAGTGTGTGTGAAAGCCGTCCTTCACCTTGCTTGTTGGGAACACAAAGTTTCTTTTCAGTTGCAAACTCCATTCCATACATATATATGGGGAGGTACTAGCTCCAACTCGGTTTTACAGAGAAAACTGCAGGAACTTCAAACCGGCACTAGGAAACAGACTGAGAAAGCAGAGAAAAAGTGTCTCCTGCAACCCGTTCCCTTGGTGCTAGATGAACGAACGTCTCTCCACTTGCTCAGTTCTGAGAGTTAAGTGTGTGTGAAAGCCGTCCTTCACCTAGCTTGTTGGGAACACAAAGTTTCTTTTCAGTTGCAAACTCCATTCCATACATATATATGGGGAGGTACTAGCTCCAACTCGGTTTTACAGTGAAAACTGCAGGAACTTCAAACCGGCACTAGGAAACAGACTGAGAAAGCAGAGAAAAAGTGTCTCCTGCAACCCGTTCCCTTGGTGCTAGATGAACGAACGTCTCTCCACTTGCTCAGTTCTGAGAGATAAGTGTGTGTGAAAGCCGTCCTTCACCTAGCTTGTTGGGAACACAAAGTTTCTTTTCAGTTGCAAACTCCATTCCATACATATATATGGGGAGGTACTAGCTCCAACTCGGTTTTACAGAGAAAACTGCAGGAACTTCAAACCGGCACTAGGAAACAGACTGAGAAAGCAGAGAAAAAGTGTCTCCTGCAACCCGTTCCCTTGGTGCTAGATGAACGAACGTCTCTCCACTTGCTCAGTTCTGAGAGATAAGTGTGTGTGAAAGCCGTCCTTCACCTAGCTTGTTGGGAACACAAAGTTTCTTTTCAGTTGCAAACTCCATTCCATACATATATATGGGGAGGTACTAGCTCCAACTCGGTTTGACAGTGAAAACTGCAGGAACTTCAAACCGGCACTAGGAATCAGTCTGAGAAAGCAGAGAAAAAGTGTCTCCTGCAACCCGTTCCCTTGGTGCTAGATGAACGAACGTCTCTCCACTTGCTCAGTTCTGAGAGATAACTGTGTGTTAAAGCCGTCCTTCACCTAGCTTGTTGGGAACACAAAGTTTCTTTTCAGTTGCAAACTCCATTCCATACATATGTATGGGGAGGAACTAGCTCCAACTCGATTTTACAGGGAAAACTGCAGGATCTTCAAACCGGCACTAGGAAACAGACTGAGAAAGCAGAGAAAAAGTGTCCCCTGCAACCCGTTCCCTTGGTGCTAGATGAACGATCGTCTCTCCACATGCTTAATTCTGAGAGATAAATGTGTGTGAAAGCCGTCCTTCACCTAGGTTGTTGGGAACACAAAGTTTCTTTTCAGTTGCAAACTCCATTCCATACATATATATGGGGAGGTACTAGCTCCAACTCTGTTTGACAGTGAAAACTGCAGGAACTTCAAACCGGCACTAGGAAACAGACTGAGAAAGCAGAGAAAAAGTTTCTCCTGCAACCCGTTCCCTTGGTGCTAGATGAACGAACGTCTCTCCACTTGCTCAGTTCTGAGGGATAAGTGTGTGTGAAAGCCGTCCTTCACCTAGCTTGTTGGGAACACAAAGTTTCTTTTCAGTTGCAAACTCCATTCCATACATATATATGGGGAGGTACTAGCTAAAACTCGGTTTTACAGAGAAAACTGCAGGAACTTCAAACAGGCACTAGGAAACAGACTGAGAAAGCAGAGAAAAACTGTCTCCTGCAACCCGTTCCCTTGGTGCTAGATGAACGAACGTCTCTCCACTTGCTCAGTTCTGAGAGATAACTGTGTGTTAAAGCCGTCCTTCACCTAGCTTGTTGGGAACACAAAGTTTCTTTTCAGTTGCAAACTCCATTCCATACATATATATGGGGAGGTACTAGCTCCAACTCGGTTTTAAAGAGAAAACTGCAGGAACTTCAAACCGGCACTAGGAAACAGACTGAGAAAGCAGAGAAAAACTGTCTCCTGCAACCCGTTCCCTTGGTGCTCGATGAACGAACGTCTCTCCACTTGCACAGTTCTGAGAAATAAGTGTGTGTAAAAGCCGTCCTTCACCTTGCTTGTTGGGAACACAAAGTTTCTTTTCAGTTGCAAACTCCATTCCATACATATATATGGGGAGGTACTACCTCCAACACGGTTTTACAGAGAAAACTGCAGGAACTTCAAACCGGCACTAGGAAACAGACTGAGAAAGCAGAGAAAAAGTGTCTCCTGAAACCCTTTCCCTTGGTGCTAGATGAACGAACGTCTCTCCACTTGCTCAGTTCTGAGAGTTAAGTGTGTGTGAAAGCCGTCCTTCACATAGCTTGTTGGGAACACAAAGTTTCTTTTCAGTTGCAAACTCCATTCCATACATATATATGGGGAGGTACTAGCTCCAACTCGGTTTGACAGTGAAAACTGCAGGAACTTCAAACCGGCACTAGGAAACAGACTGAGAAAGCAGAGAAAAAGTGTCTCCTGCAACCCGTTCCCTTGGTGCTAGATGAACGAACGTCTCTCCACTTGCTCAGTTCTGAGAGATAAGTGTGTGTGAAAGCCGTCCTTCACCTAGCTTGTTGGGAACACAAAGTTTCTTTTCAGTTGCAAACTCCATTCCATACATATATATGGGGAGGTACTAGCTCCAACTCTGTTTGACAGTGAAAACTGCAGGAACTTTAAACCGGCACTAGGAAACAGACTGAGAAAGCAGAGAAAAAGTGTCTCCTGCAACCCGTTCCCTTTGTGCTAGATGAACGAACGTCTCTCCACTTGCTCAGTTCTGAGAGATAAGCGTGTGTGAAAGCCGTCCTTCACCTAGCTTGTTGGGAACACAAAGTTTCTTTTCAGTTGCTAACTCCATTCCATACATATATATGGGGAGGTACTAGCTCCAACTCTGTTTGACAGTGAAAACTGCAGGAACTTCAAACCGGCACTAGGAAACAGGCTGAGAAAGCAGAGAAAAAGTGTCTCCTGCAACCCGTTCCCTTGGTGCTAGATGAACGAACGTCTCTCCACTTGCTCAGTTCTGAGAGATAAGTCTGTGTGAAAGCCGTCCTTCAACTAGCTTGTTGGGAACACAAAGTTTCTTTTCAGTTGCAAACTCCATTCCATACATATATATGGGGAGGTACTAGCTCCAACTCGGTTTTACAGTGAAAACTGCAGGAACTTCAAACCGGCACTAGGAAACAGACTGAGAAATCAGAGAAAAAGTGGCTCCTGCAACCCGTTCCCTTGGTGCTAGATGAACGAACGTCTCTCCACTTGCTCAGTTCTGAGAGATAAGTGTGTGTGAAAGCCGTCCTTCACCTAGCTTGTTGGGAACACAAAGTTTCTTTTCAGTTGCAAACTCCATTCCATACATATATATGGGTAGGTACTAGCTCCAACACGGTTTGACAGTGAAAACTGCAGGAACTTCAAACCGGCACTAGGAAACAGACTGAGATAGCAGAGAAAAAGTGTCTCCTGCAACCCGTACCCTTGGTGCTAGATGAACGAACGTCTCTCCACTTGCACAGTTCTGAGAAATAAGTGTGTGTGAAAGCCGTCCTTCACCTATCTTGTTGGGAACACAAAGTTTCTTTTCAGTTGCAAACTCCATTCCATACATATGTATGTGGAGGAACTAGCTCCAACTCGATTTTACAGGGAAAACTGCAGGATCTTCAAAACGGCACTAGGAAACAGACTGAGAAAGCAGAGAAAAAGTGTCTCCTGCAACCCGTTCCCTTGGTGCTAGATGAACGAACGTCTCTCCACTTGCTCATTTCTGAGAGATAAATGTGTGTGAAAGCCGTCCTTCACCTAGGTTGTTGGGAACACAAAGATTCTTTTCAGTTGCAAACTCCACTCCATACATATATATGGGGAGGTACTAGCTCCAACTCGGTTTTACAGTGAAAACTGCAGGAACTTCAAACCGGCACTAGGAAACAGACTGAGAAAGCAGAGAAAAACTGTCTCCTGCAACCCGTTCCCTTGGTGCTAGATGAACGAACGTCTCTCCACTTGCACAGTTCTGAGAAATAAGTGTGTGTGAAAGCCGTCCTTCACCTTGCTTGTTGGGAACACAAAGTTTCTTTTCAGTTGCAAACTCCATTCCATACATATATATGGGTAGGTACTAGCTCCAACTCTGTTTGACAGTGAAAACTGCAGGAACTTCAAAACGGCACTACGAAACAGACTGAGAAAGCAGAGAAAATTGTCTCCTGCAACCCGTTCCCTTGGTGCTAGATGAACGAACGTCTCTCCACTTGCTCAGTTCTGAGAGATAAGTCTGTGTGAAAGCCGTCCTTCATCTAGCTTGTTGGGAACACAAAGTTTCTTTTCAGTTGCAAACTCCATTCCATACATATATAGGGGAGGTACTAGCTCCAACATGGGTTTACAGTGAAAACTGCAGGAACTTTAAACCGGCACTAGGAAACAGACTGAGAAAGCAGAGAAAAAGTGTCTCCTGCAACCCGTTCCCTTGGTGCTAGATGAACGAACGTCTCTCCAGTTGCACAGTTCTGAGAAATACGTGTGTGTGAAAGCCGTACTTCACATTGCTTGTTGGGAACACAAAGCTTCTTTTCAGATGCAAACTCCATTCCATACATATATATGGGGAGGTACTAGCTCCAAATCGGTTTGACAGTGTAAACTGCAGGAAATTCAAACCGGCACTATGAATCAGTCTGAGAAAGCAGAGAAAAAGTGTCTCCTGCAAACCGTTCCCTTGGTGCTAGATGAACGAACGTCTCTCCACTTGCTAAGTTTTGAGAGATAAGTGTGTGTGAAAGCCGTCCTTCACCTAGCTTGTTGGGAACAGATAGTTTCTTTTCAGTTGCAAACTCCATTCCATACATATATATGGGGAGGTACTAGATCCAACTCTGTTTGACAGTGAAAACTGCAGGAACTTCAAACCGGCACTAGGAAACAGACTGAGAAAGCAGGGAAAAAGTGTCTCCTGCAACCCGTTCCCTTGGTGCTAGATGAACGAACGTCTCTGCACTTGCTCAGTTCTGAGAGATAAGTGTGTGTGAAAGCCGTCCTTCACCTAGCTTGTTGGGAACACAAAGTTTCTTTTCAGTTGCAAACTCCTCTCCATACATATATATGGGGAGGTACTAGCTCCAACTCGGTTTTACAGTGAAAACTGCAGGAACTTCAAACCGGCACTAGGAAACAGACTGAGAAAGCAGAGAAATACTGTCTCCTGCAACCCGTTCCCTTGGTGCTAGATGAACGAACGTCTCTCCACTTGCACAGTTCTGAGAGATAAGTGTGTGTGAAAGCCTTCCTTCATCTTGCTTTTTGGGAACACAAAGTTTCTTTTCAGTTGCAAACTCCATTCCATACATATATATGGGGAGGTACTAGCTCCAACACGGTTTTACAGAGAAAACTGCAGGAACTTCAAACCGGCACTAGGAAACAGACTGAGAAAGCAGAGAAATAGTTTCTCCTGCCACCCGTTCCCTTGGTGCCAGATGAACGAACTTCTCTCCACTTGCTCAGTTCTGAGAGATAAGTGTGTGTGAAAGCCGTCCTTCACCTAGCTTGTTGGGAACACAAAGTTTCTTTTCAGTTGCAAACTCCATTCCATACATATATATGGGGAGGTACTAGCTCCAAATCTGTTTTACAATGAAAACTGCAGGAACTTCAAACCGGCACTAGGAAACAGACTGAGAAAGCAGAGAAAAGTGTTTCCTGCAACCCGTTCCCTTGGTGCTAGATGAACGAACGTCTCTCCACTTGCTCAGTTCTGAGAGATATGTGTGTGTGAAAGCCGTCCTTCACCTAGCTTGTTGGGAACACAAAGCTTCTTTTCAGTTGCAAAATCCATTCCATACATATATAAGTGGAGGTACTAGCTCCAACTCGGTTTTACAGTGAAAACTGCAGGAACTTCAAACTGGCACTAGGAAACAGACTGAGAAAGCAGAGAAAAAGTGTCTCCTGCAACCCGTTCCCTTGGTGCTAGATGAACGAACGTCTTTCCACTTGCACAGTTCTGAGAGATAAGTGTGTGTGAAAGCCGTCCTTCACCTAGCTTGTTGGGAACACAAAGTTTCTTTTCAGTTGCAAACTCCATTCCATACATATATATGGGGAGGTACTAGCTTCAACTCGGTTTGACAGTGAAAACTGCAGGTACTTCAAACCGGCACTAGGAAACAGACTGAGAAAGCAGAGAAAAAGTGTCTCCTGCAACCCGTTCCCTTGGTGCTAGATGAACGAAAGTCTCTCCACCTGCTCAGTTCTGAGAGTTAAGTGTGTGTGAAAGCCGTCCTTCACCTAGCTTGTTGGGAACACAAAGTTTCTTTTCAGTTGCAAACTCCATTCCATACATATATATGGGGAGGTACTAGCTCCAACTCGGTTTGACAGTGAAAACTGCAGGAACTTCAAACAGGCACTAGGAAACCCGACTGAGAAAGCAGAGAAAAAGTGTCTCCTGCAACCCGTTCCCTTGGTGCTAGACGAACGAACGTCTATCCACTTGCTCAGTTCTGAGAGATAAGTGTGTGTGAAAGCGGTCCTTGACCTAGCTTGTTGGGAACACAAAGTTTCTTTTCACTTGCAAACTCCATTCCATACATATATATGGGGAGGTACTAGCTCCAAATCGGTTTGACAGTGAAAACTGCAGGAAGTTCAAACCGGCACTAGGAAACAGACTGAGAAAGCAGAGAAAAAGTGTCTCCTGCAACCCGTTCCCTTGGTGCTAGATGAACGAACGTCTCTCCACTTGCTCACTTCTGAGAGATAAGTGTGTGTGAAAGCCATTCTTCACCTAGCTTGTTGGCAACACTAAGTTTCTTTTCAGTTGCAAACTCCATTCCATAAATATATATGGGGAGGTACTAGCTCCAACTCGGTTTGACAGTGAAAACTGCAGGAACTTCAAACCGGCAGTAGGAAACAGACTGAGATAGCAGAGAAAAAGTGTCTCCTGCAACCCGTTCCCTTGGTGCTAGATGAACGAACGTCTCTCCACTTGCTCAGTTCTGAGAGATAATTGTGTGTGAAAGCCGTCCTTCACCTAGCTTGTTGGGAACACAAAGTTTCTTTTCAGTTGCAAACTCCATTCCATACATATATATGGGGAGTTACTACCTCCAAATCGGTTTTACAGTGAAATCTGCAGGAACTTCAAACCGGCACTAGGAATCAGTCTTAGAAAGCAGAGAAAAACTGTCTCCTGCAACCCGTTCCCTTGGTGCTAGATGAACGAACGTCTCTCCACTTGCTCAGTTCTGAGAGATAACTGTGTGTTAAAGCCGTCCTTCACCTAGCTTGTTGGGAACACAAAGTTTCTTTTCAGTTGCAAACTATATTCCATACATATGTATGGGGAGGAACTAGCTCCAACTCGATTTTACAGGGAAATCTGCAGGATGTTCAAACCGGCACTAGGAAACAGACTGAGAAAGCAGAGAAATGTGTCTCCTGCAACCCGTTCCCTTGGTGCTAGATGAACGATCGTCTCTCCACATGCTTAATTCTGAGAGATAAATGTGTGTAAAAGCCGTCCTTCACCTAGGTTGTTGGGAACACAAAGTTTCTTTTCAGTTGCAAACTTACTCCATACATATATATGGGGAGTTACTAGCTCCAAATCGGTTTTACAGTGAAAACTGCAGGAACTTCAAACCGGCACTAGGAAACAGACTGAGAAAGCAGAGAAAAACTGTCTCCTGCAACCCGTTCCGTTGGTGCTAGATGAACGAACGTCTCTCCACTTGCACAGTTCTGAGAGATAAGTGTGTGTGAAAGCCGTACTTCACCTTGCTTATTGGGAACACAAAGTTTCTTTTAGGTTGCAAACTCCATTCCATACATATATATGGGGAGGTACTAGCTCCAACTCGTTTTTACAGAGAAAACTGCAGGAACTTCAAACCGGCACTAGGAAACAGACTGAGAAAGCAAAGAAAAACTGTCTCCTGCAAACCGTTCCCTTGGTGCTAGATGAACGAACGTCTTTCCACTTGCTCAGTTCTGAGAGATAAGTGTGTGTGAAAGCCGTCCTTCACCTAGCTTGTTGGGAACACAAAGTTTCTTTTCAGTTGCTAACTCCATTCCATACATATATATGGGGAGGTACTAGCTCCAACTCTGTTTGACAGTAAAAACTGCAGGAACTTCAAACCGGCACTAGGAAACAGACTGAGAAAGCAGAGAAAAAGTGTCTCCTGCATCCCGTTCCCTTGGTGCTAGATGAACGATCGTCTCTCCACATTCTTAATTCTGAGAGATAAATGTGTGTGAAAGCCGTCCTTCACCTAGGTTGTTGGGAACACAACGTTTCTTTTCAGTTGCAAACTCCACTCCATACATATATATGGGGAGGTACTAGCTCCAACTCGGTTTGACAGTGAAAAATGCAGGAACTTCATTCCGGCACTAGGAAACAGACTGAGAAAGCAGAGAAAAAGTGTCTCCTGCAACCCGTTCCCTTGGTGCTAGATGAACGAACGTCTCTCCACTTGCTCTGTTCTGAGAGATAAGTGTGTGTGAAAGCCGTCCTTCACCTAGCTTGTTGGGAACACAAAGTTTCTTTTCAGTTGCAAACTCCATTCCATACATATATATGGGGAGTTACTAGCTCCAAATCGGTTTTACAGTGAAAACTGCCGGAACTTCAAACCGGCACTAGGAATCAGTCTGAGAAAGCAGAGAAAAGTGTCTCCTGCAACCCGTTCCCTTGGTGCTAGATGAACGAACGTCTCTCCACTTGCTCAGTTCTGAGAGATAACTGTGTGTTAAAGCCGTTCTTCACCTAGCTTGTTGGGAACACAAAGTTTCTTTTCAGTTGCAAACTCCATTCCATACATATGTATGGGGAGGAACTAGCTCCAACCAGATTTTACAGGGAAAACAGCAGGATCTTCAAACCGGCACTAGGAAACAGACTGAGAAAGCAGAGAAAAAGTGTCTCCTGCATCCCGTTCCCTTGGTGCTAGATGAACGATCGTCTCTCCACATTCTTAATTCTGAGAGATAAATGTGTGTGAAAGCCGTCCTTCACCTAGGTTGTTGGGAACACAACGTTTCTTTTCAGTTGCAAACTCCACTCCATACATATATATGGGGAGGTACAAGCTCCAACTCGGTTTTACAGTGAAAACTGCAGGAACTTCAAACCGGCACTAGGAAACAGACTGAGAAAGCAGAGAAAAACTGTCTCCTGCAACCCGCTCCGTTGGTGCTAGATGAACGAACGTCTCTCCACTTGCACAGTTCTGAGAAATAAGTGTGTGTGAAAGCCGTACTTCACCTTGCTTATTGGGAACACAAAGTTTCTTTTCAGTTGCAAACTCCATTCCATACATATATATGGGGAGGTACTAGCTCCAACTCGGTTTTACGGAGAAAACTGCAGGAACTTCAAGCCGGCACTAGGAAACAGACTGAGAAAGCAGAGAAAAACTGTCTCCTGCAAACCGTTCCCTTGGTGCTAGATGAACGAACGTCTCTCCACTTGCAAAGTTCTGAGAAATAAGTGTGTGTGAAAGCCGTCCTTCACCTTGCTTGTTGGGAACACAAAGTTTCTTTTCAGTTGCAAACTCCATTCCATACATATATATGGGGAGGTACTATCTCCAACTCGGTTTTACAGAGAAAACTGCAGGAACTTCAAGCCGGCACTAGGAAACAGACTGAGAATGCAGAGAAAAACTGTCTCCTGCAACCCGTTCCCTTGGTGCTAGATGAACGAACGTCTGTCCACTTGCACAGTTCTGAGAAATAAGTGTGTGTGAAAGCCGTACTTCACTTTGCTTATTGGGAACACAAAGTTTCTTTTCAGTTGCATACTCCATTCCATACATATATATGGGGAGGTACTAGCTCCAACTCAGTTTTACAGAGAAAACTGCAGGAACTTCAAACGGGCACTAGGAAACAGACTGAGAAAGCAGAGAAAAAGTGTCTCCTGCAACCCGTTCCCTTGGTGCTAGATGAACGAACGTCTCTCCACTTGCTCAGTTCTGAGAGATAAGTGTGTGTGAAAGCCGTCCTTCACCTAGATTGTTGGGAACACAAAGTTTCTTTTCACTTGCTAACTCCATTCCATACATATATATGGGGAGTTACTAGCTCCAACTCGGTTTTACAGTGAAAACTGAAGGAACTTCAAACCGGCACTAGGAAACAGACTGAGAAAGCAGAGAAAAAGTGTCTCCTGCAACCCGTTCCCTTGGTGCTAGATGAACGAACGTCTCTCCACTTGCTCAGTTCTGAGAGATTAGTGAGTGTGAAAGCCGTCCTTCACATATCTTGTTGGGAACACAAAGTTTCTTTTCAGTTGCAAACTCCATTCCATACATATATATGGGGAGGTACTAGCTCCAACTAAGTTTTACAGAGAAAACTGCAGGAACTTCAAACCGGCACTAGGAAACAGACTGAGAAAGCAGAGAAAAAGTGTCTCCTGCAACCCGTTCCCTTGGTGCTAGATGAACGAACGTCTCTCCACTTGCTCGGTTCTGAGAGATAAGTCTGTGTGAAAGCCGTCCTTCAACTAGCTTGTTGGGAACACAAAGTTTCTTTTCAGTTGCAAACTCCATTCCATACATATATATGGGGAGGTACTAGCTCCAACTCGGTTTTACAGTGAAAACTGCAGGAAGTTCAAACCGGCACTAGGAAACAGACTGAGAAATCAGAGAAAAAGTGGCTCCTGCAACCCGTTCCCTTGGTGCTAGATGAACGAACGTCTCTCCACTTGCTCAGTTCTGAGAGATAAGTGTGTGTGAAAGCCGTCCTTCACCTAGCTTGTTGGGAACACAAAGTTTCTTTTCAGTTGCAAACTCCATTCCATACATATATATGGGTAGGTCCTAGCTCCAACACGGTTTGACAGTGAAAACTGCAGGAACTTCAAACCGGCACTAGGAATCAGTCTGAGAAAGCAGAGAAAAAGTGTCTCCTGCAACCCGTTCCCTTGGTGCTAGATGAACGAACGTCTCTCCACTTGCTCAGTTCTGAGAGATAACTGTGTGTTAAAGCCGTCCTTCACTTAGCTTGTTGGGAACACAAAGTTTCTTTTCAGTTGCAAACTCCATTCCATACATATGTATGGGGAGGGACTAGCTCCAACTCGATTTTACAGGGAAAACTGCAGGATCTACAAACCGGCACTAGGAAACAGACTGAGAAAGCAGAGAAAAAGTGTCTCCTGCAACCCGTTCCCTTGGTGCTAGATGAACGAACGTCTCTCCACTTGCTCAGTTCTGAGAGATAAATGTGTGTGAAAGCCGTCCTTCACCTAGCTTGTTGGGAACACAAAGTTTCTTTTCAGTTGCAAACTCCACTCCATACATATGTATGGGGAGGTACTAGCTCCAACTCGGTTTTACAGTGAAAACTGCAGGAACTTCAAACCGGCACTAGGAAACAGACTGAGAAAGCAGAGAAAAACTGTCTCCTGCAACCCGTTCCGTTGGTGCTAGATGAACGAACGTCTCTCCACTTGCTCAGTTCTGAGAAATAAGTGTGTGTGAAAGCCGTACTTCACCTTGCTTATTGGGAACACAAAGTTTCTTTTCAGTTGCAAACTCCATTCCATACATATATATGGGGAGGTACTAGCTCCAACTCGGTTTTACAGAGAAAACTGCAGGAACTTCAAGCCGGCACTAGGAAACAGACTGAGAAAGCAGAGAAAAACTGTCTCCTGCAACCCGTTCCCTTGGTGCTAGATGAACGAACGTCTCTCCACTTGCACAGTTCTGAGAAATAAGTGTGTGTGAAAGCCGTCCTTCACCTTGCTTGTTGGGAACACAAAGTTTCTTTTAAGTTGCAAACTCCACTCCATACATATGTATGGGGAGGTACTAGCTCCAACTCGGTTTTACAGTGAAAACTGCAGGAACTTCAAACCGGCACTAGGAAACAGACTGAGAAAGCAGAGAAAAACTGCCTCCTTCAACCCGTTCCGTTGGTGCTAGATGAACGAACGTCTCTCCACTTGCTCAGTTCTGAGAAATAAGTGTGTGTGAAAGCCGTACTTCACCTTGCTTATTGGGAACACAAAGTTTCTTTTCAGTTGCAAACTCCATTCCATACATATATATGGGGAGGTACTAGCTCCAACTCGGTTTTACAGAGAAAACTGCAGGAACTTCAAGCCGGCACTAGGAAACAGACTGAGAAAGCAGAGAAAAACTGTCTCCTGCAACCCGTTCCCTTGGTGCTAGATGAACGAACGTCTCTCCACTTGCACAGTTCTGAGAAATAAGTGTGTGTGAAAGCCGTCCTTCACCTTGCTTGTTGGGAACACAAAGTTTCTTTTCAGTTGCAAACTCCATTCCATACATATATATGGGGAGGTACTAGCTCCAACTCGGTTTTACAGAGAAAACTGCAGGAACTTCAAGCCGGCACTAGGAAACAGACTGAGAAAGCAGAGAAAAACTGTCTCCTGCAACCGGTTCCCTTGGTGCTAGATGAACGAACGTCTCTCCACTTGCACAGTTCTGAGAAATAAGTGTGTGTGAAAGCCGTCCTTCACCTTGCTTATTGGGAACACAAAGTTTCTTTTCAGTTGCAAACTCCATTCCATACATATATATGGGGAGGTACTAGCTCCAACTCGGTTTTACACAGAAAACTGCAGGAACTTCAAACGGGCACTAGGAAACAGACTGAGAAAGCAGAGAAAAAGTGTCTCCTGCAACCCTTTCCCTTGGTGCTAGATGAACGAACGTCTCTCCACTTGCTCAGTTCTGAGAGTTAAGTGTGTGTGAAAGCCGTCCTTCACCTAGCTTGTTGGGAACACAGAGTTTCTTTTCAGTTGCAAACTCCATTCCATACATATATATGGGGAGGTACTAGCTCCAACTCGGTTTGACAGTGAAAACTGCAGGAACTTCAAACCGGCACTAGGAAACAGACTGAGAAAGCAGAGAAAAAGTTTCTCCTGCAACCCGTTCCCTTGGTGCTAGATGAACGAACGTCTCTCCACTTGCTCAGTTCTGAGAGATAAGTGTGTGTGAAAGACGTCCTTCACCTAGCTTGTTGGGAACACAAAGTTTCTTTTCAGTTGCAAACTCCATTCCATACATATGTATGGGGAGGGACTAGCTCCAACTCGATTTTACAGGGAAAACTGCAGGATCTTCAAACCGGCACTAGGAAACAGACTGAGAAAGCAGAGAAAAAGTGTCTCCTGCAACCCGTTCCCTTGGTGCTAGATGAACGATCGTCTCTCAACATGCTTAATTCTGAGAGATAAATGTGTGTGAAAGCCGTCCTTCACCTAGGTTGTTGGGAACACAAAGATTCTTTTCAGTTGCAAACTCCATTCCATACATATATATGGGGAGGTACTAGCTCCAACTCGGTTTTACAGTGAAAACTGCAGGAACTTCAAAACGGCACTAGGAAACAGACTGAGAAAGCAGAGAAAAACTGTCTCCTGCAACCCGTTCGGTTGGTGCTAGATGAACGAACGTCTCTCCACTTGCACAGTTCTGAGAAATAAGTGTGTGTGAAAGCCGTACTTCACCTTTCTTATTGTGAACACAAAGTTTCTTTTCAGTTGCAAACTCCATTCCATACATATATATGGGGAGGTACAAGCTCCAACTCGGTTTTACAGAGAAAACTGCAGGAACTTCAAGCCGGCACTAGGAAACAGACTGAGAAAGCAGAGAAAAACTGTCTCCTGCAACCCGTTCCCTTGGTGCTAGATGAACGAACGTCTCTCCACTTGCTCAGTTCTGAGAGATAACTGTGTGTTAAAGCCGTCCTTCACCTAGCTTGTTGGGAACACAAAGTTTCTTTTCAGTTGCAAACTCCATTCCATACATATGTATGGGGAGGGACTAGCTCCAACTCGATTTTACAGGGAAAACTGCAGGATCTACAAACCGGCACTAGGAAACAGACTGAGAAAGCAGAGAAAAAGTGTCTCCTACAACCCGTTCCCTTGGTGCTAGATGAACGAACGTCTCTCCACTTGCTCAGTTCTGAGAGATAAATGTGTGTGAAAGCCGTCCTTCACCTAGCTTGTTGGGAACACAAAGTTTCTTTTCAGTTGCAAACTCCACTCCATACATATATATGGGGAGGTACTAGCTCCAACTCGGTTTGACAGTGAAAACTGCAGGAACTTCAAACCGGCACTAGGAAACAGACTGAGAAAGCAGAGAAAAACTGTCTCCTGCAACCCGTTCCGTTGGTGCTAGATGAACGAACGTCTATCCACTTGCTCAGTTCTGAGAAATATGTGTGTGTGAAAGCCGTACTTCACCTTGCTTATTGGGAACACAAAGTTTCTTTTCAGTTGCAAACTCCATTCCATACATATATATGGGGAGGTACTAGCTCCAACTCGGTTTTACAGAGAAAACTGCAGGAACTTCAAGCCGGCACTAGGAAACAGACTGAGAAAGCAGAGAAAAACCGTCTCCTGCAACCCGTTCCCTTGGTGCTAGATGAACGAACGTCTCTCCACTTGCACATTTCTGAGAAATAAGTGTGTGTGAAAGCCGTCCTTCACCTTGCTTGTTGGGAACACAAAGTTTCTTTTCAGTTGCAAACTCCATTCCATACATATATATGGGGAGGTACTAGCTCCAACTCGGTTTTACAGAGAAAACTGCAGGAACTTCAAGCCGGCACTAGGAAACAGACTGAGAAAGCAGAGAAAAACTGTCTCCTGCAACCCGTTCCCTTGGTGCTAGATGAACGAACGTCTCTCCACTTGCACAGTTCTGAGAAATAAGTGTGTGTGAAAGCCGTACTTCACCTTGCTTATTGGGAACACAAAGTTTCTTTTCAGTTGCAAACTCCATTCCATACATATATATGGGGAGGTACTAGCTCCAACTAGGTTTTACAGAGAAAACTGCAGGAACTTCAAACGGGCACTAGGAAACAGACTGAGAAAGCAGAGAAAAAGTGTCTCCTGCAACCCGTTCCCTTGGTGCTAGATGAACGAACGTCTCTCCACTTGCTCAGTTCTGAGAGTTAAGTGTGTGTGAAAGCCGTCCTTCACCTAGCTTTTTGGGAACACAGAGTTTCTTTTCAGTTGCAAACTCCATTCCATACATATATATGGGGAGGTACTAGCTCCAACTCGGTTTGACAGTGAAAACTGCAGGAACTTCAAACCGGCACTAGGAAACAGACTGAGAAAGCAGAGAAAAAGTTTCTCCTGCAACCCGTTCCCTTGGTGCTAGATGAACGAACGTCTCTCCACTTGCTCAGTTCTGAGAGATAAGTGTGTGTGAAAGCCGTCCTTCACATATCTTGTTGGGAACACAAAGTTTCTTTTCAGTTGCAAACTCCATTCCATACATATATATGGGGAGGTACTAGCTCCAACTAGGTTTTACAGAGAAAACTGCAGGAACTTCAAACCGGCACTAGGAAACAGACTGAGAAAGCAGAGAAAAAGTGTCTCCTGCAACCCGTTCCCTTGGTGCTAGATGAACGAACGTCTCTCCACTTGCTCAGTTCTGAGAGATAACTGTGTGTTAAAGCCGTCCTTCACCTAGCTTGTTGGGAACACAAAGTTTCTTTTCAGTTGCAAACTCCATTCCATACATATGTATGGGGAGGGACTAGCTCCAACTCGATTTTACAGGGAAAACTGCACGATCTTCAAACCGGCACTAGGAAACAGACTGAGAAAGCAGAGAAAAAGTGTCTCCTGCAACCCGTTCCCTTGGTGCTAGATGAACGATCGTCTCTCCACATGCTTAATTCTGAGAGATAAATGTGTGTGAAAGCCGTCCTTCACCTAGGTTGTTGGGAACACAAAGATTCTTTTCAGTTGCAAACTCCACTCCATACATATATATGGGGAGGTACTAGCTCCAACTCGGTTTTACAGTGAAAACTGCAGGAACTTCAAAACGGCACTAGGAAACAGACTGAGAAAGCAGAGAAAAACTGTCTCCTGCAACACGTTCGGTTGGTGCTAGATGAACGAACGTCTCTCCACTTGCACAGTTCTGAGAAATAAGTGTGTGTGAAAGCCGTACTTCACCTTCCTTATTGGGAACACAAAGTTTCTTTTGAGTTGCAAACTCCATTCCATACATATATATGGGGAGGTACTAGCTCCAACTCGGTTTTACAGAGAAAACTGCAGGAACTTCAAGCCGGCACTAGGAAACAGACTGAGAAAGCAGAGAAAAACTGTCTCCTGCAACCCGTTCCCTTGGTGCTAGATGAACGAACGTCTCTCCACTTGCACAGTTCTGAGAAATAAGTGTGTGTGAAAGCCGTCCTTCACATTGCTTGTTGGGAACACAAAGTTTCTTTTCAGTTGCAAACTCCATTCCATACATATATATGGGGAGGTACTAGCTCCAACTCGGTTTTACAGAGAAAACTGCAGGAACTTCAAGCCGGCACTAGGAAACAGACTGAGAAAGCAGAGAAAAACAGTCTCCTGCAACCCGTTCCCTTGGTGCTAGATGAACGAACGACTCTCCACTTGCACAGTTCTGAGAAATAATTGTGTGTGAAAGCCGTCCTTCACCTTGCTTGTTGGGAACATAAAGTTTCTTTTCAGTTGCAAACTCCATTCCATACATATATATGGGGAGGTACAAGCTCCAACTCGGTTTTACAGAGAAAACTGCAGGAACTTCAAACCGGCACTAGGAAACAGACTGAGAAAGCAGAGAAAAAGTGTCTCCTGCAACCCGTTCCCTTGGTGCTAGATGAACGAACGTCTCTCCACTTGCTCAGTTCTGAGAGTTAAGTGTGTGTGAAAGCCGTCCTTCACCTAGCTTGTTGGGAACACAAAGTTTCTTTTCAGTTGCAAACTCCATTCCATACATATATATGGGGAGGTACTAGCTCCAACTTGGTTTGACAGTGAAAACTGCAGGAACTTCAAACCGGCACTAGGAAACAGACTGAGAAAGCAGAGAAAAAGTGTCTCCTGCAAACCGTTCCCTTGGTGCTAGATGAACGAACGTCTCTCCACTTGCTCAGTTCTGAGAGATAAGTGTGTGTGAAAGCCGTCCTTCACCTAGATTGTTGGGAACACAAAGTTTCTTTTCAGTTGCAAACTCCATTCCATACATATATATGGGGAGGTACTAGCTCCAACTCGGTTTTACAGTGAAAACTGAAGGAACTTCAAAACGGCACTAGGAAACAGACTGAGAAAGCAGAGAAAAAGTGTCCCCTGCAACCCGTTCCCTTGGTGCTAGACGAACGAACGTCTCTCCACTTACTCAGTTCTGAGAGATAAGTGTGTGTGAAAGCCGTCCTTCACCTAGCTTTTTGGGAACACAAAGTTTCTTTTCAGTTGCAAACTCCATTCCATACATATGTATGGGGAGGAACTAGCTCCAACTCGATTTTACAGGGAAAACTGCAGGATCTTCAAACCGGCACTAGGAAACAGACTGAGAAAGCAGAGAAAAACTGTCTCCTGCAACCCGTTCCGTTGGTGCTAGATGAACGAACGTCTCTCCACTTGCACAGTTCTGAGAGATAAGTGTGTGTGAAAGCCGTACTTCACTTTGCTTATTGGGAACACAAAGTTTCTTTTCAGTTGCAAACTCCATTCCATACATATATATGGGGAGGTACTAGCTCCAACTCGGTTTTACAGTGTAAACTGCAGGAACTTCAAACCGGCACTAGGAAACAGACTGAGAAAGCAGAGAAAAAGTGTCTCATGCAACCCGTTCCCTTGGTGCTAGATGAACGAAAGTCTCTCCACTTGCTCAGTTCTGAGAGATAAGTGTGTGTGAAAGCCGTCCTTCACCTTGCTTGTTGGGAACACAAAGTTTCTTTTCAGTTGCAAACTCCATTCCATACATATATATGGTGAGGTACTAGCTCCAACTCGGTTTTACAGAGAAAACTGCAGGAACTTCAAACCGGCACTAGGAAACAGACTGAGAAAGCAGAGAAAAAGTGTCTCCTGCAACCCGTTCCCTTGGTGCTAGATGAACGAACGTCTCTCCACTTGCTCAGTTCTGAGAGATAAGTGTGTGTGAAAGCCGTCCTTCACCTAGCTTGTTGGCAACACAAAGTTTCTTTTCAGTTGCAAACTCCATTCCATACATATATATGGGGAGGTACTAGCTCCAACTCGGTTTTACAGTGAAAACTGCAGGAACTTGAAACCGGCACTAGGAAACAGACTGAGAAAGCAGAGAAAAAGTGTCTCCTGCAACCCGTTCCCTTGGTGCTAGATGAACGAACGTCTCTCCACTTGCTCAGTTCTGAGAGATAAGTGTGTGTGAAAGCCGTCCTTCAACTAGCTTGTTGGGAACACAAAGTATCTTTTCAGTTGCAAACACCATTCCATACATTTATATGGGGAGGTACTAGCTCCAACTCGGTTTGACAGTGAAAACTGCAGGAACTTCAAACAGGCACTAGGAAACCGACTGAGAAAGCAGAGAAAAAGTGTCTCCTGCAACCCGTTCCCTTGGTGCTAGATGAACGAACGTCTCTCCACTTGCTCAGTTCTGAGAGATATGTGTGTGTGAAAGCCGTCCTTCAACTTGCTTGTTGGGAACACAAAGTTTCTTTTCACTTGCAAACTCCATTCCATACATATATATGGGGAGGTACTAGCTCCAACTCGGCTTTACAGAGAAAACTGCAGGAACTTCAAACCGGCACTAGGAAACAGACTGAGAAAGCAGAGAAAAATTTCTCCTGCAACCCGTTCCCTTGGTGCTAGATGAACGAACGTCTCTCCACTTGCAAAGTTCTGAGAAATAAGTGTGTGTTAAAGCCGTCCTTCACATTGCTTGTTGGGAACACAAAGTTTCTTTTCAGTTGCAAACTCCATTCCATACATATATATGGGGAGGTACTAGCTCCAACTCGGTTTTACAGAGAAAACTGCAGGAACTTCAAGCCGGCACTAGGAAACAGACTGAGAAAGCAGAGAAAAACAGTCTCCTGCAACCCGTTCCCTTGGTGCTAGATGAACGAACGACTCTCCACTTGCACAGTTCTGAGAAATAATTGTGTGTGAAAGCCGTCCTTCACCTTGCTTGTTGGGAACATAAAGTTTCTTTTCAGTTGCAAACTCCATTCCATACATATATATGGGGAGGTACTAGCTCCAACTCGGCTTTACAGAGAAAACTGCAGGAACTTCAAACCGGCACTAGGAAACAGACTGAGAAAGCAGAGAAAAAGTTTCTCCTGCAACCCGTTCCCTTGGTGCTAGATGAACGAACGTCTCTCCACTTGCAAAGTTCTGAGAAATAAGTGTGTGTTAAAGCCGTCCTTCACATTGCTTGTTGGGAACACAAAGTTTCTTTTCAGTTGCAAACTCCATTCCATACATATATATGGGGAGGTACTAGCTCCAACTCGGTTTTACAGAGAAAACTGCAGGAACTTCAAGCCGGCACTAGGAAACAGACTGAGAAAGCAGAGAAAAACAGTCTCCTGCAACCCGTTCCCTTGGTGCTAGATGAACGAACGACTCTCCACTTGCACAGTTCTGAGAAATAATTGTGTGTGAAAGCCGTCCTTCACCTTGCTTGTTGGGAACATAAAGTTTCTTTTCAGTTGCAAACTCCATTCCATACATATATATGGGGAGGTACAAGCTCCAACTCGGTTTTACAGAGAAAACTGCAGGAACTTCAAACCGGCACTAGGAAACAGACTGAGAAAGCAGAGAAAAAGTGTCTCCTGCAACCCGTTCCCTTGGTGCTAGATGAACGAACGTCTCTCCACTTGCTCAGTTCTGAGAGTTAAGTGTGTGTGAAAGCCGTCCTTCACCTAGCTTGTTGGGAACACAAAGTTTCTTTTCAGTTGCAAACTCCATTCCATACATATATATGGGGAGGTACTAGCTCCAACTTGGTTTGACAGTGAAAACTGCAGGAACTTCAAACCGGCACTAGGAAACAGACTGAGAAAGCAGAGAAAAAGTGTCTCCTGCAAACCGTTCCCTTTTTGCTAGATGAACGAACGTCTCTCCACTTGCTCAGTTCTGAGAGATAAGTGTGTGTGAAAGCCGCCCTTCACCTAGATTGTTGGGAACACAAAGTTTCTTTTCAGTTGCAAACTCCATTCCAGACATATATATGGGGAGGTACTAGCTCCAACTCGGTTTTACAGTGAAAACTGAAGGAACTTCAAAACGGCACTAGGAAACAGACTGAGAAAGCAGAGAAAAAGTGTCCCCTGCAACCCGTTCCCTTGGTGCTAGACGAACGAACGTCTCTCCACTTACTCAGTTCTGAGAGATAAGTGTGTGTGAAAGCCGTCCTTCACCTAGCTTGTTGGGAACACAAAGTTTCTTTTCAGTTGCAAACTCCATTCCATACATATGTATGGGGAGGAACTAGCTCCAACTCGATTTTACAGGGAAAACTGCAGGATCTTCAAACCGGCACTAGGAAACAGACTGAGAAAGCAGAGAAAAACTGTCTCCTGCAACCCGTTCCGTTGGTGCTAGATGAACGAACGTCTCTCCACTTGCACAGTTCTGAGAGTTAAGTGTGTGTGAAAGCCGTACTTCACTTTGCTTATTGGGAACACAAAGTTTCTTTTCAGTTGCAAACTCCATTCCATACATATATATGGGGAGGTACTAGCTCCAACTCGGTTTTACAGTGTAAACTGCAGGAACTTCAAACCGGCACTAGGAAACAGACTGAGAAAGCAGAGAAAAAGTGTCTCATGCAACCCGTTCCCTTGGTGCTAGATGAACGAAAGTCTCTCCACTTGCTCAGTTCTGAGAGATAAGTGTGTGTGAAAGCCGTCCTTCACCTTGCTTGTTGGGAACACAAAGTTTCTTTTCAGTTGCAAACTCCATTCCATACATATATATGGTGAGGTACTAGCTCCAACTCGGTTTTACAGAGAAAACTGCAGGAACTTCAAACCGGCACTAGGAAACAGACTGAGAAAGCAGAGAAAAAGTGTCTCCTGCAACCCGTTCCCTTGGTGCTAGATGAACGAACGTCTCTCCACTTGCTCAGTTCTGAGAGATAAGTGTGTGTGAAAGCCGTCCTTCACCTAGCTTGTTGGCAACACAAAGTTTCTTTTCAGTTGCAAACTCCATTCCATACATATATATGGGGAGGTACTAGCTCCAACTCGGTTTTACAGTGAAAACTGCAGGAACTTCAAACCGGCACTAGGAAACAGACTGAGAAAGCAGAGAAAAAGTGTCTCCTGCAACCCGTTCCCTTGGTGCTAGATGAACGAACGTCTATCCACTTGCTCAGTTCTGAGAGATAAGTGTGTGTGAAAGCCGTCCTTCAACTAGCTTGTTGGGAACACAAAGTATCTTTTCAGTTGCAAACAACATTCCATACATTTATATGGGGAGGTACTAGCTCCAACTCGGTTTGACAGTGAAAACTGCAGGAACTTCAAACCGGCACTAGGAAATAGACTGAGAAAGCAGAGAAAAACTGTCTCCTGCATCCCGTTCCCTTGGTGCTAGATGAACGAACGTCTCTCCACTTGCACAGTTCTGAGAGATAAGTGTGTGTGAAAGCCGTCCTTCACCTTGCTTGTTGGGAACACAAAGTTTCTTTTCAGTTGCAAACTCCATTCCATACATATATATGGGGAGGTACTAGCTCAAACTCGGTTTGACAGTGAAAACTGCAGGAACTTCAAACAGGCACTAGGAAACCGACTGAGAAAGCAGAGAAAAAGTGTCTCCTGCAACCCGTTCCCTTGGTGCTAGATGAACGAACGTCTCTCCACTTGCTCAGTTCTGAGAGATAAGTGTGTGTAAAAGCCGTCCTTCACCTTGCTTGTTCGGAACACAAAGTTTCTTTTCACTTGCAAACTCCATTCCATACATACATATGGGGAGGTTCTAGCTCCAACTCGGTTTTACAGAGAAAACTGCAGGAACTTCAAACCGGCACTAGGAAACAGACTGAGAAAGCAGAGAAAAAATTTCTCCTGCAACCCGTTCCCTTGGTGCTAGATGAACGAACGTCTCTCCACTTGCTCAGTTTTGAGAGATAAGTGTGTGTGAAAGCCGTCCTTCAACTAGCTTGTTGGCAACACAAAGTTTCTTTTCAGTTGCTAACTCCATTCCATACATATATATGGGGAGGTACTAGCTCCAAATCTTTTTGACAGTGAAAACTGCAGGAACTTCAAACCGGCACTAGGAAACAGACTGAGAAAGCAGAGAAAAAGTGTCTCCTGCAACCCGTTCCCTTGGTGCTAGATGAACGAACGTCTCTCCACTTGCTCAGTTCTGAGAGATAAGTGTGTGTGAAAGCCGTCCTTCAACTAGCTTGTTGGGAACACAAAGTTTCTTTTCAGTTGCAAACTCCATTCCATACATATATATGGGGAGGTACTAGCTCCAACTCGGTTTTACAGTGAAAACTGCAGGAACTTCAAACCGGCACTAGGAAACACACTGAGAAAGCAGAGAAAAACTGTCTCCTGCAACCCGTTCCCTTGGTGCTAGATGAACGAACGTCTCTCCACTTGCTCAGTTCTGAGAGTTAAGTGTGTGTGAAAGCCGTCCTTCACCTAGCTTGTTGGGAACACAAAGTTTCTTTTCAGTTGCAAACTCCATTCCATACATATATATGGGGAGGTACTAGCTCCAACTCGGTTTGATAGTGAAAACTGCAGAAACTTCAAACAGGCACTAGGAAACAGACTGAGAAAGCAGAGAAAAAGTGTCTCCTGCAACCCGTTCCCTTGGTGCTAGATGAACGAACGTCTCTCCACTTGCTCAGTTCTGAGAGATAAGTGTGTGTGAAAGCCGTCCTTCAACTTGCTTGTTGGGAACACAAAGTTTCTTTTCACTTGCAAACTCCATTCCATACATATATATGGGGAGGTACTAGCTCCAACTCGGTTTTACCGAGAAAACTGCAGGAACTTCAAAGCGGCACTAGGAAACCGACTGAGAAAGCAGAGAAAAAGTGTCTCCTGCAACCCGTTCCCTTGGTGCTAGATGAACGAACGTCTCTCCACTTGCTCAGTTCTGAGAGATAAGTGTGTGTAAAAGCCGTCCTTCACCTTGCTTGTTCGGAACACAAAGTTTCTTTTCACTTGCAAACTCCATTCCATACATACATATGGGGAGGTACTAGCTCCAACTCGGTTTTACAGAGAAAACTGCAGGAACTTCAAACCGGCACTAGGAAACAGACTGAGAAAGCAGAGAAAAAGTTTCTCCTGCAACCCGTTCCCTTGGTGCTAGATGAACGAACGTCTCTCCACTTGCTCAGTTCTGAGAGATAAGTGTGTGTGAAAGCCGTCCTTCAACTAGCTTGTTGGCAACACAAAGTTTCTTTTCAGTTGCTAACTCCATTCCATACATATATATGGGGAGGTACTAGCTCCAAAACTTTTTGACAGTGAAAACTGCAGGAACTTCAAACCGGCACTAGGAAACAGACTGAGAAAGCAGAGAAAAAGTGTCTCCTGCAACCCGTTCCCTTGGTGCTAGATGAACGAACGTCTCTCCACTTGCTCAGTTCTGAGAGATAAGTGTGTGTGAAAGCCGTCCTTCACCTTGCTTGTTGGGAACACAAAGTTTCTTTTCACTTGCAAACTCCATTCCATACATATATATGGGGAGGTACTAGCTCCAACTCGGTTTTACAGAGAAAACTGCAGGAACTTCAAACCGGCACTAGGAAACAGACTGAGAAAGCAGAGAAAAAGTGTCTCCTGCAACCCGTTCCCTTGGTGCTAGATGAACGAACGTCTCTCCACTTGCTCAGTTCTGAGAGATAAGTGTGTGTGAAAGCCGTCCTTCTACTAGCTTGTTGGGAACACAAAGTTTGTTTTCAGTTGCAAACTCCATTCCATACATATATATGGGGAGGTACTAGCTCCAAATCTTTTTGACAGTGAAAACTGCAGGAACTTCAAACCGGCACTAGGAAACAGACTGAGAAAGCAGAGAAAAGTGTCTCCTGCAACCCGTTCCCTTGGTGCTAGATGAACGAACGTCTCTCCACTTGCTCAGTTCTGAGAGATAAGTGTGTGTGAAAGCCGTCCTTCACCTAGCTTGTTGGGAACACAAAGTTTCTTTTCAGTTGCAAACTCCATTCCATACATTTATATGGGGAGGTACTAGCTCCAACTCGGTTTGACAGTGAAAACTGCAGGAACTTCAAACAGGCACTAGGAAACAGACTGAGAAAGCAGACAAAAAGTGTCTCCTGCAACCCGTTCCCTTGGTGCTAGACGAACGAACGTCTCTCCACTTGCTCAGTTCTGAGAGATAAGTGTGTGTGAAAGCCGTCCTTCACCTAGCTTGTTGGCAACACAAAGTTTCTTTTCAGTTGCAAACTCCATTCCATACATATATATGGGGAGGTTCTAGCTCCAACTCGGTTTACAGTGAAAACTGCAGGAACTTCAAACCGGCACTAGGAAACAGACTGAGAAAGCAGAGAAATAGTGTCTCCTGCAACCCGTTCCCTTGGTGCTAGATGAACGAACGTCTCTCCACTTGATCAGTTCCGAGAGATAAGTGTGTGTGAAAGCCGTCCTTCACCTAGCTTGTTGTGAACACAAAGTTTCTTTTCAGTTGCAAACACCATTCCATACATATATATGGGGAGGTACTAGCTCCAACTCGGTTTTACAGTGAAAACTGCAGGAACTTCAAACCGGCACTAGGAAACAGACTGAGAAAGCAGGGAAAAAGTGTCTCCTGCAACCCGTTCCCTTGGTGCTAGATGAACGAACGTCTCTCCACTTGCTCAGTTCCGAGAGTTAAGTGTGTGTGAAAGCCGTCATACATCTAGCTTGTTGGGAACACAAAGTTTCTTTTTAGTTGCAAACTCCATTCCATACATATATATGGGGAGGTACTAGCTCCAACTCGGTTTTACAGTGAAAACTGCAGGAACTTCAAACCGGCACTAGGAAACAGACTGAGAAAGCAGAGAAAAGTGTCTCCTGCAACTGGATTCCTTTGTGCTACATGAACGAACGTCCCTAAACTTGCTCAGTTCTGAGAGCTAAGTATGTGTGAAAGACGTCCTTCACCAAGCTTGTTGGGAACACAAAGTTTCTTTTCAGTTGCAAACTCCATTCCATACATATATATGGGGAGGTACTAGCTCCAAATCTGTTTGACAGTGAAAACTGTAGGAACTTCAAACCGGCACTAGGAAACAGACTGAGAAAGCAGAGAAAAAGTGTCTCCTGCAACCCGTTCCCTTGGTGCTAGATGAACGAACGTCTCTCCACTTGCTCAGTTCTGAGAGATAAGTGTGTGTGAAAGCCGTCCTTCAACTAGCTTGTTGGGAACACAAAGTTTCTTTTCAGTTGCAAACTCCATTCCATACATATATATGGGGAGGTACTAGCTCCAACTCGTTTTGACAGTGAAAACTGCAGGAACTTCAAACAGGCACTAGGAAACAGACTGAGAAATCAGAGAAAAAGTGTCTCCTGCAACACGTTCCCTTGGTGCTAGATGAACGAACGTCTCTCCACTTGCTCAGTTCTGAGAGATAAGTGTGGGTAAAAGCCGTCCTTCACCTTGCTTGTTCGGAACACAAAGTTTCTTTTCACTTGCAAACTCCATTCCATACATATATATGGGGAGGTACTAGCTCCAACTCTGTTTTACAGAGAAAACTGCAGGAACTTCAAACCGGCACTAGGAAACAGACAGAGAAAGCAGAGAAAAAGTTTCTCCTGCAACCCGTTCCCTTGGTGCTAGATGAACGAACGTCTCTCCACTTGCTCAGTTCTCAGAGATAAGTGTGTGTGAAAGCCGTCCTTCACCTAGCTTGTTGGCAACACAAAGTTTCTTTTCAGTTGCAAACTCCATTCCATACATATATATGGGGAGGTACTAGCTCCAACTCGGTTTGACAGTGAAAACTGCAGGAACTTCAAACCGGCACTAGGAAACAGACTGAGAAAGCAGAGAAAAATTGTCTCCTGCAACCCGTTCCCTTGGTGCTAGATGAACGAACGTCTCTCCACTTGCTCAGTTCTGAGAGTTAAGTGTGTGTGAAAGCCGTCCTTCACCTAGCTTGTTGGGAACACAAAGTTTCTTTTCAGTTGCAAACTCCATTCCATACATATATATGGGGAGGTACTAGCTCCAACTCGGTTTGACAGTGAAAACTGCAGGAACTTCAAACAGGCACTAGGAAACAGACTGAGAAAGCAGACAAAAAGTGTCTCCTGCAACCCGTTCCCTTGGTGCTAGATGAACGAATGTCTCTCCACTTGCTCAGTTCTGAGAGATAAGTGTGTGTGAAAGCCGTCCTTCACCTTGCTTGTTGGGAACACAAAGTTTCTTTTCACTTGCAAACTCCATTCCATACATATATATGGGGAGGTACTAGCTCCAACTCGGTTTTACAGAGAAAACTGCAGGAACTTCAAACCGGCACTAGGAAACAGACTGAGAAAGCAGAGAAAAAGTGTCTCCTGCAACCCGTTCCCTTGGTGCTAGATGAACGAACGTCTCTCCACTTGCTCAGTTCTGAGAGATAAGTGTGTGTGAAAGCCGTCCTTCAACTAGCTTGTTGGGAACACAAAGTTTCTTTTCAGTTGCAAACTCCATTCCATACATATATATGGGGAGGTACTAGCTCCAACTCGGTTTTACAGTGAAAACTGCAGGAACTTCAAACCGGCACTAGGAAACAGTCTGAGAAAGCAGAGAAAAAGTGTCTCCTGCAACCCGTTCCCTTGGTGCTAGATGAACGAACGTCTCTCCACTTGCTCAGTTCTGAGAGTTAATTGTGTGTGAAAGCCGTCCTTCACCTAGCTTGTTGGGAACACAAAGTTTCTTTTCAGTTGCAAACTCCATTCCATACATTTATATGGGGAGGTACTAGCTCCAACTCGGTTTGACAGTGAAAACTGCAGGAACTTCAAACAGGCACTAGGAAACAGACTGAGAAGGCAGAGAAAAAGTGTCTCCTGCAACCCGTTCCCTTGGTGCTAGATGAACGAACGTCTCTCCACTTGCTCTGTTCTGAGAGATAAGTGTGTGTGAAAGCCGTCCTTCACCTAGCTTGTTGGCAACACAAAGTTTCTTTTCAGTTGCAAACTCCATTCCATAAATATATATGGGGAGGTACTAGTTCCAACTCGGTTTGACAGTGAAAACTGCAGGAACTTCAAACCGGCACTAGGAAACAGACTGAGATAGCAGAGAAAAAGTGTCTCCTGCAACACGTTCCCTTGGTGCTAGATGAACGAACTTCTCTCCACTTGCTCAGTTCTGAGAGATAAGTGTGTGTGAAAGCCGTCCTTCACCTAGCTTGTTGGGAACACAAAGTTTCTTTTCAGTTGCAAACTCCATTCCATACATATATATGGGGAGGTACTAGCTCCAACTCGGTTTACAGTGAAAACTGCAGGAACTTCAAACCGGCACTAGGAAACAGACTGAGAAAGCAGAGAAATAGTGTCTCCTGCATCCCGTTCCCTTGGTGCTAGATGAACGAACGTCTCTCCACTTGCTCAGTTCCGAGAGATAAGTGTGTGTGAAAGCCGTCCTTCACCTAGCTTGTTGGGAACACAAAGTTTCTTTTCACTTGAAAACACCATTCCATACATATATATGGGGAGGTACTAGCTCCAACTCGGTTTTACAGTGAAAACTGCAGGAACTTCAAACCGGCACTAGGAAACAGACTGAGAAAGCAGAGAAAAAGTGTCTCCTGCAACCCGTTCCCTTGGTGCTAGATGAACGAACGTCTCTCCACTTGCTCAGTTCCGAGAGTTAAGTGTGTGTGAAAGCCGTCATACATCTAGCTTGTAGGGAACACAAAGTTTCTTTTTAGTTGCAAACTCCATTCCATACATATATATGGGGAGGTACTAGCTCCAACTCGGTTTTACAGTGAAAACTGCTGGAACTTCAAACCGGCTCTAGGAAACAGACTGAGAAAGCAGAGAAAAGTGTCTCCTGCAACTGGATTCCTTTGTGCTACATGAACGAACGTCTCTCCACTTGCTCAGTTCTGAGAGCTAAGTATGTGTGAAAGCCGTCCTTCACCAAGCTTGTTGAGAACACAAAGTTTCTTTTAAGTTGCAAACTCCATTCCATACATATATATGGGGAGGTACTAGCTCCAACTCTGTTTTACAGTGAAAAATGCAGGAACTTCAAACCGGCACTAGGAAACAGACTGAGAAAGCAGAGAAAAAGTGTCTCCTGCAACACGTTCCCTTGGTGCTAGATGAACGAACGTCTCTCCACTTGCTCAGTTCTGAGAGATAAGTGTGTGTGAAAGCGGACCTTCACCTAGCTTGTTGGGAACACAAAGTTTCTTTTCAGTTGCAAACTCCTTTCCATACATATATATGGGGAGGTACAAGCTCCAACTCGGTTTGACAGTGAAAACTGCAGGAACTTCAAACCGGCACTAGGAAACAGACTGAGAAAGCAGAGAAAAAGTGTCTCCTGCAACCCGTTCCCTTGGTGCTAGATGAACGAAAGTCTCTCCACTTGCTCAGTTCCGAGAGTTAAGTGTGTGTGAAAGCCGTCATATATCTAGCTTGTTGGGAACACAAAGTTTCCTTTTAGTTGCAAACTCCATTCCATACATATATATGGGGAGGTACTAGCTCCAACTCGGTTTGACAGTGAAAACTGCAGGAACTTCAAACCGGCAGTAGGAAACAGACTGAGATAGCAGAGAAAAAGTGTTTCCTGCAACCCGTTCCCTTGGTGCTAGATGAACGAACGTCTCTCCACTTGCTCAGTTCTGAGAGTTAAGTGTGTGTGAAAGCCGTCCTTCACCTAGCTTGTTGGGAACACAAAGTTTCTTTTCAGTTGCAAACTCCATTCCATACATTTATATGGGGAGGTACTAGCTCCAACTCGGTTTGACAGTGAAAACTGCAGGAACTTCAAACAGGCACTAGGAAGCAGACTGAGAAAGCAGAGAAAAAGTGTCTCCTGCAACCCGTTCCCTTGGTGCTAGACGAACGAACGTCTCTCCACTTGCTCAGTTCTGAGAGATAAGTGTGTGTGAAAGCCGTCCTTCACCTAGCTTGTTGGGAACACAAAGTTTCTTTTCACTTGCAAAATCCATTCCATACATATATATGGGGAGGTACTAGCTCCAACTCGGTTTGACAGTGAAAACTGCAGGTAGTTCAAACCGGCACTAGGAAACAGACTGAGAAGGCAGAGAAAAAGTGGCTCCTGCAACCCGTTCCCTTGGTGCTAGATGAACGAACGTCTCTCCACTTGCTCAGTTCTGAGAGATAAGTGTGTGTGAAAGCCGTCCTTCACCTAGCTTGTTGGCAACACAAAGTTTCTTTTCAGTTGCAAACTCCATTCCATAAATATATATGGGGAGGTACTAGTTCCAACTCGGTTTGACAGTGAAAACTGCAGGAACTTCAAACCGGCAGTAGGAAACAGACTGAGATAGCAGAGAAAAAGTGTCTCCTGCAACACGTTCCCTTGGTGCTAGATGAACGAACTTCTCTCCACTTGCTCAGTTCCGAGAGATAAGTGTGTGTGAAAGCCGTCCTTCACCAAGCTTGTTGAGAACACAAAGTTTCTTTTAAGTTGCAAACTCCATTCCATACATATATATGGGGAGGTACTAGCTCCAACTCTGTTTTACAGTGAAAAATGCAGGAACTTCAAACCGGCACTAGGAAACAGACTGAGAAAGCAGAGAAAAAGTGTCTCCTGCAACACGTTCCCTTGGTGCTAGATGAACGAACGTCTCTCCACTTGCTCAGTTCTGAGAGATAAGTGTGTGTGAAAGCGGACCTTCACCTAGCTTGTTGGGAACACAAAGTTTCTTTTCAGTTGCAAACTCCTTTCCATACATATATATGGGGAGGTACAAGCTCCAACTCGGTTTGACAGTGAAAACTGCAGGAACTTCAAACCGGCACTAGGAAACAGACTGAGAAAGCAGAGAAAAAGTGTCTCCTGCAACCCGTTCCCTTGGTGCTAGATGAACGAAAGTCTCTCCACTTGCTCAGTTCCGAGAGTTAAGTGTGTGTGAAAGCCGTCATATATCTAGCTTGTTGGGAACACAAAGTTTCCTTTTAGTTGCAAACTCCATTCCATACATATATATGGGGAGGTACTAGCTCCAACTCGGTTTGACAGTGAAAACTGCAGGAACTTCAAACCGGCAGTAGGAAACAGACTGAGATAGCAGAGAAAAAGTGTTTCCTGCAACCCGTTCCCTTGGTGCTAGATGAACGAACGTCTCTCCACTTGCTCAGTTCTGAGAGTTAAGTGTGTGTGAAAGCCGTCCTTCACCTAGCTTGTTGGGAACACAAAGTTTCTTTTCAGTTGCAAACTCCATTCCATACATTTATATGGGGAGGTACTAGCTCCAACTCGGTTTGACAGTGAAAACTGCAGGAACTTCAAACAGGCACTAGGAAGCAGACTGAGAAAGCAGAGAAAAAGTGTCTCCTGCAACCCGTTCCCTTGGTGCTAGACGAACGAACGTCTCTCCACTTGCTCAGTTCTGAGAGATAAGTGTGTGTGAAAGCCGTCCTTCACCTAGCTTGTTGGGAACACAAAGTTTCTTTTCACTTGCAAAATCCATTCCATACATATATATGGGGAGGTACTAGCTCCAACTCGGTTTGACAGTGAAAACTGCAGGTAGTTCAAACCGGCACTAGGAAACAGACTGAGAAGGCAGAGAAAAAGTGGCTCCTGCAACCCGTTCCCTTGGTGCTAGATGAACGAACGTCTCTCCACTTGCTCAGTTCTGAGAGATAAGTGTGTGTGAAAGCCGTCCTTCACCTAGCTTGTTGGCAACACAAAGTTTCTTTTCAGTTGCAAACTCCATTCCATAAATATATATGGGGAGGTACTAGTTCCAACTCGGTTTGACAGTGAAAACTGCAGGAACTTCAAACCGGCAGTAGGAAACAGACTGAGATAGCAGAGAAAAAGTGTCTCCTGCAACACGTTCCCTTGGTGCTAGATGAACGAACTTCTCTCCACTTGCTCAGTTCCGAGAGATAAGTGTGTGTGAAAGCCGTCCTTCACCTAGCTTGTTGGGAACACAAAGTTTCTTTTCAGTTGCAAACTCCATTCCATACATATATATGGGGAGGTACAAGCTCCAACTCGGTTTACAGTGAAAACTGCAGGAACTTCAAACCGGCACTAGGAAACAGACTGAGAAAGCAGAGAAATAGTGTCTCCTGCAACCCGTTCCCTTGGTGCTAGATGAACGAACGTCTCTCCACTTGCTCAGTTCCGAGAGATAAGTGTGTGTGAAAGCCGTCCTTCACCTAGCTTGTTGGGAACACAAAGTTTCTTTTCACTTGAAAACACCATTCCATACATATATATGGGGAGGTACTAGCTCCAACTCGGTTTTACAGTGAAAACTGCAGGAACTTCAAACCGGCACTAGGAAACAGACTGAGAAAGCAGAGAAAAAGTGTCTCCTGCAACCCGTTCCCTTGGTGCTAGATGAACGAACGTCTCTCCACTTGCTCAGTTCCGAGAGTTATGTGTGTGTGAAAGCCGTCATACATCTAGCTTGTAGGGAACACAAAGTTTCTTTTTAGTTGCAAACTCCATTCCATACATATATATGGGGAGGTACTAGCTCCAACTAGGTTTTACAGTGAAAACTGCTGGAACTTCAAACCGGCTCTAGGAAACAGACTGAGAAAGCAGAGAAAAGTGTCTCCTGCAACTGGATTCCTTTGTGCTACATGAACGAACGTCTCTCCACTTGCTCAGTTCTGAGAGCTAAGTATGTGTGAAAGCCGTCCTTCACCAAGCTTGTTGGGAACACAAAGTTTCTTTTAAGTTGCAAACTCCATTCCATACATATATATGGGTAGGTACTAGCTCCAACTCGGTTTGACAGTGAAAACTGCAGGAACTTCAAACCGGCACTAGGAAACAGACTGAGAAAGCAGAGAAAAAGTGTCTCCTGCAACACGTTCCCTTGGTGCTAGATGAACGAACGTCTCTCCACTTGCTCAGTTCTGAGAGATAAGTGTGTGTGAAAGCGGTCCTTCACCTAGCTTGTTGGGAACACAAAGTTTCTTTTCAGTTGCAAACTCCTTTCCATACATATATATGGGGAGGTACAAGCTCCAACTCGGTTTGACAGTGAAAACTGCAGGAACTTCAAACCGGCACTAGGAAACAGACTGAGAAAGCAGAGAAAAAGTGTCTCCTGCAACCCGTTCCCTTGGTGCTAGATGAACGAACGTCTATCCAATTGCTCAGTCCCGAGAGTTAAGTGTGGGTGAAAGCCGTCATATATCTAGCTTGTTGGGAACACAGTTTCCTTTTAGTTGCAAACTCCATTCCATACATATATATGGGGAGGTACTAGCTCCAACTCGGTTTTACAGTGAAAACTGCAGGAACTTCAAACCGGCACTAGGAAACAGTCTGAGAAAGCAGAGAAAAAGTGTCTCCTGCAACCCGTTCCCTTGGTGCTAGATGAACGAACGTCTCTCCACTTGCTCAGTTCTGAGAGTTAATTGTGTGTGAAAGCCGTCCTTCACCTAGCTTGTTGGGAACACAAAGTTTCTTTTCAGTTGCAAACTCCATTCCATACATTTATATGGGGAGGTACTAGCTCCAACTCGGTTTGACAGTGAAAACTGCAGGAACTTCAAACAGGCACTAGGAAACAGACTGAGAAGGCAGAGAAAAAGTGTCTCCTGCAACCCGTTCCCTTGGTGCTAGATGAACGAACGTCTCTCCACTTGCTCTGTTCTGAGAGATAAGTGTGTGTGAAAGCCGTCCTTCACCTAGCTTGTTGGCAACACAAAGTTTCTTTTCAGTTGCAAACTCCATTCCATAAATATATATGGGGAGGTACTAGTTCCAACTCGGTTTGACAGTGAAAACTGCAGGAACTTCAAACCGGCACTAGGAAACAGACTGAGATAGCAGAGAAAAAGTGTCTCCTGCAACACGTTCCCTTGGTGCTAGATGAACGAACTTCTCTCCACTTGCTCAGTTCTGAGAGATAAGTGTGTGTGAAAGCCGTCCTTCACCTAGCTTGTTGGGAACACAAAGTTTCTTTTCAGTTGCAAACTCCATTCCATACATATATATGGGGAGGTACTAGCTCCAACTCGGTTTACAGTGAAAACTGCAGGAACTTCAAACCGGCACTAGGAAACAGACTGAGAAAGCAGAGAAATAGTGTCTCCTGCAACCCGTTCCCTTGGTGCTAGATGAACGAACGTCTCTCCACTTGCTCAGTTCCGAGAGATAATTGTGTGTGAAAGCCGTCCTTCACCTAGCTTGTTGGGAACACAAAGTTTCTTTTCACTTGAAAACACCATTCCATACATATATATGGGGAGGTACTAGCTCCAACTCGGTTTTACAGTGAAAACTGCAGGAACTTCAAACCGGCACTAGGAAACAGACTGAGAAAGCAGAGAAAAAGTGTCTCCTGCAACCCGTTCCCTTGGTGCTAGATGAACGAACGTCTCTCCACTTGCTCAGTTCCGAGAGTTAAGTGTGTGTGAAAGCCGTCATACATCTAGCTTGTAGGGAACACAAAGTTTCTTTTTAGTTGCAAACTCCATTCCATACATATATATGGGGAGGTACTAGCTCCAACTCGGTTTTACAGTGAAAACTGCTGGAACTTCAAACCGGCTCTAGGAAACAGACTGAGAAAGCAGAGAAAAGTGTCTCCTGCAACTGGATTCCTTTGTGCTACATGAACGAACGTCTCTCCACTTGCTCAGTTCTGAGAGCTAAGTATGTGTGAAAGCCGTCCTTCACCAAGCTTGTTGAGAACACAAAGTTTCTTTTAAGTTGCAAACTCCATTCCATACATATATATGGGGAGGTACTAGCTCCAACTCTGTTTTACAGTGAAAAATGCAGGAACTTCAAACCGGCACTAGGAAACAGACTGAGAAAGCAGAGAAAAAGTGTCTCCTGCAACACGTTCCCTTGGTGCTAGATGAACGAACGTCTCTCCACTTGCTCAGTTCTGAGAGATAAGTGTGTGTGAAAGCGGACCTTCACCTAGCTTGTTGGGAACACAAAGTTTCTTTTCAGTTGCAAACTCCTTTCCATACATATATATGGGGAGGTACAAGCTCCAACTCGGTTTGACAGTGAAAACTGCAGGAACTTCAAACCGGCACTAGGAAACAGACTGAGAAAGCAGAGAAAAAGTGTCTCCTGCAACCCGTTCCCTTGGTGCTAGATGAACGAAAGTCTCTCCACTTGCTCAGTTCCGAGAGTTAAGTGTGTGTGAAAGCCGTCATATATCTAGCTTGTTGGGAACACAAAGTTTCCTTTTAGTTGCAAACTCCATTCCATACATATATATGGGGAGGTACTAGCTCCAACTCGGTTTGACAGTGAAAACTGCAGGAACTTCAAACCGGCAGTAGGAAACAGACTGAGATAGCAGAGAAAAAGTGTTTCCTGCAACCCGTTCCCTTGGTGCTAGATGAACGAACGTCTCTCCACTTGCTCAGTTCTGAGAGTTAAGTGTGTGTGAAAGCCGTCCTTCACCTAGCTTGTTGGGAACACAAAGTTTCTTTTCAGTTGCAAACTCCATTCCATACATTTATATGGGGAGTTACTAGCTCCAACTCGGTTTGACAGTGAAAACTGCAGGAACTTCAAACAGGCACTAGGAAGCAGACTGAGAAAGCAGAGAAAAAGTGTCTCCTGCAACCCGTTCCCTTGGTGCTAGACGAACGAACGTCTCTCCACTTGCTCAGTTCTGAGAGATAAGTGTGTGTGAAAGCCGTCCTTCACCTAGCTTGTTGGGAACACAAAGTTTCTTTTCACTTGCAAAATCCATTCCATACATATATATGGGGAGGTACTAGCTCCAACTCGGTTTGACAGTGAAAACTGCAGGTAGTTCAAACCGGCACTAGGAAACAGACTGAGAAGGCAGAGAAAAAGTGTCTCCTGCAACCCGTTCCCTTGGTGCTAGATGAACGAACGTCTCTCCACTTGCTCAGTTCTGAGAGATAAGTGTGTGTGAAAGCCGTCCTTCACCTAGCTTGTTGGCAACACAAAGTTTCTTTTCAGTTGCAAACTCCATTCCATACATATATATGGGGAGGTACTAGTTCCAACTCGGTTTGACAGTGAAAACTGCAGGAACTTCAAACCGGCAGTAGGAAACAGACTGAGATAGCAGAGAAAAAGTGTCTCCTGCAACACGTTCCCTTGGTGCTAGATGAACGAACTTCTCTCCACTTGCTCAGTTCCGAGAGATAAGTGTGTGTGAAAGCCGTCCTTCACCTAGCTTGTTGGGAACACAAAGTTTCTTTTCAGTTGCAAACTCCATTCCATACATATATATGGGGAGGTACAAGCTCCAACTCGGTTTACAGTGAAAACTGCAGGAACTTCAAACCGGCACTAGGAAACAGACTGAGAAAGCAGAGAAATAGTGTCTCCTGCAACCCGTTCCCTTGGTGCTAGATGAACGAACGTCTCTCCACTTGCTCAGTTCCGAGAGATAAGTGTGTGTGAAAGCCGTCCTTCACCTAGCTTGTTGGGAACACAAAGTTTCTTTTCACTTGAAAACACCATTCCATACATATATATGGGGAGGTACTAGCTCCAACTCGGTTTTACAGTGAAACCTGCAGGAACTTCAAACCGGCACTAGGAAACAGACTGAGAAAGCAGAGAAAAAGTGTCTCCTGCAACCCGTTCCCTTGGTGCTAGATGAACGAACGTCTCTCCACTTGCTCAGTTCCGAGAGTTATGTGTGTGTGAAAGCCGTCATACATCTAGCTTGTAGGGAACACAAAGTTTCTTTTTAGTTGCAAACTCCATTCCATACATATATATGGGGAGGTACTAGCTCCAACTAGGTTTTACAGTGAAAACTGCTGGAACTTCAAACCGGCTCTAGGAAACAGACTGAGAAAGCAGAGAAAAGTGTCTACTGCAACTGGATTCCTTTGTGCTACATGAACGAACGTCTCTCCACTTGCTCAGTTCTGAGAGCTAAGTATGTGTGAAAGCCGTCCTTCACCAAGCTTGTTGGGAACACAAAGTTTCTTTTAAGTTGCAAACTCCATTCCATACATATATATGGGTAGGTACTAGCTCCAACTCGGTTTGACAGTGAAAACTGCAGGAACTTCAAACCGGCACTAGGAAACAGACTGAGAAAGCAGAGAAAAAGTGTCTCCTGCAACACGTTCCCTTGGTGCTAGATGAACGAACGTCTCTCCACTTGCTCAGTTCTGAGAGATAAGTGTGTGTGAAAGCGGTCCTTCACCTAGCTTGTTGGGAACACAAAGTTTCTTTTCAGTTGCAAACTCCTTTCCATACATATATATGGGGAGGTACAAGCTCCAACTCGGTTTGACAGTGAAAACTGCAGGAACTTCAAACCGGCACTAGGAAACAGACTGAGAAAGCAGAGAAAAAGTGTCTCCTGCAACCCGTTCCCTTGGTGCTAGATGAACGAACGTCTATCCAATTGCTCAGTCCCGAGAGTTCAGTGTGTGTGAAAGCCGTCATATATCTAGCTTGTTGGGAACACAGTTTCCTTTTAGTTGCAAACTCCATTCCATACATATATATGGGGAGGTACTAGCTCCAACTCGGTTTTACAGTGAAAACTGCAGGAACTTCAAACCGGCACTAGGAAACAGACTGAGAAAGCAGAGAAAAATTGTCTCCTGCAACCCGTTCCCTTGGTGCTAGATGAACGAACGTCTCTCCACTTGCTCAGTTCTGAGAGTTAAGTGTGTGTGAAAGCCGTCCTTCACCTAGCTTGTTGGGAACACAAAGTTTCTTTTCAGTTGCAAACTCCATTCCATACATATAAATGGGGAGGTACTAGCTCCAACTCGGTTTGACAGTGAAAACTGCAGGAACTTCAAACAGGCACTAGGAAACAGACTGAGAAAGCAGACAAAAAGTGTCTCCTGCAACCCGTTCCCTTGGTGCTAGATGAACGAACGTCTCTCCACTTGCTCAGTTCTGAGAGATAAGTGTGTGTGAAAGCCGTCCTTCACCTTGCTTGTTGGGAACACAAAGTTTCTTTTCACTTGCAAACTCCATTCCATACATATATATGGGGAGGTACTAGCTCCAACTCGGTTTTACAGAGAAAACTGCAGGAACTTCAAACCGGCACTAGGAAACAGACTGAGAAAGCAGAGAAAAAGTGTCTCCTGCAACCCGTTCCCTTGGTGCTAGATGAACGAACGTCTCTCCACTTGCTCAGTTCTGAGAGATAAGTGTGTGTGAAAGCCGTCCTTCAACTAACTTGTTGGGAACACAAAGATTCTTTTAAGTTGCAAACTCCATTCCATACATATATATGGGGAGGTACTAGCTCCAACTCGGTTTGACAGTGAAAACTGCAGGAACTTCAAACCGGCAGTAGGAAACAGACTGAGATAGCAGAGAAAAAGTGTTTCCTGCAACCCGTTCCCTTGGTGCTAGATGAACGAACGTCTCTCCACTTGCTCAGTTCTGAGAGATAAGTGTGTGTGAAAGCCGTCCTTCACCTAGCTTTTTGGCAACACAAAGTTTCTTTTCAGTTGCAAACTCCATTCAATATATATATATGGGGAGGTACTAGCTCCAACTCGGTTTGACAGTGAAAACTGCAGGAACTTCAAACCGGCAGTAGGAAACAGACTGAGAAAGCAGAGAAAAAGTGTCTCCTGCAACCCGTTCCCTTGGTGCTAGATGAACGAACGTCTCTCCACTTGCTCAGTTCTGAGAGATAAGTGTGTGTGAAAGCCGTCCTTCACCTAGCTTGTTGGCAACACAAAGTTTCTTTTCAGTTGCAAACTCCATTCCATACATATATATGGGGAGGTACTAGCTCCAACTCGGTTTGACAGTGAAAACTGCAGGAACTTCATACCGGCACTAGGAAACAGACTGAGAAACAGAGGAAAAGTGTCTCCTGCAACCTGTTCCCTTGGTGCTAGATGAACGAAAGTCTCTCCACTTGCTCAGTTCTGAGAGATAAGTGTGTGTGAAAGCCGTCCTTCACCTAGCTTGTTGAGAACACAAAGTTTCTTTTCAGTTGCAAACATCATTCCATACATTTATATGGGTAGGTACTAGCTCCAACTCGGTTTTACAGTGAAAACTGCAGGAACTTCAAACCGGCACTAGGAAACAGACTGAGAAAGCAGAGAAAAAGTGTCCCCCACCACCCGTTCCCTTGGTGCTAGATGAACGAAAGTCTCTCCACTTGCTCACTTCCGAGAGTCAAGTGTGTGTGAAAGCCGTCATACATCTAGCTTGTTGGGAACACAAAGTTTCTTTTTAGTTGCAAACTCCATTCCATACATATATATGGGGAGGTACAAGATCCAACTCTGTTTTACAATGGAAACTGCAGGAACTTCAAACCGGAACTAGGAAACAGACTGAGAAAGCAGAGAAAAAGTGTCTCCTGCAACCCGTTCCCTTGGTGCTAGATGAACGAACGTCTCTCCACTTGCTCAGTTCTGAGAGATAAGTGTGTGTGAAAGCCGTCCTTCAACTAGCTTGTTGGGAACACAAAGTTTCTTTTCAGTTGCAAACTCCATTCCATACATATATATGGGAGGTACTAGCTCCAACTCGGTTTTACAGTGAAAACTGCAGGAACTTCAAACCGGCACTAGGAAACAGACTGAGAAAGCAGAGAAAAATTGTCTCCTGCAACCCGTTCCCTTGGTGCTAGATGAACGAACGTCTCTCCACTTGCTCAGTTCTGAGAGTTAAGTGTGTGTGAAAGCCGTCCTTCACCTAGCTTGTTGGGAACACAAAGTTTCTTTTCAGTTGCAAACTCCATTCCATACATATATATGGGGAGGTACTAGCTCCAACTCGGTTTGACAGTGAAAACTGCAGGAACTTCAAACAGGCACTAGGAAACAGACTGAGAAAGCAGACAAAAAGTGTCTCCTGCAACCCGTTCCCTTGGTGCTAAATGAACGAACGTCTCTAAACTTGCTCAGTTCTGAGAGATAAGTGTGTGTGAAAGCCGTCCTTCACCTTGCTTGTTGGGAACACAAAGTTTCTTTTCACTTGCAAACTCCATTCCATACATATATATGGGGAGGTACTAGCTCCAACTCGGTTTTACAGAGAAAACTGCAGGAACTTCAAACCGGCACTAGGAAACAGACTGAGAAAGCAGAGAAAAAGTGTCTCCTGCAACCCGTTCCCTTGGTGCTAGATGAACGAACGTCTCTCCACTTGCTCAGTTCTGAGAGATAAGTGTGTGTGAAAGCCGTCCTTCAACTAGCTTGTTGGGAACACAAAGTTTCTTTTCAGTTGCAAACTCCATTCCATACATATATATGGGGAGGTACTAGCTCCAACTCGGTTTGACAGTGAAAACTGCAGGAACTTCAAACCGGCACTAGGAAACAGACTGAGAAAACAGAGAAAAAGTGTCTCCTGCAAACCGTTCCCTTGGTGCTAGATGAACGAACGTCTCTCCACTTGCTCAGTTCTGAGAGTTAAGTGTGTGTGAAAGCCGTCCTTCACCTAGCTTGTTGGGAACACAAAGTTTCTTTTCAGTTGCAAACTCCATTCCATACATTTATATGGGGAGGTACTAGCTCCAACACGGTTTGACAGTGAAAACTGCAGGAACTTCAAACAGGCACTAGGAAACAGACTGAGAAAGCAGAGAAAAAGTGTCTCCTGCAACCCGTTCCCTTGGTGCTAGACGAACGAACGTCTCTCCACTTGCTCAGTTCTGAGAGATAAGTGTGTGTGAAAGCCGTCCTTCACCTAGCTTGTTGGGAACACAAAGTTTCTTTTCACTTGCAAACTCCATTCCATACATATATATGGGTAGGTACTAGCTCCAACTTGGTTTGACAGTGAAAACTGCAGGTAGTTCAAACCGGCACTAGGAAACAGACTGAGAAGGCAGAGAAAAAGTGTCTCCTGCAACCCGTTCCCTTGGTGCTAGATGAACGAACGTCTCTCCACTTGCTCTGTTCTGAGAGATAAGTGTGTGTGAAAGCCGTCCTTCACCTAGCTTGTTGGCAACACAAAGTTTCTTTTCAGTTGCAAACTCCATTCCATAAATATATATGGGGAGGTACTAGTTCCAACTCGGTTTGACAGTGAAAACTGCAGGAACTTCAAACCGGCAGTAGGAAACAGACTGAGATAGCAGAGAAAAAGTGTCTCCTGCAACACGTTCCCTTGGTGCTAGATGAACGAACTTCTCTCCACTTGCTCAGTTCCGAGAGATAAGTGTGTGTGAAAGCCGTCCTTCACCTAGCTTGTTGGGAACACAAAGTTTCTTTTCAGTTGCAAACTCCATTCCATACATATATATGGGGAGGTACTAGCTCCAAATCGGTTTACAGTGAAAACTGCAGGAACTTCAAACCGGCACTAGGAAACAGACTGAGAAAGCAGAGAAATAGTGTCTCCTGCAACCCGTTCCCTTGGTGCTAGATGAACGAACGTCTCTCAACTTGCTCAGTTCCGAGAGATAAGTGTGTGTGAAAGCCGTCCTTCACCTAGCTTGTTGGGAACACAAAGTTTCTTTTCACTTGAAAACACCATTCCATACATATATATGGGGAGGTACTAGCTCCAACTCGGTTTTACAGTGAAAACTGCAGGAACTTCAAACCGGCACTAGGAAACAGACTGAGAAAGCAGAGAAAAAGTGTCTCCTGCAACCCGTTCCCTTGGTGCTAGATGAACGAACGTCTCTCCACTTGCTCAGTTCGGAGAGTTAAGTGTGTGTGAAAGCCGTCATACATCTAGCTTGTTGGGAACACAAAGTTTCTTTTTAGTTGCAAACTCCATTCCATACATATATATGGGGAGGTACTAGCTCCAACTCGGTTTTACAGTGAAAACTGCAGGAACTTCAAACCGGCTCTAGGAAACAGACTGAGAAAGCAGAGAAAAGTGTCTCCTGCAACTGGATTCCTTTGTGCTACATGAACGAACGTCTCTCCACTTGCTCAGTTCTGAGAGCTAAGTATGTGTGAAAGCCGTCCTTCACCAAGCTTGTTGGGAACACAAAGTTTCTTTTAAGTTGCAAACTCCATTCCATACATATATATGGGGAGGTACTAGCTCCAACTCGGTTTGACAGTGAAAACTGCAGGAACTTCAAACCGGCACTAGGAAACAGACTGAGAAAGCAGAGAAAAAGTGTCTCCTGCAACCCGTTCCCTTGGTGCTAGACGAACGAACGTCTCTCCACTTGCTCAGTTCTGAGAGATAAGTGTGTGTGAAAGCCGTCCTTCACCTAGCTTGTTGGGAACACAAAGTTTCTTTTCACTTGCAAACTCCATTCCATACATATATATGGGGAGGTACTAGCTCCAACTCGGTTTGACAGTGAAAACTGCAGGTAGTTCAAACCGGCACTAGGAAACAGACTGAGAAGGCAGAGAAAAAGTGTCTCCTGCCACCCGTTCCCTTGGTGCTAGATGAACGAACGTCTCTCCACTTGCTCTGTTCTGAGAGATAAGTGTGTGTGAAAGCCGTCCTTCACCTAGTTTTTGGCAACACAAAGTTTCTTTTCAGTTGCAAACTCCATTCCATAAATATATATGGGGAGGTACTAGTTCCAACTCGGTTTGACAGTGAAAACTGCAGGAACTTCAAACCGGCAGTAGGAAACAGACTGAGATAGCAGAGAAAAAGTGTCTCCTGCAACACGTTCCCTTGGTGCTTGATGAACGAAATTCTCTCCACTTGCTCAGTTCCGAGAGATAAGTGTGTGTGAAAGCCGTCCTTCACCTAGCTTGTTGGGAACACAAAGTTTCTTTTCAGTTGCAGAATCCATTCCATACATATATATGGGGAGGTACTAGCTCCAAATCGGTTTACAGTGAAAACTGCAGGAACTTCAAACCGGCACTAGGAAACAGACTGAGAAAGCAGAGAAATAGTGTCTCCTGCAACCCGTTCCCTTGGTGCTAGATGAACGAACGTCTCTCCACTTGCTCAGTTCCGAGAGATAAGTGTGTGTGAAAGCCGTCCTTCACCTAGCTTGTTGGGAACACAAAGTTTCTTTTCACTTGAAAACACCATTCCATACATATATATGGGGAGGTACTAGCTCCAACTCGGTTTTACAGTGAAAACTGCAGGAACTTCAAACCGGCACTAGGAAACAGACTGAGAAAGCAGAGAAAAAGTGTCTCCTGCAACCCGTTCCCTTGGTGCTAGATGAACGAACGTCTCTCCACTTGCTCAGTTCCGAGAGTTAAGTGTGTGTGAAAGCCGTCATACATCTAGCTTGTTGGGAACACAAAGTTTCTTTTTAGTTGCAAACTCCATTCCATACATATATATGGGGAGGTACTAGCTCCAACTCGGTTTTACAGTGAAAACTGCTGGAACTTCAAACCGGCTCTAGGAAACAGACTGAGAAAGCAGAGAAAAGTGTCTCCTGCAACTGGATTCCTTTGTGCTACATGAACGAACGTCTCTCCACTTGCTCAGTTCTGAGAGCTAAGTATGTGTGAAAGCCGTCCTTCACCAAGCTTGTTGGGAACACAAAGTTTCTTTTAAGTTGCAAACTCCATTCCATACATATATATGGGGAGGTACTAGCTCCAACTCGGTTTGACAGTGAAAACTGCAGGAACTTCAAACCGGCACTAGGAAACAGACTGAGAAAGCAGAGAAAAAGTGTCTCTTGCAACACGTTCCCTTGGTGCTAGATGAACGAACGTCTCTCCACTTGCTCAGTTCTGAGAGATAAGTGTGTGTGAAAACGGTCCTTCACCTAGCTTGTTGGGAACACAAAGTTTCTTTTCAGTTGCAAACTCTTTTCCATACATATATATGGGGAGGTACAAGCTCCAACTCGGTTTGACAGTGAAAACTGCAGGAACTTCAAACCGGCACTAGGAAACAGACTGAGAAAGCAGAGAAAAAGTGTCTCCTGCAACACGTTCCCTTGGTGCTAGATGAACGAACGTCTCTCCACTTGCTCAGTTCCGAGAGTTAAGTGTGTGTGAAAGCCGTCATATATCTAGCTTGTTGGGAACACAAAGTTTCCTTTTAGTTGCAAACTCCATTCCATACATATATATGGGGAGGTACTAGCTCCAACTCGGTTTGACAGTGAAAACTGCAGGAACTTCAAACCGGCAGTAGGAAACAGACTGAGATAGCAGAGAAAAAGTGTTTCCTGCAACCCGTTCCCTTGGTGCTAGATGAACGAACGTCTCTCCACTTGCTCAGATCTGAGAGATAAGTGTGTGTGAAAGCCGTCCTTCACCTAGCTTGTTGGCAACACAAAGTTTCTTTTAAGTTGCAAACTCCATTCAATACATATATATGGGGAGGTACTAGCTCCAACTCGGTTTGACAGTGAAAACTGCAGGAACTTCAAACCGGCACTAGGAAACAGACTGAGAAAGCAGAGAAAAAGTGTCTCCTGCAACCCGTTCCCTTGGTGCTAGATGAACGAACGTCTCTCCACTTGCTCAGTTCTGAGAGATAAGTGTGTGTGAAAGCCGTCCTTCACCTAGCTTGTTGGCAAAACAAAGTTTCTTTTCAGTTGCAAACTCCATTCCATACATATATATGGGGAGGTACTAGCTCCAACTCGGTTTGACAGTGAAAACTGCAGGAACTTCAAACCGGCACTAGGAAACAGACTGAGAAAGCAGAGAAAAAGTGTCTCTTGCAACACGTTCCCTTGGTGCTAGATGAACGAACGTCTCTCCACTTGCTCAGTTCTGAGAGATAAGTGTGTGTGAAAGCGGTCCTTCACCTAGCTTGTTGGGACCACAAAGTTTCTTTTCAGTTGCAAACTCCATTCCATACATATATATGGGGAGGTACTAGCTCCAACTCGTTTTGACAGTGAAAACTGCAGGAACTTCAAACCGGCACTAGGAAACAGACTGAGAAACAGAGGAAAAATGTCTCCTGCAACCTGTTCCCTTGGTGCTAAATGAACGAAAGTCTCTCCACTTGCTCAGTTCTGAGAGATAAGTGTGTGTGAAAGCCGTCCTTCACCTAGCTTGTTGAGAACACAAAGTTTCTTTTCAGTTGCAAACATCATTCCATACATATATATGGGTAGGTACTAGCTCCAACTCGGTTTTACAGTGAAAACTGCAGGAACTTCAAACCGGCACTAGGAAACAGACTGAGAAAGCAGAGAAAAAGTGTCCCCCACCACCCGTTCCCTTGGTGCTAGATGAACGAAAGTCTCTCCACTTGCTCACTTCCGAGAGTCAAGTGTGTGTGAAAGCCGTCATACATCTAGCTTGTTGGGAACACAAAGTTTCTTTTTAGTTGCAAACTCCATTCCATACATATATATGGGGAGGTACAAGATCCAACTCTGTTTTACAATGGAAACTGCAGGAACTTCAAACCGGAACTAGGAAACAGACTGAGAATCCAGAGTAAAAGTTTCTCCTGCAATCCGTTCCCTTTGTGCTAGATGAACGAACGTCTCTCCACTTGCTCAGTTGCGAGAGATAAGTGCGTGTGAAAGCCGTCCTTCACCTAGCTTGTTGGGAACACAAAGTTTCTTTTCAGTTGCAAACACCATTCCATATATATATATGCGGAGGTACTAGCTCCAACTCGGTTTTACAGTGAAAACTGCAGGAACTTCAAACCGGCACTAGGAAACAGACTGAGAAAGCAGAGAAATAGTGTCTCCTGCAACACGTTCCCTTGGTGGTAGATGAACGAACGTCTCTCCACTTGCTCAGTTCTGAGAGATAAGTGTGTGTGAAAGCGGTCCTTCACCTAGCTTGTTGGGAACACAAAGTTTCTTTTCAGTTGCAAACTCCATTCCATACATATATATGGGGAGGTACAAGCTCCAACTCGGTTTGACAGTGAAAACTGCAGGAACTTCAAACCGGCACTAGGAAACAGACTGAGAAAGCAGAGAAAAAGTGTCTCCTGCAACCCGTTCCCTTGGTGCTAGATGAACGAACGTCTCTCCACTTGCTCAGTTCTGAGAGATAAGTGTGTGTGAAAGCCGTCCTTCACCTTGCTTGTTGGGAACACAAAGTTTCTTTTCACTTGCAAACTCCATTCCATACATATATATGGGGAGGTACTAGCTCCAACTCGGTTTTACAGAGAAAACTGCAGGAACTTCAAACCGGCACTAGGAAACAGACTGAGAAAGCAGAGAAAAAGTGTCTCCTGCAACCCGTTCCCTTGGTGCTAGATGAACGAACGTCTCTCCACTTGCTCAGTTCTGAGAGATATGTGTGTGTGAAAGCCGTCCTTCAACTAGCTTGTTGGGAACACAAAGTTTCTTTTCAGTTGCAAACTCCATTCCATACATATATATGGGGAGGTACTAGCTCCAACTCGGTTTGACAGTGAAAACTGCAGGAACTTCAAACCGGCACTAGGAAACAGACTGAGAAAACAGAGAAAAAGTGTCTCCTGCAAACCGTTCCCTTGGTGCTAGATGAACGAACGTCTCTCCACTTGCTCAGTTCTGAGAGTTAAGTGTGTGTGAAAGCCGTCCTTCACCTAGCTTGTTGGGAACACAAAGTTTCTTTTCAGTTGCAAACTCCATTCCATACATTTATATGGGGAGGTACTAGCTCCAACACGGTTTGACAGTGAAAACTGCAGGAACTTCAAACAGGCACTAGGAAACAGACTGAGAAAGCAGAGAAAAAGTGTCTCCTGCAACCCGTTCCCTTGGTGCTAGACGAACGAACGTCTCTCCACTTGCTCAGTTCTGAGAGATAAGTGTGTGTGAAAGCCGTCCTTCACCTAGCTTGTTGGGAACACAAAGTTTCTTTTCACTTGCAAACTCCATTCCATACATATATATGGGGAGGTACTAGCTCCAACTCGGTTTGACAGTGAAAACTGCAGGTAGTTCAAACCGGCACTAGGAAACAGACTGAGAAGGCAGAGAAAAAGTGTCTCCTGCAACCCGTTCCCTTGGTGCTAGATGAACGAACGTCTCTCCACTTGCTCTGTTCTGAGAGATAAGTGTGTGTGAAAGCCGTCCTTCACCTAGCTTGTTGGCAACACAAAGTTTCTTTTCAGTTGCAAACTCCATTCCATAAATATATATGGGGAGGTACTAGTTCCAACTCGGTTTGACAGTGAAAACTGCAGGAACTTCAAACCGGCAGTAGGAAACAGACTGAGATAGCAGAGAAAAAGTGTCTCCTGCAACACGTTCCCTTGGTGCTAGATGAACGAACTTCTCTCCACTTGCTCAGTTCCGAGAGATAAGTGTGTGTGAAAGCCGTCCTTCACCTAGCTTGTTGGGAACACAAAGTTTCTTTTCAGTTGCAAACTCCATTCCATACATATATATGGGGAGGTACTAGCTCCAACTCGGTTTACAGTGAAAACTGCAGGAACTTCAAACCGGCACTAGGAAACAGACTGAGAAAGCAGAGAAATAGTGTCTCCTGCAACCCGTTCCCTTGGTGCTAGATGAACGAACGTCTCTCAACTTGCTCAGTTCCGAGAGATAAGTGTGTGTGAAAGCCGTCCTTCACCTAGCTTGTTGGGAACACAAAGTTTCTTTTCACTTGAAAACACCATTCCATACATATATATGGGGAGGTACTAGCTCCAACTCGGTTTTACAGTGAAAACTGCAGGAACTTCAAACCGGCACTAGTAAACAGACTGAGAAAGCAGAGAAAAAGTGTCTCCTGCAACCCGTTCCCTTGGTGCTAGATGAACGAACGTCTCTCCACTTGCTCAGTTCCGAGAGTTAAGTGTGTGTGAAAGCCGTCATACATCTAGCTTGTTGGGAACACAAAGTTTCTTTTTAGTTGCAAACTCCATTCCATACATATATATGGGGAGGTACTAGCTCCAACTCGGTTTTACAGTGAAAACTGCAGGAACTTCAAACCGGCTCTAGGAAACAGACTGAGAAAGCAGAGAAAAGTGTCTCCTGCAACTGGATTCCTTTGTGCTACATGAACGAACGTCTCTCCACTTGCTCAGTTCTGAGAGCTAAGTATGTGTGAAAGCCGTCCTTCACCAAGCTTGTTGGGAACACAAAGTTTCTTTTAAGTTGCAAACTCCATTCCATACATATATATGGGGAGGTACTAGCTCCAACTCGGTTTGACAGTGAAAACTGCAGGAACTTCAAACCGGCACTAGGAAACAGACTGAGAAAGCAGAGAAAAAGTGTCTCCTGCAACCCGTTCCCTTGGTGCTAGACGAACGAACGTCTCTCCACTTGCTCAGTTCTGAGAGATAAGTGTGTGTGAAAGCCGTCCTTCACCTAGCTTGTTGGGAACACAAAGTTTCTTTTCACTTGCAAACTCCATTCCATACATATATATGGGGAGGTACTAGCTCCAACTCGGTTTGACAGTGAAAACTGCAGGTAGTTCAAACCGGCACTAGGAAACAGACTGAGAAGGCAGAGAAAAAGTGTCTCCTGCCACACGTTCCCTTGGTGCTAGATGAACGAACGTCTCTCCACTTGTTCTGTTCTGAGAGATAAGTGTGTGTGAAAGCCGTCCTTCACCTAGTTTGTTGGCAACACAAAGTTTCTTTTCAGTTGCAAACTCCATTCCATAAATATATATGGGGAGGTACTAGTTCCAACTCGGTTTGACAGTGAAAACTGCAGGAACTTCAAACCGGCAGTAGGAAACAGACTGAGATAGCAGAGAAAAAGTGTCTCCTGCAACACGTTCCCTTGGTGCTTGATGAACGAACTTCTCTCCACTTGCTCAGTTCCGAGAGATAAGTGTGTGTGAAAGCCGTCCTTCACCTAGCTTGTTGGGAACACAAAGTTTCTTTTCAGTTGCAGACTCCATTCCATACATATATATGGGGAGGTACTAGCTCCAACTCGGTTTACAGTGAAAACTGCAGGAACTTCAAACCGGCACTAAGAAACAGACTGAGAAAGCAGAGAAATAGTGTCTCCTGCAACCCGTTCCCTTGGTGCTAGATGAACGAACGTCTCTCCACTTGCTCAGTTCCGAGAGATAAGTGTGTGTGAAAGCCGTCCTTCACCTAGCTTGTTGGGAACACAAAGTTTCTTTTCACTTGAAAACACCATTCCATACATATATATGGGGAGGTACTAGCTCCAACTCGGTTTTACAGTGAAAACTGCAGGAACTTCAAACCGGCACTAGGAAACAGACTGAGAAAGCAGAGAAAAAGTGTCTCCTGCAACCCGTTCCCTTGGTGCTAGATGAACGAACGTCTCTCCACTTGCTCAGTTCCGAGAGTTAAGTGTGTGTGAAAGCCGTCGTACATCTAGCTTGTTGGGAACACAAAGTTTCTTTTTAGTTGCAAACTCCATTCCATACATATATATGGGGAGGTACTAGCTCCAACTCGGTTTTACAGTGAAAACTGCTGGAACTTCAAACCGGCTCTAGGAAACAGACTGAGAAAGCAGAGAAAAGTGTCTCCTGCAACTGGATTCCTTTGTGCTACATGAACGAACGTCTCTCCACTTGCTCAGTTCTGAGAGCTAAGTATGTGTGAAAGCCGTCCTTCACCAAGCTTGTTGGGAACACAAAGTTTCTTTTAAGTTGCAAACTCCATTCCATACATATATATGGGGAGGTACTAGCTCCAACTCGGTTTGACAGTGAAAACTGCAGGAACTTCAAACCGGCACTAGGAAACAGACTGAGAAAGCAGAGAAAAAGTGTCTCTTGCAACACGTTCCCTTGGTGCTAGATGAACGAACGTCTCTCCACTTGCTCAGTTCTGAGAGATAAGTGTGTGTGAAAGCGGTCCTTCACCTAGCTTGTTGGGAACACAAAGTTTCTTTTCAGTTGCAAACTCTTTTCCATACATATATATGGGGAGGTACAAGCTCCAACTCGGTTTGACAGTGAAAACTGCAGGAACTTCAAACCGGCACTAGGAAACAGACTGAGAAAGCAGAGAAAAAGTGTCTCCTGCAACCCGTTCCCTTGGTGCTAGATGAACGAACGTCTCTCCACTTGCTCAGTTCCGAGAGTTAAGTGTGTGTGAAAGCCGTCATATATCTAGCTTTTTGGGAACACAAAGTTTCCTTTTAGTTGCAAACTCCATTCCATACATATATATGGGGAGGTACTAGCTCCAACTCGGTTTGACAGTGAAAACTGCAGGAACTTCAAACCGGCAGTAGGAAACAGACTGAGATAGCAGAGAAAAAGTGTTTCCTGCAACCCGTTCCCTTGGTGCTAGATGAACGAACGTCTCTCCACTTGCTCAGTTCTGAGAGATAAGTGTGTGTGAAAGCCGTCCTTCACCTAGCTTGTTGGCAACACAAAGTTTCTTTTAAGTTGCAAACTCCATTCAATACATATATATGGGGAGGTACTAGCTCCAACTCGGTTTGACAGTGAAAACTGCAGGAACTTCAAACCGGCACTAGGAAACAGACTGAGAAAGCAGAGAAAAAGTGTCTCCTGCAACCCGTTCCCTTGGTGCTAGATGAACGAACGTCTCTCCACTTGCTCAGTTCTGAGAGATAAGTGTGTGTGAAAGCCGTCCTTCACCTAGCTTGTTGGCAACACAAAGTTTCTTTTCAGTTGCAAACTCCATTCCATACATATATATGGGGAGGTACTAGCTCCAACTCGGTTTGACAGTGAAAACTGCAGGAACTTCAAACCGGCACTAGGAAACAGACTGAGAAAGCAGAGAAAAAGTGTCTCTTGCAACACGTTCCCTTGGTGCTAGATGAACGAACGTCTCTCCACTTGCTCAGTTCTGAGAGATAAGTGTGTGTGAAAGCGGTCCTTCACCTAGCTTGTTGGGAACACAAAGTTTCTTTTCAGTTGCAAACTCTTTTCCATACATATATATGGGGAGGTACAAGCTCCAACTCGGTTTGACAGTGAAAACTGCATGAACTTCAAACCGGCACTAGGAAACAGACTGAGAAATCAGAGAAAAAGTGTCTCCTGCAACCCGTTCCCTTGGTGCTAGATGAACGAAAGTCTCTCCACTTGCTCAGTTCCGAGAGTTAAGTGTGTGTGAAAGCCGTCATATATCTAGCTTGTTGGGAACACAAAGTTTCCTTTTAGTTGCAAACTCCATACCATACATATATATGGGGAGGTACTAGCTCCAACTCGGTTTGACAGTGAAAACTGCAGGAACTTCAAACCGGCAGTAGGAAACAGACTGAGATAGCAGAGAAAAAGTGTTTCCTGCAACCCGTTCCCTTGGTGCTAGATGAACGAACGTCTCTCCACTTGCACAGTTCTGAGAGATAAGTGTGTGTGAAAGCCGTCCTTCACCTAGCTTGTTGGCAACACAAAGTTTCTTTTAAGTTGCAAACTCCATTCAATACATATATATGGGGAGGTACTAGCTCCAACTCGGTTTGACAGTGAAAACTGCAGGAACTTCAAACCGGCACTAGGAAACAGACTGAGAAAGCAGAGAAAAAGTGTCTCCTGCATCCCGTTCCCTTGGTGCTAGATGAACGAACGTCTCTCCACTTGCTCAGTTCTGAGAGATAAGTGTGTGTGAAAGCCGTCCTTCACCTAGCTTGTTGGCAACACAAAGTTTCTTTTCAGTTGCAAACTCCATTCCATACATATATATGGGGAGGTACTAGCTCCAACTCGGTTTGACAGTGAAAACTGCAGGAACTTCAAACCGGCACTAGGAAACAGACTGAGAAACAGAGGAAAAATGTCTCCTGCAACCTGTTCCCTTGGTGCTAAATGAACGAAAGTCTCTCCACTTGCTCAGTTCTGAGAGATAAGTGTGTGTGAAAGCCGTCCTTCACCTAGCTTGTTGAGAACACAAAGTTTCTTTTCAGTTGCAAACATCATTCCATACATATATATGGGTAGGTACTAGCTCCAACTCGGTTTTACAGTGAAAACTGCAGGAACTTCAAACCGGCACTAGGAAACAGACTGAGAAAGCAGAGAAAAAGTGTCCCCCACCACCCGTTCCCTTGGTGCTAGATGAACGAAAGTCTCTCCAATTGCTCACTTCCGAGAGTCAAGTGTGTGTGAAAGCCGTCATTCATCTAGCTTGTTGGGAACACAAAGTTTCTTTTTAGTTGCAAACTCCATTCCATACATATATATGGGGAGGTACAAGATCCAACTCTGTTTTACAATGGAAACTGCAGGAACTTCAAACCGGAACTAGGAAACAGACTGAGAATCCAGAGTAAATGTTTCTCCTGCAACCCGTTCCCTTTGTGCTAGATGAACGAACGTCTCTCCACTTGCTCAGTTGCGAGAGATAAGTGCGTGTGAAAGCCGTCCTTCACCTAGCTTGTTGGGAACACAAAGTTTCTTTTCAGTTGCAAACACCATTCCATACATATATATGGGGAGGTACTAGCTCCAACTCGGTTTTACAGTGAAAACTGCAGGAACTTCAAACCGGCACTAGGAAACAGACTGAGAAAGCAGAGAAATAGTGTCTCCTGCAACACGTTCCCTTGGTGGTAGATGAACGAACGTCTCTCCACTTGCTCAGTTCTGAGAGATAAGTGTGTGTGAAAGCGGTCCTTCACCTAGCTTGTTGGGAACACAAAGTTTCTTTTCAGTTGCAAACTCCATTCCATACATATATATGGGGAGGTACAAGCTCCAACTCGGTTTGACAGTGAAAACTGCAGGAACTTCAAACCGGCACTAGGAAACAGACTGAGAAAGCAGAGAAAAAGTGTCTCCTGCAACCCGTTCCCTTGGTGCTAGATGAACGAACGTCTCTCCACTTGCTCAGTTCCGAGAGTTAAGTCTGTGTGAAAGCCGTCATACATCTAGCTTGTTGGGAACACAAAGTTTCCTTTTAGTTGCAAACTCCATTCCATACATATATATGGGGAGGTACTAGCTCCAACTCGGTTTGACAGTGAAAACTGCAGGAACTTCAAACCGGCAGTAGGTAACAGACTGAGATAGCAGAGAAAAAGTGTTTCCTGCAACCCGTTCCCTAGCTAGATGAACGAACGTCTCTCCACTTGCTCAGTTCTGAGAGATAAGTGTGTGTGAAAGCCGTCCTTCACCTAGCTTGTTGGCAACACAAAGTTTCTTTTCAGTTGCAAACTCCATTCCATACATATATATGGGGAGGTACTAGCTCCAACTCGGTTTGACAGTGAAAACTGCAGGAACTTCAAACCAGCAGTAGGAAACAGACTGAGAAAGCAGAGAAAAAGTGTCTCCTGCAACCCGTTCCCTTGGTGCTAGATGAACGAACGTCTCTCCACTTGCTCAGTTCCGAGAGTTAAGTCTGTGTGAAAGCCGTCATACATCTAGCTTGTTGGGAACACAAAGTTTCCTTTTAGTTGCAAACTCCATTCCATACATATATATGGGGAGGTACTAGCTCCAACTCGGTTTGACAGTGAAAACTGCAGGAACTTCAAACCGGCAGTAGGAAACAGAGTGAGATAGCAGAGAAAAAGTGGCTCCTGCAACCCGTTCCCTTGGTGCTAGATGAACGAACGTCTCTCCACTTGCTCAGTTCTGAGAGATAAGTGTGTGTGAAAGCCGTTCTTCACCTAGCTTGTTGAGAACACAAAGTTTCTTTTCAGTTGCAAACATCATTCCATACATATATATGGGGAGGTACTAGCTCCAACTCGGTTTTACAGTGAAAACTGCAGGAACTTCAAACCGGCACTAGGAAACAGACTGAGAAAGCAGAGAAAAAGTGTCCCCCACCACCCGTTCCCTTGGTGCTAGATGAACGAAAGTCTCTCCACTTGCTCACTTCCGAGAGTCAAGTGTGTGTGAAAGCCGTCATACATCTAGCTTGTTGGGAACACAAAGTTTCTTTTTAGTTGCAAACTCCATTCCATACATATATATGGGGAGGTACAAGATCCAACTCTGTTTTACAATGGAAACTGCAGGAACTTCAAACCGGAACTAGGAAACAGACTGAGAATCCAGAGTAAATGTTTCTCCTGCAACCCGTTCCCTTTGTGCTAGATGAACGAACGTCTCTCCACTTGCTCAGTTCTGAGAGATAAGTGTGTGTGAAAGCGGGCCTTCACCTAGCTTGTTGGGAACACAAAGTTTGTTTTCAGTTGCAAACTCCATTCCATACATATATATGGGGAGGTACAAGCTCCAACTCGGTTTGACAGTGAAAACTGCAGGAACTTCAAACCGGCACTAGGAAACAGACTGAGAAAGCAGAGAAAAAGTGTCTCCTGCAACCCGTTCCCTTGGTGCTAGATGAACGAACGTCTCTCCACTTGCTCAGTTCTGAGAGATAAGTGTGTGTGAAAGCCGTCCTTCACCTAGCTTGTTGAGAACACAAAGTTTCTTTTCAGTTGCAAACATCATTCCATACATATATATGGGGAGGTACTAGCTCCAACTCGGTTTTACAGTGAAAACTGCAGGAACTTCAAACCGGCACTAGGAAACAGACTGAGAAAGCAGAGAAAAAGTGTCCCCCACCACCCGTTCCCTTGGTGCTAGATGAACGAAAGTCTCTCCACTTGCTCACTTCCGAGAGTCAAGTGTGTGTGAAAGCCGTCATACATCTAGCTTGTTGGGAACACAAAGTTTCTTTTTAGTTGCAAACTCCATTCCATACATATATATGGGGAGGTACAAGATCCAACTCTGTTTTACAATGGAAACTGCAGGAACTTCAAACCGGAACTAGGAAACAGACTGAGAATCCAGAGTAAATGTTTCTCCTGCAACCCGTTCCCTCTGTGCTAGATGAACGAACGTCTCTCCACTTGCTCAGTTGCGAGAGATAAGTGCGTGTGAAAGCCGTCCTTCACGTAGCTTGTTGGGAACACAAAGATTCTTTTCAGTTGCAAAAACCATTCCATAAATATATATGGGGTAGTACTAGCTCCAACTCGGTTTTACAGTGAAAACTGCAGGAACTTCAAACCGGCACTAGGAAACAGACTGAGAAAGCAGAGAAATAGTGTCTCCTGCAACACGTTCCCTTGGTGCTAGATGAACGAACGTCTCTCCACTTGCTCAATTCTGAGAGATAAGTGTGTGTGAAAGCGGTCCTTCACCTAGCTTTTTGGGAACACAAAGTTACTTTTCAGTTGCAAACTCCATTCCATACATATATATGGGGAGGTACAAGCTCCAACTCGGTTTGACAGTGAAAACTGCAGGAACTTCAAACCGGCACTAGGAAACAGACTGAGAAAGCAGAGAAAAAGTGTCTCCTGCAACCCGTTCCCTTGGTGCTAGATGAACGAACGTCTCTCCACTTGCTCAGTTCCGAGAGTTAAGTCTGTGTGAAAGCCGTCATACATCTAGCTTGTTGGGAACACAAAGTTTCCTTTTAGTTGCAAACTCCATTCCATACATATATATGGGGAGGTACTAGCTCCAACTCGGTTTGACAGTGAAAACTGCAGGAACTTCAAACCGGCAGTAGGAAACAGACTGAGATAGCAGAGAAATAGTGGCTCCTGCAACCCGTTCCCTTGGTGCTAGATGAACGAACGTCTCTCCACTTGCTCAGTTCTGAGAGATAAGTGTGTGTGAAAGCCGTCCTTCACCTAGCTTGTTGGCAACACAAAGTTTCTTTTCAGTTACAAACTCCATTCCAAACATATATATGGGGAGGTACTAGCTCCAACTCGGTTTGACAGTGAAAACTGCAGGAACTTCAAACAGGCAGTAGGAAACAGACTGAGAAAGCAGAGAAATAGTGTCTCCTGCAACCCGTTCCCTTGGTGCTAGATGAACGAACGTCTCTCCACTTGCTCAGTTCTGAGAGATAAGTGTGTGTGAAAGCCGTCCTTCACCTAGCTTGTTGGGAACACAAAGTTTCTTTTCAGTTGCAAACATCATTCCATACATATATATGGGGAGGTACTAGCTCCAACTCGGTTTTACAGTGAAAACTGCAGGAACTTCAAACCGGCACTAGGAAACAGACTGAGAAAGCAGAGAAAAAGTGTCCCCCACCACCCGTTCCCTTGGTGCTAGATGAACGAAAGTCTCTCCACTTGCTCACTTCCGAGAGTCAAGTGTGTGTGAAAGCCGTCATACATCTAGCTTGTTGGGAACACAAAGTTTCTTTTTAGTTGCAAACTCCATTCCATACATATATATGGGGAGGTACAAGATCCAACTCTGTTTTACAATGAAAACTGCAGGAACTTCAAACCGGAACTAGGAAACAGACTGAGAATCCAGAGTAAATGTTTCTCCTGCAACCCGTTCCCTTTGTGCTAGATGAACGAACGTCTATCCACTTGCTCAGTTGCGAGAGATAAGTGCGTGTGAAAGCCGTCCTTCACGTAGCTTGTTGGGAACACAAAGTTTCTTTTCAGTTGCAAACACCATTCCATAAATATATATGGGGAGGTACTAGCTCCAACTCGGTTTTACAGTGAAAACTGCAGGAACTTCAAACCGGCACTAGGAAACAGACTGAGAAAGCAGAGAAATAGTGTCTCCTGCAACCCGTTCCCTTGGTACTAGATGAACGAAAGTCTCTCCACTTGCTCACTTCCGAGAGTTAAGTGTGTGTGAAAGCCGACATACATCTAGCTTGTTGGGAACACAAAGTTTCTTTTTAGTTGCAAACTCCATTCCATACATATATATGGGGAGGTACTAGCTCCAACTCGGTTTGACAGTGAAAACTGCAGGAACTTCAAACTGGCACTAGGAAACAGACTGAAAAGCAGAGAAAAGTGTATCTGCAACAGGTTTCCTTTGTGCTACATGAACGAAAGTCTCTCCACTTGCTCAGTTCTGAGAGATAAATGTGTGTGAAAGCGGTCCTTCACCTAGCTTGTTGGGAACACAAAGTTTCTTTTCAGTTGCAAACTCCATTCCATACATATATAAGGGGAGGTACTAGCTCCAACTCGGTTTGACAGTGAAAACTGCAGGAACTTCAAACCGGCACTAGGAAACAGGCTGAGAAAGCAGAGAAAAAGTGTCTCCTGCAACCCGTTCCCTTGGTGCTAGATGAACGAACGTCTCTCCACTTGCTCAGTTCCGAGAGATAAGCGGGTGTGAAAGCCGTCCTTCACCTAGCTTGTTGGGAACACAAAGTTTTTTTTCAGTTGCAAACATCATTCCATACATATATATGGGGAGGTACTAGCTCCAACTCGGTTTGACAGTGAAAACTGCAGGAACTTCAAACCGGCACTAGGAAACAGACTGAGAAAGCAGAGAAAAAGTGTCCCCCACCACCCGTTCCCTTGGTGCTAGATGAACGAATGTCTCTCCACTTGCTCACTTCCGAGAGTCAAGTGTGTGTGAAAGCCGTCATACATCTAGCTTGTTGGGAACACAAAGTTTCTTTTTAGTTGCAAACTCCATTCCATACATATATATGGGGAGGTACAAGATCCAACTCTGTTTTACAATGAAAACTGCAGGAACTTCAAACCGGAACTAGGAAACAGACTGAGAATCCAGAGTAAATGTTTCTCCTGCAAACCGTTCCCTTTGTGCTAGATGAACGAACGTCTCTCCACTTGCTCATTTGCGAGAGATAAGTGCGTGTGAAAGCCGTCCTTCACCTAGCTTGTTGGGAACACAAAGTTTCTTTTCAGTTGCTAACACCATTCCATAGATATATATGGGGAGGTACTAGCTCCAACTCGGTTTTACAGTGAAAACTGCAGGAACCTCAAACCGGCACTAGGAAACAGACTGAGAAAGCAGAGAAATAGTGTCTCCTGCAACCCGTTCCCTTGGTGCTAGATGAACGAAAGTCTCTCCACTTGCTCACTTCCGAGAGTTAAGTGTGTGTGAAAGCCGTCATACATCTAGCTTGTTGGGAACACAAAGATTCTTTTTAGTTGCAAACTCCATTCCATTCATATATATGGGGAGGTACTAGCTCCAACTCGTTTTGACAGTGAAAACTGCAGGAACTTCAAACTGGCACTAGGAAACAGACTGAGAAAGCAGAGAAAAGTGTCCCTGCAACAGGTTTCCTTTGTGCTACATGAACGAACGTCTCTCCACTTGCTCAGTTCTGAGAGATAAGTGTGTGTGAAAGCGGTCCTTCACCTAGCTTGTTGGGAACACAAAGTTTTTTTCAGTTGCAAACTCCATTCCATACATATATATGGGGAGGTACTAGCTCCAACTCTGTTTGACAGTGAAAACTGCAGGAACTTCAAACTGGCACTAGGAAACAGACTGAGAAAGCAGAGAAAAGTGTCCCTGCAACAGGTTTCCTTTGTGCTACATGAACGAAAGTCTCTCCACTTGCTCAGTTCTTAGAGATAAGTGTGTGTGAAAGCGGTCCTTCACCTAGCTTGTTGGGAACACAAAGTTTCTTTTCAGTTGCAAACTCCATTCCATACATATATAAGGGGAGGTACTAGCTCCAACTCGGTTTGACAGTGAAAACTGCAGGAACTTCAAACCGGCACTAGGAAACAGGCTGAGAAAGCAGAGAAAAAGTGTCTCCTGCAACCCGTTCCCTTGGTGCTAGATGAACGAACGTCTCTCCACTTGCTCAGTTCTGAGAGATAAGTTGGTGTGAAAGTCGTCCTTCACCTAGCTTGTTGGGAACACAAAGTTTTTTTTCAGTTGCAAACATCATTCCATACATATATATGGGGAGGTACTAGCTCCAACTCGGTTTTACAGTGAAAACTGCAGGAACTTCAAACCGGCACTAGGAAACAGACTGAGAAAGCAGAGAAAAAGTGTCCCCCACCACCCGTTCCCTTGGTGCTAGATGAACGAAAGTCTCTCCACTTGCTCACTTCCGAGAGTCAAGTGTGTGTGAAAGCCGTCATACATCTAGCTTGTTGGGAACACAAAGTTTCTTTTTAGTTGCAAACTCCATTCCATACATATATATGGGGAGGTACAAGATCCAACTCTGTTTTACAATGAAAACTGCAGGAACTTCAAACCGGAACTAGGAAACAGACTGAGAATCCACAGTAAATGTTTCTCCTGCAACCCGTTCCCTTTGTGCTAGATGAACGAACGTCTCTCCACTTGCTCAGTTGCGAGAGATAAGTGCGTGTGAAAGCCGTCCTTCACCTAGCTTGTTGGGAACACAAAGTTACTTTTCAGTTGCAAACTCCATTCCATACATATATATGGGGAGGTACTAGCTCCAACTCGGTTTTACAGTGAAAACTGCAGGAACTTTAAACCGGCACTAGGAAACAGACTGAGAAAGCAGAGAAAAACTGTCTCCTGCAACCCGTTCCCTTGGTGCTAGATGAACGAACGTCTCTCCACTTGCACATTTCTGAGAAATAAGTGTGTGTGAAAGCCGTCCTTCAACTTGCTTGTTGGGAACACAAAGTTTCTTTTCAGTTGCAAACTCCATTCCATACATATATAGGGGAGGTACTAGCTCCAACTCGGTTATACAGTGAAAACTGCAGGAACTTCAAACCGGCACTAGGAAACAGACAGAGAAAGCAGAGAAAAAGTGTCTCCTGCAACCCGTCCCTTGGTGCTAGATGAACGAACGTCTCTCCACTTGCTCAGTTCTGAGAGATAAGTGTGTGTGAAAGTGGTCCTTCACCTAGCTTGTTGGGAACACAAAGTTTCTTTTCAGTTGCAAACTCCATTCCATACATATATATGGGGAGGTACTAGCTCCAACTCGGTTTGACAGTGAAAACTGCAGGAACTTCAAACCAGCACTAGGAAACAGACTGAGAAAGCAGAGAAATAGTGTCTCCAGCAAACTTTTCCATTGGTGCTAGATGAACGAACGTCTCTCCACTTGCTCAGTTCTGAGAGATAAGTGTGTGTGAAAGCGTTCCTTCACCTAGCTTGTTGGGAACACAAAGTTTCTTTTCAGTTGCAAACTCCAATCCATACATATATATGCGGAGGTACTCGCTCCAACTCGGTTTGACAGTGAAAACTGCAGGAACTTCAAACCGGCACTAGGAAACAGACTGAGAAAGCAGAGAAAAAGTGTCTCCTGCAACACGTTCCCTTGGTGCTAGATGAACGAACGTCTCTCCACTTGCTCAGTTCTGAGAGATAAGAGTGTGTGAAAGCCGTCCTTCACCTAGCTTGTTGGGAACACAAAGTTTCTTTTCAGTTGCAAACTCCATTCCATACATATATATGGGGAGGTACTAGCTCCAACTCGGTTTTACAGAGAAAACTGCAGGAACTTCAAACCGGCACTAGGAAACAGACTGAGAAAGCAGAGAAAAAGGGTCTCCTGCAAACCATTCCCTTGGTGCAAGATGAACGAAAGTCTCTCCACTTGCTCAGTTCTGAGAGATAAGTGTGTGTGAAAGCCGTCCTTCACGTAGGTTGTTGGGAACACAAAGTTTCTTTTCAGTTGCCAACTCCACTCCATACATATATATAGGGAGGTACTAGCTCCAACTCGGTTTGACAGTGAAAACTGCAGGAACTTCAAACCGGCACTAGGAAACAGACTGAGAAAGCAGAGAAAAAGTGTCTCCTGCAACCCGTTCCCTTGATGCTAGATGAACGAACGTCTCTCCACTTGCTCAGTTCTGAGAGATAAGTGTGTGTGAAAGCCGTCCTTCACCTAGCTTGTTGGGAACACAAAGTTTCTTTTCAGTTGCAAACTCCATTCCATACATATATATGGGGAGGTACTAGCTCCAAATCTGTTTGACAGTGAAAACTGCAGGAACTTCAAACCGGCACTAGGAAACAGACTGAGAAAGCAGAGAAAAAGTGTCTCCTGCAACCCGTTCCCTTGGTGCTAGATGAACGTACGTCTCTCCACTTGCTCAGTTCTGAGAGATAAGTGTGTGTGAAAGCCGTCCTTCACCTAGCTTGTTGGGAACACAAAGTTTCTTTTCAGTTGCAAACTCCATTCCATACATATATACGGGAAGGTACTAGCTCCAAATCGGTTTTACAGTGAAAACTGCAGGAACTTCAAACAGGCACTAGGAAACAGACTTAGAAAGCAGAGAAAAAGTGTCTCCTGCAACCCGTTCCCTTGGTGCTAGATGAACGAACGTCTCTCCACTTGCTCAGTTCTGAGAGATAAGTGTGTGTGAAAGCCGTCCTTCACCTAGCTTGTTGGGAACACAAAGTTTCTTTTCAGTTGCTAACTCCATTCCATACTTATATATGGGGAGGTACTAGCTCCAACTCTGTTTGACAGTGAAAACTGCAGGAACTTCAAACCGGCACTAGGAAACAGACTGAGAAAGCAGAGAAAAAGTGTCTCCTGCAACCCGTTCCCTTGGTGCTAGATGAACGAACGTCTCTCCACTTGCTCAGTTCTGAGAGATAAGTCTGTGTGAAAGCCGTCCTTCAACTAGCTTGTTGGGAACACAAAGTTTCTTTTCAGTTGCAAACTCCATTCCATACATATATATGGGGAGGTACTAGCTCCAACTCGGTTTTACAGTGAAAACTGCAGGAACTTCAAACTGGCACTAGGAAACAGACTGAGAAATCAGAGAAAAAGTGGCCCCTGCAACCCGTTCCCTTTGTGCAAGATGAACGAACGTCTCTCCACTTGCTCAGTTCTGAGAGATAAGTGTGTGTGAAAGCCGTCCTTCACCTAGCTTGTTGGGAACACAAAGTTTCTTTTCAGTTGCAAACTCCATTCCATACATATATATGGGGAGGTACTAGCTCCAACTCGGTTTTACAGTGAAAAATGCAGGAACTTCAAACCGGCACTAGGAAACAGACTGAGAAAGCAGAGAAAAAGTGTCTCCTGCAACCTGTACCCTTGGTGCTAGATGAACGAACGTCTCTCCACTTGCTCAGTTCTGAGAGTTAAGTGTGTGTGAAAGCCGTCCTTCACCTAGCTTGTTGGGAACACAAAGTTTCTTTTCAGTTGCAAACTCCATTCCATACATATATATGGGGAGGTTCTAGCTCCAACTCGGTTTGACAGTGAAAACTGCAGGAACTTCAAACCGGCACTAGGAAACAGACTGAGAAAGCAGAGAAAAAGTGTCTCCTGCAACCCGTTCCCTTGGTGCTAGATGAACGAACGTCTCTCCACTTGCTCAGTTCTGAGAGATAAATGTGTGTGAAAGCCGTCCTTCACCTAGGTTGTTGGGAACACAAAGTTTCTTTTCAGTTGCAAACTCCATTCCATACATATATATGGGGAGGTACTAGCTCCAACTCTTTTTGACAGTGAAAACTGCAGGAACTTCAAACCGGCACTAGGAAACAGACTGAGAAAGCAGAGAAAATGTGTCTCCTGCAACCCGCTCCCTTGGTGCTAGATGAACGAACGTCTCTCCACTTGCTCAGTTCTGAGAGATAACTGTGTGTTAAAGCCGTCCTTCACCTAGCTTGTTGGGAACACAAAGTTTCTTTTCAGTTGCAAACTATATTCCATACATATGTATGGGGAGGAACTAGCTCCAACTCGATTTTACAGGGAAAAATGCAGGATCTTCAAACCGGCACTAGGAAACAGACTGAGAAAGCAGAGAAAAAGTGTCTCCTGCAACCCGTTCCCTTGGTGCTAGATGAACGAACGTCTCTCCACATGCTTAATTCTGAGAGTTAAGTGTGTGTGAAAGCCGTCCTTCACCTAGCTTGTTGGGAACACAAAGTTTCTTTTCAGTTGCAAACTCCATTCCATACATATATATTGGGAGGTACTAGCTCCAACTCGGTTTGACAGTGAAAACTGCAGGAACTTCAAACCGGCACTAGGAAACAGACTGAGAAAGCAGAGAAAAAGTGTCTCCTGCAACCCGTTCCCTTGGTGCTAGATGAACGAACGTCTCTCCACTTGCTCATTTCTGAGAGATAAGTGTGTGTGAAAGCCGTCCTTCACCTAGCTTGTTGGCAACACAAAGTTTCTTTTCAGTTGCAAACTCCATTCCATACATATATATGGGGAGGTACTAGCTCCAACTCGGTTTGACAGTGAAAACTGCAGGAACTTCAAACCGGCACTAGGAAACAGACTGAGAAAGCAGAGAAAAAGTGTCTCCTGCAACCCGTTCCCTTGGTGCTAGATGAACGAACGTCTCTCCACTTGCTCAGTTCTGAGAGATAAGTGTGTGTGAAAGCCGTCCTTCACCTAGCTTGTTGGGAACACAAAGTTTCTTTTCAGTTGCAAACTCCATTCCATACATATATATGGGGAGGTACTAGCTCCAAATCGGTTTTGCAGTGAAAACTGCAGGAACTTCAAACCGGCACTAGGAAACAGACTGAGAAAGCAGAGAAAAAGTGTCTCCTGCAACCCGTTCCCTTGGTGCTAGATGAACGAACGTCTCTCCACTTGCTCAGTTCTGAGAGATAAGTGTGTGTGAAAGCCGTCCTTCACCTAGCTTCTTGGGAACACAAAGTTTCTTTTCAGTTGCAAACTCCATTCCATACATATATATGGGGAGGTACTAGCTCCAAATCGGTTTTACAGTGAAAACTGCAGGAACTTCAAACCGGCACTAGGAAACAGACTGAGAAAGCAGAGAAAAAGTGTCTCCTGCAACCCGTTCCCTTGGTGCTAGATGAACGAACGTCTCTCCACTTGCTCAGTTCTGAGAGATAAGTGTGTGTGAAAGCCGTCCTTCACCTAGCTTGTTGGGAACACAAAGTTTCTTTTCAGTTGCAAACTCCATTCCATACATATATATGGGGAATTACAAGCTCCAAATCGGTTTTACAGTGAAAACTGCAGGAACTTCAAACCGGCACTAGGAAACAGACTGAGAAAGCAGAGAAAAAGTGTCTCCTGCAACCCGTTCCCTTGGTGCTAGATGAACAAACGTCTCTCCACTTGCTCAGTTCTGAGAGATAATTGTGTGTGAAAGCCGTCCTTCACCTAGCTTGTTGGGAACACAAAGTTTCTTTTCAGTTGCAAACACCATACCATACATATATATGGGGAGATACTAGCTCCAACTCGGTTTTACAGTGAAAACTGCAGGAACTTCAAACCGGCACTAGGAAACAGACTGAGAAAGCAGAGAAAAAGTGTCCCCCACCACCCGTTCCCTTGGTGCTAGATGAACGAAAGTCTCTCCACTTGCTCACTTCCGAGAGTCAAGTGTGTGTGAAAGCCGTCATACATCTAGCTTGTTGGGAACACAAAGTTTCTTTTTAGTTGCAAAATCCATTCCATACATATATATGGGGAGGTACAAGATCCAACTCTGTTTTACAATGGAAACTGCAGGAAATTCAAACCGGAACTAGGAAACAGACTGAGAATCCAGAGTAAATGTTTCTCCTGCAACCCGTTCCCTTTGTGCTAGATGAACGAACGTCTCTCCACTTGCTCAGTTGCGAGAGATAAGTGCGTGTGAAAGCCGTCCTTCACGTAGCTTGTTGGGAACACAAAGATTCTTTTCAGTTGCAAACACCATTCCATAAATATATATGGGGAGGTACTAGCTCCAACTCGGTTTTACAGTGAAAACTGCAGGAACTTCAAACCGGCACTAGGAAACAGACTGAGAAAGCAGAGAAATAGTGTCTCCTGCAACACGTTCCCTTGGTGCTAGATGAACGAACGTCTCTCCACTTGCTCAATTCTGAGAGATAAGTGTGTGTGAAAGCGGTCCTTCACCTAGCTTTTTGGGAACACAAAGTTACTTTTCAGTTGCAAACCCCATTCCATACATATATATGGGGAGGTACAAGCTCCAACTCGGTTTGACAGTGAAAACTGCAGGAACTTCAAACCGGCACTAGGAAACAGACTGAGAAAGCAGAGAAAAAGAGTCTCCTGCAACCCGTTCCCTTGGTGCTAGATGAACGAACGTCTCTCCACTTGCTCAGTTCCGAGAGTTAAGTCTGTGTGAAAGCCGTCATACATCTAGCTTGTTGGGAACACAAAGTTTCCTTTTAGTTGCAAACTCCATTCCATACATATATATGGGGAGGTACTAGCTCCAACTCGGTTTGACAGTGAAAACTGCAGGAACTTCAAACCGGCAGTAGGAAACAGACTGAGATAGCAGAGAAAAAGTGGCTCCTGCAACCCGTTCCCTTGGTGCTAGATGAACGAACGTCTCTCCACTTGCTCAGTTCTGAGAGATAAGTGTGTGTGAAAGCCGTCCTTCACCTAGCTTGTTGGCAACACAAAGTTTCTTTTCAGTTACAAACTCCATTCCAAACATATATATGGGGAGGTACTAGCTCCAACTCGGTTTGACAGTGAAAACTGCAGGAACTTCAAACCGGCAGTAGGAAACAGACTGAGAAAGCAGAGAAATAGTGTCTCCTGCAACCCGTTCCCTTGGTGCTAGATGAACGAACGTCTCTCCACTTGCTCAGTTCTGAGAGATAATTGTGTGTGAAAGCCGTCCTTCACCTAGCTTGTTGGCAACACAAAGTTTCTTTTCAGTTGCAAACTCCATTCCATACATATATATGGGGAGGTACTAGCTCCAACTCGGTTTGACAGTGAAAACTGCAGGAACTTCAAACCGGCACTAGGAAACAGACTGAGAAACAGAGGAAAAGTGTCTCCTGCAACCCGTTCCCTTGGTGCTAGATGAACGAAAGTCTCTCCACTTGCTCAGTTCTGAGAGATAAGTGTGTGTGAAAGCCGTCCTTCACCTAGCTTGTTGGGAACACAAAGTTTCTTTTCAGTTGCAAACATCATTCCATACATATATATGCGGAGGTACTAGCTCCAACTCGGTTTTACAGTGAAAACTGCAGGAACTTCAAACCGGCACTAGGAAACAGACTGAGAAAGCAGAGAAAAAGTGTCCCCCACCACCCGTTCCCTTGGTGCTAGATGAACGAAAGTCTCTCCACTTGCTCACTTCCGAGAGTCATGTGTGTGTGAAAGCCGTCATACATCTAGCTTGTTGGGAACACAAAGTTTCTTTTTAGTTGCAAACTCCATTCCATACATATATATGGGGAGGTACAAGATCCAACTCTGTTTTACAATGAAAACTGCAGGAACTTCAAACCGGAACTAGGAAACAGACTGAGAATCCAGAGTAAATGTTTCTCCTGCAACCCGTTCCCTTTGTGCTAGATGAACGAACGTCTATCCACTTGCTCAGTTGCGAGAGATAAGTGCGTGTGAAAGCCGTCCTTCACGTAGCTTGTAGGGAACACAAAGTTTCTTTTCAGTTGCAAACACCATTCCATAAATATATATGGGGAGGTACTAGCTCCAACTCGGTTTTACAGTGAAAACTGCAGGAACTTCAAACCGGCACTAGGAAACAGACTGAGAAAGCAGAGAAATAGTGTCTCCTGCAACCCGTTCCCTTGGTACTAGATGAACGAAAGTCTCTCCACTTGCTCACTTCCGAGAGTTAAGTGTGTGTGAAAGCCGACATACATCTAGCTTGTTGGGAACACAAAGTTTCTTTTTAGTTGCAAACTCCATTCCATACATATATATGGGGAGGTACTAGCTCCAACTCGGTTTGACAGTGAAAACTGCAGGAACTTCAAACTGGCACTAGGAAAAAGACTGAAAAGCAGAGAAAAGTGTCCCTGCAACAGGTTTCCTTTGTGCTACATGAACGAAAGTCTCTCCACTTGCTCAGTTCTGAGAGATAAATGTGTGTGAAAGCGGTCCTTCACCTAGCTTGTTGGGAACACAAAGTTTCTTTTCAGTTGCAAACTCCATTCCATACATATATAAGGGGAGGTACTAGCTCCAACTCGGTTTGACAGTGAAAACTGCAGGAACTTCAAACCGGCACTAGGAAACAGGCTGAGAAAGCAGAGAAAAAGTGTCTCCTGCAACCCGTTCCCTTGGTGCTAGATGAACGAACGTCTCTCCACTTGCTCAGTTCCGAGAGATAAGCGGGTGTGAAAGCCGTCCTTCACCTAGCTTGTTGGGAACACAAAGTTTTTTTTCAGTTGCAAACATCATTCCATACATATATATGGGGAGGTACTAGCTCCAACTCGGTTTTACAGTGAAAACTGCAGGAACTTCAAACCGGCACTAGGAAACAGACTGAGAAAGCAGAGAAAAAGTGTCCCCCACCACCCGTTCCCTTGGTGCTAGATGAACGAAAGTCTCTCCACTTGCTCACTTCCGAGAGTCAAGTGTGTGTGAAAGCCGTCATACATCTAGCTTGTTGGGAACACAAAGTTTCTTTTTAGTTGCAAACTCCATTCCATACATATATATGGGGAGGTACAAGATCCAACTCTGTTTTACAATGAAAACGGCAGGAACTTCAAACCGGAACTAGGAAACAGACTGAGAATCCTGAGTAAATGTTTCTCCTGCAACCCGTTCCCTTTGTGCTAGATGAACGAACGTCTCTCCACTTGCTCAGTTGCGAGAGATAAGTGCGTGTGAAAGCCGTCCTTCACCTAGCTTGTTGGGAACACAAAGTTTCTTTTCAGTTGCAAACACCATTCCATAGATATATATGGGGAGGTACTAGCTCCAACACGGTTTTACAGTGAAAACTGCAGGAACCTCAAACCGGCACTAGGAAACAGACTGAGAAAGCAGAGAAATAGTGTCTCCTGCAACCCGTTCCCTTGGTGCTAGATGAACGAAAGTCTCTCCACTTGCTCACTTCCGAGAGTTAAGTGTGTGTGAAAGCCGTCATACATCTAGCTTGTTGGGAACACAAAGATTCTTTTTAGTTGCAAACTCCATTCCATTCATATATATGGGGAGGTACTAGCTCCAACTCGTTTTGACAGTGAAAACTGCAGGAACTTCAAACTGGAACTAGGAAACAGACTGAGAAAGCAGAGAAAAGTGTCCCTGCAACAGGTTTCCTTTGTGCTACATGAACGAACGTCTCTCCACTTGCTCAGTTCTGAGAGATAAGTGTGTGTGAAAGCGGTCCTTCACCTAGCTTGTTGGGAACACAAAGTTTCTTTTCAGTTGCAAACTCCATTCCATACATATATATGGGGAGGTACTAGCTCCAACTCGGTTTGACAGTGAAAACTGCAGGAACTTCAAACTGGCACTAGGAAACAGACTGAGAAAGCAGAGAAAAGTGTCCCTGCAACAGGTTTCCTTTGTGCTACATGAACGAAAGTCTCTCCACTTGCTCAGTTCTGAGAGATAAGTGTGTGTGAAAGCGGTCCTTCACCTAGCTTGTTGGGAACACAAAGTTTCTTTTCAGTTGCAAACTCCATGCCATACATATATAAGGGGAGGTACTAGCTCCAACTCGGTTTGACAGTGAAAACTGCAGGAACTTCAAACCGGCACTAGGAAACAGGCTGAGAAAGCAGAGAAAAAGTGTCTCCTGCAACCCGTTCCCTTGGTGCTAGATGAACGAACGTCTCTCCACTTGCTCAGTTCTGAGAGATAAGTTGGTGTGAAAGCCGTCCTTCACCTAGCTTGTTGGGAACACAAAGTTTTTTTTCAGTTGCAAACATCATTCCATACATATATATGGGGAGGTACTAGCTCCAACTCGGTTTTACAGTGAAAACTGCAGGAACTTCAAACCGGCACTAGGAAACAGACTGAGAAAGCAGAGAAAAAGTGTCCCCCACCACCCGTTCCCTTGGTGCTAGATGAACGAAAGTCTCTCCACTTGCTCACTTCCGAGAGTCAAGTGTGTGTGAATGCCGTCATACATCTAGCTTGTTGGGAACACAAAGTTTCTTTTTAGTTGCAAACTCCATTCCATACATATATATGGGGAGGTACAAGATCCAACTCTGTTTTACAATGAAAACTGCAGGAACTTCAAACCGGAACTAGGAAACAGACTGAGAATCCACAGTAAATGTTTCTCCTGCAACCCGTTCCCTTTGTGCTAGATGAACGAACGTCTCTCCACTTGCTCAGTTGCGAGAGATAAATGTGTGTGAAAGCCGTCCTTCACCTAGCTTGTTGGGAACACAAAGTTTCTTTTCAGTTGCAAACTCCATTCCATACATATATATGGGGAGGTACTAGCTCCAACTCGGTTTTACAGTGAAAACTGCAGGAACTTTAAACCGGCACTAGTAAACAGACTGAGAAAGCAGAGAAAAACTGTCTCCTGCAACACGTTCCCTTGGTGCTAGATGAACGAACGTCTCTCCACTTGCACATTTCTGAGAAATAAGTGTGTGTGAAAGCCGTCCTTCAACTTGCTTGTTGGGAACACAAAGTTTCTTTTCAGTTGCAAACTCCATTCCATACATATATATGGGGAGGTACTAGCTCCAACTCGGTTTTACAGTGAAAAATGCAGGAACTTCAAAACGGCACTAGGAAACAGACTGAGAAAGCAGAGAAAAGGTGTCTCCTGCAACCTGTACCCTTGGTGCTAGATGAACGAACGTCTCTCCACTTGCTCAGTTCTGAGAGTTAAGTGTGTGTGAAAGCCGTCCTTCACCTAGCTTGTTGGGAACACAAAGTTTCTTTTCAGTTGCAAACTCCATTCCATACATATATATGGGGAGGTTCTAGCTCCAACTCGGTTTGACAGTGAAAACTGCAGGAACTTCAAACCGGCACTAGGAAACAGACTGAGAAAGCAGAGAAAAAGTGTCTCCTGCAACCCGTTCCCTTGGTGCTAGATGAACGAACGTCTCTCCACTTGCTCAGTTCTGAGAGATAAATGTGTGTGAAAGCCGTCCTTCACCTAGGTTGTTGGGAACACAAAGTTTCTTTTCAGTTGCAAACTCCATTCCATACATATATATGGGGAGGTACTAGCTCCAACACTTTTTGACAGTGAAAAATGCAGGAACTTCAAACCGGCACTAGGAAACAGACTGAGAAAGCAGAGAAAATGTGTCTCCTGCAACCCGCTCCCTTGGTGCTAGATGAACGAACGTCTCTCCACTTGCTCAGTTCTGAGAGATAACTGTGTGTTAAAGCCGTCCTTCACCTAGCTTGTTGGGAACACAAAGTTTCTTTTCAGTTGCAAACTATATTCCATACATATGTATGGGGAGGAACTAGCTCCAACTCGATTTTACAGGGAAAAATGCAGGATCTTCAAACCGGCACTAGGAAACAGACTGAGAAAGCAGAGAAAAAGTGTCTCCTGCAACCCGTTCCCTTGGTGCTAGATGAACGATCGTCTCTCCACATGCTTAATTCTGAGAGTTAAGTGTGTGTGAAAGCCGTCCTTCACCTAGCTTGTTGGGAACACAAAGTTTCTTTTCAGTTGCAAACTCCATTCCATACATATATATTGGGAGGTACTAGCTCCAACTCGGTTTGACAGTGAAAACTGCAGGAACTTCAAACCGGCACTAGGAAACAGACTGAGAAAGCAGAGAAAAAGTGTCTCCTGCAACCCGTTCCCTTGGTTCTAGATGAACGAACGTCTCTCCACTTGCTCAGTTCTGAGCGATAAATGTGTGTGAAAGCCGTCCTTCACCTAGCTTGTTGGGAACACAAAGTTTCTTTTCAGTTGCAAACTCCATTTCATACATATATATGGGGAGGTACTAGCTCCAAATCGGTTTTACAGTGAAAACTGCAGGAACTACAAACCGGCACTAGGAAACAGACTGAGAAAGCTGAGAAAAAGTGTCTCCTGCAACCCGTTCCATTGGTGCTAGATGAACGAACGTCTCTCCTCTTGCTCATTTCTGAGAGATAAGTGTGTGTGAAAGCCGTCCTTCACCTAGCTTGTTGGCAACACAAAGTTTCTTTTCAGTTGCTAACTCTATTCCATACATATATATGGGGAGGTACTAGCTCCAACTCGGTTTGACAGTGAAAACTGCAGGAACTTCAAACCGGCACTAGGAAACAGACTGAGAAAGCAGAGAAAAAGTGTCTCCTGCAACCCGTTCCCTTGGTGCTAGATGAACGAACGTCTCTCCACTTGCTCAGTTCTGAGAGATAAGTGTGTGTGAAAGCCGTCCTTCACCTAGCTTGTTGGGAACACAAAGTTTCTTTTCAGTTGCAAACTCCATTCCATACATACATATGGGGAGGTACTAGCTCCAAATCGGTTTTGCAGTGAAAACTGCAGGAACTTCAAACCGGCACTAGGAAACAGACTGAGAAAGCAGAGAAAAAGTGTCTCCTGCAACCCGTTCCCTTGGTGCTAGATGAACGAACGTCTCTCCACTTGCTCAGTTCTGAGAGATAAGTGTGTGTGAAAGCCGTCCTTCACCTAGCTTCTTGGGAACACAAAGTTTCTTTTCAGTTGCAAACTCCATTCCATACATATATATGGGGAGGTACTAGCTCCAAATCGGTTTTACAGTGAAAACTGCAGGAACTTCAAACCGGCACTAGGAAACAGACTGAGAAAGCAGAGAAAAAGTGTCTCCTGCAACCCGTTCCCTTGGTGCTAGATGAACGAACGTCTCTCCACTTGCTCAGTTCTGAGAGATAAGTGTGTGTGAAAGCCGTCCTTCACCTAGCTTGTTGGCAACACAAAGTTTCTTTTCAGTTGCAAACTCCATTCCATACATATATATGGGGAGGTACTAGCTCCAAATCGGTTTTACAGTGAAAACTGCAGGAACTTCAAACCGGCACTAGGAAACAGACTGAGAAAGCAGAGAAAAAGTGTCTCCTGCAACCCGTTCCCTTGGTGCTAGATGAACAAACGTCTCTCCACTTGCTCAGTTCTGAGAGATAATTGTGTGTGAAAGCCGTCCTTCACCTAGCTTGTTGGGAACACAAAGTTTCTTTTCAGTTGCAAACACCATTCCATACATATATATGGGGAGGTACTAGCTCCAACTCGGTTTTACAGTGAAAACTGCAGGAACTTCAAACCGGCACTAGGAAACAGACTGAGAAAGCAGAGAAAAAGTGTCCCCCACCACCCGTTCCCTTGGTGCTAGATGAACGAAAGTCTCTCCACTTGCTCACTTCCGAGAGTCAAGTGTGTGTGAAAGCCGTCATACATCTAGCTTGTTGGGAACACAAAGTTTCTTTTTAGTTGCAAACTCCATTCCATACATATATATGGGGAGGTACAAGATCCAACTCTGTTTTACAATGAAAACTGCAGGAACTTCAAACCGGAACTAGGAAACAGACTGAGAATCCAGAGTAAATGTTTCTCCTGCAACCCGTTCCCTTTGTGCTAGATGAACGAACGTCTCTCCACTTGCTCAGTTGCGAGAGATAAGTGCGTGTGAAAGCCGCCCTTCACCTAGCTTGTTGGGAACACAAAGTTTCTTTTCAGTTGCAAACACCATTCCATAGATATATATGGGGAGGTACTAGCTCCAACTCGGTTTTACAGTGAAAACTGCAGGAACCTCAAACCGGCACTAGGAAACAGACTGAGAAAGCAGAGAAATAGTGTCTCCTGCAACCCGTTCCCTTGGTGCTAGATGAACGAAAGTCTCTCCACTTGCTCACTTCCGAGAGAAAAGTGTGTGTGAAAGCCGTCATACATCTAGCTTGTTGGGAACACAAAGATTCTTTTTAGTTGCAAACTCCATTCCATTCATATATATGGGGAGGTACTAGCTCCAACTCGTTTTGACAGTGAAAACTGCAGGAACTTCAAACTGGCACTAGGAAACAGACTGAGAAAGCAGAGAAAAGTGTCCCTGCAACAGGTTTCCTTTGTGCTACATGAACGAACGTCTCTCCACTTGCTCAGTTCTGAGAGATAAGTGTGTGTGAAAGCGGTACTTCACCTAGCTTGTTGGGAACACAAAGTTTCTTTTCAGTTGCAAACTCCATTCCATACATATATATGGGGAGGTACTAGCTCCAACTCGGTTTGACAGTGAAAACTGCAGGAACTTCAAACTGGCACTAGGAAACAGACTGAGAAAGCAGAGAAAAGTGTCCCTGCAACAGGTTTCCTTTGTGCTACATGAACGAAAGTCTCTCCACTTGCTCAGTTCTGAGAGATAAGTGTGTGTGAAAGCGGTCCTTCACCTAGCTTGTTGGGAACACAAAGTTTCTTTTCAGTTGCAAACTCCATTCCATACATATATAAGGGGAGGTACTAGCTCCAACTCGGTTTGACAGTGAAAACTGCAGGAACTTCAAACCGGCACTAGGAAACAGGCTGAGAAAGCAGAGAAAAAGTGTCTCCTGCAACCCGTTCCCTTGGTGCTAGATGAACGAACGTCTCTCCACTTGCTCAGTTCTGAGAGATAAGTTGGTGTGAAAGCCGTCCTTCACCTAGCTTGTTGGGAACACAAAGTTTTTTTTCAGTTGCAAACATCATTCCATACATATATATGGGGAGGTACTAGCTCCAACTCGGTTTTACAGTGAAAACTGCAGGAACTTCAAACCGGCACTAGGAAACAGACTGAGAAAGCAGAGAAAAAGTGTCCCCCACCACCCGTTCCCTTGGTGCTAGATGAACGAAAGTCTCTCCACTTGCTCACTTCCGAGAGTCAAGTGTGTGTGAAAGCCGTCATACATCTAGCTTGTTGGGAACACAAAGTTTCTTTTCAGTTGCAAACTCCATTCCATACATATATAGGGGAGGTACTAGCTCCAACTCGGTTATACAGTGAAAACTGCAGGAACTTCAAACCGGCACTAGGAAACAGACAGAGAAAGCAGAGAAAAAGTGTCTCCAGCAAACTTTTCCATTGGTGCTAGATGAACGAACGTCTCTCCACTTGCTCAGTTCTGAGAGATAAGTGTGTGTGAAAGCGGTCCTTCACCTAGCTTGTTGGGAACACAAAGTTTCTTTTCAGTTGCAAACTCCATTCCATACATATATATGGGGAGGTACTAGCTCCAACTCGGTTTGACAGTGAAAACTGCAGGAACTTCAAACCAGCACTAGGAAACAGACTGAGAAAGCAGAGAAATAGTGTCTCCAGCAAACTTTTCCATTGGTGCTAGATGAACGAACGTCTCTCCACTTGCTCAGTTCTGAGAGATAAGTGTGTGTGAAAGCGGTCCTTCACCTAGCTTGTTGGGAACACAAAGTTTCTTTTCAGTTGCAAACTCCATTCCATACATATATAAGGGGAGGTACTAGCTCCAACTCGGTTTGACAGTGAAAACTGCAGGAACTTCAAACCGGCACTAGGAAACAGGCTGAGAAAGCAGAGAAAAAGTGTCTCCTGCAACCCGTTCCCTTGGTGCTAGATGAACGAACGTCTCTCCACTTGCTCAGTTCTGAGAGATAAGTTGGTGTGAAAGCCGTCCTTCACCTAGCTTGTTGGGAACACAAAGTTTTTTTTCAGTTGCAAACATCATTCCATACATATATATGGGGAGGTACTAGCTCCAACTCGGTTTTACAGTGAAAACTGCAGGAACTTCAAACCGGCACTAGGAAACAGACTGAGAAAGCAGAGAAAAAGTGTCCCCCACCACCCGTTCCCTTGGTGCTAGATGAACGAAAGTCTCTCCACTTGCTCACTTCCGAGAGTCAAGTGTGTGTGAAAGCCGTCATACATCTAGCTTGTTGGGAACACAAAGTTTCTTTTCAGTTGCAAACTCCATTCCATACATATATAGGGGAGGTACTAGCTCCAACTCGGTTATACAGTGAAAACTGCAGGAACTTCAAACCGGCACTAGGAAACAGACAGAGAAAGCAGAGAAAAAGTGTCTCCAGCAAACTTTTCCATTGGTGCTAGATGAACGAACGTCTCTCCACTTGCTCAGTTCTGAGAGATAAGTGTGTGTGAAAGCGGTCCTTCACCTAGCTTGTTGGGAACACAAAGTTTCTTTTCAGTTGCAAACTCCATTCCATACATATATATGGGGAGGTACTAGCTCCAACTCGGTTTGACAGTGAAAACTGCAGGAACTTCAAACCAGCACTAGGAAACAGACTGAGAAAGCAGAGAAATAGTGTCTCCAGCAAACTTTTCCATTGGTGCTAGATGAACGAACGTCTCTCCACTTGCTCAGTTCTGAGAGATAAGTGTGTGTGAAAGCGTTCCTTCACCTAGCTTGTTGGGAACACAAAGTTTCTTTTCAGTTGCAAACTCCAATCCATACATATATATGCGGAGGTACTCGCTCCAACTCGGTTTGACAGTGAAAACTGCAGGAACTTCAAACCGGCACTAGGAAACAGACTGAGAAAGCAGAGAAAAAGTGTGTCCTGCAACACGTTCCCTTGGTGCTAGATGAACGAACGTCTCTCCACTTGCTCAGTTCTGAGAGATAAGAGTGTGTGAAAGCCGTCCTTCACCTAGCTTGTTGGGAACACAAAGTTTCTTTTCAGTTGCAAACTCCATTCCATACATATATATGGGGAGGTACTAGCTCCAACTCGGTTTTACAGAGAAAACTGCAGGAACTTCAAACCGGCACTAGGAAACAGACTGAGAAAGCAGAGAAAAAGTGTCTCCTGCAAACCATTCCCTTGGTGCAAGATGAACGAAAGTCTCTCCACTTGCTCAGTTCTGAGAGTTAAGTGTGTGTGAAAGCCGTCCTTCACGTAGGTTGTTGGGAACACAAAGTTTCTTTTCAGTTGCCAACTCCACTCCATACATATATATAGGGAGGTACTAGCTCCAACTCGTTTTGACAGTGAAAACTGCAGGAACTTCAAACCGGCACTAGGAAACAGACTGAGAAAGCAGAGAAAAAGTGTCTCCTGCAACCCGTTCCCTTGGTGCTAGATGAACGAACGTCTCTCCACTTGCTCAGTTCTGAGAGATAAGTGTGTGTGAAAGCCGTCCTTCACCTAGCTTGTTGGGAACACAAAGTTTCTTTTCAGTTGCAAACTCCATTCCATACATATATATGGGGAGGTACTAGCTCCAAATCTGTTTGACAGTGAAAACTGCAGGAACTTCAAACCGGCACTAGGAAACAGACTGAGAAAGCAGAGAAAAAGTGTCTCCTGCAACACGTTCCCTTGGTGCTAGATGAACGTACGTCTCTCCACTTGCTCAGTTCTGAGAGATAAGTGTGTGTGAAAGCCGTCCTTCACCTAGCTTGTTGGGAACACAAAGTTTCTTTTCAGTTGCAAACTCCATTCCATACATATATATGGGGAGGTACTAGCTCCAAATCGGTTTTACAGTGAAAACTGCAGGAACTTCAAACTGGCACTAGGAAACAGACTGAGAAAGCAGAGAAAAAGTGGCTCCTGCAAACCGTTCCCTTGGTGCTAGATGAACGAACGTCTCTCCACTTGCTCAGTTCTGAGAGATAAGTGTGTGTGAAAGCCGTCCTTCACCTAGCTTGTTGGGAACACAAAGTTTCTTTTCAGTTGCAAACTCCATTCCATACATATATTTGGGGAGGTACTAGCTCCAAATCGTTTTTACAGTGAAAACTGCAGGAACTTCAAACCGGCACTAGGAAACAGACTGAGAAAGCAGAGAAAAAGTGTCTCCTGCAACCCGTTCCCTTGGTGCTAGATGAACGAACGTCTCTCCACTTGCTCAGTTCTGAGAGATAAGTGTGTGTGAAAGCCGTCCTTCACCTAGCTTGTTGGGAACACAAAGTTTCTTTTCAGTTGCAAACTCCATTCCATACATATATATGGGGAGGTACTAGCTCCAAATCGGTTTTACAGTGAAAACTGCAGGAACTTCAAACCGGCACTAGGAAACAGACTGAGAAAGCAGAGAAAAAGTGTCTCCTGCAACCCGTTCCCTTGGTGCTAGATGAACGAACGTCTCTCCACTTGCTCAGTTCTGAGAGATAAGTGTGTGTGAAAGCCGTCCTTCACGTAGGTTGTTGGGAACACAAAGTTTCTTTTCAGTTGCCAACTCCACTCCATACATATATATAGGGAGGTACTAGCTCCAACTCGTTTTGACAGTGAAAACTGCAGGAACTTCAAACCGGCACTAGGAAACAGACTGAGAAAGCAGAGAAAAAGTGTCTCCTGCAACCCGTTCCCTTGGTGCTAGATGAACGAACGTCTCTCCACTTGCTCAGTTCTGAGAGATAAGTGTGTGTGAAAGCCGTCCTTCACCTAGCTTGTTGGGAACACAAAGTTTCTTTTCAGTTGCAAACTCCATTCCATACATATATATGGGGAGGTACTAGCTCCAAATCTGTTTGACAGTGAAAACTGCAGGAACTTCAAACCGGCACTAGGAAACAGACTGAGAAAGCAGAGAAAAAGTGTCTCCTGCAACCCGTTCCCTTGGTGCTAGATGAACGTACGTCTCTCCACTTGCTCAGTTCTGAGAGATAAGTGTGTGTGAAAGCCGTCCTTCACCTAGCTTGTTGGGAACACAAAGTTTCTTTTCAGTTGCAAACTCCATTCCATACATATATATGGGGAGGTACTAGCTCCAAATCGGTTTTACAGTGAAAACTGCAGGAACTTCAAACTGGCACTAGGAAACAGACTGAGAAAGCAGAGAAAAAGTGTCTCCTGCAAACCGTTCCCTTGGTGCTAGATGAACGAACGTCTCTCCACTTGCTCAGTTCTGAGAGATAAGTGTGTGTGAAAGCCGTCCTTCACCTAGCTTGTTGGGAACACAAAGTTTCTTTTCAGTTGCAAACTCCATTCCATACATATATATGGGGAGGTACTAGCTCCAAATCGGTTTTACAGTGAAAACTGCAGGAACTTCAAACCGGCACTAGGAAACAGACTGAGAAAGCAGAGAAAAAGTGTCTCCTGCAACCCGTTCCCTTGGTGCTAGATGAACGAACGTCTCTCCACTTGCTCAGTTCTGAGAGATAAGTGTGTGTGAAAGCCGTCCTTCACCTAGCTTGTTGGGAACACAAAGTTTCTTTTCAGTTGCAAACTCCATTCCATACATATATATGGGGAGGTACTAGCTCCAAATCGGTTTTACAGTGAAAACTGCAGGAACTTCAAACCGGCACTAGGAAACAGACTGAGAAAGCAGAGAAAAAGTGTCTCCTGCAACCCGTTCCCTTGGTGCTAGATGAACAAACGTCTCTCCACTTGCTCAGTTCTGAGAGATAATTGTGTGTGAAAGCCGTCCTTCACCTAGCTTGTTGGGAACACAAAGTTTCTTTTCAGTTGCAAACACCATTCCATACATATATATGGGGAGGTACTAGCTCCAACTCGGTTTGACAGTGAAAAATGCAGGAACTTCAAACCGGCACTAGGAAACAGACTGAGAAAGCAGAGAAAAAGTGTCTCCTGCAACCCGTTCCCTTGGTGCTAGATGAACGAACGTCTCTCCACTTGCTCTGTTCTGAGAGATAAGTGTGTGTGAAAGCCGTCCTTCACCTAGCTTGTTGGGAACACAAAGTTTCTTTTCAGTTGCAAACTCCATTCCATACATATATATGGGGAGTTACTAGCTCCAAATCGGTTTTACAGTGAAAACTGCAGGAACTTCAAACCGGCACTAGGAATCAGTCTGAGAATGCAGAGAAAAAGTGTCTCCTGCAACCCGTTCCCTTGGTGCTAGTGAACGAACGTCTCTCCACTTGCTCAGTTCTGAGTGATAACTGTGTGTTAAAGCCGTCCTTCACCTAGCTTGTTGGGAACACAAAGTTTCTTTTCAGTTGCAAACTCCATTCCATACATATGTATGGGGAGGAACTAGCTCCAACTCGATTTTACAGGGAAAACTGCAGGATCTTCAAACCGGCACTATGAAACAGACTGAGAAAGCAGAGAAAAAGTGTCTCCTGCAACCCGTTCCCTTGGTGCTAGATGAACGATCGTCTCTCCACATGCTTAATTCTGAGAGATAAATGTGTGTGAAAACCGTCCTTCACCTAGGTTTTTGGGAACACAAAGTTTCTTTTCAGTTGCAAACTCCACTCCATACATATATATGGGGAGGTACTAGCTCCAACTCGGTTTTTCAGTGAAAACTGCAGGAACTTCAAACCGGCACTAGGAAACAGACTGAGAAAGCAGAGAAAAACTGTCTCCTGCAACCCGTTCCCTTGGTGCTAGATGAACGAACGTCTCTCCACTTGCACAGTTCTCAGAAATAAGTGTGTGTGAAAGCCGTACTTCACCTTGCTTATTGGGAACACAAAGTTTCTTTTCAGTTGCAAACTCCATTCCATACATATATATGGGGAGGTAGTAGCTCCAACTCGGTTTTACAGAGAAAACTGCAGGAACTTCAAACGGGCACTAGGAAACAGACTGAGAAAGCAGAGAAAAAGTGTCTCCTGCAAACCGTTCCCTTGGTGCTAGATGAACGAACGTCTCTCCACTTGCTCAGTTCTGAGAGTTAAGTGTCTGTGAAAGCCGTCCTTCACCTAGCTTGTTGGGAACACAGAGTTTCTTTTCAGTTGCAAACTCCATTCCATACATATATATGGGGAGGTACTAGCTCCAACTCGGTTTGACAGTGAAAACTGCAGGAACTTCAAACCGGCACTAGGAAACAGACTGAGAAAGCAGAGAAAAAGTTTCTCCTGCAACCCGTTCCCTTGGTGCTAGATGAACGAACGTCTCTCCACTTGATCAGTTCTGAGGGATAAGTGTGTGTGAAAGCCGTCCTTCACCTAGATTGTTGGGAACACAAAGATTCTTTTCAGTTGCAAACTCCATTCCATACATATATATGGGGAGTTACTAGCTCCAACTCGGTTTTACAGTGAAAACTGAAGGAACTTCAAACCGGCACTAGGAAACACACTGAGAAAGCAGAGAAAAACTGTCTCCTGCAACCCGTTCCCTTGGTGCTAGATGAACGAACGTCTCTCCACTTGCTCAGTTCCGAGAGTTAAGTGTGTGTGAAAGCCGTCATATATCTAGCTTCTTGGGAACACAAAGTTTTCTTTTAGATGCAAACTCCATTCCATACATATATATGGGGAGGTACTAGCTCCAACTCGGTTTGACAGTGAAAACTGCAGGAACTTCAAACCGGCAGTAGGAAACTGACTGAGATAGCAGAGAAAAAGTGTTTCCTGCAACCCGTTCCCTTGGTTCTAGATGAACGAACGTCTCTCCACTTGCTCAGTTCTGAGAGATAAGTGTGTGTGAAAGCCGTCCTTCACCTAGCTTGTTGGCAACACAAAGTTTCTTTTCAGTTGCAAACTCCATTCCATACATATATATGGGGAGGTACTAGCTCCAACTCGGTTTGACAGTGAAAACTGCAGGAACTTCAAACCGGCAGTAGGAAACAGACTGAGAAAGCAGAGAAAAAGTGTCTCCTGCAACCCGTTCCCTTGGTGCTAGATGAACGAACGTCTCTCCACTTGCTCAGTTCTGAGAGATAAGTGTGTGTGAAAGCCGTCCTTCACCTAGCTTGTTGGCAACACAAAGTTTCTTTTCAGTTGCAAACTCCATTCCATACATATATATGGGTAGGTACTAGCTCCAACTCGGTTTTACAGTGAAAACTGCAGGAACTTCAAACCGGCACTAGGAAACAGACTGAGAAAGCAGAGAAAAAGTGTCCCCCACCACCCGTTCCCTTGGTGCTAGATGAACGAAAGTCTCTCCACTTGCTCACTTCCGAGAGTCAAGTGTGTGTGAAAGCCGTCATACATCTAGCTTGTTGGGAACACAAAGTTTCTTTTTAGTTGCAAACTCCATTCCATACATATATATGGGGAGGTACAAGATCCAACTCTGTTTTACAATGGAAACTGCAGGAACTTCAAACCGGAACTAGGAAACAGACTGAGAATCCAGAGTAAATGTTTCTCCTGCAACCCGTTCCCTTTGTGCTAGATGAACGAACGTCTCTCCACTTGCTCAGTTGCGAGAGATAAATGCGTGTGAAAGCCGTCCTTCACCTAGCTTGTTGGGAACACAAAGTTTCTTTTCAGTTGCCAACACCATTCCATAGATATATATGGGGAGGTACTAGCTCCAACTCGGTTTTACAGTGAAAACTGCAGGAACTTCAAACCGGCACTAGGAAACAGACTGAGAAAGCAGAGAAATAGTGTCTCCTGCAACACGTTCCCTTGGTGCTAGATGAACGAACGTCTCTCCACTTGCTCAGTTCTGAGAGATAAGTGTGTGTGAAAGCGGTCCTTCACCTAGCTTGTTGGGAACACAAAGTTTCTTTTCAGTTGCAAACTCCATTCCATACATATATATGGGGAGGTAGTAGCTCCAACTCGGTTTTACAGAGAAAACTGCAGGAACTTCTAACGGGCACTAGGAAACAGACTGAGAAAGCAGAGAAAAAGTGTCTCCTGAAACCCGTTCCCTTGGTGCTAGATGAACGAATGTCTCTCCACTTGCTCAGTTCTGAGAGTTAAGTGTGTGTGAAAGCCGTCCTTCACCTAGCTTGTTGGGAACACAGAGTTTCTTTTCAGTTGCAAACTCCATTCCATACATATATATGGGGAGGTACTAGCTCCAACTCGTTTTGACAGTGAAAACTGCAGGAACTTCAAACCGGCACTAGGAAACAGACTGAGAAAGCAGAGAAAAAGTTTCTCCTGCAACCCGTTCCCTTGGTGCTAGATGAACGAACGTCTCTCCACTTGATCAGTTCTGAGAGATAAGTGTGTGTGAAAGCCGTCCTTCACCTAGATTGTTGGGAACACAAAGATTCTTTTCAGTTGCAAACTCCATTTAATACATATATATGGGGAGTTCCTAGCTCCAACTCGGTTTTACAGTGAAAACTGAAGGAACTTCAAACCGGCACTAGGAAACAGACTGAGAAAGCAGAGAAAAAGTGTCTCCTGCAACCCGTTCCCTTGGTGCTAGATGAACGAACGTCTCTCCACTTGCTCAGTTCTGAGAGATAAGTGAGTGTGAAAGCCGTCCTTCACATATCTTGTTGGGAACACAAAGTTTCTTTTCAGTTGCAAACTCCATTCCATACATATATATGGGGAGGTACTAGCTCAAACTAGGTTTTACAGAGAAAACTGCAGGAACTTCAAACCGGCACTAGGAAACAGACTGAGAAAGCAGAGAAAAAGTGTCTCCTGCAACCCGTTCCATTGGTGCTAGATGAACGAACGTCTCTCCACTTGCTCGGTTCTGAGAGATAAGTCTGTGTGAAAGCCGTCCTTCAACTAGCTTGTTGGGAACACAAAGTTTCTTTTCAGTTGCAAACTCCATTCCATACATATATATGGGGAGGTACTAGCTCCAACTCGGTTTTACAGAGAAAACTGCAGGAACTTCAAGCCGGCACTAGGAAACAGACAGAGAAAGCAGAGAAAAACTGTCTCCTGCAACCCGTTCCCTTGGTGCTAGATGAACGAACGTCTCTCCACTTGCACAGTTCTGAGAAATAAGTGTGTGTGAAAGCCGTACTTCACCTTGCTTATTGGGAACACAAAGTTTCTTTTCAGTTGCAAACTCCATTCCATACATATATATGGGGAGGTACTAGCTCCAAATCTGTTTTACAGTGAAAACTGCAGGAACTTCAAACGGGCACTAGGAAACAGACTGAGAAAGCAGAGAAAAAGTGTCTCCTGCAACCCGTTCCCTTGGTGCTAGATGAACGAAAGTCTCTCCACTTGCTCAGTTCCGAGAGTTAAGTGTGTGTGAAAGCCGTCATATATCTAGCTTGTTGGGAACACAAAGTTTCCTTTTAGTTGCAAACTCCATTCCATACATATATATGGGGAGGTACTAGCTCCAACTCGGTTTGACAGTGAAAACCTGCAGGAACTTCAAACCGGCAGTAGGAAACAGACTGAGATAGCAGAGAAAAAGTGTTTCCTGCAACCCGTTCCCTTGGTGCTAGATGAACGAACGTCTCTCCACTTGCTCAGTTCTGAGAGATAAGTGTGTGTGAAAGCCGTCCTTCACCTAGCTTGTTGGCAACACAAAGTTTCTTTTCAGTTGCAAACTCCATTCCATATATATATATGGGGAGGTACTAGCTCCAACTCGGTTTGACAGTGAAAACTGCAGGAACTTCAAACCGGCAGTAGGAAACAGACTGAGAAAGCAGAGAAAAAGTGTCTCCTGCAACCCGTTCCCTTGGTGCTAGATGAACGAACGTCTCTCCACTTGCTCAGTTCTGAGAGATAAGTGTGTGTGAAAGCCGTCCTTCAGCTAGCTTGTTGGCAACACAAAGTTTCTTTTCAGTTGCAAACTCCATTCCATACATATATATGGGGAGGTACTAGCTCCAACTCGGTTTGACAGTGAAAACTGCAGGAACTTCAAACCGGCACTAGGAAACAGACTGAGAAACAGAGGAAAAGTGTCTCCTGCAACCCATTCCCTTGGTGCTAGATGAACGAAAGTCTCTCCACTTGCTCACTTCCGAGAGTCAAGTGTGTGTGAAAGCCGTCATACATCTAGCTTGTTGGGAACACAAAGTTTCTTTTTAGTTGCAAACTCCATTCCATACATATATATGGGGAGGTACAAGATCCAACTCTGTTTTACAATGGAAACTGCAGGAACTTCAAACCGGAACTAGGAAACAGACTGAGAATCCAGAGTAAATGTTTCTCCTGCAACCAGTTCCCTTTGTGCTAGATGAACGAAAGTCTCTCCACTTGCTCAGTTGCGAGAGATAAGTGCGTGTGAAAGCCGTTCTTCACCTAGCTTGTTGGGAACACAAAGTTTCTTTTCAGTTGCAAACACCATTCCATAGATATATATGGGGAGGTACTAGCTCCAACTCGGTTTTACAGTGAAAACTGCAGGAACTTCAAAACGGCACTAGGAAACAGACTGAGAAAGCAGAGAAATAGTGTCTCCTGCAACACGTTCCCTTGGTGCTAGATGAACGAACTTCTCTCCACTTGCTCAGTTCTGAGAGATAAGTGTGTGTGAAAGCGGTCCTTCACCTAGCTTGTTGGGAACACAAAGTTTCTTTTCAGTTGCAAACTCCATTCCATACATATATATGGGGAGGTACAAGCTCCAACTCGGTTTGAGAGTGAAAACTGCAGGAACTTCAAACCGGCACTAGGAAACAGACTGAGAAAGCAGAGAAAAAGTGTCTCCTGCAACCCGTTCCCTTGGTGCTAGATGAACGAACGTCTCTCCACTTGCTCAGTTCCGAGAGTTAAGTCTGTGTGAAAGCCGTCATACATCTAGCTTGTTGGGAACACAAAGTTTCTTTTCAGTTGCAAACTCCATTCCATACATATATATGGGGAGGTACTAGCTCCAACTCGTTTTGACAGTGAAAACTGCAGGAACTTCAAACCGGCAGTAGGAAACAGACTGAGATAGCAGAGAAAAAGTGTTTCCTGCAACCCGTTCCCTTGGTGCTAGATGAACGAAAGTCTCTCCACTTGCTCAGTTCTGAGAGATAAGTGTGTGTGAAAGCCGTCCTTCACCTAGCTTGTTGGCAACACAAAGTTTCTTTTCAGTTGCAAACTCCATTCCATACATATATATGGGGAGGTACTAGCTCCAACTCGGTTTGACAGTGAAAACTGCAGGAACTTCAAACCGGCAGTAGGAAACAGACTGAGAAAGCAGAGAAAAAGTGTCTCCTGTAACCCGTTCCCTTGGTGCTAGATGAACGAACGTCTCTCCACTTGCTAAGTTCTGAGAGATAAGTGTGTGTGAAAGCCGTCCTTCACCTAGCTTGTTGGCAACACAAAGTTTCTTTTCAGTTGCAAACTCCATTCCATACATATATATGGGGAGGTACTAGCTCCAACTCGGTTTGACAGTGAAAACTGCAGGAACTTCAAACCGGCACTAGGAAACAGACTGAGAAACAGAGGAAAAGTGTCTCCTGCAACCCGTTCCCTTGGTGCTAGATGAACGAAAGTCTCTCCACTTGCTCAGTTCTGAGAGATAAGTGTGTGTGAAAGCCGTCCTTCACCTAGCTTGTTGAGAACACAAAGTTTCTTTTCAGTTGCAAACATCATTCCATACATATATATGGGGAGGTACTAGCTCCAACTCGGTTTTACAGTGAAAACTGCAGGAACTTCAAACCGGCACTAGGAAACAGACTGAGAAAGCAGAGAAAAAGTGTCTCCTGCAACCCGTTCCCTTGGTGCTAGATGAACGAACGTCTCTCCACTTGCTCAGTTCTGAGAGATAAATGTGTGTGAAAGCCGTCCTTCACCTAGCTTGTTGGGAACACAAAGTTTCTTTTCAGTTGCAAACTCCACTATATACATATATATGGGTAGGTACTAGCTCCAACTCGGTTTTACAGAGAAAACTGCAGGAACTTCAAGCCGGCACTAGGCAACAGACTGAGAAAGCAGAGAAAAACTGTCTCCTGCAACCCTTTCCCTTGGTGCTAGATGAACGAACGTCTCTCCACTTGCACAGTTCTGAGAAATAAGTGTGTGTGAAAGCCGTCCTTCACCTTGCTTGTTGGGAACACAAAGTTTCTTTTCAGTTGCAAACTCCATTCCATACATATATATGGGGAGGTACTAGCTCCAACTCGGTTTTACAGAGAAAACTGCAGGAACTTCAAGCCGGCACTAGGAAACAGACTGAGAAAGCAGAGAAAAACTGTCTCCTGCAACCCGTTCCCTTGGTGCTAGATGAACGAACGTCTCTCCACTTGCACAGTTCTGAGAAATAAGTGTGTGTGAAAGCCGTACTTCACCTTGCTTATTGGGAACACAAAGTTTCTTTTCAGTTGCAAACTCCATTCCATACATATATATGGGGAGGTAGTAGCTCCAACTCGGTTTTACAGAGAAAACTGCAGGAACTTCAAACGGGCACTAGGAAACAGACTGAGAAAGCAGAGAAAAAGTGTCTCCTGCAAACCGTTCCCTTGGTGCTAGATGAACGAACGTCTCTCCACTTGCTCAGTTCTGAGAGTTAAGTGGGTGTGAAAGCCGTCCTTCACCTAGCTTGTTGGGAACACAGAGTTTCTTTTCAGTTGCAAACTCCATTCCATACATATATATGGGGAGGTACTAGCTCCAACTCGGTTTGACAGTGAAAACTGCAGGAACTTCAAACCGGCACTAGGAAACAGACTGAGAAAGCAGAGAAAAAGTTTCTCCTGCAACCCGTTCCCTTGGTGCTAGATGAACGAACGTCTCTCCACTTGATAAGTTCTGAGGGAAAAGTGTGTGTGAAAGCCGTCCTTCACCTTGATTGTTGGGAACACAAAGATTCTTTTCAGTTGCAAAATCCATTCCATACATATATATGGGGAGTTACTAGCTCCAACTCGGTTTTACAGTGAAAACTGAAGGAACTTCAAACCGGCACTAGGAAACAGACTGAGAAAGCAGAGGAAAAGTGTCTCCTGCAACCCGTTCCCTTGGTGCTAGATGAACGAACGTCTCTCCACTTGCTCAGTTCTGAGAGATAAGTGAGTGTGAAAGCCGTCCTTCACATATCTTGTTGGGAACACAAAGTTTCTTTTCAGTTGCAAACTCCATTCCATACATATATATGGGGAGGTACTAGCTCCAACTAGGTTTTACAGAGAAAACTGCAGGAACTTCAAACCGGCACTAGGAAACAGACTGAGAAAGCAGAGAAAAAGTGTCTCCTGCAACCCGTTCCCTTGGTGCTAGATGAACGAACGTCTCTCCACTTGCTCGGTTCTGAGAGATAAGTCTGTGTGAAAGCCGTCCTTCAACTAGCTTGTTGGGAACACAAAGTTTCTTTTCAGTTGCAAACTCCATTCCATACATATATATGGGGAGGTACTAGCTCCAACTCGGTTTTACAGAGAAACCTGCAGGAACTCCAAGCCGGCACTAGGACACAGACTGAGAAAGCAGAGAAAAACTGTCTCCTGCAACCCGTTCCCTTGGTGCTAGATGAACGAACGTCTCTCCACTTGCACAGTTCTGAGAAATAAGTGTGTGTGAAAGCCGTACTTCACCTTGCTTATTGGGAACACAAAGTTTCTTTTCAGTTGCAAACTCCATTCCATACATATATAAGGGGAGGTACTAGCTCCAACTCGGTTTTACAGAGAAAACTGCAGGAACTTCAAACGGGCACTAGGAAACAGACTGAGTAAGCAGAGAAAAAGTGTCTCCTGCAACCCGTTCCCTTGGTGCTAGATGAACGAACGTCTCTCCACTTGCTCAGTTCCGAGAGTTAAGTGTGTGTGAAAGCCGTCATATATCTAGCTTGTTGGGAACACAAAGTTTTCTTTTAGTTGCAAACTCCATTCCATACATATATATGGGGAGGTACTAGCTCCAACTCGGTTTGACAGTGAAAACTGCAGGAACTTCAAACCGGCAGTAGGATACTGACTGAAATAGCAGAGAAAAAGTGTTTCCTGCAACCCGTTCCCTTGGTGCTAGATGAACGAACGTCTCTCCACTTGCTCAGTTCTGAGAGATAAGTGTGTGTGAAAGCCGTCCTTCACCTAGCTTGTTGGCAACACAAAGTTTCTTTTCAGTTGCAAACTCCATTCCATACATATATATGGGGAGGTAATAGCTCCAACTCGGTTTGACAGTGAAAACTGCAGGAACTTCAAACCGGCAGTAGGAAACAGACTGAGAAAGCAGAGAAAAAGTGTCTCCTGCAACCCGTTCTCTTGGTGCTAGATGAACGAACGTCTCTCCACTTGCTCAGTTCTGAGAGATAAGTGTGTGTGAAAGCCGTCCTTCACCTAGCTTGTTGGCAACACAAAGTTTCTTTTCAGTTGCAAACTCCATTCCATACATATATATGGGGAGGTACTAGCTCCAACTCGGTTTGACAGTGAAAACTGCAGGAACTTCAAACCGGCACTAGGAAACAGACTGAGAAACAGAGGAAAAGTGTCTCCTGCAACACGTTCCCTTGGTGCTAGATGAACGAAAGTCTCTCCACTTGCCCAGTTCTGAGAGATAACTGTGTGTTAAAGCCGTCCTTCACCTAGCTTGTTGAGAACACAAAGTTTCTTTTCAGTTGCAAATATCATTCCATACATATATATGGGTAGGTACTAGCTCCAACTCGGTTTTACAGTGAAAACTGCAGGAACTTCAAACCGGCACTAGGAAACAGACTGAGAAAGCAGAGAAAAAGTGTCCCCCACCACCCGTTCCCTTGGTGCTAGATGAACGAAAGTCTCTCCACTTGCTCACTTCCGAGAGACAAGTGTGTGTGAAAGCCGTCATACATCTAGCTTGTTGGGAACACAAAGTTTCTTTTTAGTTGCAAACTCCATTCCATACATATATATGGGGAGGTACAAGATCCAACTCTGTTTTACAATGGAAACTGCAGGAACTTCAAACCGGAACTAGGAAACAGACTGAGAATCCAGAGTAAATGTTTCTCCTGCAACCCGTTCCCTTTGTGCTAGATGAACGAACGTCTCTCCACTTGCTCAGTTGCGAGAGATAAGTGCGTGTGAAAGCCGTCCTTCACCTAGCTTGTTGGGAACACAAAGTTTCTTTTCAGTTGCAAACACCATTCCATAGATATATATGGGGAGGTACTAGCTCCAACTCGGTTTTACAGTGAAAACTGCAGGAACTTCAAACCGGCACTAGGAAACAGACTGAGAAAGCAGAGAAATAGTGTCTCCTGCAACACGTTCCCTTGGTGCTAGATGAACGAACGTCTCTCCACTTGCTCAGTTCTGAGAGATAAGTGTGTGTGAAAGCGGTCCTTCACCTAGCTTGTTGGGAACACAAAGTTTCTTTTCAGTTGCAAACTCCATTCCATACATATATATGGGGAGGTAGTAGCTCCAACTCGGTTTTACAGAGAAAACTGCAGGAACTTCAAACGGGCACTAGGAAACAGACTGAGAAAGCAGAGAAAAAGTGTCTCCTGCAACCCGTTCCCTTGGTGCTAGATGAACGAACGTCTCTCCACTTGCTCAGTTCTGAGAGTTAAGTGTGTGTGAAAGTCGTCCTTCACCTAGCTTGTTGGGAACACAGAGTTTCTTTTCAGTTGCAAACTCCATTCCATACATATATATGGGGAGGTACTAGCTCCAACTCGTTTTGACAGTGAAAACTGCAGGAACTTCAAACCGGCACTAGGAAACAGACTGAGAAAGCAGAGAAAAAGTTTCTCCTGCAACCCGTTCCCTTGGTGCTAGATGAACGAACGTCTCTCCACTTGATCAGTTCTGAGAGATAAGTGTGTGTGAAAGCCGTCCTTCACCTAGATTGTTGGGAACACAAAGATTCTTTTCAGTTGCAAACTCCATTCCATACATATATATGGGGAGTTACTAGCTCCAACTCGGTTTTACAGTGAAAACTGAAGGAACTTCAAACCGGCACTAGGAAACAGACTGAGAAAGCAGAGAAAAAGTGTCTCCTGCAACCCGTTCCCTTGGTGCTAGATGAACGAACGTCTCTCCACTTGCTCAGTTCTGAGAGATAAGTGAGTGTGAAAGCCGTCCTTCACATATCTTGTTGGGAACACAAAGTTTCTTTTCAGTTGCAAACTCCATTCCATACATATATATGGGGAGGTACTAGCTCCAACTAGGTTTTACAGAGAAAACTGCAGGAACTTCAAACCGGCACTAGGAAACAGACTGAGAAAGCAGAGAAAAAGTGTCTCCTGCAACCCGTTCCATTGGTGCTAGATGAACGAACGTCTCTCCACTTGCTCGGTTCTGAGAGATAAGTCTGTGTGAAAGACGTCCTTCAACTAGCTTGTTGGGAACACAAAGTTTCTTTTAAGTTGCAAACTCCATTCCATACATATATATGGGGAGGTACTAGCTCCAACTCGGTTTTACAGAGAAAACTGCAGGAACTTCAAGCCGGCACTAGGAAACAGACTGAGAAAGCAGAGAAAAACTGTCTCCTGCAACCCGTTCCCTTGGTGCTAGATGAACGAACGTCTCTCCACTTGCACAGTTCTGAGAAATAAGTGTGTGTGAAAGCCGTACTTCACCTTGCTTATTGGGAACACAAAGTTTCTTTTCAGTTGCAAACTCAATTCCATACATATATATGGGGAGGTACTAGCTCCAACTAGGTTTTACAGAGAAAACTGCAGGAACTTCAAACGGGCACTAGGAAACAGACTGAGAAAGCAGAGAAAAAGTGTCTCCTGCAACCCGTTCCCTTGGTGCTAGATGAACGAACGTCTCTCCACTTGCTCAGTTCCGAGAGTTAAGTGTGTATGAAAGCCGTCATATACCTAGCTTGTTGGGAACACAAAGTTTCCTTTTAGTTGCAAACTCCATTCCATACATATATATGGGGAGGTACTAGCTCCAACTCGGTTTGACAGTGAAAACTGCAGGAACTTCAAACCGGCAGTAGGAAACAGACTGAGATAGCAGAGAAAAAGTGTTTCCTGCAACCCGTTCCCTTGGTGCTAGATGAACGAACGTCTCTCCACTTGCTCAGTTCTGAGAGATAAGTGTGTGTGAAAGCCGTCCTTCACCTAGCTTGTTGGCAACACAAAGTTTCTTTTCAGTTGCAAACTCCATTCCATACATATATATGGGGAAGTACTAGCTCCAACTCGGTTTGACAGTGAAAACTGCAGGAACTTCAAACCGTCAGTAGGAAACAGACTGAGAAAGCAGAGAAAAAGTGTCTCCTGCAACCCGTTCCCTTGGTGCTAGATGAACGAACGTCTCTCCACTTGCTCAGTTCTGAGAGATAAGTGTGTGTGAAAGCCGTCCTTCACCTAGCTTGTTGGCAACACAAAGTTTCTTTTCAGTTGCAAACTCCATTCCATACATATATATGGGGAGGTACTAGCTCCAACTCGGTTTGACAGTGAAAACTGCAGGAACATCAAACCGGCACTAGGAAACAGACTGAGAAACAGAGGAAAAGTGTCTCCTGCAACCCGTTCCCTTGGTGCTAGATGAACGAACGTCTCTCCACTTGCTCAGTTCTGAGAGATAAGTGAGTGTGAAAGCCGTCCTTCACATATCTTGTTGGGAACACAAAGTTTCTTTTCAGTTGCAAACTCCATTCCATACATATATATGGGGAGGTACTAGCTCCAACTAGGTTTTACAGAGAAAACTGCAGGAACTTCAAACCGGCACTAGGAAACAGACTGAGAAAGCAGAGAAAAAGTGTCTCCTGCAACCCGTTCCATTGGTGCTAGATGAACGAACGTCTCTCCACTTGCTCGGTTCTGAGAGATAAGTCTGTGTGAAAGACGTCCTTCAACTAGCTTGTTGGGAACACAAAGTTTCTTTTCAGTTGCAAACTCCATTCCATACATATATATGGGGAGGTACTAGCTCCAACTCGGTTTTACAGAGAAAACTGCAGGAACTTCAAGCCGGCACTAGGAAACAGACTGAGAAAGCAGAGAAAAACTGTCTCCTGCAACCCGTTCCCTTGGTGCTAGATGAACGAACGTCTCTCCACTTGCACAGTTCTGAGAAATAAGTGTGTGTGAAAGCCGTACTTCACCTTGCTTATTGGGAACACAAAGTTTCTTTTCAGTTGCAAACTCCATTCCATACATATATATGGGGAGTTACTAGCTCCAACTCGGTTTTACAGTGAAAACTGCAGGAACTTCAAACGGGCACTAGGAAACAGACTGAGAAAGCAGAGAAAAAGTGTCTCCTGCAACCCGTTCCCTTGGTGCTAGATGAACGAACGTCTCTCCACTTGCTCAGTTCCGAGAGTTAAGTGTGTATGAAAGCCGTCATATACCTAGCTTGTTGGGAACACAAAGTTTCCTTTTAGTTGCAAACTCCATTCCATACATATATATGGGGAGGTACTAGCTCCAACTCGGTTTGACAGTGAAAACTGCAGGAACTTCAAACCGGCAGTAGGAAACAGACTGAGATAGCAGAGAAAAAGTGTTTCCTGCAACCCGTTCCCTTGGTGCTAGATGAACGAACGTCTCTCCACTTGCTCAGTTCTGAGAGATAAGTGTGTGTGAAAGCCGTCCTTCACCTAGCTTGTTGGCAACACAAAGTTTCTTTTCAGTTGCAAACTCCATTCCATACATATATATGGGGAGGTACTAGCTCCAACTCGGTTTGACAGTGAAAACTGCAGGAACTTCAAACCGGCAGTAGGAAACAGACTGAGAAAGCAGAGAAAAAGTGTCTCCTGCAACCCGTTCCCTTGGTGCTAGATGAACGAACGTCTCTCCACTTGCTCAGTTCTGAGAGATAAGTGTGTGTGAAAGCCGTCCTTCACCTAGCTTGTTGGCAACACAAAGTTTCTTTTCAGTTGCAAACTCCATTCCATACATATATATGGGGAGGTACTAGCTCCAACTCGGTTTGACAGTGAAAACTGCAGGAACATCAAACCGGCACTAGGAAACAGACTGAGAAACAGAGGAAAAGTGTCTCCTGCAACCCGTTCCCTTGGTGCTAGATGAACGAAAGTCTCTCCACTTGCTCAGTTCTGAGAGATAAGTGTGTGTGAATGCCGTCCTTCACCTAGCTTGTTGAGAACACAAAGTTTCTTTTCAGTTGCAAACTCCATTCCATAAATATATATGGGGAGGTACTAGCTCCAACTCGGTTTTACAGTGAAAACTGAAGGAACTTCAAACCGGCACTAGGAAACAGACTGAGAAAGCAGAGAAAAAGTGTCTCCTGCAACCCGTTCCCTTGGTGCTAGATGAACGAACGTCTCTCCACTTGCTCAGTTCTGAGAGATAAGTGAGTGTGAAAGCCGTCCTTCACATATCTTGTTGGGAACACAAAGTTTCTTTTCAGTTGCAAACTCCATTCCATACATATATATGGGGAGGTACTAGCTCCAACTAGGTTTTACAGAGAAAACTGCAGGAACTTCAAACCGGCACTAGGAAACAGACTGAGAAAGCAGAGAAAAAGTGTCTCCTGCAACCCGTTCCATTGGTGCTAGATGAACGAACGTCTCTCCACTTGCTCGGTTCTGAGAGATAAGTCTGTGTGAAAGACGTCCTTCAACTAGCTTGTTGGGAACACAAAGTTTCTTTTCAGTTGCAAACTCCATTCCATACATATATATGGGGAGGTACTAGCTCCAACTCGGTTTTACAGAGAAAACTGCAGGAACTTCATGCCGGCACTAGGAAACAGACTGAGAAAGCAGAGAAAAACTGTCTCCTGCAACCCGTTCCCTTGGTGCTAGATGAACGAACGTCTCTCCACTTGCACAGTTCTGAGAAATAAGTGTGTGTGAAAGCCGTACTTCACCTTGCTTATTGGGAACACAAAGTTTCTTTTCAGTTGCAAACTCCATTCCATACATATATATGGGGAGGTACTAGCTCCAACTAGGTATTACAGAGAAAACTGCAGGAACTTCAAACGGGCACTAGGAAACAGACTGAGAAAGCAGAGAAAAAGTGTCTCCTGCAACCCGTTCCCTTGGTGCTAGATGAACGAACGTCTCTCCACTTGCTCAGTTCCGAGAGTTAAGTGTGTATGAAAGCCGTCATATACCTAGCTTGTTGGGAACACAAAGTTTCCTTTTAGTTGCAAACTCCATTCCATACATATATATGGGGAGGTACTAGCTCCAACTCGGTTTGACAGTGAAAACTGCAGGAACTTCAAACCGGCAGTAGGAAACAGACTGAGATAGCAGAGAAAAAGTGTTTCCTGCAACCCGTTCCCTTGGTGCTAGATGAACGAACGTCTCTCCACTTGCTCAGTTCTGAGAGATAAGTGTGTGTGAAAGCCGTCCTTCACCTAGCTTGTTGGCAACACAAAGTTTCTTTTCAGTTGCAAACTCCATTCCATACATATATATGGGGAAGTACTAGCTCCAACTCGGTTTGACAGTGAAAACTGCAGGAACTTCAAACCGTCAGTAGGAAACAGACTGAGAAAGCAGAGAAAAAGTGTCTCCTGCAACCCGTTCCCTTGGTGCTAGATGAACGAACGTCTCTCCACTTGCTCAGTTCTGAGAGATAAGTGTGTGTGAAAGCCGTCCTTCACCTAGCTTGTTGGCAACACAAAGTTTCTTTTCAGTTGCAAACTCCATTCCATACATATATATGGGGAGGTACTAGCTCCAACTCGGTTTGACAGTGAAAACTGCAGGAACATCAAACCGGCACTAGGAAACAGACTGAGAAACAGAGGAAAAGTGTCTCCTGCAACCCGTTCCCTTGGTGCTAGATGAACGAACGTCTCTCCACTTGCTCAGTTCTGAGAGATAAGTGAGTGTGAAAGCCGTCCTTCACATATCTTGTTGGGAACACAAAGTTTCTTTTCAGTTGCAAACTCCATTCCATACATATATATGGGGAGGTACTAGCTCCAACTAGGTTTTACAGAGAAAACTGCAGGAACTTCAAACCGGCACTAGGAAACAGACTGAGAAAGCAGAGAAAAAGTGTCTCCTGCAACCCGTTCCCTTGGTGCTAGATGAACGAACGTCTCTCCACTTGCTCAGTTCTGAGAGGTAAGTCTGTGTGAAAGCCGTCCTTCAACTAGCTTGTTGGGAACACAAAGTTTCTTTTCAGTTGCAAACTATATTCCATACATATGTATGGGGAGGAACTAGCTCCAACTCGATTTTACAGGGAAAACTGCAGGATCTTCAAACCGGCACTAGGAAACAGACTGAGAAATCAGAGAAAAAGTGTCTCCTGCAACCCGTTCCCTTGGTGCTAGATGAACGAACGTCTCTCCACTTGCTCAGTTCTGAGAGATAAATGTGTGTGAAAGCCGTCCTTCACCTAGGTTGTTGGGAACACAAAGTTTCTTTTCAGTTGCAAACTCCATTCCATACATATATATGGGGAGGTACTAGATCCAACTCTTTTTGACAGTGAAAACTGCAGGAACTTCAAACCGGCACTAGGAAACAGACTGAGAAAGCAGAGAAAATGTGTCTCCTGCAACCCGCTCCCTTGGTGCTAGATGAACGAACGTCTCTCCACTTGCTCAGTTCTGAGAGATAAGTGTGTGTGAAAGCCGTCCTTCACCTAGCTTGTTGAAAACACAAAGTTTCTTTTCAGTTGCAAACTCCATTCCATACATATATATGGGGAGGTACTAGCTCCAACTCGGTTTTACAGTGAAAAATGCAGGAACTTCAAACCGGCACTAGGAAACAGACTGAGAAAGCAGAGAAATAGTGTCTCCTGCAACCCGTTCCCTTGGTGCTAGATGAACGAACGTCTCTCCACTTGCTCTGTTCTGAGACATAAGTGTGTGTGAAAGCCGTCCTTCACCTAGCTTGTTGGCAACACAAAGTTTCTTTTCAGTTGCAAACTCCATTCCATACATATATATGGGGAGTTACTAGCTCCAAATCGGTTTTACAGTGAAAACTGCAGGAACTTCAAACCGGCACTAGGGATCAGTCTGAGAAAGCAGAGGAAAAGTGTCTCCTGCAACCCGTTCCCTTGGTGCTAGATGAACGAACGTCTCTCCACTTGCTCAGTTCTGAGAGATAACTGTGTGTTAAAGCCGTCCATCACCTAGCTTGTTGGGAACACAAAGTTTCTTTTCAGTTGCAAACACCATTCCATACATATGTATGGGGAGGAACTAGCTCCAACTCGATTTTACAGGGAAAACTGCAGGATCTTCAAACCGGCACTAGAAAACAGACTGAGAAAGCAGAGAAAAAGTGTCTCCTGCAACCCGTTCCCTTGGTGCTAGATGAACGATCGTCTCTCCACATGCTTAATTCTGAGAGATAAATGTGTGTGAAAGCCGTCCTTCACCTAGGTTGTTGGGAACACAAAGTTTCTTTTCAGTTGCAAACTCCACTCCATACATATATATGGGGAGGTACTAGCTCCAACTCGGTTTTACAGTGAAAACTGCAGGAACTTCAAACCGGCACTAGGAAACAGACTGAGAAAGAAGAGAAAAACTGTCTCCTGCAACCCGTTCCGTTGGTGCTAGATGAACGAACGTCTCTCCACTTGCACAGTTCTGAGAAATAAGTGTGTGTGAAAGCCGTACTTCACCTTGCTTATTGGGAACACAAAGTTTCTTTTCAGTTGCAAACTCCATTCCATACATATATATGGGGTGGTACTAGCACCAACACGGTTTTACAGAGAAAACTGCAGGAACTTCAAACCGGCACTAGGAAACAGACTGAGAAAGCAGAGAAAAACTGTCTCCTGCAAACCGTTCCCTTGGTGCTAGATGAACGAACGTCTCTCCACTTGCACAGTTCTGAGAAATAAGTGTGTGTGAAAGCCGTCCTTCACCTTGCTTGTTGGGAACACAAAGTTTCTTTTCAGTTGCAAACTCCATTCTATACATATATATGGGGAGGTACTAGCTCCAACAAGGTTTTACAGAGAAAACTGCAGGAACTTCAAACCGGCACTAGGAAACAGACTGAGAAAGCAGAGAAAAAGTGTCTCCTGCAACCCGTACCCTTGGTGCTAGATGAACGAACGTCTCTCCACTTGCTCAGTTCTGAGAGATAAATGTGTGTGAAAGCCGTCCTTCACCTAGGTTGTTGGGAACACAAAGTTTCTTTTCAGTTGCAAACTCCATTCCATACATATATATGGGGAGGTACTAGCTCCAACTCTTTTTGACAGTGAAAACTGCAGGAACTTCAAACCGGCAGTAGGAAACAGACTGAGAAAGCAGAGAAAAAGTGTCTCCTGCAACCCGTTCCCTTGGTGCTAGATGAACGAACGTCTCTCCACTTGCTCAGTTCTGAGAGATAAGTGTGTGTGAAAGCCGTCCTTCATCTAGCTTGTTGGGAACACACAGTTTCTTTTCAGTTGCAAACTCCATTCCATACATATATATGGGGAGGTACTAGCTCCAACTCTGTTTGACAGTGAAAACTGCAGCAACTTCAAACCGGCACTAGGAAACAGACTGAGAAAGCAGAGAAAAAGTGTCTCCTGCAACCCGTTCCCTTGGTGCTAGATGAACGAACGTCTCTCCTCTTGCTCAGTTCTGAGAGATAAGTGTGTGTGAAAGCCGTTCTTCACCTAGTTTTTTGGGAACACAAAGTTTCTTTTCAGTTGCAAACTCCATTCCGTACATATATATGGGGAGGTACTAGCTCCAACTCGGTTTGACAGTGAAAACTGCAGGAACTTCAAACCGGCACTAGGAAACAGACTGAGAAAGCAGAGAAAAAGTGTCTCCTGCAACCCGTTCCCTTGGTGCTAGATGAACGAACGTCTCTCCACTTGCTCTGTTCTGAAAGATAAGTGTGTGTGAAAGCCGTCCTTCACCTAGCTTGTTGGGAACACAAAGTTTCTTTTCAGTTGCAAACTCCATTCCATACATATATATTGGGAGTTACTAGCTCCAAATCGGTTTTACAGTGAAAACTGCAGGAACTTCAAACCGGCACTAGGAATCAGTCTTAGAAAGCAGAGAAAAAGTGTCTCCTGCAACCCGTTCCCTTGGTGCTAGATGAACGAACGTCTCTCCACTTGCTCAGTTCTGAGAGATAACTGTGTGTTAAAGCCGTCCTTCACCTAGCTTGTTGGGAACACAAAGTTTCTTTTCAGTTGCAAACTATATTCCATACATATGTATGGGGAGGAACTAGCTCCAACTCGATTTTACAGGGAAAACTGCAGGATCTTCAAACCGGCACTAGGAAACAGACTGAAAAAGCAGAGAAAAAGTGTCTCCTGCAACCCGTTCCCTTGGTGCTAGATGAACGAACGTCTCTCCACATGCTTAATTCTGAGAGTTAAGTGTGTGTGAAAGCCGTCCTTCACCTAGCTTGTTGGGAACACAAAGTTTCTTTTCAGTTGCAAACTCCATTCCATACATATATATGGGGAGGTACTAGCTCCAACTCGGTTTGACAGTGAAAACTGCAGGAACTTCAAACCGGCACTAGGAAACAGACTGAGAAAGCAGAGAAAAAGTGTCTCCTGCAACCCGTACCCTTGGTTCTAGATGAACGAACGTCTCTCCACTTGCTCAGTTCTGAGCGATAAGTGTGTGTGAAAGCCGTCCTTCACCTAACTTGTTGGGAACACAAAGTTTCTTTTCAGTTGCAAACTCCATTCCATACATATATATGGGGAGGTACTAGCTCCAAATCGGTTTTACAGTGAAAACTGCAGGAACTTCAAACCGGCACTAGGAAACAGACTGAGAAACAGAGAAAATGTGTCTCCTGCAACCCGTTCCCTTGGTGCTAGATGAACGAACGTCTCTCCACTTGCTCAGTTCTGAGAGATAAGTGTGTGTGAAAGCCGTCCTTCACCTAGCTTGTTGGGAAAACAAAGTTTCTTTTCAGTTGCAAACTCCACTCCATACATATATATGGGGAGGTACTAGCTCCAACTCGGTTTGACAGTGAAAACTGCAGGAACTTCAAACCGGCACTAGGAAACAGACTGAGAAAGCAGAGAAAAAGTGTCTCCTGCAACCCGTTCCCTTGGTGCTAGATGAACGAACGTCTCTCCACTTGCTCAGTTCTGAGAGATAAGTGTGTGTGAAAGCCGTCCTTCACCTAGCTTGTTGGGAACACAAAGTTTCTTTTCAGTTGCAAACTCCATTCCATACATATATATGGGGAGGTACTAGCTCCAAATCGGTTTTACAGTGAAAACTGCAGGAACTTCAAACCGGCACTAGGAAACAGACTGAGAAAGCAGAGAAAAAGTGTCTCCTGCAACCCGTTCCCTTGGTGCTAGATGAACGAACGTCTCTCCACTTGCTCAGTTCTGAGAGATAAGTGTGTGTGAAAGCCGTCCTTCACCTAGCTTGTTGGGAACACAAAGTTTCTTTTCAGTTGCAAACTCCATTCCATAAAATATATATGGGGAGGTACTAGCTCCAAATCGGTTTTACAGTGAAAACTGCAGGAACTTCAAACCGGCACTAGGAAACAGACTGAGAAAGCAGAGAAAAAGTGTCTCCTGCATCCCGTTCCCTTGGTGCTAGATGAACGAACGTCTCTCCACTTGCTCAGTTCTGAGAGATAAGTGTGTGTGAAAGCCGTCCTTCACCTACCTTTTTGGGAACACAAAGTTTCTTTTCAGTTGCAAACTCCATTCCATACATATGTATGGGGAGGAACTAGCTCCAACTCGATTTTACAGGGAAAACTGCAGGATCTTCAAACCGGCACTAGGAAACAGACTGAGAAAGCAGAGAAAAAGTGTCTCCTGCAACCCGTTCCCTTGGTGCTAGATGAACGATCGTCTCTCCACATGCTTAATTCTGAGAGATAAATGTGTGTGAAAGCCGTCCTTCACCTAGGTTGTTGGGAACACAAAGTTTCTTTTCAGTTGCAAACTCCACTCCATACATATATATCGGGAGGTACTAGCTCCAACTCGGTTTTACAGTGAAAACTGCAGGAACTTCAAACCGGCACTAGGAAACAGACTGAGAAAGCAGAGAAAAACTGTCTCCTGCAACCCGTTCCGTTGGTGCTAGATGAACGAACGTCTCTCCACTTGCACAGTTCTGAGAAATAAGTGTGTGTGAAAGCCGTACTTCACCTTGCTTATTGGGAACACAAAGTTTCTTTTCAGTTGCAAACTCCATTCCATACATATATATGGGGAGGTACTAGCTCCAACTCGGTTTGACAGTGAAAACTGCAGGAACTTCAAACCGGCACTAGGAAACAGACTGAGAAAGCAGAGAAAAAGTGTCTCCTGCAACCCGTACCCTTGGTTCTAGATGAACGAACGTCTCTCCACTTGCTCAGTTCTGAGCGATAAGTGTGTGTGAAAGCCGTCCTTCACCTAACTTGTTGGGAACACAAAGTTTCTTTTCAGTTGCAAACTCCATTCCATACATATATATGGGGAGGTACTAGCTCCAACTCGGTTTGACAGTGAAAACTGCAGGAACTTCAAACCGGCACTAGGAAACAGACTGAGAAAGCAGAGAAAAACTGTCTCCTGCAACCCGTTCCCTTGGTGCTAGATGAACGAACGTCTCTCCACTTGCTCAGTTCTGAGAGATAAGTGTGTGTGAAAGCCGTCCTTCACCTAGCTTGTTGGGAACACAAAGTTTCTTTTCAGTTGCAAACTCCATTCCATACATATATATGGGGAGGTACTAGCTCCAAATCGGTTTTACAGTGAAAACTGCAGGAACTTCAAACCGGCACTAGGAAACAGACTGAGAAAGCAGAGAAAAAGTGTCTCCTGCAACCCGTTCCCTTGGTGCTAGATGAACGAACGTCTCTCCACTTGCTCAGTTCTGAGAGATAAGTGTGTGTGAAAGCCGTCCTTCACCTAGCTTTTTGGGAACACAAAGTTTCTTTTCAGTTGCAAACTCCATTCCATAAAATATATATGGGGAGGTACTAGCTCCAAATCGGTTTTACAGTGAAAACTGCAGGAACTTCAAACCGGCACTAGGAAACAGACTGAGAAAGCAGAGAAAAAGTGTCTCCTGCAAACCGTTCCCTTGGTGCTAGATGAACGAACGTCTCTCCACTTGCTCAGTTCTGAGAGATAAGTGTGTGTGAAAGCCGTACTTCACCTAGCTTGTTGGGAACACAAAGTTTCTTTTCAGTTGCAAACTCCATTCCATACATATATATGGGGAGGTACTAGCTCCAAATCGGTTTTACAGTGAAAACTGCAGGAACTTCAAACCGGCACTAGGAAACAGACAGAGAAAGCAGAGAAATTGTGTTTCCTGCAACCCGTTCCCTTGGTGCTAGATGAACGAACGTCTCTCCACTTGCTCAGTTCTGAGAGATAAGTGTGTGTGAAAGCCGTCCTTCACCTAGCTTGTTGGGAACACAAAGTTTCTTTTCAGTTGCAAACTCCAATCCATAAATATATATGGGGAGGTACTAGCTCCAACTCGGTTTTACAGTGAAAACTGCAGGAACTTCAAACCGGCACTAGGAAACAGACTGAGAAAGCAGAGAAAAAGTGTCTCCTGCAACCCGTTCCCTTGGTGCTAGATGAACGAACGTCTCTCCACTTGCTCAGTTCTGAGAGATAAGTGTGTGTGAAAGCCGTCCTTCACCTAGCTTGTTGGGAACACAAAGTTTCTTTTCAGTTTCAAACTCCATTCCATACATATATATGGGGAGGTACTAGCTCCAAATCGGTTTTACAGTGAAAACTGCAGGAACTTCAAACCGGCACTAGGAAACAGACTGAGAAAGCAGAGAAAAAGTGTTTCCTGCAACCCGTTCCCTTGGTGCTAGATGAACGAACGTCTCTCCACTTGCTCAGTTCTGAGAGATAAGTGTGTGTGAAAGCCGTCCTTCACCTAGCTTGTTGGGAACACAAAGTTTCTTTTCAGTTGCAAACTCCATTCCATACATATATATGGGGAGGTACTAGCTCCAACTCGGTTTTACAGTGAAAACTGCAGGAACTTCAAACCGGCACTAGGAAACAGACTGAGATAGCAGAGAAAAAGTGTCTCCTGCAACCCGTTCCCTTGGTGCTAGATGAACGAACGTCTCTCCACTTGCTCTGTTCTGAGAGATAAGTGTGTGTGAAAGCCGTCCTTCTCCTAGCTTGTTGGGAACACAAAGTTTCTTTTCAGTTGCAAACTCCATTCCATACATATGTATGGGGAGGTACTAGCTCCAACTCCATTTTACAGGGAAAACTGCAGGATCATCAAACCGGCACTAGGAAACAGACTGAGAAAGCAGAGAAAAAGTGTCTCCTGCAACCCGTTCCCTTGGTGCTAGATGAACGATCGTCTCTCCACATGCTTAATTCTGAGAGATAAATGTGTGTGAAAGCCGTCCTTCACCTAGGTTGTTGGGAACACAAAGTTTCTTTTCAGTTGCAAACTCCACTCCATACATATATATGGGGAGGTACTAGCTCCAACTCGGTTTTACAGTGAAAACTGCAGGAACTTCAAACCGGCACTAGGAAACAGACTGAGAAAGCAGAGAAAAACTGTCTCCTGCAACCCGTTCCGTTGGTGCTAGATGAACGAACGTCTCTCCACTTGCACAGTTCTGAGAAATAAGTGTGTGTGAAAGCCGTACTTCAACTTGCTTATTGGGAACACAAAGTTTCTTTTCAGTTGCAAACTCCATTCCATACATATATATGGGTAGGTACTAGCTCCAACTCGGTTTTACAGAGAAAACTGCAGGAACTTCAAACCGGCACTAGGAAACAGACTGAGAAAGCAGAGAAAAAGTGTCTCCTGCAACCCGTTCCCTTGGTGCTAGATGAACCAACGTCTCTCCACTTGCTCAGTTCTGAGAGATAAATGTGTGTGAAAGCCGTCCTTCACCTAGCTTGTTGGGAACACAAAGTTTCTTTTCAGTTGCAAACTCCACTCCATACATATATATGGGGAGGTACTAGCTCCAACTCGGTTTTACAGTGAAAACTGCAGGAACTTCAAACCGGCACTAGGAAACAGACTGAGAAAGCAGAGAAAAACAGTCTCCTGCAACCCGTTCCGTTGGTGCTAGATGAACGAACGTCTCTCCACTTGCTAAGTTCTGAGAAATAAGTGTGTGTGAAAGCCGTACTTCACCTTGCTTATTGGGAACACAAAGTTTCTTTTCAGTTGCAAACTCCATTCCATACATATATATGGGGAGGTACTAGCTCCAACTCGGTTTGACAGTGAAAACTGCAGGAACTTCAAACCGGCACTAGGAAACAGACTGAGAAAGCAGAGAAAAAGTGTTTCCTGCAACCCGTTCCCTTGGTGCTAGATGAACGAAAGTCTCTCCACTTGCTCAGTTCTGAGAGATAAGTGTGTGTGAAAGCCGTCCTTCATCTAGCTTGTTGGGAACACAAAGTTTCTTTTCAGTTGCAAACTCCATTCCATACATATATAGGGGAGGTACTAGCTCCAACTCGGTTTTACAGTGAAAACTGCAGGAACTTCAAACCGGCACTAGGAAACAGACTGAGAAAGCAGAGAAAAAGTGTTTCCTGCAACCCGTTCCCTTGGTGCTAGATGAACGAACGTCTCTCCACTTGCTCAGTTCTGAGAGATAAGTGTGTGTGAAAGCCGTCCTTCACCTAGCTTGTTGGGAACACAAAGTTTCTTTTCAGTTGCAAACTCCATTCCATACATATATATGGGGAGGTACTAGCTCCAACTCGGTTTTACAGTGAAAACTGCAGGAACTTCAAACCGGCACTAGGAAACAGACTGCGATAGCAGAGAAAAAGTGTCTCCTGCAACCCGTTCCCTTGGTGCTAGATGAACGAACGTCTCTCCACTTGCTCAGTTCTGAGAGATAAGTGTGTGTGAAAGCCGTCCTTCACCTACCTTTTTGGGAACACAAAGTTTCTTTTCAGTTGCAAACACCATTCCATACATATATATGGGGAGGTACTAGCTCCAACTCTGTTTGACAGTGAAAAATGCAGGAACTTCAAACCGGCACTAGGAAACAGACTGAGAAAGCAGAGAAAAAGTGTCTCCTGCAACCCGTTCCCTTGGTGCTAGATGAACGAACGTCTCTCCACTTGCTATGTTCTGAGAGATAAGTGTGTGTGAAAGCCGTCCTTCTCCTAGCTTGTTGGGAACACAAAGATTCTTTTCAGTTGCAAACTCCATTCCATACATATATATAGGGAGTTACTAGCTCCAAATCGGTTTTACAGTGAAAACTGCAGGAACTTCAAACCGGCACTAGGAATCAGTCTGAGAAAGCAGAGAAAAAGTGTCTCCTGCAACCCGTTCCCTTGGTGCTAGATGAACGATCGTCTCTCCACATGCTTAATTCTGAGAGATAAATGTGTGTGAAAGCCGTCCTTCACCTAGGTTGTTGGGAACACAAAGTTTCTTTTCAGTTGCAAACTCCACTCCATACATATATATAGGGAGGTACTAGCTCCAACTCGGTTTTACAGTGAAAACTGCAGGAACTTCAAACCGGCACTAGGAAACAGACTGAGAAAGCAGAGAAAAACTGTCTCCTGCAACCCGATCCGTTGGTGCTAGATGAACGAACGTCTCTCCACTTGCACAGTTCTCAGATTTAAGTGTGTGTGAAAGCCGTACTTCACCTTGCTTATTGGGAACACAAAGTTTCTTTTCAGTTGCAAACTCCATTCCATACATATATATGGGGAGGTACTAGCTCCAACTCGGTTTTACAGAGAAAACTGCAGGAACTTCAAGCCGGCACTAGGAAACAGACTGAGAAAGCAGAGAAAAACTGTCTCCTGCAACCCGTTCCCTTTGTGCTAGATGAACGAACGTCTCTCCACTTGCACAGTTCTGAGAAATAAGTGTGTGTGAAAGCCGTCCTTCACCTTGCTTGTTGGGAACACAAAGTTTTTTTCAGTTGCAAACTCCATTCTATACATACATATGGGGAGGTACTAGCTCCAACTCGGTTTTACATAGAAAACTGCAGGAACTTCAAACCGGCACTAGGAAACAGACTGAGAAAGCAGAGAAAAACTGTCTCCTGCAACCCGTTCCCTTGGTGCTAGATGAACGAACGTCTCTCCACTTGCTCTGTTCTGAGAGATAAGTGTGTGTGAAAGCCGTCCTTCTCCAAGCTTGTTGGGAACACAAAGTTTCTTTTCAGTTGCAAACTCCATTCCATACATATATATAGGGAGTTACTAGCTCCAAATCGGTTTTACAGTGAAAACTGCAGGAACTTCAAACCGGCACTAGGAATCAGTCTGAGAAAGCAGAGAAAAAGTGTCTCCTGCAAACCGTTCCCTTGGTGCTAGATGAACGATCGTCTCTCCACATGCTTAATTCTGAGAGATAAATGTGTGTGAAAGCCGTCCTTCACCTAGGTTGTTGGGAACACAAAGTTTCTTTTCAGTTGCAAACTCCACTCCATACATATATATGGGGAGGTACTAGCTCCAACTCGGTTTTACAGTGAAAACTGCAGGAACTTCAAACCGGCACTAGGAAACAGACTGAGAAAGCAGAGAAAAACTGTCTCCTGCAACCCGTTCCGTTGGTGCTAGATGAACGAACGTCTCTCCACTTGCACAGTTCTCAGAAATATTTGTGTGTGAAAGCCGTACTTCACCTTGCTTATTGGGAACACAAAGTTTCTTTTCAGTTGCAAACTCCATTCCATACATATATATGGGGAGGTACTAGCTCCAACTCGGTTTTACAGAGAAAACTGCAGGAACTTCAAGCCGGCACTAGGAAACAGACTGAGGAAGCAGAGAAAAACTGTCTCCTGCAACCCGTTCCCTTGGTGCTAGATGAACGAACGTCTCTCCACTTGCACAGTTCTGAGAAATAAGTGTGTGTGAAAGCCGTCCTTCACCTTGCTTGTTGGGAACACAAAGTTTCTTTTCAGTTGCAAACTCCATTCTATACATACATATGGGGAGGTACTAGCTCCAACTCGGTTTTACATAGAAAACTGCAGGAACTTCAAACCGGCACTAGGAAACAGACTGAGAAAGCAGAGAAAAAGTGTCTCCTGCAACCCGTTCCCTTGGTGCTAGATGAACGAACGTCTCTACACTTGCTCAGTTCTGAGAGATAAATGTGTGTGAAAGCCGTCCTTCACCTAGCTTGTTGGGAACACAAAGTTTCTTTTCAGTTGCAAACTCCACTCCATACATATATATGGGGAGGTACTAGCTCCAACTCGGTTTTACAGTGAAAACTGCAGGAACTTCAAACCGGCACTAGGAAACAGACTGAGAAAGCAGAGAAAAACAGTCTCCTGCAACCCGTTCCGTTGGTGCTAGATGAACGAACGTCTCTCCACTTGCTAAGTTCTGAGAAATAAGTGTGTGTGAAAGCCGTACTTCACCTTGCTTATTGGGAACACAAAGTTTCTTTTCAGTTGCAAACTCCATTCCATACATATATATGGGGAGGTACTAGCTCCAACTCGGTTTGACAGTGAAAACTGCAGGAACTTCAAACCGGCACTAGGAAACAGACTGAGAAAGCAGAGAAAAAGTGTTTCCTGCAACCCGTTCCCTTGGTGCTAGATGAACGAAAGTCTCTCCACTTGCTCAGTTCTGAGAGATAAGTGTGTGTGAAAGCCGTCCTTCATCTAGCTTGTTGGGAACACAAAGTTTCTTTTCAGTTGCAAACTCCATTCCATACATATATAGGGGAGGTACTAGCTCCAACTCGGTTTTACAGTGAAAACTGCAGGAACTTCAAACCGGCACTAGGAAACAGACTGAGAAAGCAGAGAAAAAGTGTTTCCTGCAACCCGTTCCCTTGGTGCTAGATGAACGAACGTCTCTCCACTTGCTCAGTTCTGAGAGATAAGTGTGTGTGAAAGCCGTCCTTCACCTAGCTTGTTGGGAACACAAAGTTTCTTTTCAGTTGCAAACTCCATTCCATACATATATATGGGGAGGTACTAGCTCCAACTCGGTTTTACAGTGAAAACTGCAGGAACTTCAAACCGGCACTAGGAAACAGACTGCGATAGCAGAGAAAAAGTGTCTCCTGCAACCCGTTCCCTTGGTGCTAGATGAACGAACGTCTCTCCACTTGCTCAGTTCTGAGAGATAAGTGTGTGTGAAAGCCGTCCTTCACCTACCTTTTTGGGAACACAAAGTTTCTTTTCAGTTGCAAACACCATTCCATACATATATATGGGGAGGTACTAGCTCCAACTCTGTTTGACAGTGAAAAATGCAGGAACTTCAAACCGGCACTAGGAAACAGACTGAGAAAGCAGAGAAAAAGTGTCTCCAGCAACCCGTTCCCTTGGTGCTAGATGAACGAACGTCTCTCCACTTGCTCTGTTCTGAGAGATAAGTGTGTGTGAAAGCCGTCCTTCTCCTAGCTTGTTGGGAACACAAAGTTTCTTTTCAGTTGCAAACTCCATTCCATACATATATATAGGGAGTTACTAGCTCCAAATCGGTTTTACAGTGAAAACTGCAGGAACTTCAAACCGGCACTAGGAATCAGTCTGAGAAAGCAGAGAAAAAGTGTCTCCTGCAACCCGTTCCCTTGGTGCTAGATGAACGATCGTCTCTCCACATGCTTAATTCTGAGAGATAAATGTGTGTGAAAGCCGTCCTTCACCTAGGTTGTTGGGAACACAAAGTTTCTTTTCAGTTGCAAACTCCACTCCATACATATATATAGGGAGGTACTAGCTCCAACTCGGTTTTACAGTGAAAACTGCAGGAACTTCAAACCGGCACTAGGAAACAGACTGAGAAAGCAGAGAAAAACTGTCTCCTGCAACCCGATCCGTTGGTGCTAGATGAACGAACGTCTCTCCACTTGCACAGTTCTCAGATTTAAGTGTGTGTGAAAGCCGTACTTCACCTTGCTTATTGGGAACACAAAGTTTCTTTTCAGTTGCAAACTCCATTCCATACATATATATGGGGAGGTACTAGCTCCAACTCGGTTTTACAGAGAAAACTGCAGGAACTTCAAGCCGGCACTAGGAAACAGACTGAGAAAGCAGAGAAAAACTGTCTCCTGCAAACCGTTCCCTTTGTGCTAGATGAACGAACGTCTCTCCACTTGCACAGTTCTGAGAAATAAGTGTGTGTGAAAGCCGTCCTTCACCTTGCTTGTTGGGAACACAAAGTTTTTTTCAGTTGCAAACTCCATTCTATACATATATATGGGGAGGTACTAGCTCCAACTCGGTTTTACATAGAAAACTGCAGGAACTTCAAACCGGCACTAGGAAACAGACTGAGAAAGCAGAGAAAAACTGTCTCCTGCAACCCGTTCCCTTGGTGCTAGATGAACGAACGTCTCTCCACTTGCTCATTTCTGAGAGATAAATGTGTGTGAAAGCCGTCCTTCACCTACCTTTTTGGGAACACAAAGTTTCTTTTCAGTTGCAAACACCATTCCATACATATATATGGGGAGGTACTAGCTCCAACTCTGTTTGACAGTGAAAAATGCAGGAACTTCAAACCGGCACTAGGAAACAGACTGAGAAAGCAGAGAAAAAGTTTCTCCTGCAACCCGTTCCCTTGGTGCTAGATGAACGAACGTCTCTCCACTTGCTCTGTTCTGAGAGATAAGTGTGTGTGAAAGCCGTCCTTCTCCTAGCTTGTTGGGAACACAAAGTTTCTTTTCAGTTGCAAACTCCATTCCATACATATATATAGGGAGTTACTAGCTCCAAATCGGTTTTACAGTGAAAACTGCAGGAACTTCAAACCGGCACTAGGAATCAGTCTGAGAAAGCAGAGAAAAAGTGTCTCCTGCAAACCGTTCCCTTGGTGCTAGATGAACGATCGTCTCTCCACATGCTTAATTCTGAGAGATAAATGTGTGTGAAAGCCGTCCTTCACCTAGGTTGTTGGGAACACAAAGTTTCTTTTCAGTTGCAAACCCCACTCCATACATATATATGGGGAGGTACTAGCTCCAACTCGGTTTTACAGTGAAAACTGCAGGAACTTCAAACCGGCACTAGGAAACAGACTGAGAAAGCAGAGAAAAAGTGTCTCCTGCAACCCGTTCCGTTGGTGCTAGATGAACGAACGTCTCTCCACTTGCACAGTTCTCAGAAATATTTGTGTGTGAAAGCCGTACTTCACCTTGCTTATTGGGAACACAAAGTTTCTTTTCAGTTGCAAACTCCATTCCATACATATATATGGGGAGGTACTAGCTCCAACTCGGTTTTACAGAGAAAACTGCAGGAACTTCAAGCCGGCACTAGGAAACAGACTGAGGAAGCAGAGAAAAACTGTCTCCTGCAACCCGTTCCCTTGGTGCTAGATGAACGAACGTCTCTCCACTTGCACAGTTCTGAGAAATAAGTGTGTGTGAAAGCCGTCCTTCACCTTGCTTGTTGGGAACACAAAGTTTCTTTTCAGTTGCAAACTCCATTCTATACATATATATGGGGAGGTACTAGCTCCAACACGGTTTTACATAGAAAACTGCAGGAACTTCAAACCGGCACTAGGAAACAGACTGAGAAAGCAGAGAAAAAGTGTCTCCTGCAACCCGTTCCCTTGGTGCTAGATGAACGAACGTCTCTCCACTTGCTCAGTTCTGAGAGATAAATGTGTGTGAAAGCCGTCCTTCACCTAGCTTGTTGGGAACACAAAGTTTCTTTTCAGTTGCAAACTCCACTCCATACATATATATGGGGAGGTACTAGCTCCAACTCGGTTTTACAGTGAAAACTGCAGGAACTTCAAACCGGCACTAGGAAACAGACTGAGAAAGCAGAGAAAAACTGTCTCCTGCAACCCGTTCCGTTGGTGCTAGATGAACGAACGTCTCTCCACTTGCTAAGTTCTGAGAAATAAGTGTGTGTGAAAGCCGTACTTCACCTTGCTTATTGGGAACACAAAGTTTCTTTTCAGTTGCAAACTCCATTCCATACATATATATGGGTAGGTACTAGCTCCAACTCGGTTTTACAGAGAAAACTGCAGGAACTTCAAGCCGGCACTAGGCAACAGACTGAGAAAGCAGAGAAAAACTGTCTCCTGTAAACCGTTCCCTTGGTGCTAGATGAACGAACGTCTCTCCACTTGATCAGTTCTGAGAGATAAGTGTGTGTGAAAGCCGTCCTTCACCTAGATTGTTGGAAACACAAAGATTCTTTTCAGTTGCAAACTCCATTCCATACATATATATGGGGAGTTACTAGCTCCAACTCGGTTTTACAGTGAAAACTGAAGGAACTTCAAACCGGCACTAGGAAACAGACTGAGAAAGCAGAGAAAAAGTGTCTCCTGCAACCCGTTCCCTTGGTGCTAGATGAACGAACGTCTCTCCACTTGCTCAGTTCTGAGAGATAAGGGAGTGTGAAAGCCGTCCTTCACATATCTTTTGGGAACACAAAGTTTCTTTTCAGTTGCAAACTCCATTCCATACATATATATGGGGAGGTACTAGCTCCAACTAGGTTTTACAGAGAAAACTGCAGGAACTTCAAACCGGCACTAGGAAACAGACTGAGAAAGCAGAGAAAAAGTGTCTCCTGCAACCCGTTCCCTTGGTGCTAGATGAACGAACGTCTCTCCACTTGCTCGGTTCTGAGAGATAAGTCTGTGTGAAAGCCGTCCTTCAACTAGCTTGTTGGGAACACAAAGTTTCTTTTCAGTTGCAAACTCCATTCCATACATATATATGGGGAGGTACTAGCTCCAACTCGGTTTTACAGAGAAAACTGCAGGAACTTCAAGCCGGCACTAGGAAACAGACTGAGGAAGCAGAGAAAAACTGTCTCCTGCAACCCGTTCCCTTGGTGCTAGATGAACGAACGTCTCTCCACTTGCACAGTTCTGAGAAATAAGTGTGTGTGAAAGCCGTCCTTCAACTTGCTTGTTGGGAACACAAAGTTTCTTTTCAGTTGCAAACTCCATTCTATACATATATATGGGGAGGTACTAGCTCCAACTCGGTTTTACATAGAAAACTGCAGGAACTTCAAACCGGCACTAGGAAACAGACTGAGAAAGCAGAGAAAAAGTGTCTCCTGCAACCCGTTCCCTTGGTGCTAGATGAACGAACGTCTCTCCACTTGCTCAGTTCTGAGAGATAAATGTGTGTGAAAGCCGTCCTTCACCTAGCTTGTTGGGAACACAAAGTTTCTTTTCAGTTGCAAACTCCACTCCATACATATATATGGGGAGGTACTAGCTCCAACTCGGTTTTACAGTGAAAACTGCAGGAACTTCAAACCGGCACTAGGAAACAGACTGAGAAAGCAGAGAAAAACTGTCTCCTGCAACCCGTTCCATTGGTGCTAGATGAACGAACGTCTCTCCACTTGCTAATTTCTGAGAAATAATTGTGTGTGAAAGCCGTACTTCACCTTGCTTATTGGGAACACAAAGTTTCTTTTCAGTTGCAAACTCCATTCCATACATATATATGGGGAGGTACTAGCTCCAACTCGGTTTTGCAGAGAAAACTGCAGGAACTTCAAACCGGCACTAGGAAACAGACTGAGAAAGCAGAGAAAAACTGTCTCCTGTAACCCGTTCCCTTGGTGCTAGATGAACGAACGTCTCTCCACTTGATCAGTTCTGAGAGATAAGTGTGTGTGAAAGCCGTCCTTCACCTAGATTGTTGGGAACACAAAGATTCTTTTCAGTTGCAAACTCCATTCCATACATATATATGGGGAGTTACTAGCTCCAACTCGGTTTTACAGTGAAAACTGAAGGAACTTCAAACCGGCACTAGGAAACAGACTGAGAAAGCAGAGAAAAAGTGTCTCCTGCAACCCGTTCCCTTGGTGCTAGATGAACGAACGTCTCTCCACTTGCTCAGTTCTGAGAGATAAGTGAGTGTGAAAGCCGTCCTTCACATATCTTGTTGGGAACACAAAGTTTCTTTTCAGTTGCAAACTCCATTCCATACATATATATGGGGAGGTACTAGCTCCAACTAGGTTTTACTGAGAAAACTGCAGGAACTTCAAACCGGCACTAGGAAACAGACTGAGAAAGCAGAGAAAAAGTGTCTCCTGCAACCCGTTCCCTTGGTGCTAGATGAACGAAAGTCTCTCCACTTGCTCGGTTCTGAGAGATAAGTCTGTGTGAAAGCCGTCCTTCAACTAGCTTGTTGGGAACACAAAGTTTCTTTTCAGTTGCAAACTCCATTCCATACATATATATGGGGAGGTACTAGCTCCAACTCGGTTTTACAGAGAAAACTGCAGGAACTTCAAGCCGGCACTAGGAAACAGACTGAGAAAGCAGAGAAAAACTGTCTCCTGCAACCCGTTCCCTTGGTGCTAGATGAACGAACGTCTCTCCACTTGCTCAGTTCTGAGAGTTAAGTGTGTGTGAAAGCCGTCCTTCACCTAGCTTGTTGGGAACACAGAGTTTCTTTTCAGTTGCAAACTCCATTCCATACATATATATGGGGAGGTACTAGCTCCAACTCGGTTTGACAGTGAAAACTGCAGGAACTTCAAACCGGCACTAGGAAACAGACTGAGAAAGCAGAGAAAAAGTTTCTGCTGCAACCCGTTCCCTTGGTGCTAGATGAACGAACGTCTCTCCACTTGCTCATTTCTGAGAGATAAGTATGTGTGAAAGCCGTACTTCACCTAGATTGTTGGGAACACAAAGTTTCTTTTCAGTTGGAAACTCCATTCCATACATATATATGGGGTGTTACTAGCTCCAACTCGGTTTTACAGTGAAAAATGAAGGAACTTCAAACCGGCACTTGGAAACAGACTGAGAAAGCAGAGAAAAAGTGTCTCCTGCAACCCGTTCCCTTGGTGCTAGATGAACGAACGTCTCTCCACTTGCTCAGTTCTGAGAGATAAGTGAGTGTGAAAGCCGTCCTTCACCTAGATTGTTGGGAACACAAAGTTTCTTTTCAGTTGCAAACTCCATTCCATACATATATATGGGGAGTTACTAGCTCCAACTCGGTTTTACAGTGAAAACTGAAGGAACTTCAAACCGGCACTAGGAAACAGACTGAGAAAGCAGAGAAAAAGTGTCTCCTGCAACCCGTTCCCTTGGTGCTAGATGAACGAACGTCACTCCACTTGCTAAGTTCTGAGAGATAAGTGAGTGTGAAAGCCGTCCTTCACATATCTTGTTGGGAACACAAAGTTTCTTTTCAGTTGCAAACTCCATTCCATACATATATATGGGGAGGTACTAGCTCCAACTAGGTTTTACAGAGAAAACTGCAGGAACTTCAAACCGGCACTAGGAAACAGACTGAGAATTCAGAGAAAAAGTGGCTCCTGCAACCCGTTCCCTTGGTGCTAGATGAACGAACGTCTCTCCACTTGCTCAGTTCTGAGAGATAAGTGTGTGTGAAAGCCGTCCTTCACCTAGCTTGTTGGGAACACAAAGTTTCTTTTCAGTTGCAAACTCCATTCCATACATATATATGGGTAGGTCCTAGCTCCAACTCGGTTTGACAGTGAAAACTGCAGGAACTTCAAACCGGCACTAGGAATCAGTCTGAGAAAGCAGAGAAAAAGTGTCTCCTGCAACCCGTTCCCTTGGTGCTAGATGAACGAACGTCTCTCCACTTGCTCAGTTCTGAGAGATAACTGTGTGTTAAAGCCGTCCTTCACCTAGCTTGTTGGGAACACAAAGTTTCTTTTCAGTTGCAAACTCCACTCCATACATATATATGGGGAGGTACTAGCTCCAACTCGGTTTTACAGAGAAAAGTGCAGGAACTTCAAACCGGCACTAGGAAACAGACTGAGAAAGCAGAGAAAAACTGTCTCCTGCAACCCGTTCCGTTGGTGCTAGATGAACGAACGTCTCTCCACTTGCACAGTTCTGAGAAATAAGTGTGTGTGAAAGCCGTACTTCACCTTGCTTATTGGGAACACAAAGTTTCTTTTCAGTTGCAAACTCCATTCCATACATATATATGGGGAGGTACTAGCTCCAACTCGGTTTTACAGAGAAAACTGCAGGAACTTCAAGCCGGCACTAGGAAACAGACTGAGAAAGCAGAGAAAAACTGTCTCCTGCAACCCGTTCCCTTTGTGCTAGATGAACGAACGTCTCTCCACTTGCACAGTTCTGAGAAATAAGTGTGTGTGAAAGCCGTCCTTCACCTTGCTTGTTGGGAACACAAAGTTTCTTTTCAGTTGCAAACTCCATTCTATACATATATATGGGGAGGTACTAGCTCCAACTCGGTTTTACATAGAAAACTGCAGGAACTTCAAACCGGCACTAGGAAACAGACTGAGAAAGCAGAGAAAAACTGTCTCCTGCAACCCGTTCCCTTGGTGCTAGATGAACGAAAGTCTCTCCACTTGCTCAGTTCTGAGAGATAAATGTGTGTGAAAGCCGTCCTTCACCTATGTTGTTGGGAACACAAAGTTTGTTTTCAGTTGCAAACTCCACTCCATACATATATATGGGGAGTTACTAGCTCCAACTCGGTTTTACAGTGAAAACTGCAGGAACTTCAAACCGGCACTAGGAAACAGACTGAGAAAGCAGAGAAAAACTGTCTCCTGCAACCCGTTCACTTGGTGCTAGATGAACGAACGTCTCTCCACTTGCTCAGTTCTGAGAGATAAATGTGTGTGAAAGCCGTCCTTCACCTAGCTTGTTGGGAACACAAAGTTTCTTTTCAGTTGCAAACTCCACTCCATACATATATATGGGGAGGTACTAGCTCCAACTCGGTTTGACAGTGAAAACTGCAGGAACTTCAAACCGGCACTAGGAAACAGACTGAGAAAGCAGAGAAAAACTGTCTCCTGCATACCGTTCCCTTGGTGTTAGATGAAAGAACGTCTCTCCACTTGCACAGTTCTGAGAGATAAGTGTGTGTGAAAGCCGTCCTTCACCTTGCTTGTTGGGAACACAAAGTTTCTTTTCAGTTGCAAACTCCATTCCATACATATATATGGGGAGGTACTAGCTCCAACACGGTTTTACAGAGAAAACTGCAGGAACTTCAAACCGGCACTAGGAAACCGACTGAGAAAGCAGAGAAAACGTGTCTCCTGCAACCCGTTCCCTTGGTGCTAGATGAACGAACGTCTCTCCACTTGCTCAGTTCTGAGAGATAAGTGTGTGTGAAAGCCGTTCTTCACCTATCTTGTTGGCAACACAAAGTTTCTTTTCAGTTGCAAACTCCATTCCATACATATATATGGGGAGGTACTAGCTCCAACTCGGTTTGACAGTGAAAAATGCAGGAACTTCAAACCGGCACTAGGAAACAGACTGAGAAAGCAAAGAAAAAGTGTCTCCTGCAACCCGTTCCCTTGGTGCTAGATGAACGAACGTCTCTCCACTTGCTCAGTTCTGAGAGATATGTGTGTGTGAAAGCCGTCCTTCAACTAGCTTGTTGGGAACACAAAGTTTCTTTTCAGTTGCAAACTCCATTCCATACATATATATGGGGAGGTACTAGCTCCAACTCGGTTTTACAATGAAAACTGCAGGAACTTCAAACCGGCACTAGGAAACAGACTGAGAAAGCAGAGAAAAAGTGTCTCCTGCAACCCGTTCCCTTGGTGCTAGATGAACGAACGTCTCTCCACTTGCTCAGTTCTGAGAGATAAGTGTGTGTGAAAGCCGTCCTTCACCTAGCTTGTTGGGAACACAAAGTTTCTTTTCAGTTGCAAACTCCATTCCATAAATATATATGGGAGGTACTAGCTCCAACTCGGTTTGACAGTGAAAACTGCAGGAACTTCAAACAGGCACTAGGAAACCGACTGAGAAAGCAGAGAAAAAGTATCTCCTGCAACCCTTTCCCTTGGTGCTAGATGAACGAACGTCTCTCCACTTGCTCAGTTCTGAGAGATAAGTGTGTGTGAAAGCCGTCCTTCAACTTGCTTTTTGGGAACACAAAGTTTCTTTTCACTTGCAAACTCCATTCCATACATATATATGGGGAGGTACTAGCTCCAACTCGGTTTTACAGAGAAAACTGCAGGAACTTCAAACCGGCACTAGGAAACAGACTGATAAAGCAGAGAAAAAGTTTCTCCTGCAACCCGTTCCCTTGGTGCTAGATGAACGAACGTCTCTCCACTTGATCAGTTCTGAGAGATAAGTGTGTGTGAAAGCCGTCCTTCACCTAGCTTGTTGGCAACACAAAGTTTCTTTTCAGTTGCAAACTCCATTCCTTACATATATATGGGGAGGTACTAGCTCCAAATCTGTTTGACAGTGAAAACTGCAGGAACTTCAAACCGGCACTAGGAAACAGACTGAGAAAGCAGAGAAAAAGTGTCTAATGCAACCCGTTCCCTTGGTGCTAGATGAACGAACGTCTCTCCACTTGCTCAGTTCTGAGAGATAAGTGTGTGTGAAAGCCGTCCTTCAACTAGCTTGTTGGGAACACAAAGTTTCTTTTCAGTTGCAAACTCCATTCCATACATATATATGGGGAGGTACTAGCTCCAACTCGGTTTGACAGTGAAAACTGCAGGAACTTCAAACAGGCACTAGGAAACCGACTGAGAAAGCAGAGAAAAAGTGTCTCCTGCAACCCGTTCCCTTGGTGCTAGATGAACGAACGTCTCTCCACTTGCTCAGTTCTGAGAGATAAGTGTGTGTGAAAGCCGTCCTTCAACTTGCTTGTTGGGAACACAGTTTCTTTTCACTTGCAAACTCCATTCCATACATATATATGGGGAGGTACTAGCTCCAACTCGGTTTTACAGAGAAAACTGCAGGAACTTCAAGCCGGCACTAGGAAACAGACTGAGAAAGCAGAGAAAAAGTGTCTCCTGCAACCCGTTCCCTTGGTGCTAGATGAACGAACGTCTCTCCACTTGCTCAGTTCTGAGAGATAAGTGTGTGTGAAAGCCGTCCTTCACCTAGCTTGTTGGGAACACAAAGTTTCTTTTCAGTTGCAAACTCCACTCCATACATATATATGGGGAGGTACTAGCTCCAACTCGGTTTGACAGTGAAAACTGCAGGAACTTCAAACCGGCACTAGGAAACAGACTGAGAAAGCAGAGAAAAACTGTCTCCTGCATACCGTTCCCTTGGTGTTAGATGAAAGAACGTCTCTCCACTTGCACAGTTCTGAGAGATAAGTGTGTGTGAAAGCCGTCCTTCACCTTGCTTGTTGGGAACACAAAGTTTCTTTTCAGTTGCAAACTCCATTCCATACATATATATGGGGAGGTACTAGCTCCAACACGGTTTTACAGAGAAAACTGCAGGAACTTCAAACCGGCACTAGGAAACCGACTGAGAAAGCAGAGAAAACGTGTCTCCTGCAACCCGTTCCCTTGGTGCTAGATGAACGAACGTCTCTCCACTTGCTCAGTTCTGAGAGATAAGTGTGTGTGAAAGCCGTTCTTCACCTATCTTGTTGGCAACACAAAGTTTCTTTTCAGTTGCAAACTCCATTCCATACATATATATGGGGAGGTACTAGCTCCAACTCGGTTTGACAGTGAAAAATGCAGGAACTTCAAACCGGCACTAGGAAACAGACTGAGAAAGCAAAGAAAAAGTGTCTCCTGCAACCCGTTCCCTTGGTGCTAGATGAACGAACGTCTCTCCACTTGCTCAGTTCTGAGAGATATGTGTGTGTGAAAGCCGTCCTTCAACTAGCTTGTTGGGAACACAAAGTTTCTTTTCAGTTGCAAACTCCATTCCATACATATATATGGGGAGGTACTAGCTCCAACTCGGTTTTACAATGAAAACTGCAGGAACTTCAAACCGGCACTAGGAAACAGACTGAGAAAGCAGAGAAAAAGTGTCTCCTGCAACCCGTTCCCTTGGTGCTAGATGAACGAACGTCTCTCCACTTGCTCAGTTCTGAGAGATAAGTGTGTGTGAAAGCCGTCCTTCACCTAGCTTGTTGGGAACACAAAGTTTCTTTTCAGTTGCAAACTCCATTCCATAAATATATATGGGAGGTACTAGCTCCAACTCGGTTTGACAGTGAAAACTGCAGGAACTTCAAACAGGCACTAGGAAACCGACTGAGAAAGCAGAGAAAAAGTATCTCCTGCAACCCTTTCCCTTGGTGCTAGATGAACGAACGTCTCTCCACTTGCTCAGTTCTGAGAGATAAGTGTGTGTGAAAGCCGTCCTTCAACTTGCTTTTTGGGAACACAAAGTTTCTTTTCACTTGCAAACTCCATTCCATACATATATATGGGGAGGTACTAGCTCCAACTCGGTTTTACAGAGAAAACTGCAGGAACTTCAAACCGGCACTAGGAAACAGACTGATAAAGCAGAGAAAAAGTTTCTCCTGCAACCCGTTCCCTTGGTGCTAGATGAACGAACGTCTCTCCACTTGATCAGTTCTGAGAGATAAGTGTGTGTGAAAGCCGTCCTTCACCTAGCTTGTTGGCAACACAAAGTTTCTTTTCAGTTGCAAACTCCATTCCATACATATATATGGGGAGGTACTAGCTCCAAATCTGTTTGACAGTGAAAACTGCAGGAACTTCAAACCGGCACTAGGAAACAGACTGAGAAAGCAGAGAAAAAGTGTCTAATGCAACCCGTTCCCTTGGTGCTAGATGAACGAACGTCTCTCCACTTGCTCAGTTCTGAGAGATAAGTGTGTGTGAAAGCCGTCCTTCAACTAGCTTGTTGGGAACACAAAGTTTCTTTTCAGTTGCAAACTCCATTCCATACATATATATGGGGAGGTACTAGCTCCAACTCGGTTTGACAGTGAAAACTGCAGGAACTTCAAACAGGCACTAGGAAACCGACTGAGAAAGCAGAGAAAAAGTGACTCCTGCAACCCGTTCCCTTGGTGCTAGATGAACGAACGTCTCTCCACTTGCTCAGTTCTGAGAGATAAGTGTGTGTGAAAGCCGTCCTTCAACTTGCTTGTTGGGAACACAGTTTCTTTTCACTTGCAAACTCCATTCCATACATATATATGGGGAGGTACTAGCTCCAACTCGGTTTTACAGAGAAAACTGCAGGAACTTCAAGCCGGCACTAGGAAACAGACTGAGAAAGCAGAGAAAAAGTGTCTCCTGCAACCCGTTCCCTTGGTGCTAGATGAACGAACGTCTCTCCACTTGCTCAGTTCTGAGAGATAAGTGTGTGTGAAAGCCGTCCTTCACCTAGCTTGTTGGGAACACAAAGTTTCTTTTCAGTTGCAAACTCCATTCCATACATATATATGGGGAGGTACTAGCTCCAACTCGGTTTGACAGTGAAAACTGCAGGAACTTCAAACAGGCACTAGGAAACCGACTGAGAAAGCAGAGAAAAAGTGTCTCCTGCAACCCGTTCCCTTGGTGCTAGATGAACGAACGTCTCTCCACTTGCTCAATTCTGAGAGATAAGTGTGTGTGAAAGCCGTCCTTCAACTTGCTTGTTGGGAACACAAAGTTTCTTTTCAGTTGCAAACTCCATTCCATACATATATATGGGGAGGTACTAGCTCCAACTCGGTTTTACAGAGAAAACTGCAGGAACTTCAAACCGGCACTAGGAAACAGACTGAGAAAGCAGAGAAAAAGTGTCTCCTGCAACCCGTTCCCTTGGTGCTAGATGAACGAACGTCTCTCCACTTGCTCAGTTCTGAGAGATAAGTGTGTGTGAAAGCCGTCCTTCACCTAGCTTGTTGGGAACACAAAGTTTCTTTTCAGTTGCAAACTCCATTCCATACATATATATGGGGAGGTACTAGCTCCAACTCGGTTTGACAGTGAAAACTGCAGGAACTTCAAACAGGCACTAGGAAACCGACTGAGAATGCAGAGAAAAAGTGTCTCCTGCAACCCGTTCCCTTGGTGCTAGATGAACGAACGTCTCTCCACTTGCTCAGTTCTGAGAGATAAGTGTGTGTGAAAGCCGTCCGTCAACTTGCTTGTTGGGAACACAAAGTTTCTTTTCACTTGCAAACTCCATTCCATACATATATATGGGGAGGTACTAGCTCCAACTCGGTTTTACAGAGAAAACTGCAGGAACTTCAAACCGGCACTAGGAAACAGACTGATAAAGCAGAGAAATAGTTTCTCCTGCAAACCGTTCCCTTGGTGCTAGATGAACGAACGTCTCTCCACTTGCTCAGTTCTGAGAGATAAGTGTGTGTGAAAGCCGTTCTTCACCTTGATTGTTGGGAACACAAAGTTTCTTTTAAGTTGCAAACTCCATTCCATACATATATATGGTGAGGTACTAGCTCCAACTCGGTTTTACAGAGAAAACTGCAGGAACTTCAAACCGGCACTAGGAAACAGACTGAGAAAGCAGAGAAAATGTGTCTCCTGCAACCCGTTCCCTTGGTGCTAGATGAACGAACGTCTCTCCACTTGCTCAGTTCTGAGAGATAAGTGTGTGTGAAAGCCGTCCTTCACCTAGCTTGTAGGCAACACAAAGTTTCTTTTCAGTTGCAAACTCCATTCCATACATATATATGGGGAGGTACTAGCTCCAACTCGGTTTGACAGTGAAAACTGCAGGAACTTCAAACCGGCACTAGGAAACAGACTGAGAAAGCAGAGAAAAAGTGTCTCCTACAACCCGTTCCCTTGGTGCTAGATGAACGAACGTCTCTCCACTTGCTCAGTTCTGAGAGATAAGTGTGTGTGAAAGCCGTCCTTCAACTTGCTTTTTGGGAACACAAAGTTTCTTTTCACTTGCAAACTCCATTCCATACATATATATGGGGAGGTACTAGCTCCAACTCGGTTTTACAGAGAAAACTGCAGGAACTTCAAACCGGCACTAGGAAACAGACTGATAAAGCAGAGAAAAAGTGTCTCCTGCAACCCGTTCACTTGGTGCTAGATGAACGAACGTCTCTCCACTTGCTCAGTTCTGAGAGATAAATGTGTGTGAAAGCCGTCCTTCACCTAGCTTGTTGGGAACACAAAGTTTCTTTTCAGTTGCAAACTCCACTCCATACATATATATGGGGAGGTACTATCTCCAACTCGGTTTGACAGTGAAAACTGCAGGAACTTCAAACCGGCACTAGGAAACAGACTGAGAAAGCAGAGAAAAACTGTCTCCTGCATACCGTTCCCTTGGTGCTAGATGAAAGAACGTCTCTCCACTTGCACAGTTCTGAGAGATAAGTGTGTGTGAAAGCCGTCCTTCACCTAGGTTGTTGGGAACACAAAGATTCTTTTCAGTTGCAAACTCCACTCCATACATATGTATGGGGAGGTACTAGCTCCAACTCGGTTTTACAGAGAAAACTGCAGGAACTTCAAACCGGCACTAGGAAACCGACTGAGAAAGCAGAGAAAAAGTGTCCCCTGCAACCCGTTCCCTTGGTGCTAGATGAACGAACGTCTCTCCACTTGCTCAGTTCTGAGAGATAAGTGTGTGTGAAAGCCGTCCTTCACCTATCTTGTTGGCAACACAAAGTTTCTTTTCAGTTGCAAACTCCATTCCATACATATATATGGGGAGGTACTAGCTCCAACTCGGTTTGACAGTGAAAAATGCAGGAACTTCAAACCGGCACTAGGAAACAGACTGAGAAAGCAGAGAAAAAGTGTCTCCTGCAACCCGTTCCCTTGGTGCTAGATGAACGAACGTCTCTCCACTTGCTCAGTTCTGAGAGATAAGTGTGTGTGAAAACCGTCCTTCAACTAGCTTGTTGGGAACACAAAGTTTCTTTTCAGTTGCAAACTCCATTCCATACATATATATGGGGAGGTACTAGCTCCAACTCGGTTTTACAGTGAAAACTGCAGGAACTTCAAACCGGCACTAGGAAACAGACTGAGAAAGCAGAGAAAAAGTGTCTCCTGCAACCCGTTCCCTTGGTGCTAGATGAACGAACGTCTCTCCACTTGCTCAGTTCTGAGAGATAAGTGTGTGTGAAAGCCGTCCTTCACCTAGCTTGTTGGGAACACAAAGTTTCTTTTCAGTTGCAAAGTCCATTCAATACATATATATGGGAGGTACTAGCTCCAACTCGGTTTGACAGTGAAAACTGCAGGAACTTCAAACAGGCACTAGGAAACCGACTGAGAAAGCAGAGAAATAGTATCTCCTGCAACCCGTTCCCTTGGTGCTAGATGAACGAACGTCTCTCCACTTGCTCAGTTCTGAGAGATAAGTGTGTGTGAAAGCCGTCCTTCAACTTGCTTTTTGGGAACACAAAGTTTCTTTTCACTTGCAAACTCCATTCCATACATATATATGGGGAGGTACTAGCTCCAACTCGGTTTTACAGAGAAAACTGCAGGAACTTCAAACCGGCACTAGGAAACAGACTGATAAAGCAGAGAAAAAGTTTCTCCTGCAACCCGTTCCCTTGGTGCTAGATGAACGAACGTCTCTCCACTTGATCAGTTCTGAGAGATAAGTGTGTGTGAAAGCCGTCCTTCACCTAGCTTGTTGGCAACACAAAGTTTCTTTTCAGTTGCAAACTCCATTCCATACATATATATGGGGAGGTACTAGCTCCAAATCTGTTTGACAGTGAAAACTGCAGGAACTTCAAACAGGCACTAGGAAACCGACTGAGAAAGCAGAGAAAAAGTATCTCCTGCAACCCGTTCCCTTGGTGCTAGATGAACGAACGTCTCTCCACTTGCTCAGTTCTGAGAGATAAGTGTGTGTGAAAGCCGTCCTTCAACTTGCTTTTTGGGAACACAAAGTTTCTTTTCACTTGCAAACTCCATTCCATACATATATATGGGGAGGTACTAGCTCCAAATCTGTTTGACAGTGAAAACTGCAGGAACTTTAAACCGGCACTAGGAAACAGACTGAGAAAGCAGAGAAAAAGTGTCTCCTGCAACCCGTTCCCTTGGTGCTAGATGAACGAACGTCTCTCCACTTGCTCAGTTCTGAGAGATAAGTGTGTGTGAAAGCCGTCCTTCAACTAGCTTGTTTTCAACACAAAGTTTGTTTTCAGTTGCAAACTCCATTCCATACATATATATGGGGAGGTACTAGCTCCAACTCGGTTTGACAGTGAAAACTGCAGGAACTTCAAACAGGCACTAGGAAACCGACTGAGAAAGCAGAGAAAAAGTGTCTCCTGCAACCCGTTCCCTTGGTGCTAGATGAACGAACGTCTCTCCACTTGCTCAGTTCTGAGAGATAAGTGTGTGTGAAAGCCGTCCTTCAACTTGCTTGTTGGGAACACAAAGTTTCTTTTCACTTGCAAACTCCATTCCATACATATATATGGGGAGGTACTAGCTCCAACTCGGTTTTACAGAGAAAACTGCAGGAACTTCAAACCGGCACTAGGAAACAGACTGATAAAGCAGAGAAAAAGTTTCTCCTGCAAACCGTTCCCTTGGTGCTAGATGAACGAACGTCTCTCCACTTGCTCAGTTCTGAGAGATAAGTGTGTGTGAAAGCCGTTCTTCACCTTGCTTGTTGGGAACACAAAGTTTCTTTTAAGTTGCAAACTCCATTCCATACATATATATGGTGAGGTACTAGCTCCAACTCGGTTTTACAGAGAAAACTGCAGGAACTTCAAACCGGCACTAGGAAACAGACTGAGAAAGCAGAGAAAATGTGTCTCCTGCAACCCGTTCCCTTGGTGCTAGATGAACGAACGTCTCTCCACTTGCTCAGTTCTGAGAGATAAGTGTGTGTGAAAGCCGTCCTTCACCTAGCTTGTTGGCAACACAAAGTTTCTTTTCAGTTGCAAACTCCATTCCATACATATATATGGGGAGGTACTAGCTCCAACTCGGTTTGACAGTGAAAACTGCAGGAACTTCAAACCGGCACTAGGAAACAGACTGAGAAAGCAGAGAAAAAGTGTCTCCTGCAACCCGTTCCCTTGGTGCTAGATGAACGAACGTCTCTCCACTTGCTCAGTTCTGAGAGATATGTGTGTGTGAAAGCCGTCCTTCAACTTGCTTTTTGGGAACACAAAGTTTCTTTTCACTTGCAAACTCCATTCCATACATATATATGGGGAGGTACTAGCTCCAACTCGGTTTTACAGAGAAAACTGCAGGAACTTCAAACCGGCACTAGGAAACAGACTGATAAAGCAGAGAAAAAGTTTCTCCTGCAACCCGTTCCCTTGGTGCTAGATGAACGAACGTCTCTCCACTTGCTCAGTTCTGAGAGATAAGTGTGTGTGAAAGCCGTCCTTCACCTAGCTTGTTGGCAACACAAAGTTTCTTTTCAGTTGCAAACTCCATTCCATACATATATATGGGGAGGTACTAGCTCCAACTCGGTTTGACAGTGAAAACTGCAGGAACTTCAAACCGGCACTAGGAAACAGACTGAGAAAGCAGAGAAAAAGTGTCTCCTGCAACCCGTTCCCTTGGTGCTAGATGAACGAACGTCTCTCCACTTGCTCAGTTCTGAGAGATAAGTGTGTGTGAAAGCCGTCCTTCAAATAGCTTGTTGGGAACACAAAGTTTCTTTTCAGTTGCAAACTCCATTCCATACATATATATGGGGAGGTACTAGCTCCAACTCGGTTTGACAGTGAAAACTGCAGGAACTTCAAACAGGCACTAGGAAACCGACTGAGAAAGCAGAGAAAAAGTGTCTCCTGCAACCCGTTCCCTTGGTGCTAGATGAACGAACGTCTCTCCACTTGCTCAGTTCTGAGAGATAAGTGTGTGTGAAAGCCGTCCTTCAACTTGCTTGTTGGGAACACAAAGTTTCTTTTCAGTTGCAAACTCCATTCCATACATATATATGGGGAGGTACTAGCTCCAACTCGGTTTTACAGAGAAACCTGCAGGAACTTCAAACCGGCACTAGGAAACAGACTGAGAAAGCAGAGAAAATGTGTCTCCTGCAACCCGTTCCCTTGGTGCTAGATGAACGAACGTCTCTCCACTTGCTCAGTTCTGAGAGATAAGTGTGTGTGAAAGCCGTCCTTCACCTAGCTTGTTGGGAACACAAAGTTTCTTTTCAGTTGCAAACTCCATTCCATACATATATATGGGGAGGTACTAGCTCCAACTCGGTTTGACAGTGAAAACTGCAGGAACTTCAAACAGGCACTAGGAAACCGACTGAGAAAGCAGAGAAAAAGTGTCTCCTGCAACCCGTTCCCTTGATGCTAGATGAACGAACGTCTCTCCACTTGCTCAGTTCTGAGAGATAAGTGTGTGTGAAAGCCGTCCTTCAACTTGCTTGTTGGGAACACAAAGTTTCTTTTCACTTGCAAACTCCATTCCATACATATATATGGGGAGGTACTAGCTCCAACTCGGTTTTACAGAGAAAACTGCAGGAACTTCAAACCGGCACTAGGAAACAGACTGATAAAGCAGAGAAAAAGTTTCTCCTGCAACCCGTTCCCTTGGTGCTAGATGAACGAACGTCTCTCCACTTGGTCAGTTCTGAGAGATAAGTGTGTGTGAAAGCCGTCCTTCACCTAGCTTGTTGGCAACACAAAGTTTCTTTTCAGTTGCAAACTCCATTCCATACATATATATGGGGAGGTACTAGCTCCAACTCGGTTTTACAGAGAAACCTGCAGGAACTTCAAACCGGCACTAGGAAACAGACTGAGAAAGCAGAGAAAAAGTGTCTCCTGCAACCCGTTCCCTTGGTGCTAGATGAACGAACGTCTCTCCACTTGCTCAGTTCTGAGAGATAAGTGTGTGTGAAAGACGTCCTTCACCTAGCTTGTTGGGAACACAAAGTTTCTTTTCAGTTGCAAACTCCATTCCATACATATATATGGGGAGGTACTAGCTCCAACTCGATTTGACAGTGAAAACTGCAGGAACTTCAAACAGGCACTAGGAAACCGACTGAGAAAGCAGAGAAAAAGTGTCTCCTGCAACCCGTTCCCTTGATGCTAGATGAACGAACGTCTCTCCACTTGCTCAGTTCTGAGAGATAAGTGTGTGTGAAAGCCGTCCTTCAACTTGCTTGTTGGGAACACAAAGTTTCTTTTCAGTTGCAAACTCCATTCCATACATATATATGGGGAGGTACTAGCTCCAACTCGGTTTTACAGAGAAAACTGCAGGAACTTCAAACCGGCACTAGGAAACAGACTGAGAAAGCAGAGAAAAAGTTTCTCCTGCAACCCGTTTCCTTGTTGCTATATGAACGAACGTCTCTCCACTTGCTCAGTTCTGAGAGATAAATGTGTGTGAAAGCCGTCCTTCACCTAGCTTGTTGGCAACACAAAGTTTCTTTTCAGTTGCAAACTCCATTCCATACATATATATGGGGAGGTACTAGCTCCAAATCTGGTTGACAGTGAAAACTGCAGGAACTTCAAACCGGCACTAGGAAACAGACTGAGAAAGCAGAGAAAAAGTGTCTCCTGCAACCCGTTCCCTTGGTGCTAGATGAACGAACGTCTCTCCACTTGCTCATTTCTAAGAGATAAGTGTGTGTGAAAGCCGTCCTTCAACTAGCTTGTTGGGAACACAAAGTTTCTTTTCAGTTGCAAACTCCATTCCATACATATATATGGGGAGGTACTAGCTCCAACTCGGTTTGACAGTGAAAACTGCAGGAACTTCAAACAGGCACTAGGAAACCGACTGAGAAAGCAGAGAAAAAGTGTCTCCTGCAACCCGTTCCCTTGGTGCTAGATGAACGAACGTCTCTCCACTTGCTCAGTTCTGAGAGATAAGTGTGTGTGAAAGCCGTCCTTCAACTTGCTTGTTGGGAACACAAAGTTTCTTTTCACTTGCAAACTACATTCCATACATATATATGGGGAGGTACTAGCTCCAACTCGGTTTTACAGAGAAAACTGCAGGAACTTCAAACCGGCACTAGGAAACAGACTGAGAAAGCAGAGAAAATGTTTCTCCTGCAACCCGTTCCCTTGGTGCTGGATGAACGAACGTCTCTCCACTTGCTCAGTTCTGAGAGATAAGTGTGTGTGAAAGCCGTCCTTCACCTAGCTTGTTGGCAACACAAAGTTTCTTTTCAGTTGCAAACTCCATTCCATACATATATTTGGGGAGGTACTAGCTCCAAATCTGGTTGACAGTGAAAACTGCAGGAACATCAAACCGGCACTAGGAAACAGACTGAGAAAGAAGAGAAAAAGTGTCTCCTGCAACCCGTTCCCTTGGTGCTAGATGAACGAACGTCTCTCCACTTGCTCAGTTCTGAGAGATAAGTGTGTGTGAAAGCCGCCCTTCAACTAGCTTGTTGGGAACACAAAGTTTCTTTTCAGTTGCAAACTCCATTCCATACATATATATGGGGAGGTACTAGCTCCAACTCGATTTTACAGTGAAAACTGCAGGAACTTCAAACCGGCACTACGAAACAGACTGAGAAAGCAGAGAAAAACTGTCTCCTGCATCCCGTTCCCTTGGTGCTAGATGAACGAACGTCTCTCCACTTGCACAGTTCTGAGAGATAAGTGTGTGTGAAAGCCGTCCTTCACCTTGCTTGTTGGGAACACAAAGTTTCTTTTCAGTTGCAAACTCCATTCCATACATATATATGGGGAGGTACTAGCTCCAACTCGGTTTTACAGAGAAAACTGCAGGAACTTCAAACCGGCACTAGGAAACAGACTGAGAAAGCAGAGAAAATGTTTCTCCTGCAACCCGTTCCCTTGGTGCTGGATGAACGAACGTCTCTCCACTTGCTCAGTTCTGAGAGATAAGTGTGTGTGAAAGCCGTCCTTCACCTAGCTTGTTGGCAACACAAAGTTTCTTTTCAGTTGCAAACTCCATTCCATACATATATATGGGGAGGTACTAGCTCCAAATCTGTTTGACAGTGAAAACTGCAGGAACTTCAAACCGGCACTAGGAAACAGACTGAGAAAGCAGAGAAAAAGTGTCTCCTGCAACCCGTTCCCTTGGTGCTAGATGAACGAACGTCTCTCCACTTGCTCAGTTCTGAGAGATAAGTGTGTGTGAAAGCCGCCCTTCAACTAGCTTGTTGGGAACACAAAGTTTCTTTTCAGTTGCAAACTCCATTCCATACATATATATGGGGAGGTACTAGCTCCAACTCGAATTTACAGTGAAAACTGCAGGAATTTCAAACCGGCACTACGAAACAGAATGAGAAAGCAGAGAAAAACTGTCTCCTGCATCCCGTTCCCTTGGTGCTAGATGAACGAACGTCTCTCCACTTGCACAGTTCTGAGAGATAAGTGTGTGTGAAAGCCGTCCTTCACCTTGCTTGTTGGGAACACAAAGTTTCTTTTCAGTTGCAAACTCCATTCCATACATATATATGGGGAGGTACTAGCTCCAACTCGGTTTTACAGAGAAAACTGCAGGAACTTCAAACCGGCACTAGGAAACAGACTGAGAAAGCAGAGAAAAAGTGTCTCCTGCAACCCGATCCCTTGGTGCTAGATGAACGAACGTCTCTCCACTTGCTCAGTTCTGAGAGATAAGTGTGTGTGAAAGCCATCCTTCATCTAGCTTGTTGGGAACACAAAGTTTCTTTTCAGTTGCAAACTCCATTCCATACATATATATGGGGAGGTACTAGCTCCAAATCTGTTTGACAGTGAAAACTGCAGGAACTTCAAACCGGCAGTAGGAAACAGACTGAGAAAGCAGAGAAAAAGTGTCTCCTGCAACCCGTTCCCTTGGTGCTAGATGAACGAACGTCTCTCCACTTGCTCAGTTCTGAGAGATAAGTGTGTGTGAAAGCCGTCCTTCACCTTGCTTGTTGGGAACAAAAAGTTTCTTTTCAGTTGCAAACTCCATTCCATACATATATATGGGGAGGTACTAGCTCCAAATCGGTTTGACAGTGAAAACTGCAGGAACTTCAAACCGGCACTAGGAAACAGACTGAGAAAGCAGAGAAAAAGTGTCTCCTGCAACACGTTCCCTTGGTGCTAGATGAACGAACGTCTCTCCACTTGCTCAGTTCTGAGAGATAAGTGTGTGTGAAAGCCGTCCTTCACCTAACTTGTTGGGAACACAAAGTTTCTTTTCAGTTGCAAACTCCATTCCATACATATATATGGGGAGGTACTAGCTCCAACTCGGTTTGACAGTGAAAACTGCAGGAACTTCAAGCCGGCACTAGGAAACCGACTGAGAAAGCAGAGAAAAAGTGTCTCCTGCAACCCGTTCCCTTGGTGCTAGATGAACGAACGTCTCTCCACTTGCTCAGTTCTGAGAGATAAGTGTGTGTAAAAGCCGTCCTTCACCTTGCTTGTTCGGAACACAAAGTTTCTTTTCACTTGCAAACTCCATTCCATACATATATATGGGGAGGTACTAGCTCCAACTCGGTTTTACAGAGAAAACTGCAGGAACTTCAAACCGGCACTAGGAAACAGACTGAGAATGCAGAGAAAAAGTTTCTCCTGCAACTCGTTCCCTTGGTGCTAGATGAACGAACGTCTCTCCACTTGCTCAGTTCTGAGAGATAAGTGTGTGTGAAAGCCGTCCTTCACCTAGCTTGTTGGAAACACAAAGTTTCTTTTCAGTTGCAAACTCCATTCCATACATATATATGGGGAGGTACTAGCTCCAAATCTTTTTGACAGTGAAAACTGCAGGAACTTCAAACCGGCACTAGGAAACAGACTGAGAAAGCAGAGAAAAAGTGTCTCCTGCAAACCGTTCCCTTGGTGCTAGATGAACGAACGTCTCTCCACTTGCTCGGTTCTGAGAGATAAGTGTGTGTGAAAGCCGTCCTTCAACTAGCTTGTTGGGAACACAAAGTTTCTTTTCAGTTGCAAACTCCATTCCATACATATATATGGGGAGGTACTAGCTCCAACACGGTTTTACAGTGAAAACTGCAGGAACTTCAAACCGGCACTAGGAAACAGACTGAGAAATCAGAGAAAAAGTGGCTCCTGCAACCCGTTCCTTTGGTGCTAGATGAACGAACGTCTCTCCACTTGCTCAGTTCTGAGAGATAACTGTGTGTTAAAGCCGTCCTTCACCTAGCTTGTTGGGAACACAAAGTTTCTTTTCAGTTGCAAACTCCATTCCATACATATGTATGGGGAGGAACTAGCTCAAACTCGATTTTACAGGGAAAACTGCAGGATCTTCAAACCGGCACTAGGAAACAGACTGAGAAAGCAGAGAAAAAGTGTTTCCTGCAACCCGTTCCCTTGGTGCTAGATGAACGATCGTCTCTCCACATGCTTAATTCTGAGAGATAAATGTGTGTGAAAGCCGTCCTTCACCTAGGTTGTTGGGAACACAAAGATTCTTTTCAGTTGCAAACTCCACTCCATACATATGTATGGGGAGGTACTAGCTCCAACTCGGTTTTACAGAGAAAACTACAGGAACTTCAAACCGGCACTAGGAAACAGACTGAGAAATCAGAGAAAATGTGGCTCCTGCAACCCGTTCCCTTCGTGCTAGATGAACGAACGTCTCTCCACTTGCTCAGTTCTGAGAGATAAGTGTGTGTGAAAGCCGTCCTTCACCTAGCTTGTTGGGAACACAAAGTTTCTTTTCAGTTGCAAACTCCATTCCATACATATATACGGGTAGGTCCTAGCTCCAACTCGGTTTGACAGTGAAAACTGCAGGAACTTCAAACCGGCACTAGGAATCAGTCTGAGAAAGCAGAGAAAAAGTGTCTCCTGCAACCCGTTCCCTTGGTGCTAGATGAACGAACGTCTCTCCACTTGCTCAGTTCTGAGAGATAACTGTGTGTTAAAGCCGTCCTTCACCTATCTTGTTGGGAACACAAAGTTTCTTTTCAGTTGCAAACTACATTCCATACATATGTATGGGGAGGAACTAGCTCCAACTCAATTTTACAGGGAAAACTGCAGGATCTTCAAACCGGCACTAGGAAACAGACTGAGAAAGCAGAGAAAAACTGTCTCCTGCAACCCGTTCCCTTGGTGCTAGATGAACGAACGACTCTCCACTTGCACAGTTCTGAGAAATAAGTGTGTGTGAAAGCCGTCCTTCACCTTGCTTGTTGGGAACATAAAGTTTCTTTTCAGTTGCAAACTCCATTCCATACATATATATGGGTAGGTACTAGCTCCAACTCGGTTTTACAGAGAAAACTGCAGGGACTTCAAACCGGCACTAGGAAACAGACTGAGAAAGCAGAGAAAAAGTGTCTCCTGCAACCCGTTCCCTTGGTGCTAGATGAACGAACGTCTCTCCACTTGCTCAGTTCTGAGAGTTAAGTGTGTGTGAAAGCCGTCCTTCACCTAGCTTGTTGGGAACACAAAGTTTCTTTTCAGTTGCAAACTCCATTCCATACATATATATGGGGAGGTACTAGCTCCAACACGGTTTGACAGTGAAAACTGCAGGAACTTCAAACCGGCACTAGGAAACAGACTGAGAAAGCAGAGAAAAAGTGTCTCCTGCAAACCGTTCCCTTGGTGATAGATGAACGAACGTCTCTCCACTTGCTCAGTTCTGAGAGATAAGTGTGTGTGAAAGACGTCCTTCACCTAGATTGTTGGGAACACAAAGTTTCTTTTCAGTTGCAAACTCCATTCCATACATATATATGGGGAGGTACTAGCTCCAACTCGGTTTTACAGTGAAAACTGAAGGAACTTCAAAACGGCACTAGGAAACCGACTGAGAAAGCAGAGAAAAAGTGTCTCCTGCAACCCGTTCCCTTGGTGCTAGACGAACGAACGTCTCTCCACTTACTCAGTTCTGAGAGATAAGTGTGTGTGAAAGCCGTCCTTCACCTAGCTTGTTGGGAACACAAAGTTTCTTTTCAGTTGCAAACTCCATTCCATACATATGTATGGGGAGGAACTAGCTCCAACTCGATTTTACAGGGAAAACTGCAGGATCTTCAAACCGGCACTAGGAAACAGACTGAGAAAGCAGAGAAAAACTGTCTCCTGCAACCCGTTCCGTTGGTGCTAGATGAACGAACGTCTCTCCACTTGCACAGTTCTGAGAGTTAAGTGTGTGTGAAAGCCGTACTTCACCTTGCTTATTGGGAACACAAAGTTTCTTTTCAGTTGCAAACTCCATTCCATACATATATATGGGGAGGTACTAGCTCCAACTCGGTTTTACAGAGAAAACTTCAGGAACTTCAAGCCGGCACTAGGAAACAGACTGAGAAAGCAGAGAAAAACTGTCTCCTGCAACCCGTTCCCTTGCTGCTAGATGAACGAACGACTCTCCACTTGCACAGTTCTGAGAAATAAGCGTGTGTGAAAGCCGTCCTTCACCTTGCTTGTTGGGAACATAAAGTTTCTTTTCAGTTGCAAACTCCATTCCATACATATATATGGGGAGGTACTAGCTCCAACTCGGTTTTACAGAGAAAACTGCAGGAAATTCAAACCGGCACTAGGAAACAGACTGAGAAAGCAGAGAAAAAGTGTCTCCTGCAACCCGTTCCCTTGGTGCTAGATGAACGAACGTCTCTCCACTTGCTCAGTTCTGAGAGATATGTGTGTGTGAAAGCCGCCCTTCAATTAGCTTGTTGGGAACACAAAGTTTCTTTTCAGTTGCAAACTCCATTCCATACATATATATGGGGAGGTACTAGCTCCAACTCGATTTTACAGTGAAAACTGCAGGAACTTCAAACCGGCACTAGGAAACAGACTGAGAAAGCAGAGAAAAACTGTCTCCTGCATCCCGTTCCCTTGGTGCTAGATGAACGAACGTGTCTCCACTTGCTCAGTTCTGAGAGATAAGTGTGTGTAAAAGCCGTACTTCACCTTGCTTGTTCGGAACACAAAGTTTCTTTTCAGTTGCAAACTCCATTCCATACATATATATGGGGAGGTACTAGCTCCAACTCGGTTTGACAGTGAAAACTGCAGGAACTTCAAACCGGCACTAGGAAACAGACTGAGAAAGCAGAGGAAAAGTGTCTCCTGCAACCCGTTCCCTTGGTGCTAGATGAACGAACGTCTCTCCACTTGCTCGGTTCTGGGAGATATGTGTGTGTGAAAGCCGTCCTTCACCTTGCTTGTTGGGAACAAAAAGTTTCTTTTCAGTTGCAAACTCCATTCCATACATATATATGGGGAGGTACTAGCTCCAACTCGGTTTGACAGTGAAAACTGCAGGAACTTCAAACAGGCACTAGGAAACCGACTGAGAAAGCAGAGAAAAAGTGTCTCCTGCAACCCGTTCCCTTGGTGCTAGATGAACGAACGTCTCTCCACTTGCTCAGTTCTGAGAGATAAGTGTGTGTAAAAGCCGTACTTCACCTTGCTTGTTCGGAACACAAAGTTTCTTTTCAGTTGCAAACTCCATACCATACATATATATGGGGAGGTACTAGCTCCAACTCGGTTTTACAGAGAAAACTGCAGGAACTTCAAACCGGCACTAGGAAACAGACTGAGAAAGCAGAGAAAAAGTTTCTCCTGCAACTCGTTCCCTTGGTGCTAGATGAAGGAACGTCTCTCCACTTGCTCAGTTCTGAGAGATAAGTGTGTGTGAAAGCCGTCCTTCACCTAGCTTGTTGGCAACACAAAGTTTCTTTTCAGTTGCAAACTCCATTCCATACATATATATGGGGAGGTACTAGCTCCAAATCTTTTTGACAGTGAAAACTGCAGGAACTTCAAACCGGCACTAGGAAACAGACTGAGAAAGCAGAGAAAAAGTGTCTCCTGCAACCCGTTCCCTTGGTGCTAGATGAACGAACGTCTCTCCACTTGCTCGGTTCTGAGAGATAAGTCTGTGTGAAAGCCGTCCTTCAACTAGCTTGTTGGGAACACAAAGTTTCTTTTCAGTTGCAAACTCCATTCCATACATATATATGGGGAGGTACTAGCTCCAACTCGGTTTTACAGTGAAAACTGCAGGAACTTCAAACCGGCACTAGGAAACAGACTGAGAAATCAGAGAAAAATTGGCTCCTGCAACCAGTTCCCTTGGTGCTAGATGAACGAACGTCTCTCCACTTGCTCAGTTCTGAGAGATAAGTGTGTGTGAAAGCCGTCCTTCACCTAGCTTGTTGGGAACACAAAGTTTCTTTTCAGTTGCAAACTCCATTCCATACATATATATGGGGAGGTCCTAGCTCCAACCCGGTTTGACAGTGAAAACTGCAGGAACTTCAAACCGGCACTAGGAATCAGTCTGAGAAAGCAGAGAAAAAGTGTCTCCTGCAACCCGTTCCCTTGGTGCTAGATGAACGAACGTCTCTCCACTTGCTCAGTTCTGAGAGATAACTGTGTGTTAAAGCCGTCCTTCACCTAGCTTGTTGGGAACACAAAGTTTCTTTTCAGTTGCAAACTCCATTCCATACATATGTATGGGGAGGAACTAGCTCCAACTCGGTGTTACAGAGAAAACTGCAGGATCTTCAAACCGGCACTAGGAAACAGACTGAGAAAGCAGAGAAAAAGTGTCTCCTGCAACCCGTTCCCTTGGTGCTAGATGAACGATCGTCTCTCCACATGCTTAATTCTGAGAGATAAATGTGTGTGAAAGCCGTCCTTCACCTAGGTTGTTGGGAACACAAAGATTCTTTTCAGTTGCAAACTCCACTCCATACATATATATGGGGAGGTACTAGCTCCAACTCGGTTTTACAGAGAAAACTGCAGGAACTTCAAACGGGCACTAGGAAACAGACTGAGAAAGCAGAGAAATAGTGTCTCCTGCAACCCGTTCCCTTGGTGCTAGATGAACGAACGTCTCTCCACTTGCTCAGTTCTGAGAGTTAAGTGTGTGTGAAAGCCGTCCTTCACCTAGCTTGTTGGGAACACAGAGTTTCTTTTCAGTTGCAAACTCCATTCCATACATATATATGGGGAGGTACTAGCTCCAACTCGGTTTGACAGTGAAAACTGCAGGAACTTCAAACCGGCACTAGGAAACAGACTGAGAAAGCAGAGAAAAAGTTTCTCCTGCAACCCGTTCCCTTGGTGCTAGATGAACGAACGTCTCTCCACTTGCTCAGTTCTGAGAGATAAGTGTGTGTGAAAGCCGTCCTTCACCTAGATTGTTGGGAACACAAAGTTTCTTTTCAGTTGCAAACTCCATTCCATATATATATATGGGGAGTTACTAGCTCCAACTCGGTTTTACAGTGAAAACTGAAGGAACTTCAAACCGGCACTAGGAAAAAGACTGAGAAAGCAGAGAAAAAGTGTCTCCTGCAACCCGTTCCCTTGGTGCTAGATGAACGAACGTCTCTCCACTTGCTCAGTTCTGAGAGATAAGTGAGTGTGAAAGCCGTCCTTCACATATCTTGTTGGGAACACAAAGTTTCTTTTCAGTTGCAAACTCCATTCCATACATATATATGGGGAGGTACTAGCTCCAACTCGGTTTGACAGTGAAAACTGCAGGAACTTCAAACCGGCACTAGGAAACAGACTGAGAAAGCAGAGAAAAAGTGTCTCCTGCAACCCGTTCCCTTGGTGCTAGATGAACGATCGTCTCTCCACATGCTTAATTCTGAGAGATAAATGTGTGTGAAAGCCGTCCTTCACCTAGGTTGTTGGGAACACAAAGATTCTTTTCAGTTGCAAACTCCACTCCATACATATATATGGGGAGGTACTAGCTCCAACTCGGTTTTACAGAGAAAACTGCAGGAACTTCAAACGGGCACTAGGAAACAGACTGAGAAAGCAGAGAAATAGTGTCTCCTGCAACCCGTTCCCTTGGTGCTAGATGAACGAACGTCTCTCCACTTGCTCAGTTCTGAGAGTTAAGTGTGTGTGAAAGCCGTCCTTCACCTAGCTTGTTGGGAACACAGAGTTTCTTTTCAGTTGCAAACTCCATTCCATACATATATATGGGGAGGTACTAGCTCCAACTCGGTTTGACAGTGAAAACTGCAGGAACTTCAAACCGGCACTAGGAAACAGACTGAGAAAGCAGAGAAAAAGTTTCTCCTGCAACCCGTTCCCTTGGTGCTAGATGAACGAACGTCTCTCCACTTGCTCAGTTCTGAGAGATAAGTGTGTGTGAAAGCCGTCCTTCACCTAGATTGTTGGGAACACAAAGTTTCTTTTCAGTTGCAAACTCCATTCCATATATATATATGGGGAGTTACTAGCTCCAACTCGGTTTTACAGTGAAAACTGAAGGAACTTCAAACCGGCACTAGGAAAAAGACTGAGAAAGCAGAGAAAAAGTGTCTCCTGCAACCCGTTCCCTTGGTGCTAGATGAACGAACGTCTCTCCACTTGCTCAGTTCTGAGAGATAAGTGAGTGTGAAAGCCGTCCTTCACATATCTTGTTGGGAACACAAAGTTTCTTTTCAGTTGCAAACTCCATTCCATACATATATATGGGGAGGTACTAGCTCCAACTCGGTTTGACAGTGAAAACTGCAGGAACTTCAAACCGGCACTAGGAAACAGACTGAGAAAGCAGAGAAAAAGTGTCTCCTGCAACACGTTCCCTTGGTGCTAGATGAACGAACGTCTCTCCACTTGCTCAGTTCTGAGAGATAAGTGTGTGTGAAAGCCGTCCTTCACCTAGCTTGTTGGGAACACAAAGTTTCTTTTCAGTTGCAAACTCCATTCCATACATATATATGGGGAGGTACTAGCTCCAACTCGGTTTGACAGTGAAAACTGCAGGAACTTCAAACAGGCACTAGGAAACCGACTGAGAAAGCAGAGAAAAAGTGTCTCCTGCAACCCGTTCCCTTGGTGCTAGATTAACGAACGTCTCTCCACTTGCTCAGTTCTGAGAGATAAGTGTGTGTAAAAGCCGTCCTTCAACTTGCTTGTTCGGAACACAAAGTTTCTTTTCACTTGCAAACTCCATTCCATACATATATATGGGGAGGTACTAGCTCCAACTCGGTTTTACAGAGAAAACTGCAGGAACTTCAAACCGGCACTAGGAAACAGACTGAGAATGCAGAGAAAAAGTTTCTCCTGCAACTCGTTCCCTTGGTGCTAGATGAACGAACGACTCTCCACTTGCTCAGTTCTGAGAGATAAGTGTGTGTGAAAGCCGTCCTTCACCTAGCTTGTTGGCAACACAAAGTTTCTTTTCAGTTGCAAACTCCATTCCATACATATATATGGGGGGGTACTAGCTCCAAGTCTTTTTGACAGTGAAAACTGCAGGAACTTCAAACCGGCACTAGGAAACAGACTGAGAAAGCAGAGAAAAAGTGTCTCCTGCAACCCGTTCCCTTGGTGCTAGATGAACGAACGTCTCTCCACTTGCTCGGTTCTGAGAGATAAGTCTGTGTGAAAGCCGTCCTTCAACTAGCTTGTTGGGAACACAAAGTTTCTTTTCAGTTGCAAACTCCATTCCATACATATATATGGGGAGGTACTAGCTCCAACTCGGTTTTACAGTGAAAACTGCAGGAACTTCAAACCGGCACTAGGAAACAGACTGAGAAATCAGAGAAAAAGTGGCTCCTGCAACCCGTTCCCTTGGTGGTAGATGAACGAACGTCTCTCCACTTGCTCAGTTCTGAGAGATAAGTGTGTGTGAAAGCCGTCCTTCACCTAGCTTGTTGGGAACACAAAGTTTCTTTTCAGTTGCAAACTCCATTCCATACATATATATGGGTAGGTCCTAGCTCCAACCCGGTTTGACAGTGAAAACTGCAGGAACTTCAAACCGGCACTAGGAATCAGTCTGAGAAAGCAGAGAAAAAGTGTCTCCTGCAACCCGTTCCCTTGGTGCTAGATGAACGAACGTCTCTCCACTTGCTCAGTTCTGAGAGATAACTGTGTGTTAAAGCCGTCCTTCACCTAGCTTGTTGGGAACACAAAGTTTCTTTTCAGTTGCAAACTCCATTCCATACATATGTATGGGGAGGAACTAGCTCAAACTCGATTTTACAGGGAAAACTGCAGGATCTTCAAACCGGCACTAGGAAACAGACTGAGAAAGCAGAGAAACAGTGTTTCCTGCAACCCGTTCCCTTGGTGCTAGATGAACGATCGTCTCTCCACATGCTTAATTCTGAGAGATAAATGTGTGTGAAAGCCGTCCTTCACCTTGGTTGTTGGGAACACAAAGATTCTTTTCAGTTGCAAACTCCACTCCATACATATATATGGGGAGGTACTAGCTCCAACTCGGTTTTACAGAGAAAACTACAGGAACTTCAAACCGGCACTAGGAAACAGACTGAGAAAGCAGAGAAAAAGTGTCTCCTGCAACCCGTTCCCTTGGTGCTAGATGAACGAACGTCTCTCCACTTGCTCGGTTCTGAGAGATAAGTCTGTGTGAAAGCCGTCCTTCAACTAGCTTGTTGGGAACACAAAGTTTCTTTTCAGTTGCAAACTCCATTCCATACATATATATGGGGAGGTACTAGCTCCAACTCGGGTTTACAGTGAAAACTGCAGGAACTTCAAACCGGCACTAGGAAACAGACTGAGAAATCAGAGAAAAAGTGGCTCCTGCAACCCGTTCCCTTGGTGCTAGATGAACGAAAGTCTCTCCACTTGCTCAGTTCTGAGAGATAAGTGTGTGTGAAAGCCGTCCTTCACCTAGCTTGTTGGGAACACAAAGTTTCTTTTCAGTTGCAAACTCCATTCCATACATATATACGGGTAGGTCCTAGCTCCAACTCGGTTTGACAGTGAAAACTGCAGGAACTTCAAACCGGCACTAGGAATCAGTCTGAGAAAGCAGAGAAAAAGTGTCTCCTGCAACCCGTTCCCTTGGTGCTAGATGAACGAACGTCTCTCCACTTGCTCAGTTCTGAGAGATAACTGTGTGTTAAAGCCGTCCTTCACCTAGCTTGTTGGGAACACAAAGTTTCTTTTCAGTTGCAAACTACATTCCATACATATGTATGGGGAGGAACTAGCTCCAACTCAATTTTACAGGGAAAACTGCAGGATCTTCAAACCGGCACTAGGAAACACACTGAGAAAGCAGAGAAAAAGTGTCTCCTGCAACCCGTTCCCTTGGTGCTAGATGAACGATCGTCTCTCCACATGCTTAATTCTGAGAGATATATGTGTGTGAAAGCCGTCCTTCACCTAGGTTGTTGGGAACACAAAGATTCTTTTCAGTTGCAAACTCCACTCCATACATATATATGGGGAGGTACTAGCTCCAACTCGGTTTTACAGTGAAAACTGCAGGAACTTCAAACCGGCACTAGGAAACAGACTGAGAAAGCAGAGAAAAACTGTCTCCTGCAACCCGTTCCGTTGGTGCTAGATGAACGAACGTCTCTCCACTTGCACAGTTCTGAGAAATAAGTGTGTGTGAAAGCCGTACTTCACCTTTCTTATTGGGAACACAAAGTTTCTTTTCAGTTGCAAACTCCATTCCATACATATATATGGGGAGGTACTAGCTCCAACTCTGTTTTACAGAGAAAACTGCAGGAACTTCAAGCCGGCACTAGGAAAAAGACTGAGAAAGCAGAGAAAAACTGTCTCCTGCAACCCGTTCCCTTTGTGCTAGATGAACGAACGTCTCTCCACTTGCTCAGTTCTGAGAAATAAGTGTGTGTGAAAGCCGTCCTTCACCTTTCTTGTTGGGAACACAAAGTTTCTTTTCAGTTGCAAACTCCATTCTATACATATATATGGGGATGTACTAGCTCCAACTCGGTTTTACATAGAAAACTGCAGGAACTTCAAACCGGCACTAGGAAACAGACTGAGAAAGCAGAGAAAAAGTGTCTCCTGCAACCCGTTCCCTTGGTGCTAGATGAACGAACGTCTCTCCACTTGCTCAGTTCTGAGAGTTAAGTGTGTGTGAAAGCCGTCCTTCACCTAGCTTGTTGGGAACACAAAGTTTCTTTTCAGTTGCAAACTCCATTCCATACATATATATGGGGAGGTACTAGCTCCAACTCGGTTTGACAGTGAAAACTGCAGGAACTTCAAACCGGCACTAGGAAACAGACTGAGAAAGCAGAGAAAAAGTGTCTCCTGCAACCCGTTCCCTTGGTGCTAAATGAACGAACGTCTCTCCACTTGCTAAGTTCTGAGAGATAAATGTGTGTGAAAGCCGTCCTTCACTTATGTTGTTGGGAACACAAAGTTTCTTTTCAGTTGCAAACTCCACTCCATACATATATATGGGGAGGTACTAGCTCCAACTCGGTTTGACAGTGAAAAATGCAGGAACTTCAAACCGGCACTAGGAAACAGACTGAGAAAGCAGAGAAAAACTTTCTCCTGCAACCCGTTCCGTTGGTGCTAGATGAACGAACGTCTCTCCACTTGCTCAGTTCTGAGAAATAAGTGTGTGTGAAAGCCGTACTTCACCTTGCTTATTGGGAACACAAAGTTTCTTTTCAGTTGCAAACTCCATTCCATACATATATATGGGGAAGTACTAGCTCCAACTCGGTTTTACAGAGAATACTGCAGGAACTTCAAGCCGGCACTAGGAAAAAGACTGAGAAAGCAGAGAAAAACTGTCTCCTGCAACCCGTTCCCTTGGTGCTAGATGAACGAAAGTCTCTCCACTTGCACAGTTCTGAGAAATAAGTGTGTGTGAAAGCCGTCCTTCACCTTGCTTGTTGGGAACACAAAGTTTCTTTTCAGTTGCAAACTCCATTCCATACATATATATGGGGAGGTACTAGCACCAACTCGGTTTTACAGAGAAAAGTGCAGGAACTTCAAGCCGGCACTAGGAAACAGACTGAGAAAACAGAGAAAAACTGTCTCCTGCAACCCGTTCCCTTGGTGCTAGATGAACGAACGACTCTCCACTTGCACAGTTCTGAGAAATAAGTGTGTGTGAAAGCCGTCCTTCACCTTGCTTGTTGGGATCATAAAGTTTCTTTTCAGTTGCAAACTCCATTCCATACATATATATGGGGAGGTACTAGCTCCAACTCGGTTTTACAGAGAAAACTGCAGGGACTTCAAACCGGCACTAGGAAACAGACTGAGAAAGCAGAGAAAAAGTGTCTCCTGCAACCCGTTCCCTTGGTGCTAGATGAACGAACGTCTCTCCACTTGCTCAGTTCTGAGAGTTAAGTGTGTGTGAAAGCCGTCCTTCACCTAGCTTGTTGGGAACACAAAGTTTCTTTTCAGTTGCAAACTCCATTCCATACATATATATGGGGAGGTACTAGCTCCAACACGGTTTGACAGTGAAAACTGCAGGAACTTCAAACCGGCACTAGGAAACAGACTGAGAAAGCAGAGAAAAAGTGTCTCCTGCAAACCGTTCCCTTGGTGCTAGATGAACGAACGTCTCTCCACTTGCTCAGTTCTGAGAGATAAGTGTGTGTGAAAGACGTCCTTCACCTAGATTGTTGGGAACACAAAGTTTCTTTTCAGTTGCAAACTCCATTCCATACATATATATGGGGAGGTACTAGCTCCAACTCGGTTTTACAGTGAAAACTGAAGGAACTTCAAAACGGCACTAGGAAACCGACTGAGAAAGCAGAGAAAAAGTGTCTCCTGCAACCCGTTCCCTTGGTGCTAGACGAACGAACGTCTCTCCACTTACTCAGTTCTGAGAGATAAGTGTGTGTGAAAGCCGTCCTTCACCTAGCTTGTTGGGAACACAAAGTTTCTTTTCAGTTGCAAACTCCATTCCATACATATGTATGGGGAGGAACTAGCTCCAACTCGATTTTACAGGGAAAACTGCAGGATCTTCAAACCGGCACTAGGAAACAGACTGAGAAAGCAGAGAAAAACTGTCTCCTGCAACCCGTTCCGTTGGTGCTAGATGAACGAACGTCTCTCCACTTGCACAGTTCTGAGAGTTAAGTGTGTGTGAAATCCGTACTACACCTTGCTTATTGGGAACACAAAGTTTCTTTTCAGTTGCAAACTCCATTCCATACATATATATGGGGAGGTACTACCTCCAACTCGGTTTTACAGAGAAAACTGCAGGAACTTCAAGCCGGCACTAGGAAACAGACTGAGAAAGCAGAGAAAAACTGTCTCCTGCAACCCGTTCCCTTGGTGCTAGATGAACGAACGACTCTCCACTTGCACAGTTCTGAGAAAGAAGCGTGTGTGAAAGCCGTCCTTCACCTTGCTTGTTGGGAACATAAAGTTTCTTTTCAGTTGCAAACTCCATTCCATACATATATATGGGGAGGTACTAGCTCCAACTCGGTTTTACAGAGATAACTGCAGGAATTTCAAACCGGCACTAGGAAACAGACTGAGAAAGCAGAGAAAAAGTGTCTCCTGCAAACCGTTCCCTTGGTGCTAGATGAACGAACGTCTCTCCACTTGCTCAGTTCTGAGAGATAAGTGTGTGTGAAAGCCGCCCTTCAACTAGCTTGTTGGGAACACAAAGTTTCTTTTCAGTTGCAAACTCCATTCCATACATATATATGGGGAGGTACTAGCTCCAACTCGATTTTACAGTGAAAACTGCAGGAATTTCAAACCGGCACTAGGAAACAGACTGAGAAAGCAGAGAAAAACTGTCTCCTGCATCCCGTTCCCTTGGTGCTAGATGAACGAACGTGTCTCCACTTGCACAGTTCTGAGAGATAAGTGTGTGTGAAAGCCGTCCTTCACCTTGCTTGTTGGGAACACAAAGTTTCTTTTCAGTTGCAAACTCCATTCCATACATATATATGGGGAGGTACTAGCTCCAACTCGGTTTTACAGAGAAAACTGCAGGAACTTCAAACCGGCACTAGGAAACAGACTGAGAAAGCAGAGAAAAAGTGTCTCCTGCAACCCGATCCCTTGGTGCTAGATGAACGAACGTCTCTCCACTTGCTCAGTTCTGAGAGATAAGTGTGTGTGAAAGCCGTCCTTCATCTAGCTTGTTGGGAACACAAAGTTTCTTTTCAGTTGCAAACTCCATTCCATACATATATATGGGGAGGTACTAGCTCCAAATCTGTTTGACAGTGAAAACTGCAGGAACTTCAAACCGGCACTAGGAAACAGACTGAGAAAGCAGAGAAAAAGTGTCTCCTGCAACCCGTTCCCTTGGTGCTAGATGAACGAACGTCTCTCCACTTGCTCGGTTCTGGGAGATAAGTGTGTGTGAAAGCCGTCCTTCACCTTGCTTGTTGGGAACAAAAAGTTTCTTTTCAGTTGCAAACTCCATTCCATACATATATATGGGGAGGTACTAGCTCCAACTCGGTTTTACAGTGAAAACTGCAGGAACTTCAAACCGGCACTAGGAAACAGACTGAGATAGCAGAGAAAAAGTGTCCCCTGAAACACGTTCCCTTGGTGCTAGATGAACGAACGTCTCTCCACTTGCTCAGTTCTGAGAGATAAGTGTGTGTGAAAGCCGTCCTTCACCTAGCTTGTTGGGAACACAAAGTTTCTTTTCAGTTGCAAACTCCATTCCATACATATATATGGGGAGGTACTAGCTCCAACTCGGTTTGACAGTGAAAACTGCAGGAACTTCAAACAGGCACTAGGAAACCGACTGAGAAAGCAGAGAAAAAGTGTCTCCTGCAACCCGTTCCCTTGGTGCTAGATGAACGAACGTCTCTCCACTTGCTCAGTTCTGAGAGATAAGTGTGTGTAAAAGCCGTACTTCACCTTGCTTGTTCGGAACACAAAGTTTCTTTTCACTTGCAAACTTCATTCCATACATATATATGGGGAGGTACTAGCTCCAACTCGGTTTTACAGAGAAAACTGCAGGAACTTCAAACCGGCACTAGGAAACAGACTGAGAAAGCAGAGAAAAAGTGTCTCCTGCAACCCGTTCCCTTGGTGCTAGATGAACGAACGTCTCTCCACTTGTTCGGTTCTGAGAGATAAGTCTGTGTGAAAGCCGTCCTTCAACTAGCTTGTTGGGAACACAAAGTTTCTTTTCAGTTGCAAACTCCATTCCATACATATATATGGGGAGGTACTAGCTCCAACTCGGTTTTACAGTGAAAACTGCAGGAACTTCAAACCGGCACTAGGAAACAGACTGAGAAATCAGAGAAAAAGTGGCTCCTGCAACCCGTTCCCTTGGTGCTAGATGAACGAACGTCTCTCCACTTGCTCAGTTCTGAGAGATAAGTGTGTGTGAAAGCCGTCCTTCACCTAGCTTGTTGGGAACACAAAGTTTCTTTTCAGTTGCAAACTCCATTCCATACATATATATGGGTAGGTCCTAGCTCCAACCCGGTTTGACAGTGAAAACTGCAGGAACTTCAAACCGGCACTAGGAATCAGTCTGAGAAAGCAGAGAAAAAGTGTCTCCTGCAACCCGTTCCCTTGGTGCTAGATGAACGAACGTCTCTCCACTTGCTCAGTTCTGAGAGATAACTGTGTGTTAAAGCCGTCCTTCACCTAGCTTGTTGGGAACACAAAGTTTCTTTTCAGTTGCAAACTCCATCCATACATATGTATGGGGAGGAACTAGCTCCAACTCGGTTTTACAGAGAAAACTGCAGGATCTTCAAACCGGCACTAGGAAACAGACTGAGAAAGCAGAGAAAAAGTGTCTCCTGCAACCCGTTCCCTTGGTGCTAGATGAACGATCGTCTCTCCACATGCTTAATTCTGAGAGATAAATGTGTGTGAAAGCCGTCCTTCACCTAGGTTGTTGGGAACACAAAGATTCTTTTCAGTTGCAAACTCCACTCCATACATATATATGGGGAGGTACTAGCTCCAACTCGGTTTTACAGAGAAAACTGCAGGAACTTCAAACGGGCACTAGGAAACAGACTGAGAAAGCAGAGAAATAGTGTCTCCTGCAACCCGTTCCCTTGGTGCTAGATGAACGAACGTCTCTCCACTTGCTCAGTTCTGAGAGTTAAGTGTGTGTGAAAGCCGTCCTTCACCTAGCTTGTTGGGAACACAGAGTTTCTTTTCAGTTGCAAACTCCATTCCATACATATATATGGGGAGGTACTAGCTCCAACTCGGTTTGACAGTGAAAACTGCAGGAACTTCAAACCGGCACTAGGAAACAGACTGAGAAAGCAGAGAAAAAGTTTCTCCTGCAACCCGTTCCCTTGGTGCTAGATGAACGAACGTCTCTCCACTTGCTCAGTTCTGAGAGATAAGTGTGTGTGAAAGCCGTCCTTCACCTAGATTGTTGGGAACACAAAGTTTCTTTTCAGTTGCAAACTCCATTCCATACATATATATGGGGAGTTACTAGCTCCAACTCGGTTTTACAGTGAAAACTGAAGGAACTTCAAACCGGCACTAGGAAACAGACTGAGAAAGCAGAGAAAAAGTGTCTCCTGCAACCCGTTCCCTTGGTGCTAGATGAACGAACGTCTCTCCACTTGCTCAGTTCTGAGAGATAAGTGAGTGTGAAAGCCGTCCTTCACATATCTTGTTGGGAACACAAAGTTTCTTTTCAGTTGCAAACTCCATTCCATACATATATATGGGGAGGTACTAGCTCCAACTAGGTTTTACAGAGAAAACTGCAGGAACTTCAAACCGGCACTAGGAAACAGACTGAGAAAGCAGAGAAAAAGTGTCTCCTGCAAACCGTTCCCTTGGTGCTAGATGAACGAACTTCTCTCCACATGCTCGGTTCTGAGAGATAAGTCTGTGTGAATGCCGTCCTTCAACTAGCTTGTTGGGAACACAAAGTTTCTTTTCAGTTGCAAACTCCATTCCATACATATATATGGGGAGGTACTAGCTCCAACTCGGTTTGACAGTGTAAACTGCAGGAACTTCAAACCGGCACTAGGAAACAGACTGAGAAATCAGAGAAAAAGTGGCTCCTGGAACCCGTTCCCTTGGTGCTAGATGAACGAACGTCTCTCCACTTGCTCAGTTCTGAGAAATAAGTGTGTGTGAAAGCCGTACTTCAACTTGCTTATTGGGAACACAAAGTTTCTTTTCAGTTGCAAACTCCATTCCATACATATATATGGGGAGGTACAAGCTCCAACTCGGTTTTACAGAGAAAACTGCAGGAACTTCAAGCCGGCACTAGGAAACAGACTGAGAAAGCAGAGAAAAACTGTCTCCTGCAACCCGTTCCCTTGGTGCTAGATGAACGAAAGTCTCTCCACTTGCACAGTTCTGAGAAATAAGTGTGTGTGAAAGCCGTCCTTCAGCTTGCTTGTTGGGAACACAAAGTTTCTTTTCAGTTGCAAACTCCATTCCATACATATATATGGGGAGGTACTAGCTCCAACTCGGTTTTACAGAGAAAACTGCAGGAACTTCTAGCCGGCACTAGGAAACAGACTGAGAAAGCAGAGAACAACTGTCTCCTGCAACCCGTTCCCTTGGTGCTAGATGAACGAACGACTCTCCACTTGCACAGTTCTGAGAAATAAGTGTGTGTGAAAGCCGTCCTTCACCTTGCTTGTTGGAACATAAAGTTTCTTTTCAGTTGCAAACTCCATTCCATACATATATATGGGTAGGTCCTAGCTCCAACTCGGTTTGACAGTGAAAACTGCAGGAACTTCAAACCGGCACTAGGAATCAGTCTGAGAAAGCAGAGAAAAAGTGTCTCCTGCAACCCGTTCCCTTGGTGCTAGATGAACGAACGTCTCTCCACTTGCTCAGTTCTGAGAGATAACTGTGTGTTAAAGCCGTCCTTCACCTAGCTTGTTGGGAACACAAAGATTCTTTTCAGTTGCAAACTCCATTCCATACATATGTATGGGGAGGAACTAGCTCCAACTCGATTTTACAGGGAAAACTGCAGGATCTTCAAACCGGCACTAGGAAACACACTGAGAAAGCAGAGAAAAAGTGTCTCCTGCAACCCGTTCCCTTGGTGCTAGATGAACGATCGTCTCTCCACATGCTTAATTCTGAGAGATAAATGAGTGTGAAAGCCGTCCTTCACCTAGGTTGTGGGGAACACAAAGATTCTTTTCAGTTGCAAACTCCACTCCATACATATATATTGGGAGGTACTAGCTCCAACACGGTTTTACAGTGAAAACTGCAGGAACTTCAAACCGGCACTAGGAAACAGACTGAGAAAGCAGAGAAAAACTGTCTCCTGCAACCCGTTCCGTTGGTGCTAGATGAACGAACGTCTCTCCACTTGCACAGTTCTGAGAAATAAGTGTGTGTGAAAGCCGTCCTTCAGCTTGCTTGTTGGGAACACAAAGTTTCTTTTCAGTTGCAAACTCCATTCCATACATATATATGGGGAGGTACTAGCTCCAACACGATTTGACAGTGAAAACTGCAGGAACTTCAAACCGGCACTAGGAAACAGACTGAGAAAGCAGAGAAAAAGTGTCTCCTGCAAACCGTTCCCTTGGTGCTAGATGAACGAACGTCTCTCCACTTGCTCAGTTCTGAGAGATAAGTGTGTGTGAAAGACGTCCTTCACCTAGATTGTTGGGAACACAAAGTTTCTTTTCAGTTGCAAACTCCATTCCATACATATATATGGGGAGGTACTAGCTCCAACTCGGTTTTACAGTGAAAACTGAAGGAACTTCAAAACGGCACTAGGAAACAGACTGAGAAAGCAGAGAAAAAGTGTCTCCTGCAACCCGTTCCCTTGGTGCTAGACGAACGAACGTCTCTCCACTTGCACAGTTCTGAGAGTTAAGTGTGTGTGAAAGCCGTACTTCACCTTGCTTATTGGGAACACAAAGTTTCTTTTCAGTTGCAAACTCCATTCCATACATATATATGGGGAGGTACTAGCTCCAACTCGGTTTTACAGAGAAAACTGCAGGAACTTCAAGCCGGCACTAGGAAACAGACTGAGAAAGCAGAGAAAAACTGTCTCCTGCAACCCGTTACATTGGTGCTAGATGAACGAACGACTCTCCACTTGCACAGTTCTGAGAAATAAGTGTGTGTGAAAGCCGTACTTCACCTTTCTTGTTGGGAACATAAAGTTTCTTTTCAGTTGCAAACTCCATTCCATACATATATATGGGGAGGTACTAGCTCCAACTCGGTTTTACAGAGAAAACTGCAGGAACTTCAAACCGGCACTAGGAAAAAGACTGAGAAAGCAGAGAAAAAGTGTCTCCTGCAACCCGTTCCCTTGGTGATAGATGAAAGAACGTCTCTCCACTTGCTCAGTTCTGAGAGTTAAGTGTGTGTGAAAGCCGTCCTTCACCTAGCTTGTTGGGAACACAAAGTTTCTATTCAGTTGCAAACTCCATTACATACATATATATGGGGAGGTACTAGCTCCAACTCGGTTTGACAGTGAAAACTGCAGGAACTTCAAACCGGCACTAGGAAACAGACTGAGAAAGCAGAGAAAAAGTGTCTCCTGCAAACCGTTCCCTTGGTGCTAGATGAACGAACGTCTCTCCACTTGCTCAGTTCTGAGAGATAAGTGTGTGTGAAAGCCGTCCTTCACCTAGATTGTTGGGAACACAAAGTTTCTTTTCAGTTGCAAACTCCATTCCATACATATATATGGGGAGGTACTAGCTCCAACTCGGTTTTACAGTGAAAACTGAAGGAACTTCAAAACGGCACTAGGAAACAGACTGAGAAAGCAGAGAAATAGTGTCTCCTGCAACCCGTTCCCTTGGTGCTAGACGAACGAACGTCTCTCCACTTACTCAGTTCTGAAAGGTAAGTGTGTGTGAAAGCCGTCCTTCACCTAGCTTGTTGGGAACACAAAGTTTCTTTTCAGTTGCAAACTCCATTCCATACATATATATGGGGAGGTACTAGCTCCAACTCGGTTTGACAGTGTAAACTGCAGGAACTTCAAACCGGCACAAGGAAACAGACTGAGAAAGCAGAGAAAAAGTGTCTCCTGCAACCCGTTCCCTTGGTGCTAGATGAACGAACGTCTCTCCACTTGCTCAGTTCTGAGAGATAAGTGTGTGTGAAAGCGGTCCTTCACCTAGCTTGTTGGGAACACAAAGTTTCTTTTCAGTTGCAAACTCCATTCCATACATATATATGGGGAGGTACTAGCTCCAACTCGGTTTGACAGTGAAAACTGCAGGAACTTCAAACCGGCACTAGGAAACAGACTGAGATAGCAGAGAAAAAGTGTCTCCTGCAACCCGTTCCCTTGGTGCTAGATGAACGAACGTCTCTCCACTTGGTCAGTTCTGAGAGATATGTGTGTGTGAAAGCGGTCCTTCACCTAGCTTGTTGGGAACACAAAGTTTCTTTTCAGTTGCAAACTCCATTCAATACATATATATGGGGAGGTACTAGCTCCAACTCGGTTTGACAGTGAAAACTGCAGGAACTTCAAACCGGCACTAGGAAACAGACTGAGAAAGCAGAGAAAAAGTGTCTCCTGCAACCCGTTCCCTTGGTGCTAGATGAACGAACGTCTCTCCACTTGCTCAGTTCTGAGAGATATGTGTGTGTGAAAGCGGTCCTTCACCTAGCTTGTTGGGAACACAAAGTTTCTTTTCAGTTGCAAACTCCATTCCATACATATATATGGGGAGGTACTAGCTCCAACTCGGTTTGACAGTGAAAACTGCAGGAACTTCAAACCGGCACTAGGAAACAGACTGAGAAAGCAGAGAAAAACTTTCTCCTGCAACCCGTTCCCTTGTTGCTAGATGAACGAACGTCTCTCCACTTGCTCAGTTCTGAGAGATAAGTGTGTGTGAAAGCGGTCCTTCACCTAGCTTGTTGGGAACACAAAGTTTCTTTTCAGTTGCAAACTCCATTCCATACATATATATGGGGAGGTACTAGCTCCAACTCGGTTATACAGTGAAAACTGCAGGAACTTCAAACCGGCACTAGGAAACAGACTGAGAAAGCAGAGAAAAAGTGTCTCCTGCAACCCGTTCCCTTGGTGCTAGATGAACGAACGTCTCTCCACTTGCTGAGTTCTGAGAGATAAGTGTGTGTGAAAGCGGTCCTTCACCTAGCTTGTTGGGAACACAAAGTTTCTTTTCAGTTGCAAACTCCATTCCATACATATATATGGGGAGGTACTAGCTCCAACTCGGTTTGACAGTGAAAACTGCAGGAACTTCAAACCGGCACTAGGAAACAGACTGAGAAAGCAGAGAAATAGTGTCTCCTGCAACCTTTTCCATTGGTGCTAGATGAACGAACGTCTCTCCACTTGCTCAGTTCTGAGAGATAAGTGTGTGTGAAAGCGTTCCTTCACCTAGCTTGTTGGGAACACAAAGTTTCTTTTCAGTTGCAAACTCCATTCCATACATATATATGTGGAGGTACAAGCTCCAACTCGGTTTTACAGTGAAAACTGCAGGAACTTAAAACCGTCACTAGGAAACAGACTGAGAACGCAGAGAAATACTGTCTCCTGCAACCCGTTCCCTTGGTGCTAGATGAACGATCGTCTCTCCACATGCTTAATTCTGATAGATAAATGTGTGTGAAAGCCGTCCTTCACCTAGCTTGTTGGGAACACAAAGTTTCTTTTCAGTTGCAAACTCCACTCCATACATATATATGGGGAGGTACTAGCTCCAACTCGATTTTACAGTGAACACTGCAGGAAATTCAAACCGGCACTAGGAAACAAAATGAGAAAGCAGAGGAAAAGTGTCTCCTGCAACCGGTTCCCTTGGTGCTAGATGAATGAACGTCTCTCCACTTGCTCAGTTCTGAGAGATAAGTGTGTGTGAAAGCCGTCCTTCACCTAGCTTGTTGGGAACACAAAGTTTCTTTTCAGTTGCAAACTCCATTCCATACATATATATGGGGAGGTACTAGCTCCAACTCGGTTTGACAGTGAAAACTGCAGGAACTTCAAACCGGCACTAGGAAACAGACTGAGAAAGCAGAGAAAAACTGTCTCCTGCAACCCGTTCCCTTGGTGCTAGATGAACGAACGTCTCTCCACTTGCACAGTTCTGAGAAATAAGTGTGTGTGAAAGCCGTCCTTCAACTTGCTTGTTGGGAACACAAAGTTTCTTTTCAGTTGCAAACTCCATTCCATACATATATATGGGGAGGTACTAGCTCCAACTCGGTTTTACAGAGAAAACTGCAGGAACTTTAAACCGGCACTAGTAAACAGACTGAGAAAGCAGAGTAAAAGTGTCTCCTGCAACCCGTTCCCTTGGTGCTAGATGAACGAAAGTCTCTCCACTTGCTCAGTTCTGAGAGATAAGTGTGTGTGAAAGACGTCCTTCACCTAGCTTGTTGGGAACACAAAGTTTCTTTTCAGTTGCAAACTCCATTCCATACATATATAGGGGAGGTACTAGCTCCAACTCGGTTATACAGTGAAAACTGCAGGAACTTCAAACTGGCACTAGGAAACAGACTGAGAAAGCAGAGAAAAAGTGTCTCCTGCAACCCGTTCCCTTGGTGCTAGATGAACGAACGTCTCTCCACTTGCTCAGTTCTGAGAGTTAAGTGTGTGTGAAAGCGGTCCTTCACCTTGCTTGTTGGGAACACAAAGTTTCTTTTCAGTTGCAAACTCCATTCCATACATATATATGGGGAGGTACTAGCTCCAACTCGGTTTGACAGTGAAAACTGCAGGAACTTCAAACCGGCACTAGGAAACAGACTGAGAAAGCAGAGAAAAAGTGTCTCCTGCAACCTTTTCCGTTGGTGTTAGATGAACGAACGTCTCTCCACTTGCTCAGTTCTGAGAGATAATTGTGTGTGAAAGCGTTCCTTCACCTAGCTTGTTGGGAACACAAAGTTTCTTTTCAGTTGCAAACTCCATTCCATACATATATATGGGGAGGTACTAGCTCCAACTCGGTTTGACAGTGAAATCTGCAGGAACTTCAAACCGGCACTAGGAAACAGAATGAGAAAGCAGAGAAAAAGTGTCTCCTGCAACCGGTTCCCTTGGTGCAAGATGAATGAACGTCTCTCCACTTGCTCAGTTCTGAGAGATAAGTGTGTGTGAAAGCCGTCCTTCACCTAGCTTGTTCGGAACACAAAGTTTCTTTTCAGTTGCAAACTCCATTCCATACATATATATGGGGAGGTACTAGCTCCAACTCGATTTTACAGTGAAAACTGCAGGAACTTTAAACCGGCACTAGGAAACAGACTGAGAAAGCAGAGAAAAACTGTCTCCTGCAACCCGTTCCCTTGGTGCTAGATGAACGAACGTCTCTCCACTTGCACAGTTCTGAGAAATAAGTGTGTGTGAAAGCCGTCCTTCAACTTGCTTGTTGGGAACACAAAGTTTCTTTTCAGTTGCAAACTCCATTCCATACATATATATGGGGAGGTACTAGCTCCAACTCGGTTTTACAGAGAAAACTGCAGGAACTTCAAACCGGCACTAGGAAACAGACTGAGAATGCAGAGAAAAAGTGTCTCCTGCAACCAGTTCCCTTGGTGCTAGATGAACGAACGTCTCTCCAATTGCTCAGTTCTGAGAGATAAGTGTGTGTGAAAGCCGTCCTTCACCTAGCTTGTTGGGAACACAAAGTTTCTTTTCAATTGCAAACTCCACTCCATACATATATATGGGGAGGTACTAGCTCCAACTCGATTTTACAGTGAAAACTGCAGGAACTTCAAACCGGCACTAGGAAACAAAATGAGAAAGCAGAGAAAAAGTGTCTCCTGCAACCGGTTCCCTTGGTGCTAGATGAATGAACGTCTCTCCACTTGCTCAGTTCTGAGAGATAAGTGTGTGTGAAAGCCGTCCTTCACCTAGCTTGTTGGGAACACAAAGTTTCTTTTCAGTTGCAAACACAATTCCATACATATATATGGGGAGGTACCAGCTCCAACTCGGTTTTACAGTGAAATCTGCAGGAACTTCTAACAGGCTCTAGGAAACAGACTGAGAAAGCAGAGAAAAAGTGCCTCCTGCAACCCGTTCCATTGGTGCTAGATGAACGAACGTCTCTCCACTTGCTCAGTTCTGAGAGATAAGTGTGTGTGAAAGCGGTCCTTCACCTAGCTAGTTGGGAACACAAAGTTTCTTTTCAGTTGCAAACTCCATTCCATACATATATATGGGGAGGTAATAGCTCCAACTCGGTTTTACAGAGAAAACTGCAGGAACTTCAAACCGGCACTAGGAAACAGACTGAGAAAGCAGAGAAAAAGTGTCTCCTGCAACCCGTTCCCTTGGTGCTAGATGAACGAACGTCTCTCCACTTGCTCAGTTCCGAGAGATAAGTTTGTGTGAAAGCCGTCCTTCACCTAGCTTGTTGGGAACAAAAAGATTCTTTTCTGTTGCAAACTCCTTTCCATACATATATATTGGGAGTTACTAGCTCCAACTCGTTTTTTTCAGTGAAAACTGCAGGAACTTCAAAACGGCACTAGGAAACAGACTGAGAATGCAGAGAAAAAGTGTCTCCTGCAACCCGTTCCCTTGGTGCTAGATGAACGAACGTCTCTCCACTTGCTCAGTTCTGAGAGATAAGTGTGTGTGAAAGCCGTCCTTCACATTGCTTGTTGGGAACACAAAGTTTCTTTTCAGTTGCAAACTCCATTCCATACATATATATGGGGAGGTACTAGCTCCAACTCGGTTTGACAGTGAAAACTGCAGGAACTTAAAACCGGCACTACGAAACAGACTGAGAACGCAGAGAAAAACTGTCTCCTGCAACCCGTTCCCTTGGTGCTAGATGAACGATCATCTCTCCACATGCTTAATTCTGATAGATAAATGTGTGTGAAAGCCGTCCTTCACCTAGCTTGTTGGGAATACAAAGTTTCTTTTCAGTTGCAAACTCCACTCCATACATATATATGGGGAGGTACTAGCTCCAACTCGATTTTACAGTGAAAACTGCAGGAACTTCAAACCGGCACTAGGAAACAGAATGAGAAAGCAGAGAAAAAGTGTCTCCTGCAACCGGTTCCCTTGGTGCTAGATGAATGAACGTCTCTCCACTTGCTCAGTTCTGAGAGATAAGTGTGTGTGAAAGCCGTCCTTCACCTAGCTTGTTGGGAACACAAAGTTTCTTTTCAGTTGCAAACTCCATTCCATACATATATATGGGGAGGTACTAGCTCCAACTCGATTTTACAGTGAAAACTGCAGGAACTTTAACCCGGCACTAGGAAACATTCTGAGAAAGCAGAGAAAAACTGTCTCCTGCAACCCGTTCCCTTGGTGCTAGATGAACGAACGTCTCTCCACTTGCACAGTTCTGAGAAATAAGTGTGTGTGAAAGCCGTCCTTCAACTTGCTTGTTGGGAACACAAAGTTTCTTTTCAGTTGCAAACTCCATTCCATACATATATATGGGGAGGTACTAGCTCCAACTCGGTTTTACAGAGAAAACTGCAGGAACTTCAAACCGGCACTAGGAAACAGACTGAGAATGCAGAGAAAAAGTGTCTCCTGCAACCCGTTCCCTTGGTGCTAGATGAACGAACGTCTCTCCACTTGCTTAGTTCTGAGAGATAAGTGTGTGTGAAAGCCGTCCTTCAACTTGCTTGTTGGGAACACAAAGTTTCTTTTCAGTTGCAAACTCCATTCCATACATATATATGGGGAGGAACAAGCTCCAACTCGGTTTTACATTGAAAACTGCAGGAACTTCAAACCGGCACTAGGAAACAGACTGAGAAAGCAGAGAAAAAGTGTCTCCTGCAACCCGTTCCCTTTGTGCTAGAGGAACGAACGTCTCTCCACTTGCTCAGTTCTGAGAGATAAGTGTGTGTGAAAGCGGTCCTTCAGCTAGCTTGTTGGGAACACAAAGTTTCTTTTCAGTTGCAAACTCCATTCCATACATATATATGGGGAGGTACTAGCTCCAACGCGGTTATACAGTGAAAACTGCAGGAACTTCAAACCGGCACTAGGAAACAGACTGAGAAAGCAGAGAAAAAGTGTCTCCTGCAACACGTTCCCTTGGTGCTAGATGAACGAACGTCTCTCCACTTGCTGAGTTCTGAGGGATAAGTGTGTGTGAAAGCCGTCCTTCACCTTGCTTGTTGGGAACACAAAGTTTCTTTTCAGTTGCAAACTCCATTCCATACATATATATGGGGAGGAACTAGCTCCAACTCGGTTTTACCTTGAAAACTGCAGGAACTTCTAACCGGCACTAGGAATCAGTCTGAGAAAGCAGAGAAAAAGTGTCTCCTGCAACCAGTTCCCTTGGTGCTAGATGAACGAACGTCTCTCCAATTGCTCAGTTCTGAGAGATAAGTGTGTGTGAAAGCCGTCCTTCACCTAGCTTGTTGGGAACACAAAGTTTCTTTTAAGTTGCAAACTCCATTCCATACATATATATGGGGAGGAACTAGCTCCAACTCGGTTTTACATTGAAAACTGCAGGAACTTCTAACCGGCACTAGGAATCAGTCTGAGAAAGCAGAGAAAAAGTGTCTCCTGCAACCAGTTCCCTTGGTGCTAGATGAACGAACGTCTCTCCAATTGCTCAGTTCTGAGAGATAAGTGTGTGTGAAAGCCGTCCTTCACCTAGCTTGTTGGGAACACAAAGTTTCTTTTCAGTTGCAAACTCCATTCCATACATATATATGGGGAGGTACAAGCTCCAACTCGGTTTTACAGTGAAAACTGCAGGAACTTAAAACCGGCACTAGGAAACAGACTGAGAACGCAGAGAAAAACTGTCTCCTGCAACCCGTTCCCTTGGTGCTAGATGAACGATCGTCTCTCCACATGCTTAATTCTGATAGATAAATGTGTGTGAAAGCCGTCCTTCACCTAGCTTGTTGGGAACAAAAAGTTTCTTTTCAGTTGCAAACTCCATTCCATACATATATATGGGGAGGTTTTAGCTCCAACTCGGTTTGACAGTGAAAACTGCAGGAACTTCAAACCGGCACTAGGAAACAGACTGAGAAAGCAGAGAAATAGTGTCTCCTGCAACCTTTTCCATTGGTGCTAGATGAACGAACGTCTCTCCACTTGCTCAGTTCTGAGAGATAAGTGTGTGTGAAAGCCGTCCTTCACCTTGCTTGTTGGGAACACAAAGTTTCTTTTCAGTTGCAAACTCCATTCCATACATATATATGGGGAGGTACAAGCTCCAACTCGGTTTTACAGTGAAAACTGCAGGAACTTAAAACCGGCACTAGGAAACAGACTGAGAACGCAGAGAAAAACTGTCTCCTGCAACCCGTTCCCTTGGTGCTAGATGAACGATCGTCTCTCCACATGCTTAATTCTGATAGATAAATGTGTGTGAAAGCCGTCCTTCACCTAGCTTGTTGGGAATACAAAGTTTCTTTTCAATTGCAAACTCCACTCCATACATATATATGGGGAGGTACGAGCTCCAACTCGATTTTACAGTGAAAACTGCAGGAACTTCAAACCGGCACTAGGAAACAAAATGAGAAAGCAGAGAAAAAGTGTCTCCTGCAACCGGTTCCCTTGGTGCTAGATGAATGAACGTCTCTCCACTTGCTCAGTTCTGAGAGATAAGTGTGTGTGAAAGCCGTCCTTCACCTAGCTTGTTGGGAACACAAAGTTTCTTTTCAGTTGCAAACTCCATTCCATATATATATATGGGGAGGTACTAGCTCCAACTCGATTTTACAGTGAAAACTGCAGGAACTTTAAACCGGCACTAGGAAACAGACTGAGAAAGCAGAGAAATACTGTCTCCTGCTACCCGTTCCCTTGGTGCTAGATGAACGAACGTCTCTCCACTTCCACAGTTCTGAGAAAAAAGTGTGTGTGAAAGCCGTCTTTCAACTTGCTTGTTGGGAACACAAAGTTTCTTTTCAGTTGCAAACTCCATTCCATACATATATATGGGGAGGTACTAGCTCCAACTCGGATTTACAGAGAAAACTGCAGGAACTTTAAACCGGCACTAGGAAACAGACTGAGAATGCAGAGAAAAAGTGTCTCCTGCAACCCGTTCCCTTGGTGCTAGATGAACGAACGTCTCTCCACTTGCTCAGTTCTGAGAGATAAGAGTGTGTGAAAGCCGTCCTTCACCTAGCTTGTAGGGAACACAAAGTTTCTTTTCAGTTGCAAACACAATTCCATACATATATATGGGGAGGTACCAGCTCCAACACGGTTTTACAGTGAAATCTGCAGGAACTTCTAACCGGCTCTAGGAAACAGACTGAGAAAGCAGAGAAAAAGTGTCTCCTGCAACCCGTTCCATTGGTGCTAGATGAACGAACGTCTCTCCACTTGCTCAGTTCTGAGAGATAAGTGTGTGTGAAAGCGGTCCTTCACCTAGCTTGTTGGGAACACAAAGTTTCTTTTCAGTTGCAAACTCCATTCCATACATATATATGTGGAGGTACTAGCTCCAACTCGGTTTTACAGAGAAAACTGCAGGAACTTCAAACCGGCACTAGGAAACAGACTGAGAAAGCAGAGAAAAAGTGTCTCCTGCAACCCGTTCCCTTGGTGCTAGATGAACGAACGTCTCTCCACTTGCTCAGTTCAGAGAGATAAGTTTGTGTGAAAGCCGTCCTTCACCTAGCTTGTTGGGAACACAAAGATTCTTTTCTGTTGCAAACTCCTTTCCATACATATATATTGGGAGTTACTAGCTCCAACTCGTTTTTTTCAGTGAAAACTGCAGGAACTTCAAACCGGCACTAGGAAACAGACTGAGAATGCAGAGAAAAAGTGTCTCCTGCAACCCGTTCCCTTGGTGCTTGATGAACGAACGTCTCTCCACTTGCTCAGTTCTGAGAGAAAAGTGTGTGTGAAAGCCGTCCTTCACATTGCTTGTTGGGAACACAAAGTTTCTTTTCAGTTGCAAACTCCATTCCATACATATATATGGGGAGGTACTAGCTCCAACTCGGTTTTACAGTGAAAACTGCAGGAACTTAAAACCGGCACTAGGAAACAGACTGAGAACGCAGAGAAAAACTGTCTCCTGCAACCCGTTCCCTTGGTGCTAGATGAACGATCGTCTCTCCACATGCTTAATTCTGATAGATAAATGTGTGTGAAAGCCGTCCTTCACCTAGCTTGTTGGGAATACAAAGTTTCTTTTCAGTTGCAAACTCCACTCCATACATATATATGGGGAGGTACTAGCTCCAACTCGATTTTACAGTGAAAACTGCAGGAACTTCAAACCGGCACTAGGAAACAGAATGAGAAAGCAGAGAAAAAGTGTCTCCTGCAACCGGTTCCCTTGGTGCTAGATGAATGAACGTCTCTCCACTTGCTCAGTTCTGAGAGATAATTGTGTGTGAAAGCCGTCCTTCACCTAGCTTGTTGGGAACAAAAAGTTTCTTTTCAGTTGCAAACTCCATTCCATACATATATATGGGGAGGTACTAGCTCCAACTCTATTTTACAGTGAAAACTGCAGGAACTTTAAACCGGCACTAGGAAACATTCTGAGAAAGCAGAGAAAAACTGTCTCCTGCAACCCGTTCCCTTGGTGCTAGATGAACGAACGTCTCTCCACTTGCACAGTTCTGAGAAATAAGTGTGTGTGAAAGCCGTCCTTCAACTTGCTTGTTGGGAACACAAAGTTTCTTTTCAGTTGCAAACTCCATTCCATACATATATATGGGGAGGTACTAGCTCCAACTCGGTTTTACAGAGAAAACTGCAGGAACTTCAAACCGGCACTAGGAAACAGACTGAGAATGCAGAGAAAAAGTGTCTCCTGCAACCCGTTCCCTTGGTGCTAGATGAACGAACGTCTCTCCACTTGCTTAGTTCTGAGAGATAAGTGTGTGTGAAAGCCGTCCTTCACCTTGCTTGTTGGGAACACAAAGTTTCTTTTCAGTTGCAAACTCCATTCCATACATATATATGGGGAGGAACTAGCTCCAACTCGGTTTTACATTGAAAACTGCAGGAACTTCAAACCGGCACTAGGAAACAGACTGAGAAAGCAGAGAAAAAGTGTCTCCTGCAACCCGTTCCCTTGGTGCTAGATGAACGAACGTCTCTCCACTTGCTCAGTTCTGAGAGATAAGTGTGTGTGAAAGCGGTCCTTCACCTAGCTTGTTGGGAACACAAGGTTTCTTTTCAGTTGCAAACTCCATTCCATACATATATATGGGGAGGTACTAGCTCCAACTCTGTTTGACAGTGAAAACTGCAGGAACTTCAAACCAGCACTAGGAAACAGACTGAGAAAGCAGAGAAATCGTGTCTCCTGCAACCTTTTCCATTGGTGCTAGATGAACGAACGTCTCTCCACTTGCTCAGTTGTGAGAGATAAGTGTGTGTGAAAGCGTTCCTTCACCTAGCTTGTTGGGAACACAAAGTTTCTTTTCAGTTGCAAACTCCATTCCATACATATATATGGGGAGGTACTAGCACCAACTCGGTTAAACAGTGAAAACTGCAGGAACTTCAAACCGGCACTACAAACAGACTGAGAAAGCAGAGAAAAAGTGTCTCCTGCAACACGTTCCCTTGGTGCTAGATGAACGAACGTCTCTCCACTTGCTCAGTTCTGAGAGATAAGAGCGTGTGAAAGTCGTCCTTCACCTAGCTTGTTGGGAACACAAAGTTTCTTTTCAGTTGCAAACACCATTCCATACATATATATGGGGAGGTACTAGCTCCAACTCGGTTTTACAGTGAAAACTGCAGGAACATCAAACCGGCACTAGGAATAAGTCTGAGAAAGCAGAGAAAAAGTGTCTCCTGCAACCCGTTCCCTTGGTGCTAGATGAACAAACGTCTCACCACTTGCTCAGTTCTGAGAGAGAACTGTGTGTTAAAGCCGTCCTTCACCTAGCTTGTTGGGAAAACAAAGTTTATTTTCAGTTGCAAACTCCATTCCATACATATATATGGGGAGGTACTAGCTCCAACTCGGTTTTACAGAGAAAACTGCAGGAACTTCAAACCGGCACTAGGAAACAGACTGAGAATGCAGAGAAAAAGTGTCTCCTGCAACCCGTTCCCTTGGTGCTAGATGAACGAACGTCTCTCCACTTGCTTAGTTCTGAGAGATAAGTGTGTGTGAAAGCCGTCCTTCACCTTGCTTGTTGGGAACACAAAGTTTCTTTTCAGTTGCAAACTCCATTCCATACATATATATGGGGAGGTACTAGCTCCAACTCTGTTTGACAGTGAAAACTGCAGGAACTTCAAACCGGCACTAGGAAACAGACTGAGAAAGCAGAGAAAAAGTGTCTCCTGCAACCCGTTCCCTTGGTGCTAGATGAACGAACGTCTCTCCACTTGCTCAGTTCCGAGAGATAAGTTTGTGTGAAAGCCGTCCTTCACCTAGCTTGTTGGGAACACAAAGATTCTTTTCTGTTGCAAACTCCTTTCCATACATATATATTGGGAGTTACTAGCTCCAACTCGTTTTTTTCAGTGAAAACTGTAGGAACTTCAAACCGGCACTAGGAAACAGACTGAGAATGCAGAGAAAAAGTTTCTCCTGCAACCCGTTCCCTTGGTGCTAGATGAACGAACGTCTCTCCACTTGCTCAGTTCTGAGAGATAAGTGTGTGTGAAAGCCGTCCTTCACCTTGCTTGTTGGGAACACAAAGTTTCTTTTCAGTTGCAAACTCCATTCCATACATATATATGGGGAGGTACTAGCTCCAACCCTATTTTACAGTGAAAACTGCAGGAATTTTAAACCGGCACTAGGAAACAGACTGAGAAAGCAGAGAAAAACTGTCTCCTGCAACCCGTTCCCTTGGTGCTAGATGAACGAACGTCTCTCCACTTGCACAGTTCTGAGAAATAAGTGTGTGTGAAAGCCGTCCTTCAACTTGCTTGTTGGGAACACAAAGTTTCTTTTCAGTTGCAAACTCCATTCCATACATATATATGGGGAGGTACTAGCTCCAACTCGGTTTTACAGAGAAAACTGCAGGAACTTCAAACCGGCACTAGGAAACAGACTGAGAATGCAGAGAAAAAGTGTCTCCTGCAACCCGTTCCCTTGGTGCTAGATGAACGAACGTCTCTCCACTTGCTGAGTTCTGAGAGATAAGTGTGTGTGAAAGCCGTTCTTCACCTTGCTTGTTCGGAACACAAAGTTTCTTTTCAGTTGCAAACTCCATTCCATACATATATATGGGGAGGAACTAGCTCCAACTCGGTTTTACATTGAAAACTGCAGGAACTTCAAACCGGCACTAGGAATCAGTCTGAGAAAGCAGAGAAAAAGTGTCTCCTGCAACCAGTTCCCTTGGTGCTAGATGAACGAACGTCTCTCCACTTGCTCAGTTCTGAGAGATAACTGTGTGTTAAAGCCGTCCTTCACCTAGCTTGTTGGGAACACAAAGTATCTTTTCAGTTGCAAACTCCATTCCATACATATATATGGGGAGGTACTAGCTCAAACTCGATTTTACAGGGAAAACTGCAGGAACTTCAAACCGGCACTAGGAAACAGAATGAGAAAGCAGAGAAAAAGTGTCTCCTGCAACTCGTTCCATTGGTGCTAGATGAACGAACGTCTCTCCACTTGCTCAGTTCTGAGAGATAAGTGTGTGTGAAAGCGGTCCTTCACATAGCTTGTTGGGAACACAAAGTTTCTTTTCAGTTGCAAACTCCATTCCATACATATATATGGGGAGGTACTAGCTCCAACTCGGTTTTACAGTGAAAACTGCAGGAACTTCAAACCGGCACTAGGAAACAGACTGAGAAAGCAGAGAAAAAGTGTCTCCTGCAACCCGTTCCCTTGGTGCTAGATGAACGAACGTCTCTCCACTTGCTCAGTTCCGAGAGATAAGTGTGTGTGAAAGCCGTCCTTCACCTATCTTGTTGGGAACACAATGTTTCTTTTCTGTTGCAAACTCCATTCCATACATATATATGGGGAGATACTAGCTCCAACTCGGTTTTACAGTGAAATCTGCAGGAACTTCTAACGGGCTCTAGGAAACAGACTGAGAAAGCAGAGAAATAGTCTCTCCTGCAACCCGTTCCATTGGTGCTAGATGAACGAACGTCTCTCCACTTGCTCAGTTCTGAGAGATAAGTGTGTGTGAAAGCGGTCCTTCACCTAGCTTGTTGGGAACACAAGGTTTCTTTTCAGTTGCAAATTCCATTCCATACATATATATGGGGAGGTACTAGCTCCAACTCTGTTTGACAGTGAAAACTGCAGGAACTTCAAACCAGCACTAGGAAACAGACTGAGAAAGCAGAGAAATCGTGTCTCCTGCAACCTTTTCCATTGGTGCTAGATGAACGAACGTCTCTCCACTTGCTCTGTTGTGAGAGATAAGTGTGTGTGAAAGCGTTCCTTCACCTAGCTTGTTGGGAACACAAAGTTTCTTTTCAGTTGCAAACTCCATTCCATACATATATATGGGGAGGTACTAGCACCAACTCGGTTAAACAGTGAAAACTGCAGGAACTTCAAACCGGCACTACAAACAGACTGAGAAAGCAGAGAAAAAGTGTCTCCTGCAACACGTTCCCTTGGTGCTAGATGAACGAACGTCTCTCCACTTGCTCAGTTCTGAGAGATAAGAGCGTGTGAAAGTCGTCCTTCACCTAGCTTGTTGGGAACACAAAGTTTCTTTTCAGTTGCCAACACCATTCCATACATATATATGGGGAGGTACTAGCTCCAACTCGGTTTTACAGTGAAAACTGCAGGAACATCAAACCGGCACTAGGAATAAGTCTGAGAAAGCAGAGAAAAAGTGTCTCCTGCAACCCGTTCCCTTGGTGCTAGATGAACAAACGTCTCACCACTTGCTCAGTTCTGAGAGAGAACTGTGTGTTAAAGCCGTCCTTCACCTAGCTTGTTGGGAAAACAAAGTTTATTTTCAGTTGCAAACTCCATTCCATACATATATATGGGGAAGTACTAGCTCCAACTCGATTTTACAGGGATAACTGCAGGAACTTCAAACCGGCGCTAGGAAACAGACTGAGAAAGCAGAGAAAAAGTCTCTCCTGCAACCCTTTCCCTTGGTGCTAGATGAACGATCGTCTCTCCACATGCTTAATTCTGAGAGATAAATGTGTGTGAAAGCCGTCCTTCACCTAGGTTGTTGGGAACACAAAGTTACTTTTCAGTTGCAAAGTATACTCCATACATATATATGGGGAGGTACTAGCTCCAACTCGGTTTGACAGTGAAAACTGCAGGAACTTCAAACCGGCACTAGGAAACAAACTGAGAAAGCAGAGAAAAACTGTCTCCTGCAACCCGTTCCCTTGGTGCTAGATGAACGAACGTCTCTCCACTTGCACAGTTCTGAGAAATAAGTGTGTGTGAAAGCCGTCCTTCAACTTGCTTGTTGGGAACACAAAGTTTCTTTTCAGTTGCAAATTCCATTCCATACATATATATGGGGAGGTACAAGCTCCAAATCGGTTTTCAGAAAAAACTGCAGGAACTTCAAACCGGCACTAGGAAACAGACTGAGAAAGCAGAGAAAAAGTGTCTCCTGCAACCCGTTCCCTTGTTGCTAGATGAACGAACGTCTCTCCACTTGCTCAGTTCTGAGAGATAAGTGTGTGTGAAAGCCGTCCTTCACCTAGCTTGTTGCGAACACAAAGTTTCTTTTCAGTTGCAAACTCCATTCCATACATATATATGGGGAGGTACTAGCTCCAACTCGGTTTTACAGAGAAAACTGCAGGAACTTCAAACCGGCACTAGGAAACAGACTGAGAATGCAGAGAAAAAGTGTCTCCTGCAACCCGTTCCCTTGGTGCTAGATGAACGAACGTCTCTCCACTTGCTCAGTTCCGAGAGATAAGTTTGTGTGAAAGCCGTCCTTCACCTAGCTTGTTGGGAACACAAAGATTCTTTTCTGTTGCAAACTCCTTTCCATACATATATATTGGGAGTTACTAGCTCCAACTCGTTTTTTTCAGTGAAAACTGTAGGAACTTCAAACCGGCACTAGGAAACAGACTGAGAATGCAGAGAAAAAGTTTCTCCTGCAACCCGTTCCCTTGGTGCTAGATGAACGAACGTCTCTCCACTTGCTCAGTTCTGAGAGATAAGTGTGTGTGAAAGCCGTCCTTCACCTTGCTTGTTGGGAACACAAAGTTTCTTTTCAGTTGCAAACTCCATTCCATACATATATATGGGGAGGTACTAGCTCCAACCCTATTTTACAGTGAAAACTGCAGGAATTTTAAACCGGCACTAGGAAACAGACTGAGAAAGCAGAGAAAAACTGTCTCCTGCAACCCGTTCCCTTGGTGCTAGATGAACGAACGTCTCTCCACTTGCACAGTTCTGAGAAATAAGTGTGTGTGAAAGCCGTCCTTCAACTTGCTTGTTGGGAACACAAAGTTTCTTTTCAGTTGCAAACTCCATTCCATACATATATATGGGGAGGTACTAGCTCCAACTCGGTTTTACAGAGAAAACTGCAGGAACTTCAAACCGGCACTAGGAAACAGACTGAGAATGCAGAGAAAAAGTGTCTCCTGCAACCCGTTCCCTTGGTGCTAGATGAACGAACGTCTCTCCACTTGCTGAGTTCTGAGAGATAAGTGTGTGTGAAAGCCGTTCTTCACCTTGCTTGTTCGGAACACAAAGTTTCTTTTCAGTTGCAAACTCCATTCCATACATATATATGGGGAGGAACTAGCTCCAACTCGGTTTTACATTGAAAACTGCAGGAACTTCAAACCGGCACTAGGAATCAGTCTGAGAAAGCAGAGAAAAAGTGTCTCCTGCAACCAGTTCCCTTGGTGCTAGATGAACGAACGTCTCTCCACTTGCTCAGTTCTGAGAGATAACTGTGTGTTAAAGCCGTCCTTCACCTAGCTTGTTGGGAACACAAAGTATCTTTTCAGTTGCAAACTCCATTCCATACATATATATGGGGAGGTACTAGCTCAAACTCGATTTTACAGGGAAAACTGCAGGAACTTCAAACCGGCACTAGGAAACAGAATGAGAAAGCAGAGAAAAAGTGTCTCCTGCAACTCGTTCCATTGGTGCTAGATGAACGAACGTCTCTCCACTTGCTCAGTTCTGAGAGATAAGTGTGTGTGAAAGCGGTCCTTCACCTAGCTTGTTGGGAACACAAAGTTTCTTTTCAGTTGCAAACTCCATTCCATACATATATATGGGGAGGTACTAGCTCCAACTCGGTTTTACAGTGAAAACTGCAGGAACTTCAAACCGGCACTAGGAAACAGACTGAGAAAGCAGAGAAAAAGTGTCTCCTGCAACCCGTTCCCTTGGTGCTAGATAAACGAACGTCTCTCCACTTGCTCAGTTCCGAGAGATAAGTGTGTGTGAAAGCCGTCCTTCACCTATCTTGTTGGGAACACAATGTTTCTTTTCTGTTGCAAACTCCATTCCATACATATATATGGGGAGATACTAGCTCCAACTCGGTTTTACAGTGAAATCTGCAGGAACTTCTAACGGGCTCTAGGAAACAGACTGAGAAAGCAGAGAAATAGTCTCTCCTGCAACCCGTTCCATTGGTGCTAGATGAACGAACGTCTCTCCACTTGCTCAGTTCTGAGAGATAAGTGTGTGTGAAAGCCGTCCTTCACCTAGCTTGTTGGGAACACAAAGTTTCTTTTCAGTTGCAAACTCCATTCCATACATATATAAGGGGAGGTACTAGCTCCAACTCGGTTTTACAGTGAAAACTGCAGGAACTTTAAACCGGCACTAGGAAACAGACTGAGAAAGCAGAGAAATAGTGTCTCCTGCAACCTCTACCATTGGTGATAGATGAACGAATGTCTCTCCACTTGCTCAGTTCTGAGAGATATGTGTGTGTGAAAGCGGTACTTCACCTAGCTTTTTGGGAACACAAAGTTTCTTTTCAGTTGCAAACTCTATTCCATACATATATATGGGGAGGTACTAGCTCCAACTCGGTTTGACAGTGAAAACTGCAGGAAATTCAAACCGGCACTAGGAAACAGACTGAGAAAGCAGAGAAAAAGTGTCTCCTGCATCCTTTTCCATTGGTGCTAGATGAACGAACGTCTCTCCACTTGCTCATTTCTGAGAGATAATTGTGTGTGAAAGCGGTCCTTCACCTAGCTTGTTGGGAACACAAAGTTTCTTTTCAGTTGCAAACTCCATTCCATACATATATATGGGGAGGTACTAGCTCCAACTCGGTTTGACAGTGAAAACTGCAGGAACTTCAAACCGGCACTAGGAAACAGACTGAGAAAGCAGAGAAAAAGTTTCTCCTGCAACCCGTTCCCTTGGTGCTAGATGAACGAACGTCTCTCCACTTTCTCAGTTCCGAGAGATAAGTGTGTGTGAAAGCCGTCCTTCACCTATCTTGTTGGGAACACAAAGTTTCTTTTCTGTTGCAAACTCCATTCCATACATATATATGGGGAGTTACTAGCTCCAACTCGGATTTACAGTGAAAACTGCAGGAACTTCAAACCGGCACTAGGAAACAGACTGAGAAAGAAGAGAACAATGTCTCCTGCAGCAGGTTTCATTTGTGCTACATGAACGAACATCTCTCCACTTGCTCACTTCTGAGAGCTAAGTATGTGTGAAAGCCGTCCTTCACCAAGCTTGTTGGGAACACAAAGTTTCTTTTCAGTTGCAAACTCCATTCCATACATATATAAGGGGAGGTACTAGCTCCAACTCGGTTTGACAGTGAAACCTGCAGGAACTTCAAACCGGCACTAGGAAACAGACTGAGAAAGCAGAGAAAAAGTGTCTCCTGCATCCCATTTCCTTGGTGCTAGATGAATGATCGTCTCTCCACATGCTTAATTCTGAGAGATAAATGTGTGTGAAAGCTGTCCTTCACCTAGGTTGTTGGGAACACAAAGTTTCTTTACAGTTGCAAACTATACTCCATACATATATATGGGGAGGTACTAGCTCCAACTCGGTTTTACAGTGAAAACTGCAGGAACTTCAAACCGGCACTAGGAAACAGACTGAGAAAGCAGAGAAAAAGTGTCTCCTGCAACCCGTTCCCTTGGTGCTAGATGAACGATTGTCTCTCCACATGCTTAATTCTGATAGATAAATGTGTGTGAAAGCCGTCCTTCACCTAGCTTGTTGGGAACACAAAGTTTCTTTTCAGTTGCAAACTCCACTCCATACATATATATGGGAGGTACTAGCTCCAACCCGATTTTACAGTGAAAACTGCAGGAACTTCAAACCGGCACTAGGAAACAGAATGAGAAAGCAGAGAAAAAGTGTCTCCTGCAACCCGTTCCCTTGGTGCTAGATGAACGAACGTCTCTCCACTTGCTCAGTTCCGAGAGATAAGTGTGTGTGAAAGCCGTCCTTCACCTATCTTGTTGGGAACACAATGTTTCTTTTCTGTTGCAAACTCCATTCCATACATATATATGGGGAGATACTAGCTCCAACTCGGTTTTACAGTGAAATCTGCAGGAACTTCTAACGGGCTCTAGGAAACAGACTGAGAAAGCAGAGAAATAGTCTCTCCTGCAACCCGTTCCATTGGTGCTAGATGAACGAACGTCTCTCCACTTGCTCAGTTCTGAGAGATAAGTGTGTGTGAAAGCCGTCCTTCACCTAGCTTGTTGGGAACACAAAGTTTCTTTTCAGTTGCAAACTCCATTCCATACATATATAAGGGGAGGTACTAGCTCCAACTCGGTTTTACAGTGAAAACTGCAGGAACTTTAAACCGGCACTAGGAAACAGACTGAGAAAGCAGAGAAACAGTGTCTCCTGCAACCTCTACCATTGGTGATAGATGAACGAACGTCTCTCCACTTGCTCAGTTCTGAGAGATATGTGTGTGTGAAAGCGGTACTTCACCTAGCTTTTTGGGAACACAAAGTTTCTTTTCAGTTGCAAACTCCATTCCATACATATATATGGGGAGGTACTAGCTCCAACTCGGTTTGACAGTGAAAACTGCAGGAAATTCAAACCGGCACTAGGAAACAGACTGAGAAAGCAGAGAAAAAGTGTCTCCTGCATCCTTTTCCATTGGTGCTAGATGAACGAACGTCTCTCCACTTGCTCATTTCTGAGAGATAATTGTGTGTGAAAGCGGTCCTTCACCTAGCTTGTTGGGAACACAAAGTTTCTTTTCAGTTGCAAACTCCATTCCATACATATATATGGGGAGGTACTAGCTCCAACTCGGTTTGACAGTGAAAACTGCAGGAAATTCAAACCGGCACTAGGAAACAGACTGAGAAAGCAGAGAAAAAGTGTCTCCTGCATCCTTTTCCATTGGTGCTAGATGAACGAACGTCTCTCCACTTGCTCATTTCTGAGAGATAATTGTGTGTGAAAGCGGTCCTTCACCTAGCTTGTTGGGAACACAAAGTTTCTTTTCAGTTGCAAACTCCATTCCATACATATATATGGGGAGGTACTAGCTCCAACTCGGTTTGACAGTGAAAACTGCAGGAAATTCAAACCGGCACTAGGAAACAGACTGAGAAAGCAGAGAAAAAGTGTCTCCTGCATCCTTTTCCATTGGTGCTAGATGAACGAACGTCTCTCCACTTGCTCATTTCTGAGAGATAATTGTGTGTGAAAGCGGTCCTTCACCTAGCTTGTTGGGAACACAAAGTTTCTTTTCAGTTGCAAACTCCATTCCATACATATATATGGGGAGGTACTAGCTCCAACTCGGTTTGACAGTGAAAACTGCAGGAACTTCAAACCGGCACTAGGAAACAGAATGAGAAAGCAGAGAAAAAGTGTCTCCTGCAACCCGTTCCCTTGGTGCTAGATGAACGAACGTCTCTCCACTTGCTCAGTTCCGAGAGATAAGTGTGTGTGAAAGCCGTCCTTCACCTATCTTGTTGGGAACACAATGTTTCTTTTCTGTTGCAAACTCCATTCCATACATATATATGGGGAGATACTAGCTCCAACTCGGTTTTACAGTGAAATCTGCAGGAACTTCTAACGGGCTCAAGGAAACAGACTGAGAAAGCAGAGAAATAGTCTCTCCTGCAACCCGTTCCATTGGTGCTAGATGAACGAACGTCTCTCCACTTGCTCAGTTCTGAGAGATAAGTGTGTGTGAAAGCCGTCCTTCACCTAGCTTGTTGGGAACACAAAGTTTCTTTTCAGTTGCAAACTCCATTCCATACATATATAAGGGGAGGTACTAGCTCCAACTCGGTTTTACAGTGAAAACTGCAGGAACTTTAAACCGGCACTAGGAAACAGACTGAGAAAGCAGAGAAACAGTGTCTCCTGCAACCTCTACCATTGGTGATAGATGAACGAACGTCTCTCCACTTGCTCAGTTCTGAGAGATATGTGTGTGTGAAAGCGGTACTTCACCTAGCTTTTTGGGAACACAAAGTTTCTTTTCAGTTGCAAACTGCATTCCATACATATATATGGGGAGGTACTAGCTCCAACTCGGTTTGACAGTGAAAACTGCAGGAAATTCAAACCGGCACTAGGAAACAGACTGAGAAAGCAGAGAAAAAGTGTCTCCTGCATCCTTTTCCATTGGTGCTAGATGAACGAACGTCTCTCCACTTGCTCATTTCTGAGAGATAATTGTGTGTGAAAGCGGTCCTTCACCTAGCTTGTTGGGAACACAAAGATTCTTTTCAGTTGCAAACTCCATTCCATACATATATATGGGGAGGTACTAGCTCCAACTCGGTTTGACAGTGAAAACTGCAGGAACTTCAAACCGGCACTAGGAAACAGACTGAGAAAGCAGAGAAAAAGTGTCTCCTGCAACCCGTTCCCTTGGTGCTAGATGAACGAACGTCTCTCCACTTTCTCAGTTCCGAGAGATAAGTGTGTGTGAAAGCCGTCCTTCACCTATCTTGTTGGGAACACAAAGTTTCTTTTCTGTTGCAAACTCCATTCCATACATATATATGGGGAGTTACTAGCTCCAACTCGGTTTTACAGTGAAAACTGCAGGAACTTCAAACCGGCACTAGGAAACAGACTGAGAAAGAAGAGAAAAATGTCTCCTGCAGCAGGTTTCATTTGTGCTACATGAACGAACGTCTCTCCACTTGCTCACTTCTGAGAGCTAAGTATGTGTGAAAGCCGTCCTTCACCAAGCTTGTTGGGAACACAAAGTTTCTTTTCAGTTGCAAACTCCATTCCATACATATATATGGGGAGGTACTAGCTCCAACTCGGTTTGACAGTGAAACCTGCAGGAACTTCAAACCGGCACTAGGAAACAGACTCAGAAAGCAGAGAAAAAGTGTCTCCTGCATCCCATTTCCTTGGTGCCAAATGAACGATTGTCTCTCCACATGCTTAATTCTGATAGATAAATGTGTGTGAAAGCCGTCCTTCACCTAGCTTGTTGGGAACACAAAGTTTCTTTTCAGTTGCAAACTCCACTCCATACATATATATGGGAGGTACTAGCTCCAACCCGATTTTACAGTGAAAACTGCAGGAACTTCAAACCGGCACTAGGAAACAGAATGAGAAAGCAGAGAAAAAGTGTCTCCTGCAACTCGTTCCATTGGTGCTAGATGAACGAACGTCTCTCCACTTGCTCAGTTCTGAGAGATAAGTGTGTGTGAAAGCCGTCCTTCACCTAGCTTGTTGGGAACACAAAGTTTCTTTTCAGTTGCAAACTCCATTCGATACATATATAAGGGGAGGTACTAGCTCCAACTCGGTTTTATAGTGAAAACAGCAGGAACTTTAAACCGGCACTAGGAAACAGACTGAGAAAGCAGAGAAATAGTGTCTCCTGCAAACTTTTCCATTGGTGATAGATGAACGAACGTCTCTGCACTTGCTCAGTTCTGAGAGATATGTGTGTGTGAAAGCCGTCCTTCACCTATCTTGTTGGGAACACAATGTTTCTTTTCTGTTGCAAACTCCATTCCATACATTTATAAGGGGAGGTACTAGCTCCAACTCGGTTTTACAGTGAAAACTGCAGGAACTTTAAACCGGCACTAGGAAACAGACTGAGAAAGCAGAGAAATAGTGTCTCCTGCAACCTCTACAATTGGTGATAGATGAACGAACGTCTCTCCACTTGCTCAGTTCTGAGAGATATGTGTGTGTGAAAGCGGTACTTCACCTAGCTTTTTGGGAACACAAAGTTTCTTTTCAGTTGCAAACTCCATTCCATACATATATATGGGGAGGTACTAGCTCCAACTCTGTTTGACAGTGAAAACTGCAGGAAATTCAAACCGGCACTAGGAAACAGACTGAGAAAGCAGAGAAAAAGTGTCTCCTGCATCCTTTTCCATTGGTGCTAGATGAACGAACGTCTCTCCACTTGCTCAGTTCTGAGAGATAAGTGTGTGTGAAAGCGGTCCTTCACATAACTTTTTGGGAACACAAAGTTTCTTTTCAGTTGCAAACTCCATTCCATACATATATATGGGGAGGTACTAGCTCCAACTCGGTTTGACAGTGAAAACTGCAGGAAATTCAAACCGGCACTAGGAAACAGACTGAGAAAGTAGAGAAAATGTGTCTCCTGCATCCTTTTCCATTGGTGCTAGATGAACGAACGTCTCTCCACTTGCTCAGTTCTGAGAGATAAGTGTGTGTGAAAGCGGTCCTTCACCTAGCTTGTTGGGAACACAAAGTTTCTTTTCAGTAGCAAACTCCATTCCATACATATATATGGGGAGGTACTAGCTCCAACTCGGTTTGACAGTGAAACCTGCAGGAACTTCAAACCGGCACTAGGAAACAGACTGAGAAAGCAGAGAAAAAGTGTCTCCTGCATCCCGTTCCCTTGGTGCTAGATGAACGATCGTCTCTCCACATGCTTAATTCTGACAGATAAATGTGTGTGAAAACTGTCCTTCACCTAGGTTGTTGGGAACACAAAGTTTCTTTACAGTTGCAAACTATACTCCATACATATATATGGGGAGGTACTAGCTCCAACTCGGTTTTACAGTGAAAACTGCAGGAACTTCAAACCGGCACTAGGAAACAGACTGAGAAAGCAGAGAAAAAGTGTCTCCTGCAACCCTTTCCCTTGGTGCTAGATGAACGATCGTCTCTCCACATGCTTAATTCTGATAGATAAATGTGTGTGAAAGCCGTCCTTCACCTAGCTTGTTGGGAACACAAAGTTTCTTTTCAGTTGCAAACTCCACTCCATACATATATATGGGAGGTACTAGCTCCAACTCGATTTTACAGTGAAAACTGCAGGAACTTCAAACCGGCACTAGGAAACAGAATGAGAAAGCAGAGAAAAAGTGTCTCCTGCAACTCGTTCCATTGGTGCTAAATGAACGAACGTCTCTCCACTTGCTCAGTTCTGAGATATAAGTGTGTGTGAAAGCGGTCCTTCACCTAGCTTGTTGGGAACACAAAGTTTCTTTTCAGTTGCAAACACCATTCCATACATATATATGGGGAGGTACTAGCTCCAACACGGTTTTACAGAGAAAACTGCAGGAACTTCAAACCGGCACTACGAAACACACTGAGAATGCAGAGAATAAGTGTCTCCTGCCACCCGTTCCCTTGGTGCTAGATGAACGAACGTCTCTCCACTTGCTCAGTTCTGAGAGATAAGTGTGTGTGAAAGCGGTCCTTCACCTAGCTTGTTGGGAACACAAAGTTTCTTTTCAGTTGCAAACACCATTCCATACATATATATGGGGAGGTACTTGCTCCAACACGGTTTTACAGAGAAAACTGCAGGAACTTCAAACCGGCACTAGGAAACACACTGAGAATGCAGAGAATAAGTGTCTCCTGCCACCCGTTCCCTTGGTGCTAGATGAACGAACGTCTCTCCACTTGCTCAGTTCTGAGAGGTAAGTGTGTGTGAAAGCCGTCCTTCACCTAGCTTGTTGGGAACACAAAGATTCTTTTCTGTTGCAAACTCCATTCCATACATATATAAGGGGAGGTACTAGCTCCAACTCGGTTTGACAGTGAAAACTGCAGGAAATTCAAACCGGCACTAGGAAACAGACTGAGAAAGCAGAGAAAAAGTGTCTCCTGCATCCTTTTCCATTGGTGCTAGATGAACGAACGTCTCTCCACTTTCTCAGTTCTGAGAGATAAGTGTGTGTGAAAGCGGTCCTTCACCTAGCTTGTTGGGAACACAAAGTTTCTTTTCAGTTGCAAACTCCATTCCATACATATATATGGGGAGGTACTAGCTCCAACTCGGTTTGACAGTGAAAACTGCAGGAACTTCAAACCGGCACTAGGAAACTGAATGAGAAAGCAGAGAAAAAGTGTCTCCTGCAACCCGTTCCCTTGGTGCTAGATGAACGAACGTCTCTCCACTTGCTCAGTTCCGAGAGATAAGTGTGTGTGAAAGCCGTCCTTCACCTATCTTTTTGGGAACCCAAAGTTTCTTTTCAGTTGCAAACTCCATTCCATACATATATATGGGGAGGTACTATCTCCAACTCGGTTTGTCAGTGAAAACTGCAGGAACTTTAAACCGGCACTAGGAAACAGACTGAGAAAACAGAGAAAAAGTGTCTCCTGCAACCCGTTCCCTTGGTGCTAGATGAACGAACGTCTCTCCACTTGCTCATTTCTGAGAGATAAGTGTGTGTGAAAGCCGTCCTTCACCTAGCTTGTTGGGAACACAAAGTTTCTTTTCAGTTGCAAACTCCATTCCATACATATATATGGGGAGGTACTAGCTCCAACTCGGTTTTACAGTGAAAACTGCAGGAACTTCAAACCGGCACTAGGAAACAGACTGAGAAAGCAGAGAAATAGTGTCTCCTGCAAACTTTTCCATTGGTGCTAGATGAACGAACGTCTCTCCACTTGCTCAGTTCTGAGAGATATGTGTGTGTGAAAGCGGTCCTTCACCTAGCTTGTTGGGAACACAAAGTTTCTTTTCAGTTGCAAACTCCATTCCATACATATATAAGGGGAGGTACTAGCTCCAACTCGGTTTTACAGTGAAAACTGCAGGAACTTTAAACCGGCACTAGGAAACAGACTGAGAAAGCAGAGAAATAGTGTCTCCTGCAAACTCTACCATTGGTGATAGATGAACGAACGTCTCTCCACTTGCTCAGTTCTGAGAGATATGTGTGTGTGAAAGCGGTACTTCACCTAGCTTTTTGGGAACACAAAGTTTCTTTTCAGTTGCAAAATCCATTCCATACATATATATGGGGAGGTACTAGCTCCAACTCGGTTTGACAGTGAAAACTGCAGGAAATTCAAACCGGCACTAGGAAACAGACTGAGAAAGCAGAGAAAAAGTGTCTCCTGCATCCTTTTCCATTGGTGCTAGATGAACGAACGTCTCTCCACTTGCTCAGTTCTGAGAGATAAGTGTGTGTGAAAGCGGTCCTTCACCTAGCTTGTTTGGAACACAAAGTTTCTTTTCAGTTGCAAACTCCATTCCATACATATATATGGGGAGGTACTAGCTCCAACTCGGTTTGACAGTGAAAACTGCAGGAACTTCAAACCGGCACTAGGAAACAGACTGAGAAAGCAGAGAAAAAGTGTCTCCTGCAACCCGTTCCCTTGGTGCTAGATGAAGGAACGTCTCTCCACTTGCTCAGTTCCGAGAGATAAGTGTGTGTGAAAGCCGCCCTTCACCTATCTTGTTGGGAACACAAAGTTTCTTTTCTGTTGCAAACTCCATTCCATACATATATATGGGGAGTTACTAGCTCCAACTCGGTTTTACAGTGAAAACTGCAGGAACTTAAAACCGGCACTAGGAAACAGACTGAGAAAGAAGAGAAAAGTGTCTCCAGCAACAGGTTTCATTTGTGCTACATGAACGAACGTCTCTCCACTTGCTCACTTCTGAGAGCTAAGTATGTGTGAAAGCCGTCCTTCAACAAGCTTGTTGGGAACACAAAGTTTCTTTTCAGTTGCAAACTCCATTCCATACATATATATGGGGAGGTACTAGCTCCAACTCGGTTTGACAGTGAAACCTGCAGGAACTTCAAACCGGCACTAGGAAACAGACTGAGAAAGCAGAGAAAAAGTGTTTCCTGCATCCTTTTCCATTAGTGCTAGATGAACGAACGTCTCTCCACTTGCTCAGTTCTGAGAGATAAATGTGTGTGAAAGCGGTCCTTCACCTAGCTTGTTGGGAACACAAAGTTTCTTTTCAGTTGCAAACTCCATTCCATACATATATATGGGGAGGTACTAGCTCCAACTCTTTTTGACAGTGAAAACTGCAGGAACTTCAAACCGGCACTAGGAAACAGACTGAGAAAGCTGAGAAAAAGTGTCTCCTGCAACACGTTCCCTTGGTGCTAGATGAACGAACTTCTCTCCACTTGCTCAGTTCCGAGAGATAAGTGTGTGTGAAAGCCGTCCTTCACCTAGCTTGTTGGGAACACAAAGTTTCTTTTCAGTTGCAAACTCCATTCCATATATATATATGGGGAGGTACTAGCTCCAACTCGGTTTGACAGTGAAAACTGAAGGAACTTCAAACCGGCAAAAGAAACAGACTGAGAAATCAGAGAAAAAGTGTCTCCTGCAACCCGTTCCCTTGGAGCTAGATGAACGAACGTCTCTCCACTTGCTCAGTACCGAGAGATATGTGTGTGTGAAAGCCGTCCTTCACCTAGCTTGTTGAGAACACAAAGTTTCTTTTCAGTTGCAAACATCTTTCCATACATATATATGGGGAGGTACTAGCTCCAACCCGGTTTTACAGTGAAAACTGCAGGAACTTCAAACCGCCACTTGGAAACAGACTGAGAAAGCAGAGAAAATGTGTCTCCTGCAACCCGTTCCCTTGGTGCTAGATGAACGAACGTCTCTCCACTTGCTCAGTTCTGAGAGCTAAGTATGTGTGAAAGCCGCCCTTCAACAAGCTTGTTGGGAACACAAAGTTTCTTTTCAGTTGCAAACTCCATTCCATACATATATATGGGGAGGTACTAGCTCCAACTCGGTTTGACAGTGAAAACTGCAGGAACTTCAAACCGGCAGTAGGAAACAGACTGAGAAAGCAGAGAAAAAGTGTCTCCTGCAACCCGTTCCATTGGTGCTAGATGAACGATCGTATCTCCACATGCTTAATTCTGAGAGATAAATGTGTGTGAAAGCCGTCCTTCACCTAGCTTGTTGGGAACACAAAGTTTCTTTTCAGTTGCAAACTCCACTCCATACATATATATGGGGAGGTATTAGCTCCAACTAGTTTTGACAGTGAAAACTGCAGGAACTTCAAACCGGCACTAGGAAACAGACTGAGAAAGCAGAGAAAAGTGTCTCCTGCAACAGGTTTCATTTGTGCTACATGAACGAACGTCTCTCCACTTGCTCAGTTCTGAGAGCTAAGTATGTGTGAAAGCCGTTCTTCACCAAGCTTGTTGGGAACACAAAGTTTCTTTTCAGTTGCAAACTCCATTCCATACATATATATGGGGAGGTACTAGCTCCAACTCGGTTTGACAGTGAAAACTGCAGGAACTTCAAACCGGCACTAGGAAACAGACTGAGAAAGCAGAGAAAAAGTGTCTCCTGCATCCTTTTCCATTAGTGCTAGATGAACGAACGTCTCTCCACTTGCTCAGTTCTGAGAGATAAGTGTGTGTGAAAGCGGTCCTTCACCTAGCTTGTTGGGAACACAAAGTTTCTTTTCAGTTGCAAACTCCATTCCATACATATATATGGGGAGGTACTAGCTCCAACTAGTTTTGACAGTGAAAACTGCAGGAACTTCAAACCGGCACTAGGAAACAGACTGAGAAAGCAGAGAAAAAGTGTCTCCTGCAACCCGTTCCCTTGGTGCTAGATGAACGATCTTCTCTCCACTTGCTCAGTTCTGAGAGATAAGTGTGTGTGAAAGCCGTCCTTCACCTAGCTTGTTGGGAACACAAAGTTTCTTTTCAGTTGCAAAGTATACTCCATACATATATATGGGGAGGAACTAGCTCCAACTCGATTTTACAGGGAAAACTGCAGGATCTTCAAACCGGCACTAGGAAACAGACTGAGAAAGCAGAGAAAAAGTGTCTCCTGCAACCCGTTCCCTTGGTGCTAGATGAACGATCGTCTCTCCACATGCTTAATTCTGAGAGATAAATGTGTGTGAAAGCCGTCCTTCACCTAGGTTGTTGGGAACACAAAGATTCTTTTCAGTTGCAAACTCCACTCCATACATATATATGGGGAGGTACTAGCTCCAACTCGGTTTTACAGTGAAAACTGAAGGAACTTCAAACCGGCACTAGGAAACAGACTGAGAAAGCAGAGAAAAAGTGTCTCCTGCAACCCGTTCCCTTGGGGCTAGATGAACGAACGTCTCTCCACTTGCTCAGTTCTGAGAGATAAGTGAGTGTGAAAGCCGTCCTTCACATATCTTGTTGGGAACACAAAGTTACTTTTCAGTTGCAAACTCTATTCCATACATATATATGGGGAGGTACTAGCTCCAACTAGGTTTTACAGAGAAAACTGCAGGAACTTCAAACCGGCACTAGGAAACAGACTGAGAAAGCAGAGAAAAAGTGTCTCCTGCAACCCGTTCCCTTGGTGCTAGATGAACGAACGTCTCTCCACATGCTCGGTTCTGAGAGATAAGTCTGTGTGAAAGCCGTCCTTCAACTAGCTTGTTGGGAACACAAAGTTTCTTTTCAGTTGCAAACTCCATTCCATACATATATATGGGGAGGTACTAGCTCCAACTCGGTTTTACAGTGAAAACTGAAGGAACTTCAAACCGGCACTAGGAAACAGACTGAGAAAGCAGAGAAAAAGTGTCTCCTGCAACCCGTTCCCTTGGTGCTAGATGAACGAACGTCTCTCCACTTGCTCAGTTCTGAGAGATAAGTGAGTGTGAAAGCCGTCCTTCACATATCTTGTTGGGAACACAAAGTTTCTTTTCAGTTGCAAACTCCATTCCATACATATATATGGGGAGGTACTAGCTCCAACTAGGTTTTACAGAGAAAACTGCAGGAACTTCAAACCGGCAGTAGGAAACAGACTGAGAATGCAGAGAAAAAGTGTCTCCTGCAACCCGTTCCCTTGGTGCTAGATGAACGAACGTCTCTCCACATGCTCGGTTCTGAGAGATAAGTCTGTGTGAAAGCCGTCCTTCAACTAGCTTGTTGGGAACACAAAGTTTCTTTTCAGTTGCAAACTCCATTCCATACATATATATGGGGAGGTACTAGCTCCAACTCTGTTTTACAGTGAAAACTGCAGGAACTTCAAACCGGCACTAGGAAACAAACTGAGAAAGCAGAGAAAAACTGTCTCCTGCAACCCGTTCCCTTGGTGCTAGATGAACGAACGTCTCTCCACTTGCAAAGTTCTGAGAAATAAGTGTGTGTGAAAGCCGTCCTTCAACTTGCTTGTTGGGAACACAAAGTTTCTTTTCAGTTGCAAATTCCATTCCATACATATATATGGGGAGGTACAAGCTCCAACTCGGTTTTCAGAAAAAACTGCAGGAACTTCAAACCGGCACTAGGAAACAGACTGAGAAAGCAGAGAAAAAGTGTCTCCTGCAACCCGTTCCCTTGGTGCTAGATGAACGATCGTCTCTCCACATGCTTAATTCTGAGAGATAAATGTGTGTGAAAGCCGTCCTTCACCTAGGGTGTTGGGAACACAAAGATTCTTTTCAGTTGCAAACTCCACTCCATACATATATATGGGGAGGTACTAGCTCCAACTCGGTTTGACAGTGAAAACTGCAGGAACTTCAAACCGGCAGTAGGAAACAGACTGAGAAAGCAGAGAAAAAGTGTCTCCTGCATCCTTTTCCATTAGTGCTAGATGAACGAACGTCTCTCCACTTGCTCACTTCTGAGAGATAAGTGTGTGTGAAAGCGGTCCTTCACCTAGCTTGTTGGGAACACAAAGTTTCTTTTCAGTTGCAAACTCCATTCCATACATATATATGGGGAGGTACTAGCTCCAAATAGTTTTGACAGTGAAAACTGCAGGAACTTCAAACCGGCACTAGGAAACAGACTGAGAAAGCAGAGAAAAAGTGTCTCCTGCAACCCGTTCCCTTGGTGCTAGATGAACGATCTTCTCTCCACTTGCTCAGTTCTGAGAGATAAGTGTTTGTGAAAGCCGTCCTTCACATAGCTTGTTGGGAACACAAAGTTTCTTTTCAGTTGCAAAGTATACTCCATACATATATATGGGGAGGTACTAGCTCCAACTCGGTTTGACAGTGAAAACTGCAGGAACTTCAAACCGGCACTAGGAAACAAACTGAGAAATCAGAGAAAAACTGTCTCCTGCAACCCGTTCCATTGGTGCTAGATGAACGAACGTCTCTCCACTTGCACAGTTCTGAGAAATAAGTGTGTGTGAAAGCCGTCCTTCAACTTGCTTGTTGGGAACACAAAGTTTCTTTTCAGTTGCAAATTCCATTCCATACATATATATGGGGAGGTACAAGCTCCAACTCGTTTTTCAGAAAAAAATGCAGGAAGTTCAAACCGGCACTAGGAAACAGACTGAGAAAGCAGAGAAAAAGTGTCTCCTGCAACCCGTTCCCTTGTTGCTTGATGAATGAACGTCTCACCACTTGCTCAATTCTGAGAGATAAGTGTGTGAAAGCCGTCCTTCACCTAGCTTGTTGGGAACACAAATTTCTTTTCAGTTGCAAACTCCATTCCATACATATATATGGGGAGGTACTAGCTCCAACTCGGTTTGACAGTGAAAACTGCAGGAACTTCAAACCGGCAGTAGGAAACAGACTAAGAAAGCAGAGAAAAAGTGTCTCCTGCAACCCGTTCCCTTGGTGCTAGATGAACGATCTTCTCTCCACTTGCTCAGTTCTGAGAGATAAATGTGTGTGAAAGCCGTCCTTCACCTAGGTTGTTGGGAACACAAAGTTTCTTTTCAGTTGCAAAGTATACTCCATACATATATATGGGGAGGTACTAGCTCCAACTCGTTTTGACAGTGAAAACTGCAGGAACTTCAAACCGGCACTAGGAAACAAACTGAGAAAGCAGAGAAAAACTGTCTCCTGCAACCCGTTCCCTTGGTGCTAGATGAACGAACGTCTCTCCACTTGCACAGTTCTGAGAAATAAGTGTGTGTGAAAGCCGTCCTTCAACTTGCTTGTTGGGAACACAAAGTTTCTTTTCAGTTGCAAATTCCATTCCATACATATATATGGGGAGGTACAAGCTCCAACTCGGTTTTCAGAAAAAACTGCAGGAACTTCAAACCGGCACTAGGAAACAGACTGAGAAAGCAGAGAAAAAGTGTCTCCTGCAACCCGTTCCCTTGTTGCTAGATGAACGAACGTCTCTCCACTTGCTCAATTCTGAGAGATAAGTGTGTGAAAGCCGTCCTTCACCTAGCTTGTTGGGAACACAAAGTTTCTTTTCAGTTGCAAACTCCATTCCATACATATATATGGGGAGGTACTAGCTCCAACTCGGTTTGACAGTGAAAACTGCAGGAACTTCAAACCGGCAGTAGGAAACAGACTGAGAAAGCAGAGAAAAAGTGTCTCCTGCAACCCATTCCCTTGGTGCTAGATGAACGATCGTCTCTCCACATGCTTAATGCTGAGAGATAATTGTGTGTGAAAGCCGTCCTTCACATAGCTTGTTGGGAACACAAAGTTTCTTTTCAGTTGCAAACTCCATTCCATACATATGTATGGGGAGGAACTAGCTCCAACTCGATTTTACAGGGAAAACTGAAGGATCTTCAAACCGGCACTAGGAAACAGACTGAGAAAGCAGAGAAAAAGTGTCTCCTGCAACCCGTTCCCTTGGTGCTAGATGAACGAACGTCTCTCCACTTGCTCAGTTCTGAGAGATAAGTGTGTGTGAAAGCCGTCCTTCACCTAGATTGTTGGGAGCACAAAGTTTCTTTTCAGTTGCAAACTCCATTCCATACATATATATGGGGAGTTACTAGCTCCAACTCGGTTTTACAGTGAAAACTGCAGGAACTTCAAACCGGCACTAGGAAACAGACTGAGAAAGCTGAGAAAAAGTGTCTCCTGCAACCCGTTCCCTTGTTGCTTGATGAACGAACGTCTCACCACTTGCTCAATTCTGAGAGATAAGTGTGTGAAAGCCGTCCTTCACCTAGCTTGTTGGGAACACAAATTTCTTTTCAGTTGCAAACTCCATTCCATACATATATATGGGGAGGTACTAGCTCCAACTCGGTTTGACAGTGAAAACTGCAGGAACTTCAAACCGGCACTAGGAAACAGACTGAGAAAGCTGAGAAAAAGTGTCTCCTGCAACACGTTCCCTTGGTGCTAGATGAACGAATTTCTCTCCACTTGCTCAGTTCCGAGAGATAAGTGTGTGTGAAAGCCGTCCTTCACCTAGCTTGTTGGGAACACAAAGTTTCTTTTCAGTTGCAAACTCCATTCCATACATATATATGGGGAGGTACTAGCTCCAACTCGGTTTGACAGTGAAAACTGAAGGAACTTCAAACCGGCAAAAGAAACAGACTGAGAAATCAGAAAAAGTGTCTCCTGCAACCCGTTCCCTTGGTGCTAGATGAACGAACGTCTCTCCACTTGCTCAGTTCTGAGAGATAAGTCTGTGTAAAAGCCGTCCTTCACCTAGCTTGTTGAGAACACAAAGTTTCTTTTCAGTTGCAAACATCTTTCCATACATATATATGGGGAGGCACTAGCTCCAACCCGGTTTTACAGTGAAAACTGCAGGAACTTCAAACCGCCACTTGGAAACAGACTGAGAAAGCAGAGAAAATGTGTCTCCTGCAACCCGTTCCCTTGGTGCTAGATGAACGAAAGTCTCTCCACTTGCTCAGTTCTGAGAGCTAAGTATGTGTGAAAGCCGCCCTTCACCAAGCTTGTTGGGAACACAAAGTTTCTTTTCAGTTGCAAACTCCATTCCATACATATATATGGGGAGGTACTAGCTCCAACTCGGTTTGACAGTGAAAACTGCAGGAACTTCAAACCGGCAGTAGGAAACAGACTGAGAAAGCAGAGAAAAAGTGTCTCCTGCAACCCGTTCCATTGGTGCTAGATGAACGATCGTATCTCCACATGCTTAATTCTGAGAGATAAATGTGTGTGAAAGCCGTCCTTCACCTAGCTTGTTGGGAACACAAAGTTTCTTTTCAGTTGCAAACTCCACTCCATACATATATATGGGGAGGTACTAGCTCCAACTAGTTTTGACAGTGAAAACTGCAGGAACTTCAAACCGGCACTAGGAAACAGACTGAGAAAGCAGAGAAAAGTGTCTCCTGCAACAGGTTTCATTTGTGCTACATGAACGAACGTCTCTCCACTTGCTCAGTTCTGAGAGCTAAGTATGTGTGAAAGCCGTTCTTCACCAAGCTTGTTGGGAACACAAAGTTTCTTTTCAGTTGCTAACTCCATTCCATACATATATATGGGGAGGTACTAGCTCCAACTCGGTTTGACAGTGAAAACTGCAGGAACTTCAAACCGGCACAAGGAAACAGACTGAGAAAGCAGAGAAAAAGTGTCTCCTGCATCCATTTCCATTAGTGCTAGATGAACGAACGTCTCTCCACTTGCTCAGTTCTGAGAGATAAGTGTGTGTGAAAGCGGTCCTTCACCTAGCTTGTTGGGAACACAAAGTTTCTTTTCAGTTGCAAACTCCATTCCATACATATATATGGGGAGGTACTAGCTCCAACTAGTTTTGACAGTGAAAACTGCAGGAACTTCAAACCGGCACTAGGAAACAGACTGAGAAAGCAGAGAAAAAGTGTCTCCTGCAACCCGTTCCCTTGGTGCTAGATGAACGATCTTCTCTCCACTTGCTCAGTTCTGAGAGATAAGTGTGTGTGAAAGCCGTCCTTCACCTAGCTTGTTGGGAACACAAAGTTTCTTTTCAGTTGCAAAGTATACTCCATACATATATATGGGGAGGAACTAGCTCCAACTCGATTTTACAGGGAAAACTGCAGGATCTTCAAACCGGCACTAGGAAACAGACTGAGAAAGCAGAGAAAAAGTGTCTCCTGCAACCCGTTCCCTTGGTGCTAGATGAACGATCGTCTCTCCACATGCTTAATTCTGAGAGATAAAAGTGTGTGAAAGCCGTCCTTCACCTAGGTTGTTGGGAACACAAAGATTCTTTTCAGTTGCAAACTCCACTCCATACATATATATGGGGAGGTACTAGCTCCAACTCGGTTTTACAGTGAAAACTGAAGGAACTTCAAACCGGCACTAGGAAACAGACTGAGAAAGCAGAGAAAAAGTGTCTCCTGCAACCCGTTCCCTTGGGGCTAGATGAACGAACGTCTCTCCACTTGCTCAGTTCTGAGAGATAAGTGAGTGTGAAAGCCGTCCTTCACATATCTTGTTGGGAACACAAAGTTACTTTTCAGTTGCAAACTCTATTCCATACATATATATGGGGAGGTACTAGCTCCAACTAGGTTTTACAGAGAAAACTGCAGGAACTTCAAACCGGCACTAGGAAACAGACTGAGAAAGCAGAGAAAAAGTGTCTCCTGCAACCCGTTCCCTTGGTGCTAGATGAACGAACGTCTCTCCACAAGCTCGGTTCTGAGAGATAAGTCTGTGTGAAAGCCGTCCTTCAACTAGCTTGTTGGGAACACAAAGTTTCTTTTCAGTTGCAAACTCCATTCCATACATATATATGGGGAGGTACTAGCTCCAACTCGGTTTTACAGTGAAAACTGAAGGAACTTCAAACCGGCACTAGGAAACAGACTGAGAAAGCAGAGAAAAAGTGTCTCCTGCAACCCGTTCCCTTGGTGCTAGATGAACGAACGTCTCTCCACTTGCTCAGTTCTGAGAGATAAGTGAGTGTGAAAGCCGTCCTTCACATATCTTGTTGGGAACACAAAGTTTCTTTTCAGTTGCAAACTCCATTCCATACATATATATGGGGAGGTACTAGCTCCAACTAGGTTTTACAGAGAAACTGCAGGAACTTCAAACCGGCAGTAGGAAACAGACTGAGAATGCAGAGAAAAAGTGTCTCCTGCAACCCGTTCCCTTGGTGCTAGATGAACGATCTTCTCTCCACTTGCTCAGTTCTGAGAGTTAAGTCTGTGTGAAAGCCGTCCTTCAACTAGCTTGTTGGGAACACAAAGTTTCTTTTCAGTTGCAAACTCCATTCCATACATATATATGGGGAGGTACTAGCTCCAACTCGGTTATACAGTGAAAACTGCAGGAACTTCAAACCGGCACTAGGAAACAAACTGAGAAAGCAGAGAAAAACTGTCTCCTGCAACCCGTTCCCTTGGTGCTAGATGAACGAACGTCTCTCCACTTGCTCAGTTCTGAGAGATAAGTGTGTGTGAAAGCGGTCCTTCACCTAGCTTGTTGGGAACACAAAGTTTCTTTTCAGTTGCAAACTCCATTCCATACATATATAAGGGGAGGTACTAGCTCCAACTAGTTTTGACAGTGAAAACTGCAGGAACTTCAAACCGGCACTAGGAAACAGACTGAGAAAGCAGAGAAAAAGTGTCTCCTGCAACCCGTTCCCTTGGTGCTAGATGAACGATCTTCTCTCCACTTGCTCAGTTCTGAGAGATAAGTGTGTGTGAAAGCCGTCCTTCACATAGCTTGTTGGGAACACAAAGTTTCTTTTCAGTTGCAAAGTATACTCCATACATATATATGGGGAGGTACTAGCTCCAACTCGGTTTGACAGTGAAAACTGCAGGAACTTCAAACCGGCACTAGGAAACAAACTGAGAAAGCAGAGAAAAACTGTCTCCTGCAACCCGTTCCCTTGGTGCTAGATGAACGAACGTCTCTCCACTTGCACAGTTCTGAGAAATAAGTGTGTGTGAAAGCCATCCTTCAACTTGCTTGTTGGGAACACAAAGTTTCTTTTCAGTTGCAAATTCCATTCCATACATATATATGGGGAGGTACAAGCTCCAACTCGGTTTTCAGAAAAAACTGCAGGAAGTTCAAACCGGCATAGGAAACAGACTGAGAAAGCAGAGAAAAGTGTCTCCTGCAACCCGTTCCCTTGTTGCTAGATGAACGAACGTCTCACCACTTGCTCAATTCTGAGAGATAAGTGTGTGAAAGCCGTCCTTCACCTAGCTTGTTGGGAACACAAATTTCTTTTCAGTTGCAAACTCCATTCCATACATATATATGGGGAGGTACTAGCTCCAACTCGGTTTGACAGTGAAAACTGCAGGAACTTCAAACCGGCAGTAGGAAACAGACTAAGAAAGCAGAGAAAAAGTGTCTCCTGCAACCCATTCCCTTGGTGCTAGATGAACGATCTTCTCTCCACTTGCTCAGTTCTGAGAGATAAATGTGTGTGAAAGCCGTCCTTCACCTAGGTTGTTGGGAACACAAAGTTTCTTTTCAGTTGCAAAGTATACTCCATACATATATATGGGGAGGTACTAGCTCCAACTCGGTTTGACAGTGAAAACTGCAGGAACTTCAAACCGGCACTAGGAAACAAACTGAGAAAGCAGAGAAAAACTGTCTCCTGCAACCCGTTCCCTTGGTGCTAGATGAACGAACGTCTCTCCACTTGCACAGTTCTGAGAAATAAGTGTGTGTGAAAGCCGTCCTTCAACTTGCTTGTTGGGAACACAAAGTTTCTTTTCAGTTGCAAATTCCATTCCATACATATATATGGGGAGGTACAAGCTCCAACTCGGTTTTCAGAAAAAACTGCAGGAACTTCAAACCGGCACTAGGAAACAGACTGAGAAAGCAGAGAAAAAGTGTCTCCTGCAACCCGTTCCCTTGTTGCTAGATGAACGAACGTCTCTCCACTTGCTCAATTCTGAGAGATAAGTGTGTGAAAGCCGTCCTTCACCTAGCTTGTTGGGAACACAAAGTTTCTTTTCAGTTGCAAACTCCATTCCATACATATATATGGGGAGGTACTAGCTCCAACTCGGTTTGAAAGTGAAAACTGCAGGAACTTCAAACCGGCAGTAGGAAACAGACTGAGATAGCAGAGAAAAAGTGTCTCCTGCAACCCATTCCCTTGGTGCTAGATGAACGATCGTCTCTCCACATGCTTAATTCTGAGAGATAAATGTGTGTGAAAGCCGTCCTTCACCTAGCTTGTTGGGAACACAAAGTTTCTTTTCAGTTGCAAACTCCATTCCATACATATGTATGGGGAGGAACTAGCTCCAACTCGATTTTACAGGGAAAACTGAAGGATCTTCAAACCGGCACTAGGAAACAGACTGAGAAAGCAGAGAAAAAGTGTCTCCTGCAACCCGTTCCCTTTGGTGCTAGATGAACGAACGTCTCTCCACTTGCTCAGTTCTGAGAGATAAGTGTGTGTGAAAGCCGTCCTTCACCTAGATTGTTGGGAACACAAAGTTTCTTTTCAGTTGCAAACTCCATTCCATACATATATATGGGGAGTTACTAGCTCCAACTCGGTTTTACAGTGAAAACTGAAGGAACTTCAAACCGGCACTAGGAAACAGACTGAGAAAGCAGAGAAAAAGTGTCTCCTGCAACCCGTTCCCTTGGTGCTAGATGAACGAACGTCTCTCCACTTGCTCAGTTCTGAGAGATAAGTGAGTGTGAAAGCCGTCCTTCACATATCTTGTTGGGAACACAAAGTTTCTTTTCAGTTGCAAACTCCATTCCATACATATATATTGGTAGGTACTAGCTCCAACTAGGTTTTACAGAGAAAACTGCAGGAACTTCAAACCGGCACTAGGAAACAGACTGAGAAAGCAGAGAAAAAGTGTCTCCTGCAACCCGTTCCCTTGGTGCTAGATGAACGAACGTCTCTCCACTTGCTCAGTTCTGAGAGATAAGTGAGTGTGAAAGCCGTCCTTCACATATCTTGTTGGGAACACAAAGTTTCTTTTCAGTTGCAAACTCCATTCCATACATATATATTGGGAGGTACTAGCTCCAACTAGGTTTTACAGAGAAAACTGCAGGAACTTCAAACCGGCACTAGGAAACAGACTGAGAAAGCAGAGAAAAAGTGTCTCCTGCAACCCGTTCCCTTGGTGCTAGATGAACGAACGTCTCTCCACATGCTCGGTTCTGAGAGATAATTCTGTGTGAAAGCCGTCCTTCAAATAGCTTGTTGGGAACACAAAGTTTCTTTTCAGTTGCAAACTCCATTCCATACATATATATGGGGAGGTACTAGCTCCAACTCGGTTTTACAGTGAAAACTGCAGGAACTTCAAACCGGCACTAGGAAACATACTGAGAAAGCAGAGAAAAACTGTCTCCTGCAACCCTTTCCCTTGGTGCTAGATGAACGAACGTCTCTCCACTTGCACAGTTCTGAGAAATAAGTGTGTGTGAAAGCCGTCCTTCAACTTGCTTGTTGGGAACACAAAGTTTCTTTTCAGTTGCAAATTCCATTCCATACATATATATGAGGAGGTACAAGCTCCAACTCGGTTTTCAGAAAAAACTGCAGGAACTTCAAAACGGCACTAGGAAACAGACTGAGAAAGCAGAGAAAAAGTGTCTCCTGCAACCCGTTCCCTTGTTGCTAGATGAACGAACGTCTCTCCACTTGCTCAATTCTGAGAGATTAGTGTGTGAAAGCCGTCCTTCACCTAGCTTGTTGGGAACACAAAGTTTCTTTTCAGTTGCAAACTCCATTCCATACATATATATGGGGAGGTACTAGCTCCAACTCGGTTTGACAGTGAAAACTGCAGGAACTTCAAACCGGCAGTAGGAAACAGACTGAGAAAGCAGAGAAAAAGTGTCTCCTGCAACCCATTCCCTTGGTGCTAGATGAACGATCGTCTCTCCACATGCTTAATTCTGAGAGATAAATGTGTGTGAAAGCCGTCCTTCACCTAGCTTGTTGGGAACACAAAGTTTCTTTTCAGTTGCAAACTCCATTCCATACATATGTATGGGGAGGAACTATCTCCAACTCGATTTTACAGGGAAAACTGCAGGATCTTCAAACCGGCACTAGGAAACAGACTGAGAAAGCAGAGAAAAAGTGTCTCCTGCAACCCGTTCCCTTGGTGCTAGATGAACGATCGTCTCTCCACATGCTTAATTCTGAGAGATAAATGTGTGTGAAAGCCGTCCTTCACCTAGGTTGTTGGGAACACAAAGATTCTTTTCAGTTGCAAACTCCACTCCATACATATATATGGGGAGGTACTAGCTCCAACTCGGTTTTACAGAGAAAACTGCAGGAACTTCAAACGGGCACTAGGAAACAGACTGAGAAAGCAGAGAAATAGTGTCTCCTGCAACCCGTTCCCTTGGTGCTAGATGAACGAACGTCTCTCCACTTGCTCAGTTCTGAGAGTTAAGTGTGTGTGAAAGCCGTCCTTCACCTAGCTTGTTGGGAACACAAAGTTTCTTTTCAGTTGCAAACTCCATTCCATACATATATATGGGGAGGTACTAGCTCCAACTAGTTTTGACAGTGAAAACTGCAGGAACTTCAAACCGGCACTAGGAAACAGACTGAGAATGCAGAGGAAAAGTGTCTCCTGCAACCCGTTCCCTTGGTGCTAGATGAACGATCTTCTCTCCACTTGCTCAGTTCTGAGAGATAAGTGAGTGTGAAAGCCGTCCTTCACATATCTTGTTGGGAACACAAAGTTTCTTTTCAGTTGCAAACTCCATTCCATACATATATATGGGGAGGTACTAGCTCCAACTACGTTTTACAGAGAAAACTGCAGGAACTTCAAACCGGCACTACGAAACAGACTGAGAAAGCAGAGAAAAAGTGTCTCCTGCATCCCGTTCCCTTGGTGCTAGATGAACGAACGTCTCTCCACATGCTCGGTTCTGAGAGATAAGTCTGTGTGAAAGCCGTCCTTCAACTAGCTTGTTGGGAACACAAAGTTTCTTTTCAGTTGCAAACTCCATTCCATACATATATATGGGGAGGTACTAGCTCCAACTCGGTTTTACAGTGAAAACTGGAGGAACTTCAAACCGGCACTAGGAAACAGACTGAGAAAGCAGAGAAAAAGTGTCTCCTGCAACCCGTTCCCTGGGTGCTAGATGAACGAACGTCTCTCCACATGCTCGGTTCTGAGAGATAAGTCTGTGTGAAAGCCGTCCTTCAACTAGCTTGTTGGAAACACAAAGTTTCTTTTCAGTTGCAAACTCCATTCCATACATATATATGGGGAGGTACTAGCTCCAACTCGGTTTTACAGTGAAAACTGCAGGAACTTCAAACCGGCACTAGGAAACAAACTGAAAAAGCAGAGAAAAACTGTCTCCTGCATCCCGTTCCCTTGGTGCTAGATGAACGAACGTCTCTCCACTTGCACAGTTCTGAGAAATAAGTGTGTGTGAAAGCCGTCCTTCAACTTGCTTGTTGGGAACACAAAGTTTCTTTTCAGTTGCAAATTCCATTCCATACATATATATGGGGAGGTACAAGCTCCAACTCGGTTTTCAGAAAAAACTGCAGGAACTTCAAAACGGCACTAGGAAACAGACTGAGAAAGCAGAGAAAAAGTGTCTCCTGCAACCCGTTCCCTTGTTGCTAGATGAACGAACGTCTCTCCACTTGCTCAATTCTGAGAGATAAGTGTGTGAAAGCCGTCCTTCACCTAGCTTGTTGGGAACACAAAGTTTCTTTTCAGTTGCAAACTCCATTCCATACATATATATGGGGAGGTACTAGCTCCAACTCGGTTTGACAGTGAAAACTGCAGGAACTTCAAACCGGCAGTAGGAAACAGACTGAGAAAGCAGAGAAAAAGTGTCTCCTGCAACCCATTCCCTTGGTGCTAGATGAACGATCGTCTCTCCACATGCTTAATTCTGAGAGATAAATGTGTGTGAAAGCCGTCCTTCACCTAGCTTGTTGGGAACACAAAGTTTCTTTTCAGTTGCAAACTCCATTCCATACGTATGTATGGGGAGGAACTATCTCCAACTCGATTTTACAGGGAAAACTGCAGGATCTTCAAACCGGCACTAGGAAACAGACTGAGAAAGCAGAGAAAAAGTGTCTCCTGCAACCCGTTCCCTTGGTGCTAGATGAACGATCGTCTCTCCACATGCTTAATTCTGAGAGATAAATGTGTGTGAAAGCCGTCCTTCACCTAGGTTGTTGGGAACACAAAGATTCTTTTCAGTTGCAAACTCCACTCCATACATATATATGGGGAGGTACTAGCTCCAACTCGGTTTTACAGAGAAAACTGCAGGAACTTCAAACGGGCACTAGGAAACAGACTGAGAATGCAGAGAAATAGTGTCTCCTGCAACCCGTTCCCTTGGTGCTAGATGAACGAACGTCTCTCCACTTGCTCAGTTCTGAGAGTTAAGTGTGTGTGAAAGCCGTCCTTCACCTAGCTTGTTGGGAACACAAAGTTTCTTTTCAGTTGCAAACTCCATTCCATACATATATATGGGGAGGTACTAGCTCCAACTAGTTTTGACAGTGAAAACTGCAGGAACTTCAAACCGGCACTAGGAAACAGACTGAGAATGCAGAGAAAAAGTGTCTCCTGCAACCCGTTCCCTTGGTGCTAGATGAACGATCTTCTCTCCACTTGCTCAGTTCTGAGAGATTAGTGAGTGTGAAAGCCGTCCTTCACATATCTTGTTGGGAACACAAAGTTTCTTTTCAGTTGCAAACTCCATTCCATACATATATATGGGGAGGTACTAGCTCCAACTAGGTTTTACAGAGAAAACTGCAGGAACTTCAAACCGGCACTACGAAACAGACTGAGAAAGCAGAGAAAAAGTGTCTCCTGCAACCCGTTCCCTTGGTGCTAGATGAACGAACGTCTCTCCACATGCTCGGTTCTGAGAGATAAGTCTGTGTGAAAGCCGTCCTTCAACTAGCTTGTTGGGAACACAAAGTTTCTTTTCAGTTGCAAACTCCATTCCATACATATATATGGGGAGGTACTAGCTCCAACTCGGTTTTACAGTGAAAACTGAAGGAACTTCAAACCGGCACTAGGAAACAGACTGAGAAAGCAGAGAAAAAGTGTCTCCTGCAACCCGTTCCCTTGGTGCTAGATGAACGAACGTCTCTCCACTTGCTCAGTTCTGAGAGATAAGTGAGTGTGAAAGCCGTCCTTCACATATCTTGTTGGGAACACAAAGTTTCTTTTCAGTTGCAAACCCCATTCCATACATATATATTGGGAGGTACTAGCTCCAACTAGGTTTTACAGAGAAAACTGCAGGAACTTCAAACCGGCACTAGGAAACAGACTGAGAAAGCAGAGAAAAAGTGTCTCCTGCAACCTGTTCCCTTGGTGCTAGATGAACGAACGTCTCTCCACATGCTCGGTTCTGAGAGATAAGTCTGTGTGAAAGCCGTCCTTCAACTAGCTTGTTGGGAACACAAAGTTTCTTTTCAGTTGCAAACTCCATTCCATACATATATATGGGGAGGTACTAGCTCCAACTCGGTTTTACAGTGAAAACTGCAGGAACTTCAAACCGGCACTAGGAAACATACTGAGAAAGCAGAGAAAAACTGTCCCCTGCAACCCTTTCCCTTGGTGCTAGATGAACGAACGTCTCTCCACTTGCACAGTTCTGAGAAATAAGTGTGTGTGAAAGCCGTCCTTCAACTTGCTTGTTGGGAACACAAAGTTTCTTTTCAGTTGCAAATTCCATTCCATACATATATATGAGGAGGTACAAGCTCCAACTCGGTTTTCAGAAAAAACTGCAGGAACTTCAAAACGGCACTAGGAAACAGACTGAGAAAGCAGAGAAAAAGTGTCTCCTGCAACCCGTTCCCTTGTTGCTAGATGAACGAACGTCTCTCCACTTGCTCAATTCTGAGAGATTAGTGTGTGAAAGCCGTCCTTCACCTAGCTTGTTGGGAACACAAAGTTTCTTTTCAGTTGCAAACTCCATTCCATACATATATATGGGGAGGTACTAGCTCCAACTCGGTTTGACAGTGAAAACTGCAGGAACTTCAAACCGGCAGTAGGAAACAGACTGAGAAAGCAGAGAAAAAGTGTCTCCTGCAACCCATTCCCTTGGTGCTAGATGAACGATCGTCTCTCCACATGCTTAATTCTGAGAGATAAATGTGTGTGAAAGCCGTCCTTCACCTAGCTTGTTGGGAACACAAAGTTTCTTTTCAGTTGCAAACTCCAATCCATACATATGTATGGGGAGGAACTATCTCCAACTCGATTTTACAGGGAAAACTGCAGGATCTTCAAACCGGCACTAGGAAACAGACTGAGAAAGCAGAGAAAAAGTGTCTCCTGCAACCCGTTCCCTTGGTGCTAGATGAACGATCGTCTCTCCACATGCTTAATTCTGAGAGATAAATGTGTGTGAAAGCCGTCCTTCACCTAGGTTGTTGGGAACACAAAGATTCTTTTCAGTTGCAAACTCCACTCCATACATATATATGGGGAGGTACTAGCTCCAACTCGGTTTTACAGAGAAAACTGCAGGAACTTCAAACGGGCACTAGGAAACAGACTGAGAAAGCAGAGAAATAGTGTCTCCTGCAACCCGTTCCCTTGGTGCTAGATGAACGAACGTCTCTCCACTTGCTCAGTTCTGAGAGTTAAGTGTGTGTGAAAGCCGTCCTTCACCTAGCTTGTTGGGAACACAAAGTTTCTTTTCAGTTGCAAACTCCATTCCATACATATATATGGGGAGGTACTAGCTCCAACTAGTTTTGACAGTGAAAACTGCAGGAACTTCAAACCGGCACTAGGAAACAGACTGAGAATGCAGAGGAAAAGTGTCTCCTGCAACCCGTTCCCTTGGTGCTAGATGAACGATCTTCTCTCCACTTGCTCAGTTCTGAGAGATAAGTGAGTGTGAAAGCCGTCCTTCACATATCTTGTTGGGAACACAAAGTTTCTTTTCAGTTGCAAACTCCATTCCATACATATATATGGGGAGGTACTAGCTCCAACTACGTTTTACAGAGAAAACTGCAGGAACTTCAAACCGGCACTACGAAACAGACTGAGAAAGCAGAGAAAAAGTGTCTCCTGCATCCCGTTCCCTTGGTGCTAGATGAACGAACGTCTCTCCACATGCTCGGTTCTGAGAGATAAGTCTGTGTGAAAGCCGTCCTTCAACTAGCTTGTTGGGAACACAAAGTTTCTTTTCAGTTGCAAACTCCATTCCATACATATATATGGGGAGGTACTAGCTCCAACTCGGTTTTACAGTGAAAACTGGAGGAACTTCAAACCGGCACTAGGAAACAGACTGAGAAAGCAGAGAAAAAGTGTCTCCTGCAACCCGTTCCCTGGGTGCTAGATGAACGAACGTCTCTCCACATGCTCGGTTCTGAGAGATAAGTCTGTGTGAAAGCCGTCCTTCAACTAGCTTGTTGGAAACACAAAGTTTCTTTTCAGTTGCAAACTCCATTCCATACATATATATGGGGAGGTACTAGCTCCAACTCGGTTTTACAGTGAAAACTGCAGGAACTTCAAACCGGCACTAGGAAACAAACTGAAAAAGCAGAGAAAAACTGTCTCCTGCATCCCGTTCCCTTGGTGCTAGATGAACGAACGTCTCTCCACTTGCACAGTTCTGAGAAATAAGTGTGTGTGAAAGCCGTCCTTCAACTTGCTTGTTGGGAACACAAAGTTTCTTTTCAGTTGCAAATTCCATTCCATACATATATATGGGGAGGTACAAGCTCCAACTCGGTTTTCAGAAAAAACTGCAGGAACTTCAAAACGGCACTAGGAAACAGACTGAGAAAGCAGAGAAAAAGTGTCTCCTGCAACCCGTTCCCTTGTTGCTAGATGAACGAACGTCTCTCCACTTGCTCAATTCTGAGAGATAAGTGTGTGAAAGCCGTCCTTCACCTAGCTTGTTGGGAACACAAAGTTTCTTTTCAGTTGCAAACTCCATTCCATACATATATATGGGGAGGTACTAGCTCCAACTCGGTTTGACAGTGAAAACTGCAGGAACTTCAAACCGGCAGTAGGAAACAGACTGAGAAAGCAGAGAAAAAGTGTCTCCTGCAACCCATTCCCTTGGTGCTAGATGAACGATCGTCTCTCCACATGCTTAATTCTGAGAGATAAATGTGTGTGAAAGCCGTCCTTCACCTAGCTTGTTGGGAACACAAAGTTTCTTTTCAGTTGCAAACTCCATTCCATACGTATGTATGGGGAGGAACTATCTCCAACTCGATTTTACAGGGAAAACTGCAGGATCTTCAAACCGGCACTAGGAAACAGACTGAGAAAGCAGAGAAAAAGTGTCTCCTGCAACCCGTTCCCTTGGTGCTAGATGAACGATCGTCTCTCCACATGCTTAATTCTGAGAGATAAATGTGTGTGAAAGCCGTCCTTCACCTAGGTTGTTGGGAACACAAAGATTCTTTTCAGTTGCAAACTCCACTCCATACATATATATGGGGAGGTACTAGCTCCAACTCGGTTTTACAGAGAAAACTGCAGGAACTTCAAACGGGCACTAGGAAACAGACTGAGAAAGCAGAGAAATAGTGTCTCCTGCAACCCGTTCCCTTGGTGCTAGATGAACGAACGTCTCTCCACTTGCTCAGTTCTGAGAGTTAAGTGTGTGTGAAAGCCGTCCTTCACCTAGCTTGTTGGGAACACAAAGTTTCTTTTCAGTTGCAAACTCCATTCCATACATATATATGGGGAGGTACTAGCTCCAACTAGTTTTGACAGTGAAAACTGCAGGAACTTCAAACCGGCATTAGGAAACAGACTGAGAATGCAGAGAAATAGTGTCTCCTGCAACCCGTTCCCTTGGTGCTAGATGAACGATCTTCTCTCCACTTGCTCAGTTCTGAGAGATAAGTGAGTGTGAAAGCCGTCCTTCACATATCTTGTTGGGAACACAAAGTTTCTTTTCAGTTGCAAACTCCATTCCATACATATATATGGGGAGGTACTAGCTCCAACTAGGTTTTACAGAGAAAACTGCAGGAACTTCAAACCGGCACTACGAAACAGACTGAGAAAGCAGAGAAAAAGTGTCTCCTGCAACCCGTTCCCTTGGTGCTAGATGAACGAACGTCTCTCCACATGCTCGGTTCTGAGAGATAAGTCTGTGTGAAAGCCGTCCTTCACCTAGCTTGTTGGGAACACAAAGTTTCTTTTCAGTTGCAAACTCCATTCCATACGTATGTATGGGGAGGAACTATCTCCAACTCGATTTTACAGGGAAAACTGCAGGATCTTCAAACCGGCACTAGGAAACAGACTGAGAAAGCAGAGAAAAAGTGTCTCCTGCAACCCGTTCCCTTGGTGCTAGATGAACGATCGTCTCTCCACATGCTTAATTCTGAGAGATAAATGTGTGTGAAAGCCGTCCTTCACCTAGGTTGTTGGGAACACAAAGATTCTTTTCAGTTGCAAACTCCACTCCATACATATATATGGGGAGGTACTAGCTCCAACTCGGTTTTACAGAGAAAACTGCAGGAACTTCAAACGGGCACTAGGAAACAGACTGAGAATGCAGAGAAATAGTGTCTCCTGCAACCCGTTCCCTTGGTGCTAGATGAACGAACGTCTCTCCACTTGCTCAGTTCTGAGAGTTAAGTGTGTGTGAAAGCCGTCCTTCACCTAGCTTGTTGGGAACACAAAGTTTCTTTTCAGTTGCAAACTCCATTCCATACATATATATGGGGAGGTACTAGCTCCAACTAGTTTTGACAGTGAAAACTGCAGGAACTTCAAACCGGCACTAGGAAACAGACTGAGAATGCAGAGAAAAAGTGTCTCCTGCAACCCGTTCCCTTGGTGCTAGATGAACGATCTTCTCTCCACTTGCTCAGTTCTGAGAGATTAGTGAGTGTGAAAGCCGTCCTTCACATATCTTGTTGGGAACACAAAGTTTCTTTTCAGTTGCAAACTCCATTCCATACATATATATGGGGAGGTACTAGCTCCAACTAGGTTTTACAGAGAAAACTGCAGGAACTTCAAACCGGCACTACGAAACAGACTGAGAAAGCAGAGAAAAAGTGTCTCCTGCAACCCGTTCCCTTGGTGCTAGATGAACGAACGTCTCTCCACATGCTCGGTTCTGAGAGATAAGTCTGTGTGAAAGCCGTCCTTCAACTAGCTTGTTGGGAACACAAAGTTTCTTTTCAGTTGCAAACTCCATTCCATACATATATATGGGGAGGTACTAGCTCCAACTCGGTTTTACAGTGAAAACTGAAGGAACTTCAAACCGGCACTAGGAAACAGACTGAGAAAGCAGAGAAAAAGTGTCTCCTGCAACCCGTTCCCTTGGTGCTAGATGAACGAACGTCTCTCCACTTGCTCAGTTCTGAGAGATAAGTGAGTGTGAAAGCCGTCCTTCACATATCTTGTTGGGAACACAAAGTTTCTTTTCAGTTGCAAACCCCATTCCATACATATATATTGGGAGGTACTAGCTCCAACTAGGTTTTACAGAGAAAACTGCAGGAACTTCAAACCGGCACTAGGAAACAGACTGAGAAAGCAGAGAAAAAGTGTCTCCTGCAACCTGTTCCCTTGGTGCTAGATGAACGAACGTCTCTCCACATGCTCGGTTCTGAGAGATAAGTCTGTGTGAAAGCCGTCCTTCAACTAGCTTGTTGGGAACACAAAGTTTCTTTTCAGTTGCAAACTCCATTCCATACATATATATGGGGAGGTACTAGCTCCAACTCGGTTTTACAGTGAAAACTGCAGGAACTTCAAACCGGCACTAGGAAACATACTGAGAAAGCAGAGAAAAACTGTCCCCTGCAACCCTTTCCCTTGGTGCTAGATGAACGAACGTCTCTCCACTTGCACAGTTCTGAGAAATAAGTGTGTGTGAAAGCCGTCCTTCAACTTGCTTGTTGGGAACACAAAGTTTCTTTTCAGTTGCAAATTCCATTCCATACATATATATGAGGAGGTACAAGCTCCAACTCGGTTTTCAGAAAAAACTGCAGGAACTTCAAAACGGCACTAGGAAACAGACTGAGAAAGCAGAGAAAAAGTGTCTCCTGCAACCCGTTCCCTTGTTGCTAGATGAACGAACGTCTCTCCACTTGCTCAATTCTGAGAGATTAGTGTGTGAAAGCCGTCCTTCACCTAGCTTGTTGGGAACACAAAGTTTCTTTTCAGTTGCAAACTCCATTCCATACATATATATGGGGAGGTACTAGCTCCAACTCGGTTTGACAGTGAAAACTGCAGGAACTTCAAACCGGCAGTAGGAAACAGACTGAGAAAGCAGAGAAAAAGTGTCTCCTGCAACCCATTCCCTTGGTGCTAGATGAACGATCGTCTCTCCACATGCTTAATTCTGAGAGATAAATGTGTGTGAAAGCCGTCCTTCACCTAGCTTGTTGGGAACACAAAGTTTCTTTTCAGTTGCAAACTCCAATCCATACATATGTATGGGGAGGAACTATCTCCAACTCGATTTTACAGGGAAAACTGCAGGATCTTCAAACCGGCACTAGGAAACAGACTGAGAAAGCAGAGAAAAAGTGTCTCCTGCAACCCGTTCCCTTGGTGCTAGATGAACGATCGTCTCTCCACATGCTTAATTCTGAGAGATAAATGTGTGTGAAAGCCGTCCTTCACCTAGGTTGTTGGGAACACAAAGATTCTTTTCAGTTGCAAACTCCACTCCATACATATATATGGGGAGGTACTAGCTCCAACTCGGTTTTACAGAGAAAACTGCAGGAACTTCAAACGGGCACTAGGAAACAGACTGAGAAAGCAGAGAAATAGTGTCTCCTGCAACCCGTTCCCTTGGTGCTAGATGAACGAACGTCTCTCCACTTGCTCAGTTCTGAGAGTTAAGTGTGTGTGAAAGCCGTCCTTCACCTAGCTTGTTGGGAACACAAAGTTTCTTTTCAGTTGCAAACTCCATTCCATACATATATATGGGGAGGTACTAGCTCCAACTAGTTTTGACAGTGAAAACTGCAGGAACTTCAAACCGGCACTAGGAAACAGACTGAGAATGCAGAGGAAAAGTGTCTCCTGCAACCCGTTCCCTTGGTGCTAGATGAACGATCTTCTCTCCACTTGCTCAGTTCTGAGAGATAAGTGAGTGTGAAAGCCGTCCTTCACATATCTTGTTGGGAACACAAAGTTTCTTTTCAGTTGCAAACTCCATTCCATACATATATATGGGGAGGTACTAGCTCCAACTACGTTTTACAGAGAAAACTGCAGGAACTTCAAACCGGCACTACGAAACAGACTGAGAAAGCAGAGAAAAAGTGTCTCCTGCATCCCGTTCCCTTGGTGCTAGATGAACGAACGTCTCTCCACATGCTCGGTTCTGAGAGATAAGTCTGTGTGAAAGCCGTCCTTCAACTAGCTTGTTGGGAACACAAAGTTTCTTTTCAGTTGCAAACTCCATTCCATACATATATATGGGGAGGTACTAGCTCCAACTCGGTTTTACAGTGAAAACTGGAGGAACTTCAAACCGGCACTAGGAAACAGACTGAGAAAGCAGAGAAAAAGTGTCTCCTGCAACCCGTTCCCTGGGTGCTAGATGAACGAACGTCTCTCCACATGCTCGGTTCTGAGAGATAAGTCTGTGTGAAAGCCGTCCTTCAACTAGCTTGTTGGAAACACAAAGTTTCTTTTCAGTTGCAAACTCCATTCCATACATATATATGGGGAGGTACTAGCTCCAACTCGGTTTTACAGTGAAAACTGCAGGAACTTCAAACCGGCACTAGGAAACAAACTGAAAAAGCAGAGAAAAACTGTCTCCTGCATCCCGTTCCCTTGGTGCTAGATGAACGAACGTCTCTCCACTTGCACAGTTCTGAGAAATAAGTGTGTGTGAAAGCCGTCCTTCAACTTGCTTGTTGGGAACACAAAGTTTCTTTTCAGTTGCAAATTCCATTCCATACATATATATGGGGAGGTACAAGCTCCAACTCGGTTTTCAGAAAAAACTGCAGGAACTTCAAAACGGCACTAGGAAACAGACTGAGAAAGCAGAGAAAAAGTGTCTCCTGCAACCCGTTCCCTTGTTGCTAGATGAACGAACGTCTCTCCACTTGCTCAATTCTGAGAGATAAGTGTGTGAAAGCCGTCCTTCACCTAGCTTGTTGGGAACACAAAGTTTCTTTTCAGTTGCAAACTCCATTCCATACATATATATGGGGAGGTACTAGCTCCAACTCGGTTTGACAGTGAAAACTGCAGGAACTTCAAACCGGCAGTAGGAAACAGACTGAGAAAGCAGAGAAAAAGTGTCTCCTGCAACCCATTCCCTTGGTGCTAGATGAACGATCGTCTCTCCACATGCTTAATTCTGAGAGATAAATGTGTGTGAAAGCCGTCCTTCACCTAGCTTGTTGGGAACACAAAGTTTCTTTTCAGTTGCAAACTCCATTCCATACGTATGTATGGGGAGGAACTATCTCCAACTCGATTTTACAGGGAAAACTGCAGGATCTTCAAACCGGCACTAGGAAACAGACTGAGAAAGCAGAGAAAAAGTGTCTCCTGCAACCCGTTCCCTTGGTGCTAGATGAACGATCGTCTCTCCACATGCTTAATTCTGAGAGATAAATGTGTGTGAAAGCCGTCCTTCACCTAGGTTGTTGGGAACACAAAGATTCTTTTCAGTTGCAAACTCCACTCCATACATATATATGGGGAGGTACTAGCTCCAACTCGGTTTTACAGAGAAAACTGCAGGAACTTCAAACGGGCACTAGGAAACAGACTGAGAAAGCAGAGAAATAGTGTCTCCTGCAACCCGTTCCCTTGGTGCTAGATGAACGAACGTCTCTCCACTTGCTCAGTTCTGAGAGTTAAGTGTGTGTGAAAGCCGTCCTTCACCTAGCTTGTTGGGAACACAAAGTTTCTTTTCAGTTGCAAACTCCATTCCATACATATATATGGGGAGGTACTAGCTCCAACTAGTTTTGACAGTGAAAACTGCAGGAACTTCAAACCGGCATTAGGAAACAGACTGAGAATGCAGAGAAATAGTGTCTCCTGCAACCCGTTCCCTTGGTGCTAGATGAACGATCTTCTCTCCACTTGCTCAGTTCTGAGAGATAAGTGAGTGTGAAAGCCGTCCTTCACATATCTTGTTGGGAACACAAAGTTTCTTTTCAGTTGCAAACTCCATTCCATACATATATATGGGGAGGTACTAGCTCCAACTAGGTTTTACAGAGAAAACTGCAGGAACTTCAAACCGGCACTACGAAACAGACTGAGAAAGCAGAGAAAAAGTGTCTCCTGCAACCCGTTCCCTTGGTGCTAGATGAACGAACGTCTCTCCACATGCTCGGTTCTGAGAGATAAGTCTGTGTGAAAGCCGTCCTTCAACTAGCTTGTTGGGAACACAAAGTTTCTTTTCAGTTGCAAACTCCATTCCATACATATATATGGGGAGGTACTAGCTCCAACTCGGTTTTACAGTGAAAACTGAAGGAACTTCAAACCGGCACTAGGAAACAGACTGAGAAAGCAGAGAAAAAGTGTCTCCTGCAACCCGTTCCCTTGGTGCTAGATGAACGAACGTCTCTCCACTTGCTCAGTTCTGAGAGATAAGTGAGTGTGAAAGCCGTCCTTCACATATCTTGTTGGGAACACAAAGTTTCTTTTCAGTTGCAAACCCCATTCCATACATATATATTGGGAGGTACTAGCTCCAACTAGGTTTTACAGAGAAAACTGCAGGAACTTCAAACCGGCACTAGGAAACAGACTGAGAAAGCAGAGAAAAAGTGTCTCCTGCAACCCGTTCCCTTGGTGCTAGATGAACGAACGTCTCTCCACATGCTCGGTTCTGAGAGATAAGTCTGTGTGAAAGCCGTCCTTCAACTAGCTTGTTGGGAACACAAAGTTTCTTTTCAGTTGCAAACTCCATTCCTTACATATATATGGGGAGGTACTAGCTCCAACTCGGTTTTACAGTGAAAACTGCAGGAACTTCAAACCGGCACTAGGAAACAAACTGAGAAAACAGAGAAAAACTGTCTCCTGCAACCCGTTCCCTTGGTGCTAGATGAACGAACGTCTCTCCACTTGCACAGTTCTGAGAAATAAGTGTGTGTGAAAGCCGTCCTTCAACTTGCTTGTTGGGAACACAAAGTTTCTTTTCAGTTTCAAATTCCATTCCATACATATATATGGGGAGGTACAAGCTCCAACTCGGTTTTCAGAAAAAACTGCAGGAACTTCAAAACGGCACTAGGAAACAGACTGAGAAAGCAGAGAAAAAGTGTCTCCTGCAACCCGTTCCCTTGTTGCTAGATGAACGAACGTCTCTCCACTTGCTCAATTCTGAGAGATAAGTGTGTGAAAGCCGTCCTTCACCTAGCTTGTTGGGAACACAAAGTTTCTTTTCAGTTGCAAACTCCATTCCATACATATATATGGGGAGGTACTAGCTCCAACTCGGTTTGACAGTGAAAACTGCAGGAACTTCAAACCGGCAGTAGGAAACAGACTGAGAAAGCAGAGAAAAAGTGTCTCCTGCAACCCATTCCCTTGGTGCTAGATGAACGATCGTCTCTCCACATGCTTAATTCTGAGAGATAAATGTGTGTGAAAGCCGTCCTTCACCTAGCTTGTTGGGAACACAAAGTTTCTTTTCAGTTGCAAACCCCATTCCATACATATATATTGGGAGGTACTAGCTCCAACTAGGTTTTACAGAGAAAACTGCAGGAACTTCAAACCGGCACTAGGAAACAGACTGAGAAAGCAGAGAAAAAGTGTCTCCTGCAACCCGTTCCCTTGGTGCTAGATGAACGAACGTCTCTCCACATGCTCGGTTCTGAGAGATAAGTCTGTGTGAAAGCCGTCCTTCAACTAGCTTGTTGGGAACACAAAGTTTCTTTTCAGTTGCAAACTCCATTCCTTACATATATATGGGGAGGTACTAGCTCCAACTCGGTTTTACAGTGAAAACTGCAGGAACTTCAAACCGGCACTAGGAAACAAACTGAGAAAACAGAGAAAAACTGTCTCCTGCAACCCGTTCCCTTGGTGCTAGATGAACGAACGTCTCTCCACTTGCACAGTTCTGAGAAATAAGTGTGTGTGAAAGCCGTCCTTCAACTTGCTTGTTGGGAACACAAAGTTTCTTTTCAGTTGCAAATTCCATTCCATACATATATATGGGGAGGTACAAGCTCCAACTCGGTTTTCAGAAAAAACTGCAGGAACTTCAAAACGGCACTAGGAAACAGACTGAGAAAGCAGAGAAAAAGTGTCTCCTGCAACCCGTTCCCTTGTTGCTAGATGAACGAACGTCTCTCCACTTGCTCAATTCTGAGAGATAAGTGTGTGAAAGCCGTCCTTCACCTAGCTTGTTGGGAACACAAAGTTTCTTTTCAGTTGCAAACTCCATTCCATACATATATATGGGGAGGTACTAGCTCCAACTCGGTTTGACAGTGAAAACTGCAGGAACTTCAAACCGGCAGTAGGAAACAGACTGAGAAAGCAGAGAAAAAGTGTCTCCTGCAACCCATTCCCTTGGTGCTAGATGAACGATCGTCTCTCCACATGCTTAATTCTGAGAGATAAATGTGTGTGAAAGCCGTCCTTCACCTAGCTTGTTGGGAACACAAAGTTTCTTTTCAGTTGCAAACTCCATTCCATACGTATGTATGGGGAGGAACTATCTCCAACTCGATTTTACAGGGAAAACTGCAGGATCTTCAAACCGGCACTAGGAAACAGACTGAGAAAGCAGAGAAAAAGTGTCACCTGCAACCCGTTCCCTTGGTGCTAGATGAACGATCGTCTCTCCACATGCTTAATTCTGAGAGATAAATGTGTGTGAAAGCCGTCCTTCACCTAGGTTGTTGGGAACACAAAGATTCTTTTCAGTTGCAAACTCCACTCCATACATATATATGGGGAGGTACTAGCTCCAACTCGGTTTTACAGAGAAAACTGCAGGAACTTCAAACGGGCACTAGGAAACAGACTGAGAAAGCAGAGAAATAGTGTCTCCTGCAACCCGTTCCCTTGGTGCTAGATGAACGAACGTCTCTCCACTTGCTCAGTTCTGAGAGTTAAGTGTGTGTGAAAGCCGTCCTTCACCTAGCTTGTTGGGAACACAAAGTTTCTTTTCAGTTGCAAACTCCATTCCATACATATATATGGGGAGGTACTAGCTCCAACTAGTTTTGACAGTGAAAACTGCAGGAACTTCAAACCGGCACTAGGAAACAGACTGAGAATGCAGAGAAAAAGTGTCTCCTGCAACCCGTTCCCTTGGTGCTAGATGAACGATCTTCTCTCCACTTGCTCAGTTCTGAGAGATAAGTGAGTGTGAAAGCCGTCCTTCACATATCTTGTTGGGAACACAAAGTTTCTTTTCAGTTGCAAACTCCATTCCATACATATATATGGGGAGGTACTAGCTCCAACTAGGTTTTACAGAGAAAACTGCAGGAACTTCAAACCGGCACTACGAAACAGACTGAGAAAGCAGAGAAAAAGTGTCTCCTGCAACCCGTTCCCTTGGTGCTAGATGAACGAACGTCTCTCCACATGCTCGGTTCTGAGAGATAAGTCTGTGTGAAAGCCGTCCTTCAACTTGCTTGTTGGGAACACAAAGTTTCTTTTCAGTTGCAAACTCCATTCCATACATATATATGGGGAGGTACTAGCTCCAACTCGGTTTTACAGTGAAAACTGAAGGAACTTCAAACCGGCACTAGGAAACAGACTGAGAAAGCAGAGAAAAAGTGTCTCCTGCAACCCGTTCCCTTGGTGCTAGATGAACGAACGTCTCTCCACTTGCTCAATTCTGAGAGATAAGTGTGTGAAAGCCGTCCTTCACCTAGCTTGTTGGGAACACAAAGTTTCTTTTCAGTTGCAAACTCCATTCCATACATATATATGGGGAGGTACTAGCTCCAACTCGGTTTGACAGTGAAAACTGCAGGAACTTCAAACCGGCACTACGAAACAGACTGAGAAAGCAGAGAAAAAGTGTCTCCTGCAACCCGTTCCCTTGGTGCTAGATGAACGATCGTCTCTCCACATGCTTAATTCTGAGAGATAAATGTGTGTGAAAGCCGTCCTTCACCTAGGTTGTTGGGAACACAAAGATTCTTTTCAGTTGCAAACTCCACTCCATACATATATATGGGGAGGTACTAGCTCCAACTCGGTTTTACAGAGAAAACTGCAGGAACTTCAAACGGGCACTAGGAAACAGACTGAGAAAGCAGAGAAATAGTGTCTCCTGCAACCCGTTCCCTTGGTGCTAGATGAACGAACGTCTCTCCACTTGCTCAGTTCTGAGAGTTAAGTGTGTGTGAAAGCCGTCCTTCACCTAGCTTGTTGGGAACACAAAGTTTCTTTTCAGTTGCAAACTCCATTCCATACATATATATGGGGAGGTACTAGCTCCAACTAGTTTTGACAGTGAAAACTGCAGGAACTTCAAACCGGCATTAGGAAACAGACTGAGAATGCAGAGAAATAGTGTCTCCTGCAACCCGTTCCCTTGGTGCTAGATGAACGATCTTCTCTCCACTTGCTCAGTTCTGAGAGATAAGTGAGTGTGAAAGCCGTCCTTCACATATCTTGTTGGGAACACAAAGTTTCTTTTCAGTTGCAAACTCCATTCCATACATATATATGGGGAGGTACTAGCTCCAACTAGGTTTTACAGAGAAAACTGCAGGAACTTCAAACCGGCACTACGAAACAGACTGAGAAAGCAGAGAAAAAGTGTCTCCTGCAACCCGTTCCCTTGGTGCTAGATGAACGAACGTCTCTCCACATGCTCGGTTCTGAGAGATAAGTCTGTGTGAAAGCCGTCCTTCAACTAGCTTGTTGGGAACACAAAGTTTCTTTTCAGTTGCAAACTCCATTCCATACATATATATGGGGAGGTACTAGCTCCAACTCGGTTTTACAGTGAAAACTGAAGGAACTTCAAACCGGCACTAGGAAACAGACTGAGAAAGCAGAGAAAAAGTGTCTCCTGCAACCCGTTCCCTTGGTGCTAGATGAACGAACGTCTCTCCACTTGCTCAGTTCTGAGAGATAAGTGAGTGTGAAAGCCGTCCTTCACATATCTTGTTGGGAACACAAAGTTTCTTTTCAGTTGCAAACCCCATTCCATACATATATATTGGGAGGTACTAGCTCCAACTAGGTTTTACAGAGAAAACTGCAGGAACTTCAAACCGGCACTAGGAAACAGACTGAGAAAGCAGAGAAAAAGTGTCTCCTGCAACCCGTTCCCTTGGTGCTAGATGAACGAACGTCTCTCCACATGCTCGGTTCTGAGAGATAAGTCTGTGTGAAAGCCGTCCTTCAACTAGCTTGTTGGGAACACAAAGTTTCTTTTCAGTTGCAAACTCCATTCCTTACATATATATGGGGAGGTACTAGCTCCAACTCGGTTTTACAGTGAAAACTGCAGGAACTTCAAACCGGCACTAGGAAACAAACTGAGAAAACAGAGAAAAACTGTCTCCTGCAACCCGTTCCCTTGGTGCTAGATGAACGAACGTCTCTCCACTTGCACAGTTCTGAGAAATAAGTGTGTGTGAAAGCCGTCCTTCAACTTGCTTGTTGGGAACACAAAGTTTCTTTTCAGTTGCAAATTCCATTCCATACATATATATGGGGAGGTACAAGCTCCAACTCGGTTTTCAGAAAAAACTGCAGGAACTTCAAAACGGCACTAGGAAACAGACTGAGAAAGCAGAGAAAAAGTGTCTCCTGCAACCCGTTCCCTTGTTGCTAGATGAACGAACGTCTCTCCACTTGCTCAATTCTGAGAGATAAGTGTGTGAAAGCCGTCCTTCACCTAGCTTGTTGGGAACACAAAGTTTCTTTTCAGTTGCAAACTCCATTCCATACATATATATGGGGAGGTACTAGCTCCAACTCGGTTTGACAGTGAAAACTGCAGGAACTTCAAACCGGCAGTAGGAAACAGACTGAGAAAGCAGAGAAAAAGTGTCTCCTGCAACCCATTCCCTTGGTGCTAGATGAACGATCGTCTCTCCACATGCTTAATTCTGAGAGATAAATGTGTGTGAAAGCCGTCCTTCACCTAGCTTGTTGGGAACACAAAGTTTCTTTTCAGTTGCAAACCCCATTCCATACATATATATTGGGAGGTACTAGCTCCAACTAGGTTTTACAGAGAAAACTGCAGGAACTTCAAACCGGCACTAGGAAACAGACTGAGAAAGCAGAGAAAAAGTGTCTCCTGCAACCCGTTCCCTTGGTGCTAGATGAACGAACGTCTCTCCACATGCTCGGTTCTGAGAGATAAGTCTGTGTGAAAGCCGTCCTTCAACTAGCTTGTTGGGAACACAAAGTTTCTTTTCAGTTGCAAACTCCATTCCTTACATATATATGGGGAGGTACTAGCTCCAACTCGGTTTTACAGTGAAAACTGCAGGAACTTCAAACCGGCACTAGGAAACAAACTGAGAAAACAGAGAAAAACTGTCTCCTGCAACCCGTTCCCTTGGTGCTAGATGAACGAACGTCTCTCCACTTGCACAGTTCTGAGAAATAAGTGTGTGTGAAAGCCGTCCTTCAACTTGCTTGTTGGGAACACAAAGTTTCTTTTCAGTTGCAAATTCCATTCCATACATATATATGGGGAGGTACAAGCTCCAACTCGGTTTTCAGAAAAAACTGCAGGAACTTCAAAACGGCACTAGGAAACAGACTGAGAAAGCAGAGAAAAAGTGTCTCCTGCAACCCGTTCCCTTGTTGCTAGATGAACGAACGTCTCTCCACTTGCTCAATTCTGAGAGATAAGTGTGTGAAAGCCGTCCTTCACCTAGCTTGTTGGGAACACAAAGTTTCTTTTCAGTTGCAAACTCCATTCCATACATATATATGGGGAGGTACTAGCTCCAACTCGGTTTGACAGTGAAAACTGCAGGAACTTCAAACCGGCAGTAGGAAACAGACTGAGAAAGCAGAGAAAAAGTGTCTCCTGCAACCCATTCCCTTGGTGCTAGATGAACGATCGTCTCTCCACATGCTTAATTCTGAGAGATAAATGTGTGTGAAAGCCGTCCTTCACCTAGCTTGTTGGGAACACAAAGTTTCTTTTCAGTTGCAAACTCCATTCCATACGTATGTATGGGGAGGAACTATCTCCAACTCGATTTTACAGGGAAAACTGCAGGATCTTCAAACCGGCACTAGGAAACAGACTGAGAAAGCAGAGAAAAAGTGTCACCTGCAACCCGTTCCCTTGGTGCTAGATGAACGATCGTCTCTCCACATGCTTAATTCTGAGAGATAAATGTGTGTGAAAGCCGTCCTTCACCTAGGTTGTTGGGAACACAAAGATTCTTTTCAGTTGCAAACTCCACTCCATACATATATATGGGGAGGTACTAGCTCCAACTCGGTTTTACAGAGAAAACTGCAGGAACTTCAAACGGGCACTAGGAAACAGACTGAGAAAGCAGAGAAATAGTGTCTCCTGCAACCCGTTCCCTTGGTGCTAGATGAACGAACGTCTCTCCACTTGCTCAGTTCTGAGAGTTAAGTGTGTGTGAAAGCCGTCCTTCACCTAGCTTGTTGGGAACACAAAGTTTCTTTTCAGTTGCAAACTCCATTCCATACATATATATGGGGAGGTACTAGCTCCAACTAGTTTTGACAGTGAAAACTGCAGGAACTTCAAACCGGCACTAGGAAACAGACTGAGAATGCAGAGAAAAAGTGTCTCCTGCAACCCGTTCCCTTGGTGCTAGATGAACGATCTTCTCTCCACTTGCTCAGTTCTGAGAGATAAGTGAGTGTGAAAGCCGTCCTTCACATATCTTGTTGGGAACACAAAGTTTCTTTTCAGTTGCAAACTCCATTCCATACATATATATGGGGAGGTACTAGCTCCAACTAGGTTTTACAGAGAAAACTGCAGGAACTTCAAACCGGCACTACGAAACAGACTGAGAAAGCAGAGAAAAAGTGTCTCCTGCAACCCGTTCCCTTGGTGCTAGATGAACGAACGTCTCTCCACATGCTCGGTTCTGAGAGATAAGTCTGTGTGAAAGCCGTCCTTCAACTAGCTTGTTGGGAACACAAAGTTTCTTTTCAGTTGCAAACTCCATTCCATACATATATATGGGGAGGTACTAGCTCCAACTCGGTTTTACAGTGAAAACTGAAGGAACTTCAAACCGGCACTAGGAAACAGACTGAGAAAGCAGAGAAAAAGTGTCTCCTGCAACCCGTTCCCTTGGTGCTAGATGAACGAACGTCTCTCCACTTGCTCAGTTCTGAGAGATAAGTGAGTGTGAAAGCCGTCCTTCACATATCTTGTTGGGAACACAAAGTTTCTTTTCAGTTGCAAACCCCATTCCATACATATATATTGGGAGGTACTAGCTCCAACTAGGTTTTACAGAGAAAACTGCAGGAACTTCAAACCGGCACTAGGAAACAGACTGAGAAAGCAGAGAAAAAGTGTCTCCTGCAACCCGTTCCCTTGGTGCTAGATGAACGAACGTCTCTCCACATGCTCGGTTCTGAGAGATAAGTCTGTGTGAAAGCCGTCCTTCAACTAGCTTGTTGGGAACACAAAGTTTCTTTTCAGTTGCAAACTCCATTCCTTACATATATATGGGGAGGTACTAGCTCCAACTCGGTTTTACAGTAAAAACTGCAGGAACTTCAAACCGGCACTAGGAAACAAACTGAGAAAGCAGAGAAAAACTGTCTCCTGCAACCCGTTCCCTTGGTGCTAGATGAACGAACGTCTCTCCACTTGCACAGTTCTGAGAAATAAATGTGTGTGAAAGCCGTCCTTCAACTTGCTTGTTGGGAACACAAAGTTTCTTTTCAGTTGCAAATTCCATTCCATACATATATATGGGGAGGTACAAGCTCCAACTCGGTTTTCAGAAAAAACTGAAGGAACTTCAAACCGGCACTAGGAAACAGACTGAGAAAGCAGAGAAAAAGTGTCTCCTGCAACCCGTTCCCTTGTTGCTAGATGAACGAACGTCTCTCCACTTGCTCAATTCTGAGAGATAAGTGTGTGAAAGCCGTCCTTCACCTAGCTTGTTGGGGACACAAAGTTTCTTTTCAGTTGCAAACTCCATTCCATACATATATATGGGGAAGTACTAGCTCCAACTCGGTTTGACAGTGAAAACTGCAGGAACTTCAAACCGGCAGTAGGAAACAGACTGAGAAAGCAGAGAAAAAGTGTCTCCTGCAACCCATTCCCTTGGTGCTAGATGAACGAACGTCTCTCCACATGCTTAATTCTGAGAGATAAATGTGTGTGAAAGCCGTCCTTCACCTAGCTTGTTGGGAACACAAAGTTTCTTTTCAGTTGCAAACTCCATTCCATACATATGTATGGGGAGGAACTAGCTCCAACTCGATTTTACAGGGAAAACTGCAGGATCTTCAAACCGGCACTAGGAAACAGACTGAGAAAGCAGAGAAAAAGTGTCTCCTGCAACCCGTTCCCTTGGTGCTAGTTGAACGATCGTCTCTCCACATGCTTAATTCTGAGAGATAAATGTGTGTGAAAGCCGTCCTTCACCTAGGTTGTTGGGAACACAAAGATTCTTTTCAGTTGCAAACTCCACTCCATACATATATAAGGGGAGGTACTAGCTCCAACTCGGTTTTACAGAGAAAACTGCAGGAACTTCAAACGGGCACTAGGAAACAGACTGAGAAAGCAGAGAAATAGTGTCTCCTGCAACCCGTTCCCTTGGTGCTAGATGAACGAACGTCTCTCCACTTGCTCAGTTCTGAGAGTTAAGTGTGTGTGAAAGCCGTCCTTCACCTAGCTTGTTGGGAACACAAAGTTTCTTTTCAGTTGCAAACTCCATTCCATACATATATATGGGGAGGTACTAGCTCCAACTCTGTTTGACAGTGAAAACTGCAGGAACTTCAAACCGGCATTAGGAAACAGACTGAGAAAGCAGAGAAAAGTGTCTCCTGCATCCTTTTCCATTAGTGCTAGATGAACGAACGTCTCTCCACTTGCTCAGTTCTGAGAGATAAGTGTGTGTGAAAGCGGTCCTTTACCTTGCTTGTTGGGAACACAAAGTTTCTTTTCAGTTGCAAACTCCATTCCATACATATATATGGGGAGGTACTAGCTCCAACTAGTTTTGACAGTGAAAACTGCAGGAACTTCAAACCGGCACTAGGAAACAGACTGAGAAAGCAGAGAAAAAGTGTCTCCTGCAACCCGTTCCCTTGGTGCTAGATGAACGATCTTCTCTCCACTTGCTCAGTTCTGAGAGATAAGTGTGTGTGAAAGCCGTCCTTAACCTAGCTTGTTGGGAACACAAAGTTTCTTTTCAGTTGCAAAGTATACTCCATATATATATATGGGGAGGTACTAGCTCCAACTCGATTTGACAGTGAAAACTGCAGGAACTTCAAACCGGCACTAGGAAACAAACTGAGAAAGCAGAGAAAAACTGTCTCCTGCAACCCGTTCCCTTGGTGCTAGATGAACGAACGTCTCTCCACTTGCACAGTTCTGAGAAATAAGTGTGTGTGAAAGCCGTCCTTCAACTTGCTTGTTGGGAACACAAAGTTTCTTTTCAGTTGCAAATTCCATTCCATACATATATATGGGGAGGTACAAGCTCCAACTCGGTTTTCAGAAAAAACTGCAGGAACTTCAAACCGGCACTAGGAAACAGACTGAGAAAGCAGAGAATAAGTGGCTCCTGCAACCCGTTCCCTTGTTGCTAGATGAACGAACGTCTCTCCACTTGCTCAATTCTGAGAGATAAGTGTGTGAAAGACGTCCTTCACCTAGCTTGTTGGGAACACAAAGTTTCTTTTCAGTTGCAAACTCCATTCCATACATATGTATGGGGAGGAACTAGCTCCAACTCGATTTTACAGGGAAAACTGCAGGATCTTCAAACCGGCACTAGGAAACAGACTGAGAAAGCAGAGAAAAAGTGTCTCCTGCAACCCGTTCCCTTGGTGCTAGATGAACGATCGTCTCTCCACATGCTTAATTCTGAGAGATAAATGTGTGTGAAAGCCGTCCTTCACCTAGGTTGTTGGGAACACAAAGATTCTTTTCAGGTGCAAACTCCACTCCATACATATATATGGGGAGGTACTAGCTCCAACTCGGTTTTACAGAGAAAACTGCAGGAACTTCAAACGGGCACTAGGAAACAGACTGAGAAAGCAGAGAAATAGTGTCTCCTGCAACCCGTTCCCTTGGTGCTAGATGAACGAACGTCTCTCCACTTGCTCAGTTCTGAGAGTTAAGTGTGTGTGAAAGCCGTCCTTCACCTAGCTTGTTGGGAACACAGAGTTTCTTTTCAGTTGCAAACTCCATTCCATACATATATATGGGGAGGTACTAGCTCCAACTCGGTTTGACAGTGAAAACTGCAGGAACTTCAAACCGGCACTAGGAAACAGACTGAGAAAGCAGAGAAAAAGTTTCTCCTGCAACCCGTTCCCTTGGTGCTAGATGAACGAACGTCTCTCAACTTGCTCAGTTCTGAGAGATAAGTGTGTGTGAAAGCCGTCCTTCAACTAGATTGTTGGGAACACAAAGTTTCTTTTCAGTTGCAAACTCCATTCCATACATATATATGGGGAGTTACTAGCTCCAACTCGGTTTTACAGTGAAAACTGAAGGAACTTCAAACCGGCACTAGGAAACAGACTGAGAAAGCAGAGAAAAAGTGTCTCCTGCAACCCGTTCCCTTGGTGCTAGATGAACGAACGTCTCTCCACTTGCTCAGTTCTGAGAGATAAGTGAGTGTGAAAGCCGTCCTTCACATATCTTGTTGGGAACACAAAGTTTCTTTTCAGTTGCAAACTCCATTCCATACATATATATGGGGAGGTACTAGCTCCAACTAGGTTTTACAGAGAAAACTGCAGGAACTTCAAACCGGCACTAGGAAACAGACTGAGAAAGCAGAGAAAAAGTGTCCCCTGCAACCCGTTCCCTTGGTGCTAGATGAACGAACGTCTCTCCACATGCTCGGTTCTGAGAGATAAGTCTGTGTGAAAGCCGTCCTTCAACTAGCTTGTTGGGAACACAAAGTTTCTTTTCAGTTGCAAACTCCATTCCATACATATATATGGGGAGGTACTAGCTCCAACTCGGTTTTACAGTGAAAACTGAAGGAACTTCAAACCGGCACTAGGAAACAGACTGAGAAAGCAGAGAAAAAGTGTCTCCTGCAACCCGTTCCCTTGGTGCTAGATGAACGAACGTCTCTCCACTTGCTCAGTTCTGAGAGATAAGTGAGTGTGAAAGCCGTCCTTCACATATCTTGTTGGGAACACAAAGTTTCTTTTCAGTTGCAAACTCCATTCCATACATATATATGGGGAGGTACTAGCTCCAACTAGGTTTTACAGAGAAAACTGCAGGAACTTCAAACCGGCACTAGGAAACAGACTGAGAAAGCAGAGAAAAAGTGTCTCCTGCAACCCGTTCCCTTGGTGCTAGATGAACGAACGTCTCTCCACATGCTCGGTTCTGAGAGATAAGTCTGTGTGAAAGCCGTCCTTCAACTAGCTTGTTGGGAACACAAAGTTTCTTTTCAGTTGCAAACTCCATTCCATACATATATATGGGGAGGTACTAGCTCCAACTCAGTTTTACAGTGAAAACTGCAGGAACTTCAAACCGGCACTAGGAAACAAACTGAGAAAGCAGAGAAAAACTGTCTCCTGCAACCCGTTCCCTTGGTGCTAGATGAACGAACGTCTCTCCACTTGCACAGTTCTGAGAAATAAGTGTGTGTGAAAGCCGTCCTTCAACTTGCTTGTTGGGAACACAAAGTTTCTTTTCAGTTGCAAATTCCATTCCATACATATATATGGGGAGGTACAAGCTCCAACTCGGTTTTCAGAAAAAACTGCAGGAACTTCAAACCGGCACTAGGAAACAGACTGAGAAAGCAGAGAAAAAGTGTCTCATGCAACCCGTTCCCTTGTTGCTAGATGAACGAACGTCTCTCCACTTGCTCAATTCTGAGAGATAAGTGTGTGAAAGCCGTCCTTCACCTAGGTTGTTGGGAACACAAAGTTTCTTTTCAGTTGCAAACTCCATTCCATACATATATATGGGGAGGTACTAGCTCCAACTCAGTTTTACAGTGAAAACTGCAGGAACTTCAAACCGGCACTAGGAAACAAACTGAGAAAGCAGAGAAAAACTGTCTCCTGCAACCCGTTCCCTTGGTGCTAGATGAACGAACGTCTCTCCACTTGCACAGTTCTGAGAAATAAGTGTGTGTGAAAGCCGTCCTTCAACTTGCTTGTTGGGAACACAAAGTTTCTTTTCAGTTGCAAATTCCATTCCATACATATATATGGGGAGGTACAAGCTCCAACTCGGTTTTCAGAAAAAACTGCAGGAACTTCAAACCGGCACTAGGAAACAGACTGAGAAAGCAGAGAAAAAGTGTCTCATGCAACCCGTTCCCTTGTTGCTAGATGAACGAACGTCTCTCCACTTGCTCAATTCTGAGAGATAAGTGTGTGAAAGCCGTCCTTCACCTAGCTTGTTGGGAACACAAAGTTTCTTTTCAGTTGCAAACTCCATTCCATACAAATATATGGGGAGGTACTAGCTCCAACTCGGTTTGACAGTGAAAACTGCAGGAACTTCAAACCGGCAGTAGGAAACAGACTGAGAAAGCAGAGAAAAAGTGTCCCTGCAACCGATTCCCTTGGTGCTAGATGAACGATCGTCTCTCCACATGCTTAATTCTGAGAGATAAATGTGTGTGAAAGCCGTCCTTCACCTAGCTTGTTGGGAACACAAAGTTTCTTTTCAGTTGCAAACTCCATTCCATACATATGTATGGGGAGGAACTAGCTCCAACTCGATTTTACAGGGAAAACTGCAGGATCTTCAAACCGGCACTAGGAAACAGACTGAGAAAGCAGAGAAAAAGTGTCTCCTGCAACCCGTTCCCTTGGTGCTAGATGAACGATCGTCTCTCCACATGCTTAATTCTGAGAGATAAATGTGTGTGAAAGCCGTCCTTCACCTAGGTTGTTGGGAACACAAAGATTCTTTTCAGGTGCAAACTCCACTCCATACATATATATGGGGAGGTACTAGCTCCAACTCGGTTTTACAGAGAAAACTGCAGGAACTTCAAACGGGCACTAGGAAACAGACTGAGAAAGCAGAGAAATAGTGTCTCCTGCAACCCGTTCCCTTGGTGCTAGATGAACGAACGTCTCTCCACTTGCTCAGTTCTGAGAGTTAAGTGTGTGTGAAAGCCGTCCTTCACCTAGCTTGTTGGGAACACAGAGTTTCTTTTCAGTTGCAAACTCCATTCCATACATATATATGGGGAGGTACTAGCTCCAACTCGGTTTGACAGTGAAAACTGCAGGAACTTCAAACCGGCACTAGGAAACAGACTGAGAAAGCAGAGAAAAAGTTTCTCCTGCAACCCGTTCCCTTGGTGCTAGATGAACGAACGTCTCTCAACTTGCTCAGTTCTGAGAGATAAGTGTGTGTGAAAGCCGTCCTTCAACTAGATTGTTGGGAACACAAAGTTTCTTTTCAGTTGCAAACTCCATTCCATACATATATATGGGGAGTTACTAGCTCCAACTCGGTTTTACAGTGAAAACTGAAGGAACTTCAAACCGGCACTAGGAAACAGACTGAGAAAGCAGAGAAAAAGTGTCTCCTGCAACCCGTTCCCTTGGTGCTAGATGAACGAACGTCTCTCCACTTGCTCAGTTCTGAGAGATAAGTGAGTGTGAAAGCCGTCCTTCACATATCTTGTTGGGAACACAAAGTTTCTTTTCAGTTGCAAACTCCATTCCATACATATATATGGGGAGGTACTAGCTCCAACTAGGTTTTACAGAGAAAACTGCAGGAACTTCAAACCGGCACTAGGAAACAGACTGAGAAAGCAGAGAAAAAGTGTCCCCTGCAACCCGTTCCCTTGGTGCTAGATGAACGAACGTCTCTCCACATGCTCGGTTCTGAGAGATAAGTCTGTGTGAAAGCCGTCCTTCAACTAGCTTGTTGGGAACACAAAGTTTCTTTTCAGTTGCAAACTCCATTCCATACATATATATGGGGAGGTACTAGCTCCAACTCGGTTTTACAGTGAAAACTGAAGGAACTTCAAACCGGCACTAGGAAACAGACTGAGAAAGCAGAGAAAAAGTGTCTCCTGCAACCCGTTCCCTTGGTGCTAGATGAACGAACGTCTCTCCACTTGCTCAGTTCTGAGAGATAAGTGAGTGTGAAAGCCGTCCTTCACATATCTTGTTGGGAACACAAAGTTTCTTTTCAGTTGCAAACTCCATTCCATACATATATATGGGGAGGTACTAGCTCCAACTAGGTTTTACAGAGAAAACTGCAGGAACTTCAAACCGGCACTAGGAAACAGACTGAGAAAGCAGAGAAAAAGTGTCTCCTGCAACCCGTTCCCTTGGTGCTAGATGAACGAACGTCTCTCCACATGCTCGGTTCTGAGAGATAAGTCTGTGTGAAAGCCGTCCTTCAACTAGCTTGTTGGGAACACAAAGTTTCTTTTCAGTTGCAAACTCCATTCCATACATATATATGGGGAGGTACTAGCTCCAACTCAGTTTTACAGTGAAAACTGCAGGAACTTCAAACCGGCACTAGGAAACAAACTGAGAAAGCAGAGAAAAACTGTCTCCTGCAACCCGTTCCCTTGGTGCTAGATGAACGAACGTCTCTCCACTTGCACAGTTCTGAGAAATAAGTGTGTGTGAAAGCCGTCCTTCAACTTGCTTGTTGGGAACACAAAGTTTCTTTTCAGTTGCAAATTCCATTCCATACATATATATGGGGAGGTACAAGCTCCAACTCGGTTTTCAGAAAAAACTGCAGGAACTTCAAACCGGCACTAGGAAACAGACTGAGAAAGCAGAGAAAAAGTGTCTCATGCAACCCGTTCCCTTGTTGCTAGATGAACGAACGTCTCTCCACTTGCTCAATTCTGAGAGATAAGTGTGTGAAAGCCGTCCTTCACCTAGGTTGTTGGGAACACAAAGTTTCTTTTCAGTTGCAAACTCCATTCCATACATATATATGGGGAGGTACTAGCTCCAACTCAGTTTTACAGTGAAAACTGCAGGAACTTCAAACCGGCACTAGGAAACAAACTGAGAAAGCAGAGAAAAACTGTCTCCTGCAACCCGTTCCCTTGGTGCTAGATGAACGAACGTCTCTCCACTTGCACAGTTCTGAGAAATAAGTGTGTGTGAAAGCCGTCCTTCAACTTGCTTGTTGGGAACACAAAGTTTCTTTTCAGTTGCAAATTCCATTCCATACATATATATGGGGAGGTACAAGCTCCAACTCGGTTTTCAGAAAAAACTGCAGGAACTTCAAACCGGCACTAGGAAACAGACTGAGAAAGCAGAGAAAAAGTGTCTCATGCAACCCGTTCCCTTGTTGCTAGATGAACGAACGTCTCTCCACTTGCTCAATTCTGAGAGATAAGTGTGTGAAAGCCGTCCTTCACCTAGCTTGTTGGGAACACAAAGTTTCTTTTCAGTTGCAAACTCCATTCCATACAAATATATGGGGAGGTACTAGCTCCAACTCGGTTTGACAGTGAAAACTGCAGGAACTTCAAACCGGCAGTAGGAAACAGACTGAGAAAACAGAGAAAAAGTGTCCCTGCAACCCATTCCCTTGGTGCTAGATGAACGATCGTCTCTCCACATGCTTAATTCTGAGAGATAAATGTGTGTGAAAGCCGTCCTTCACCTAGCTTGTTGGGAACACAAAGTTTCTTTTCAGTTGCAAACTCCATTCCATACATATGTATGGGGAGGAACTAGCTCCAACTCGATTTTACAGGGAAAACTGCAGGATCTTCAAACCGGCACTAGGAAACAGACTGAGAAAGCAGAGAAAAAGTGTCTCCTGCAACCCGTTCCCTTGGTGCTAGATGAACGATCGTCTCTCCACATGCTTAATTCTGAGAGATAAATGTGTGTGAAAGCCGTCCTTCACATAGCTTGTTGGGAACACAAAGATTCTTTTCAGTTGCAAACTCCACTCCATACATATATATGGGGAGGTACTAGCTCCAAATCGGTTTTACAGTGAAAACTGCAGGAACTTCAAACGGGCACTAGGAAACAGACTGAGAAAGCAGAGAAATAGTGTCTCCTGCAACCCGTTCCCTTGGTGCTAGATGAACGAACGTCTCTCCACTTGCTCAGTTCTGAGAGTTAAGTGTGTGTGAAAGCCGTCCTTCACCTAGCTTGTTGGGAACACAGAGTTTCTTTTCAGTTGCAAACTCCATTCCATACATATATATGGGGAGGTACTAGCTCCAACTCGGTTTGACAGTGAAAACTGCAGGAACTTCAAACCGGCACTAGGAAACAGACTGAGAAAGCAGAGAAAAAGTGTCTCCTGCATCCTTTTCCATTAGTGCTAGATGAACGAACGTCTCTCCACTTGCTCAGTTCTGAGAGATAAGTGTGTGTGAAAGCGGTCCTTCACCTAGCTTGTTGGGAACACAAAGTTTCTTTTCAGTTGCAAACTCCATTCCATACATATATATGGGGAGGTACTATCTCCAACTAGTTTTGACAGTGAAAACTGCAGGAACTTCAAACCGGCACTAGGAAACAGACTGAGAAAGCAGAGAAAAAGTGTCTCCTGCAACCCGTTCCCTTGGTGCTAGATGAACGAACGTCTCTCCACTTGCACAGTTCTGAGAAATATGTGTGTGTGAAAGCCGTCCTTCAACTTGCTTGTTGGGAACACAAAGTTTCTTTTCAGTTGCAAATTCCATTCCATACATATATATGGGGAGGTACAAGCTCCAACTCGGTTTTCAGAAAAAACTGCAGGAACTTCAAACCGGCACTAGGAAACAGACTGAGAAAGCAGAGAAAAAGTGTATCCTGCAACCCGTTCCCTTGTTACTAGATGAACGATCTTCTCTCCACTTGCTCAGTTCTGAGAGATAAGTGTGTGAAAGCCATCCTTCACCTAGCTTGTTGGGAACACAAAGTTTCTTTTCAGTTGCAAACTCCATTCCATACATATATATGGGGAGGTACTAGCTCCAACTCGGTTTGACAGTGAAAACTGCAGGAACTTCAAACCGGCAGTAGGAAACAGACTGAGAAAGCAGAGAAAAAGTTTCTCCTGCAACCCGTTCCCTTGTTGCTAGATGAACGAACGTCTCTCCACTTGCTCAATTCTGAGAGATAAGTGTGTGAAAGCCGTCCTTCACCTAGCTTGTTGGGAACACAAAGTTTCTTTTCAGTTGCAAACTCCATTCCATACAAATATATGGGGAGGTACTAGCTCCAACTCGGTTTGACAGTGAAAACTGCAGGAACTTCAAACCGGCAGTAGGAAACAGACTGAGAAAACAGAGAAAAAGTGTCCCTGCAACCCATTCCCTTGGTGCTAGATGAACGATCGTCTCTCCACATGCTTAATTCTGAGAGATAAATGTGTGTGAAAGCCGTCCTTCACCTAGCTTGTTGGGAACACAAAGTTTCTTTTCAGTTGCAAACTCCATTCCATACATATGTATGGGGAGGAACTAGCTCCAACTCGATTTTACAGGGAAAACTGCAGGATCTTCAAACCGGCACTAGGAAACAGACTGAGAAAGCAGAGAAAAAGTGTCTCCTGCAACCCGTTCCCTTGGTGCTAGATGAACGATCGTCTCTCCACATGCTTAATTCTGAGAGATAAATGTGTGTGAAAGCCGTCCTTCACATAGCTTGTTGGGAACACAAAGATTCTTTTCAGTTGCAAACTCCACTCCATACATATATATGGGGAGGTACTAGCTCCAAATCGGTTTTACAGTGAAAACTGCAGGAACTTCAAACGGGCACTAGGAAACAGACTGAGAAAGCAGAGAAATAGTGTCTCCTGCAACCCGTTCCCTTGGTGCTAGATGAACGAACGTCTCTCCACTTGCTCAGTTCTGAGAGTTAAGTGTGTGTGAAAGCCGTCCTTCACCTAGCTTGTTGGGAACACAGAGTTTCTTTTCAGTTGCAAACTCCATTCCATACATATATATGGGGAGGTACTAGCTCCAACTCGGTTTGACAGTGAAAACTGCAGGAACTTCAAACCGGCACTAGGAAACAGACTGAGAAAGCAGAGAAAAAGTGTCTCCTGCATCCTTTTCCATTAGTGCTAGATGAACGAACGTCTCTCCACTTGCTCAGTTCTGAGAGATAAGTGTGTGTGAAAGCGGTCCTTCACCTAGCTTGTTGGGAACACAAAGTTTCTTTTCAGTTGCAAACTCCATTCCATACATATATATGGGGAGGTACTATCTCCAACTAGTTTTGACAGTGAAAACTGCAGGAACTTCAAACCGGCACTAGGAAACAGACTGAGAAAGCAGAGAAAAAGTGTCTCCTGCAACCCGTTCCCTTGGTGCTAGATGAACGAACGTCTCTCCACTTGCACAGTTCTGAGAAATATGTGTGTGTGAAAGCCGTCCTTCAACTTGCTTGTTGGGAACACAAAGTTTCTTTTCAGTTGCAAATTCCATTCCATACATATATATGGGGAGGTACAAGCTCCAACTCGGTTTTCAGAAAAAACTGCAGGAACTTCAAACCGGCACTAGGAAACAGACTGAGAAAGCAGAGAAAAAGTGTATCCTGCAACCCGTTCCCTTGTTACTAGATGAACGATCTTCTCTCCACTTGCTCAGTTCTGAGAGATAAGTGTGTGAAAGCCATCCTTCACCTAGCTTGTTGGGAACACAAAGTTTCTTTTCAGTTGCAAACTCCATTCCATACATATATATGGGGAGGTACTAGCTCCAACTCGGTTTGACAGTGAAAACTGCAGGAACTTCAAACCGGCAGTAGGAAACAGACTGAGAAAGCAGAGAAAAAGTTTCTCCTGCAACCCGTTCCCTTGGTGCTAGATGAACGAACGTCTCTCCACTTGCTCAGTTCTGAGAGATAAGTGTGTGTGAAAGCCGTCCTTCACCTAGATTGTTGGGAACACAAAGTTTCTTTTCAGTTGCAAACTCCATTCCATACATATATATGGGGAGTTACTAGCTCCAACTCGGTTTTACAGTGAAAACTGAAGGAACTTCAAACCGGCACTAGGAAACAGACTGAGAAAGCAGAGAAAAAGTGTCTCCTGCAACCCGTTCCCTTGGTGCTAGATGAACGAACGTCTCTCCACTTGCTCAGTTCTGAGAGATAAGTGAGTGTGAAAGCCGTCCTTCACATATCTTTTTGGGAACACAAAGTTTCTTTTCAGTTGCAAACTCCATTCCATACATATATGTGGGGAGGTACTAGCTCCAACTAGGTTTTACAGAGAAAACTGCAGGAACTTCAAACCGGCACTAGGAAACAGACTGATAAAGCAGAGAAAAAGTGTCTCCTGCAACCCGTTCCCTTGGTGCTAGATGAACGAACGTCTCTCCACATGCTCGGTTCTGAGAGATAAGTTTGTGTGAAAGCCGTCCTTCAACTAGCTTGTTGGGAACACAAAGTTTCTTTTCAGTTGCAAACTCCATTCCATACATATATATGGGGAGGTATTAGCTCCAACTCAGTTTTACAGTGAAAACTGCAGGAAGTTTAAACCGGCACTAGGAAACAAACTGAGAAAGCAGAGAAAAACTGTCTCCTGCAACCCGTTCCCTTGGTGCTAGATGAACGAACGTCTCTCCACTTGCACAGTTCTGAGAAATAAGTGTGTGTGAAAGCCGTCCTTCAACTTGCTTGTTGGGAACACAAAGTTTCTTTTCAGTTGCAAACTCCATTCCATACATATGTATGGGGAGGAACTAGCTCCAACTCGATTTTACAGGGAAAACTGCAGGATCTTCAAACCGGCACTAGGAAACAGACTGAGAAAGCAGAGAAAAAGTGTCTCCTGCAACACATTCCCTTGGTGCTAGTTGAACGATCGTCTCTCCACATGCTTAATTCTGAGAGATAAATGTGTGTGAAAGCCGTCCTTCACCTAGGTTGTTGGGAACACAAAGATTCTTTTCAGTTGCAAACTCCACTCCATACATATATAAGGGGAGGTACTAGCTCCAACTCGGTTTTACAGAGAAAACTGCAGGAACTTCAAACGGGCACTAGGAAACAGACTGAGAAAGCAGAGAAATAGTGTCTCCTGCAACCCGTTCCCTTGGTGCTAGATGAACGAACGTCTCTCCACTTGCTCAGTTCTGAGAGTTAAGTGTGTGTGAAAGCCGTCCTTCACCTAGCTTGTTGGGAACACAAAGTTTCTTTTCAGTTGCAAACTCCATTCCATACATATATATGGGGAGGTACAAGCTCCAACTCTGTTTGACAGTGAAAACTGCAGGAACTTCAAACCGGCACTAGGAAACAGACTGAGAAAGCAGAGAAAAAGTGTCTCCTGCATCCTTTTCCATTAGTGCTAGATGAACGAACGTCTCTCCACTTGCTCAGTTCTGAGAGATAAGTGTGTGTGAAAGCGGTCCTTCACCTTGCTTGTTGGGAACACAAAGTTTCTTTTCAGTTGCAAACTCCATTCCATACATATATATGGGGAGGTACTAGCTCCAACTAGTTTTGACAGTGAAAACTGCAGGAACTTCAAACCGGCACTAGGAAACAGACTGAGAAAGCAGAGAAAAAGTGTCTCCTGCATCCTTTTCCATTAGTGCTAGATGAACGAACGTCTCTCCACTTGCTCAGTTCTGAGAGATAAGTGTGTGTGAAAGCCGTCCTTAACCTAGCTTGTTGGGAACACAAAGTTTCTTTTCAGTTGCAAAGTATACTCCATATATATATATGGGGAGGTACTAGCTCCAACTCGGTTTGACAGTGAAAACTGCAGGAACTTCAAACCGGCACTAGGAAACAAACTGAGAAAACAGAGAAAAACTGTCTCCTGCAACCCGTTCCCTTGGTGCTAGATGAACGAACGTCTCTCCACTTGCACAGTTCTGAGAAATAAGTGTGTGTTAAAGCCGTCCTTCAACTTGCTTGTTGGGAACACAAAGTTTCTTTTCAGTTGCAAATTCCATTCCATACATATATATGGGGAGGTACAAGCTCCAACTCGGTTTTCAGAAAAAACTGCAGGAACTTCAAACCGGCACTAGGAAACAGACTGAGAAAGCAGAGAATAAGTGGCTCCTGCAACCCGTTCCCTTGTTGCTAGATGAACGAACGTCTCTCCACTTGCTCAATTCTGAGAGATAAGTGTGTGAAAGACGTCCTTCACCTAGCTTGTTGGGAACACAAAGTTTCTTTTCAGTTGCAAACTCCATTCCATACATATGTATGGGGAGGAACTAGCTCCAACTCGATTTTACAGGGAAAACTGCAGGATCTTCAAACCGGCACTAGGAAACAGACTGAGAAAGCAGAGAAAAAGTGTCTCCTGCAACCCGTTCCCTTGGTGCTAGATGAACGATCGTCTCTCCACATGCTTAATTCTGAGAGATAAATGTGTGTGAAAGCCGTCCTTCACCTAGGTTGTTGGGAACACAAAGATTCTTTTCAGGTGCAAACTCCACTCCATACATATATATGGGGAGGTACTAGCTCCAACTCGGTTTTACAGAGAAAACTGCAGGAACTTCAAACGGGCACTAGGAAACAGACTGAGAAAGCAGAGAAATAGTGTCTCCTGCAACCCGTTCCCTTGGTGCTAGATGAACGAACGTCTCTCCACTTGCTCAGTTCTGAGAGTTAAGTGTGTGTGAAAGCCGTCCTTCACCTAGCTTGTTGGGAACACAGAGTTTCTTTTCAGTTGCAAACTCCATTCCATACATATATATGGGGAGGTACTAGCTCCAACTCGGTTTGACAGTGAAAACTGCAGGAACTTCAAACCGGCACTAGGAAACAGACTGAGAAAGCAGAGAAAAAGTTTCTCCTGCAACCCGTTCCCTTGGTGCTAGATGAACGAACGTCTCTCCACTTGCTCAGTTCTGAGAGATAAGTGTGTGTGAAAGCCGTCCTTCAACTAGATTGTTGGGAACACAAAGTTTCTTTTCAGTTGCAAACTCCATTCCATACATATATATGGGGAGTTACTAGCTCCAACTCGGTTTTACAGTGAAAACTGAAGGAACTTCAAACCGGCACTAGGAAACAGACTGAGAAAGCAGAGAAAAAGTGTCTCCTGCAACCCGTTCCCTTGGTGCTAGATGAACGAACGTCTCTCCACTTGCTCAGTTCTGAGAGATAAGTGAGTGTGAAAGCCGTCCTTCACATATCTTGTTGGGAACACAAAGTTTCTTTTCAGTTGCAAACTCCATTCCATACATATATATGGGGAGGTACTAGCTCCAACTAGGTTTTACAGAGAAAACTGCAGGAACTTCAAACCGGCACTAGGAAACAGACTGAGAAAGCAGAGAAAAAGTGTCTCCTGCAACCCGTTCCCTTGGTGCTAGATGAACGAACGTCTCTCCACATGCTCGGTTCTGAGAGATAAGTCTGTGTGAAAGCCGTCCTTCAACTAGCTTGTTGGGAACACAAAGTTTCTTTTCAGTTGCAAACTCCATTCCATACATATATATGGGGAGGTACTAGCTCCAACTCGGTTTTACAGTGAAAACTGAAGGAACTTCAAAACGGCACTAGGAAACAGACTGAGAAAGCAGAGAAAAAGTGTCTCCTGCAACCCGTTCCCTTGGTGCTAGATGAACGAACGTCTCTCCACTTGCTCAGTTCTGAGAGATAAGTGAGTGTGAAAGCCGTCCTTCACATATCTTGTTGGGAACACAAAGTTTCTTTTCAGTTGCAAACTCCATTCCATACATATATATGGGGAGGTACTAGCTCCAACTAGGTTTTACAGAGAAAACTGCAGGAACTTCAAACCGGCACTAGGAAACAGACTGAGAAAGCAGAGAAAAAGTGTCTCCTGCAACCCGTTCCCTTGGTGCTAGATGAACGAACGTCTCTCCACATGCTCGGTTCTGAGAGATAAGTCTGTGTGAAAGCCGTCCTTCAACTAGCTTGTTGGGAACACAAAGTTTCTTTTCAGTTGCAAACTCCATTCCATACATATATATGGGGAGGTACTAGCTCCAACTCAGTTTTACAGTGAAAACTGCAGGAACTTCAAACCGGCACTAGGAAACAAACTGAGAAAGCAGAGAAAAACTGTCTCCTGCAACCCGTTCCCTTGGTGCTAGATGAACGAACGTCTCTCCACTTGCAGAGTTCTGAGAAATAAGTGTGTGTGAAAGCCGTCCTTCAACTTGCTTGTTGGGAACACAAAGTTTCTTTTCAGTTGCAAATTCCATTCCATACATATATATGGGGAGGTACAAGCTAAAACTCGGTTTTCAGAAAAAACTGCAGGAACTTCAAACCGGCACTAGGAAACAGACTGAGAAAGCAGAGAAAAAGTGTCTCATGCAACCCGTTCCCTTGTTGCTAGATGAACGAACGTCTCTCCACTTGCTCAATTCTGAGAGATAAGTGTGTGAAAGCCGTCCTTCACCTAGCTTGTTGGGAACACAAAGTTTCTTTTCAGTTGCAAACTCCATTCCATACATATATATGGGGAGGTACTAGCTCCAACTCGGTTTGACAGTGAAAACTGCAGGAACTTCAAACCGGCAGTAGGAAACAGACTGAGAAAGCAGAGAAAAGTGTCTCCTGCAACCCATTCCCTTGGTGCTAGATGAACGATCGTCTCTCCACATGCTTAATTCTGAGAGATAAATGTGTGTGAAAGCCGTCCTTCACCTAGCTTGTTGGGAACACAAAGTTTCTTTTCAGTTGCAAACTCCATTCCATACATATATATGGGGAGGAACTAGCTCCAACTCGATTTTACAGGGAAAACTGCAGGATCTTCAAACCGGCACTAGGAAACAGACTGAGAAAGCAGAGAAAAAGTGTCTCCTGCAACCCGTTCCCTTGGTGCTAGATGAACGATCGTCTCTCCACATGCTTAATTCTGAGAGATAAATGTGTGTGAAAGCCGTCCTTCACATAGCTTGTTGGGAACACAAAGATTCTTTTCAGTTGCAAACTCCACTCCATACATATATATGGGGAGGTACTAGCTCCAAATCGGTTTTACAGTGAAAACTGCAGGAACTTCAAACGGGCACTAGGAAACAGACTGAGAAACAGAGAAATAGTGTCTCCTGCAACCCGTTCCCTTGGTGCTAGATGAACGAACGTCTCTCCACTTGCTCAGTTCTGAGAGTTAAGTGTGTGTGAAAGCCGTCCTTCACCTAGCTTGTTGGGAACACAGAGTTTCTTTTCAGTTGCAAACTCCATTCCATACATATATATGGGGAGGTACTAGCTCCAACTCGGTTTGACAGTGAAAACTGCAGGAACTTCAAACCGGCACTAGGAAACAGACTGAGAAAGCAGAGAAAAAGTGTCTCCTGCATCCTTTTCCATTAGTGCTAGATGAACGAACGTCTCTCCACTTGCTCAGTTCTGAGAGATAAGTGTGTGTGAAAGCGGTCCTTCACCTAGCTTGTTGGGAACACAAAGTTTCTTTTCAGTTGCAAACTCCATTCCATACATATATATGGGGAGGTACTAGCTCCAACTAGTTTTGACAGTGAAAACTGCAGGAACTTCAAACCGGCACTAGGAAACAGACTGAGAAAGCAGAGAAAAAGTGTCTCCTGCAACCCGTTCCCTTGGTGCTAGATGAACGAACGTCTCTCCACTTGCACAGTTCTGAGAAATAAGTGTGTGTGAAAGCCGTCCTTCAACTTGCTTGTTGGGAACACAAAGTTTCTTTTCAGTTGCAAATTCCATTCCATACATATATATGGGGAGGTACAAGCTCCAACTCGGTTTTCAGAAAAAACTGCAGGAACTTCAAACCGGCACTAGGAAACAGACTGAGAAAGCAGAGAAAAAGTGTATCCTGCAACCCGTTCCCTTGGTGCTAGATGAACGATCTTCTCTCCACTTGCTCAGTTCTGAGAGATAAGTGTGTGAAAGCCATCCTTCACCTAGCTTGTTGGGAACACAAATTTTCTTTTCAGTTGCAAACTCCATTCCATACATATATATGGGGAGGTACTAGCTCCAACTCGGTTTGACAGTGAAAACTGCAGGAACTTCAAACCGGCAGTAGGAAACAGACTGAGAAAGCAGAGAAAAAGTTTCTCCTGCAACCCGTTCCCTTGGTGCTAGATGAACGAACGTCTCTCCACTTGCTCAGTTCTGAGAGATAAGTGTGTGTGAAAGCCGTCCTTCACCTAGATTGTTGGGAACACAAAGTTTCTTTTCAGTTGCAAACTCCATTCCATACATATATATGGGGAGTTACTAGCTCCAACTCGGTTTTACAGTGAAAACTGAAGGAACTTCAAACCGGCACTAGGAAACAGACTGAGAAAGCAGAGAAAAAGTGTCTCCTGCAACCCGTTCCCTTGGTGCTAGATGAACGAACGTCTCTCCACTTGCTCAGTTCTGAGAGATAAGTGAGTGTGAAAGCCGTCCTTCACATATCTTTTTGGGAACACAAAGTTTCTTTTCAGTTGCAAACTCCATTCCATACATATATATGGGGAGGTACTAGCTCCAACTAGGTTTTACAGAGAAAACTGCAGGAACTTCAAACCGGCACTAGGAAACAGACTGATAAAGCAGAGAAAAAGTGTCTCCTGCAACCCGTTCCCTTGGTGCTAGATGAACGAACGTCTCTCCACATGCTCGGTTCTGAGAGATAAGTTTGTGTGAAAGCCGTCCTTCAACTAGCTTGTTGGGAACACAAAGTTTCTTTTCAGTTGCAAACTCCATTCCATACATATATATGGGGAGGTATTAGCTCCAACTCAGTTTTACAGTGAAAACTGCAGGAAGTTTAAACCGGCACTAGGAAACAAACTGAGAAAGCAGAGAAAAACTGTCTCCTGCAACCCGTTCCCTTGGTGCTAGATGAACGAACGTCTCTCCACTTGCACAGTTCTGAGAAATAAGTGTGTGTGAAAGCCGTCCTTCAACTTGCTTGTTGGGAACACAAAGTTTCTTTTCAGTTGCAAATTCCATTCCATACATATATATGGGGAGGTACAAGCTCCAACTCGGTTTTCAGAAAAAACTGCAGGAACTTCAAACCGGCACTTGGAAACAGACTGAGAAAGCAGAGAAAAAGTGTCTCCTGCAACCCGTTCCCTTGTTGCTAGATGAACGAACGTCTCTCCACTTGCTCAATTCTGAGAGATAAGTGTGTGAAAGCCGTCCTTCACCTAGCTTGTTGGGAACACAAAGTTTCTTTTCAGTTGCAAACTCCATTCCATACATATATATGGGGAGGTTCTAGCTCCAACTCGGTTTGACAGTGAAAACTGCAGGAACTTCAAACCGGCAGTAGGAAACAGACTGAGAAAGCAGAGAAAAAGTGTCTCCTGCAACCCATTCCCTTGGTGCTAGATGAACGATCGTCTCTCCACATGCTTAATTCTGAGAGATAAATGTGTGTGAAAGCCGTCCTTCACCTAGCTTGTTGGGAACACAAAGTTTCTTTTCAGTTGCAAACTCCATTCCATACATATGTATGGGGAGGAACTAGCTCCAACTCGATTTTACAGGGAAAACTGCAGGATCATCAAACCGGCACTAGGAAACAGACTGAGAAAGCAGAGAAAAAGTGTCTCCTGCAACCCGTTCCCTTGGTGCTAGATGAACGATCGTCTCTCCACATGCTTAATTCTGATAGATAAATGTGTGTGAAAGCCGTCCTTCACCTAGGTTGTTGGGAACACAAAGATTCTTTTCAGTTGCAAACTCCACTCCATACATATATATGGGGAGGTACTAGCTCCAACTCGGTTTTACAGAGAAAACTGCAGGAACCTCAAACGGGCACTAGGAAACAGACTGAGAAAGCAGAGAAATAGTGTCTCCTGCAACCCGTTCCCTTGGTGCTAGATGAACGAACGTCTCTCCACTTGCTCAGTTCTGAGAGTTAAGTGTGTGTGAAAGCCGTCCTTCACCTAGCTTGTTGGGAACACAGAGTTTCTTTTCAGTTGCAAACTCCATTCCATACATATATATGGGGAGGTACTAGCTCCAACTCGGTTTGACAGTGAAAACTGCAGGAACTTCCAACCGGCACTAGGAAACAGACTGAGAAAGCAGAGAAAAAGTGTCTCCTGCATCCTTTTCCATTAGTGCTAGATGAACGAACGTCTCTCCACTTGCTCAGTTCTGAGAGATAAGTGTGTGTGAAAGCGGTCCTTCACCTAGCTTGTTGGGAACACAAGGTTTCTTTTCAGTTGCAAACTCCATTCCATACTTATATATGGGGAGGTACTAGCTCCAACTAGTTTTGACAGTGAAAACTGCAGGAACTTCAAACCGGCACTAGGAAACAGACTGAGAAAGCAGAGAAATAGTGTCTCCTGCAACCCGTTCCCTTGGTGCTAGATGAACGATCTTCTCTCCACTTGCTCAGTTCTGAGAGATAAGTGTGTGTGAAAGCCGTCCTTCACCTAGCTTGTTGGGAACACAAAGTTTCTTTTCAGTTGCAAAGTATACTCCATACATATATATGGGGAGGTACTAGCTCCAACTCGGTTTGACAGTGAAAACTGCAGGAACTTCAAACCGGCACTAGGAAACAAACTGCGAAAGTAGAGAAAAACTGTCTCCTGCAACCCGTTCCCTTGGTGCTAGATGAACGAACGTCTCTCCACTTGCACAGTTCTGAGAAATAAGTGTGTGTGAATGCCGTCCTTCAACTTGCTTGTTTTGAACACAAAGTTTCTTTTCAGTTGCAAATTCCATTCCATACATATATATGGGGAGGTACAAACTCCAACTCGGTTTTCAGAAAAAACTGCAGGAACTTCAAACCGGCACTAGGAAACAGACTGAGAAAGCAGAGAAAAAGTGTCTCCTGCAACCCGTTCCCTTGTTGCTAGATGAACGAACGTCTCTCCACTTGCTGAGTTCTGAGAGATAAGTGTGTGTGAAAGCCGTTCTTCACCTTGCTTGTTGGGAACACAAAGTTTCTTTTCAGTTGCAAACTCCATTCCATACATATATATGGGGAGGAACTAGCTCCAACTCGGTTTTACATTGAAAACTGCAGGAACTTCAAAAAGGCACTAGGAATCAGTCTGAGAAAGCAGAGAAAAAGTGTCTCCTGCATCCCGTTCCCTTGGTGCTAGATGAACGATCGTCTCTCCACATGCTTAATTCTGAGAGATAAATGTTTGTGAAAGCCGTCCTTCACCTAGGTTGATGGGAACACAAATTTTCTTTTCAGTTGCAAACTATACTCCATACATATATATGGGGAGGTACTAGCTCCAACTCGGTTTGACAGTGAAAACTGCAGGAACTTCAAACCGGCACTAGGAAACAGACTGAGAAAGCAGAGAAAAAGTGTCTCCTGCAACCCGTTCCCTTGGTGCTAGATGAACGATCGTCTCTCCACATGCTTAATTCTGATAGATAAATGTGTGTGAAAGCCGTCCTTCACCTAGCTTGTTGGGAACACAAAGTTTCTTTTCAGTTGCAAACTCCACTCCATACATATATATGGGGAGGTACTAGCTCCAACTCGATTTTACAGTGAAAACTGCAGGAACTTCAAACCGGCACTAGGAAACAGAATGAGAAAGCAGAGAAAAAGTGTCTCCTGCAACTCGTTCCATTGGTGCTAGATGAACGAACGTCTCTCCACTTGCTCAGTTCTGAGAGATAAGTGTGTGTGAAAGCGGTCCTTCACTTAGCTTGTTGGGAACACAAAGTTTCTTTTCAGTTGCAAACTCCATTCCATACATATATATGGGGAGGTACTAGCTCCAACTCGGTTTTACAGTGAAAACTGCAGGAACTTCAAACCGGCACTAGGAAACAGACTGAGAAAGCAGAGAAAAAGTGTCCCCTGCAACCCGTTCCCTTGGTGCTAGATGAACGAACGTCTCTCCACTTGCTCAGTTCCGAGAGATAAGTGTGTGTGAAAGCCGTCCTTCACCTATCTTGTTCGGAACACAATGTTTCTTTTCTGTTGCAAACTCCATTCCATACATATATATGGGGAGATACTAGCTCCAACTCGGTTTTACAGTGAAATCTGCAGGAACTTCTAACCGGCTCTAGGAAACAGACTGAGAAAGCAGAGAAAAAGTCTCTCCTGCAACCCGTTCCATTGGTGCTAGATGAACGAACGTCTCTCCACTTGCTCAGTTCTGAGAGATAAGTGTGTGTGAAAGCCGTCCTTCACCTAGCTTGTTGGGAACACAAAGTTTCTTTTCAGTTGCAAACTCCATTCCATACATATATAAGGGGAGGTACTAGCTCCAACTCGGTTTTACAGTGAAAACTGCAGGAACTTTAAACCGGCACTAGGAAACAGACTGAGAAAGCAGAGAAATAGTGTCTCCTGCAACCTCTACCATTGGTGATAGATGAACGAACGTCTCTCCACTTGCTCAGTTCTGAGAGATATGTGTGTGTGAAAGCGGTACTTCACCTAGCTTTTTGGGAACACAAAGTTTCTTTTCAGTTGCAAACTCCATTCCATACATATATATGGGGAGGTACTAGCTCCAACTCGGTTTGACAGTGAAACTGCAGGAAATTCAAACCGGCACTAGGAAACAGACTGAGAAAGCAGAGAAAAAGTGTCTCCTGCATCCTTTTCCATTGGTGCTAGATGAACGAACGTCTCTCCACTTGCTCAGTTCTGAGAGATAAGTGTGTGTGAAAGCGGTCCTTCACCTAGCTTGTTGGGAACACAAAGTTTCTTTTCAGTTGCAAACTCCATTCCATACATATATATGGGGAGGTACTAGCTCCAACTCGGTTTGACAGTGAAAACTGCAGGAACTTCAAACCGGCACTAGGAAACAGACTGAGAAAGAAGAGAAAAAGTGTCTCCTGCAACCCGTTCCCTTGGTGCTAGATGAACGAACGTCTCTCCACTTGCTCAGTTCCGAGAGATAAGTGTGTGTGAAAGCCGTCCTTCACCTATCTTGTTGGGAACACAAAGTTTCTTTTCTGTTGCAAACTCCATTCCATACATATATATGGGGAGTTACTAGCTCCAACTCGGTTTTACAGTGAAAACTGCAGGAACTTCAAACCGGCAATAGGAAACAGACTGAGAAAGAAGAGAAAAGTGTCTCCTGCAGCAGGTTTCATTTGTGCTACATGAACGAACGTCTCTCCACTTGCTCACATCTGAGAGCTAAGTATGTGTGAAAGCCGTCCTTCACCAAGCTTGTTGGGAACACAAAGATTCTTTTCAGTTGCAAACTCCATTCCATACATATATATGGGGAGGTACTAGCTCCAACTCGGTTTGACAGTGAAACCTGCAGGAACTTCAAACCGGCACTAGGAAACAGACTGAGAAAGCAGAGAAAAAGTGTCTCCTGCATCCCGTTCCCTTGGTGCTAGATGAACGATCGTCTCTCCACATGCTTAATTCTGAGAGATAAATGTGTGTGAAAGCTGTCCTTCACCTAGGTTGTTGGGAACACAAAGTTTCTTTACAGTTGCAAACTATACCCCATACATATATATGGGGAGGTACTAGCTCCAACTCGGTTTTACAGTGAAAACTGCAGGAACTTCAAACCGGCACTAGGAAACAGAATGAGATAGCAGAGAAAAAGTGTCTCCTGCAACTCGTTCCATTGGTGCTAGATGAACGAACGTCTCTCCACTTGCTCAGTTCTGAGAGATAAGTGTGTGTGAAAGCGGTCCTTCAATTAGCTTGTTGGCAACACAAAGTTTCTTTTCAGTTGCAAACACCATTCCATACATATATATGGGGAGGTACTAGCTCCAACTCGGTTTTACAGAGAAAACTGCAGGAACTTCAAACCGGCACTAGGAAACACACTGAGAATGCAGAGAATAAGTGTCTCCTGCCACCCGTTCCCTTGGTGCTAGATGAACGAACGTCTCTCCTCTTGCTCAGTTCTGAGAGATAAGTGTGTGTGAAAGCCGTCCTTCACCTAGCTTGTTGGGAACACAAAGTTTCTTTTCAGTTGCAAACTCCATTCCATACATATATAAGGGGAGGTACTAGCTCCAACTCGGTTTTATAGTGAAAACTGCAGGAACTTTAAACCGGCACTAGGAAACAGACTGAGAAAGCAGAGAAATAGTGTCTCCTGCAAACTTTTCCATTGGTGATAGATGAACGAACGTCTCTGCACTTGCTCAGTTCTGAGAGATATGTGTGTGTGAAAGCGGTACTTCACCTAGCTTGTTGGGAACACAAAGTTTCTTTTCAGTTGCAAACTCCATTCCATACATATATATGGGGAGGTACTAGCTCCAACTCGGTTTGACAGTGAAAACTGCAGGAAATTCAAACCGGCACTAGGAAACAGACTGAGAAAGCAGAGAAAAAGTGTCTCCTGCATCCTTTTCCATTGGTGATAGATGAACGAACGTCTCTCCACTTGCTCAGTTCTGAGATATAAGTGTGTGTGAAAGCGGTCCTTCACCTAGCTTGTTGGGAACACAAAGTTTCTTTTCAGTTGCAAACTGCATTCCATACATATATATGGGGAGGTACTAGCTCCAACTCGGTTTGACAGTGAAAACTGCAGGAACTTCAAACCGGCACTAGGAAACAGACTGAGAAAGCAGAGAAAAAGTGTCTCCTGCAACCCGTTCCCTTGGTGCTAGATGAACGAACGTCTCTCCACTTGCTCAGTTCCGAGAGATAAGTGTGTGTGAAAGCCGTCCTTCACCTATCTTGTTGGGAACACAAAGTTTCTTTTCTGTTGCAAACTCCATTCCATACATATATAAGTGGAGTTACTAGCTCCAACTCGGTTTTACAGTGAAAACTGCAGGAACTTCAAACCGGCAATAGGAAACAGACTGAGAAAGAAGAGAAAAGTGTCTCCTGCAGCAGGTTTCATTTGTGCTACATGAACGAACGTCTCTCCACTTGCTCACATCTGAGAGCTAAGTATGTGTGAAAGCCGTCCTTCACCAAGCTTGTTGGGAACACAAAGTTTCTTTTCAGTTGCAAACTCCATTCCATACATATATATGGGGAGGTACTAGCTCCAACTCGGTTTGACAGTGAAACCTGCAGGAACTTCAAACCGGCACTAGGAAACAGACTGAGAAAGCAGAGAAAAAGTGTCTCCTGCATCCCGTTCCCTTGGTGCTAGATGAACGATCGTCTCTCCACATGCTTAATTCTGAGAGATAAATGTGTGTGAAAGCTGTCCTTCACCTAGGTTGTTGGGAACACAAAGTTTCTTTACAGTTGCAAACTATACTCCATACATATATATGGGGAGGTACTAGCTCCAACTCGGTTTTACAGTGAAAACTGCAGGAACTTCAAACCGGCACTAGGAAACAGAATGAGATAGCAGAGAAAAAGTGTCTCCTGCAACTCGTTCCATTGGTGCTAGATGAACGAACGTCTCTCCACTTGCTCAGTTCTGAGAGATAAGTGTGTGTGAAAGCGGTCCTTCACTTAGCTTGTTGGCAACACAAAGTTTCTTTTCAGTTGCAAACACCATTCCATACATATATATGGGGAGGTACTAGCTCCAACTCGGTTTTACAGAGAAAACTGCAGGAACTTCAAACCGGCACTAGGAAACACACTGAGAATGCAGAGAATAAGTGTCTCCTGCCACCCGTTCCCTTGGTGCTAGATGAACGAACGTCTCTCCTCTTGCTCAGTTCTGAGAGATAAGTGTGTGTGAAAGCCGTCCTTCACCTAGCTTGTTGGGAACACAAAGTTTCTTTTCAGTTGCAAACTCCATTCCATACATATATAAGGGGAGGTACTAGCTCCAACTCGGTTTTATAGTGAAAACTGCAGGAACTTTAAACCGGCACTAGGAAACAGACTGAGAAAGCAGAGAAATAGTGTCTCCTGCAAACTTTTCCATTGGTGATAGATGAACGAACGTCTCTGCACTTGCTCAGTTCTGAGAGATATGTGTGTGTGAAAGCGGTACTTCACCTAGCTTGTTGGGAACACAAAGTTTCTTTTCAGTTGCAAACTCCATTCCATACATATATATGGGGAGGTACTAGCTCCAACTCGGTTTGACAGTGAAAACTGCAGGAAATTCAAACCGGCACTAGGAAACAGACTGAGAAAGCAGAGAAAAAGTGTCTCCTGCATCCTTTTCCATTGGTGATAGATGAACGAACGTCTCTCCACTTGCTCAGTTCTGAGATATAAGTGTGTGTGAAAGCGGTCCTTCACCTAGCTTGTTGGGAACACAAAGTTTCTTTTCAGTTGCAAACTGCATTCCATACATATATATGGGGAGGTACTAGCTCCAACTCGGTTTGACAGTGAAAACTGCAGGAACTTCAAACCGGCACTAGGAAACAGACTGAGAAAGCAGAGAAAAAGTGTCTCCTGCAACCCGTTCCCTTGGTGCTAGATGAACGAACGTCTCTCCACTTGCTCAGTTCCGAGAGATAAGTGTGTGTGAAAGCCGTCCTTCACCTATCTTGTTGGGAACACAAAGTTTCTTTTCAGTTGCAAACTCCATTCCATACGTATATATGGGGAGGTACTATCTCCAACTCGGTTTGTCAGTGAAAACTGCAGGAACTTTAAACCGGCACTAGGAAACAGACTGAGAAAGCAGAGAAAAAGTGTCTCCTGCAACCCGTTCCCTTGGTGCTAGATGAACGAACGTCTCTCCACTTGCTCATTTCTGAGAGATAAGTGTGTGTGAAAGCCGTCCTTCACCTAGCTTGTTGGGAATACAAAGTTTGTTTTCAGTTGCAAACTCCATTCCATACATATATATGGGGAGGTACTAGCTCCAACTCGGTTTTACAGTGAAAACTGCAGGAAATTCAAACCGGCACTAGGAAACAGGCTGAGAAAGCAGAGAAATAGTGTCTCCTGCAAACTTTTCCATTGGTGCTAGATGAACGAACGTCTCTCCACTTGCTCAGTTCTGAGAGATATGTGTGTGTGAAAGCGGTACTTCACCTAGCTTTTTGGGAACACAAAGTTTCTTTTCAGTTGCAAACTCCATTCCATACATATATATGGGGAGGTACTAGCTCCAACTCGGTTTGACAGTGAAAACTGCAGGAAATTCAAACCGGCACTAGGAAACAGACTGAGAAAGCAGAGAAAAAGTGTCTCCTGCATCCTTTTCCATTGGTGCTAGATGAACGAACGTCTCTCCACTTGCTCAGTTCTGAGAGATAAGTGTGTGTGAAAGCGGTCCTTCAACTAGCTTGTTGGGAACACAAAGTTTCTTTTCAGTTGCAAACTCCATTCCATACATATATATGGGGAGGTACTAGCTCCAACTCGGTTTGACAGTGAAAACTGCAGGAACTTCAAACCAGCACTAGGAAACAGACTGAGAAAGCAGAGAAAAAGTGTCTCTGCAACCCGTTCCCTTGGTGCTAGATGAACGAACGTCTCTCCACTTGCTCAGTTCCGAGAGATAAGTGTGTGTGAAAGCCGTCCTTCACCTATCTTGTTGGGAACACAAAGTTTCTTTTCTGTTGCAAACTCCATTCCATACATATATATGGGGAGCTACTAGCTCCAACTCGGTTTTACAGTGAAAACTGCAGGAACTTAAAAGCGGCACTAGGAAACAGACTGAGAAAGAAGAGAAAAGTGTCTCCAGCAACAGGTTTCATTTGTGCTACATGAACGAACGTCTCTCCACTTGCTCACTTCTGAGAGCTAAGTATGTGTGAAAGCCGTCCTTCACCAAGCTTGTTGGGAAAACAAAGTTTCTTTTCAGTTGCAAACTCCATTCCATACATATATATGGGGAGGTACTAGCTCCAACTCGGTTTGACAGTGAAACCTGCAGGAACTTCAAACCGGCACTAGGAAACAGACTGAGAAAGCAGAGAAAAAGTGTTTCCTGCATCCTTTTCCATTAGTGCTAGATGAACGAACGTCTCTCCACTTGCTCAGTTCTGAGAGATAAGTATGTGTGAAAGCGGTCCTTCACCTAGCTTGTTGGGAACACAAAGTTTCTTTTCAGTTGCAAACTCCATTCCATACATATATATGTGTAGGTACTAGCTCCAACTTGGTTTGACAGTGAAAACTGCAGGAACTTCAAACCGGCACTAGGAAACAGACTGAGAAAGCAGAGAAAAAGTGTCTCCTGCAACACGTTCCCTTGGTGCTAGATGAACGAACTTCTCTCCACTTGCTCAGTTCCCAGAGATAAGTGTGTGTGAAAGCCGTCCTTCACCTAGCTTGTTGGGAACACAAAGTTTCTTTTCACTTGCAAACTCCATTCCATACATATATATGGGGAGGTACTAGCTCCAACTCGGTTTGACAGTGAAAACTGCAGGAACTTCAAACCGGCAAAAGAAACAGACTGAGAAATCAGAGAAAAAGTGTCTCCTGCAACCCGTTCCCTTGGTGCTAGATGAACGAACGTCTCTCCACTAGCTCAGTTCCGAGAGATATGTGTGTGTAAAAGCCGTCCTTCACCTAGCTTGTTGAGAACACAAAGTTTCTTTTCAGTTGCAAACATCTTTCCATACATATATATGGGGAGGTACTAGCTCCAACCCGGTTTTACAGTGAAAAGTGCAGGAACTTCAAACCGCCACTTGGAAACAGACTCAGAAAGCAGAGAAAAAGTGTCTCCTGCAACCCGTTCCCTTGGTGCTAGATGAACGAACGTCTCTCCACTTGCTCAGTTCTGAGAGCTAAGTATGTGTGAAAGCCGCCCTTCACCAAGCTTGTTGGGAACACAAAGTTTCTTTTCAGTTGCAAACTCCATTCCATACATATATATGGGGAGGTACTAGCTAAAACTCGGTTTGACAGTGAAAACTGCAGGAACTTCAAACCGGCAGTAGGAAACAGACTGAGAAAGCAGAGAAAAAGTGTCTCCTGCAACCCGTTCCATTGGTGCTAGATGAACGATCGTATCTCCACATGCTTAATTCTGAGAGATAAATGTGTGTGAAAGCCGTCCTTCACCTAGCTTGTTGGGAACAAAAAGTTTCTTTTCAGTTGCAAACTCCACTCCATACATATATATGGGGAGGTACTAGCTCCAACTAGTTTTGACAGTGAAAACTGCAGGAACTTCAAACCGGCACTAGGAAACAGACTGAGAAAGCAGAGAAAAGTGTCTCCTGCAAAAGGTTTCATTTGTGCTACATGAACGAACGTCTCTCCACTTGCTCAGTTCTGAGAGCTAAGTATGTGTGAAAGCCGTTCTTCACCAAGCTTGTTGGGAACACAAAGTTTCTTTTCAGTTGCAAACTCCATTCCATACATATATATGGGGAGGTACTAGCTCCAACTCGGTTTTACAGTGAAAACTGCAGGAACTTCAAACCGGCACTAGGAAACAGACTGAGAAAGCAGAGAAAAAGTGTCTCCTGCATTCTTTTCCATTAGTGCTAGATGAACGAACGTCTCTCCACTTGCTCAGTTCTGAGAGATAAGTGTGTGTGAAAGCGGTCCTTCACCTAGCTTGTTGGGAACACAAAGTTTCTTTTCAGTTGCAAACTCCATTCCATACATATATATGGGGAGGTACTAGCTCCAACTAGTTTTGACAGTGAAAACTGCAGGAACTTCAAACCGGCACTAGGAAACAGACTGAGAAAGCAGAGAAAAAGTGTCTCCTGCAACCCGTTCCCTTGGTGCTAGATGAACGATCTTCTCTCCACTTGCTCAGTTCTGAGAGATAAGTGTGTGTGAAAGCCGTCCTTCACCTAGCTTGTTGGGAACACAATGTTTCTTTTCTGTTGCAAACTCCATTCCATACATATATATGGGGAGATACTAGCTCCAACTCGGTTTTACAGTGAAATCTGCAGGAACTTCTAACCGGCTCTAGGAAACAGACTGAGAAAGCAGAGAAAAAGTGTCTCCTGCAACCCGTTCCATTGGTGCTAGATGAACGAACGTCTCTCCACTTGCTCAGTTCTGAGAGATAAGTGTGTGTGAAAGCGATCCTTCACCTAGCTTGTTGGGAACACAAAGTTTCTTTTCAGTTGCAAACTCCATTCCATACATATATATGGGGAGTTACTAGCTCCAACTCGGTTTTACAGTGAAAACTGCAGGAACTTAAAACCGGCACTAGGAAACAGACTGAGAAAGAAGAGAAAAGTGTCTCCTGCAGCAGGTTTCATTTGTGCTACATGAACGAACGTCTCTCCAATTCCTCACTTCTGAGAGCTAAGTATGTGTGAAAGCCGTCCTACACCAAGCTTGTTGGGAACACAAAGTTTCTTTTCAGTTGCAAACTCCATTCCATACATATATATGGGGAGGTACTAGCTCCAACTCAGTTTGACAGTGAAACCTGCAGGAACTTCAAACCGGCACTAGGAAACAGACTGAGAAAGCAGAGAAAAAGTGTCTCCTGCATCCCGTTCCCTTGGTGCTAGATGAACGATCGTCTCTCCACATGCTTAATTCTGAGAGATAAATGTGTGTGAAAGCCGTCCTTCACCTAAGTTGTTGGGAACACAAAGTTTCTTTTCAGTTGCAAACTATACTCCATACATATATATGGGGAGGTACTAGCTCCAACTCGGTTTTACAGTGAAAACTGCAGGAACTTCAAACCGGCACTAGGAAACAGACTGAGAAAGCAGAGAAAAAGTGTCTCCTGCAACCCGTTCCCCTGGTGCTAGATGAAAGATCGTCTCTCCACATGCTTAATTCTGATAGATAAATGTGTGTGAAAGCCGTCCTTCACCTAGCTTGTTGGGAACACAAAGTTTCTTTTCAGTTGCAAACTCCACTCCATACATATATATGGGGAGGTACTAGCTCCAACTCGATTTTACAGTGAAAACTGCAGGAACTTCAAACCGGCACTAGGAAACAGAATGAGAAAGCAGAGAAAAAGTGTCTCCTGCAACTCGTTCCATTGGTGCTAGATGAACGAATGTCTCTCCACTTGCTCAGTTCTGAGAGATAAGTGTGTGTGAAAGCCGTCCTTCACCTAGCTTGTTGGGAACACAAAGTTTCTTTTCAGTTGCAAACTCCATTCCATACATATATAAGGGGAGGTACTAGCTCCAACTCGGTTTTATAGTGAAAACTGCAGGAACTTTAAACCGGCACTAGGAAACAGACTGAGAAAGCAGAGAAATAGTGTCTCCTGCAAACTTTTCCATTGGTGATAGATGAACGAACGTCTCTGCACTTGCTCAGTTCTGAGAGATATGTGTGTGTGAAAGCGGTACTTCACCTAGCTTGTTGGGAACACAAAGTTTCTTTTCAGTTGCAAACTCCATTCCATACATATATATGGGGAGGTACTAGCTCCAACTCTGTTTGACAGTGAAAACTGCAGGAAATTCAAACCGGCACTAGGAAACAGACTGAGAAAGCAGAGAAAAAGTGTCTCCTGCATCCTTTTCCATTGGTGATAGATGAACGAACGTCTCTGCACTTGCTCAGTTCTGAGAGATAAGTGTGTGTGAAAGCGGTCCTTCACCTAGCTTGTTGGGAACACAAAGTTTCTTTTCAGTTGCAAACTCCATTCCATACATATATATGGGGAGGTACTAGCTCCAACTCGGTTTGACAGTGAAAACTGCAGGAACTTCAAACCGGCACTAGGAAACAGACTGAGAAATCAGAGAAAAAGTGTCTCCTGCAACCCGTTCCCTTGGTGCTAGATGAACGAACGTCTCTCCACTTGCTCAGTTCCGAGAGATAAGTGTGTGTGAAAGCCGTCCTTCACCTAGCTTGTTGGGAACACAAAGTTTCTTTTCAGTTGCAAACTCCATTCCATACATATATATGGGGAGGTACAAGCTCCAACTAGGTTTGACAGTGAAAACTGCAGGAACTTCAAACCGGCACTAGGAAACAGACTGAGAAATCAGAGAAAAAGTGTCTCCTGCAACACGTTCCCTTGGTGCTAGATGAACGAACGTCTCTCCACTTGCTCAGTTCCGAGAGATAAGTGTGTGTGAAAGCCGTCCTTCACCTATCTTGTTGGGAACACAAAGTTTCTTTTCAGTTGCAAACTCCATTCCATACATTTATATGGGGAGGTACTAGCTCCAACTCTGTTTGACAGTGAAATCTGCAGGAAATTCAAACCGGCACTAGGAAACAGACTGAGAAAGCAGAGAACAAGTGTCTCCTGCATCCTTTTCCATTGGTGCTAGATGAACGAACGTCTCTCCACTTGCTCAGTTCTGAGAGATAAGTGTGTGTGAAAGCGGTACTTCACCTAGCTTGTTGGGAACACAAAGTTTCTTTTCAGTTGCAAACTCCATTCCATACATATATATGGGGAGGTACTAGCTCCAACTCGGTTTGACAGTGAAAACTGCAGGAACTTCAAACCGGCACTAGGAAACAGACTGAGAAAGCAGAGAAATAGTGTCTCCTGCAAACTTTTCCATTGGTGATAGATGAACGAACGTCTCTGCACTTGCTCAGTTCTGAGAGATATGTGTGTGTGAAAGCGGTACTTCACCTATCTTGTTGGGAACACAAAGTTTCTTTTCAGTTGCAAACTCCATTCCATACATATATATGGGGAGGTACTAGCTCCAACTCTGTTTGACAGTGAAAACTGCAGGAAATTCAAACCGGCACTAGGAAACAGACTGAGAAAGCAGAGAAAAAGTGTCTCCTGCATCCTTTTCCATTGGTGATAGATGAACGAACGTCTCTGCACTTGCTCAGTTCTGAGAGATAAGTGTGTGTGAAAGCGGTCCTTCACCTAGATTGTTGGGAACACAAAGTTTCTTTTCAGTTGCAAACTCCATTCCATACATATATATGGGGAGGTACTAGCTCCAACTCTGTTTGACAGTGAAAACTGCAGGAACTTCAAACCGGCACTAGGAAACAGACTGAGAAATCAGAGAAAAAGTGTCTCCTGCAACCCGTTCCCTTGGTGCTAGATGAACGAACGTCTCTCCACTTGCTCAGTTCCGAGAGATAAGTGTGTGTGAAAGCCGTCCTTCACCTAGCTTGTTGGGAACACAAAGTTTCTTTTCAGTTGCAAACTCCATTCCATACATATATATGGGGAGGTACTAGCTCCAACTCGGTTTGACAGTGAAAACTGCAGGAACTTCAAACCGGCACTAGGAAACAGACTGAGAAATCAGAGAAAAAGTGTATCCTGCAACCCGTTCCCTTGGTGCTAGATGAACGAACGTCTCTCCACTTGCTCAGTTCCGAGAGATAAGTGTGTGTGAAAGCCGTCCTTCACCTATCTTGTTGGGAACACAAAGTTTCTTTTCAGTTGCAAACTCCATTCCATACATTTATATGGGGAGGTACTAGCTCCAACTCTGTTTGACAGTGAAATCTGCAGGAAATTCAAACCGGCACTAGGAAACAGACTGAGAAAGCAGAGAACAAGTGTCTCCTGCATCCTTTTCCATTGGTGCTAGATGAACGAACGTCTCTCCAATTGCTCAGTTCTGAGAGATAAGTGTGTGTGAAAGCGGTCCTTCACCTAGCTTGTTGGGAACACAAAGTTTCTTTTCAGTTGCAAACTCCATTCCATACATATATATGGGGAGGTACTAGCTCCAACTCGGTTTGACAGTGAAAACTGCAGGAACTTCAAACCGGCACTAGGAAACAGACTGAGAAATCAGAGAAAAAGTGTCTCCTGCAACCCGTTCCCTTGGTGCTAGATGAACGAACGTCTCTCCACTTGCTCAGTTTCGAGAGATAAATGTGTGTGAAAGCCGTCCTTCACCTATCTTGTTGGGAACACAAAGTTTCTTTTCAGTTGCAAACTCCATTCCATACATATATATGGGGAGGTACTATCTCCAACTCGGTTTGTCAGTGAAAACTGCAGGAACTTTAAACCGGCACTAGGAAACAGACTGAGAAAGCAGAGAAAAAGTGTCTCCTGCAACAGGTTTCATTTGTGCTACATGAACGAACGTCTCTCCACTTGCTCACTTCTGAGAGCTAAGTATGTGTGAAAGCCGTACTTCACCAAGCTTGTTGGGAACACAAAGTTTCTTTTCAGTTGCAAACTCCATTCCGTACATATATATGGGGAGGTACTAGCTCCAACTCGGTTTGACAGTGAAACCTGCAGGAACTTCAAACCGGCACTAGGAAACAGACTGAGAAAGCAGAGAAAAAGTGTTTCCTGCATCCTTTTCCATTAGTGCTAGATGAACGAACGTCTCTCCACTTGCTCAGTTCTGAGAGATAAGTGTGTGTGAAAGCGGTCCTTCACCTAGCTTGTTGGGAACACAAAGTTTCTTTTCAGTTGCAAACTCCATTCCATACATATATATGGGGAGGTACTAGCTCCAACTTGGTTTGACAGTGAAAACTGCAGGAACTTCAAACCGGCACTAGGAAACAGACTGAGAAAGCAGAGAAAAAGTGTCTCCTGCAACACGTTCCCTTGGTGCTAGATGAACGAACGTCTCTCCACTTGCTCAGTTCTGAGAGATAAGTGTGTGTGAAAGCCGTCTTTCACCTAGCTTGTTGGGAACACAAAGCTTCTTTTCAGTTGCAAACTCCATTCCATACATATATATGGGGAGGTACTAGCTGCAACACGGTTTGACAGTGAAAACTGCAGGAAATTCAAACCGGCACTAGGAAACAGACTGAGAAATCAGAGAAAAAGTGTCTTCTGCAACCCGTTCCCTTGGTGCTAGATGAACGAACGTCTCTCCACTTGCTCAGTTCCGAGAGATAAGTGTGTGTGAAAGCCGTCCTTCACCTATCTTGTTGGGAACACAAAGTTTCTTTTCAGTTGCAAACTCCATTCCATACATATATATGGGGAGGTACTATCTCCAACTCGGTTTGTCAGTGAAAACTGCAGGAACTTTAAACCGGCACTAGGAAACAGACTGAGAAAGCAGAGAAAAAGTGTCTCCTGCAACAGGTTTCATTTGTGCTACATGAACGAACGTCTCTCCACTTGCTCACTTCTGAGAGCTAAGTATGTGTGAAAGCCGTACTTCACCAAGCTTGTTGGGAACACAAAGTTTCTTTTCAGTTGCAAACTCCATTCCGTACATATATATGGGTAGGTACTAGCTCCAACTCGATTTGACAGTGAAACCTGCAGGAACTTCAAACCGGCACTAGGAAACAGACTGAGAAAGCAGAGAAAAAGTGTTTCCTGCATCCTTTTCCATTAGTGCTAGATGAACGAACGTCTCTCCACTTGCTCAGTTCTGAGAGATAAGTGTGTGTGAAAACGGTCCTTCAACTAGCTTGTTGTTAACACAAAGTTTCTTTTCAGTTGCAAACTCCATTCCATACATATATATGGGGAGGTACTAGCTCCAACTTGGTTTGACAGTGAAAACTGCAGGAACTTCAAACCGGCACTAGGAAACAGACTGAGAAAGCAGAGAAATAGTGTCTCCTGCAACACGTTCCCTTGGTGCTAGATGAACGAACGTCTCTCCACTTGCTCAGTTCTGAGAGATAAGTGTGTGTGAAAGCCGTCCTTCACCTAGCTTGTTGGGAACACAAAGTTTCTTTTCAGTTGCAAACTCCATTCCATACATATATATGGGGAGGTACTAGCTCCAACTCGGTTTGACAGTGAAATCTGCAGGAAATTCAAACCGGCACTAGGAAACAGACTGAGAAAGCAGAGAAAAAGTGTCTCCTGCAACCCGTTCCCTTGGTGCTAGTTGAACGAACGTCTCTCCACTTGCTCAGTTCTGAGAGATAAGTGTGTGTGAAAGCGGTCCTTCACCTAGCTTGTTGGGAACACAAAGTTTCTTTTCAGTTGCAAACTCCATTCCATACATATATATGGGGAGGTACTAGCTCCAACTCGGTTTGACAGTGAAAACTGCAGGAACTTCAAACCGGCACTAGGAAACAGACTGAGAAAGCAGAGAAAAAGTGTCTCCTGCAACCCGTTCCCTTGGTGCTAGATGAACGAACGTCTCTCCACTTGCTCAGTTCCGAGAGATAAGTGTGTGTGAAAGCCGTCCTTCACCTATCTTGTTGGGAACACAAAGTTTCTTTTCTGTTGCAAACTCCATTCCATAAATATATATGGGGAGTTACTAGCTCCAACTCGGTTTTACAGTGAAAACTGCAGGAACTTAAAACCGGCACTAGGAAACAGACTGAGAAAGAAGAGAAAAGTGTCTCCTGCAGCAGGTTTCATTTGTGCTACATGAACGAACGTCTCTCCACTTGCTCACTTCTGAGAGCTAATTATGTGTGAAAGCCGTCCTTCACCAAGCTTGTTGGGAACACAAAGTTTCTTTTCAGTTGCAAACTCCATTCCATACATATATATGGGGAGGTACTAGCTCCAACTCGGTTTGACAGTGAAACCTGCAGGAACTTCAAACCGGCACTAGGAAACAGACTGAGAAACAGAGAAAAAGTGTCTCCTGCATCCCGTTCCCTTGGTGCTAGATGAACGATCGTCTCTCCACATGCTAAATTCTGAGAGATAAATGTGTGTGAAAGCCGTCCTTCACCTAGGTTGTTGGGAACACAAAGTTTCTTTTCAGTTGCAAACTATACTCCATACATATATATGGGGAGGTACTAGCTCCAACTCGGTTTGACAGTGAAAACTGCAGGAACTTCAAACCGGCACTAGGAAACAGAATGAGAAAGCAGAGAAAAAGTGTCTCCTGCAACTCGTTCCATTGGTGCTAGATGAACGAACGTCTCTCCACTTGCTCAGTTCTGAGAGATAAGTGTGTGTGAAAGCGGTCCTTCACCTAGCTTGTTGGGAACACAAAGTTTCTTTTCAGTTGCAAACTCCATTCCATACATATATATGGGGAGGTACTAGCTCCAACTCGGTTTTACAGAGAAAACTGCAGGAACTTCAAACCGGCACTGGGAAACACACTGAGAATGCAGAGAATAAGTGTCTCCTGCCACCCGTTCCCTTGGTGCTAGATGAACGAACGTCTCTCCACTTGCTCAGTTCTGAGAGATAAGTGTGTGTGAAAGCCGTCATTCACATAGCTGGTTGGGAACACAAAGTTTCTTTTCAGTTGCAAACTCCATTCCATACATATATAAGGGGAGGTACTAGCTCCAACTCGGTTTTATAGAGAAAACTGCAGGAACTTTAAACCGGCACTAGGAAACAGACTGAGAAAGCAGAGAAATAGTGTCTCCTGCAAACTTTTCCATTGGTGATAGATGAACGAACGTCTCTGCACTTGCTCAGTTCTGAGAGATATGTGTGTGTGAAAGCGGTACTTCACCTAGCTTGTTGGGAACACAAAGTTTCTTTTCAGTTGCAAACTCCATTCCATACATATATATGGGGAGGTACTAGCTCCAACTCGGTTTGACAGTGAAAACTGCAGGAAATTCAAACCGGCACTAGGAAACAGACTGAGAAAGCAGAGAAAAAGTGTCTCCTGCATCCATTTCCATTGGTGCTAGATGAACGAACGTCTCTCCACTTGCTCAGTTCTGAGAGATAAGTGTGTGTGAAAGCGGTCCTTCACCTAGCTTGTTGGGAACACAAAGTTTCTTTTCAGTTGCAAACTCCATTCCATACATATATATGGGGAGGTACTAGCTCCAACTCGGTTTGACAGTGAAAACTGCAGGAACTTCAAACCGGCACAAGGAAACAGACTGAGAAAGCAGAGAAAAAGTGTCTCCTGCAACCCGTTCCCTTGGTGCTAGATGAACGAACGTCTCTCCACTTGCTCAGTTCCGAGAGATAAGTGTGTGTGAAAGCCGTCCTTCACCTATCTTGTTGGGAACACAAAGTTTCTTTTCAGTTGCAAACTCCATTCCATACATATATAAGTGGAGGTACTAGCTCCAACTCGGTTTTACAGTGAAAACTGCAGGAACTTCAAACCGGCACTAGGAAACAGACTGAGAAAGCAGAGAAAAAGTGTCTCCTGCAACAGGTTTCATTTGTGCTACATGAACGAACGTCTCTCCACTTGCTCACTTCTGAGAGCTAAGTATGTGTGAAAGCCGTCCTTCACCAAGCTTGTTGGGAACACAAAGTTTCTTTTCAGTTGCAAACTCCATTCCGTACATATATATGGGGAGGTACTAGCTCCAACTCGGTTTGACAGTGAAACCTGCAGGAACTTCAAACCGGCACTAGGAAACAGACTGAGAAAGCAGAGAAAAAGTGTTTCCTGCATCCTTTTCCATTAGTGCCAGATGAACGAACGTCTCTCCACTTGCTCAGTTCTGAGAGATAAGTGTGTGTGAAAGCGGTCCTTCACCTAGCTTGTTGGGAACACAAAGTTTCTTTTCAGTTGCAAACTCCATTCCATACATATATATGGGGAGGTACTAGCTCCAACTTGGTTTGACAGTGAAAACTGCAGGAACTTCAAACCGGCACTAGGAAACAGACTGAGAAAGCAGAGAAAAAGTGTCTCCTGCAACACGTTCCCTTGGTGCTAGATGAACGAACGTCTCTCCACTTGCTCAGTTCTGAGAGATAAGTGTGTGTGAAAGCCGTCTTTCACCTAGCTTGTTGGGAACACAAAGCTTCTTTTCAGTTGCAAACTCCATTCCATACATATATATGGGGAGGTACTAGCTCCAACACGGTTTGACAGTGAAAACTGCAGGAAATTCAAACCGGCACTAGGAAACAGACTGAGAAATCAGAGAAAAAGTGTCTTCTGCAACCCGTTCCCTTGGTGCTAGATGAACGAACGTCTCTCCACTTGCTCAGTTCCGAGAGATAAGTGTGTGTGAAAGCCGTCCTTCACCTATCTTGTTGGGAACACAAAGTTTCTTTTCAGTTGCAAACTCCATTCCATACATATATATGGGGAGGTACTATCTCCAACTCGGTTTGTCAGTGAAAACTGCAGGAACTTTAAACCGGCACTAGGAAACAGACTGAGAAAGCAGAGAAAAAGTGTCTCCTGCAACAGGTTTCATTTGTGCTACATGAACGAACGTCTCTCCACTTGCTCACTTCTGAGAGCTAAGTATGTGTGAAAGCCGTACTTCACCAAGCTTGTTGGGAACACAAAGTTTCTTTTCAGTTGCAAACTCCATTCCGTACATATATATGGGTAGGTACTAGCTCCAACTCGGTTTGACAGTGAAACCTGCAGGAACTTCAAACCGGCACTAGGAAACAGACTGAGAAAGCAGAGAAAAAGTGTTTCCTGCATCCTTTTCCATTAGTGCTAGATGAACGAACGTCTCTCCACTTGCTCAGTTCTGAGAGATAAGTGTGTGTGAAAACGGTCCTTCAACTAGCTTGTTGTTAACACAAAGTTTCTTTTCAGTTGCAAACTCCATTCCATACATATATATGGGGAGGTACTAGCTCCAACTTGGTTTGACAGTGAAAACTGCAGGAACTTCAAACCGGCACTAGGAAACAGACTGAGAAAGCAGAGAAATAGTGTCTCCTGCAACACGTTCCCTTGGTGCTAGATGAACGAACGTCTCTCCACTTGCTCAGTTCTGAGAGATAAGTGTGTGTGAAAGCCGTCCTTCACCTAGCTTGTTGGGAACACAAAGTTTCTTTTCAGTTGCAAACTCCATTCCATACATATATATGGGGAGGTACTAGCTCCAACTCGGTTTGACAGTGAAAACTGCAGGAAATTCAAACCGGCACTAGGAAACAGACTGAGAAAGCAGAGAAAAAGTGTCTCCTGCAACCCGTTCCCTTGGTGCTAGTTGAACGAACGTCTCTCCACTTGCTCAGTTCTGAGAGATAAGTGTGTGTGAAAGCGGTCCTTCACCTAGCTTGTTGGGAACACAAAGTTTCTTTTCAGTTGCAAACTCCATTCCATACATATATATGGGGAGGTACTAGCTCCAACTCGGTTTGACAGTGAAAACTGCAGGAACTTCAAACAGGCACTAGGAAACAGACTGAGAAAGCAGAGAAAAAGTGTCTCCTGCAACCCGTTCCCTTGGTGCTAGATGAACGAACGTCTCTCCACTTGCTCAGTTCCGAGAGATAAGTGTGTGTGAAAGCCGTCCTTCACCTATCTTGTTGGGAACACAAAGTTTCTTTTCTGTTGCAAACACCATTCCATACATATATATGGGGAGTTACTAGCTCCAACTCGGTTTTACAGTGAAAACTGCAGGAACTTAAAACCGGCACTAGGAAACAGACTGAGAAAGAAGAGAAAAGTGTCTCCTGCAGCAGGTTTCATTTGTGCTACATGAACGAACGTCTCTCCACTTGCTCACTTCTGAGAGCTAAGTATGTGTGAAAGCCGTCCTTCACCAAGCTTGTTGGGAACACAAAGTTTCTTTTCAGTTGCAAACTCCATTCCATACATATATATGGGGAGGTACTAGCTCCAACTCGGTTTGACAGTGAAACCTGCAGGAACTTCAAACCGGCACTAGGAAACAGACTGAGAAAGCAGAGAAAAAGTGTCTCCTGCATCCCGTTCCCTTGGTGCTAGATGAACAATCGTCTCTCCACATGCTTAATTCTGAGAGATAAATGTGTGTGAAAGCCGTCCTTCACCTAGGTTGTTGGGAACACAAAGTTTCTTTTCAGTTGCAAACTATACTCCATACATATATATGGGGAGGTACTAGCTCCAACTCGGTTTGACAGTGAAAACTGCAGGAACTTCAAACCGGCACTAGGAAACAGAATGAGAAAGCAGAGAAAAAGTGTCTCCTGCAACTCGTTCCATTGGTGCTAGATGAACGAACGTCTCTCCACTTGCTCAGTTCTGAGAGATAAGTGTGTGTGAAAGCGGTCCTTCACCTAGATTGTTGGGAACACAAAGTTTCTTTTCAGTTGCAAACTCCATTCCATACATATATATGGGGAGGTACTAGCTCCAACTCGGTTTTACAGAGAAAACTGCAGGAACTTCAAACCGGCACTGGGAAACACACTGAGAATGCAGAGAATAAGTGTCTCCTGCCACCCGTTCCCTTGGTGCTAGATGAACGAACGTCTCTCCACTTGCTCAGTTCTGAGAGATAAGTGTGTGTGAAAGCCGTCATTCACCTAGCTGGTTGGGAACACAAAGTTTCTTTTCAGTTGCAAACTCCATTCCATACATATATAAGGGGAGGTACTAGCTCCAACTCGGTTTTATAGTGAAAACTGCAGGAACTTTAAACCGGCACTAGGAAACAGACTGAGAAAGCAGAGAAATAGTGTCTCCTGCAAACTTTTCCATTGGTGATAGATGAACGAACGTCTCTGCACTTGCTCAGTTCTGAGAGATATGTGTGTGTGAAAGCGGTACTTCACCTAGCTTGTTGGGAACACAAAGTTTCTTTTCAGTTGCAAACTCCATTCCATACATATATATGGGGAGGTACTAGCTCCAACTCGGTTTGACAGTGAAAACTGCAGGAAATTCAAACCGGCACTAGGAAACAGACTGAGAAAGCAGAGAAAAAGTGTCTCCTGCATCCATTTCCATTGGTGCTAGATGAACGAACGTCTCTCCACTTGCTCAGTTCTGAGAGATAAGTGTGTGTGAAAGCGGTCCTTCACCTAGCTTGTTGGGAACACAAAGTTTCTTTTCAGTTGCAAACTCCATTCCATACATATATATGGGGAGGTACTAGCTCCAACTCGGTTTTACAGAGAAAACTGCAGGAACTTCAAACCGGCACTGGGAAACACACTGAGAATGCAGAGAATAAGTGTCTCCTGCCACCCGTTCCCTTGGTGCTAGATGAACGAACGTCTCTCCACTTGCTCAGTTCTGAGAGATAAGTGTGTGTGAAAGCCGTCATTCACCTAGCTGGTTGGGAACACAAAGTTTCTTTTCAGTTGCAAACTCCATTCCATACATATATAAGGGGAGGTACTAGCTCCAACTCGGTTTTATAGTGAAAACTGCAGGAACTTTAAACCGGCACTAGGAAACAGACTGAGAAAGCAGAGAAATAGTGTCTCCTGCAAACTTTTCCATTGGTGATAGATGAACGAACGTCTCTGCACTTGCTCAGTTCTGAGAGATATGTGTGTGTGAAAGCGGTACTTCACCTAGCTTGTTGGGAACACAAAGTTTCTTTTCAGTTGCAAACTCCATTCCATACATATATATGGGGAGGTACTAGCTCCAACTCGGTTTGACAGTGAAAACTGCAGGAAATTCAAACCGGCACTAGGAAACAGACTGAGAAAGCAGAGAAAAAGTGTCTCCTGCATCCATTTCCATTGGTGCTAGATGAACGAACGTCTCTCCACTTGCTCAGTTCTGAGAGATAAGTGTGTGTGAAAGCGGTCCTTCACCTAGCTTGTTGGGAACACAAAGTTTCTTTTCAGTTGCAAACTCCATTCCATACATATATATGGGGAGGTACTAGCTCCAACTCGGTTTGACAGTGAAAACTGCAGGAACTTCAAACCGGCACTAGGAAACAGACTGAGAAAGCAGAGAAAAAGTGTCTCCTGCAACCCGTTCCCTTGGTGCTAGATGAACGAACGTCTCTCCACTTGCTCAGTTCCGAGAGATAAGTGTGTGTGAAAGCCGTCCTTCACCTATCTTGTTGGGAACACAAAGTTTCTTTTCAGTTGCAAACTCCATTCCATACATATATATGGGGAGGTACTATCTCCAACTCGGTTTGTCAGTGAAAACTGCAGGAACTTTAAACAGGCACTAGGAAACAGACTGAGAAAGCAGAGAAAAAGTGTCTCCTGCAACCCGTTCCCTTGGTGCTAGATGAACGAACGTCTCTCCACTTGCTCATTTCTGAGAGATAAGTGTGTGTGAAAGCCGTCCTTCACCTAGCTTGTTGGGAACACAAAGTTTCTTTTCAGTTGCAAACTCCATTCCATACATATATATGGGGAGGTACTAGCTCCAACTCGGTTTTACAGTGAAAACTGCAGGAACTTCAAACCGGCACTAGGAAACAGACTGAGAAAACAGAGAAATAGTGTCTCCTGCAAACTTTTCCATTGGTGCTAGATGAACGAACGTCTCTCCACTTGCTCAGTTCTGAGAGATATGTGTGTGTGAAAGCGGTCCTTCACCTAGCTTGTTGGGAACACAAAGTTTCTTTTCAGTTGCAAACTCCAACCCATACATATATATGGGGAGGTACTAGCTCCAACTAGTTTTGACAGTGAAAACTGCAGGAACTTCAAACCGGCACTAGGAAACAGACTGAGAAAGCAGAGAAAAAGTGTCTCCTGCAACCCGTTCCCTTGGTGCTAGATGAACCATCGTCTCTCCACTTGCTCAGTTCTGAGAGATAAGTGTGTGTGAAAGCCGTCCTTCACCTAGCTTTTTGGGAACACAATGTTTCTTTTCTGTTGCAAAATCCATTCCATACATATATATGGGGAGATACTAGCTCCAACTCGGTTTTACAGTGAAATCTGCAGGAACATCTAACCGGCTCTAGGAAACAGACTGAGAAAGCAGAGAAAAAGTGTCTCCTGCAACCCGTTCCATTGGTGCTAGATGAACGAACGTCTCTCCACTTGCTCAGTTCTGAGAGATAAGTGTGTGTGAAAGTGGTCCTTCACCTAGCTTGTTGGGAACACAAAGTTTCTTTTCAGTTGCAAACTCCATTCCATACATATATATGGGGAGGTACTAGCTCCAACTCGGTTTTACAGAGAAAAATGCAGGAACTTCAAACCGGCACTAGGAAACAGACTGAGAATGCAGAGAATAAGTGTCTCCTGCCACCCGTTCCCTTGGTGCTAGATGAACGAACGTCTCTCCACTTGCTCAGTTCTGAGAGATAAGTGTGTGTGAAAGCCGTCCTTCACCTAGCTTGTTGGGAACACAAAGTTTCTTTTCAGTTGCAAACTCCATTCCATACATATATAAGGGGAGGTACTAGCTCCAACTCGATTTTACAGTGAAAACTGCAGGAACTTTAAACCGGCACTAGGAAACAGACTGAGAAAGCAGAGAAATAGTGTCTCCTGCAACCTCTACCATTGGTGATAGATGAACGAACGTCTCTCCACTTGCTCAGTTCTGAGAGATATGTGTGTGTGAAAGCGGTACTTCACCTTGCTTTTTGGGAACACAAAGTTTCTTTTCAGTTGCAAACTCCATTCCATACATATATATGGGGAGGTACTAGCTCCAACTCGGTTTGACAGTGAAAACTGCAGGAAATTCAAACCGGCACTAGGAAACAGACTGAGAAAGCAGAGAAAAAGTGTCTCCTGCATCCTTTTCCATTGGTGCTAGATGAACGAACGTCTCTCCACTTGCTCAGTTCTGAGATATAAGTGTGTGTGAAAGCGGTCCTTCACTTAGCTTGTTGGGAACACAAAGTTTCTTTTCAGTTGCAAACTCCATTCCATACATATATATGGGGAGGTACTAGCTCCAACTCGGTTTGACAGTGAAAACTGCAGGAACTTCAAACCGGCACTAGGAAACAGACTGAGAAAGCAGAGAAAAAGTGTCTCCTGCAACCCGTTCCCTTGGTGCTAGATGAACGAACGTCTCTCCACTTGCTCAGTTCCGAGAGATAAGTGTGTGTGAAAGCCGTCCTTCACCTATCTTGTTGGGAACACAAAGTTTCTTTTCAGTTGCAAACTCCATTCCATACATATATATGGGGAGGTACTATCTCCAACTCGGTTTGTCAGTGAAAACTGCAGGAACTTTAAACCGGCACTAGGAAACAGACTGAGAAAGCAGAGAAAAAGTGTCTCCTGCAACCCGTTCCCTTGGTGCTAGATGAACGAAACTCTCTCCACTTGCTCATTTCTGAGAGATAAGTGTGTGTGAAAGCCGTCCTTCACCTAGCTTGTTGGGAACACAAAGTTTCTTTTCAGTTGCAAACTCCATTCCATACATATATATGGGGAGGTACTAGCTCCAACTCGGTTTGACAGTGAAAACAGCAGGAACTTCAAACCGGCACTAGGAAACAGACTGAGAAAGCAGAGAAATAGTGTCTCCTGCAAACTTTTCCATTGGTGCTAGATGAACGAACGTCTCTCCACTTGCTCAGTTCTGAGAGATATGTGTGTGTGAAAGCGGTCCTTCACCTAGCTTGTTGGGAACACAAAGTTTCTTTTCAGTTGCAAACTCCATTCCATACATATATATGGGGAGGTACTAGCTCCAACTTGTTTTGACAGTGAAAACTGCAGGAACTTCAAACCGGCACTAGGAAACAGACTGAGAAAGCGGAGAAAAAGTGTCTCCTGCAACCCGTTCCCTTGGTGCTAGATGAACCATCGTCTCTCCACTTGCTCAGTTCTGAGAGATAAGTGTGTGTGAAAGCCGTCCTTCACCTAGCTTGTTGGGAACACAATGTTTCTTTTCTGTTGCAAACTCCATTCCATACATATATATGGGGAGATACTAGCTCCAACTCGGTTTTACAGTGAAATCTGCAGGAACATCTAACCGGCTCTAGGAAACAGACTGAGAAAGGAGAGAAAAAGTGTCTCCTGCAACCCGTTCCATTGGTGCTAGATGAACGAACGTCTCTCCACTTGCTCAGTTCTGAGAGATAAGTGTGTGTGAAAGCGGTCCTTCACCTAGCTTGTTGGGAACACAAAGTTTCTTTTCAGTTGCAAACTCCATTCCATACATATATATGGGGAGGTACTAGCTCCAACTCGGTTTTACAGAGAAAAATGCAGGAACTTCAAACCGGCACTAGGAAACAGACTGAGAATGCAGAGAATAAGTGTCTCCTGCCACCCGTTCCCTTGGTGCTAGATGAACGAACGTCTCTCCACTTGCTCAGTTCTGAGAGATAAGTGTGTGTGAAAGCCGTCCTTCACCTAGCTTGTTGGGAATACAAAGTTTCTTTTCAGTTGCAAACTCCATTCCATACATATATAAGGGGAGGTACTAGCTCCAACTCGATTTTACAGTGAAAACTGCAGGAACTTTAAACCGGCACTAGGAAACAGACTGAGAAAGCAGAGAAATAGTGTCTCCTGCAACCCGTTCCCTTGGTGCTAGATGAACGAACGTCTCTCCACTTGCTCAGTTCCGAGAGATATGTGTGTGTGAAAGCGGTACTTCACCTAGCTTTTTGGGAACACAAAGTTTCTTTTCAGTTGCAAACTCCATTCCATACATATATATGGGGAGGTACTAGCTCCAACTCGGTTTGACAGTGAAAACTGCAGGAAATTCAAAACGGCACTAGGAAACAGACTGAGAAAGCAGAGAAAAAGTGTCTCCTGCATCCTTTTCCATTGGTGCTAGATGAACGAACGTCTCTCCACTTGCTCAGTTCTGAGATATAAGTGTGTGTGAAAGCGGTCCTTCACCTAGCTTGTTGGGAACACAAAGTTTCTTTTCAGTTGCAAACTCCATTCCATACATATATATGGGGAGGTACTAGCTCCAAATCGGTTTGACAGTGAAAACTGCAGGAACTTCAAACCGGCACTAGGAAACAGACTGAGAAAGCAGAGAAAAAGTGTCTCCTGCAACCCGTTCCCTTGGTGCTAGATGAACGAACGTCTCTCCACTTGCTCAGTTCCGAGAGATAAGTGTGTGTGAAAGCCGTCCTTCACCTATCTTGTTGGGAACACAAAGTTTCTTTTCTGTTGCAAACTCCATTCCATACATATATATGGGGAGTTACTAGCTCCAACTCGGTTTTACAGAGAAAACTGCAGGAACTTTAAACCGGCACTAGGAAACAGACTGAGAAAGAAGAGAAAAGTGTCTCCTGCAACAGGTTTCATTTGTGCTACATGAACGAACGTCTCTCCACTTGCTCACTTCTGAGAGCTAAGTATGTGTGAAAGCCGTCCTTCACCAAGCTTGTTGGGAACACAAAGTTTCTTTTCAGTTGCAAACTCCATTCCATACATATATATGGGGAGGTACTAGCTCCAACTCGGTTTGACAGTGAAACCTGCAGGAACTTCAAACCGGCACTAGGAAACAGACTGAGAAAGCAGAGAAAAAGTGTTTCCTGCATTCTTTTCCATTAGTGCTAGATGAACGAACGTCTCTCCACTTGCTCAGTTCTGAGAGATAAGTGTGTGTGAAAGCGGTCCTTCACCTAGCTTGTTGGGAACACAAAGTTTCTTTTCAGTTGCAAACTCCATTCCATACATATATATGGGGAGGTACTAGCTCCAACTTGGTTTGACAGTGAAAACTGCAGGAACTTCAAACCGGCACTAGGAAACAGACTGAGAAAGCAGAGAAAATGTGTCTCCTGCAACACGTTCCCTTGGTGCTAGATGAACGAACTTCTCTCCACTTGCTCAGTTCCGAGAGTTAAGTGTGTGTGAAAGCCGTCCTTCACCTAGCTTGTTGGGAACACAAAGTTTCTTTTCAGTTGCAAACACCATTCCATACATATATATGGGGAGGTACAAGCTCCAACTCGGTTTGACAGTGAAAACTGCAGGAACTTCAAACCGGCAAAAGATACAGACTGAGAAATCAGAGAAAAAGTGTCTCCTGCAACCCGTTCCCTTGGTGCTAGATGAACGAACGTCTCTCCACTTGCTCAGTTCCGAGAGATATGTGTGTGTAAAAGCCGTCCTTCACCTAGCTTGTAGAGAACACAAAGTTGCTTTTCAGTTGCAAACATCTTTCCATACATATATATGGGGAGGTACTAGCTCCAACCCGGTTTTACAGTGAAAAGTGCACGAACTTCAAACCGCCACTTGGAAACAGACTGAGAAAGTAGAGAAAAAGTGTCTCCTGCAACCCGTTCCCTTGGTGCTAGATGAACGAACGTCTCTCCACTTGCTCAGTTCTGAGAGCTAAGTATGTGTGAAAGCCGCCCGTCACCAAGCTTGTTGGGAACACAAAGTTTCTTTTCAGTTGCAAACTCGAATCCATACATATATATGGGGAGGCACTAGCTCCAACTCGGTTTGACAGTGAATACTGCAGGAACTTCAAACCGGCAGTAGGAAACAGACTGAGAAAGCAGAGAAAAAGTGTCTCCTGCAACCCGTTCCATTGGTGCTAAATGAACGATCGTATCTCCACATGCTTAATTCTGAGAGATAAATGTGTGTGAAAGCCGTCCTTCACCTAGCTTGTTGGGAACACAAAGTTTCTTTCCAGTTGCAAACTCCACTCCATACATATATATGGGGAGGTACTAGCTCCAACTAGTTTTGACAGTGAAAACTGCAGGAACTTCAAACCGGCCCTAGGAAACAGACTGAGAAAGCAGAGAAATGTGTCTCCTGCAACAGGTTTCATTTGTGCTACATGAATGAACGTCTCTCCACTTGCTCAGTTCTGAGAGCTAAGTATGTGTGAAAGCCGTACTTCACCAAGCTTGTTGGGAACACAAAGTTTCTTTTCAGTTGCAAACTCCATTCCATACATATATATGGGGAGGTACTAGCTCCAACTCGGTTTGACAGTGAAAACTGCAGGAACTTCAAACCGGCACTAGGAAACAGACTGAGAAAGCAGAGAAAAAGTGTCTCCTGCATCCTTTTCCATTGGTGCTAGATGAACGAACGTCTCTCCACTTACTCAGTTCTGAGAGATAAGTGTGTGTGAAAGCGGCCCTTCACCTAGATTGTTGGGAACACAAAGTTTCTTTTCAGTTGCAAACTCCATTCCATACATATATATGGGGAGGTACTAGCTCCAACTAGTTTTGACAGTGAAAACTGCAGGAACTTCAAACCGGCACTAGGAAACAGACTGAGAAAGCAGAGAAAAAGTGTCTCCTGCAACCCGTTCCCTTGGTGCTAGATGAACTACCGTCTCTCCACTTGCTCAGTTCTGAGAGATAAGTGTGTGTGAAAGCCGTCCTTCACCTAGCTTGTTGGGAACACAATGTTTCTTTTCTGTTGCAAACTCCATTCCATACATATATATGGGGAGATACTAGCTCCAACTCGGTTTTACAGTTAAATCTGCAGGAACTTCTAACCGGCTCTAGGAAACAGACTGAGAAAGCAGAGAAAAAGTGTCTAATGCAACACGTTCCATTGGTGCTAGATGAACGAAACTCTCTCCACTTGCTCAGTTCTGAGAGATAAGTGTGTGTGAAAGCGATCCTTCACCTAGCTTGTTGGGAACACAAAGTTTCTTTTCAGTTGCAAACTCCATTCCATACATATATATGGGGAGGTACTAGCTCCAACTCGGTTTGACAGTGAAAACTGCAGGAACTTCAAACCGGCACTAGGAAACAGACTGAGAATGCAGAGAATAAGTGTCTCCTGCCACCAGTTCCCTTTGTGCTAGATGAACGAACGTCTCTCCACTTGCTCAGTTCTGAGAGATAAGTGTGTGTGAAAGCCGTCCTTCACCTAGCTTGTTGGAACACAAAGTTTCTTTTCAGTTGCAAACTCCATTCCATATATATATATGCGGAGGTACTAGCTCCAACTCTGTTTGACAGTGAAAACTGCAGGAAATTCAAACCAGCACTAGGAAACAGACTGAGAAAGCAGAGAAAAAGTGTCTCCTGCATCCTTTTCCATTGGTGCTAGATGAACGAACGTCTCTCCACTTGCTCAGTTCTGAGAGATAAGTGTGTGTGAAAGCGGTCCTTCACCTAGCTTGTTGGGAACACAAAGTTTCTTTTCAGTTGCAAACTCCATTCCATACATATATATGGGGAGGTACTAGCTCCAACTCGGTTTGACAGTGAAAACTGCAGGAACTTCAAACCGGCACTAGGAAACAGACTGAGAAATCAGAGAAAAAGTGTCTCCTGCAACCCGTTCCCTTGGTGCTAGATGAACGAACGTCTCTCCACTTGCTCAGTTCCGAGAGATAAGTGTGTGTGAAAGCCGTCCTTCACCTATCTTGTTGGGAACACAAAGTTTCTTTTCAGTTGCAAACTCCATTCCATACATATATATGGGGAGGTACTATCTCCAACTCGGTTTGTCAGTGAAAACTGCAGGAACTTTAAACCGGCACTAGGAAACAGACTGAGAAAGCAGAGAAAAAGTGTCTCCTGCAACAGGTTTCATTTGTGCTACATGAACGAACGTCTCTCCACTTGCTCACTTCTGAGAGCTAAGTATGTGTGAAAGCCGTCCTTCACCAAGCTTGTTGGGAACACAAAGTTTCTTTTCAGTTGCAAACTCCATTCCGTACATATATATGGGGAGGTACTAGCTCCAACTCGGTTTGACAGTGAAACCTGCAGGAACTTCAAACCGGCACTAGGAAACAGACTGAGAAAGCAGAGAAAAAGTGTCTCCTGCAACCCGTTCCCTTGGTTCTAGATGAACGAACGTCCCTCCACTTGCTCAGTTCCGAGAGATAAGTATGGGTGAAAGCCGTCCTTCACCTAGCTTGTTGGGAACACAAAGATTCTTTTTAGTTGCAAACTCCATTCCATACATATATATGGGGAGGTACTAGCTCCAACTCGGTTTGACAGTGAAAACTGCAGGAACTTCAAACCGGCACTAGGAAACAGACTGAGAAAGCAGAGAAAAAGTGTCTCCTGCAACCCGTTCCCTTGGTGCTAGATGAACGAACGTCTCTCCACTTGCTCAGTTCCGAGAGATAAGTGTGTGTGAAAGCCGTCCTTCACCTATCTTGTTGGGAACACAAAGTTTCTTTTCTGTTGCAAACTCCATTCCATACATATATATGGGGAGTTACTAGCTCCAACTCGGTTTTACAGAGAAAACTGCAGGAACTTCAAACCGGCACTAGGAAACAGACTGAGAAAGCAGAGAAAAGTGTCTCCTGCAACAGGTTTCATTTGTGCTACATGAACGAACGTCTCTCCACTTGCTCACTTCTGAGAGCTAAGTATGTGTGAAAGCCGTCGTTCACCAAGCTTGTTGGGAACACAAAGTTTCTTTTCAGTTGCAAACTCCATTCCATACATATATATGGGGAGGTACTAGCTCCAACTCGGTTTGACAGTGAAACCTGCAGGAACTTCAAACCGGCACTAGGAAACAGACTGAGAATGCAGAGAAAAAGTGTTTCCTGCATTCTTTTCCATTAGTGCTAGATGAACGAACGTCTCTCCACTTGCTCAGTTCTGAGAGATAAGTGTGTGTGAAAGCGGTCCTTCACCTAGCTTGTTGGGAACACAAAGTTTCTTTTCAGTTGCAAACTCCATTCCATACATATATATGGGGAGGTACTAGCTCCAACTTGGTTTGACAGTGAAAACTGCAGGAACTTCAAACCGGCACTAGGAAACAGACTGAGAAAGCAGAGAAAATGTGTCTCCTGCAACACGTTCCCTTGGTGCTAGATGAACGAACTTCTCTCCACTTGCTCAGTTCCGAGAGATAAGTGTGTGTGAAAGCCGTCCTTCACCTAGCTTGTTGGGAACACAAAGTTTCTTTTCAGTTGCAAACACCATTCCATACATATATATGGGGAGGTACTAGCTCCAACTCGGTTTGACAGTGAAAACTGCAGGAACTTCAAACCGGCAAAAGAAACAGACTGAGAAATCAGAGAAAAAGTGTCTCCTGCAACCCGTTCCCTTGGTGCTAGATGAACGAACGTCTCTCCACTTGCTCAGTTCCGAGAGACATGTGTGTGTAAAAGCCGTCCTTCACCTAGCTTGTTGAGAACACAAAGTTGCTTTTCAGTTGCAAACATCTTTCCATACATATATATGGGGAGGTACTAGCTCCAACCCGGTTTTACAGTGAAAAGTGCACGAACTTCAAACCGCCACTTGGAAACAGACTGAGAAAGCAGAGAAAAAGTGTCTCCTGCAACCCGTTCCCTTGGTGCTAGATGAACGAACGTCTCTCCACTTGCTCAGTTCTGAGAGCTAAGTATGTGTGAAAGCCGCACTTCACCAAGCTTGTTGGGAACACAAAGTTTCTTTTCAGTTGCAAACTCCAATCCATACATATATATGGGGAGGCACTAGCTCCAACTCGGTTTGACAGTGAAAACTGCAGGAACTTCAAACCGGCAGTAGGAAACAGACTGAGAAAGCAGAGAAAAAGTGTCTCCTGCAACCCGTTCCATTGGTGCTAAATGAACGATCGTATCTCCACATGCTTAATTCTGAGAGATAAATGTGTGTGAAAGCCGTCCTTCACCTAGCTTGTTGGGAACACAAAGTTTCTTTCCAGTTGCAAACTCCACTCCATACATATATATGGGGAGGTACTAGCTCCAACTAGTTTTGACAGTGAAAACTGCAGGAACTTCAAACCGGCACTAGGAAACAGACTGAGAAAGCAGAGAAAAGTGTCTCCTGCAACAGGTTTCATTTGTGCTACATGAATGAACGTCTCTCCACTTGCTCAGTTCTGAGAGCTAAGTATGTGTGAAAGCCGTCCTTCACCAAGCTTGTTGGGAACACAAAGTTTCTTTTCAGTTGCAAACTCCATTCCATACATATATATGGGGAGGTACTAGCTCCAACTCGGTTTGACACGAAAACTGCAGGAACTTCAAACCGGCACTAGGAAACAGACTGAGAAAGCAGAGAAAAAGTGTCTCCTGCATCCTTTTCCATTGGTGCTAGATGAACGAACGTCTCTCCACTTGCTCAGTTCTGAGAGATAAGTGTGTGTGAAAGCGGTCCTTCACCTAGATTGTTGGGAACACAAAGTTTCTTTTCAGTTGCAAACTCCATTCCATACATATATATGGGGAGGTACTAGCTCCAACTAGTTTTGACAGTGAAAACTGCAGGAACTTCAAACCGGCACTAGGAAACAGACTGAGAAAGCAGAGAAAAAGTGTCTCCTGCAACCCGTTCCCTTGGTGCTAGATGAACTATCGTCTCTCCACTTGCTCAGTTCTGAGAGATAAGTGTGTGTGAAAGCCGTCCTTCACCTAGCTTGTTGGGAACACAATGTTTCTTTTCTGTTGCAAACTCCATTCCATACATATATATGGGGAGGTACTAGCTCCAACTCGGTTTTACAGTGAAATCTGCAGGAACTTCTAACCGGCTCTAGGAAACAGACTGAGAAAGCAGAGAAAAAGTGTCTCCTGCAAAACGTTCCATTGGTGCTAGATGAACGAAACTCTCTCCACTTGCTCAGTTCTGAGAGATAAGTGTGTGTGAAAGCGATCCTTCACCTAGCTTGTTGGGAAAACAAAGTTTCTTTTCAGTTGCAAACTCCATTCCATACATATATATGGGGAGGTACTAGCTCCAACTCGGTTTTACAGAGAAAACTGCAGGAACTTCAAACCGGCACTAGGAAACAGACTGAGAATGCAGAGAATAAGTGTCTCCTGCCACCCGTTCCCTTGGTGCTAGATGAACGAACGTCTCTCCACTTGCTCAGTTCTGAGAGATAAGTGTGTGTGAAAGCCGTCCTTCACCTAGCTTGTTGGGAACACAAAGTTTCTTTTCAGTTGCAAACTCCATTCCATACATATATAAGGGGAGGAACTAGCTCCAACTCGGTTTTACAGTGAAAACTGCAGGAACTTTAAACCGGCACTAGGAAACAGACTGAGAAAGCAGAGAAATAGTGTCTCCTGCAACCTCTTCCATTGGTGATAGATGAACGAACGTCTCTCCACTTGCTCAGTTCTGAGAGATATGTGTGTGTGAAAGCGGTACTTCACCTAGCTTTTTGGGAACACAAAGTTTCTTTTCAGTTGCAAACTCCAATCCATACATATATATGGGGAGGCACTAGCTCCAACTCGGTTTGACAGTGAAAACTGCAGGAACTTCAAACGGGCAGTAGGAAACAGACTGAGAAAGCAGAGAAAAAGTGTCTCCTGCAACCCGTTCCATTGGTGCTAAATGAACGATCGTATCTCCACATGCTTAATTCTGAGAGATAAATGTGTGTGAAAGCCGTCCTTCACCTAGCTTGTTGGGAACACAAAGTTTCTTTCCAGTTGCAAACTCCACTCCATACATATATATGGGGAGGTACTAGCTCCAACTAGTTTTGACAGTGAAAACTGCAGGAACTTCAAACCGGCACTAGGAAACAGACTGAGAAAGCAGAGAAAAGTGTCTCCTGCAACAGGTTTCATTTGTGCTACATGAATGAACGTCTCTCCACTTGCTCAGTTCTGAGAGCTAAGTATGTGTGAAAGCCGTCCTTCACCAAGCTTGTTGGGAACACAAAGTTTCTTTTCAGTTGCAAACTCCATTCCATACATATATATGGGGAGGTACTAGCTCCAACTCGGTTTGACACGAAAACTGCAGGAACTTCAAACCGGCACTAGGAAACAGACTGAGAAAGCAGAGAAAAAGTGTCTCCTGCATCCTTTTCCATTGGTGCTAGATGAACGAACGTCTCTCCACTTGCTCAGTTCTGAGAGATAAGTGTGTGTGAAAGCGGTCCTTCACCTAGATTGTTGGGAACACAAAGTTTCTTTTCAGTTGCAAACTCCATTCCATACATATATATGGGGAGGTACTAGCTCCAACTAGTTTTGACAGTGAAAACTGCAGGAACTTCAAACCGGCACTAGGAAACAGACTGAGAAAGCAGAGAAAAAGTGTCTCCTGCAACCCGTTCCCTTGGTGCTAGATGAACTATCGTCTCTCCACTTGCTCAGTTCTGAGAGATAAGTGTGTGTGAAAGCCGTCCTTCACCTAGCTTGTTGGGAACACAATGTTTCTTTTCTGTTGCAAACTCCATTCCATACATATATATGGGGAGATACTAGCTCCAACTCGGTTTTACAGTGAAATCTGCAGGAACTTCTAACCGGCTCTAGGAAACAGACTGAGAAAGCAGAGAAAAAGTGTCTCCTGCAAAACGTTCCATTGGTGCTAGATGAACGAAACTCTCTCCACTTGCTCAGTTCTGAGAGATAAGTGTGTGTGAAAGCGATCCTTCACCTAGCTTGTTGGGAAAACAAAGTTTCTTTTCAGTTGCAAACTCCATTCCATACATATATATGGGGAGGTACTAGCTCCAACTCGGTTTTACAGAGAAAACTGCAGGAACTTCAAACCGGCACTAGGAAACAGACTGAGAATGCAGAGAATAAGTGTCTCCTGCCACCCGTTCCCTTGGTGCTAGATGAACGAACGTCTCTCCACTTGCTCAGTTCTGAGAGATAAGTGTGTGTGAAAGCCGTCCTTCACCTAGCTTGTTGGGAACACAAAGTTTCTTTTCAGTTGCAAACTCCATTCCATACATATATAAGGGAAGGAACTAGCTCCAACTCGGTTTTACAGTGAAAACTGCAGGAACTTTAAACCGGCACTAGGAAACAGACTGAGAAAGCAGAGAAATAGTGTCTCCTGCAACCTCTTCCATTGGTGATAGATGAACGAACGTCTCTCCACTTGCTCAGTTCTGAGAGATATGTGTGTGTGAAAGCGGTACTTCACCTAGCTTTTTGGGAACACAAAGTTTCTTTTCAGTTGCAAACTCCATTCCATACATATATATGGGGAGGTACTAGCTCCAACTCTGTTTGACAGTGAAAACTGCAGGAAATTCAAACCGGCACTAGGAAACAGACTGTGAAAGCAGAGAAAAAGTGTCTCCTGCATCCTTTTCCATTGGTGCTAGATGAACGAACGTCTCTCCACTTGCTCAGTTCTGAGAGATAAGTGTGTGTGAAAGCGGTCCTTCACCTAGCTTGTTGGGAACACAAAGTTTCTTTTCAGTTGCAAACTCCATTCCATACATATATATGGGGAGGTACTAGCTCCAACTCGGTTTGACAGTGAAAACTGCAGGAACTTCAAACCGGCACTAGGAAACAGACTGAGAAATCAGAGAAAAAGTGTCTCCTGCAACACGTTCCCTTGGTGCTAGATGAACGAACGTCTCTCCACTTGCTCAGTTCCGAGAGATAAGTGTGTGTGAAAGCCGTCCTTCACCTTTCTTGTTGGGAACACAAAGTTTCTTTTCAGTTGAAACTCCATTCCATACATATATATGGGGAGGTACTATCTCCAACTCGGTTTGTCAGTGAAAACTGCAGGAACTTTAAACCGGCACTAGGAAACAGACTGAGAAAGCAGAGAAAAAGTGTCTCCTGCAACAGGTTTCATTTGTGCTACATGAACGAACGTCTCTCCACTTGCTCACTTCTGAGAGCTAAGTATGTGTGAAAGCCGTCCTTCACCAAGCTTGTTGGGAACACAAAGTTTCTTTTCAGTTGCAAACTCCATTCCGTACATATATATGGGGAGGTACTAGCTCCAACTCGGTTTGACAGTGAAACCTGCAGGAACTTCAAACCGGCACTAGGAAACAGACTGAGAAAGCAGAGAAAAAGTGTTTCCTGCATCCTTTTCCATTAGTGCTAGATGAACGAACGTCTCTCCACTTGCTCAGTTCTGAGAGATAAGTGTGTGTGAAAGCGGTCCTTCACCTAGCTTGTTGGGAACACAAAGTTTCTTTTCAGTTGCAAACTCCATTCCATACATATATATGGGGAGGTACTAGCTCCAACTTGGTTTGACAGTGAAAACTGCAGGAACTTCAAACCGGCACTAGGAAACAGACTGAGAAAGCAGAGAAAAAGTGTCTCCTGCAACACGTTCCCTTGGTGCTCGATGAACGAACGTCTCTCCACTTGCTCAGTTCTGAGAGATAAGTCTGTGTGAAAGCCGTCCTTCACCTAGCTTGTTGGGAACACAAAGTTTCTTTTAAGTTGCAAACTCCATTCCATACATATATATGGGGAGGTACTAGCTCCAACTCGGTTTGACAGTGAAAACTGCAGGAACTTCAAACCGGCAAAAGAAACAGACTGAGAAATCAGAGAAAAAGTGTCTCCTGAAACCCGTTCCCTTGGTTCTAGATGAACGAACGTCCCTCCACTTGCTCAGTTCCGAGAGATATGTGTGTGTAAAAGCCGTCCTTCAACTAGCTTGTTGAGAACACAAAGTTTCTTTTCAGTTGCAAACATCATTCCATACATATATATGGGGAGGTACTAGCTCCAACCCGGTTTTACAGGAAAAGTGCAGGAACTTCAAACCGGCACTAGGAAACAGACTGAGAAAGCAGAGAAAAAGTGTCTCCTGCAACCCGTTCCCTTGGTGCTAGATGAACGAACGTCTCTCCACTTGCTCAGTTCTGAGAGCTAAGTATGGGTGAAAGCCGTCCTTCACCTAGCTTGTTGGGAACACAAAGTTTCTTTTCAGTTGCAAACTCCATTCCATACATATATATGGGGAGGTACTAGCTCCAATTCGGTTTGACAGTGAAAACTGCAGGAACTTCAAACCGGCAGTAGGAAACAGACTGAGAAAGCAGAGAAAAAGTGTCTCCTGCAACCCGTTCCATTGGTGCTAGATGAACGATCGTATCTCCACATGCTTAATTCTGAGAGATAAATGTGTGTGAAAGCCGTCCTTCACCTAGCTTGTTGGGAACACAAAGTTTCTTTTCAGTTGCAAACTCCACTCCATACATATATATGGGGAGGTACTAGCTCCAACTAGTTTTGACAGTGAAAACTGCAGGAACTTCAAACCGGCACTAGGAAACAGACTGAGAAAGCAGAGAAAAGTGTCTCCTGCAACAGGTTTCATTTGTGCTACATGAACGAACGTCTCTCCACTTGCTCAGTTCTGAAAGCTAAGTATGTGTGAAAGCCGCCCTTCACCAAGCTTGTTGGGAACACAAAGTTTCTATTCAGTTGCAAACTCCATTCCATACATATATATGGGGAGGTACTAGCTCCAACTCGGTTTGACAGTGAAAACTGCAGGAACTTCAAACCGGCACTAGGAAACAGACTGAGAAATGAGAGAAAAAGTGTCTCCTGCAACCCGTTCCCTTGGTGCTAGATGAACGAACTTCTCTCCACTTACTCAGTTCCGAGAGATAAGTGTGTGTGAAAGCCGTCCTTCAACTAGCTTGTTGGGAACACAAAGTTTTTTTTCAGTTGCAAACTCCATTCCATACATATATATGGGGAGGTACTAGCTCCAACTCGGTTTTACAGTGAAAACTGCAGGAACTTCAAACCGGCAAAAGAAACAGGCTGAGAAATCAGAGAAAAAGTGTCTCCTGCAACCCGTTCCCTTGGTGCTAGATGAACGAACGTCTCTCCACTTGCTCAGTTCCGAGAGATATGTGTGTGTAAAAGCCGTCCTTCACCTAGCTTGTTGAGAACACAAAGTTTCTTTTCAGTTGCAAAAACCATTCCATACATATATATGGGGAGGTACTAGCTCCAACCCTATTTTACAGTGAAAAGTGCAGGAACTTCAAACCGGCACTAGGAAACAGAGTGAGAATGCAGAGAAAAAGTGTTTCCTGCAACCCGTTCCCTTGGTGCTAGATGAACGAACGTCTCTCCACTTGCACAGTTCTGAGAATTAAGTGTGTGTGAAAGCCGTCCTTCACCTTGCTTGTTGGGAACACAAAGTTTCTTTTCAGTTGCAAATTCCATTTAAAACATATATATGGGGAGGTACTAGCTCCAAATCGGTTTTACAGTGAAAACTGCAGGAACTTCAAACCGGCACTAGGAAACAGAGTGAGAAAGCAGAGGAAAAGTGTCTCCTGCAACCCGTTCCCTTGGTGCTAGGTGAACGAACGTCTATCCACTTGCTCAGTTCTGAGAGATAAGTGTGTGTGAAAGCCGTACTTCACTTAGCTTGTTGGGAACACAAAGATTCTTTTCAGTTGCAAACTCCATTCCATACATATATATGGGTAGGTACTAGCTCCAACTCGGTTTGACAGTGAAAACTGCAGGAACTTCAAACCGGCAGTAGGAAACAGTCTGAGAAAGCAGAGAAAAAGTGTCTCCTGCAACCCGTTCCCTTGGTGCTAGATGAACTATCGTATCTCCACATGCTTAATTCTGAGAGATAAATGTGTGTGAAAGCCGTTCTTCACCTAGCTTGTTGGGAACACAAAGTTTCTTTTCAGTTGCAAACTCCACTCCATACATATATATGGGGAGGTACTAGCTCCAACTCGGTTTTACAGTGAAAACTGCAGGAACTTCAAACCGGCAGTAGGAAACAGTCTGAGAAAGCAGAGAAAAAGTGTCTCCTGCAACCCGTTCCCTTGGTGCTAGATGAACGTACGTCTCTCCACATGCTTAATTCTGAGAGATAAATGTGTGTGAAAGCCGTCCTTCACCCAGCTTGTTGGGAACACAAAGTTTCTTTTCAGTTGCAAACTCCACTCCATACATATATATGGGGAGGTACTAGCTCCAACTCTGTTTTACAGTGAAAACTGCAGGAACTTCAAACCGGCACTAGGAAACAGACTGAGAAAGCAGAGAAAAAGTGTTTCCTGCAAACCGTTCCCTTGGTGCTAGATGAACGAACGTCTCTCCACTTGCACAGTTCTGAGAAATAAGTGTGTGTGAAAGCCGTCCTTCACCTTGCTTGTTGGGAACACAAAGTTTCTTTTCAGTTGAAAATTCCATTTAAAACATATATATGGGGAGGTACTAGCTCCAAAACGGTTTTACAGAGAAAACTGCAGGAACTTCAAACCGGCACTAGGAAACAGACTGAGAAAGCAGAGAAAAAGTGTCTCCTGCAACCCGTTCCCTTGGTGCTAGGTGAACGAACGTCTCTCCACTTGCTCAGTTCTGAGAGATAAGTGTGTGTGAAAGCCGTCCTTCACCCAGCTTGTTGGGAACACAAAGTTTCTTTTCAGTTGCAAACTCCACTCCATACATATATATGGGGAGGTACTAGCTCCAACTCTGTTTTACAGTGAAAACTGCAGGAACTTCAAACCGGCACTAGGAAACAGACTGAGAAAGCAGAGAAAAAGTGTCACCTGCAACCGGTTCCCTTGGTGCTAGATGAACGAACGTCTCTCCACTTGCTCAGTTCCGAGAGTTAAGTGTGTGTGAAAGCCGTCATACATCTAGATGGTTGGGAACACAAAGTTTCTTTTTAGATGCAAACTCCATTCCATACATTTATATGGGGAGGTACTAGCTCCAACTCGGTTTTACAGTGAAAACTGCAGGATCTTTAAACCGGCACTAGGAAACAGACTGAGAAAGCAGAGAAAAAGTGTTTCCTACAAACCGTTCCCTTGGTGCTAGATGAACGAACGTCTCTCCACTTGCACAGTTCTGAGAAATTAGTGTGTGTGAAAGCCGTCCTTCACCTTGCTTGTTGGGAACACAAAGTTTCTTTTCAGTTGCAAATTCCATTTAAAACATATATATGGGGAGGTACTAGCTCCAAATCGGTTTTACAGAGAAAACTGCAGGAACTTCAAACCGGCACTAGGAAACAGACTGAGAAAGCAGAGAAAAAGTTTCTCCTGCAACCCGTTCCCTTGGTGCTAGGTGAACGAACGTCTCTCCACTTGCTCAGTTCTGAGAGATAAGTGTGTGTGAAAGCCGTCCTTCACTTAGCTTGTTGGGAACACAAAGATTCTTTTCAGTTGCAAACTCCATTCCATACATATATATGGGTAGGTACTAGCTCCAACTCGGTTTGACAGTGAAAACTGCAGGAACTTCAAACCGGCAGTAGGAAACAGTCTGAGAAAGCAGAGAAAAAGTGTCTCCTGCAACCCGTTCCCTTGGTGCTAGATGAACGTACGTCTCTCCACATGCTTAATTCTGAGAGATAAATGTGTGTGAAAGCCGTCCTTCACCCAGCTTGTTGGGAACACAAAGTTTCTTTTCAGTTGCAAACTCCACTCCATACATATATATGGGGAGGTACTAGCTCCAACTCTGTTTTACAGTGAAATCTGCAGGAACTTCAAACCGGCACTAGGAAACAGACTGAGAAAGCAGAGAAAAAGTGTCACCTGCAACCGGTTCCCTTGGTGCTAGATGAACGAACGTCTCTCCACTTGCTCAGTTCCGAGAGTTAAGTGTGTGTGAAAGCCGTCATACATTTGGCTTGTTGGGAACACAAAGTTTCTTTTTAGATGCAAACTCCATTCCATACATTTATATGGGGAGGTACTAGCTCCAACTCGGTTTTACAGTGAAAACTGCAGGAACTTCAATCCGGCACTAGGAAACAGATTGAGAAAGCAGAGAAAAAGTGTCTCCTGCAACCCGTTCCCTTGTTGCTAGATGAACGAACGTCTCTCAACTTGCTCAGTTCCGAGAGATAATTTTGTGTGAAAGCCGTCCTTCACCTAGCTTGTTGGGAACACAAAGATTCTTTCTGTTGCAAACTCCATTCCATACATATATATTGGGAGTTACTAGCTCCAACTCGGGTTTTCAGTGAAAACTGCAGGAACTTCAAACCGGCACTAGGAAACAGACTGAGAAAGCTGAGAAAAAGTGTCTCCTGCAACCCGTTTCCTTGGTGCTAGATGAACGAACGTCTCTCCACTTGCTCAGTTCTGAGAGATTAGTGTGTGTGAAAGCCGTCCTTCAATTAGCTTGTTGGGAACACAAAGATTCTTTTCAGTTGCAAACTCCATTCCATACATATATATTTGGAAGTACAAGCTCCAACTTGGTTTGACAGTGAAAACTGCAGGAACTTCAAACCGGCAGTAGGAAACAGACTTAGAAAGCAGAGAAAAAGTGTCTCCTGCAACCCGTTCCCTTGGTGCTAGATGAACGATCGTCTCTCCACATGCTTAATTCTTAGAGATAAATGTGTGTGAAAGCCGTCCTTCACCTTGCTTGTTGGGAACACAAAGTTTCTTTTCAGTTGCAAACTCCATTCCATACATATATATGGGGAGGTACTAGCTCCAACTCTGTTTTACAGAGAAAACTGCAGGAACTTCAAACCGGCACTAGGAAATAGACTGAGAAAGCAAAGAAAACTGTCTCCTGCAACCCGTTCCCTTGGTGCTAGATGAACGAACTTCTCTCCACTTGCTCAGTTCTGAGAGATAAGTGTGTGTGAAAGCCGTCCTTCACCTAGCTTGTTGGAAACACAAAGTTTCTTTTCAGTTGCAAACTCCATTCCATACATATATATGGGGAGGTACTAGCTCCAACTCTGTTTGACAGTGAAAACTGCAGGAACTTCAAACAGGCACTAGGAAACAGACTGAGAAAGCAGAGAAAAAGTGTCTCCTGCAACCCGTTCCCTTGGTGCTAGATGAACGAACGTCTCTCCACTTGCTCAGTTCTGAGAGATAAGTGTGTGTGAAAGCCGTCCTTCACCTAGCTTGTTGGGAACACAAAGTTTCTTTTCAGTTGCAAACTCCATTCCAAACATATATATGGGGAGGTACTAGCTCCAACTCTGTTTGACAGTGAAAACTGCAGGAACTTCAAACCGGCACTAGGAAACAGACTGAGAAAGCAGAGAAAAAGTGTCACCTGCAACCCGTTCCCTTGGTGCTAGATGAACGAAAGTCTCTACACTTGCTCAGTTCTGAGAGATAAGTCTTGTTGAAAGCCGTCCTTCAACTAGCTAGTTGGGAACACAAAGTTTCTTTTCAGATGCAAACTCCAATCAATACATATATATGGGGAGGTACTAGCTCCAACTCGGTTTTACAGTGAAAACTGCAGGAACTTCAAACCGGCACTAGGAAACAGACTGAGAAAGCAGAGAAAAAGTGTCCCTGCAACCCGTTCCTTGGTGCTAGATGAACGAACGTCTCTCCACTTGCTCAGTTCTGAGAGATAAGTGTGTGTGAAAGCCGTCCTTCACCTAGCTTGTTGGCAACACAAAGATTCTTTTCAGTTGCAAACTCCATTCCATACATATATATGGGGAGGTTCTAGCTCCAACTCGGTTTGACAGTGAAAACTGCAGGAACTTCAAACCGGCAGTAGGAAACAGACTGAGATAGCAGAGAAAAAGTGTCTCCTGCAACCCGTTCCCTTGGTGCTAGATGAACGATCGTATCTCCACATGCTTAATTATGAGAGATAAATGTGTGTGAAAGCCATCCTTCACCTAGCTTGTTGGGAACACAAAGTTTCTTTTCAGTTGCAAACTCCATTCCATACATATATATGGGGAGGTACTAGCTCCAACTCGGTTTTACAGTGAAAACTGCAGGAACTTCAAACCGGCACTAGGAAACAGACTGAGAAAGCAGAGAAAAACTGTCTCCTGCAACCCGTTCCCTTGGTGCTATATGAACGAACGTCTCTCCACTTGCACAGTTCTGAGAGATAAGTGTGTGTGAAAGCCGTCCTTCACCTTGCTTGTTGGGAACACAAAGTTTCTTTTCAGTTGCAAACTCCATTCCATACATATATATGGGGAGGTACTAGCTCCAACTCTGTTTGACAGTGAAAACTGCAGGAACTTCAAACCGGCACTAGGAAACAGACTGAGAAAGCAGAGAAAAAGTGTCTCCTGCAACCCGTTCCCTTGGTGCTAGATGAACGAACGTCTCTCCACTTGCTCAGTTCTGAGAGATAAGTGTGTGTGAAAGCCGTCCTTCACCTAGCTTGTTGGGAACACAAAGTTTCTTTTCAGTTGCAAACTCCATTCCATACATATATATGGGGAGGTACTAGCTCCAACTCGGTTTGACAGTGAAAACTGCAGGAACTTCAAACCGGCACTAGGAAACAGACTGAGAAAGCAGAGAAAAAGTGTCACCTGCAACCCGTTCCCTTGGTGCTAGATGAACGAACGTCTCTCCACTTGCTCAGTTCTGAGAGATAAGTCTTGTTGAAAGCCGTCCTTCAACTAGCTTGTTGGGAACACAAAGTTTCTTTTCAGCTGCAAACTCCAATCCATACATATATATGGGGAGGTACTAGCTCCAACTCGGTTTTACAGTGAAAACTGCAGGAACTTCAAACCGGCACTAGGAAACAGACTGAGAAAGCAGAGAAAAAGTGTCCCTGCAACCCGTTCCCTTGGTGCTAGATGAACGAACGTCTCTCCACTTGCTCAGTTCTGAGAGATAAGTGTGTGTGAAAGCCGTCCTTCACCTAGCTTGTTGGCAACACAAAGATTCTTTTCAGTTGCAAACTCCATTCCATACCTATATATGGGGAGGTTCTAGCTCCAACTCGGTTTGACAGTTAAAACTGCAGGAACTTCAAACCGGCAGTAGGAAACAGACTGAGATAGCAGAGAAAAAGTGTCTCCTGCAACCCGTTCCCTTGGTGCTAGATGAACGATCGTCTCTCCACATGCTTAATTCTGAGAGATAAATGTGTGTGAAAGCCATCCTTCACCTAGCTTGTTGGGAACACAAAGTTTCTTTTCAGTTGCAAACTCCAATCCATACATATATATGGGGAGGTACTAGCTCCAACACGGTTTTACAGTGAAAACTGCAGGAATTTCAAACCGGCACTAGGAAACAGACTGAGAAAGCAGAGAAAAACTGTCTCCTGCAACCCGTTCCCTTGGTGCTAGATGAAAGAACGTCTCTCCACTTGCACAGTTCTGAGAGATAAGTGTGTGTGAAAGCCGTCCTTCACCTTGCTTGTTGGGAATACAAAGTTTCTTTTCAGTTGCAAACTCCATTCCATACATATATATGGGGAGGTACTAGCTCCAACTCGGTTTTACAGAGAAAACTGCAGGAACTTCAAACCGGCACTAGGAAACAGACTGAGAAAGCAGAGAAAAAGTGTCTCCTGCAAACCGTTCCCTTGGTGCTAGATGAACGAACGTCTCTGCACTTGCTCAGTTCTGAGAGATAATTGTGTGTGAAAGCCGTCCTTCACCTAGCTTGTTGGAAACACAAAGTTTCTTTTCAGTTGCAAACTCCATTCCATACATATATACGGGGAGGTACTAGCTCCAAATCGATTTTACAGTGAAAACTGCAGGAACTTCAAACCGGCACTAGGAAACAGACTGAGAAAGCAGAGAAAAAGTGTCTCCTGCAAAACGTTCCCTTGGTGCTAGATGAACGAACGTCTCTCCACTTGCTCAGTTCTGAGAGATAAGTCTGTGTGAAAGCCGTACTTCAACTAGCTTGTTGGGAACACAAAGATTCTTTTCAGTTGCAAACTCCATTCCATACATATATATGGGGAGATACTAGCTCCAACTCTGTTTGACAGTGAAAACTGCAGGAACATCAAACCGGCACTAGGAAACAGACTGAGATAGCAGAGAAAAAGTGTCTCCTGCAACCCGTTCCCTTGGTGCTAGATGAACGAACGTCTCTCCACTTGCTCAGTTCTGAGAGTTAAGTGTGTGTGAAAGCCGTCCTTCACTTAGCTTGTTGGGAACACAAAGATTCTTTTCAGTTGCAAACTCCATTCCATACATATATATGGGGAAGTACTAGCTCCAACTCGGTTTGACAGTGAAAACTGCAGGAACTTCAAACCGGCAGTAGGAAACAGACTTAGAAAGCAGAGAAAAAGTGTCTCCTGCAACCCGTTCCCTTGGTGCTAGATGAACGATCGTCTCTCCACATGCTTAATTCTGAGAGATAAATGTGTGTGAAAGCCGTCCTTCACCTAGCTTGTTGGGAACACAAAGTTTCTTTTCAGTTGCAAACTCCACTCCATACATATATATGGGGAGGTACTAGCTCCAACTCGGTTTTACAGTGAAAACTGCAGGAACTTCAAACCGGCACTAGGAAACAGACTGAGAAAGCAGAGAAAAACTATCTCCTGCAACCCGTTCCCTTGGTGCTAGATGAACGAACGTCTCTCCACTTGCACAGTTCTTAGAGATAAGTGTGTGTGAAAGCCGTCCTTCACTTTGCTTGTTGGGAACACAGAGTTTCTTTTCAGTTGCAAACTCCACTCCATACATATATATGGGGAGGTACTAGCTCCAACTCGGTTAGACAGTGAAAACTGCAGGAACTTCAAACCGGCACTAGGAAACAGACTGGGAAAGCAGAGAAAAACTGTCTCCTGCAAACCGTTCCCTTGGTGCTAGATGAACGAACGTCTCTGCACTTGCTCAGTTCTGAGAGATAAGTGTGTGTGAAAGCCGTCCTTCACCTAGCTTGTTGGGAACACAAAGTTTCTTTTCAGTTGCAAACTCCATTCCATACATATATATGGGGAGGTACTAGCTCCAAAACGATTTTACAGTGAAAACTGCAGGAACTTCAAACCGGCACTAGGAAACAGACTGAGAAAGCAGAGAAAAAGTGTCTCCTGCAAAACGTTCCCTTGGTGCTAGATGAACGAACGTCTCTCCACTTGCTCAGTTCTGAGAGATAAGTCTGTGTGAAAGCCGTCCTTCAACTAGCTTGTTGGGAACACAAAGTTTCTTTTCAGTTGCAAACTCCATTCCATACATATATATGGGGAGATACTAGCTCCAACTCTGTTTGACAGTGAAAACTGCAGGAACTTCAAACCGGCACTAGGAAACAGACTGAGATAGCAGAGAAAAAGTGTCTCCTGCAACCCGTTCCCTTGGTGCTAGATGAACGAACGTCTCTCCACTTGCTCAGTTCTGAGAGTAAAGTGTGTGTGAAAGCCGTCCTTCACTTAGCTTGTTGGGAACACAAAGATTCTTTTCAGTTGCAAACTCCATTCCATACATATATATGGGGAAGTACTAGCTCCAACTCGGTTTGACAGTGAAAACTGCAGGAACTTCAAACCGGCAGTAGGAAACAGACTTAGAAAGCAGAGAAAAAGTGTCTCCTGCAACCCGTTCCTTTGGTGCTAGATGAACGATCGTCTCTCCACATGCTTAATTCTGAGAGATAAATGTGTGTGAAAGCCGTCCTTCACCTAGCTTGTTGGGAACACAAAGTTTCTTTTCAGTTGCAAACTCCACTCCATACATATATATGGGGAGGTACTAGCTCCAACTCGGTTTTACAGTGAAAACTGCAGGAACTTCAAACCGGCACTAGGAAACAGACTGAGAAAGCAGAGAAAAACTGTCTCCTGCAACCCGTTCCCTTGGTGCTAGATGAACGAACGTCTCTCCACTTGCACAGTTCTGAGAGATAAGTGTGTGTGAAAGCCGTCCTTCACCTTGCTTGTTGGGAACACAAAGTTTCTTTTCAGTTGCAAACTCCATTCCATACATATATATGGGGAGGTACTAGCTCCAACTCGGTTTTACAGAGAAAACTGCAGGAACTTCAAACCGGCACTAGGAAACAGACTGAGAAAGCAGAGAAAAAGTGACTCCTGCAACCCGTTCCCTTGGTGCTAGACGAACGAACGTCTCTCCACTTGCTCAGTTCTGAGAGATAAATGTGTGTGAAAGCCTTCCTTCACCTAGCTTGTTGGGAACACAAAGTTTCTTTTCAATTGCAAACTCCATTCCATACATATATATGGGGAGGTACTAGCTCCAACTCGGTTTGACAGTGAAAACTGCAGGAACTTCAAACCGGCAGTAGGAAACAGACTGAGGTAGCAGAGAAAAAGTGTCTCCTGCAACCCGTTCCCTTGGTGCTAGATGAACGAACGTCTCTCCACATGCTTAATTCTGAGAGATAAATGTGTGTGAAAGCCGACCTTCACCTAGCTTGATGGGAACACAAAGTTTCTTTTCAGTTGCAAACTCCACTCCATACATATATATGGGGAGGTACTAGCTCCAACTCGGTTTGACAGTGAAAACTGCAGGAACTTCAAACCGGCACTAGGAAACAGACTGAGAAAGCAGAGAAAAACTGTCTCCTGCAACCCGTTCCCTTGGTGCTAGATGAACGAACGTCTCTCCACTTGCTCAGTTCTGAGAGATAAGTGTGTGTGAAAGCCGTCCTTCAACTTGCTTGTTGGGAACACAAAGTTTCTTTTCAGTTGCAAACTCCATTCCATACATATATATGGGGAGGTACAAGCTCCAACTCGGTTTTACAGAGAAAACTGCAGGAACTTCAAACCGGCACTAGGAAACAGACTGAGAAAGCAGAGAAAAAGTGTCTCCTGCAACCCGTTCCCTTGGTGCTAGATGAACGAACGTCTCTCCACTTGCTCAGTTCTGAGAGATAAGTGTGTGTGAAAGCCGTCCTTCACCTAGCTTGTTGGGAACACAAAGTTTCTTTTCAGGTGCAAACTCCATTCCATACATATATATGGGGAGGTACTAGCTCGAACTCTGTTTGACAGTGAAAACTGCAGGAACTTCAAACCGGCACTAGGAAACAGACTGAGAAAGCAGAGAAAAAGTGTCTCCTGCAACCCGTTCCCTTGGTGCTAGATGAACGAACGTCTCTCCACTTGCTCAGTTCTGAGAGATAAGTCTGTGTGAAAGCCGTACTTCAACTAGCTTGTTGGGAACACAAAGTTTCTTTTCAGTTGCAAACTCCATTCCATACATATGTATGGGGAGGTACTAGCTCCAACTCGTTTTGACAGTGAAAACTGCAGGAACTTCAAACCGGCACTAGGAAACAGACTGAGAAAGCAGAGAAAAAGTGTCTCCTGCAATCCGTTCCCTTGGTGCTAGATGAACGAACGTCTCTCCACTTGCTCAGTTCTGAGAGATAAGTCTGTGTGAAAGCCGTACTTCAACTAGCTTGTTGGGAACACAAAGTTTCTTTTCAGTTGCAAACACCATTCCATACATATATATGGGGAGGTACTAGCTCCAACTCGGTTTTACAGTGAAAACTGCAGGAACTTCAAACCGGCACTAGGAAACAGGCTGAGAAAGCAGAGTAAAACTGTCTCCTGCAACCCGTTCCCTTGGTGCTAGATGAACGAACGTCTCTCCACTTGCTCAGTTCTGAGAGATAAGTGTGTGTGAAAGCCGTCCTTCACCTAGCTTGTTGGGAACACAAAGTTTCTTTTCAGTTGCAAACTCCATTCCATACATATATAAGGGAGGTACTAGCTCCAACTCGGTTTGACAGTGAAAACTGCAGGAACTTCAAACCGGCACTAGGAAACAGACTGAGAATGCAGAGAAAAAGTGTCTCCTGCAACCCGTTCCCTTGGTGCTAGATGAACGAACGTCTCTCCACTTGCTCAGTTCTGAGAGATAACTGTGTGTTAAAGCCGTCCTTCACCTAGCTTGTTGGGAACACAAAGTTTCTTTTCAGTTGCAAACTCCATTCCATACATATATATGGGGAGGTACTAGCTCCAACTCGGTTTTACAGAGAAAACTGCAGGAACTTCAAACCGGCACTAGGAAATAGACTGAGAAAGCAGAGAAAAACTGTCTCCTGCAACCCGTTCCCTTGGTGCTAGATGAACGAACTTCTCTCCACTTGCTCAGTTCTGAGAGATAAGTGTGTGTGAAAGCCGTCCTTCACCTAGCTTGTTGGAAACACAAAGTTTCTTTTCAGTTGCAAACTCCATTCCATACATATATATGGGGAGGTACTAGCTCCAACTCTGTTTGACAGTGAAAACTGCAGGAACTTCAAACCGGCACTAGGAAACAGACTGAGAAAGCAGAGAAAAAGTGTCTCCTGCAACCCGTTCCCTTGGTGCTAGATGAACGAACGTCTCTCCACTTGCTCATTTCTGAGAGATAAGTGTGTGTGAAAGCAGTCCTTCACCTAGCTTGTTGGGAACACAAAGTTTCTTTTCAGTTGCAAACTCCATTCCATACATATATATGGGGAGGTACAAGCTCCAACTCGGTTTGACAGTGAAAACTGCAGGAACTTCAAACCGGCACTAGGAAACAGACTGAGAAAGCAGAGAAAAAGTGTCACCTGCAACCCGTTCCCTTGGTGCTAGATGAACGAACGTCTCTCCACTTGCTCAGTTCTGAGAGATAAGTGTGTGTGAAAGCCGTCCTTCACCTAGCTTGTTGGCAACACAAAGATTCTTTTCAGTTACAAACTCCATTCCATACATATATATGGGGAGGTTCTAGCTCCAACTCGGTTTGACAGTGAAAACTGCAGGAACTTCAAACCGGCACTAGGAAACAGATTGAGAAAGCAGAGAAAAAGTGACTCCTGCAACCCGTTCCCTTGGTGCTAGATGAACGAACGTCTCTCCACTTGCTCAGTTTTGAGAGTTAAGTGTGTGTGAAAGCCATCCTTCACCTAGCTTGTTGGGAACACAAAGTTTCTTTTCAGTTGCAAACTCCATTCCATACATATATATGGGGAGGTACTAGCTCCAACTCGGTTTTACAGTGAAAACTGCAGGAACTTCAAACCGGCACTAGGAAACAGATTGAGAAAGCAGAGAAAAAGTGACTCCTGCAACCCGTTCCCTTGGTGCTAGACGAACGAACGTCTCTCCACTTGCTCAGTTCTGAGAGATAAATGTGTGTGAAAGCCTTCCTTCACCTAGCTTGTTGGGAACACAAAGTTTCTTTTCAGTTGCAAACTCCATTCCATACATATATATGGGGAGGTACTAGCTCCAACTCGGTTTGACAGTGAAAACTGCAGGAACTTCAAACCGGCACTAGGAAACAGACTGAGAAAGCAGAGAAAAAGTGTCTCCTGCAACCCGTTCCCTTGGTGCTAGATGAACGAACGTCTCTCCACTTGCTCAGTTCTGAGAGATAAGTGTGTGTGAAAGCAGTTCTTCACCTAGCTTGTTGGGAACAAAAAGTTTCTTTTCAGTTGCAAACTCCATTCCATACATATATATGGGGAGGTACTAGCTCCAACTCGGTTTGACAGTGAAAACTGCAGGAACTTCAAACCGGCACTAGGAAACAGACTGAGAAAGCAGAGAAAAAGTGTCACCTGCAACCCGTTCCCTTGGTGCTAGATGAACGAACGTCTCTCCACTTGCTCAGTTCTGAGAGATAAATGTGTGTGAAAGCCGTCCTTCACCTTGCTTGTTGGCAACACAAAGATTCTTTTCAGTTGCAAACTCCATTCCATACATATATATGGGGAGGTTCTAGCTCCCACTCGGTTTGACAGTGAAAACTGCAGGAACTTCAAACCGGCACTAGGAAACAGATTGAGAAAGCAGAGAAAAAGTGACTCCTGCAACCCGTTCCCTTGGTGCTAGATGAACGAACGTCTCTCCACTTGCTCAGTTCTGAGAGTTAAGTGTGTGTGAAAGCCATCCTTCACCTAGCTTGTTGGGAACACAAAGTTTCTTTTCAGTTGCAAACTCCATTCCATACATATATATGGGGAGGTACTAGCTCCAACTCGGTTTTACAGTGAAAACTGCAGGATCTTCAAACCGGCACTAGGAAACAGATTGAGAAAGCAGAGAAAAAGTGACTCCTGCAACCCGTTCCCTTGGTGCTAGATGAACGAACGTCTCTCCACTTGCTCAGTTCTGAGAGATAAATGTGTGTGAAAGCCTTCCTTCACCTAGCTTGTTGGGAACACAAAGTTTCTTTTCAGTTGCAAACTCCATTCCATACATATATATGGGGAGGTACTAGCTCCAACTCGGTTTGACAGTGAAAACTGCAGGAACTTCAAACCGGCAGTAGGAAACAGACTGAGGTAGCAGAGAAAAAGTGTCTCCTGCAACCCGTTCCCTTGGTGCTAGATGAACGAACGTCTCTCCACATGCTTAATTCTGAGAGATAAATGTGTGTGAAAGCCGACCTTCACCTAGCTTGTTGGGAACACAAAGTTTCTTTTCAGTTGCAAACTCCACTCCATACATATATATGGGGAGGTACTAGCTCCAACTCGGTTTGACAGTGAAAACTGCAGGAACTTCAAACCGGCACTAGGAAACAGACTGAGAAAGCAGAGAAAAACTGTCTCCTGCAACCCGTTCCCTTGGTGCTAGATGAACGAACGTCTCTCCACTTGCACAGTTCTGAGAGATAAGTGTGTGTGAAAGCCGTCCTTCACCTTGCTTGTTGGGAACACAAAGATTCTTTTCAGTTGCAAACTCCATTCCATACATATATATGGGGAGGTACAAGCTCCAACTCGGTTTTACAGAGAAAACTGCAGGAACTTCAAACCGGCACTAGGAAACAGACTGAGAAAGCAGAGAAAAAGTGTCTCCTGCAACCCGTTCCCTTGGTGCTAGATGAACGAACGTCTCTCCACTTGCTCAGTTCTGAGAGATAAGTGTGTGTGAAAGCCGTCCTTCACCTAGCTTGTTGGGAACACAAAGTTTCTTTTCAGGTGCAAACTCCATTCCATACATATATATGGGGAGGTACTAGCTCGAACTCTGTTTGACAGTGAAAACTGCAGGAACTTCAAACCGGCACTAGGAAACAGACTGAGAAAGCAGAGAAAAAGTGTCTCCTGCAACCCGTTCCCTTGGTGCTAGATGAACGAACGTCTCTCCACTTGCTCAGTTCTGAGAGATAAGTGTGTGTGAAAGCCGTCCTTCACCGTGCTTGTTGGGAACACAAAGTTTCTTTTCAGTTGCAAACTCCATTCCATACATATATATGGGGAGGTACTAGCTCCAACTCTGTTTGACAGTGAAAACTGCAGGAACTTCAAACCGGCACTAGGAAACAGACTGAGAAAGCAGAGAAAAAGTGTCTCCTGCAACCCGTTCCCTTGGTGCTAGATGAACGAACGTCTCTCCACTTGCTCAGTTCTGAGAGATAAGTGTGTGTGAAAGCCGTCCTTCACCTAGCTTGTTGGGAACACAAAGTTTCTTTTCAGTTGCAAACTCCATTCCATACATATATATGGGGAGGTACAAGCTCCAACTCGGTTTGACAGTGAAAACTGCAGGAACTTCAAACCGGCACTAGGAAACAGACTGAGAATGCAGAGAAAAAGTGTCACCTGCAACCCGTTCCCTTGGTGCTAGATGAACGAACGTCTCTCCACTTGCTCAGTTCTGAGAGATAAGTCTTGTTCAAAGCCGTCCTTCAACTAGCTTGTTGGGAACACAAAGTTTCTTTTCAGCTGCAAACCCCAATCCATACATATATATGGGGAGGTACTAGCTCCAACTCGGTTTTACAGTGAAAACTGCAGGAACTTCAAACCGGCACTAGGAAACAGACTGAGAAAGCAGAGAAAAAGTGTCCCTGCAACCCGTTCCCTTGGTGCTAGATGAACGAACGTCTCTCCACTTGCTCAGTTCTGAGAGATAAGTGTGTGTGAAAGCCGTCCTTCACCTAGCTTGTTGGAAACACAAAGATTCTTTTCAGTTGCAAACTCCATTCCATACATATATATGGGGAGGTTCTAGCTCCAACTCGGTTTGACAGTGAAAACTGCAGGAACTTCAAACCGGCAGTAGGAAACAGACTGAGATAGCAGAGAAAAAGTGTCTCCTGCAACCCGTTCCCTTGTTGCTAGATGAACGATCGTCTCTCCACATGCTTAATTCTGAGAGATAAATGTGTGTGAAAGCCATCCTTCACCTAGCTTTTTGGGAACACAAAGTTTCTTTTCAGTTGCAAACTCCAATCCATACATATATATGGGGAAGTACTAGCTCCAACACGGTTTTACAGTGAAAACTGCAGGAACTTCAAACCGGCACTAGGAAACAGACTGAGAAAGCAGAGAAAAACTGTCTCCTGCAACCCGTTCCCTTGGTGCTAGATGAAAGAACGTCTCTCCACTTGCACAGTTCTGAGAGATATGTGTGTGTGAAAGCCGTCCTTCACCTTGCTTGTTGGGAATACAAAGTTTCTTTTCAGTTGCAAACTCCATTCCATACATATATATGGGGAGGTACTAGCTCCAACTCGGTTTTACAGAGAAAACTGCAGGAACTTCAAACCGGCACTAGGAAACAGACAGAGAAAGCAGAGAAAATGTGTCTCCTGCAAACCGTTCCCTTATTGCTAGATGAACGAACGTCTCTGCACATGCTCAGTTCTGAGAGATAAGTGTGTGTGAAAGCCGTCCTTCACCTAGCTTGTTGGAAACACAAAGTTTCTTTTCAGTTGCAAACTCCATTCCATACATATATATGGGGAGGTACTAGCTCCAAATCGATTTTACAGTGAAAACTGCAGGAACTTCAAACCGGCACTAGGAAACAGACTGAGAAAGCAGAGAAAAAGTGTCTCCTGCAAAACGTTCCCTTGGTGCTAGATGAACGAACGTCTCTCCACTTGCTCAGTTCTGAGAGATAAGTCTGTGTGAAAGCCGTCCTTCAACTAGCTTGTTGGGAACACAAAGTTTCTTTTCAGTTGCAAACTCCATTCCATACATATATATGGGGAGATACTAGCTCCAACTCTGTTTGACAGTGAAAACTGCAGGAACTTCAAACCGGCACTAGGAAACAGACTGAGATAGCAGAGAAAAAGTGTCTCCTGCAACCCGTTCCCTTGGTGCTAGATGAACGATCGTCTCCCCACATGCTTAATTCTGAGAGATAAATGTGTGTGAAAGCCGTCCTTCACCTAGCTTGTTGGGAACACAAAGTTTCTTTTCAGTTGCAAACTCCACTCCATACATATATATGGGGAAGTACTAGCTCCAACTCGGTTTTACAGTGAAAACTGCAGGAACTTCAAACCGGCACTAGGAAACAGACTGAGAAAGCAGAGAAAAACTGTCTCCTGCAACCCGTTCCCTTGGTGCTAGATGAACGAACGTCTCTCCACTTGCACAGTTCTGAGAGATAAGTGTGTGTGAAAGCCGTCCTTCACCTTGCTTGTTGGGAACACAAAGTTTCTTTTCAGTTGTAAACTCCACTCCATACATATATATGGGGAGGTACTAGCTCCAACCCGGTTTGACAGTGAAAACTGCAGGAACTTCAAACCAGCACTAGGAAACAAACTGGGAAAGCAGAGAAAAACTGTCTCCTGCAAACCGTTCCCTTGGTGCTAGATGAACGAACGTCTCTGCACTTGCTCAGTTCTGAGAGATAAGTGTGTGTGAAAGCCGTCCTTCACCTAGCTTGTTGGGAACACAAAGTTTCTTTTCAGTTGCAAACTCCATTCCATACATATATATGGGGAGGTACTAGCTCCAAAACGATTTTACAGTGAAAACTGCAGGAACTTCAAACCGGCACTAGGAAACAGACTGAGAAAGCAGAGAAAAAGTGTCTCCTGCAAAACGTTCCCTTGGTGCTAGATGAACGAACGTCTCTCCACTTGCTCAGTTCTGAGAGATAAGTCTGTGTGAAAGCCGTCCTTCAACTAGCTTGTTGGGAACACAAAGTTTCTTTTCAGTTGCAAACTCCATTCCATACATATATATGGGGAGGTACTAGCTCCAACTCGGTTTTACAGTGAAAACTGCAGGAACTTCAAACCGGCACTAGGAAACAGATTGAGAAAGCAGAGAAAAAGTGACTCCTGCAACCCGTTCCCTTGGTGCTAGACGAACGAACGTCTCTCCACTTGCTCAGTTCTGAGAGATAAATGTGTGTGAAAGCCTTCCTTCACCTAGCTTGTTGGGAACACAAAGTTTCTTTTCAGTTGCAAACTCCATTCCATACATATATATGGGGAGGTACTAGCTCCAACTCGGTTTGACAGTGAAATCTGCAGGAACTTCAAACCGGCAGTAGGAAACATACTGAGGTAGCAGAGAAAAAGTGTCTCCTGCAACCCGTTCCCTTGGTGCTAGATGAACGAACGTCTCTCCACATGCTTAATTCTGAGAGATAAATGTGTGTGAAAGCCGAACTTCACCTAGCTTGTTGGGAACACAAAGTTTCTTTTCAGTTGCAAACACCACTCCATACATATATATGGGGAGGTACTAGCTCCAACTCGTTTTGACAGTGAAAACTGCAGGAACTTCAAACCGGCACTAGGAAACAGACTGAGAAAGCAGAGAAAACTGTCTCCTGCAACCCGTTCCCTTGGTGCTAGATGAACGAACGTCTCTCCACTTGCACAGTTCTGAGAGATAAGTGTGTGTGAAAGCCGTCCTTCACCTTGCTTGTTGGGAACACAAAGTTTCTTTTCAGTTGCAAACTCCATTCCATACATATATATGGGGAGGTACAAGCTCCAACTCGGTTTTACAGAGAAAACTGCAGGAACTTCAAACCGGCACTAGGAAACAGACTGAGAAAGCAGAGAAAAAGTGTCTCCTGCAACCCGTTCCCTTGGTGCTAGATGAACGAACGTCTCTCCACTTGCTCAGTTCTGAGAGATAAGTGTGTGTGAAAGCCGTCCTTCACCTAGCTTGTTGGGAACACAAAGTTTCTTTTCAGGTGCAAACTCCATTCCATACATATATATGGGGAGGTACTAGCTCGAACTCTGTTTGACAGTGAAAACTGCAGGAACTTCAAACCGGCACTAGGAAACAGACTGAGAAAGCAGAGAAAAAGTGTCTCCTGCAACCCGTTCCCTTGGTGCTAGATGAACGAACGTCTCTCCACTTGCTCAGTTCTGAGAGATAAGTCTGTGTGAAAGCCGTACTTCAACTAGCTTGTTGGGAACACAAAGTTTCTTTTCAGTTGCAAACTCCATTCCATACATATGTATGGGGAGGTACTAGCTCCAACTCGTTTTGACAGTGAAAACTGCAGGAACTTCAAACCGGCACTAGGAAACAGACTGAGAAAGCAGAGAAAAAGTGTCTCTTGCAATCCGTTCCCTTGGTGCTAGATGAACGAACGTCTCTCCACTTGCTCAGTTCTGAGAGATAAGTCTGTGTGAAAGCCGTACTTCAACTATCTTGTTGGGAACACAAAGTTTCTTTTCAGTTGCAAACACCATTCCATACATATATATGGGGAGGTACTAGCTCCAACTCGGTTTTACAGTGAAAACTGCAGGAACTTCAAACCGGCACTAGGAAACAGGCTGAGAAAGCAGAGTAAAACTGTCTCCTGCAACCCGTTCCCTTGGTGCTAGATGAACGAACGTCTCTCCACTTGCTCAGTTCTGAGAGATAAGTGTGTGTGAAAGCCGTCCTTCACTTATGTTGTTGGGAACACAAAGTTTCTTTTCAGTTGCAAACTCCATTCCATACATATATAAGGGAGGTACTAGCTCCAACTCGGTTTGACAGTGAAAACTGCAGGAACTTCAAACCGGCACTAGGAAACAGACTGAGAATGCAGAGAAAAAGTGTCTCCTGCAACCCGTTCCCTTGGTGCTAGATGAACGAACGTCTCTCCACTTGCTCAGTTCTGAGAGATAACTGTGTGTTAAAGCCGTCCTTCACCTAGCTTGTTGGGAACACAAAGTTTCTTTTCAGTTGCAAACTCCATTCCATACATATATAAGGGGAGGTACTAGCTCCAACTCGGTTTTACAGAGAAAACTGCAGGAACTTCAAACCGGCACTAGGAAATAGACTGAGAAAGCAGAGAAAAACTGTCTCCTGCAACCCGTTCCCTTGGTGCTAGATGAACGAACTTCTCTCCACTTGCTCAGTTCTGAGAGATAAGTGTGTGTGAAAGCCGTCCTTCACCTAGCTTGTTGGAAACACAAAGTTTCTTTTCAGTTGCAAACTCCATTCCATACATATATATGGGGAGGTACTAGCTCCAACTCTGTTTGACAGTGAAAACTGCAGGAACTTCAAACCGGCACTAGGAAACAGACTGAGAAAGCAGAGAAAAAGTGTCTCCTGCAACCCGTTCCCTTGGTGGTAGATGAACGAACGTCTCTCCACTTGCTCAGTTCTGAGAGATATGTGTGTGTGAAAGCAGTCCTTCACCTAGCTTGTTGGGAACACAAAGATTCTTTTCAGTTGCAAACTCCATTCCATACATATATATGGGGAGGTACTAGCTCCAACTCGGTTTGACAGTGAAAACTGCAGGAACTTCAAACCGGCACTAGGAAACAGACTGAGAAAGCAGAGAAAAAGTGTCACCTGCAACCCGTTCCCTTGGTGCTAGATGAACGAACGTCTCTCCACTTGCTCAGTTCTGAGAGATAAGTGTGTGTGAAAGCCGTCCTTCACCTAGCTTGTTGGCAACACAAAGATTCTTTTCAGTTACAAACTCCATTCCATACATATATATGGGGAGGTTCTAGCTCCAACTCGGTTTGACAGTGAAAACTGCAGGAACTTCAAACCGGCACTAGGAAACAGATTGAGAAAGCAGAGAAAAAGTGACTCCTGCAACCCGTTCCCTTGGTGCTAGATGAACGAACGTCTCTCCACTTGCTCAGTTCTGAGAGTTAAGTGTGTGTGAAAGCCATCCTTCACCTAGCTTGTTGGGAACACAAAGTTTCTTTTCAGTTGCAAACTCCATTCCATACATATATATGGGGAGGTACTAGCTCCAACTCGGTTTTACAGTGAAAACTGCAGGAACTTCAAACCGGCACTAGGAAACAGATTGAGAAAGCAGAGAAAAATTGACTCCTGCAACCCGTTCCCTTGGTGCTAGACGAACGAACGTCTCTCCACTTGCTCAGTTCTGAGAGATAAATGTGCGTGAAAGCCTTCCTTCACCTAGCTTGTTGGGAACACAAAGTTTCTTTTCAGTTGCAAACTCCATTCCATACATATATATGGGGAGGTACTAGCTCCAACTCGGTTTGACAGTGAAAACTGCAGGAACTTCAAACCGGCACTAGGAAACAGACTGAGAAAGCAGAGAAAAAGTGTCTCCTGCAACCCGTTCCCTTGGTGCTATATGAACGAACGTCTCTCCACTTGCTCAGTTCTGAGAGATAAGTGTGTGTGAAAGCAGTCCTTCACCTAGCTTGTTGGGAACACAAAGTTTCTTTTCAGTTGCAAACTCCATTCCATACATATATATGGGGAGGTACTAGCTCCAACTCGTTTTGACAGTGAAAACTGCAGGAACTTCGAACCGGCACTAGGAAACAGACTGAGAAAGCAGAGAAAAAGTGTCACCTGCAACCCGTTCCCTTGGTGCTAGATGAACGAACGTCTCTCCACTTGCTCAGTTCTGAGAGATAAGTGTGTGTGAAAGCCGTCCTTCACCTAGCTTGTTGGCAACACAAAGATTCTTTTCAGTTGCAAGCTCCATTCCATACATATATATGGGGAGGTTCTAGCTCCAACTCGGTTTGACAGTGAAAACTGCAGGAACTTCAAACCGGCACTAGGAAACAGATTGAGAAAGCAGAGAAAAAGTGACTCCTGCAACCCGTTCCCTTGGTGCTAGATGAACGAACGTCTCTCCACTTGCTCAGTTCTGAGAGTTAAGTGTGTGTGAAAGCCATCCTTCACCTAGCTTGTTGGGAACACAAAGTTTCTTTTCAGTTGCAAACTCCATTCCATACATATATATGGGGAGGTACTAGCTCCAACTAGGTTTTACAGTGAAAACTGCAGGAACTTCAAACCGGCACTAGGAAACAGATTGAGAAAGCAGAGAAAAAGTGACTCCTGCAACCCGTTCCCTTGGTGCTAGACGAACGAACGTCTCTCCACTTGCTCAGTTCTGAGAGATAAATGTGTGTGAAAGCCTTCCTTCACCTAGCTTGTTGGGAACACAAAGTTTCTTTTCAGTTGCAAACTCCATTCCATACATATATATGGGGAGGTACTAGCTCCAACTCGGTTTGACAGTGAAAACTGCAGGAACTTCAAACCGGCAGTAGGAAACAGACTGAGGTAGCAGAGAAAAAGTGTCTCCTGCAACCCGTTCCCTTGGTGCTAGATGAACGAACGTCTCTCCACATGCTTAATTCTGAGAGATAAATGTGTGTGAAAGCCGACCTTCACCTAGCTTGTTGGGAACACAAAGTTTCTTTTCAGTTGCAAACTCCACTCCATACATATATATGGGGAGGTACTAGCTCCAACTCGGTTTGACAGTGAAAACTGCAGGAACTTCAAACCGGCACTAGGAAACAGACTGAGAAAGCAGAGAAAAACTGTCTCCTGCAACCCGTTCCCTTGGTGCTAGATGAACGAACGTCTCTCCACTTGCACAGTTCTGAGAGATAAGTGTGTGTGAAAGCCGTCCTTCACCTTGCTTGTTGGGAACACAAAGATTCTTTTCAGTTGCAAACTCCATTCCATACATATATATGGGGAGGTACTAGCTCCAACTCGGTTTGACAGTGAAAACTGCAGGAACTTCAAACCGGCACTAGGAAACAGACTGAGAAAGCAGAGAAAAAGTGTCACCTGCAACCCGTTCCCTTGGTGCTAGATGAACGAACGTCTCTCCACTTGCTCAGTTCTGAGAGATAAGTGTGTGTGAAAGCCGTCCTTCACCTAGCTTGTTGGCAACACAAAGATTCTTTTCAGTTGCAAGCTCCATTCCATACATATATATGGGGAGGTTCTAGCTCCAACTCGGTTTGACAGTGAAAACTGCAGGAACTTCAAACCGGCACTAGGAAACAGATTGAGAAAGCAGAGAAAAAGTGACTCCTGCAACCCGTTCCCTTGGTGCTAGATGAACGAACGTCTCTCCACTTGCTCAGTTCTGAGAGTTAATTGTGTGTGAAAGACATCCTTCACCTAGCTTGTTGGGAACACAAAGTTTCTTTTCAGTTGCAAACTCCATTCCATACATATATATGGGGAGGTACTAGCTCCAACTCGGTTTTACAGTGAAAACTGCAGGAACTTCAAACCGGCACTAGGAAACAGATTGAGAAAGCAGAGAAAAAGTGACTCCTGCAACCCGTTCCCTTGGTGCTAGACGAACGAACGTCTCTCCACTTGCTCAGTTCTGAGAGATAAATGTGTGTGAAAGCCTTCCTTCACCTAGCTTGTTGGGAACACAAAGTTTCTTTTCAGTTGCAAACTCCATTCCATACATATATATGGGGAGGTACTAGCTCCAACTCGGTTTGACAGTGAAAACTGCAGGAACTTCAAACCGGCACTAGGAAACAGACTGAGAAAGCAGAGAAAAACTGTCTCCTGCAACCCGTTCCCTTGGTGCTAGATGAACGAACGTCTCTCCACATGCTTAATTCTGAGAGATAAATGTGTGTGAAAGCCGACCTTCACCTAGCTTGTTGGGAACACAAAGTTTCTTTTCAGTTGCAAACTCCACTCCATACATATATATGGGGAGGTACTAGCTCCAACTCGGTTTGACAGTGAAAACTGCAGGAACTTCAAACCGGCACTAGGAAACAGACTGAGAAAGCAGAGAAAAACTGTCTCCTGCAACCCGTTCCCTTGGTGCTAGATGAACGAACGTCTCTCCACTTGCACAGTTCTGAGAGATAAGTGTGTGTGAAAGCCGTCCTTCACCTTGCTTGTTGGGAACACAAAGATTCTTTTCAGTTGCAAACTCCATTCCATACATATATATGGGGAGGTACAAGCTCCAACTCGGTTTTACAGAGAAAACTGCAGGAACTTCAAACCGGCACTAGGAAACAGACTGAGAAAGCAGAGAAAAAGTGTCTCCTGCAACCCGTTCCCTTGGTGCTAGATGAACGAACGTCTCTCCACTTGCTCAGTTCTGAGAGATAAGTGTGTGTGAAAGCCGTCCTTCACCTAGCTTGTTGGGAACACAAAGTTTCTTTTCAGGTGCAAACTCCATTCCATACATATATATGGGGAGGTACTAGCTCGAACTCTGTTTGACAGTGAAAACTGCAGGAACTTCAAACCGGCACTAAGAAACAGACTGAGAAAGCAGAGAAAAAGTGTCTCCTGCAACCCGTTCCCTTGGTGCTAGATGAACGAACGTCTCTCCACTTGCTCAGTTCTGAGAGATAAGTCTGTGTGAAAGCCGTACTTCAACTAGCTTGTTGGGAACACAAAGTTTCTTTTCAGTTGCAAACTCCATTCCATACATATGTATGGGGAGGTACTAGCTCCAACTCGTTTTGACAGTGAAAACTGCAGGAACTTCAAACCGGCACTAGGAAACAGACTGAGAAAGCAGAGAAAAAGTGTCTCCTGCAATTAGTTCCCTTGGTGCTAGATGAACGAACGTCTCTCCACTTGCTCAGTTCTGAGAGATAAGTCTGTGTGAAAGCCGTACTTCAACTAGCTTGTTGGGAACACAAAGTTTCTTTTCAGTTGCAAACACCATTCCATACATATATATGGGGAGGTACTAGCTCCAACTCGGTTTTACAGTGAAAACTGCAGGAACTTCAAACCGGCACTAGGAAACAGACTGAGAAAGCAGAGTAAAAGTGTCTCCTGCAACCCGTTCCCTTGGTGCTAGATGAACGAACGTCTCTCCACTTGCTCAGTTCTGAGAGATAAGTGTGTGTGAAAGCCGTCCTTCACCTAGCTTGTTGGGAACACAAAGTTTCTTTTCAGGTGCAAACTCCATTCCATACATATATATGGGGAGGTACTAGCTCGAACTCTGTTTGACAGTGAAAACTGCAGGAACTTCAAACCGGCACTAGGAAACAGACTGAGAAAGCAGAGAAAAACTGTCTCCTGCAACCCGTTCCCTTGGTGCTAGATGAACGAACGTCTCTCCACTTGCTCAGTTCTGAGAGATAAGTCTGTGTGAAAGCCGTACTTCAACTAGCTTGTTGGGAACACAAAGTTTCTTTTCAGTTGCAAACTCCATTCCATACATATGTATGGGGAGGTACTAGCTCCAACTCGTTTTGACAGTGAAAACTGCAGGAACTTCAAACCGGCACTAGGAAACAGACTGAGAAAGCAGAGAAAAAGTGTCTCCTGCAATTAGTTCCCTTGGTGCTAGATGAACGAACGTCTCTCCACTTGCTCAGTTCTGAGAGATAAGTGTGTGTGAAAGCCGTCCTTCACCTAGCTTGTTGGGAACACAAAGTTTCTTTTCAGGTGCAAACTCCATTCCATACATATATATGGGGAGGTACTAGCTCGAACTCTGTTTGACAGTGAAAACTGCAGGAACTTCAAACCGGCACTAGGAAACAGACTGAGAAAGCAGAGAAAAACTGTCTCCTGCAACCCGTTCCCTTGGTGCTAGATGAACGAACGTCTCTCCACTTGCTCAGTTCTGAGAGATAAGTCTGTGTGAAAGCCGTACTTCAACTAGCTTGTTGGAAACACAAAGTTTCTTTTCAGTTGCAAACTCCATTCCATACATATGTATGGGGAGGTACTAGCTCCAACTCGTTTTGACAGTGAAAACTGCAGGAACTTCAAACCGGCACTAGGAAACAGACTGAGAAAGCAGAGAAAAAGTGTCTCCTGCAATTAGTTCCCTTGGTGCTAGATGAACGAACGTCTCTCCACTTGCTCAGTTCTGAGAGATAAGTCTGTGTGAAAGCCGTACTTCAACTAGCTTGTTGGGAACACAAAGTTTCTTTTCAGTTGCAAACACCATTCCATACATATATATGGGGAGGTACTAGCTCCAACTCGGTTTTACAGTGAAAACTGCAGGAACTTCAAACCGGCACTAGGAAACAGGCTGAGAAAGCAGAGTAAAAGTGTCTCCTGCAACCCGTTCCCTTGGTGCTAGATGAACGAACGTCTCTTCACTTGCTCAGTTCTGAGAGATAAGTGTGTGTGAAAGCCGTCCTTCACCTAGCTTGTTGGGAACACAAAGTTTCTTTTCAGTTGCAAACTCCATTCCATACATATATAAGGGAGGTACTAGCTCCAACTCGGTTTGACAGTGAAAACTGCAGGAACTTCAAACCGGCACTAGGAAACAGACTGAGAATGCAGAGAAAAAGTGTCTCCTGCAACCCGTTCCCTTGGTGCTAGATGAACGAACGTCTCTCCACTTGCTCAGTTCTGAGAGATAACTGTGTGTTAAAGCCGTCCTTCACCTAGCTTGTTGGGAACACAAAGTTTCTTTTCAGTTGCAAACTCCATTCCATACATATATATGGGGAGGTACTAGCTCCAACTCGGTTTGACAGTGAAAACTGCAGGAACTTCAAACCGGCAGTAGGAAACAGACTGAGGTAGCAGAGAAAAAGTGTCTCCTGCAACCCGTTCCCTTGGTGCTAGATGAACGAACGTCTCTCCACATGCTTAATTCTGAGAGATAAATGTGTGTGAAAGCCGACCTTCACCTAGCTTGTTGGGAACACAAAGTTTCTTTTCAGTTGCAAACTCCACTCCATACATATATATGGGGAGGTACCAGCTCCAACTCGGTTTGACAGTGAAAACTGCAGGAACTTCAAACCGGCACTAGGAAACAGACTGAGAAAGCAGAGAAAAACTGTCTCCTGCAACCCGTTCCCTTGGTGCTAGATGAACGAACGTCTCTCCACTTGCACAGTTCTGAGAGATAAGTGTGTGTGATAGCCGTCCTTCACCTTGCTTGTTGGGAACACAAAGATTCTTTTCAGTTGCAAACTCCATTCCATACATATATATGGGGAGGTACAAGCTCCAACTCGGTTTTACAGAGAAAACTGCAGGAACTTCAAACCGGCACTAGGAAACAGACTGAGAAAGCAGAGAAAAAGTGTCTCCTGCAACCCGTTCCCTTGGTGCTAGATGAACGAACGTCTCTCCACTTGCTCAGTTCTGAGAGATAAGTGTGTGTGAAAGCCGTCCTTCACCTAGCTTGTTGGGAACACAAAGTTTCTTTTCAGGTGCAAACTCCATTCCATACATATATATGGGGAGGTACTAGCTCGAACTCTGTTTGACAGTGAAAACTGCAGGAACTTCAAACCTGCACTAGGAAACAGACTGAGAAAGCAGAGAAAAAGTGTCTCCTGCAACCCGTTCCTTTGGTGCTAGATGAACGAACGTCTCTCCACTTGCTCAGTTCTGAGAGATAAGTCTGTGTGAAAGCCGTACTTCAACTAGCTTGTTGGGAACACAAAGTTTCTTTTCAGTTGCAAACTCCATTCCATACATATGTATGGGGAGGTACTAGCTCCAACTCGTTTTGACAGTGAAAACTGCAGGAACTTCAAACCGGCACTAGGAAACAGACTGAGAAAGCAGAGAAAAAGTGTCTCCTGCAATTAGTTCCCTTGGTGCTAGATGAACGAACGTCTCTCCACTTGCTCAGTTCTGAGAGATAAGTCTGTGTGAAAGCCGTACTTCAACTAGCTTGTTGGGAACACAAAGTTTCTTTTCAGTTGCAAACTCCATTCCATACATATATATGGGGAGGTACTAGCTCCAACTCGGTTTTACAGTGAAAACTGCAGGAACTTCAAACCGGCACTAGGAAACAGATTGAGAAAGCAGAGAAAAAGTGACTCCTGCAACCCGTTCCCTTGGTGCTAGACGAACGAACGTCTCTCCACTTGCTCAGTTCTGAGAGATAAATGTGTGTGAAAGCCTTCCTTCACCTAGCTTGTTGGGAACACAAAGTTTCTTTTCAGTTGCAAACTCCATTCCATACATATATATGGGGAGGTACTAGCTCCAACTCGGTTTGACAGTGAAAACTGCAGGAACTTCAAACCGGCACTAGGAAACAGACTGAGAAAGCAGAGAAAAACTGTCTCCTGCAACCCGTTCCCTTGGTGCTAGATGAACGAACGTCTCTCCACATGCTTAATTCTGAGAGATAAATGTGTGTGAAAGCCGACCTTCACCTAGCTTGTTGGGAACACAAAGTTTCTTTTCAGTTGCAAACTCCACTCCATACATATATATGGGGAGGTACTAGCTCCAACTCGGTTTGACAGTGAAAACTGCAGGAACTTCAAACCGGCACTAGGAAACAGACTGAGAAAGCAGAGAAAAACTGTCTCCTGCAACCCGTTCCCTTGGTGCTAGATGAACGAACGTCTCTCCACTTGCACAGTTCTGAGAGATAAGTGTGTGTGAAAGCCGTCCTTCACCTTGCTTGTTGGGAACACAAAGATTCTTTTCAGTTGCAAACTCCATTCCATACATATATATGGGGAGGTACAAGCTCCAACTCGGTTTTACAGAGAAAACTGCAGGAACTTCAAACCGGCACTAGGAAACAGACTGAGAAAGCAGAGAAAAAGTGTCTCCTGCAACCCGTTCCCTTGGTGCTAGATGAACGAACGTCTCTCCACTTGCTCAGTTCTGAGAGATAAGTGTGTGTGAAAGCCGTCCTTCACCTAGCTTGTTGGGAACACAAAGTTTCTTTTCAGGTGCAAACTCCATTCCATACATATATATGGGGAGGTACTAGCTCGAACTCTGTTTGACAGTGAAAACTGCAGGAACTTCAAACCGGCACTAAGAAACAGACTGAGAAAGCAGAGAAAAAGTGTCTCCTGCAACCCGTTCCCTTGGTGCTAGATGAACGAACGTCTCTCCACTTGCTCAGTTCTGAGAGATAAGTCTGTGTGAAAGCCGTACTTCAACTAGCTTGTTGGGAACACAAAGTTTCTTTTCAGTTGCAAACTCCATTCCATACATATGTATGGGGAGGTACTAGCTCCAACTCGTTTTGACAGTGAAAACTGCAGGAACTTCAAACCGGCACTAGGAAACAGACTGAGAAAGCAGAGAAAAAGTGTCTCCTGCAATTAGTTCCCTTGGTGCTAGATGAACGAACGTCTCTCCACTTGCTCAGTTCTGAGAGATAAGTCTGTGTGAAAGCCGTACTTCAACTAGCTTGTTGGGAACACAAAGTTTCTTTTCAGTTGCAAACACCATTCCATACATATATATGGGGAGGTACTAGCTCCAACTCGGTTTTACAGTGAAAACTGCAGGAACTTCAAACCGGCACTAGGAAACAGACTGAGAAAGCAGAGTAAAAGTGTCTCCTGCAACCCGTTCCCTTGGTGCTAGATGAACGAACGTCTCTCCACTTGCTCAGTTCTGAGAGATAAGTGTGTGTGAAAGCCGTCCTTCACCTAGCTTGTTGGGAACACAAAGTTTCTTTTCAGGTGCAAACTCCATTCCATACATATATATGGGGAGGTACTAGCTCGAACTCTGTTTGACAGTGAAAACTGCAGGAACTTCAAACCGGCACTAGGAAACAGACTGAGAAAGCAGAGAAAAACTGTCTCCTGCAACCCGTTCCCTTGGTGCTAGATGAACGAACGTCTCTCCACTTGCTCAGTTCTGAGAGATAAGTCTGTGTGAAAGCCGTACTTCAACTAGCTTGTTGGGAACACAAAGTTTCTTTTCAGTTGCAAACTCCATTCCATACATATGTATGGGGAGGTACTAGCTCCAACTCGTTTTGACAGTGAAAACTGCAGGAACTTCAAACCGGCACTAGGAAACAGACTGAGAAAGCAGAGAAAAAGTGTCTCCTGCAATTAGTTCCCTTGGTGCTAGATGAACGAACGTCTCTCCACTTGCTCAGTTCTGAGAGATAAGTGTGTGTGAAAGCCGTCCTTCACCTAGCTTGTTGGGAACACAAAGTTTCTTTTCAGGTGCAAACTCCATTCCATACATATATATGGGGAGGTACTAGCTCGAACTCTGTTTGACAGTGAAAACTGCAGGAACTTCAAACCGGCACTAGGAAACAGACTGAGAAAGCAGAGAAAAACTGTCTCCTGCAACCCGTTCCCTTGGTGCTAGATGAACGAACGTCTCTCCACTTGCTCAGTTCTGAGAGATAAGTCTGTGTGAAAGCCGTACTTCAACTAGCTTGTTGGAAACACAAAGTTTCTTTTCAGTTGCAAACTCCATTCCATACATATGTATGGGGAGGTACTAGCTCCAACTCGTTTTGACAGTGAAAACTGCAGGAACTTCAAACCGGCACTAGGAAACAGACTGAGAAAGCAGAGAAAAAGTGTCTCCTGCAATTAGTTCCCTTGGTGCTAGATGAACGAACGTCTCTCCACTTGCTCAGTTCTGAGAGATAAGTCTGTGTGAAAGCCGTACTTCAACTAGCTTGTTGGGAACACAAAGTTTCTTTTCAGTTGCAAACACCATTCCATACATATATATGGGGAGGTACTAGCTCCAACTCGGTTTTACAGTGAAAACTGCAGGAACTTCAAACCGGCACTAGGAAACAGGCTGAGAAAGCAGAGTAAAAGTGTCTCCTGCAACCCGTTCCCTTGGTGCTAGATGAACGAACGTCTCTTCACTTGCTCAGTTCTGAGAGATAAGTGTGTGTGAAAGCCGTCCTTCACCTAGCTTGTTGGGAACACAAAGTTTCTTTTCAGTTGCAAACTCCATTCCATACATATATAAGGGAGGTACTAGCTCCAACTCGGTTTGACAGTGAAAACTGCAGGAACTTCAAACCGGCACTAGGAAACAGACTGAGAATGCAGAGAAAAAGTGTCTCCTGCAACCCGTTCCCTTGGTGCTAGATGAACGAACGTCTCTCCACTTGCTCAGTTCTGAGAGATAACTGTGTGTTAAAGCCGTCCTTCACCTAGCTTGTTGGGAACACAAAGTTTCTTTTCAGTTGCAAACTCCATTCCATACATATATATGGGGAGGTACTAGCTCCAACTCGGTTTGACAGTGAAAACTGCAGGAACTTCAAACCGGCAGTAGGAAACAGACTGAGGTAGCAGAGAAAAAGTGTCTCCTGCAACCCGTTCCCTTGGTGCTAGATGAACGAACGTCTCTCCACATGCTTAATTCTGAGAGATAAATGTGTGTGAAAGCCGACCTTCACCTAGCTTGTTGGGAACACAAAGTTTCTTTTCAGTTGCAAACTCCACTCCATACATATATATGGGGAGGTACCAGCTCCAACTCGGTTTGACAGTGAAAACTGCAGGAACTTCAAACCGGCACTAGGAAACAGACTGAGAAAGCAGAGAAAAACTGTCTCCTGCAACCCGTTCCCTTGGTGCTAGATGAACGAACGTCTCTCCACTTGCACAGTTCTGAGAGATAAGTGTGTGTGAAAGCCGTCCTTCACCTTGCTTGTTGGGAACACAAAGATTCTTTTCAGTTGCAAACTCCATTCCATACATATATATGGGGAGGTACAAGCTCCAACTCGGTTTTACAGAGAAAACTGCAGGAACTTCAAACCGGCACTAGGAAACAGACTGAGAAAGCAGAGAAAAAGTGTCTCCTGCAACCCGTTCCCTTGGTGCTAGATGAACGAACGTCTCTCCACTTGCTCAGTTCTGAGAGATAAGTGTGTGTGAAAGCCGTCCTTCACCTAGCTTGTTGGGAACACAAAGTTTCTTTTCAGGTGCAAACTCCATTCCATACATATATATGGGGAGGTACTAGCTCGAACTCTGTTTGACAGTGAAAACTGCAGGAACTTCAAACCTGCACTAGGAAACAGACTGAGAAAGCAGAGAAAAAGTGTCTCCTGCAACCCGTTCCCTTGGTGCTAGATGAACGAACGTCTCTCCACTTGCTCAGTTCTGAGAGATAAGTCTGTGTGAAAGCCGTACTTCAACTAGCTTGTTGGGAACACAAAGTTTCTTTTCAGTTGCAAACTCCATTCCATACATATGTATGGGGAGGTACTAGCTCCAACTCGTTTTGACAGTGAAAACTGCAGGAACTTCAAACCGGCACTAGGAAACAGACTGAGAAAGCAGAGAAAAAGTGTCTCCTGCAATTAGTTCCCTTGGTGCTAGATGAACGAACGTCTCTCCACTTGCTCAGTTCTGAGAGATAAGTCTGTGTGAAAGCCGTACTTCAACTAGCTTGTTGGGAACACAAAGTTTCTTTTCAGTTGCAAACACCATTCCATACATATATATGGGGAGGTACTAGCTCCAACTCGGTTTTACAGTGAAAACTGCAGGAACTTCAAACCGGCACTAGGAAACAGGCTGAGAAAGCAGAGTAAAAGTGTCTCCTGCAACCCGTTCCCTTGGTGCTAGATGAACGAACGTCTCTCCACTTGCTCAGTTCTGAGAGATAAGTGTGTGTGAAAGCCGTCCTTCACCTAGCTTGTTGGGAACACAAAGTTTCTTTTCAGGTGCAAACTCCATTCCATACATATATATGGGGAGGTACTAGCTCGAACTCTGTTTGACAGTGAAAACTGCAGGAACTTCAAACCGGCACTAGGAAACAGACTGAGAAAGCAGAGAAAAAGTGTCTCCTGCAACACGTTCCCTTGGTGCTAGATGAACGAACGTCTCTCCACTTGCTCAGTTCAGAGAGATAAGTCTGTGTGAAAGCCGTACTTCAACTAGCTTGTTGGGAACACAAAGTTTCTTTTCAGTTGCAAACTCCATTCCATACATATGTATGGGGAGGTACTAGCTCCAACTCGTTTTGACAGTGAAAACTGCAGGAACTTCAAACCGGCACTAGGAAACAGACTGAGAAAGCAGAGAAAAAGTGTCTCCTGCAATTAGTTCCCTTGGTGCTAGATGAACGAACGTCTCTCCACTTGCTCAGTTCTGAGAGATAAGTGTGTGTGAAAGCCGTCCTTCACCTAGCTTGTTGGGAACACAAAGTTTCTTTTCAGGTGCAAACTCCATTCCATACATATATATGGGGAGGTACTAGCTCGAACTCTGTTTGACAGTGAAAACTGCAGGAACTTCAAACCGGCACTAGGAAACAGACTGAGAAAGCAGAGAAAAAGTGTCTCCTGCAACCCGTTCCCTTGGTGCTAGATGAACGAACGTCTCTCCACTTGCTCAGTTCTGAGAGATAAGTCTGTGTGAAAGCCGTACTTCAACTAGCTTGTTGGAAACACAAAGTTTCTTTTCAGTTGCAAACTCCATTCCATACATATGTATGGGGAGGTACTAGCTCCAACTCGTTTTGACAGTGAAAACTGCAGGAACTTCAAACCGGCACTAGGAAACAGACTGAGAAAGCAGAGAAAAAGTGTCTCCTGCAATTAGTTCCCTTGGTGCTAGATGAACGAACGTCTCTCCACTTGCTCAGTTCTGAGAGATAAGTCTGTGTGAAAGCCGTACTTCAACTAGCTTGTTGGGAACACAAAGTTTCTTTTCAGTTGCAAACACCATTCCATACATATATATGGGGAGGTACTAGCTCCAACTCGGTTTTACAGTGAAAACTGCAGGAACTTCAAACCGGCACTAGGAAACAGGTTGAGAAAGCAGAGTAAAAGTGTCCCCTGCAACCCGTTCCCTTGGTGCTAGATGAACGAACGTCTCTTCACTTGCTCAGTTCTGAGAGATAAGTGTGTGTGAAAGCCATCCTTCACCTAGCTTGTTGGGAACACAAAGTTTCTTTTCAGTTGCAAACTCCATTCCATACATATATAAGGGAGGTACTAGCTCCAACTCGGTTTGACAGTGAAAACTGCAGGAACTTCAAACCGGCACTAGGAAACAGACTGAGAAAGCAGAGAAAAAGTGTCTCCTGCAACCCGTTCCCTTGGTGCTAGATGAACGAACGTCTCTCCACTTGCTCAGTTCTGAGAGATAACTGTGTGTTAAAGCCGTCCTTCACCTAGCTTGTTGGGAACACAAAGTTTCTTTTCAGTTGCAAACTCCATTCCATACATATATATGGGGAGGTACTAGCTCCAAATCGGTTTTACAGAGAAAACTGCAGGAACTTCAAACCGGCACTAGGAAATAGACTGAGAAAGCAGAGAAAAACTGTCTCCTGCAACCCGTTCCCTTGGTGCTAGATGAACGAACTTCTCTCCACTTGCTCAGTTCTGAGAGATAAGTGTGTGTGAAAGCCGTCCTTCACCTAGCTTGTTGGAAACACAAAGTTTCTTTTCAGTTGCAAACTCCATTCCATACATATATATGGGGAGGTACAAGCTCCAACTCTGTTTGACAGTGAAAACTGCAGGAACTTCAAACCGGCACTAGGAAACAGACTGAGAAAGCAGAGAAAAACTGTCTCCTGCAACCCGTTCCCTTGGTGCTAGATGAACGAACGTCTCTCCACTTGCTCAGTTCTGAGTGATAAGTGTGTGTGAAAGCCGTCCTTCACCTAGCTTGTTGGGAACACAAAGTTTCTTTTCAGTTGCAAACTCCACTCCATACATATATATGGGGAGGTACCAGCTCCAACTCGGTTTGACAGTGAAAACTGCAGGAACTTCAAACCGGCACTAGGAAACAGACTGAGAAAGCAGAGAAAAACTGTCTCCTGCAACCCGTTCCCTTGGTGCTAGATGAACGAACGTCTCTCCACTTGCACAGTTCTGAGAGATAAGTGTGTGTGAAAGCCGTCCTTCACCTTGCTTGTTGGGAACACAAAGATTCTTTTCAGTTGCAAACTCCATTCCATACATATATATGGGGAGGTACAAGCTCCAACTCGGTTTTACAGAGAAAACTGCAGGAACTTCAAACCGGCACTAGGAAACAGACTGAGAAAGCAGAGAAAAAGTGTCTCCTGCAACCCGTTCCCTTGGTGCTAGATGAACGAACGTCTCTCCACTTGCTCAGTTCTGAGAGATAAGTGTGTGTGAAAGCCGTCCTTCACCTAGCTTGTTGGGAACACAAAGTTTCTTTTCAGGTGCAAACTCCATTCCATACATATATATGGGGAGGTACTAGCTCGAACTCTGTTTGACAGTGAAAACTGCAGGAACTTCAAACCGGCACTAGGAAACAGACTGAGAAAGCAGAGAAAATGTGTCTCCTGCAACCCGTTCCCTTGGTGCTAGATGAACGAACGTCTCTCCACTTGCTCAGTTCTGAGAGATAAGTCTGTGTGAAAGCCGTACTTCAACTAGCTTGTTGGGAACACAAAGTTTCTTTTCAGTTGCAAACTCCATTCCATACATATGTATGGGGAGGTACTAGCTCCAACTCGTTTTGACAGTGAAAACTGCAGGAACTTCAAACCGGCACTAGGAAACAGACTGAGAAAGCAGAGAAAAAGTGTCTCCTGCAATTAGTTCCCTTGGTGCTAGATGAACGAACGTCTCTCCACTTGCTCAGTTCTGAGAGATAAGTCTGTGTGAAAGCCGTACTTCAACTAGCTTGTTGGGAACACAAAGTTTCTTTTCAGTTGCAAACACCATTCCATACATATATATGGGGAGGTACTAGCTCCAACTCGGTTTTACAGTGAAAACTGCAGGAACTTCAAACCGGCACTAGGAAACAGGCTGAGAAAGCAGAGTAAAAGTGTCTCCTGCAACCCGTTCCCTTGGTGCTAGATGAACGAACGTCTCTCCACTTGCTCAGTTCTGAGAGATAAGTGTGTGTGAAAGCCGTCCTTCACCTAGCTTGTTGGGAACACAAAGTTTCTTTTCAGGTGCAAACTCCATTCCATACATATATATGGGGAGGTACTAGCTCGAACTCTGTTTGACAGTGAAAACTGCAGGAACTTCAAACCGGCACTAGGAAACAGACTGAGAAAGCAGAGAAAAAGTGTCTCCTGCAACCCGTTCCCTTGGTGCTAGATGAACGAACGTCTCTCCACTTGCTCAGTTCTGAGAGATAAGTCTGTGTGAAAGCCGTACTTCAACTAGCTTGTTGGGAACACAAAGTTTCTTTTCAGTTGCAAACTCCATTCCATACATATGTATGGGGAGGTACTAGCTCCAACTCGTTTTGACAGTGAAAACTGCAGGAACTTCAAACCGGCACTAGGAAACAGACTGAGAAAGCAGAGAAAAAGTGTCTCCTGCAATTAGTTCCCTTGGTGCTAGATGAACGAACGTCTCTCCACTTGCTCAGTTCTGAGAGATAAGTGTGTGTGAAAGCCGTCCTTCACCTTGCTTGTTGGGAACACAAAGTTTCTTTTCAGGTGCAAACTCCATTCCATACATATATATGGGGAGGTACTAGCTCGAACTCTGTTTGACAGTGAAAACTGCAGGAACTTCAAACCGGCACTAGGAAACAGACTGAGAAAGCAGAGAAAAAGTGTCTCCTGCAACCCGTTCCCTTGGTGCTAGATGAACGAACGTCTCTCCACTTGCTCAGTTCTGAGAGATAAGTCTGTGTGAAAGCCGTACTTCAACTAGCTTGTTGGAAACACAAAGTTTCTTTTCAGTTGCAAACTCCATTCCATACATATGTATGGGGAGGTACTAGCTCCAACTCGTTTTGACAGTGAAAACTGCAGGAACTTCAAACCGGCACTAGGAAACAGACTGAGAAAGCAGAGAAAAAGTGTCTCCTGCAATTAGTTCCCTTGGTGCTAGATGAACGAACGTCTCTCCACTTGCTCAGTTCTGAGAGATAAGTCTGTGTGAAAGCCGTACTTCAACTAGCTTGTTGGGAACACAAAGTTTCTTTTCAGTTGCAAACACCATTCCATACATATATATGGGGAGGTACTAGCTCCAACTCGGTTTTACAGTGAAAACTGCAGGAACTTCAAACCGGCACTAGGAAACAGGCTGAGAAAGCAGAGTAAAAGTGTCCCCTGCAACCCGTTCCCTTGGTGCTAGATGAACGAACGTCTCTTCACTTGCTCAGTTCTGAGAGATAAGTGTGTGTGAAAGCCGTCCTTCACCTAGCTTGTTGGGAACACAAAGTTTCTTTTCAGTTGCAAACTCCATTCCATACATATATAAGGGAGGTACTAGCTCCAACTCGGTTTGACAGTGAAAACTGCAGGAACTTCAAACCGGCACTAGGAAACAGACTGAGAAAGCAGAGAAAAAGTGTCTCCTGCAACCCGTTCCCTTGGTGCTAGATGAACGAACGTCTCTCCACTTGCTCAGTTCTGACAGATAACTGTGTGTTAAAGCCGTCCTTCACCTAGCTTGTTGGGAACACAAAGTTTCTTTTCAGTTGCAAACTCCATTCCATACATATATATGGGGAGGTACTAGCTCCAACTCGGTTTTACAGAGAAAACTGCAGGAACTTCAAACCGGCACTAGGAAATAGACTGAGAAAGCAGAGAAAAACTGTCTCCTGCAACCCGTTCCCTTGGTGCTAGATGAACGAACTTCTCTCCACTTGCTCAGTTCTGAGAGATAAGTGTGTGTGAAAGCCGTCCTTCACCTAGCTTGTTGGAAACACAAAGTTTCTTTTCAGTTGCAAACTCCATTCCATACATATATATGGGGAGGTACAAGCTCCAACTCTGTTTGACAGTGAAAACTGCAGGAACTTCAAACCGGCACTAGGAAACAGACTGAGAAAGCAGAGAAAAACTGTCTCCTGCAACCCGTTCCCTTGGTGCTAGATGAACGAACGTCTCTCCACTTGCTCAGTTCTGAGAGATAAGTGTGTGTGAAAGCCGTCCTTCACCTAGCTTGTTGGGAACACAAAGTTTCTTTTCAGTTGCAAACTCCACTCCATACATATATATGGGGAGGTACCAGCTCCAACTCGGTTTGACAGTGAAAACTGCAGGAACTTCAAACCGGCACTAGGAAACAGACTGAGAAAGCAGAGAAAAACTGTCTCCTGCAACCCGTTCCCTTGGTGCTAGATGAACGAACGTCTCTCCACTTGCACAGTTCTGAGAGATAAGTGTGTGTGAAAGCCGTCCTTCACCTTGCTTGTTGGGAACACAAAGATTCTTTTCAGTTGCAAACTCCATTCCATACATATATATGGGGAGGTACAAGCTCCAACTCGGTTTTACAGAGAAAACTGCAGGAACTTCAAACCGGCACTAGGAAACAGACTGAGAAAGCAGAGAAAAAGTGTCTCCTGCAACCCGTTCCCTTGGTGCTAGATGAACGAACGTCTCTCCACTTGCTCAGTTCTGAGAGATAAGTGTGTGTGAAAGCCGTCCTTCACCTAGCTTGTTGGGAACACAAAGTTTCTTTTCAGGTGCAAACTCCATTCCATACATATATATGGGGAGGTACTAGCTCGAACTCTGTTTGACAGTGAAAACTGCAGGAACTTCAAACCGGCACTAGGAAACAGACTGAGAAAGCAGAGAAAAAGTGTCTCCTGCAACCCGTTCCCTTGGTGCTAGATGAACGAACGTCTCTCCACTTGCTCAGTTCTGAGAGATAAGTCTGTGTGAAAGCCGTACTTCAACTAGCTTGTTGGGAACACAAAGTTTCTTTTCAGTTGCAAACTCCATTCCATACATATGTATGGGGAGGTACTAGCTCCAACTCGTTTTGACAGTGAAAACTGCAGGAACTTCAAACCGGCACTAGGAAACAGACTGAGAAAGCAGAGAAAAAGTGTCTCCTGCAATTAGTTCCCTTGGTGCTAGATGAACGAACGTCTCTCCACTTGCTCAGTTCTGAGAGATAAGTCTGTGTGAAAGCCGTACTTCAACTAGCTTGTTGGGAACACAAAGTTTCTTTTCAGTTGCAAACACCATTCCATACATATATATGGGGAGGTACTAGCTCCAACTCGGTTTTACAGTGAAAACTGCAGGAACTTCAAACCGGCACTAGGAAACAGGCTGAGAAAGCAGAGTAAAAGTGTCTCCTGCAACCCGTTCCCTTGGTGCTAGATGAACGAACGTCTCTCCACTTGCTCAGTTCTGAGAGATAAGTGTGTGTGAAAGCCGTCCTTCACCTAGCTTGTTGGGAACACAAAGTTTCTTTTCAGGTGCAAACTCCATTCCATACATATATATGGGGAGGTACTAGCTCGAACTCTGTTTGACAGTGAAAACTGCAGGAACTTCAAACCGGCACTAGGAAACAGACTGAGAAAGCAGAGAAAAAGTGTCTCCTGCAACCCGTTCCCTTGGTGCTAGATGAACGAACGTCTCTCCACTTGCTCAGTTCTGAGAGATAAGTCTGTGTGAAAGCCGTACTTCAACTAGCTTGTTGGGAACACAAAGTTTCTTTTCAGTTGCAAACTCCATTCCATACATATGTATGGGGAGGTACTAGCTCCAACTCGTTTTGACAGTGAAAACTGCAGGAACTTCAAACCGGCACTAGGAAACAGACTGAGAAAGCAGAGAAAAAGTGTCTCCTGCAATTAGTTCCCTTGGTGCTAGATGAACGAACGTCTCTCCACTTGCTCAGTTCTGAGAGATAAGTGTGTGTGAAAGCCGTCCTTCACCTAGCTTGTTGGGAACACAAAGTTTCTTTTCAGGTGCAAACTCCATTCCATACATATATATGGGGAGGTACTAGCTCGAACTCTGTTTGACAGTGAAAACTGCAGGAACTTCAAACCGGCACTAGGAAACAGACTGAGAAAGCAGAGAAAAAGTGTCTCCTGCAACCCGTTCCCTTGGTGCTAGATGAACGAACGTCTCTCCACTTGCTCAGTTCTGAGAGATAAGTCTGTGTGAAAGCCGTACTTCAACTAGCTTGTTGGAAACACAAAGTTTCTTTTCAGTTGCAAACTCCATTCCATACATATGTATGGGGAGGTACTAGCTCCAACTCGTTTTGACAGTGAAAACTGCAGGAACTTCAAACCGGCACTAGGAAACAGACTGAGAAAGCAGAGAAAAAGTGTCTCCTGCAATTAGTTCCCTTGGTGCTAGATGAACGAACGTCTCTCCACTTGCTCAGTTCTGAGAGATAAGTCTGTGTGAAAGCCGTACTTCAACTAGCTTGTTGGGAACACAAAGTTTCTTTTCAGTTGCAAACACCATTCCATACATATATATGGGGAGGTACTAGCTCCAACTCGGTTTTACAGTGAAAACTGCAGGAACTTCAAACCGGCACTAGGAAACAGGCTGAGAAAGCAGAGTAAAAGTGTCTCCTGCAACCCGTTCCCTTGGTGCTAGATGAACGAACGTCTCTTCACTTGCTCAGTTCTGAGAGATAAGTGTGTGTGAAAGCCGTCCTTCACCTAGCTTGTTGGGAACACAAAGTTTCTTTTCAGTTGCAAACTCCATTCCATACATATATAAGGGAGGTACTAGCTCCAACTCGGTTTGACAGTGAAAACTGCAGGAACTTCAAACCGGCACTAGGAAACAGACTGAGAATGCAGAGAAAAAGTGTCTCCTGCAACCCGTTCCCTTGGTGCTAGATGAACGAACGTCTCTCCACTTGCTCAGTTCTGAGAGATAACTGTGTGTTAAAGCCGTCCTTCACCTAGCTTGTTGGGAACACAAAGTTTCTTTTCAGTTGCAAACTCCATTCCATACATATATATGGGGAGGTACTAGCTCCAACTCGGTTTTACAGAGAAAACTGCAGGAACTTCAAACCGGCACTAGGAAATAGACTGAGAAAGCAGAGAAAAACTGTCTCCTGCAACCCGTTCCCTAGGTGCTAGATGAACGAACTTCTCTCCACTTGCTCAGTTCTGAGAGATAAGTGTGTGTGAAAGCCGTCCTTCACCTAGCTTGTTGGAAACACAAAGTTTCTTTTCAGTTGCAAACTCCATTCCATACATATATATGGGGAGGTACTAGCTCCAACTCGGTTTGACAGTGAAAACTGCAGGAACTTCAAACCGGCACTAGGAAACAGACTGAGAAAGCAGAGAAAAACTGTCTCCTGCAACCCGTTCCCTTGGTGCTAGATGAACGAACGTCTCTCCACTTGCTCAGTTCTGAGAGATAAGTGTGTGTGAAAGCCGTCCTTCACCTAGCTTGTTGGGAACACAAAGATTCTTTTCAGTTGCAAACTCCATTCCATACATATATATGGGGAGGTACTAGCCTCAACTCGGTTTGACAGTGAAAACTGCAGGAACTTCAAACCGGCACTAGGAAACAGACTGAGAAAGCAGAGAAAAAGTGTCACCTGCAACCCGTTCCCTTGGTGCTAGATGAACGAACGTCTCTCCACTTGCTCAGTTCTGAGAGATAAGTCTTGTTGAAAGCCGTCCTTCAACTAGCTTGTTGGGAACACAAAGTTTCTTTTCAGCTGCAAACTCCAATCCATACATATATATGGGGAGGTACTAGCTCCAACTCGGTTTTACAGTGAAAACTGCAGGAACTTCAAACCGGCACTAGGAAACAGACTGAGAAAGCAGAGAAAAAGTGTCCCTGCAACCCGTTCCCTTGGTGCTAGATGAACGAACGTCTCTCCACTTGCTCAGTTCTGAGAGATAAGTGTGTGTGAAAGCCTTCCTTCACCTAGATTGTTGGCAACACAAAGATTCTTTTCAGTTGCAAACTCCATTCCATACATATATATGGGGAGGTTCTAGCTCCAACTCGGTTTGACAGTGAAAACTGCAGGAACTTCAAACCGGCAGTAGGAAACAGACTGAGATAGCAGAGAAAAAGTGTCTCCTGCAACCCGTTCCCTTGGTGCTAGATGAACGAACGTCTCTCCACATGCTTAATTCTGAGAGATAAATGTGTGTGAAAGCCATCCTTCACCTAGCTTGTTGGGAACACAAAGTTTCTTTTCAGTTGCAAACTCCAATCCATACATATATATGGGGAGGTACTAGCTCCAACACGGTTTTACAGTGAAAACTGCAGGAACTTCAAACCGGCACTAGGAAACAGACTGAGAAAGCAGAGAAAAACTGTCTCCTACAACCCGTTCCCTTGGTGCTAGATGAAAGAACGTCTCTCCACTTGCACAGTTCTGAGAGATAAGTGTGTGTGAAAGCCGTCCTTCACCTTGCTTGTTGGGAATACAAAGTTTCTTTTCAGTTGCAAACTCCATTCCATACATATATATGGGGAGGTACTAGCTCCAACTCGGTTTTACAGAGAAAACTGCAGGAACTTCAAACCGGCACTAGGAAACAGACTGAGAAAGCAGAGAAAAAGTGTCTCCTGCAAACCGTTCCCTTGGTGCTAGATGAACGAACGTCTCTGCACTTGCTCAGTTCTGAGAGATAAGTGTGTGTGAAAGCCGTCCTTCACCTAGCTTGTTGGGAACACAAAGTTTCTTTTCAGTTGCAAACTCCATTCCATACATATATATGGGGAGGTACTAGCTCCAAATCGATTTTACAGTGAAAACTGCAGGAACTTCAAACCGGCACTAGGAAACAGACTGAGAAAGCAGAGAAAAAGTGTCTCCTGCAAAACGTTCCCTTGGTGCTAGATGAACGAACGTCTCTCCACTTGCTCAGTTCTGAGAGATAAGTCTGTGTGAAAGCCGTCCTTCAACTAGCTTGTTGGGAACACAAAGTTTCTTTTCAGTTGCAAACTCCATTCCATACATATATATGGGGAGATACTAGCTCCAACTCTGTTTGACAGTGAAAACTGCAGGAACTTCAAACCGGCACTAGGAAACAGACTGAGATAGCAGAGAAAAAGTGTCTCCTGCAACCCGTTCCCTTGGTGCTAGATGAACGAACGTCTCTCCACTTGCTCAGTTCTGAGAGTTAAGTGTGTGTGAAAGCCGTCCTTCACTTAGCTTGTTGGGAACACAAAGATTCTTTTCAGTAGCAAACTCCATTCCATACATATATATGGGGAAGTACTAGCTCCAACTCGGTTTGACAGTGAAAACTGCAGGAACTTCAAACCGGCACTAGGAAACAGACTGGGAAAGCAGAGAAAAACTGTCTCCTGCAAACCGTTCCCTTGGTGCTAGATGAACGAACGTCTCTGCACTTGCTCAGTTCTGAGAGATAAGTGTGTGTGAAAGCCGTCCTTCACCTAGCTTGTTGGGAACACAAAGTTTCTTTTCAGTTGCAAACTCCATTCCATACATATATATGGGGAGGTACAAGCTCCAAATCGATTTTACAGTGAAAACTGCAGGAACTTCAAACCGGCACTAGGTAACAGACTGAGAAAGCAGAGAAAAAGTGTCTCCTGCAAAACGTTCCCTTGGTGCTAGATGAACGAACGTCTCTCCACTTGCTCAGTTCTGAGAGATAAGTCTGTGTGAAAGCCGTCCTTCAACTAGCTTGTTGGGAACACAAAGATTCTTTTCAGTTGCAAACTCCATTCCATACATATATATGGGGAGATACTAGCTCCAACTCTGTTTGACAGTGAAAACTGCAGGAACTTCAAATCGGCACTAGGAAACAGACTGAGATAGCAGAGAAAAAGTGTCTCCTGCAACCCGTTCCCTTGGTGCTAGATGAACGAACGTCTCTCCACTTGCTCAGTTCTGAGAGTTAAGTGTGTGTGAAAGCCGTCCTTCACTTAGCTTGTTGGGAACACAAAGATTCTTTTCAGTTGCAAACTCCATTCCATACATATATATGGGGAAGTACTAGCTCCAACTCGGTTTGACAGTGAAAACTGCAGGAACTTCAAACCGGCAGTAGGAAACAGACTTAGAAAGCAGAGAAAAAGTGTCTCCTGCAACCCGTTCCCTTGGTGCTAGATGAACGATCGTCTCTCCACATGCTTAATTCTGAGAGATAAATGTGTGTGAAAGCCGTCCTTCACCTAGCTTGTTGGGAACACAAAGTTTCTTTTCAGTTGCAAACTCCACTCCATACATATATATGGGGAGGTACTAGCTCCAACTCGGTTTTACAGTGAAAACTGCAGGAACTTCAAACCGGCACTAGGAAACAGACTGAGAAAGCAGAGAAAAAGTGTCCCTGCAACCCGTTCCCTTGGTGCTAGATGAACGAACGTCTCTCCACTTGCTCAGTTCTGAGAGTTAAGTGTGTGTGAAAGCCATCCTTCACCTAGCTTGTTGGGAACACAAAGTTTCTTTACAGTTGCAAACTCCATTCCATACATATATATGGGGAGGTACTAGCTCCAACTCGGTTTTACAGTGAAAACTGCAGGAACTTCAAACCGGCACTAGGAAACAGATTGAGAAAGCAGAGAAAAAGTGACTCCTGCAACCCGTTCCCTTGGTGCTAGATGAACGAACGTCTCTCCACTTGCTCAGTTCTGAGAGTTAAGTGTGTGTGAAAGCCATCCTTCACCTAGCTTGTTGGGAACACAAAGTTTCTTTTCAGTTGCAAACTCCATTCCATACATATATATGGGGAGGTACTAGCTCCAACTCGGTTTTACAGTGAAAACTGCAGGAACTTCAAACCGGCACTAGGAAACAGATTGAGAAAGCAGAGAAAAAGTGACTCCTGCAACCCGTTCCCTTGGTGCTAGACGAACGAACGTCTCTCCACTTGCTCAGTTCTGAGAGATAAATGTGTGTGAAAGCCTTCCTTCACCTAGCTTGTTGGGAACACAAAGTTTCTTTTCAGTTGCAAACTCCATTCCATACATATATATGGGGAGGTACTAGCTCCAACTCGGTTTGACAGTGAAAACTGCAGGAACTTCAAACCGGCAGTAGGAAACAGACTGAGGTAGCAGAGAAAAAGTGTCTCCTGCAACCCGTTCCCTTGGTACTAGATGAACGAACGTCTCTCCACATGCTTAATTCTGAGAGATATATGTGTGTGAAAGCCGACCTTCACCTAGCTTGTTGGGAACACAAAGTTTCTTTTCAGCTGCAAACTCCAATCCATACATATATATGGGGAGGTATTAGCTCCAACTCTGTTTTACAGTGAAATCTGCAGGAACTTCAAACCGGCACTAGGAAACAGACTGAGAAAGCAGAGAAAAAGTGTCCCTGCAACCCGTTCCCTTGGTGCTAGATGAACGAACGTCTCTCCACTTGCTCAGTTCTGAGAGATAAGTGTGTGTGAAAGCCGTCCTTCACCTAGCTTGTTGGCAACACAAAGATTCTTTTCAGTTGCAAACTCCATTCCATACATATATATGGGGAGGTTCTAGCTCCAACTCGGTTTGACAGTGAAAACTGCAGGAACTTCAAACCGGCAGTAGGAAACAGACTGAGATAGCAGAGAAAAAGTGCCTCCTGCAACCCGTTCCCTTGGTGCTAGATGAACGAACGTCTCTCCACATGCTTAATTCTGAGAGATAAATGTGTGTGAAAGCCATCCTTCACCTAGCTTGTTGGGAACACAAAGTTTCTTTTCAGTTGCAAACTCCAATCCATACATATATATGGGGAGGTACTAGCTCCAACACGGTTTTACAGTGAAAACTGCAGGAACTTCAAACCTGCAGTAGGAAACAGACTGAGAAAGCAGAGAAAAACTGTCTCCTGCAACCCGTTCCCTTGGTGCTAGATGAAAGAACGTCTCTCCACTTGCACAGTTCTGAGAGATATGTGTGTGTGAGAGCCGTCCTTCACCTTGCTTGTTGGGAATACAAAGTTTCTTTTCAGTTGCAAACTCCATTCCATACATATATATGGGGAGGTACTAGCTCCAACTCGGTTTTACAGAGAAAACTGCAGGAACTTCAAACCGGCACTAGGAAACAGACTGAGAAAGCAGAGAAAAAGTGTCTCCTGCAAACCGTTCCCTTGGTGCTAGATGAACGAACGTCTCTGCACTTGCTCAGTTCTGAGAGATAAGTGTGTGTGGAAAGCCGTCCTTCATCTAGCTTGTTGGGAACACAAAGTTTCTTTTCAGTTGCAAACTACATTCCATACATATATATGGGGAGGTACTAGCTCCAAATCGATTTTACAGTGAAAACTGCCGGAAATTCAAACCGGCACTAGGAAACAGACTGAAAAAGCAGAGAAAAAGTGTCTCCTGCAAAACGTTCCCTTGGTGCTAGATGAACGAACGTCTCTCCACTTGCTCAGTTCTGAGAGATAAGTCTGTGTGAAAGCCGTCCTTCAACTAGCTTGTTGGGAACACAAAGTTTCTTTTCAGTTGCAAACTCCATTCCATACATATATATGGGGAGATACTAGCTCCAACTCTGTTTGACAGTGAAAACTGCAGGAACTTCAAACCGTCACTAGGAAACAGACTGAGATAGCAGAGAAAAAGTGTCTCCTGCAACCCGTTCCCTTGGTGCTAGATGAACGAACGTCTCTCCACTTGCTCAGTTCTGAGAGTTAAGTGTGTGTGAAAGCCGTCCTTCACTTAGCTTGTTGGGAACACAAAGATTCTTTTCAGTTGCAAACTCCATTCCATACATATATATGGGGAAGTACTAGCTCCAACTCGGTTTGACAGTGAAAACTGCAGGAACTTCAAACCGGCAGTAGGAAACAGACTTAGAAAGCAGAGAAAAAGTGTCTCCTGCAACCCGTTCCCTTGGTGCTAGATGAACGATCGTCTCTCCACATGCTTAATTCTGAGAGATAAATGTGTGTGAAAGCCGTCCTTCACCTAGCTTGTTGGGAACACAAAGTTTCTTTTCAGTTGCAAACTCCACTCCATACATATATATGGGGAGGTACTAGCTCCAACTCGGTTTGACAGTGAAAACTGCAGGAACTTCAAACCGGCACTAGGAAACAGACTGGGAAAGCAGAGAAAAACTGTCTCCTGCAAACCGTTCCCTTGGTGCTAGATGAACGAACGTCTCTGCACTTGCTCAGTTCTGAGAGATAAGTGTGTGTGAAAGCCGTCCTTCACCTAGCTTGTTGGGAACACAAAGTTTCTTTTCAGTTGCAAACTCCATTCCATACATATATATGGGGAGGTACAAGCTCCAAATCGATTTTACAGTGAAAACTGCAGGAACTTCAAACCGGCACTAGGAAACAGACTGAGAAAGCAGAGAAAAAGTGTCTCCTGCAAAACTTTCCCTTGGTGCTAGATGAACGAACGTCTCTCCACTTGCTCAGTTCTGAGAGATAAGTCTGTGTGAAAGCCGTACTTCAAATAGCTTGTTGGGAACACAAAGTTTCTTTTCAGTTGCAAACTCCATTCCATACATATATATGGGGAGATACTAGCTCCAACTCTGTTTGACAGTGAAAACTGCAGGAACTTCAAACCGGCACTAGGAAACAGACTGAGATAGCAGAGAAAAAGTGTCTCCTGCAACCCGTTCCCTTGATGCTAGATGAACGAACGTCTCTCCTCTTGCTCAGTTCTGAGAGTTAAGTGTGTGTGAAAGCCGTCCTTCACTTAGCTTGTTGGGAACACAAAGATTCTTTTCAGTTGCAAACTCCATTCCATACATATATATGGGGAAGTACTAGCTCCAACTCGGTTTGACAGTGAAAACTGCAGGAACTTCAAACCGGCAGTAGGAAACAGACTTAGAAAGCAGAGAAAAAGTGTCTACTGCAACCCGTTCCCTTGGTGCTAGATGAACGATCGTCTCTCCACATGCTTAATTCTGAGAGATAAATGTGTGTGAAAGCCGTCCTTCACCTAGCTTGTTGGGAACACAAAGTTTCTTTTCAGTTGCAAACTCCACTCCATACATATATATGGGGAGGTACTAGCTCCAACTCGGTTTTACAGTGAAAACTGCAGGAACTTCAAACCGGCACTAGGAAACAGACTGAGAAAGCAGAGAAAAACTGTCTCCTGCAACCCGTTCCCTTGGTGCTAGACGAACGAACGTCTCTCCACTTTCTCAGTTCTGAGAGATAAATGTGTGTGAAAGCCTTCCTTCACCTAGCTTGTTGGGAACACAAAGTTTCTTTTCAGTTGCAAACTCCATTCCATACATATATATGGGGAGGTACTAGCTCCAACTCTGTTTGACAGTGAAAACTGCAGGAACTTCAAACCCGCAGTAGGAAACAGACTGAGGTAGCAGAGAAAAAGTGTCTCCTGCAACCCGTTCCCTTGGTGCTAGATGAACGAACGTCTCTCCACTTGCTCAGATCTGAGAGATAAGTGTGTGTGAAAGCCGTCCTTCACCTAGCTTGTTGGGAACACAAAGTTTCTTTTCAGTTGCAAACTCCATTCCATACATATATATGGGGAGGTACTAGCTCCAACTCGGTTTGACAGTGAAAACTGCAGGAACTTCAAACCGGCACTAGGAAACAGACTGAGAAAGCAGAGAAAAAGTGTCACCTGCAACCCGTTCCCTTGGTGCTAGATGAACGAACGTCTCTCCACTTGCTCAGTTCTGAGAGATAAGTCTTGTTGAAAGCCGTCCTTCAACTAGCTTGTTGGGAACACAAAGTTTCTTTTCAGCTGCAAACTCCATTCCATACATATATATGGGGAGGTTCTAGCTCCAACTCGGTTTGACAGTGAAAACTGCAGGAACTTCAAACCGGCACTAGGAAACAGATTGAGAAAGCAGAGAAAAAGTGACTCCTGCAACCCGTTCCCTTGGTGCTAGATGAACGAACGTCTCTCCACTTGCTCAGTTCTGAGAGTTAAGTGTGTGTGAAAGCCATCCTTCACCTAGCTTGTTGGGAACACAAAGTTTCTTTTCAGTTGCAAACTCCATTCCATACATATATATGGGGAGGTACTAGCTCCAACTCGGTTTTACAGTGAAAACTGCAGGAACTTCAAACCGGCACTAGGAAACTGATTGAGAAAGCAGAGAAAAAGTGACTCCTGCAACCCGTTCCCTTGGTGCTAGACGAACGAACGTCTCTCCACTTGCTCAGTTCTGAGAGATAAATGTGTGTGAAAGCCTTCCTTCACCTAGCTTGTTGGGAACACAAAGTTTCTTTTCAGTTGCAAACTCCATTCCATACATATATATGGGGAGGTACTAGCTCCAACTCGGTTTGACAGTGAAAACTGCAGGAACTTCAAACCGGCAGTAGGAAACAGACTGAGGTAGCAGAGAAAAAGTGTCTCCTGCAACCCGTTCCCTTGGTGCTAGATGAACGAACGTCTCACCACATGCTTAATTCTGAGAGATAAATGTGTGTGAAAGCCGACCTTCACCTAGCTTGTTGGGAACACAAAGTTTCTTTTCAGTTGCAAACTCCACTCCATACATATATATGGGGAGGTACTAGCTCCAACTCGGTTTGACAGTGAAAACTGCAGGAACTTCAAACCGGCACTAGGAAACAGACTGAGAAAGCAGAGAAAAACTGTCTCCTGCAACCCGTTCCCTTGGTGCTAGATGAACGAACGTCTCTCCACTTGCACAGTTCTGAGAGATAAGTGTGTGTGAAAGCCGTCCTTCACCTTGCTTGTTGGGAACACAAAGTTTCTTTTCAGTTGCAAACTCCATTCCATACATATATATGGGGAGGTACAAGTTCCAACTCGGTTTTACAGAGAAAACTGCAGGAACTTCAAACCGGCACTAGGAAACAGACTGAGAAAGAAGAGAAAAAGTGTCTCCTGCAACCCGTTCCCTTGGTGCTAGATGAACGAACGTCTCTCCACTTGCTCAGTTCTGAGAGATAAGTGTGTGTGAAAGCCGTCCTTCACCTAGCTTGTTGGGAACACAAAGTTTCTTTTCAGGTGCAAACTCCATTCCATACATATATATGGGGAGGTACTAGCTCGAACTCTGTTTGACAGTGAAAACTGCAGGAACTTCAAACCAGCACTAGGAAACAGACTGAGAAAGCAGAGAAAAAGTGTCTCCTGCAACCCGTTCCCTTGGTGCTAGATGAACGAACGTCTCTCCACTTGCTCAGTTCTGAGGGATAAGTCTGTGTGAAAGCCGTACTTCAACTAGCTTGTTGGGAACACAAAGTTTCTTTTCAGTTGCAAACTCCATTCCATAAATATGTATGGGGAGGTACTAGCTCCAACTCGTTTTGACAGTGAAAACTGCAGGAACTTCAAACCGGCACTAGGAAACAGACTGAGAAAGCAGAGAAAAAGTGTCTCCTGCAACCCGTTCCCTTGGTGCTAGATGAACGAACGTCTCTCCACTTGCTCAGTTCTGAGAGATAACTGTGTGTTAAAGCCGTCCTTCACCTAGCTTGTTGGGAACACAAAGTTTCTTTTCAGTTGCAAACTCCATTCCATACATATATATGGGGAGGTACTAGCTCCAACTCGGTTTTACAGAGAAAACTGCAGGAACTTCTAACCGGCACTAGGAAATAGACTGAGAAAGCAGAGAAAAACTGTCTCCTGCAACCCGTTCCCTTGGTGCTAGATGAACGAACTTCTCTCCACTTGCTCAGTTCTGAGAGATAAGTGTGTGTGAAAGCCGTCCTTCACCTAGCTTGTTGGAAACACAAAGTTTCTTTCCAGTTGCAAACTCCATTCCATACATATATATGGGGAGGTACTAGCTCCAACTCTGTTTGACAGTGAAAACTGCAGGAACTTCAACCCGGCACTAGGAAACAGACTGAGAAAGCAGAGTAAAAGTGTCTCCTGCAACCCGTTCCCTTGGTGCTAGATGAACGAACGTCTCTCCACTTGCTCAGTTCTGAGAGATAAGTGTGTGTGAAAGCCGTCCTTCACCTAGCTTGTTGGGAACACAAAGTTTCTTTTCAGTTGCAAACTCCATTCCATACATATATATGGGGAGGTTCTAGCTCCAACTCGGTTTGACAGTGAAAACTGCAGGAACTTCAAACCGGCACTAGGAAACAGACTGAGAATGCAGAGAAAAAGTGTCTCCTGCAACCCGTTCCCTTGGTGCTAGATGAACGAACGTCTCTCCACTTGCTCAGTTCTGAGAGATAACTGTGTGTTAAAGCCGTCCTTCACCTAGCTTGTTGGGAACACAAAGTTTCTTTTCAGTTGTAAACTCCATTCCATACATATATATGGGGAGGTACTAGCTCCAACTCGGTTTTACAGAGAAAACTGCAGGAACTTCAAACTGGCACTAGGAAATAGACTGAGAAAGCAGAGAAAAACTGTCTCCTGCAACCCGTTCCCTTGGTGCTAGATGAACGAACTTCTCTCCACTTGCTCAGTTCTGAGAGATAAGTGTGTGTGAAAGCCGTCCTTCACCTAGCTTGTTGGAAACACAAAGTTTCTTTTCAGTTGCAAACTCCATTCCATACATATATATGGGGAGGTACTAGCTCCAACTCTGTTTGACAGTGAAAACTGCAGGAACTTCAAACCGGCACTAGGAAACAGACTGAGAAAGCAGAGAAAAAGTGTCTCCTGCAACCCGTTCCCTTGGTGCTAGATGAACGAACGTCTCTCCACTTGCTCAGTTCTGAGAGATAAGTGTGTGTGAAAGCCGTCCTTCACCTAGCTTGTTGGGAACACAAAGATTCTTTTCAGTTGCAAACTCCATTCCATACATATATATGGGGAGGTACTAGCTCCAACTCGGTTTGACAGTGAAAACTGCAGGAACTTCAAACCGGCACTAGGAAACAGACTGAGAAAGCAGAGAAAAAGTGTCTCCTGCAATTAGTTCCCTTGGTGCTAGATGAACGAACGTCTCTCCACTTGCTCAGTTCTGAGAGATAAGTCTGTGTGAAAGCCGTACTTCAACTAGCTTGTTGGGAACACAAAGTTTCTTTTCAGTTGCAAACACCATTCCATACATATATATGGGGAGGTACTAGCTCCAACTCGGTTTTACAGTCAAAACTGCAGGAACTTCAAACCGGCACTAGGAAACAGGCTGAGAATGCAGAGTAAAAGTGTCTCCTGCAACCCGTTCCCTTGGTGCTAGATGAACGAACGTCTCTCCACTTGCTCAGTTCTGAGAGATAAGTCTTGTTGAAAGCCGTCCTTCAACTAGCTTGTTGGGAACACAAAGTTTCTTTTCAGCTGCAAACTCCAATCCATACATATATATGGGGAGGTACTAGCTCCAACTCGGTTTTACAGTGAAAACTGCAGGAACTTCAAACCGGCACTAGGAAACAGACTGAGAAAGCAGAGAAAAAGTGTCCCTGCAACCCGTTCCCTTTGTGCTAGATGAACGAACGTCTCTCCACTTGCTCAGTTCTGAGAGATAAGTGTGTGTGAAAGCCGTCCTTCACCTAGCTTGTTGGCAACACAAAGATTCTTTTCAGTTGCAAACTCCATTCCATACATATATATGGGGAGGTTCTAGCTCCAACTCGGTTTGACAGTGAAAACTGCAGGAACTTCAAACCGGCAGTAGGAAACAGACTGAGATAGCAGAGAAAAAGTGTCTCCTGCAACCCGTTCCCTTGGTGCTAGATGAACGAACGTCTCTCCACATGCTTAATTCTGAGAGATAAATGTGTGTGAAAGCCATCCTTCACCTAGCTTGTTGGGAACACAAAGTTTCTTTTCAGTTGCAAACTCCAATCCATACATATATATGGGGAGGTACTAGCTCCAACACGGTTTTACAGAGAAAACTGCAGGAACTTCAAACCGGCACTAGGAAACAGTCTGAGAAAGCAGAGAAAAACTGTCTCCTGCAACCCGTTCCCTTGGTGCTAGATGAAAGAACGTCTCTCCACTTGCACAGTTCTGAGAGATAAGTGTGTGTGAAAGCCGTCCTTCACCTTGCTTGTTGGGAATACAAAGTTTCTTTTCAGTTGCAAACTCCATTCCATACATATATATGGGGAGGTACTAGCTCCAACTCGGTTTTACAGAGAAAACTGCAGGAACTTCAAACCGGCACTAGGAAACAGACTGAGAAAGCAGAGAAAAAGTGTCTCCTGCAAACCGTTCCCTTGGTGCTAGATGAAAGAACGTCTCTCCACTTGCTCAGTTCTGAGAGATAAGTGTGTGTGAAAGCCGTCCTTCACCTAGCTTGTTGGGAACACAAAGATTCTTTTCAGTTGCAAACTCCATTCCATACATATATATGGGGAGGTACTAGCTCCAACTCGGTTTGACAGTGAAAACTGCAGGAACTTCAAACCGGCACTAGGAAACAGACTGAGAAAGCAGAGAAAAAGTGTCTCCTGCAATTAGTTCCCTTGGTGCTAGATGAACGAACGTCTCTCCACTTGCTCAGTTCTGAGAGATAAGTCTGTGTGAAAGCCGTACTTCAACTAGCTTGTTGGGAACACAAAGTTTCTTTTCAGTTGCAAACACCATTCCATACATATATATGGGGAGGTACTAGCTCCAACTCGGTTTTACAGTCAAAACTGCAGGAACTTCAAACCGGCACTAGGAAACAGGCTGAGAAAGCAGAGTAAAAGTGTCTCCTGCAACCCGTTCCCTTGGTGCTAGATGAACGAACGTCTCTTCACTTGCTCAGTTCTGAGAGATAAGTGTGTGTGAAAGCCGTCCTTCACCTAGCTTGTTGGGAACACAAAGTTTCTTTTCAGTTGCAAACTCCATTCCATACATATATAAGGGAGGTACTAGCTCCAACTCGGTTTGACAGTGAAAACTGCAGGAACTTCAAACCGGCACTAGGAAACAGACTGAGAATGCAGAGAAAAAGTGTCTCCTGCAACCCGTTCCCTTGGTGCTAGATGAACGAACGTCTCTCCACTTGCTCAGTTCTGAGAGATAACTGTGTGTTAAAGCCGTCCTTCACCTAGCTTGTTGGGAACACAAAGTTTCTTTTCAGTTGCAAACTCCATTCCATACATATATATGGGGAGGTACTAGCTGCAACTCGGTTTTACAGAGAAAACTGCAGGAACATCAAACCGGCACTAGGAAATAGACTGAGAAAGCAGAGAAAAACTGTCTCCTGCAACCCGTTCCCTTGGTGCTAGATGAACGAACTTCTCTCCACTTGCTCAGTTCTGAGAGATAAGTGTGTGTGAAAGCCGTCCTTCAGCTAGCTTGTTGGGAACACAAAGTTTCTTTTCAGTTGCAAACTCCATTCCATACATATATATGGGGAGGTACTAGCTCCAACTCTGTTTGACAGTGAAAACTGCAGGAACTTCAAACCGGCACTAGGGAACAGACTGAGAAAGCAGAGAAAAAGTGTCTCCTGCAACCCGTTCCCTTGGTGCTAGATGAACGAACGTCTCTCCACTTGCTCAGTTCTGAGAGATAAGTGTGTGTGAAAGCCGTCCTTCACCTAGCTTGTTGGGAACACAAAGTTTCTTTTCAGTTGCAAACTCCATTCCATACATATATATGGGGAGGTACTAGCTCCAACTCGGTTTTACAGTGAAAACTGCAGGAACTTCAAACCGGCACTAGGAAACAGACTGAGAAAGCAGAGAAAAAGTGTCCCTGCAACCCGTTCCCTTTGTGCTAGATGAACGAACGTCTCTCCACTTGCTCAGTTCTGAGAGATAAGTGTGTGTGAAAGCCGTCCTTCACCTAGCTTGTTGGCAACACAAAGATTCTTTTCAGTTGCAAACTCCATTCCATACATATATATGGGGAGGTTCTAGCTCCAACTCGGTTTGACAGTGAAAACTGCAGGAACTTCAAACCGGCAGTAGGAAACAGACTGAGATAGCAGAGAAAAAGTGTCTCCTGCAACCCGTTCCCTTGGTGCTAGATGAACGAACGTCTCTCCACATGCTTAATTCTGAGAGATAAATGTGTGTGAAAGCCATCCTTCACCTAGCTTGTTGGGAACACAAAGTTTCTTTTCAGTTGCAAACTCCAATCCATACATATATATGGGGAGGTACTAGCTCCAACACGGTTTTACAGTGAAAACTGCAGGAACTTCAAACCGGCACTAGGAAACAGACTGAGAAAGCAGAGAAAAACTGTCTCCTGCAACCCGTTCCCTTGGTGCTAGATGAAATAACGTCTCTCCACTTGCACAGTTCTGAGAGATAAGTGTGTGTGAAAGCCGTCCTTCACCTTGCTTGTTGGGAATACAAAGTTTCTTTTCAGTTGCAAACTCCATTCCATACATATATATGGGGAGGTACTAGCTCCAACTCGGTTTTACAGAGAAAACTGCAGGAACTTCAAACCGGCACTAGGAAACAGACTGAGAAAGCAGAGAAAAAGTGTCTCCTGCAAACCGTTCCCTTGGTGCTAGATGAACGAACGTCTCTCCACTTGCTCAGTTCTGAGAGATAAGTGTGTGTGAAAGCCGTCCTTCACCTAGCTTGTTGGGAACACAAAGTTTCTTTTCAGTTGCAAACTCCATTCCATACATATATATGGGGAGGTACTAGCTCCAAATCGATTTTACAGTGAAAACTGCAGGAACTTCAAACCGGCACTAGGAAACAGACTGGGAAACAGAGAAAAACTGTCTCCTGCAAACCGTTCCCTTGGTGCTAGATGAACGAACGTCTCTGCACTTGCTCAGTTCTGAGAGATAAGTGTGTGTGAAAGCCGTCCTTCACCTAGCTTGTTGGGAACACAAAGTTTCTTTTCAGTTGCAAACTCCATTCCATACATATATATGGGGAGATACTAGCTCCAACTCTGTTTGACAGTGAAAACTGCAGGAACTTCAAACCGGCACTATTAAACAGACTGAGATAGCAGAGAAAAAGTGTCTCCTGCAACCCGTTCCCTTGGTGCTAGGTGAACGAACGTCTCTCCACTTGCTCAGTTCTGAGAGTTAAGTGTGTGTGAAAGCCGTCCTTCACTTAGCTTGTTGGGAACACAAAGATTCTTTTCAGTTGCAAACTCCATTCCATACATATATATGGGGAAGTACTAGCTCCAACTCGGTTTGACAGTGAAAACTGCAGGAACTTCAAACCGGCACTAGGAAACAGACTTAGAAAGCAGAGAAAAAGTGTCTCCTGCAACCCGTTCCCTTGGTGCTAGATGAACGATCGTCTCTCCACATGCTTAATTGTGAGAGATAAATGTGTGTGAAAGCCGTCCTTCACCTAGCTTGTTGGGAACACAAAGTTTCTTTTCAGTTGCAAACTCCACTCCATACATATATATGGGGAGGTACTAGCTCCAACTCGGTTTGACAGTGAAAACTGCAGGAACTTCAAACCGGCACTAGGAAACAGACTGGGAAAGCAGAGAAAAACTGTCTCCTGCAAACCGTTCCCTTGGTGCTAAATGAACGAACGTCTCTGCACTTGCTCAGTTCTGAGAGATAAGTGTGTGTGAAAGCCGTCCTTCACCTAGCTTGTTGGGAACACAAAGTTTCTTTTCAGCTGCAAACTCCAATCCATACATATATATGGGGAGGTACTAGCTCCAACTCGGTTTTACAGTGAAAACTGCAGGAACTTCAAACCGGCACTAGGAAACAGACTGAGAAAGCAGAGAAAAAGTGTCCCTGCAACCCGTTCCGTTGGTGCTAGATGAACGAACGTCTCTCCACTTGCTCAGTTCTGAGAGATAAGTGTGTGTGAAAGCCGTCCTTCACCTAGCTTGTTGGCAACACAAAGATTCTTTTCAGTTGCAAACTCCATTCCATACATATATATGGGGAGGTTCTAGCTCCAACTCGGTTTGACAGTGAAAACTGCAGGAACTTCAAACCGGCAGTAGGAAACAGACTGAGATAGCAGAGAAAAAGTGTCTCCTGCAACCCGTTCCCTTGGTGCTAGATGAACGAACGTCTCTCCACATGCTTAATTCTGAGAGATAAATGTGTGTGAAAGCCATCCTTCACCTAGCTTGTTGGGAACACAAAGTTTCTTTTCAGTTGCAAACTCCAATCCATACATATATATGGGGAGGTACTAGCTCCAACACGGTTTTACAGTGAAAACTGCAGGAACTTCAAACCGGCACTAGGAAACAGACTGAGAAAGCAGAGAAAAACTGTCTCCTGCAACCCGTTCCCTTGGTGCTAGATGAAATAACGTCTCTCCACTTGCACAGTTCTGAGAGATAAGTGTGTGTGAAAGCCGTCCTTCACCTTGCTTGTTGGGAATACAAAGTTTCTTTTCAGTTGCAAACTCCATTCCATACATATATATGGGGAGGTACTAGCTCCAACTCGGTTTTACAGAGGAAACTGCAGGAACTTCAAACCGGCACTAGGAAACAGACTGAGAACGCAGAGAAAAAGTGTCTCCTGCAAACCGTTCCCTTGGTGCTAGATGAACGAACGTCTCTGCACTTGCTCAGTTCTGAGAGATAAGTGTGTGTGAAAGCCGTACTTCACCTAGCTTGTTGGGAACACAAAGTTTCTTTTCAGTTGCAAACTCCATTCCATACATATATATGGGGAGGTACTAGCTCCAAATCGATTTTACAGTGAAAACTGCAGGAACTTCAAACCGGCACTAGGAAAAAGACTGAGAAAGCAGAGAAAAAGTGTCTCCTGCAAAACGTTCCCTTGGTGCTAGATGAACGAACGTCTCTCCACTTGCTCAGTTCTGAGAGATAAGTCTGTGTGAAAGCGGTCCTTCAACTAGCTTGTTGGGAACACAAAGTTTCTTTTCAGTTGCAAACTCCATTCCATACATATATACGGGGAGATACTAGCTCCAACTCTGTTTGACAGTGAAAACTGCAGGAACTTCAAACCGGCACTAGGAAACAGACTGAGATAGCAGAGAAAAAGTGTCTCCTGCAACCCGTTCCCTTGGTGCTAGATGAACGAACGTCTCTCCACTTGCTCAGTTCTGAGAGTTAAGTGTGTGTGAAAGCCGTCCTTCACTTAGCTTGTTGGGAACACAAAGATTCTTTTCAGTTGCAAACTCCATTCCATACATATATATGGGGAAGTACTAGCTCCAACTCGGTTTGACAGTGAAAACTGCAGGAACTTCAAACCGGCACTAGGAAACAGACTGAGAAAGCAGAGAAAAAGTGTCTCCTGCAATTAGTTCCCTTGGTGCTAGATGAACGGACGTCTCTCCACTTGCTCAGTTCTGAGAGATAAGTCTGTGTGAAAGCCGTACTTCAACTAGCTTGTTGGGAACACAAAGTTTCTTTTCAGTTGCAAACACCATTCCATACATATATATGGGGAGGTACTAGCTCCAACACGGTTTTACAGTCAAAACTGCAGGAACTTCAAACCGGCACTAGGAAACAGGCTGAGAAAGCAGAGTAAAAGTGTCTCCTGCAACCCGTTCCCTTGGTGCTAGATGAACGAACGTCTCTTCACTTGCTCAGTTCTGAGAGATAAGTGTGTGTGAAAGCCGTCCTTCACCTAGCTTGTTGGGAACACAAAGTTTCTTTTCAGTTGCAAACTCCATTCCATACATATATAAGGGAGGTACTAGCTCCAACTCGGTTTGACAGTGAAAACTGCAGGAACTTCAAACCGGCACTAGGAAACAGACTGAGAATGCAGAGAAAAAGTGTCTCCTGCAACCCGTTCCCTTGGTGCTAGATGAACGAACGTCTCTCCACTTGCTCAGTTCTGAGAGATAACTGTGTGTTAAAGCCGTCCTTCACCTAGCTTGTTGGGAACACAAAGTTTCTTTTCAGTTGCAAACTCCATTCCATACATATATATGGGGAGGTACTAGCTCCAACTCGGTTTTACAGAGAAAACTGCAGGAACTTCAAACCGGCACTAGGAAATAGACTGAGAAAGCAGAGAAAAACTGTCTCCTGCAACCCGTTCCCTTGGTGCTAGATGAACGAACTTCTCTCCACTTGCTCAGTTCTGAGAGATAAGTGTGTGTGAAAGCCGTCCTTCAGCTAGCTTGTTGGAAACACAAAGTTTCTTTTCAGTTGCAAACTCCATTCCATACATATATATGGGGAGGTACTAGCTCCAACTCTGATTGACAGTGAAAACTGCAGGAACTTCAAACCGGCACTAGGGAACAGACTGAGAAAGCAGAGAAAAAGTGTCTCCTGCAACCCGTTCCCTTGGTGCTAGATGAACGAACGTCTCTCCACTTGCTCAGTTCTGAGAGATAAGTGTGTGTGAAAGCCGTCCTTCACCTAGCTTGTTGGGAACACAAAGTTTCTTTTCAGTTGCAAACTCCATTCCATACATATATATGGGGAGGTACTAGCTCCAACTCGGTTTGACAGTGAAAACTGCAGGAACTTCAAACCGGCACTAGGAAACAGACTGAGAAAGCAGAGAAAAAGTGTCACCTGCAACCCTTTCCCTTGGTGCTAGATGAACGAACGTCTCTCCACTTGCTCAGTTCTGAGAGATAAGTCTTGTTGAAAGCCGTCCTTCAACTAGCTTGTTGGGAACACAAAGTTTCTTTTCAGCTGCAAACTCCAATCCATACATATATATGGGGAGGTACTAGCTCCAACTCGGTTTTACAGTGAAAACTGCAGGAACTTCAAACCGGCACTAGGAAACAGACTGAGAAAGCAGAGAAAAAGTGTCCCTGCAACCCGTTCCCTTTGTGCTAGATGAACGAACGTCTCTCCACTTGCTCAGTTCTGAGAGATAAGTGTGTGTGAAAGCCGTCCTTCACCTAGCTTGTTGGCAACACAAAGATTCTTTTCAGTTGCAAACTCCATTCCATACATATATATGGGGAGGTTCTAGCTCCAACTCGGTTTGACAGTGAAAACTGCAGGAACTTCAAACCGGCAGTAGGAAACAGACTGAGATAGCAGAGAAAAAGTGTCTCCTGCAACCCGTTCCCTTGGTGCTAGATGAACGAACGTCTCTCCACATGCTTAATTCTGAGAGATAAATGTGTGTGAAAGCCATCCTTCACCTAGCTTGTTGGGAACACAAAGTTTCTTTTCAGTTGCAAACTCCAATCCATACATATATATGGGGAGGTACTAGCTCCAACACGGTTTTACAGTGAAAACTGCAGGAACTTCAAACCGGCACTAGGAAACAGTCTGAGAAAGCAGAGAAAAACTGTCTCCTGCAACCCGTTCCCTTGGTGCTAGATGAAAGAACTTCTCTCCACTTGCACAGTTCTGAGAGATAAGTGTGTGTGAAAGCCGTCCTTCACCTTGCTTGTTGGGAATACAAAGTTTCTTTTCAGCTGCAAACTCCATTCCATACATATATATGGGGAGGTACTAGCTCCAACTCGGTTTTACAGAGAAAACTGCAGGAACTTCAAACCGGCACTAGGAAACAGACTGAGAAAGCAGAGAAAAAGTGTCTCCTGCAAACCGTTCCCTTGGTGCTAGATGAACGAACGTCTCTCCACTTGCTCAGTTCTGAGAGATAAGTGTGTGTGAAAGCCGTCCTTCACCTAGCTTGTTGGGAACACAAAGTTTCTTTTCAGTTGCAAACTCCATTCCATACATATATATGGGGAGGTACTAGCTCCAAATCGATTTTACAGTGAAAACTGCAGGAACTTCAAACCGGCACTAGGAAACAGACTGGGAAACAGAGAAAAACTGTCTCCTGCAAACCGTTCCCTTGGTGCTAGATGAACGAACGTCTCTGCACTTGCTCAGTTCTGAGAGATAAGTGTGTGTGAAAGCCGTCCTTCACCTAGCTTGTTGGGAACACAAAGTTTCTTTTCAGTTGCAAACTCCATTCCATACATATATATGGGGAGATACTAGCTCCAACTCTGTTTGACAGTGAAAACTGCAGGAACTTCAAACCGGCACTAGGAAACAGACTGAGATAGCAGAGAAAAAGTGTCTCCTGCAACCCGTTCCCTTGGTGCTAGGTGAACGAACGTCTCTCCACTTGCTCAGTTCTGAGAGTTAAGTGTGTGTGAAAGCCGTCCTTCACTTAGCTTGTTGGGAACACAAAGATTCTTTTCAGTTGCAAACTCCATTCCATACATATATATGGGGAAGTACTAGCTCCAACTCGGTTTGACAGTGAAAACTGCAGGAACTTCAAACCGGCACTAGGAAACAGACTTAGAAAGCAGAGAAAAAGTGTCTCCTGCAACCCGTTCCCTTGGTGCTAGATGAACGATCGTCTCTCCACATGCTTAATTGTGAGAGATAAATGTGTGTGAAAGCCGTCCTTCACCTAGCTTGTTGGGAACACAAAGTTTCTTTTCAGTTGCAAACTCCACTCCATACATATATATGGGGAGGTACTAGCTCCAACTCGGTTTGACAGTGAAAACTGCAGGAACTTCAAACCGGCACTAGGAAACAGACTGGGAAAGCAGAGAAAAACTGTCTCCTGCAAACCGTTCCCTTGGTGCTAAATGAACGAACGTCTCTGCACTTGCTCAGTTCTGAGAGATAAGTGTGTGTGAAAGCCGTCCTTCACCTAGCTTGTTGGGAACACAAAGTTTCTTTTCAGCTGCAAACTCCAATCCATACATATATATGGGGAGGTACTAGCTCCAACTCGGTTTTACAGTGAAAACTGCAGGAACTTCAAACCGGCACTAGGAAACAGACTGAGAAAGCAGAGAAAAAGTGTCCCTGCAACCCGTTCCCTTGGTGCTAGATGAACGAACGTCTCTCCACTTGCTCAGTTCTGAGAGATAAGTGTGTGTGAAAGCCGTCCTTCACCTAGCTTGTTGGCAACACAAAGATTCTTTTCAGTTGCAAACTCCATTCCATACATATATATGGGGAGGTTCTAGCTCCAACTCGGTTTGACAGTGAAAACTGCAGGAACTTCAAACCGGCAGTAGGAAACAGACTGAGATAGCAGAGAAAAAGTGTCTCCTGCAACCCGTTCCCTTGGTGCTAGATGAACGAACGTCTCTCCACATGCTTAATTCTGAGAGATAAATGTGTGTGAAAGCCATCCTTCACCTAGCTTGTTGGGAACACAAAGTTTCTTTTCAGTTGCAAACTCCAATCCATACATATATATGGGGAGGTACTAGCTCCAACACGGTTTTACAGTGAAAACTGCAGGAACTTCAAACCGGCACTAGGAAACAGACTGAGAAAGCAGAGAAAAACTGTCTCCTGCAACCCGTTCCCTTGGTGCTAGATGAAATAACGTCTCTCCACTTGCACAGTTCTGAGAGATAAGTGTGTGTGAAAGCCGTCCTTCACCTTGCTTGTTGGGAATACAAAGTTTCTTTTCAGTTGCAAACTCCATTCCATACATATATATGGGGAGGTACTAGCTCCAACTCGGTTTTACAGAGAAAACTGCAGGAACTTCAAACCGGCACTAGGAAACAGACTGAGAACGCAGAGAAAAAGTGTCTCCTGCAAACCGTTCCCTTGGTGCTAGATGAACGAACGTCTCTGCACTTGCTCAGTTCTGAGAGATAAGTGTGTGTGAAAGCCGTACTTCACCTAGCTTGTTGGGAACACAAAGTTTCTTTTCAGTTGCAAACTCCATTCCATACATATATATGGGGAGGTACTAGCTCCAAATCGATTTTACAGTGAAAACTGCAGGAACTTCAAACCGGCACTAGGAAAAAGACTGAGAAAGCAGAGAAAAAGTGTCTCCTGCAAAACGTTCCCTTGGTGCTAGATGAACGAACGTCTCTCCACTTGCTCAGTTCTGAGAGATAAGTCTGTGTGAAAGCGGTCCTTCAACTAGCTTGTTGGGAACACAAAGTTTCTTTTCAGTTGCAAACTCCATTCCATACATATATACGGGGAGATACTAGCTCCAACTCTGTTTGACAGTGAAAACTGCAGGAACTTCAAACCGGCACTAGGAAACAGACTGAGATAGCAGAGAAAAAGTGTCTCCTGCAACCCGTTCCCTTGGTGCTAGATGAACGAACGTCTCTCCACTTGCTCAGTTCTGAGAGTTAAGTGTGTGTGAAAGCCGTCCTTCACTTAGCTTGTTGGGAACACAAAGATTCTTTTCAGTTGCAAACTCCATTCCATACATATATATGGGGAAGTACTAGCTCCAACTCGGTTTGACAGTGAAAACTGCAGGAACTTCAAACCGGCACTAGGAAACAGACTTAGAAAGCAGAGAAAAAGTGTCTCCTGCAACAAGTTCCCTTGGTGCTAGATGAACGATCGTCTCTCCACATGCTTAATTCTGAGAGATAAATGTGTGTGAAAGCCGTCCTTCACCTAGCTTGTTGGGAACACAAAGTTTCTTTTCAGTTGCAAACTCCACTCCATACATATATATGGGGAGGTACTAGCTCCAACTCGGTTTGACAGTGAAAACTGCAGGAACTTCAAACCGGCACTAGGAAACAGACTGGGAAAGCAGAGAAAAACTGTCTCCTGCAAAACGTTCCCTTGGTGCTAGATGAACGAACGTCTCTGCACTTGCTCAGTTCTGAGAGATAAGTGTGTGTGAAAGCCGCCCTTCACCTAGCTTGTTGGGAACACAAAGTTTCTTTTCAGTTGCAAACTCCATTCCATACATATATATGGGGAGGTCCAAGCTCCAAATCTATTTTACAGTGAAAACTGCAGGAACTTCAAACCGGCACTAGGAAACAGACTGAGAAAGCAGAGAAAAAGTGTCTCCTGCAAAACGTTCCCTTGGTGCTAGATGAACGAACGTCTCTCCACTTGCTCAGTTCTGAGAGATAAGTCTGTGTGAAAGCCGTCCTTCAACTAGCTTGTTGGGAACACAAAGTTTCTTTTCAGATGCAAACTCCATTCCATACATATATATGGGGAGATACTAGCTCCAACTCTGTTTGACAGTGAAAACTGCAGGAACTTCAAACCGGCACTAGGAAACAGACTGAGATAGCAGAGAAAAAGTGTCTCCTGCAACCCGTTCCCTTGGTGCTAGATGAACGAACGTCTCTCCACTTGCTCAGTTCTGAGAGTTAAGTGTGTGTGAAAGCCGTCCTTCACTTAGCTTGTTGGGAACACAAAGATTCTTTTCAGTTGCAAACTCCATTCCATACATATATATGGGGAAGTACTAGCTCCAACTCGGTTTGACAGTGAAAACTGCAGGAACTTCAACCCGGCAGTATGAAACAGACTTAGAAAGCAGAGAAAAAGTGTCTCCTGCAACCCGTTCCCTTGGTGCTAAATGAACGATCGTCTCTCCACATGCTTAATTCTGAGAGATAAATGTGTGTGAAAGCCGTCCTTCACCTAGCTTGTTGGGAACACAAAGTTTCTTTTCAGTTGCAAACTCCACTCCATACATATATATGGGGAGGTACTAGCTCCAACTCGGTTTTACAGTGAAAACTGCAGGAACTTCAAACCGGCACTAGGAAACAGACTGAGAAAGCAGAGAAAAACTGTCTCCTGCAACCCGTTCCCTTGGTGCTAGATGAACGAACGTCTCTCCACTTGCACAGTTCTGAGAGATAAGTGTGTGTGAAAGCCGTCCTTCACCTAGGTTGTTGGGAACACAAAGTTTCTTTTCAGTTGCAAACTCCACTCCATACATATATATGGGGAGGTACTAGCTCAAACTCGGTTTGACAGTGAAAACTGCAGGAACTTCAAACCGGCACTAGGAAACAGACTGGGAAAGCAGAGAAAAACTGTCTCCTGCAACACGTTCCCTTGGTGCTAGATGAAAGAACGTCTCTCCACTTGCACAGTTCTGAGAGATAAGTGTGTGTGAAAGCCGTCCTTCACCTTGCTTGTTGGGAACACAAAGTTTCTTTTCAGTTGCAAACTCCATTCCATACATATATATGGGGAGGTACTAGCTCCAACTCGGTTTTACAGAGAAAACTGCAGGAACTTCAAACCGGCACTAGGAAACAGACTGAGAAAGCAGAGAAAAAGTGTCTCCTGCAACCCGTTCCCTTGGTGCTAGATGAACGAACGTCTCTCCACTTGCTCAGTTCTGAGAGTTAAGTGTGTGTGAAAGCCATCCTTCACCTAGCTTGTTGGGAACACAAAGTTTCTTTTCAGTTGCAAACTCCATTCCATACATATATATGGGTAGGTACTAGCTCCAACTCGGTTTTACAGTGAAAACTGCAGGAACTTCAAACCGGCACTAGGAAACAGATTGAGAAAGCAGAGAAAAAGTGACTCCTGCAACCCGTTCCCTTGGTGCTAGATGAACGAACGTCTCTCCACTTGCTCAGTTCTGAGAGTTAAGTGTGTGTGAAAGCCATCCTTCACCTAGCTTGTTGGGAACACAAAGTTTCTTTTCAGTTGCAAACTCCATTCCATACATATATATGGGGAGGTACTAGCTCCAACGCTGTTTGACAGTGAAAACTGCAGGAACTTCAACCGGAACTAGGAAACAGATTGAGAAAGCAGAGAAAAAGTGACCCCTGCAACCCGTTCCCTTGGTGCTAGACGAACGAACGTCTCTCCACTTGCTCAGTTCTGAGAGATAAATGTGTGTGAAAGCCTTCCTTCACCTAGCTTGTTGGGAACACAAAGTTTCTTTTCAGTTGCAAACTCCATTCCATACATATATATGGGGAGGTACTAGCTCCAACTCGGTTTGACAGTGAAAACTGCAGGAACTTCAAACCGGCAGTAGGAAACAGACTGAGGTAGCAGAGAAAAAGTGTCTCCTGCAACCCGTTCCCTTGGTGCTAGATGAACGAACGTCTCTCCACATGCTTAATTCTGAGAGATAAATGTGTGTGAAAGCCGACCTTCACCTAGCTTGTTGGGAACACAAAGTTTCTTTTCAGTTGCAAACTCCACTCCATACATATATATGGGGAGGTACTAGCTCCAACTCGGTTTGACAGTGAAAACTGCAGGAACTTCAAACCGGCACTAGGAAACAGACTGAGAAAGCAGAGAAAAACTGTCTCCTGCAACCCGTTCCCTTGGTGCTAGATGAACGAACGTCTCTCCTCTTGCACAGTTCTGAGAGATAAGTGTGTGTGAAAGCCGTCCTTCACCTTGCTTGTTGGGAACACAAAGTTTCTTTTCAGTTGCAAACTCCATTCCATAAATATATATGGGGAGGTACAAGCTCCAACTCGGTTTTACAGAGAAAACTGCAGGAACTTCAAACCGGCACTAGGAAACAGACTGAGAAAGCAGAGAAAAAGTGTCTCCTGCAACCCGTTCCCTTGGTGCTAGATGAACGAACGTCTCTCCACTTGCTCAGTTCTGAGAGATAAGTGTGTGTGAAAGCCGTCCTTCACCTAGCTTGTTGGGAACACAAAGTTTCTTTTCAGTTGCAAACTCCATTCCATACATATATATGGGGAGGTACTAGCTCCAACTCGGTTTGACAGTGAAAACTGCAGGAACTTCAAACCGGCACTAGGAAACAGACTGAGAAAGCAGAGAAAAAGTGTCACCTGCAACCCGTTCCCTTGGTGCTAGATGAACGAACGTCTCTCCAATTGCTCAGTTCTGAGAGATAAGTCTTGTTGAAAGCCGTCCTTCAACTAGCTTGTTGGGAACACAAAGTTTCTTTTCAGCTGCAAACTCCAATCCATACATATATATGGGGAGGTACTAGCTCCAACTCGGTTTTACAGTGAAAACTGCAGGAACTTCAAACCGGCACTAGGAAACAGACTGAGAAAGCAGAGAAAAAGTGTCCCTGCAACCCGTTCCCTTGGTGCTAGATGAACGAACGTCTCTCCACTTGCTCAGTTCTGAGAGATAAGTGTGTGTGAAAGCCGTCCTTCACCTAGCTTGTTGGCAACACAAAGATTCTTTTCAGTTGCAAACTCCATTCCATACATATATATGGGGAGGTTCTAGCTCCAACTCGGTTTGACAGTGAAAACTGCAGGAACTTCAAACCGGCAGTAGGAAACAGACTGAGATAGCAGAGAAAAAGTGTCTCCTGCAACCCGTTCCCTTGGTGCTAGATGAACGAACGTCTCTCCACATGCTTAATTCTGAGAGATAAATGTGTGTGAAAGCCATCCTTCACCTAGCTTGTTGGGAACACAAAGTTTCTTTTCAGTTGCAAACTCCAATCCATACATATATATGGGGAGGTACTAGCTCCAACTCGGTTTGACAGTGAAAACTGCAGGAACTTCAAACCGGCACTAGGAAACAGACTGAGAAAGCAGAGAAAAACTGTCTCCTGCAACCCGTTCCCTTGGTGCTAGATGAAAGAACGTCTCTCCACTTGCACAGTTCTGAGAGATAAGTGTGTGTGAAAGCCGTCCTTCACCTTGCTTGTTGGGAATACAAAGTTTCTTTTCAGTTGCAAACTCCATTCCATACATATATATGGGGAGGTACTAGCTCCAACTCGGTTTTACAGAGAAAACTGCAGGAACTTCAAACCGGCACTAGGAAACAGACTGAGAAAGCAGAGAAAAAGTGTCTCCTGCAACCCGTTCCCTTGGTGCTAGATGAACGAACGTCTCTGCACTTGCTCAGTTCTGAGAGATAAGTGTGTGTGAAAGCCGTCCTTCACCTAGCTTGTTGGGAACACAAAGTTTCTTTTCAGTTGCAAACTCCATTCCATACATATATATGGGGAGGTACTAGCTCCAAATCGATTTTACAGTGAAAACTGCAGGAACTTCAAACCGGCACTAGGAAACAGACTGAGAAAGCAGAGAAAAAGTGTCTCCTGCAAAACGTTCCCTTGGTGCTAGATGAACGAACGTCTCTCCACTTGCTCAGTTCTGAGAGATAAGTCTGTGTGAAAGCCGTCCTTCAACTAGCTTGTTGGGAACACAAAGTTTCTTTTCAGTTGCAAACTCCACTCCATACATATATATGGGGAGGTACTAGCTCCAACTCGGTTTTACAGTGAAAACTGCAGGAACTTCAAACCGGCACTAGGAAACAGACTGAGAAAGCAGAGAAAAACTGTCTCCTGCAACCCGTTCCCTTGGTGCTAGATGAACGAACGTCTCTCCACTTGCACAGTTCTGAGAGATAAGTGTGTGTGAAAGCCGTCCTTCACCTAGGTTGTTGGGAACACAAAGTTTCTTTTCAGTTGCAAACTCCACTCCATACATATATATGGGGAGGTACTAGCTCAAACTCGGTTTGACAGTGAAAACTGCAGGAACTTCAAACCGGCACTAGGAAACAGACTGGGAAAGCAGAGAAAAACTGTCTCCTGCAACACGTTCCCTTTGTGCTAGATGAAAGAACGTCTCTCCACTTGCACAGTTCTGAGAGATAAGTGTGTGTGAAAGCCGTCCTTCACCTTGCTTGTTGGGAACACAAAGTTTCTTTTCAGTTGCAAACTCCATTCCATACATATATATGGGGAGGTACTAGCTCCAACTCGGTTTTACAGAGAAAACTGCAGGAACTTCAAACCGGCACTAGGAAACAGACTGAGAAAGCAGAGAAAAAGTGTCTCCTGCAACCCGTTCCCTTGGTGCTAGATGAACGAACGTCTCTCCACTTGCTCAGTTCTGAGAGTTAAGTGTGTGTGAAAGCCATCCTTCACCTAGCTTGTTGGGAACACAAAGTTTCTTTTCAGTAGCAAACTCCATTCCATACATATATATGGGGAGGTACTAGCTCCAACTCGGTTTTACAGTGAAAACTGCAGGAACTTCAAACCGGCACTAGGAAACAGATTGAGAAAGCAGAGAAAAAGTGACTCCTGCAACCCGTTCCCTTGGTGCTAGATGAACGAACGTCTCTCCACTTGCTCAGTTCTGAGAGTTAATTGTGTGTGAAAGCCATCCTTCACCTAGCTTGTTGGGAACACAAAGTTTCTTTTCAGTTGCAAACTCCATTCCATACATATATATGGGGAGGTACTAGCTCCAACTCGGTTTTACAGTGAAAACTGCAGGAACTTCAAACCGGAACTAGGAAACAGATTGAGAAAGCAGAGAAAAAGTGACTCCTGCAACCCGTTCCCTTGGTGCTAGACGAACGAACGTCTCTCCACTTGCTCAGTTCTGAGAGATAAATGTGTGTGAAAGCCTTCCTTCACCTAGCTTGTTGGGAACACAAAGTTTCTTTTCAGTTGCAAACTCCATTTCATACATATATATGGGGAGGTACTAGCTCCAACTCGGTTTGACAGTGAAAACTGCAGGAACTTCAAACCGGCAGTAGGAAACAGACTGAGGTAGCAGAGAAAAAGTGTCTCCTGCAACCCGTTCCCTTGGTGCTAGATGAACGAACGTCTCTCCACATGCTTAATTCTGAGAGATAAATGTGTGTGAAAGCCGACCTTCACCTAGCTTGTTGGGAACACAAAGTTTCTTTTCAGTTGCAAACTCCACTCCATACATATATATGGGGAGGTACTAGCTCCAAATCGGTTTGACAGTGAAAACTGCAGGAACTTCAAACCGGCACTAGGAAACAGACTGAGAAAGCAGAGAAAAACTGTCTCCTGCAACCCGTTCCCTTGGTGCTAGATGAACGAACGTCTATCCACTTGCACAGTTCTGAGAGATAAGTGTGTGTGAAAGCCGTCCTTCACCTTGCTTGTTGGGAACACAAAGTTTCTTTTCAGTTGCAAACTCCATTCCATAAATATATATGGGGAGGTACAAGCTCCAACTCGGTTTTACAGAGAAAACTGCAGGAACTTCAAACCGGCACTAGGAAACAGACTGAGAAAGCAGAGAAAAAGTGTCTCCTGCAACCCGTTCCCTTGGTGCTAGATGAACGAACGTCTCTCCACTTGCTCAGTTCTGAGAGATAAGTGTGTGTGAAAGCCGTCCTTCACCTAGCTTGTTGGGAACACAAAGTTTCTTTTCAGTTGCAAACTCCATTCCATACATATATATGGGGAGGTACTAGCTCCAACTCGGTTTGACAGTGAAAACTGCAGGAACTTCAAACCGGCACTAGGAAACAGACTGAGAAAGCAGAGAAAAAGTGTCACCTGCAACCCGTTCCCTTGGTGCTAGATGAACGAACGTCTCTCCAATTGCTCAGTTCTGAGAGATAAGTCTTGTTGAAAGCCGTCCTTCAACTAGCTTGTTGGGAACACAAAGTTTCTTTTCAGCTGCAAACTCCAATCCATACATATATATGGGGAGGTACTAGCTCCAACTCGGTTTTACAGTGAAAACTGCAGGAACTTCAAACCGGCACTAGGAAACAGACTGAGAAAGCAGAGAAAAAGTGTCCCTGCAACCCGTTCCCTTGGTGCTAGATGAACGAACGTCTCTCCACTTGCTCAGTTCTGAGAGATAAGTGTGTGTGAAAGCCGTCCTTCACCTAGCTTGTAGGCAACACAAAGATTCTTTTCAGTTGCAAACTCCATTCCATACATATATATGGGGAGGTTCTAGCTCCAACTCGGTTTGACAGTGAAAACTGCAGGAACTTCAAACCGGCAGTAGGAAACAGACTGAGATAGCAGAGAAAAAGTGTCTCCTGCAACCCGTTCCCTTGGTGCTAGATGAACGAACGTCTCTCCACATGCTTAATTCTGAGAGATAAATGTGTGTGAAAGCCATCCTTCACCTAGCTTGTTGGGAACACAAAGTTTCTTTTCAGTTGCAAACTCCAATCCATACATATATATGGGGAGGTACTAGCTCCAACTCGGTTTGACAGTGAAAACTGCAGGAACTTCAAACGGGCACTAGGAAACAGACTGAGAAAGCAGAGAAAAACTGTCTCCTGCAACCCGTTCCCTTGGTGCTAGATGAAAGAACGTCTCTCCACTTGCACAGTTCTGAGAGATAAGTGTGTGTGAAAGCCGTCCTTCACCTTGCTTGTTGGGAATACAAAGTTTCTTTTCAGTTGCAAACTCCATTCCATACATATATATGGGGAGGTACTAGCTCCAACTCGGTTTTACAGAGAAAACTGCAGGAACTTCAAACCGGCACTAGGAAACAGACTGAGAAAGCAGAGAAAAAGTGTCTCCTGCAAACCGTTCCCTTGGTGCTAGATGAACGAACGTCTCTGCACTTGCTCAGTTCTGAGAGATAAGTGTGTGTGAAAGCCGTCCTTCACCTAGCTTGTTGGGAACACAAAGTTTCTTTTCAGTTGCAAACTCCATTCCATACATATATATGGGGAGGTACTAGCTCCAAATCGATTTTACAGTGAAAACTGCAGGAACTTCAAACCGGCACTAGGAAACAGACTGAGAAAGCAGAGAAAAAGTGTCTCCTGCAAAACGTTCCCTTGGTGCTAGATGAACGAACGTCTCTCCACTTGCTCAGTTCTGAGAGATAAGTCTGTGTGAAGCCGTCCTTCAACTAGCTTGTTGGGAACACAAAGTTTCTTTTCAGTTGCAAACTCCATTCCATACATATATATGGGGAGATACTAGCTCCAACTCTGTTTGACAGTGAAAACTGCAGGAACTTCAAACCGGCACTAGGAAACAGACTGAGATAGCAGAGAAAAAGTGTCTCCTGCAACCCGTTCCCTTGGTGCTAGATGAACGAACGTCTCTCCACTTGCTCAGTTCTGAGAGTTAAGTGTGTGTGAAAGCCGTCCTTCACTTAGCTTGTTGGGAACACAAAGATTCTTTTCAGTTGCAAACTCCATTCCATACATATATATGGGGTAGTACTAGCTCCAACTCGGTTTGACAGTGAAAACTGCAGGAACTTCAAACCGGCAGTAGGAAACAGACTTAGAAAGCAGAGAAAAAGTGTCTCCTGCAACCCGTTCCCTTGGTGCTAAATGAACGATCGTCTCTCCACATGCTTAATTCTGAGAGATAAATGTGTGTGAAAGCCGTCCTTCACCTAGCTTGTTGGGAACACAAAGTTTCTTTTCAGTTGCAAACTCCACTCCATACATATATATGGGGAGGTACTAGCTCCAACTTGGTTTGACAGTGAAAACTGCAGGAACTTCAAACCGGCACTAGGAAACAGACTGGGAAAGCAGAGAAAAACTGTCTCCTGCAAACCGTTCCCTTGGTGCTAGATGAACGAACGTCTCTGCACTTGCTCAGTTCTGAGAGATAAGTGTGTGTGAAAGCCGTCCTTCACCTAGCATGTTGGGAACACAAAGTTTCTTTTCAGTTGCAAACTCCATTCCATACATATATATGGGGAGGTACAAGCTCCAAATCGATTTTACAGTGAAAACTGCAGGAACCTCAAACCGGCACTAGGAAACAGACTGAGAAAGCAGAGAAAAAGTGTCTCCTGCAAAACGTTCCCTTGGTGCTAGATGAACGAACGTCTCACCACTTGCTCAGTTCTGAGAGATAAGTCTGTGTGAAAGCCGTCCTTCAACTAGCTTGTTGGGAACACAAAGTTTCTTTTCAGTTGCAAACTCCATTCCATACATATATATGGGGAGATACTAGCTCCAACTCTGTTTGACAGTGAAAACTGCAGGAACTTCAAACCGGCACTAGGAAACAGACTGAGATAGCAGAGAAAAAGTGTCTCCTGCAACCCGTTCCCTTGGTGCTAGATGAACGAACGTCTCTCCACTTGCTCAGTTCTGAGAGTTAAGTGTGTGTGAAAGCCGTCCTTCACTTAGCTTGTTGGGAACACAAAGATTCTTTTCAGTTGCAAACTCCATTCCATACATATATATGGGGAAGTACTAGCTCCAACTCGGTTTGACAGTGAAAACTGCAGGAACTTCAAACCGGCAGTAGGAAACAGACTTAGAAAGCAGAGAAAAAGTGTCTCCTGCAACCCGTTCCCTTGGTGCTAGATGAACGAACGTCTCTCCACATGCTTAATTCTGAGAGATAAATGTGTGTGAAAGCCGTCCTTCACCTAACTTGTTGGGAACACAAAGTTTCTTTTCAGTTGCAAACTCCACTCCATACATATATATGGGGAGGTACTAGCTCCAACTCGGTTTTACAGTGAAAACTGCAGGAACTTCAAACCGGCACTAGGAAACAGACTGAGAAAGCAGAGAAAAACTGTCTCCTGCAACCCGTTCCCTTGGTGCTAGATGAACGAACGTCTCTCCACTTGCACAGTTCTGAGAGATAAGTGTGTGTGAAAGCCGTCCTTCACCTAGGTTGTTGGGAACACAAAGTTTCTTTTCAGTTGCAAACTCCACTCCATACATATATATGGGGAGGTACTAGCTCCAACTCGGTTTGACAGTGAAAACTGCAGGAACTTCAAACCGGCACTCGGAAACAGACTGGGAAAGCAGAGAATAACTGTCTCCTGCAACCCGTTCCCTTGGTGCTAGATGAAAGAACGTCTCTCCACTTGCACAGTTCTGAGAGATAAGTGTGTGTGAAAGCCGTCCTTCACCTTGCTTGTTGGGAACACAAAGATTCTTTTCAGTTGCAAACTCCATTCCATACATATATATGGGGAGGTACTAGCTCCAACTCGGTTTTACAGAGAAAACTGCAGGAACTTCAAACCGGCACTAGGAAACAGACTGAGAAAGCAGAGAAAAAGTGTCTCCTGCAACCCGTTCCCTTGGTGCTAGATGAACGAACGTCTCTCCACTTGCTCAGTTCTGAGAGTTAAGTGTGTGTGAAAGCCATCCTTCACCTAGCTTGTTGGGAACACAAAGTTTCTTTTCAGTTGCTAACTCCATTCCATACATATATATGGGGAGGTACTAGCTCCAACTCGGTTTTACAGTGAAAACTGCAGGAACTTCAAACCGGCACTAGGAAACAGATTGAGAAAGCAGAGAAAAAGTGACTCCTGCAACCCGTTCCCTTGGTGCTAGATGAACGAACGTCTCTCCACTTGCTCAGTTCTGAGAGTTAAGTGTGTGTGAAAGCCATTATTCACCTAGCTTGTTGGGAACACAAAGTTTCTTTTCAGTTGCAAACTCCATTCCATACATATATATGGGGAGGTACTAGCTCCAACTCGGTTTTACAGTGAAAACTGCAGGAACTTCTAACCGGCACTAGGAAACAGATTGAGAAAGCAGAGAAAAAGTGACTCCTGCAACCCGTTCCCTTGGTGCTAGACGAACGAACGTCTCTCCACTTGCTCAGTTCTGAGAGATAAATGTGTGTGAAAGCCTTCCTTCACCTAGCTTGTTGGGAACACAAAGTTTCTTTTCAGTTGCAAACTCCATTCCATACATATATATGGGGAGGTACTAGCTCCAACTCGGTTTGACAGTGAAAACTGCAGGAACTTCAAACCGGCAGTAGGAAACAGACTGAGGTAGCAGAGAAAAAGTGTCTCCTGCAACCCGTTCCCTTGGTGCTAGATGAATGAACGTCTCTCCACATGCTTAATTCTGAGAGATAAATGTGTGTGAAAGCCGACCTTCACCTAGCTTGTTGGGAACACAAATTTTCTTTTCAGTTGCAAACTCCACTCCATACATATATATGGGGAGGTACTAGCTCCAACTCGGTTTGACAGTGAAAACTGCAGGAACTTCAAACCGGCACTAGGAAACAGACTGAGAAAGCAGAGAAAAACTGTCTCCTGCAACCCGTTCCCTTGGTGCTAGATGAACGAACGTCTCTCCACTTGCACAGTTCTGAGAGATAAGTGTGTGTGAAAGCCGTCCTTCACCTTGCTTGTTGGGAACACAAAGTTTCTTTTCAGTTGCAAACTCCATTCCATACATATATATGGGGAGGTACAAGCTCCAACTCGGTTTTACAGAGAAAACTGCAGGAACTTCAAACCGGCACTAGGAAACAGACTGAGAAAGCAGAGAAAAAGTGTCTCCTGCAACCCGTTCCCTTGGTGCTAGATGAACGAAAGTCTCTCCACTTGCTCAGTTCTGAGAGATAAGTGTGTGTGAAAGCCGTCCTTCACCTAGCTTGTTGGGAACACAAAGTTTCTTTTCAGGTGCAAACTCCATTCCATAAATATATATGGGGAGGTACTAGCTCGAACTCTGTTTGACAGTGAAAACTGCAGGAACTTCAAACCGGCACTAGGAAACAGACTGAGAAAGCAGAGAAAAAGTGTCTCCTGCAAAACGTTCCATTGGTGCTAGATGAACGAACGTCTCACCACTTGCTCAGTTCTGAGAGATAAGTCTGTGTGAAAGCCGTCCTTCAACTAGCTTGTTGGGAACACAAAGTTTCTTTTCAGTTGCAAACTCCATTCCATACATATATATGGGGAGATACTAGCTCCAACTCTGTTTGACAGTGAAAACTGCAGGAACTTCAAACCGGCACTAGGAAACAGACTGAGATAGCAGAGAAAAAGTGTCTCCTGCAACCCGTTCCCTTGGTGCTAGATGAACGAACGTCTCTCCACTTGCTCAGTTCTGAGAGTTAAGTGTGTGTGAAAGCCGTCCTTCACTTAGCTTGTTGGGAACACAAAGATTCTTTTCAGTTGCAAACTCCATTCCATACATATATATGGGGAAGTACTAGCTCCAACTCGGTTTGACAGTGAAAACTGCAGGAACTTCAAACCGGCAGTAGGAAACAGACTTAGAAAGCAGAGAAAAAGTGTCTCCTGCAACCCGTTCCCTTGGTGCTAGATGAACGAACGTCTCTCCACATGCTTAATTCTGAGAGATAAATGTGTGTGAAAGCCGTCCTTCACCTAACTTGTTGGGAACACAAAGTTTCTTTTCAGTTGCAAACTCCACTCCATACATATATATGGGGAGGTACTAGCTCCAACTCGGTTTTACAGTGAAAACTGCAGGAACTTCAAACCGGCACTAGGAAAAAGACTGAGAAAGCAGAGAAAAACTGTCTCCTGCAACCCGTTCCCTTGGTGCTAGATGAACGAACGTCTCTCCACTTGCACAGTTCTGAGAGATAAGTGTGTGTGAAAGCCGTCCTTCACCTAGGTTGTTGGGAACACAAAGTTTCTTTTCAGTTGCAAACTCCACTCCATACATATATATGGGGAGGTACTAGCTCCAACTCGGTTTGACAGTGAAAACTGCAGGAACTTCAAACCGGCACTCGGAAACAGACTGGGAAAGCAGAGAATAACTGTCTCCTGCAACCCGTTCCCTTGGTGCTAGATGAAAGAACGTCTCTCCACTTGCACAGTTCTGAGAGATAAGTGTGTGTGAAAGCCGTCCTTCACCTTGCTTGTTGGGAACACAAAGATTCTTTTCAGTTGCAAACTCCATTCCATACATATATATGGGGAGGTACTAGCTCCAACTCGGTTTTACAGAGAAAACTGCAGGAACTTCAAACCGGCACTAGGAAACAGACTGAGAAAGCAGAGAAAAAGTGTCTCCTGCAACCCGTTCCCTTGGTGCTAGATGAACGAACGTCTCTCCACTTGCTCAGTTCTGAGAGTTAAGTGTGTGTGAAAGCCATCCTTCACCTAGCTTGTTGGGAACACAAAGTTTCTTTTCAGTTGCTAACTCCATTCCATACATATATATGGGGAGGTACTAGCTCCAACTCGGTTTTACAGTGAAAACTGCAGGAACTTCAAACCGGCACTAGGAAACAGATTGAGAAAGCAGAGAAAAAGTGACTCCTGCAACCCGTTCCCTTGGTGCTAGATGAACGAACGTCTCTCCACTTGCTCAGTTCTGAGAGTTAAGTGTGTGTGAAAGCCATTATTCACCTAGCTTGTTGGGAACACAAAGTTTCTTTTCAGTTGCAAACTCCATTCCATACATATAAATGGGGAGGTACTAGCTCCAACTCGGTTTTACAGTGAAAACTGCAGGAACTTCTAACCGGCACTAGGAAACAGATTGAGAAAGCAGAGAAAAAGTGACTCCTGCAACCCGTTCCCTTGGTGCTAGACGAACGAACGTCTCTCCACTTGCTCAGTTCTGAGAGATAAATGTGTGTGAAAGCCTTCCTTCACCTAGCTTGTTGGGAACACAAAGTTTCTTTTCAGTTGCAAACTCCATTCCATACATATATATGGGGAGGTACTAGCTCCAACTCGGTTTGACAGTGAAAACTGCAGGAACTTCAAACCGGCAGTAGGAAACAGACTGAGGTAGCAGAGAAAAAGTGTCTCCTGCAACCCGTTCCCTTGGTGCTAGATGAATGAACGTCTCTCCACATGCTTAATTCTGAGAGATAAATGTGTGTGAAAGCCGACCTTCACCTAGCTTGTTGGGAACACAAATTTTCTTTTCAGTTGCAAACTCCACTCCATACATATATATGGGGAGGTACTAGCTCCAACTCGGTTTGACAGTGAAAACTGCAGGAACTTCAAACCGGCACTAGGAAACAGACTGAGAAAGCAGAGAAAAACTGTCTCCTGCAACCCGTTCCCTTGGTGCTAGATGAACGAACGTCTCTCCACTTGCACAGTTCTGAGAGATAAGTGTGTGTGAAAGCCGTCCTTCACCTTGCTTGTTGGGAACACAAAGTTTCTTTTCAGTTGCAAACTCCATTCCATACATATATATGGGGAGGTACAAGCTCCAACTCGGTTTTACAGAGAAAACTGCAGGAACTTCAAACCGGCACTAGGAAACAGACTGAGAAAGCAGAGAAAAAGTGTCTCCTGCAACCCGTTCCCTTGGTGCTAGATGAACGAAAGTCTCTCCACTTGCTCAGTTCTGAGAGATAAGTGTGTGTGAAAGCCGTCCTTCACCTAGCTTGTTGGGAACACAAAGTTTCTTTTCAGGTGCAAACTCCATTCCATAAATATATATGGGGAGGTACTAGCTCGAACTCTGTTTGACAGTGAAAACTGCAGGAACTTCAAACCGGCACTAGGAAACAGACTGAGAAAGCAGAGAAATAGTGTCTCCTGCAACCCGTTCCCTTGGTGCTAGATGAACGAACGTCTCTCCACTTGCTCATTTCTGAGAGATAAGTCTGTGTGAAAGCCGTACTTCAACTAGCTTTTTGGGAACACAAAGTTTCTTTTCAGTTGCAAACTCCATTCCATACATATGTATGGGGAGGTACTAGCTCCAACTCGTTTTGACAGTGAAAACTGCAGGAACTTCAAACCGGCACTAGGAAACAGACTGAGAAAGCAGAGAAAAAGTGTCTCCTGCAATCCGTTCCCTTGGTGCTAGATGAACGAACGTCTCTCCACTTGCTCAGTTCTGAGACATAAGTCTGTGTGAAAGCCGTACTTCAACTAGCTTGTTGGGAACACAAAGTTTCTTTTCAGTTGCAAACACCATTCCATACATATATATAGGGAGGTACTAGCTCCAACTCGGTTTTACAGTGAAAACTGCAGGAACTTCAAACCGGCACTAGGAAACAGGCTGAGAAAGCAGAGTAAAAGTGTCTCCTGCAACCCGTTCCCTTGGTGCTAGATGAACGAACGTCTCTCCACTTGCTCAGTTCTGAGAGATAAGTGTGTGTGAAAGCCGTCCTTCACCTAGCTTGTTGAGAACACAAAGTTTCTTTTCAGTTGCAAACTCCATTCCATACATATATAAGGGAGGTACTAGCTCCAACTCGGTTTGACAGTGAAAACTGCAGGAACTTCAAACCGGCACTAGGAAACAGACTGAGAATGCAGAGAAAAAGTGTCTCCTGCAACCCGTTCCCTTGGTGCTAGATGAACGAACGTCTCTCCACTTGCTCAGTTCTGAGAGATAACTGTGAGTTAAAGCCGTCCTTCACCTAGCTTGTTGGGAACACAAAGTTTCTTTTCAGTTGCAAACTCCATTCCATACATATATATGGGGAGGAACTAGCTCCAACTCGATTTTACAGGGAAAACTGCAGGATCTTCAAACCGGCACTAGGAAACAGATTGAGAATGAAGAGAAAAAGTGTCTCCTGCAACACATTCCCTTGGTTCTAGATGAACGATCGTCTCTCCACATGCTTAACTCTGAGAGATAAATGTCTGTGAAAGCCGTCCTTCACCTAGGTTGTTGGGAACACAAAGTTTCTTTTCAGTTGCAAACTCCACTCCATAAATATATATGGGGAGGTACTAGCTCCAACTCGGTTTGACAGTGAAAACTGCAGGAACTTCAAACCGGCACTAGGAAACAGACTGAGAAAGCAGAGAAAAACTGTCTCCTGCAACCCGTTTCCTTGGTGCTAGATGAACGAACGTCTCTGCCCTTGCTCAGTTCTGAGAGATAAGTGTGTGTGAAAGCCGTCCTTCACTTGCTTGTTGGGAACACAAAGTTTCTTTTCAGTTGCAAACTCCATTCCATACATATATATGGGGAGGAACTATCTCCAACTCGGTTTTACAGAGAAAACTGCAGGAACTTCAAACCGGCACTAGGAAACAGACTGAGAAAGCAGAGAAAAAGTGTCTCCTGCAACCCGTTCCCTTGGTGCTAGATGAACGAACGTCTCTCCACTTGCTCAGTTCTGAGAGTTAAGTGTGTGTGAAAGCCATCCTTCACCTAGCTTGTTGGGAACACAAAGTTTCTTTTCAGTTGCAAACTCCATTCCATACATATATATGGGGAGGTACTAGCTCCAACTCGGTTTTACAGTGAAAACTGCAGGAACTTCAAACCGGCACTAGGAAACAGACTGAGAAAGCAGAGAAAAAGTGACTCCTGCAACCCGTTCCCTTGGTGCTAGATGAACGAACGTCTCTCCACTTGCTCAGTTCTGAGAGAAAAGTGTGTGTGAAAGCCGTCCTTCACCTATCTTGTTGGGAACACAAAGTTTCTTTTCAGTTGCAAACTCCATTCCATACATATATATGGGTAGGTACTAGCTCCAACTCGGTTTGACAGTAAAAACTGCAGGAACTTCAAACCGGCACTAGGAAACAGACTGAGAAAGCAGAGAAATAGTGTCTCCTGCAACCCGTTCCCTTGGTGCTAGACGAACAAACGTCTCTCCACTTGCTCAGTTCTGAGAGATAAATGTGTGTGACAGCCGCCCTTCACCTAGCTTGTTGGGAACACAAAGTTTCTTTTCAGTTGCAAACTCCATTCCATACATATATATGGGGAGGTACTAGCTCCAACTCGGTTTGACAGTGAAAACTGCAGGAAATTCAAACCGGCAGTAGGAAACAGACTGAGATAGCAGAGAAAGAGTGTCTCCTGCAACCCGTTCCCTTGGTGCTAGATGAACGAACGTCTCTCCACTTGCTCAGTTCTGAGAGATAAGTGTGTGTGAAAGCCGTCCTTCACCTAGCTTGTTGGGAACACAAAGTTTCTTTTCAGTTACAAACTCCATTCCATACATATATAAGTGGAGGTACTAGCTCCAACTCGTTTTGACAGTGAAAACTGCAGGAACTTCAAACCGGCACTAGGAAACAGACTGAGAAAGCAGAGAAAAAGTTTCTCCTGCCACCCGTTCCCTTGGTGCTAGATGAACGAACGTCTCTCCACTTGCTCAGTTCTGAGAGATAAGTCTGTGTGAAAGCCGTACTTCAAATAGCTTGTTGGGAACACAAAGTTTCTTTTCAGTTGCAAACTCCATTCCATACATATATATGGGGAGGTACTAGCTCCAACTCGGTTTTGCAGTTAAAACTGCAGGAACTTCAAACCGGCACTAGGAAACAGACTGAGAAAGCAGAGAAAAAGTGTCTCCTGCAACCCGTTCCCTTGGTGCTAGATGAACGAACGTCTCTCCACTTGCTCAGTTCTGAGAGATAAGTGTGTGTGAAAGCCGCCCTTCACCTAGCTTGTTGGGAACACAAAGTTTCTTTTCAGTTGCAAACTCCATTCCATACATATATATGGGGAGGTACTAGCTCCAACTCGTTTTGACAGTGAAAACTGCAGGAACTTCAAACCGGCACTAGGAAACAGACTGAGAAAGCAGAGAAAAAGTGTCTCCTGCAACCCGTTCCCTTGGTGCTAGATGAACGAACGTCTCTCCACTTGCTCAGTTCTGAGAGATAAGTCTGTGTGAAAGCCGTACTTCAACTAGCTTGTTGGGAACACAAAGTTTCTTTTCAGTTGCAAAATCCATTCCATACATATATATGGGGAGGTACTAGCTCCAACTCGGTTTTACAGTGAAAACTGCAGGAACTTCAAACCGGCACTAGGAAACAGACTGAGAAAGCAGAGAAAAACTGGCTCCTGCAACCCGTTCCCTTGGTGCTAGATGAACGAACGTCTCTCCACTTGCTCAGTTCTGAGAGATAAGTGTGTGTGAAAGCCGTCCTTCACCTAGCTTGTTGGGAACAGAAAGTTTCTTTTCAGTTGCAAACTCCATTCCATATATATATATGGGGAGGTACTAGCTCCAAATCTGTTTGACAGTGAAAACTGCAGGAACTTCAAACCGGCACTAGGAAACAGACTGAGAAAGCAGAGAAAAAGTGTCTCCTGCAACCCGTTCCCTAGGTGCTAGATGAACGAACGTCTCTCCACTTGCTCAGTTCTGAGAGATAAGTCTGTGTGAAAGCCGTACTTCAACTAGCTTGTTGGGAACACAAAGTTTCTTTTCAGTTGCAAACTCCATTCCATACATATATATTGGGAGGTACTAGCTCCAACTCGGTTTTACAGTGAAAACTGCAGGAACTTCAAACCGGCACTAGGAAACAGACTGAGAAAGCAGAGAAAAAGTGGCTCCTGCAACCCTTTCCCTTGGTGCTAGATGAACGAACGTCTCTGCACTTGCTCAGTTCTGAGAGATAAGTGTGTGTGAAAGCCGTCCTTCACCTAGCTTGTTGGGAACACAAAATTTCTTTTCAGTTGCAAACTCCATTCCATACATATATAGGGGAGGTACTAGCTCCAACTCGGTTTGACAGTGAAAACTGCAGGAACTTCAAACCGGCACTAGGAAACAGACTGAGAAAGCAGAGAAAAAGTGTCTCCTGCAACCCGTTCCCTTGGTGCTAGATGAACGAAAGTCTCTCCACTTGCACAGTTCTGAGAGATAAGTGTGTGTGAAAGCCGTCCTTCACCTAGCTTGTTGGGAACACAAAGTTTCTTTTCAGTTGCAAACTCCATTCCATACATATATATGGGGAGGTACTAGCTCCAACTCGGTTTTACAGTGAAAACTGCAGGAACTTCAAACCGGCACTAGGAAACAGACTGAGAAAGCAGAGAAAAAGTGGCTCCTGCAACCCGTTCCCTTGGTGCTAGATGAACGAACGTCTCTCCACTTGCTCAGTTCTGAGAGATAAGTGTGTGTGAAAGCCGTCCTTCACCTAGCTTGTTGGGAACAGAAAGTTTCTTTTCAGTTGCAAACTCCATTCCATACATATATATGGGGAGGTACTAGCTCCAACTCTGTTTGACAGTGAAAACTGCAGGAACTTCAAACCGGCACTAGGAAACAGACTGAGAAAGCAGGGAAAAAGTGTCTCCTGCAACCCGTTCCCTTGGTGCTAGATGAACGAACGTCTCTGCACTTGCTCAGTTCTGAGAGATAAGTGTGTGTGAAAGCCGTCCTTCACCTAGCCTGTTGGGAACACAAAGTTTCTTTTCAGTTGCAAACTCCATTCCATACATATATAAGTGAAGGTAGTAGCTCCAACTCTGTTTGACAGTGAAAACTGCAGCAACTTCAAACCGGCACTAGGAAACAGACTGAGAAAGCAGAGAAAAAGTGTCTCCTGCAACCCGTTCCCTTGGTGCTAGATGAACGAACGTCTATCCACTTGCTCAGTTCTGAGAGATATGTGTGTGTGAAAGCCGTCCTTCACCTAGCTTGTTGGGAACACAAAGTTTCTTTTCAGTTGCAAACTCCATTCCATACATATATATGGGGAGGTACTAGCTCCAAATCGGTTTTACAGTGAAAAGTGCAGGAACATCAAACCGGCACTACGAAACAGACTGAGAAAGCAGAGAAAAAGTGTCTCCTGCAACCCGTTCCATTGGTGCTAGATGAACGAACGTCTCTCCACTTGCTCAGTTCTGAGAGATAAGTGTGTGAAAGCCGTCCTTCACCTATCTTGTTGGGAACAGAAAGTTTCATTCAGTTGCAAACTCCATTCCATACATATATATGGGGAGGTACTAGCTCCAACGCTGTTTGACAGTGAAAACTGCAGGAACTTCAAACCGGCACTAGGAAACATACTGAGAAACCAGAGAAAAAGTGTCTCCTGCAACCCGTTCCCTTGGTGCTAGATGAACGAACGTCTCTCCACTTGCTCAGTTCTGAGAGATAAGTCTGCGTGAAAGCCGTACTTCAACTAGCTTGTTGGGAACACAAAGTTTCTTTTCCGTTGCAAACTCAATTCCATACATATATATGGGGAGGTACTAGCTCCAACTCGGTTTTACAGTGAAAACTGCAGGAACTTCAAACCGGCACTAGGAATCAGTCTGAGAAAGCAGAGAAAAAGTGTCTCCTGCAACCCGTTCCCTTGGTGCTAGATGAACGAACGTCTCTCCTCTTTCTCAGTTCTGAGAGATAAGTGTGTGTGAAAGCCGTCCTTCACCTAGCTTGTTGGGAACACAAAGTTTCTTTTCAGTAGCAAACTCCATTCCATACATATATATGGGGAGGTACTAGCTCCTACTCTGTTTGACAGTGAAAACTGCAGGAACTTCAAACCGGCACTAGGAATCAGTCTGAGAAAGCAGAGAAAAAGTGTCTCCTGCAATCCGTTCCCTTGGTGCTAGATGAACGAACGTCTCTCCTCTTTCTCAGTTCTGAGAGATAAGTGTGTGTGAAAGCCGTCCTTCACCTAGCTTGTTGGGAACACAAAGTTTCTTTTCAGTTGCAAACTCCATTCCATACATATATATGGGGTTTTACTAGCTCCTACTCTGTTTGACAGTGAAAACTGCAGGAACTTCAAACCGGCACTAGGAAACAGACTGAGAAAGCAGGGAAAAAGTGTCTCCTGCAACCCGTTCCCTTCGTGCTAGATGAAAGAACGTCTCTGCACTTGCTCAGTTCTGAGAGATAAGTGTGTGTGAAAGCCGTCCTTCACCTAGCTTGTTGGGAACACAAAGTTTCTTTTCAGTTGCAAACTCCATTCCATACATATATAAGTGGAGGTACTAGCTCCAACTCGTTATTGCAGTGAAAACTGCAGGAACTTCAAACCGGCACTAGGAAACAGACTGGGAAAGCAGAGAAAAAGTGTCTCCTGCAACCGGTTCCCTTGGTGCTAGATGAACGAACGTCTCTCCACTTGCTCAGTTCTGAGAGATAAGTGTGTGTGAAAGCCGCCCTTCACCTAGCTTGTTGGGAACACAAAGTTTCTTTTCAGTTGCAAACTCCATTCCATACATATATATGGGGAGGTACTAGCTCCAACTCGTTTTGACAGTGAAAACTGCAGGAACTTCAAACCGGCACTAGGAAACAGACTGAGAAAGCAGAGAAAAAGTGTCTCCTGCAACCCGTTCCCTTGGTGCTAGATGAACGAACGTCTCTCCACTTGCTCAGTTCTGAGAGATAAGTCTGTGTGAAAGCCGTACTTCAACTAGCTTTTTGGGAACACAAAGTTTCTTTTCAGTTGCAAACTCCATTCCATACATATATATGGGGAGGTACTAGCTCCAACACGGTTTTACAGTGAAAACTGCAGGAACTTCAAACCGGCACTAGGAAACAGACTGAGAAAGCAGAGAAAAAGTGGCTCCTGCAACCCGATCCCTTGGTGCTAGATGAACGAACGTCTCTCCACTTGCTCAGTTCTGAGAAATAAGTGTGTGTGAAAGCCGTCCATCACCTAGCTTGTTGGGAACAGAAAGTTTCTATTCAGTTGCAAACTCCATTCCATACATATATATGGGGAGGTACTAGCTCCAACGCTGTTTGACAGTGAAAACTGCAGGAACTTCAAACCGGCACTAGGAAACAGACTGAGAAACCAGAGAAAAAGTGTCTCCTGCAACCCGTTCCCTTGGTGCTAGATGAACGAACGTCTCTCCACTTGCTCAGTTCTGAGAGATAAGTCTGCGTGAAAGCCGTACTTCAACTAGCTTGTTGGGAACACAAAGTTTCTTTTCCGTTGCAAACTCCATTCCATACATATATATGGGGAGGTACTAGCTCCAACTCGGTTTTACAGTGAAAACTGCAGGAACTTCAAACCGGCACTAGGAAACAGACTGAGAAAGCAGAGAAAAAGTGTCTCCTGCAACCCGTTCCCTTGGTGCTAGATGAACGAACGTCTCTCCACTTGCACAGTTCTGAGAGATATGTGTGTGTGAAAGCCGTCCTTCACCTAGCTTTTTGGGAACACATAGTTTCTTTTCAGTTGCAAACTCCATTCCATACATATATATGAGGAGGTACTAGCTCCAACTCGGTTTTACAGTGAAAACTGCAGGAACTTCAAACCGGCACTAGGAATCAGTCTGAGAAAGCAGAGAAAAAGTGTCTCCTGCAACCCGTTCCCTTGGTGCTAGATGAACGAACGTCTCTCCACTTGCTCAGTTCTGAGAGATAAGTGTGTGTGAAAGCCGTCCTTCACCTAGCTTGTTGGGAACACAAAGTTTCTTTTCAGTTGCAAACTCCATTCCATACATATATATGGGGAGGTACTAGCTCCTACTCTGTTTGACAGTGAAAACTGCAGGAACATCAAACCGGCACTAGGAAACAGACTGAGAAAGCAGAGAAAAAGTGTCTCCTGCAACCCGTTCCCTTGGTGCTACATGAACGAACGTCTCTGCACTTGCTCAGTTCTGAGAGAAAAGTGTGTGTGAAAGCCGTCCTTCACCTAGCTTGTTGGGAACACAAAGTTTCTTTTCAGTTGCAAACTCCATTCCATTATATATATGGGGAGGTACTAGCTCCAACTCGTTTTGACAGTGAAAACTGCAGGAACTTCAAACCGGCACTAGGAAACAGACTGAGAAAGCAGAGAAAAAGTGACTACTGCAACCCGGTCCCTTGGTGCTAGATGAACGAACGTCTCTCCACTTGCTCAGTACTGAGAGATAAGTCTGTGTGAAAGCCGTCCTTCACCTAGCTTTTTGGGAACACAAAGTTTCTTTTCACTTGCAAACTCCATTCCATACATATATATGGGGAGGTACTAGCTCCAACTCTGTTTGACAGTGAAAACTGCAGGAACTTCAAACCGGCACTAGGAAACAGACTGAGAAAGCAGGGAAAAATGTCTCCTGCAACCCGTTCCCTTGGTGCTAGATGAACGAACGTCTCTGCACTTGCTCAGTTCTGAGAGATAAGTGTGTGTGAAAGCCGTCCTTCACCTAGCTTGTTGGGAACACAAAGTTTCTTTTCAGTTGCAAACTCCATTCCATACATATATATGGGGAGGTACTAGCTCCAAATCGGTTTTACAGTGAAAAGTGCAGGAACATCAAACCGGCACTACGAAACAGACTGAGAAAGCAGAGAAAAAGTGTCTCCTGCAACCCGTTCCATTGGTGCTAGATGAACGAACGTCTCTCCACTTGCTCAGTTCTGAGAGATAAGTGTGTGAAAGCCGTCCTTCACCTAGCTTGTTGGGAACAGAAAGTTTCTTTTCAGTTGCAAACTCCATTCCATACATATATATGGGGAGGTACTAGCTCCAACGCTGTTTGACAGTGAAAACTGCAGGAACTTCAAACCGGCACTAGGAAACAGACTGAGAAAGCAGAGAAAAAGTGACTACTGCAACCCGTTCCCTTGGTGCTAGATGAACGAACGTCTCTCCACTAGCTCAGTACTGAGAGATAAGTCTGTGTGAAAGCCGTACTTCAACTAGCTTGTTGGGAACACAAAGTTTCTTTTCCGTTGCAAACTCCATTCCATACATATATATGCGGAGGTACTAGCTCCAACTCGGTTTTACAGTGAAAACTGCAGGAACTTCAAACCGGCCCTAGGAAACAGACTGAGAAAGCAGAGAAAAAGTGTCTCCTGCAACCCGTTCCCTTGGTGCTAGATGAACGAATGTCTCTCCACTTGCACAGTTCTGAGAGATAAGTATGTGTGAAAGCCGTCCTTCACCTTGCTTTTTGGGAACACAATGTTTCTTTTCAGTTGCAAACTCCATTCCATACATATATATGGTGAGGTACTAGCTCCAACTCGGTTTTACAGTGAAAACTGCAGGAACTTCAAACCGGCACTAGGAAACAGACTGAGAAAGCAGGGAAAAAGTGTCTCCTGCAACCCGTTCCCTTGGTGCTAGATGAACGAACGTCTCTCCACTTGCTCAGTTCCGAGAGATAAGTGTGTGTGAAAGCCGTCCTTCACCTAGCTTGTTGGGAACACAAAGTTTCTTTTCAGTTGCAAATTCCATTCCATACATATATATGGGGAGGTACTAGCTCCAACTCAGTTTGACAGTGAAAACTGCAGGAGCTTCAAACCGGCACTAGGAAACAGACTGAGAAAGCAGAGAAAAAGTGTCTACTGCAACCCGTTCCCTTGGTGCTAGATGAACGAATGTCTCTCCACTTGCTCAGTTCTGAGAGATAAGTGTGTGTGAAAGCCGTCCTTCACCTAGCTTGTTGGGAACACAAAGTTTCTTTTCAGTTGCAAACTCCATTCCATACATATATAGGGGAGGTACTAGCTCCAACTCGGGTTTACAGTGAAAACTGCAGGAACTTCAAACCGGCACTAGGAAACAGACTGAGAAAGCAGAGAAAAAGTGTCTACTGCAACCCGTTCCCTTGGTGCTAGATGAACGAACGTCTCTCCACTTGCACTGTTCTGAGAAATAAGTGTGTGTGAAAGCCGTCCTTCACATTGCTTGTTGGGAACACAAAGCTTCTTTTCAGATGCAAACTCCATTGCATACATATATATGGGGAGGTACTAGCTCCAACTCGGTTTGACAGTGAAAACTCCAGGAACTTCAAACCGGCACTAGGAATCAGTCGGAGAAAGCAGAGAAAAAGTGTCTCCTGCAAACCGTTCCCTTGGTGCTAGATGAACGAACTTCTCTCCACTTGCTCAGTTCTGAGAGATAAGTGTGTGTGAAAGCCGTCCTTCACCTAGCTTGTTGGGAACACAAAGTTTCTTTTCAGTTGCAAACTCCATTCCATACATATATATGGGGAGGTAATAGCTCCAACTCTGTTTGACAGTGAAAACTGCAGGAACTTCAAACCGGCACTAGGAAACAGACTGAGAAAGCAGGGAAAAAGTGTCTCCTGCAACCCGTTCCCTTGGTGCTAGATGAACGAACGTCTCTGCACTTGCTCAGTTCTGAGAGATAAGTGTGTGTGAAAGCCGTCCTTCACCTAGCTTGTTGGGAACACAAAGTTTCTTTTCAGTTGCAAACTCCATTCCATACATATATAAGTGGAGGTACTAGCTCCAACTCGGTTTTACAGTGAAAACTGCAGGAACTTCAAACCGGCACTAGGAATCAGTCTGAGAAAGCAGAGAAAAAGTGTCTCCTGCAAACCGTTCCCTTGGTGCTAGATGAACGAACGTCTCTCCACTTGCTCAGTTCTGAGAGATAAGTGTGTGTGAAAGCCGTCCTTCACCTAGCTTGTTGGGAACACAAAGTTTCTTTTCAGTTGCAAACTCCATTCCATACATATATATGGGGAGGTACAAGCTCCAACTCTGTTTGACAGTGAAAACTGCAGGAACGTCAAACCGGCACTAGGAAACAGACTGAGAAAGCAGGGAAATAGTGTCTCCTGCAACCCGTTCCCTTGGTGCTAGATGAACGAACGTCTCTCCACTTGCTCAGTTCTGAGAGGTAAGTGTGTGTGAAAGCCGTCCTTCACCTAGCTTGTTGGGAACACAAAGTTTCTTTTCAGTTGCAAATTCCATTCCATACATATATATGGGGAGGTACTAGCTCCAACTCGGTTTGACAGTGAAAACTGCAGGAACTTCAAACCGGCACTAGGAAACAGACTGAGAAAGCAGAGAAATTGTGTCTCCTGCAACCCGTTCCCTTGGTGCTAGATGAACGAACGTCTCTCCACTTGCTCAGTTCCGAGAGATAAGTGTGTGTGAAAGCCGTCCTTCACCTAGCTTGTTGGGAACACAAAGTTTCTTTTCAGTTGCAAATTCCATTCCATACATATATATGGGGAGGTACTAGCTCCAACTCAGTTTGACAGTGAAAACTGCAGGAGCTTCAAACCGGCACTAGGAAACAGACTGAGAAAGCAGAGAAAAAGTGTCTACTGCAACCCGTTCCCTTGGTGCTAGATGAACGAATGTCTCTCCACTTGCTCAGTTCTGAGAGATAAGTGTGTGTGAAAGCCGTCCTTCACCTAGCTTGTTGGGAACACAAAGTTTCTTTTCAGTTGCAAACTCCATTCCATACATATATAGGGGAGGTACTAGCTCCAACTCGGGTTTACAGTGAAAACTGCAGGAACTTCAAACCGGCACTAGGAAACAGACTGAGAAAGCAGAGAAAAAGTGTCTACTGCAACCCGTTCCCTTGGTGCTAGATGAACGAACGTCTCTCCACTTGCACTGTTCTGAGAAATAAGTGTGTGTGAAAGCCGTCCTTCACATTGCTTGTTGGGAACACAAAGCTTCTTTTCAGATGCAAACTCCATTGCATACATATATATGGGGAGGTACTAGCTCCAACTCGGTTTGACAGTGAAAACTCCAGGAACTTCAAACCGGCACTAGGAATCAGTCGGAGAAAGCAGAGAAAAAGTGTCTCCTGCAAACCGTTCCCTTGGTGCTAGATGAACGAACTTCTCTCCACTTGCTCAGTTCTGAGAGATAAGTGTGTGTGAAAGCCGTCCTTCACCTAGCTTGTTGGGAACACAAAGTTTCTTTTCAGTTGCAAACTCCATTCCATACATATATATGGGGAGGTAATAGCTCCAACTCTGTTTGACAGTGAAAACTGCAGGAACTTCAAACCGGCACTAGGAAACAGACTGAGAAAGCAGGGAAAAAGTGTCTCCTGCAACCCGTTCCCTTGGTGCTAGATGAACGAACGTCTCTGCACTTGCTCAGTTCTGAGAGATAAGTGTGTGTGAAAGCCGTCCTTCACCTAGCTTGTTGGGAACACAAAGTTTCTTTTCAGTTGCAAACTCCATTCCATACATATATAAGTGGAGGTACTAGCTCCAACTCGGTTTTACAGTGAAAACTGCAGGAACTTCAAACCGGCACTAGGAATCAGTCTGAGAAAGCAGAGAAAAAGTGTCTCCTGCAAACCGTTCCCTTGGTGCTAGATGAACGAACGTCTCTCCACTTGCTCAGTTCTGAGAGATAAGTGTGTGTGAAAGCCGTCCTTCACCTAGCTTGTTGGGAACACAAAGTTTCTTTTCAGTTGCAAACTCCATTCCATACATATATATGGGGAGGTACAAGCTCCAACTCTGTTTGACAGTGAAAACTGCAGGAACGTCAAACCGGCACTAGGAAACAGACTGAGAAAGCGGGGAAATAGTGTCTCCTGCAACCCGTTCCCTTGGTGCTAGATGAACGAACGTCTCTCCACTTGCTCAGTTCTGAGAGGTAAGTGTGTGTGAAAGCCGTCCTTCACCTAGCTTGTTGGGAACACAAAGTTTCTTTTCAGTTGCAAATTCCATTCCATACATATATATGGGGAGGTACTAGCTCCAACTCGGTTTGACAGTGAAAACTGCAGGAACTTCAAACCGGCACTAGGAAACAGACTGAGAAAGCAGAGAAAAAGTGTCTACTGCAACCCGTTCCCTTGGTGCTAGATGAACGAATGTCTATCCACTACCTCAGTTCTGAGAGATAAGTGTGTGTGAAAGCCGTCCTTCACCTAGCTTGTTGGGAACACAAAGTTTCTTTTCAGTTGCAAACTCCATTCCATACATATATATGGGGAGGTACTAGCTCCAACTCGGTTTTACAGTGAAAACTGCAGGAACTTCAAACCGGCACTAGGAAACAGACTGAGAAAGCAGAGAAAATGTGTCTCCTGCAACCCGTTCCCTTGGTGCTAGATGAACGAACGTCTCTCCACTTGCTCAGTTCTGAGAGATAAGTGTGTGTGAAAGCCGTCCTTCACCTAGCTTGTTGGGAACACAAAGTTTCTTTTCAGTTGCAAACTCCATTCCATACATATATAAGTGGAGGTACTAGCTCCAACTCGGTATTACAGTGAAAACTGCAGGAACTTCAAACCGGCACTAGGAAACAGACTGAGAAAGCAGAGAAAAAGTGTCTCCTGCAACCCGTTCCCTTGGTGCTAGATGAACGAACGTCTCTCCACTTGCTCAGTTCTGAGAGATAATTGTGTGTGAAAGCCGTCCTTCACCTAGCTTGTTGGGATCACAAAGTTTCTTTTCAGTTGCAAACTCCATTCCATACATATATATGGGGAGGTACTAGCTCCAAATCGTTTTGACAGTGAAAACTGCAGGAACTTCAAACCGGCAGTAGGAAACTGACTGAGATAGCAGAGAAAGAGTGTCTCCTGCAACCCGTTCCCTTGGTGCTAGATGAACGAACGTCTCTCCACATGCTTAATTCTGAGAGATAAATGTGGGTGAAAGCCGTCCTTCACCTAGCTTGTTTGGAACACAAAGTTTCTTTTCAGTTGCAAACTCCACTCCATACATATATATGGGGAGGTTCTAGCTCCAACTCGGTTTGACAGTGAAAACTGCAGGAACTTCAAACCGGCACTAGGAAACAGACTGAGAAAGCAGAGAAAAACTGTCTCCTGCAACCCGTTCCCTTGGTGCTAGATGAACGAACGTCTCTCCACTTGCACAGTTCTGAGAGATAAGTGTGTGTGAAATCCGTCCTTCAACTTGCTTGTTGGGAACACAAAGTTTCTTTTCAGTTGCAAACTCCATTCCATACATATATATGGGGAGGTACTAGCTCCAACTCGGTTTTACAGAGAAAACTGCAGGAACTTCAAACCGGCACTAGGAAACAGACTGAGAAAGCAGAGAAATTGTGTCTCCTGCAACCAGTTCCCTTGGTGCTAGATGAACGAACGTCTCTCCACTTGCTCAGTTCTGAGAGATAAGTGTGTGTGAAAGCCGTCCTTCACCTAGCTTGTTGGGAACACAAAGTTTCTTTTCAGTTGCAAACTCCATTCCATACATATATAAGTGGAGGTACTAGCTCCAACTCGTTTTGACAGTGAAAACTGCAGGAACTTCAAACCGGCACTAGGAAACAGACTGAGAAAGCAGAGAAAAAGTTTCTCCTGCAACCCGTTCCCTTGGTGCTACATGAACGAACGTCTCTCCACTTGCTCAGTTCTGAGAGATAAGTCTGTGTGAAAGCCGTACTTCAACTAGCTTGTTGGGAACACAAAGTTTCTTTTCAGTTGCAAACTCCATTCCATACATATATATGGGGAGGTACTAGCTCCAAATCGTTTTGACAGTGAAAACTGCAGGAACTTCAAACCGGCAGTAGGAAACTGACTGAGATAGCAGAGAAAGAGTGTCTCCTGCAACCCGTTCCCTTGGTGCTAGATGAACGAACGTCTCTCCACATGCTTAATTCTGAGAGATAAATGTGGGTGAAAGCCGTCCTTCACCTAGCTTGTTTGGAACACAAAGTTTCTTTTCAGTTGCAAACTCCACTCCATACATATATATGGGGAGGTTCTAGCTCCAACTCGGTTTGACAGTGAAAACTGCAGGAACTTCAAACCGGCACTAGGAAACAGACTGAGAAAGCAGAGAAAAACTGTCTCCTGCAACCCGTTCCCTTGGTGCTAGATGAACGAACGTCTCTCCACTTGCACAGTTCTGAGAGATAAGTGTGTGTGAAATCCGTCCTTCAACTTGCTTGTTGGGAACACAAAGTTTCTTTTCAGTTGCAAACTCCATTCCATACATATATATGGGGAGGTACTAGCTCCAACTCGGTTTTACAGAGAAAACTGCAGGAACTTCAAACCGGCACTAGGAAACAGACTGAGAAAGCAGAGAAATTGTGTCTCCTGCAACCAGTTCCCTTGGTGCTAGATGAACGAACGTCTCTCCACTTGCTCAGTTCTGAGAGATAAGTGTGTGTGAAAGCCGTCCTTCACCTAGCTTGTTGGGAACACAAAGTTTCTTTTCAGTTGCAAACTCCATTCCATACATATATAAGTGGAGGTACTAGCTCCAACTCGTTTTGACAGTGAAAACTGCAGGAACTTCAAACCGGCACTAGGAAACAGACTGAGAAAGCAGAGAAAAAGTTTCTCCTGCAACCCGTTCCCTTGGTGCTACATGAACGAACGTCTCTCCACTTGCTCAGTTCTGAGAGATAAGTCTGTGTGAAAGCCGTACTTCAACTAGCTTGTTGGGAACACAAAGTTTCTTTTCAGTTGCAAACTCCATTCCATACATATATATGGGGAGGTACTAGCTCCAACTCTGTTTGACAGTGAAAACTGCAGGAACGTCAAACCGGCACTAGGAAACAGACTGAGAAAGCAGGGAAATAGTGTCTCCTGCAACCCGTTCCCTTGGTGCTAGATGAACGAACGTCTCTCCACTTGCTCAGTTCTGAGAGGTAAGTGTGTGTGAAAGCCGTCCTTCACCTAGCTTGTTGGGAACACAAAGTTTCTTTTCAGTTGCAAATTCCATTCCATACATATATATGGGGAGGTACTAGCTCCAACTCGGTTTGACAGTGAAAACTGCAGGAACTTCAAACCGGCACTAGGAAACAGACTGAGAAAGCAGAGAAAAAGTGTCTACTGCAACCCGTTCCCTTGGTGCTAGATGAACGAATGTCTATCCACTACCTCAGTTCTGAGAGATAAGTGTGTGTGAAAGCCGTCCTTCACCTAGCTTGTTGGGAACACAAAGTTTCTTTTCAGTTGCAAACTCCATTCCATACATATATATGGGGAGGTACTAGCTCCAACTCGGTTTTACAGTGAAAACTGCAGGAACTTCAAACCGGCACTAGGAAACAGACTGAGAAAGCAGAGAAAATGTGTCTCCTGCAACCCGTTCCCTTGGTGCTAGATGAACGAACGTCTCTCCACTTGCTCAGTTCTGAGAGATAAGTGTGTGTGAAAGCCGTCCTTCACCTAGCTTGTTGGGAACACAAAGTTTCTTTTCAGTTGCAAACTCCATTCCATACATATATAAGTGGAGGTACTAGCTCCAACTCGGTATTACAGTGAAAACTGCAGGAACTTCAAACCGGCACTAGGAAACAGACTGAGAAAGCAGAGAAAAACTGTCTCCTGCAACCCGTTCCCTTGGTGCTAGATGAACGAACGTCTCTCCACTTGCTCAGTTCTGAGAGATAATTGTGTGTGAAAGCCGTCCTTCACCTAGCTTGTTGGGATCACAAAGTTTCTTTTCAGTTGCAAACTCCATTCCATACATATATATGGGGAGGTACTAGCTCCAAATCGTTTTGACAGTGAAAACTGCAGGAACTTCAAACCGGCAGTAGGAAACTGACTGAGATAGCAGAGAAAGAGTGTCTCCTGCAACCCGTTCCCTTGGTGCTAGATGAACGAACGTCTCTCCACATGCTTAATTCTGAGAGATAAATGTGGGTGAAAGCCGTCCTTCACCTAGCTTGTTTGGAACACAAAGTTTCTTTTCAGTTGCAAACTCCACTCCATACATATATATGGGGAGGTTCTAGCTCCAACTCGGTTTGACAGTGAAAACTGCAGGAACTTCAAACCGGCACTAGGAAACAGACTGAGAAAGCAGAGAAAAACTGTCTCCTGCAACCCGTTCCCTTGGTGCTAGATGAACGAACGTCTCTCCACTTGCACAGTTCTGAGAGATAAGTGTGTGTGAAATCCGTCCTTCAACTTGCTTGTTGGGAACACAAAGTTTCTTTTCAGTTGCAAACTCCATTCCATACATATATATGGGGAGGTACTAGCTCCAACTCGGTTTTACAGAGAAAACTGCAGGAACTTCAAACCGGCACTAGGAAACAGACTGAGAAAGCAGAGAAATTGTGTCTCCTGCAACCAGTTCCCTTGGTGCTAGATGAACGAACGTCTCTCCACTTGCTCAGTTCTGAGAGATAAGTGTGTGTGAAAGCCGTCCTTCACCTAGCTTGTTGGGAACACAAAGTTTCTTTTCAGTTGCAAACTCCATTCCATACATATATAAGTGGAGGTACTAGCTCCAACTCGTTTTGACAGTGAAAACTGCAGGAACTTCAAACCGGCACTAGGAAACAGACTGAGAAAGCAGAGAAAATGTTTCTCCTGCAACCCGTTCCCTTGGTGCTACATGAACGAACGTCTCTCCACTTGCTCAGTTCTGAGAGATAAGTCTGTGTGAAAGCCGTACTTCAACTAGCTTGTTGGGAACACAAAGTTTCTTTTCAGTTGCAAACTCCATTCCATACATATATATGGGGAGGTACTAGCTCCAACTCGGTTTTGCAGTTAAAACTGCAGGAACTTCAAACCGGCACTAGGAAACAGACTGAGAAAGCAGAGAAAAAGTGTCTCCTGCAACCCGTTCCCTTGGTGCTAGATGAACGAACGTCTCTCCACTTGCTCAGTTCTGAGAGATAAGTGTGTGTGAAAGCCGCCCTTCACCTAGCTTGTTGGGAACACAAAGTTTCTTTTCAGTTGCAAACTCCATTCCATACATATATATGGGGAGGTACTAGCTCCAACTCGTTTTGACAGTGAAAACTGCAGGAACTTCAAACCGGAACTAGGAAACAGACTGAGAAAGCAGAGGAAAAGTGTCTCCTACAACCCGTTCCCTTGGTGCTAGATGAACGAACGTCTCTCCACTTGCTCAGTTCTGAGAGATAAGTGTGTGTGAAAGCCGTCCTTCACCTAGCTTGTTGGGAACACAAAGTTTCTTTTCAGTTGCAAACTCCATTCCATACATATATATGGGGAGGTACTAGCTCCAACTCGGTTTTACAGTGAAAACTGCAGGAACTTCAAACCGGCACTAGGAAACAGACTGAGAAAGCAGAGAAAATGTGTCTCCTGCAACCCGTTCCCTTGGTGCTAGATGAACGAACGTCTCTCCACTTGCTCAGTTCTGAGAGATAAGTGTGTGTGAAAGCCGTCCTTCACCTAGCTTGTTGGGAACACAAAGTTTCTTTTCAGTTGCAAACTCCATTCCATACATATATAAGTGGAGGTACTAGCTCCAACTCGGTATTACAGTGAAAACTGCAGGAACTTCAAACCGGCACTAGGAAACAGACTGAGAAAGCAGAGAAAAAGTGTCTCCTGCAACCCGTTCCCTTGGTGCTAGATGAACGAACGTCTCTCCACTTGCTCAGTTCTGAGAGATAATTGTGTGTGAAAGCCGTCCTTCACCTAGCTTGTTGGGATCACAAAGTTTCTTTTCAGTTGCAAACTCCATTCCATACATATATATGGGGAGGTACTAGCTCCAAATCGTTTTGACAGTGAAAACTGCAGGAACTTCAAACCGGCAGTAGGAAACTGACTGAGATAGCAGAGAAAGAGTGTCTCCTGCAACCCGTTCCCTTGGTGCTAGATGAACGAACGTCTCTCCACATGCTTAATTCTGAGAGATAAATGTGGGTGAAAGCCGTCCTTCACCTAGCTTGTTTGGAACACAAAGTTTCTTTTCAGTTGCAAACTCCACTCCATACATATATATGGGGAGGTTCTAGCTCCAACTCGGTTTGACAGTGAAAACTGCAGGAACTTCAAACCGGCACTAGGAAACAGACTGAGAAAGCAGAGAAAAACTGTCTCCTGCAACCCGTTCCCTTGGTGCTAGATGAACGAACGTCTCTCCACTTGCACAGTTCTGAGAGATAAGTGTGTGTGAAATCCGTCCTTCAACTTGCTTGTTGGGAACACAAAGTTTCTTTTCAGTTGCAAACTCCATTCCATACATATATATGGGGAGGTACTAGCTCCAACTCGGTTTTACAGAGAAAACTGCAGGAACTTCAAACCGGCACTAGGAAACAGACTGAGAAAGCAGAGAAATTGTGTCTCCTGCAACCAGTTCCCTTGGTGCTAGATGAACGAACGTCTCTCCACTTGCTCAGTTCTGAGAGATAAGTGTGTGTGAAAGCCGTCCTTCACCTAGCTTGTTGGGAACACAAAGTTTCTTTTCAGTTGTAAACTCCATTCCATACATATATAAGTGGAGGTACTAGCTCCAACTCGTTTTGACAGTGAAAACTGCAGGAACTTCAAACCGGCACTAGGAAACAGACTGAGAAAGCAGAGAAAAAGTTTCTCCTGCAACCCGTTCCCTTGGTGCTACATGAACGAACGTCTCTCCACTTGCTCAGTTCTGAGAGATAAGTCTGTGTGAAAGCCGTACTTCAACTAGCTTGTTGGGAACACAAAGTTTCTTTTCAGTTGCAAACTCCATTCCATACATATATATGGGGAGGTACTAGCTCCAACTCGGTTTTGCAGTTAAAACTGCAGGAACTTCAAACCGGCACTAGGAAACAGACTGAGAAAGCAGAGAAAAAGTGTCTCCTGCAACCCGTTCCCTTGGTGCTAGATGAACGAACGTCTCTCCACTTGCTCAGTTCTGAGAGATAAGTGTGTGTGAAAGCCGCCCTTCACCTAGCTTGTTGGGAACACAAAGTTTCTTTTCAGTTGCAAACTCCATTCCATACATATATATGGGGAGGTACTAGCTCCAACTCGTTTTGACAGTGAAAACTGCAGGAACTTCAAACCGGAACTAGGAAACAGACTGAGAAAGCAGAGAAAAAGTGTCTCCTACAACCCGTTCCCTTGGTGCTAGATGAACGAACGTCTCTCCACTTGCTCAGTTCTGAGAGATAAGTCTGTGTGAAAGCCGTACTTCAACTAGCTTGTTGGGAACACAAAGTTTCTTTTCAGTTGCAAACTCCATTCCATACATATATATGGGGAGGTACTAGCTCCAACTCGGTTTTACAGTGAAAACTGCAGGAACTTCAAACAGGCACTAGGAAACAGACTGAGAAAGCTGAGAAAAAGTGGCTCCTGCAACCCGTTCCCTTGGTGCTAGATGAACGAACGTCTCTCCACTTGCTCAGTTCTGAGAGATAAGTGTGTGTGAAAGCCGTCCTTCACCTAGCTTGTTGGGAACAGAAAGATTCTTTTCAGTTGCAAACTCCATTCCATATATATATATTGGGAGGTACTAGCTCCAAATCTGTTTGACAGTGAAAACTGCAGGAACTTCAAACCGGCACTAGGAAACAGACTGAGAAAGCAGAGAAAAAGTGGCTCCTGCAACCCTTTCCCTTGGTGCTAGATGAACGAACGTCTCTCCACTTGCTCAGTTCTGAGAGATAAGTGTGTGTGAAAGCCGTCCTTCACCTAGCTTGTTGGGAACACAAAATTTCTTTTCAGTTGCAAACTCCATTCCATACATATATAGGGGAGGTACTAGCTCCAACTCGGTTTGACAGTGAAAACTGCAGGAACTTCAAACCGGCACTAGGAAACAGACTGAGAAAGCAGAGAAAAAGTGTCTCCTGCAACCCGTTCCCTTGGTGCTAGATGAACGAAAGTCTCTCAACTTGCACAGTTCTGAGAGATAAGTGTGTGTGAAAGCCGTCCTTCACCTAGCTTGTTGGGAACACAAAGTTTCTTTTCAGTTGCAAACTCCATTCCATACATATATATGGGGAGGTACTAGCTCCAACTCGGTTTTACAGTGAAAACTGCAGGAACTTCAAACCGGCACTAGGAAACAGACTGAGAAAGCAGAGAAAAAGTTGCTCCTGCAACCCGTTCCCTTGGTGCTAGATGAACGAACGTCTCTCCACTTGCTCAGTTCTGAGAGATAAGTGTGTGTGAAAGCCGTCCTTCACCTAGCTTGTTGGGAACAGAAAGTTTCTTTTCAGTTGCAAACTCCATTCCATACATATATATGGGGAGGTACTAGCTCCAACTCTGTTTGACAGTGAAAACTGCAGGAACTTCAAACCGGCACTAGGAAACAGACTGAGAAAGCAGGGAAAAAGTGTCTCCTGCAACCCGTTCCCTTGGTGCTAGATGAACGAACGTCTATGCACTTGCTCAGTTCTGAGAGATAAGTGTGTGTGAAAGCCGTCCTTCACCTAGCCTGTTGGGAACACAAAGTTTCTTTTCAGTTGCAAACTCCATTCCATACATATATAAGTGGAGGTACTAGCTGCAACTCGGTATTACAGTGAAAACTGCAGGAACTTCAAACCGGCACTAGGAAACAGACTGAGAAAGCAGAGAAAAAGTGTCTCCTGCAACCCGTTCCCTTGGTGCTAGATGAACGAACGTCTCTCCACTTGCTCAGTTCTGAGAGATAATTGTGTGTGAAAGCCGTCCTTCAACTAGCTTGTTGGGATCACAAAGTTTCTTTTCAGTTGCAAACTCCATTCCATACATATATATGGGGAGGTACTAGCTCCAAATCGTTTTGACAGTGAAAACTGCAGGAACTTCAAACCGGCAGTAGGAAACTGACTGAGATAGCAGAGAAAGAGTGTCCCCTGCAACCCGTTCCCTTGGTGCTAGATGAACGAACGTCTCTCCACATGCTTAATTCTGAGAGATAAATGTGGGTGAAAGCCGTCCTTCACCTAGCTTGTTTGGAACACAAAGTTTCTTTTCAGTTGCAAACTCCACTCCATACATATATATGGGGAGGTACTAGCTCCAACTCGGTTTGACACTGAAAACTGCAGGAACTTCAAACCGGCACTAGGAAACAGACTGAGAAAGCAGAGAAAAAGTGTCTCCTGCAACCGGTTCCCTTGGTGCTAGATGAACGAACGTCTCTCCACTTGCTCAGTTCTGAGAGATAAGTGTGTGTGAAAGCCGTCCTTCACCTAGCTTGTTGGGAACACAAAGTTTCTTTTCAGTTGCAAACTCCATTCCATACATATATAAGTGGAGGTACTAGCTCCAACTCGTTTTGACAGTGAAAACTGCAGGAACTTCAAACCGGCACTAGGAAACAGACTGAGAAAGCAGAGAAAAAGTTTCTCCTGCAACCCGTTCCCTTGGTGCTAGATGAACGAACGTCTCTCCACTTGCTCAGTTCTGAGAGATAAGTCTGTGTGAAAGCCGTACTTCAACTAGCTTGTTGGGAACACAAAGTTTCTTTTCAGTTGCAAACTCCATTCCATACATATATATGGGGAGGTACTAGCTCCAACTCGGTTTTGCAGTGAAAACTGCAGGAACTTCAAACCGGCACTAGGAAACAGACTGAGAAAGCAGAGAAAAAGTGTCTCCTGCAACCCGTTCCCTTGGTGCTAGATGAACGAACGTCTCTCCACTTGCTCAGTTCTGAGAGATAAGTGTGTGTGAAAGCCGTCCTTCACCTAGCATGTTGGGAACACAAAGTTTCTTTTCAGTTGCAAACTCCATTCCATACATATATATGGGGAGGTACTAGCTCCAACTCCTTTTGACAGTGAAAACTGCAGGAACTTCAAACCGGCACTAGGAAACAGACTGAGAAAGCAGAAAAAAGTGTCTCCTGCAACCTGTTCCCTTGGTGCTAGATGAACGAACGTCTCTGCACTTGCTCAGTTCTGAGAGATAAGTGTGTGTGAAAGCCGTCCTTCACCTAGCTTGTTGGGAACACAAAGTTTCTTTTCAGTTGCAAACTCCATTCCATACATATATATGGGGAGGTACTAGCTCCAAATCGGTTTTACAGTGAAAAGTGCAGGAACATCAAACCGGCACTACGAAACAGACTGAGAAAGCAGAGAAAAAGTTTCTCCTGCAACCTTTTCCATTGGTGCTAGATGAACGAACGTCTCTCCACTTGCTCAGTTCTGAGAGATAAGTGTGTGAAAGCCGTCCTTCACCTAGCTTGTTGGGAACAGAAAGTTTCTTTTCAGTTGCAAACTCCATTCCATACATATATATGGGGAGGTACTAGCTCCAACGCTGTTTGACAGTGAAAACTGCAGGAACTTCAAACCGGCACTAGGAAACAGACTGAGAAAGCAGAGAAAAAGTGTCTCCTGCAACCCGTTCCCTTGGTGCTAGATGAACGAACGTCTCTCCACTTGCTCAGTACTGAGAGATAAGTCTGTGTGAAAGCCGTCCTTCACCTAGCTTTTTGGGAACACAAAGTTTCTTTTCAGTTGCAAACTCCATTCCATACATATATATGGGGAGGTACTAGCTCCAACTCGGTTTTACAGTGAAAACTGCAGGAACTTCAAACCGGCACTAGGAAACAGACTGAGAAAGCAGGGAAAAAGTTTCTCCTGCAACCCGTTCCCTTGGTGCTAGATGAACGAACGTCTCTCCACTTGCTCAGTTCTGAGAGATAAGTGTGTGTGAAAGCCGTCCTTCACCTATCTTGTTGGGAACACAAAGTTTCTTTTCAGTTGCAAACTCCATTCCATACATATATATGGGTAGGTACCAGCTCCAACTCGTTTTGACAGTGAAAACTGCAGGAACTTCTAACCGGCACTAGGAAACAAACTGAGAAAGCAGAGAAAAAGTGTCTCCTGCAACCCGGTCCCTTGGTGCTAGATGAACGAACGTCTCTCCACTTGCTCAGTTCTGAGAGATAAGTCTGTGTGAAAGCCGTACTTCAACTAGCTTGTTGGGAACACAAAGTTTCTTTTCAGTTGCAAACTCCATTCCATACATATATATGGGGATGTACTAGCTCCAACTCGGTTTTACAGTGAAAACTTCAGGAACTTCAAACCGGCACTAGAAAACAGACTGAGAAAGCAGAGAAAAAGTGTCTCCTGCAACCCGTTCCCTTGGTGCTAGATGAACGAACGTCTCTCCACTTGCAAGGTTCTGAGAGATAAGTGTGTGTGAAAGCCGTCCTTCAACTAGCTTTTTGGGAACACAAAGTTTCTTTTCAGTTGCAAACTCCATTCCATACATATATATGGGGAGGTACGAGCTCCAACACGGTTTTACAGTGAAAACTGCAGGAACTTCCAACCGGCTCTAGGAATCAGTCTGAGAAAGCAGAGAAAAAGTGTCTCCTGCAACCCGTTCCCTTAGTGCTAGATGAACGAACGTCTCTCCACTTTCTCAGTTCTGAGAGATAAGTGTGTGTGAAAGCCGTCCTTCACATAGCTTGTTGGGAACAGAAAGTTTCTTTTCAGTTGCAAACTCCATTCCATACATATATATGGGGAGGTACTAGCTCCAACTCTGTTTGACAGTGAAAACTGCAGGAACTTCAAACCGGCACTAGGAAACAGACTGAGAAAGCAGGGAAAAAGTGACTCCTGCAACCCTTTCCCTTGGTGCTACATGAACGAACGTCTCTGCACTTGCTCAGTTCTGAGAGATAAGTGTGTGTGAAAGCCGTCCTTCACCTAGCTTGTTGGGAACACAAAGTTCCTTTTAAGTTGCAAACTCCATTCCATACATATATATGGGGAGGTACTAGCTCCAACTCTTTTTGACAGTGAAAACTGCAGGAACTTCAAACCGGCACTAGGAAACAGACTGAGAAAGCAGAGAAAAAATGACTACTGCAACCCGTTCCCTTGGTGCTAGATGAACGAACGTCTCTCCACTAGCTCAGTACTGAGAGATAAGTCTGTGTGAAAGCCGTACTTCAACTAGCTTGTTGGGAACACAAAGTTTCTTTTCCGTTGCAAACTCCATTCCATACATATATATGCGGAGGTACTAGCTCCAACTCGGTTTTACAGTGAAAACTGCAGGAACTTCAAACCGGCACTAGGAAACAGACTGAGAAAGCAGAGAAAAAGTGTCTCCTGCAAACCGTTCCCTTGGTGCTAGATGAACGAATGTCTCTCCACTTGCACAGTTCTGAGAGATAAGTATGTGTGAAAGCCGTCCTTCACCTAGCTTTTTGGGAACACAATGTTTCTTTTCAGTTGCAAACTCCATTCCATACATATATATGGTGAGTTACTAGCTCCAACTCGGTTTTACAGTGAAAACTGCAGGAACTTCAAACCGGCACTAGGAAACAGACTGAGAAAGCAGGGAAAAAGTGTCTCCTGCAACCCGTTCCCTTGGTGCTAGATGAACGAACGTCTCTCCACTTGCTCAGTTCTGAGAGATAAGTGTGTGTGAAAGCCGTCCTTCACCTAGCTTGTTGGGAACACAAAGTTTCTTTTCAGTTGCAAATTCCATTCTATACATATATATGGGGAGGTACTAGCTCCAACTCAGTTTGACAGTGAAAACTGCAGGAGCATCAAACCGGCACTAGGAAACAGACTGAGAAAGCAGAGAAAAAGTGTCTACTGCAACCCGTTCCCTTGGTGCTAGATGAACGAACTTCCCTCCACTTGCTCAGTTCTGAGAGATAAGTGTGTGTGAAAGCCGTCCTTCACCTAGCTTGTTGGGAACACAAAGTTTCTTTTCAGTTGCAAACTCCATTCCATACATATATATGGGGAGGTAATAGCTCCAACTCTGTTTGACAGTGAAAACTGCAGGAACTTCAAACCGGCACTAGGAAACAGACTGAGAAAGCAGGGAAAAAGTGTCTCCTGCAACCCGTTCCCTTGGTGCTAGATGAACGAACGTCTCTGCACTTGCTCAGTTCTGAGAGATAAGTGTGTGTGAAAGCCGTACTTCACCTAGCTTGTTGGGAACACAAAGTTTCTTTTCAGTTGCAAACTCCATTCCATACATATATATGTGGAGGTACTAGCTCCAACTCGGTTTTACAGTGAAAACTGCAGGAACTTCAAACCGGCACTAGGAATCAGTCTGAGAAAGCAGAGAAAAAGTGTCTCCTGCAAACCGTTCCATTGGTGCTAGATGAACGAACGTCTCTCCACTTGCTCAGTTCTGAGAGATAAGTGTGTGTGAAAGCCGTCCTTCACCTAGCTTGTTGGGAACACAAAGTTTCTTTTCAGTTGCAAACTCCATTCCATACATATATATGGGGAGGTACAAGCTCCAACACTGTTTGACAGTGAAAACTGCAGGAACTTCAAACCGGCACTAGGAAACAGACTGAGAAAGCAGGGAAAAAGTGTCTCCTGCAACCCGTTCCCTTGGTGCTAGATGAACGAACGTCTCTGCACTTGCTCAGTTCTGAGAGATAAGTGTGTGTGAAAGCCGTCCTTCACCTAGCTTGTTGGGAACACAAAGTTTCTTTTCAGTTGCAAATTCCATTCCATACATATATATGGGGAGGTACTAGCTCCAACTCGGTTTCACAGTGAAAATTGCGGGAGCTTCAAACCGGCACTAGGAAACAGACTGAGAAAGCAGAGAAAAAGTGTCTACTGCAACCCGTTCCCTTGGTGCTAGATGAACGAAAGTCTATCCACTACCTCATTTCTGAGAGATAAGTGTGTGTGAAAGCCGTCCTTCACCTAGCTTGTTGGGAACACAAAGTTTCTTTTCAGTTGCAAACTCCATTCCATACATATATATGGGGAGGTACTAGCTCCAACTCGGTTTTACAGTGAAAACTGCAGGAACTTCAAACCGGCACTAGGAAACAGACTGAGAAAGCAGAGAAAAAGAGTCTCCTGCAACCGGTTCCCTTGGTGCTAGATGAACGAATGTCTCTCCACTTGCTCAGTTCTGAGAGATAAGTGTGTGTGAAAGCCGTCTTTCACCTAGCTTTTTGGGAACACAAAGTTTCTTTTTAGTTGCAAACTCCATTCCATACATATATATGGGGAGGTACTAGCTCCAACTCGGTTTCACAGTGAAAACTGCAGGAGCTTCAAACCGGCACTAGGAAACAGACTGAGAAAGCAGAGAAAAAGTGTCTACTGCAACCCGTTCCCTTGGTGCTAGATGAACGAAAGTCTATCCACTACCTCATTTCTGAGAGATAAGTGTGTGTGAAAGCCGTCCTTCACCTAGCTTGTTGGGAACACAAAGTTTCTTTTCAGTTGCAAACTCCATTCCATAAATATATATGTGGGGAGGTACTAGCTCCAACTCGGTTTTACAGTGAAAACTGCAGGAACTTCAAACCGGCACTAGGAAACAGACTGAGAAAGCAGAGAAAAAGAGTCTCCTGCAACCGGTTCCCTTGGTGCTAGATGAACGAAAGTCTCTCCACTTGCTCAGATCTGAGAGATAAGTGTGTGTGAAAGCCGTCCTTCACCTAGCTTGTTGGGAACACAAAGTTTCTTTTTAGTTGCAAACTCCATTCCATACATATATAGGGGAGGTACTAGCTCCAACTCGGGTTTACAGTGAAAACTGCAGGAACTTTAAACCGGCACTAGGAAACAGACTGAGAAAGAAGAGAAAAACTGTCTCCTGCAACCCGTTCCCTTGGTGCTAGATGAACGAACGTCTCTCCACTGGCACAGTTCTGAGAAATAAGTGTGTGTGAAAGCCGTCCTTCACATTGCATGTTGGGAACACAAACCTCTTTTCAGATGCAAACTCCATTGCATACATATATATGGGGAGGTACTAGCTCCAACTCGGTTTGACAGTGAAAACTGCAGGAACTTCAAACCGGCACTAGGAATCAGTCGGAGAAAGCAGAGAAAAACTGTCTCCTGCAAACCGTACCCTTGGTGCTAGATGAACGAACGTCTCTGCACTTGCTCAGTTCTGAGAGATAAGTGTGTGTGAAAGCCGTCCTTCACCTAGCTTATTGGGAACACAAAGTTTCTTTTCAGTTGCAAACTCCATTCCATACATATATATGGGGAGGTAATAGCTCCAACTCTGTTTGACAGTGAAAACTGCAGGAACTTCAAACCGGCACTAGGAAACAGACTGAGAAAGCAGGGAAAAAGTGTCTCCTGCAACCCGTTCCCTTGGTGCTAGATGAACGAACGTCTCTGCACTTGCTCAGTTCTGAGAGATAAGTGTGTGTGAAAGCCGTCCTTCACCTAGCTTGTTGGGAACACAAAGTTTCTTTTCAGTTGCAAATTCCATTCCATACATATATATGGGGAGGTACTAGCTCCAACTCGGGTTCACAGTGAAAACTGCAGGAGCTTCAAACCGGCACTAGGAAACAGACTGAGAAAGCAGAGAAAAAGTGTCTACTGCAACCCGTTCCCTTGGTGCTAGATGAACGAACGTCTCTCCACTTGCTCAGTTCTGAGAGATAAGTGTGTGTGAAAGCCGTCCTTCACCTAGCTTGTTGGGAACACAAAGTTTCTTTTCAGTTGCAAACTCCACTCCATACATATATATGGGGAGGTACTAGATCCAACTCGGTTTGACAGTGAAAACTGCAGGAACTTCAAACCGGCACTAGGAAACAGACTGAGAAAGCAGAGAAATAGTGTCACCTGCATCCGGTTCCCTTGGTGCTAGATGAACGAAAGTCTCTCCACTTGCTCAGTTCTGAGAGTTAAGTGTGTGTGAAAGCCGTCCTTCACCTAGCTTGTTGGGAACACAAAGTTTCTTTTCAGTTGCAAACTCCATTCCATACATATATAGGGGAGGTACTAGCTCCAACTCGAGTTTACAGTGAAAACTGCAGGAACTTTAAACCGGCACTAGGAAACAGACTGAGAAAAAAGAGAAAAAGTGTCTCCTGCAACCCGTTCCCTTGGTGCTAGATGAACGAACGTCTCTCCACTTGCACAGTTCTGAGAAATAATTGTGTGTGAAAGCCGTCCTTCACATTGCTTGTTGGGAACACAAAGCTTCTTTTCAGATGCAAACTCCATTGCATACATATATATGGGGCGGTACTAGCTCCAAATCGGTTTGACAGTGAAAACTGCGGGAACTTCAAACCGGCACTAGGAATCAGTCGGAGAAAGAAGAGAAAAAGTGTCTCCTGCAAACCGTTCCCTTGGTGCTAGATGAACGAACGTCTCTCCACTTGCTCAGTTCTGAGAGATAAGTGTGTGTGAAAGCCGTCCTTCACCTAGCTTGTTGTCAACACAAAGTTTCTTTTCAGTTGCAAACTCCATTCCATACATATATATGGGGAGGTAATAGCTCCAACTCTGTTTGACAGTGAAAACTGCAGGAACTTCAAACCGGCACTAGGAAAAAGACTGAGAAAGCAGGGAAATAGTGTCTCCTGCAACCCGTTCCCTTGGTGCTAGATGAACGAACGTCTCTCCACTTGCTCAGTTCTGAGAGGTATGTGTGTGTGAAAGCCGTCCTTCACCTAGCTTGTTGGGAACACAAAGTTTCTTTTCAGTTGCAAATTCCATTCCATACATATATATGGGGAGGTACTAGCTCCAACTCGGTTTCACAGTGAAAACTGCAGGAGCTTCAAACCGGCACTAGGAAACAGAATGAGAAAGCAGAGAAAAAGTGTCTACTGCAACCCGTTCCCTTGGTGCTAGATGAACGAAAGTCTATCCACTACCTCATTTCTGAGAGATAATTGTGTGTGAAAGCCGTCCTTCACCTAGCTTGTTGGGAACACAAAGTTTCTTTTCAGTTGCAAACTCCATTCCATACATATATATGGGGAGGTACTAGCTCCAAATCGGTTTTACAGTGAAAACTGCAGGAACTTCAAACCGGCACTAGGAAACAGACTGAGAAAGCAGAGAAAAAGAGTCTCCTGCAACCGGTTCCCTTGGTGCTAGATGAACGAAAGTCTCTCCACTTGCTCAGTTCTGAGAGATAAGTGTGTGTGAAAGCCGTCCTTCACCTAGCTTGTTGGGAACACAAAGTTTCTTTTCAGTTGCAAATTCCATTCCATACATATATATGGGGAGGTACTAGCTCCAACTCGATTTCACAGTGAAAACTGCAGGAGCTTCAAACCGGCACTAGGAAACAGACTGAGAAAGCAGAGAAAAAGTGTCTACTGCAACCCGTTCCCTTGGTGCTAGATGAACGAACGTCTCTCCACTTGCTCAGTTCTGAGAGATAAGTGTGTCTGAAAGCCGTCCTTCACCTAGCTTGTTGGGAACACAAAGTTTCTTTTCAGTTGCAAACTCCACTCCATACATATATATGGGGAGGTACTAGATCCAACTCGGTTTGACAGTGAAAACTGCAGGAACTTCAAACCGGCACTAGGAAACAGACTGAGAAAGCAGAGAAATAGTGTCACCTGCATCCGGTTCCCTTGGTGCTAGATGAACGAAAGTCTCTCCACTTGCTCAGTTCTGAGAGTTAAGTGTGTGTGAAAGCCGTCCTTCACCTAGCTTGTTGGGAACACAAAGTTTCTTTTCAGTTGCAAACTCCATTCCATACATATATAGGGGAGGTACTAGCTCCAACTCGGATTTACAGTGAAAACTGCAGGAACTTTAAACCGGCACTAGGAAACAGACTGAGAAAGAAGAGAAAAACTGTCTCCTGCAACCCGTTCCCTTGGTGCTAGATGAACGAACGTCTCTCCACTTGCACAGTTCTGAGAAATAATTGTGTGTGAAAGCCGTCCTTCACATTGCTTGTTGGGAACACAAAGCTTCTTTTCAGATGCAAACACCATTGCATACATATATATGGGGAGGTACTAGCTCCAAATCGGTTTGACAGTGAAAACTGCAGGAACTTCAAACCGGCACTAGGAATCAGTCGGAGAAAGCAGAGAAAAAGTGTCTCCTGCAAACCGTTCCCTTGGTGCTAGATGAACGAACGTCTCTCCACTTTCTCAGTTCTGAGAGATATGTGTGTGTGAAAGCCGTCCTTCACCTAGCTTGTTGGGAACACAAAGTTTCTTTTCAGTTGCAAACTCCATTCCATACATATATATGGGGAGGTAATAGCTCCAAATCTGTTTGACAGTGAAAACTGCAGGAACTTCAAACCGGCACTAGGAAACAGACTGAGAAAGCAGGGAAAAAGTGTCTCCTGCAACCCGTTCCCTTGGTGCTAGATGAACGAACGTCTCTCCACTTGCTCAGTTCTGAGAGATAAGTGTGTGTGAAAGCCGTCCTTCACCTAGCTTGTTGGGAACACAAAGTTTCTTTTCAGTTGCAAACTCCATTCCATACATATATAAGTGGAGGTACTAGCTCCAACTCGGTTTTACAGTGAAAACTGCAGGAACTTCAAACCGGCACTAGGAATCAGTCTGAGAAAGCAGAGAAAAAGTGTCTCCTGCAAACCGTTCCCTTGGTGCTAGATGAACGAACGTCTCTCCACTTGCTCAGTTCTGAGAGATAAGTGTGTGTGAAAGCCGTTCTTCACCTAGCTTGTTGGGAACACAAAGTTTCTTTTCAGTTGCAAACTCCATTCCATACATATATATGGTGAGGTACAAGCTCCAACTCTGTTTGACAGTGAAAACTGCAGGAACTTCAAACCGGCACTAGGAAACAGACTGAGAAAGCAGGGAAAAAGTGTCTCCTGCAAAACGTTCCCTTGGTGCTAGATGAATGAACGTCTCTCCACTTGCTCAGTTCTGAGAGGTATGTGTGTGTGAAAGCCGTCCTTCACCTAGCTTGTTGGGAACACAAAGTTTCTTTTCAGTTCCAAACTCCATTCCATACATATATAGGGGAGGTACTAGCTCCAACTCGGGTTTACAGTGAAAACTGCAGGAACTTTAAACCGGCACTAGGAAACAGACTGAGAAAGAAGAGAAAAACTGTCTCCTGCAACCCGTTCCCTTGGTGCTAGATGAACGAACGTCTCTCCACTGGCACATTTCTGAGAAATAAGTGTGTGTGAAAGCCGTCCTTCACATTGCATGTTGGGAACACAAAGCTTCTTTTCAGATGCAAACTCCATTGCATACATATATATGGGGAGGTACTAGCTCCAACTCGGTTTGACAGTGAAAACTGCAGGAACTTCAAACCGGCACTAGGAATCAGTCGGAGAAAGCAGAGAAAAAGTGTCTCCTGCAAACCGTTCCCTTGGTGCTAGATGAACGAACGTCTCTGCACTTGCTCAGTTCTGATAGATAAGTGTGTGTGAAAGCCGTCCTTCACCTAGCTTGTTGGGAACACAAAGTTTCTTTTCAGTTGCAAACTCCATTCCATACATATATATGGGGAGGTAATAGCTCCAAATCTGTTTGACAGTGAAAACTGCAGGAACTTCAAACCGGCACTAGGAAACAGACTGAGAAAGCAGGGAAAAAGTGTCTCCTGCAACCCGTTCCCTTGGTGCTAGATGAACGAACGTCTCTGCACTTGCTCAATTCTGAGAGATAAGTGTGTGTGAAAGCCGTCCTTCACCTAGCTTGTTGGGAACACAAAGTTTCTTTTCAGTTGCAAATTCCATTCCATACATATATATGGGAGGTACTAGCTCCAAATCGGTTTGACAGTGAAAACTGCAGGAGCTTCAAACCGGCACTAGGAAACAAACTGAGAAAGCAGAGGAAAAGTGTCTACTGCAACCCGTTCCCTTGGTGCTAGATGAACGAAAGTCTATCCACTACCTCAGTTCTGAGAGATAAGTGTGTGTGAAAGCCGTCCTTCACCTAGCTTGTTGGGAACACAAAGTTTTTTTTCAGTTGCAAACTCCATTCCATACATATATATGGGGAGGTACTAGCTCCAACTCGGTTTTACAGTGAAAACTGCAGGAACTTCAAACCGGCACTAGGAAACAGACTGAGAAAGCAGAGAAATAGTGTCTCCTGCAACCGGTTCCCTTGGTGCTAGATGAACGAAAGTCTCTCCACTTGCTCAGTTCTGAGAGATAAGTGTGTGTGAAAGCCGTCCTTCAACTAGCTTGTTGGGAACACAAAGTTTCTTTTCAGTTGCAAACTCCATTCCATACATATATAGGGGAGGTACTAGCTCCAACTCGGGTTTACAGTGAAAACTGCAGGAACTTTAAACCGGCACTAGGAAACAGACTGAGAAAGAAGAGGAAAACTGTCTCCTGCAACCCGTTCCCTTGGTGCTAGATGAACGAACGTCTCTCCACTTGCACAGTTCTGAGAAATAAGTGTGTGTGAAAGCCGTCCTTCATATTGCATGTTGGGAACACAAAGCTTCTTTTCAGATGCAAACACCATTGCATACATATATATGGGGAGGTACTAGCTCCAACTCGGTTTGACAGTGAAAACTGCAGGAACTTCAAACCGGCACTACGAATCAGTCGGAGAAAGCAGAGAAAAAGTGTCTCCTGCAAACCGTTCCCTTGGTGCTAGATGAAAGAACGTCTCTCCACTTGCTCAGTTCTGAGAAATAAGTGAGTGTGAAAGCCGTCCTTCACCTAGTTTGTTGGGAACACAAAGTTTCTTTTCAGTTGCAAACTCCATTCCATACATATATATGGGGAGGTACTAGCTCCAACTCTGTTTGACAGTGAAAACTGCAGGAACTTCAAACCGGCACTAGGAAACAGACTGAGAAAGCAGGGAAAAAGTGTCTCCTGCAACCCGTTCCCTTGGTGCTAGATGAACGAACGTCTCTGCACTTGATCAGTTTTGAGAGATAAGTGTGTGTGAAAGCCGTACTTCACCTAGCTTGTTGGGAACACAAAGATTCTTTTCAGTAGCAAACTCCATTCCATACATATATAAGTGGAGGTACTAGCTCCAACTCGGTTTTACAGAGAAAACTGCAGGAACTTCAAACCGGCACTAGGAATCAGTCTGAGAAAGCAGAGAAAAAGTGTCTCCTGCAAACCGTTCCCTTGGTGCTAGATGAACGAACGTCTCTCCACTTGCTCAGTTCTGAGAGATAAGTGTGTGTGAAAGCCGTCCTTCACCTAGCTTGTTGGGAACACAAAGTTTCTTTTCAGTTGCAAACTCCATTCCATACATATATATGGGGAGGTACAAGCTCCAACTCTGTTTGACAGTGAAAACTGCAGGAACTTCAAACCGGCACTAGGAAACAGACAGAGAAAGCAGGGAAAAAGTGTCTCCTGCAACCCGTTCCCTTGGTGCTAGATGAACGAACGTCTCTCCACTTGCTCAGTTCTGAGAGGTAAGTGTGTGTGAAAGCCGTCCTTCACCTAGCTTGTTGGGAACACAAAGTTTCTTTTCAGTTGCAAATTCCATTCCATACATATATATGGGGAGGTACTAGCTCCAACTCGGTTTGACAGTGAAAACTGCAGGAGCTTCAAACCGGCACTAGGAAACAGACTGAGAAAGCAGAGAAAAAGTGTCTACTGCAACCCGTTCCCTTGGTGCTAGATGAACGAAAGTCTATCCACTACCTCAGTTCTGAGAGATAATTGTGTGTGAAAGCCGTCCTTCACCTAGCTTGTTGGGAACACAAAGTTTCTTTTCAGTTGCAAACTCCATTCCATACATATATATGGGGAGGTACTATCTCCAACTCGGGTTTACAGTGAAAACTGCAGGAACTTCAAACCGGCACTAGGAAACAGACTGAGAAAGCAGAGAAAAAGTGTCTCCTGCAACCCGTTCCCTTGGTGCTAGATGAACGAACGTCTCTCCACTTGCTCAGTTCTGAGAGGTAAGTGTGTGTGAAAGCCGTCCTTCACCTAGCTTGTTGGGAACACAACGTTTCTTTTCAGTTGCAAATTCCATTCCATACATATATATGGGGAGGTACTAGCTCCAACTCGGTTTCACAGTGAAAACTGCAGGAGCTTCAAACCGGCACTAGGAAACAGACTGAGAAAGCAGAGAAAAAGTGTCTACAGCATCCCGTTCCCTTGGAGCTAGATGAACGAACGTCTCTCCACTTGCTCAGTTCTGAGAGATAAGTGTGTGTGAAAGCCGTCCTTCACCTAGCTTGTTGGGAACAGAAAGTTTCTTTTCAGTTGCAAACTCCATTCCATACATATATATGGGGAGGTACTAGCTCCAACTCGGTTTTACAGTGAAAACTGCAGGAACTTCAAACCGGCACTAGGAAACAGACTGAGAAAGCAGAGAAAAAGTGTCTCCTGCAACCGGTTCCCTAGGTGCTAGATGAACGAAAGTCTCACCACTTGCTCAGTTCTGAGAGATAAGTGTGTGTGAAAGCCGTCCTTCACCTAGCTTGTTGGGAACACAAAGTTTCTTTTCAGTTGCAAACTCCATTCCATACATATATAGGGGAGGTACTAGCTCCAACTCGGGTTTACAGTGAAAACTGCAGGAATTTTAAACCGGCACTAGGAAACAGACTGAGAAAGAAGAGAAAAACTGTCTCCTGCAACCCGTTTCCTTGGTGCTAGATGAACGAACGTCTCTCCACTTGCACAGTTCTGAGAAATAAGTGTGTGTGAAAGCCGTCCTTCACATTGCATGTTGGGAACACAAAGCTTCTTTTCAGATGCAAACTCCATTGCATACATATATATGGGGAGGTACTAGCTCCAACTCGGTTTGACAGTGAAAACTGCAGGAACTTCAAACCGGCACTAGGAATCAGTCGGAGAAAGCAGAGAAAAAGTGGCTCCTGCAAACAGTTCCCTTGGTGCTAGATGAACGAACGTCTCTCCACTTGCTCAGTTCTTAGAGATAAGTGTGTGTGAAAGCCGTCCTTCACCTAGATTGTTGGGAACACAAAGTTTCTTTTCAGTTGCAAACTCCATTCCATACATATATATGGGGAGGTACTAGCTCCAACTCTGTTTGACAGTGAAAACTGCAGGAACTTCAAACCGGCACTAGGAAACAGACTGAGAAAGCAGGGAAAAAGTGTCTCCTGCAACCCGTTCCCTTGGTGCTAGATGAACGAACGTCTCTGCACTTGCTCAGTTCTGAGAGATAAGTGTGTGTGAAAGCCGTCCTTCACCTAGCTTGTTGGGAACACAAAGTTTCTTTTCAGTTGCAAACTCCATTCCATACATATATAGGGGAGGTACTAGCTCCAACTCGGGTTTACAGTGAAAACTGCAGGAACTTTAAACCGGCACTAGGAAACAGACTGAGAAAGAAGAGAAAAACTGTCTCCTGCAACCCGTTCCCTTGGTGCTAGATGAACGAACGTCTCTCCACTTGCACATTTCTGAGAAATAAGTGTGTGTGAAAGCCGTCCTTCACATTGCTTGTTGGGAACACAAAGCTTCTTTTCAGATACAAACTCCATTGCATACATATATATGTGGAGGTACTAGCTCCAACTCGGTTTGACAGTGAAAACTGCAGGAACTTCAAACCGGCACTAGGAATCAGTCGGAGAAAGCAGAGAAAAAGTTCTCCTGCAAACCGTTCCCTTGGTGCTAGATGAACGAACGTCTCTCCACTTGCTCAGTTCTGAGAGATATGTGTGTGTGAAAGCCGTCCTTCACCTAACTTGTTGGGAACACAAAGTTTCTTTTCAGTTGCAAACTCCACTCCATACATATATATGGGGAGGTACTAAATCCAAATCGGTTTGACAGTGAAAACTGCAGGAACTTCAAACCGGCACTAGGAAACAGACTGAGAAAGCAGAGAAATAGTGTCACCTGCATTCGGTTCCCTTGGTGCTAGATGAACGAAAGTCTCTCCACTTGCTAGGTTCTGAGAGTTAAGTGTGTGTGAAAGCCGTCCTTCACCTAGCTTGTTGGGAACACAAAGTTTCTTTTCAGTTGCAAACTCCATTCCATACATATATAGGGGAGGTACTAGCTCCAACTCGGATTTACAGTGAAAACTGCAGGAACTTTAAACCGGCACTAGGAAACAGACTGAGAAAGAAGAGAAAAACTGTCTCCTGCAACCCGTTCCCTTGGTGCTAGATGAACGAACGTCTCTCCACTTGCACAGTTCTGAGAAATAATTGTGTGTGAAAGCCGTCCTTCACATTGCTTGTTGGGAACACAAAGCTTCTTTTCAGATGCAAACTCCATTGCATACATATATATGGGGAGGTACTAGCTCCAAATCGGTTTGACAGTGAAAACTGCAGGAACTTCAAACCGGCAGTAGGAATCAGTCGGAGAAAGCAGAGAAAAAGTGTCTCCTGCAAACCGTTCCCTTGGTGCTAGATGAACGAACGTCTCTCCACTTGCTCAGTTCTGAGAGATAAGTGTGTTTGAAAGCCGTCCTTCACCTAGCTTGTTGGGAACACAAAGTTTCTTTTCAGTTGCAAACTCCATTCCATACATATATATGGGGAGGTAATAGCTCCAACTCTGTTTGACAGTGAAAACTGCAGGAACTTCAAACCGGCACTAGGAAACAGACTGAGAAAGCAGGGAAAAAGTGTCTCCTGCAACCCGTTCCCTTGGTGCTAGATGAACGAACGTCTCTGCACTTGCTCAGTTCTGAGAGATAAGTGTGTGTGAAAGCCGTCCTTCACCTAGCTTGTTGGGAACACAAAGTTTCTTTTCAGTTGCAAATTCCATTCCATACATATATATGGGGAGGTACGAGCTCCAACTCGGTTTCACAGTGAAAACTGCAGGAGCTTCAAACCGGCACTAGGAAACAGACTGAGAAAGCAGAGAAAAATTGTCTACTGCAAACCGTTCCCTTGGTGCTAGATGAACGAAAGTCTATCCACTACCTCATTTCTGAGAGATAAGTGTGTGTGAAAGCCGTCCTTCACCTAGCTTGTTGGGAACACAAAGTTTCTTTTCAGTTGCAAACTCCATTCCATACATATATATGGGGAGGTACTAGCTCCAACTCGGTTTTACAGTGAAAACTGCAGGAACTTCAAATCGGCACTAGGAAACAGACTGAGAAAGCAGAGAAAAAGAGTCTCCTGCAACCGGTTCCCTTGGTGCTAGATGAACGAAAGTCTCTCCACTTGCTCAGTTCTGAGAGATAAGTGTGTGTGAAAGCCGTCCTTCACCTAGCTTGTTGGGAACACAAAGTTTCTTTTCAGTTGCAAACTCCATTCCATACATATATAGGGGAGGTACTAGCTCCAACTCGGGTTTACAGTGAAAACTGCAGGAACTTTAAACCGGCACTAGGAAACAGACTGAGAAAGAAGAGAAAAACTGTCTCCTGCAACCCGTTCCCTTGGTGCTAGATGAACGAACGTCTCTCCACTGGCACAGTTCTGAGAAATAACTGTGTGTGAAAGCCGTCCTTCACATTGCATGTTGGGAACACAAAGCTTCTTTTCAGATGCAAACTCCATTGCATACATATATATGGGGAGGTACTAGCTCCAACTCGGTTTGACAGTGAAAACTGCAGGAACTTCAAACCGGCACTAGGAATCAGTCGGAGAAAGCAGAGAAAAAGTGTCTCCTGCAAACCGTTCCCTTGGTGCTAGATGAACGAACGTCTCTGCACTTGCTCAGTTCTGAGAGATAAGTGTGTGTGAAAGCCGTCCTTCACCTAGCTTGTTGGGAACACAAAGTTTCTTTTCAGTTGCAAACTTCATTCCATACATATATATGGGGAGGTAATAGCTCCAACTCTTTTTGACAGTGAAAACTGCAGGAACTTCAAACCGGCACTAGGAAACAGACTGAGAAAGCAGGGAAAAAGTGTCTCCTGCAACCCGTTCCCTTGGTGCTAGATGAACGAACGTCTCTGCACTTGCTCAGTTCTGAGAGATAAGTGTGTGTGAAAGCCGTCCTTCACCTAGCTTGTTGGGAACACAAAGTTTCTTTTCAGTTGCAAACTCCATTCCATACATATATAAGTGGAGGTACTAGCTCCAACTCGTTTTTACAGTGAAAACTGCAGGAACTTCAAACCGGCACTAGGAATCAGTCTGAGAAAGCAGAGAAAAAGTGTCTCCTGCAAACCGTTCCCTTGGTGCTAGATGAACGAACGTCTCTCCACTTGCTCAGTTCTGAGAGATAAGTGTGTGTGAAAGCCATCCTTCACCTAGCTTGTTGGGAACACAAAGTTTCTTTTCAGTTGCAAACTCCATTCCATACATATATATGGGGAGGTACAAGCTCCAACTCTGTTTGACAGTGAAAACTGCAGGAACTTCAAACCAGCACTAGGAAACAGACTGAGAAAGCAGGGAAAAGTGTCTCCTGCAACGCGTTCCATTGGTGCTAGATGAACGAACGTCTCTCCACTTGCTCAGTTCTGAGAGGTAAGTGTGTGTGAAAGCCGTCCTTCACCTAGCTTGTTGGGAACACAAAGTTTCTTTTCAGTTGCAAATTCCATTCCATACATATATATGGGGAGGTACTAGCTCCAAATCGGTTTGACAGTGAAAACTGCAGGAGCTTCAAACCGGCACTAGGAAACAGACTGAGAAAGCAGAGGAAAAGTGTCTACTGCAACCCGTTCCCTTGGTGCTAGATGAACGAAAGTCTATCCACTACCTCAGTTCTGAGAGATAAGTGTGTGTGAAAGCCGTCCTTCACCTAGCTTGTTGGGAACACAAAGTTTCTTTTCAGTTGCAAACTCCATTCCATACATATATATGGGGAGGTACTAGCTCCAACTCGGTTTTACAGTGAAAACTGCAGGAACTTCAAACCGGCACTAGGAAACAGACTGAGAAAGCAGAGAAAAAGTGTCTCCTGCAACCGGTTCCCTTGGTGCTAGATGAACGAACGTCTCTCCACTTGCACATTTCTGAGAAATAAGTGTGTGTGAAAGCCGTCCTTCACATTGCTTGTTGGGAACACAAAGCTTCTTTTCAGATGCAAACTCCATTGCATACATATATATGTGGAGGTACTAGCTCCAACTCGGTTTGACAGTGAAAACTGCAGGAACTTCAAACCGGCACTAGGAATCAGTCGGAGAAAGCAGAGAAAAAGTTCTCCTGCAAACCGTTCCCTTGGTGCTAGATGAACGAACGTCTCTACACTTGCTCAGTTCTGAGAGATATGTGTGTGTGAAAGCCGTCCTTCACCTAGCTTGTTGGGAACACAAAGTTTCTTTTCAGTTGCAAACTCCACTCCATACATATATATGGGGAGGTACTAAATCCAAATCGGTTTGACAGTGAAAACTGCAGGAACTTCAAACCGGCACTAGGAAACAGACTGTGAAAGCAGAGAAATAGTGTCACCTGCATCCGGTTCCCTTGGTGCTAGATGAACGAAAGTCTCTCCACTTGCTAGGTTCTGAGAGTTAAGTGTGTGTGAAAGCCGTCCTTCACCTAGCTTGTTGGGAACACAAAGTTTCTTTTCAGTTGCAAACTCCATTCCATACATATATAGGGGAGGTACTAGCTCCAACTCGGATTTACAGTGAAAACTGCAGGAACTTTAAACCGGCACTAGGAAACAGACTGAGAAGAAGAGAAAAACTGTCTCCTGCAACCCGTTCCCTTGGTGCTAGATGAACGAACGTCTCTCCACTTGCACAGTTCTGAGAAATAATTGTGTGTGAAAGCCGTCCTTCACATTGCTTGTTGGGAACACAAAGCTTCTTTTCAGATGCAAACTCCATTGCATACATATATATGGGGAGGTACTAGCTCCAACTCGGTTTGACAGTGAAAACTGCAGGAACTTCAAACCGCACTAGGAATCAGTCGGAGAAAGCAGAGAAAAAGTGTCTCCTGCAAACCGTTCCCTTGGTTCTAGATGAACGAACGTCTCTCCACTTGCTCAGTTCTGAGAGATAAGTGTGTGTGAAAGCCGTCCTTCACCTAGCTTGTTGGGAACACTAAGTTTCTTTTCAGTTGCAAACTCCATTCCATACATATATATGGGGAGGTAATAGCTCCAACTCTGTTTGACAGTGAAAACTGCAGGAACTTCAAACCGGCACTAGGAAACAGACTGAGAAAGCAGGGAAAATGTGTCTCCTGCAACCCGTTCCCTTGGTGCTAGATGAACGAACGTCTCTGCACTTGCTCAGTTCTGAGAGATAAGTGTGTGTGAAAGCCGTCCTTCACCTAGCTTTTTGGGAACACAAAGTTTCTTTTCAGTGGCAAACTCCATTCCATACATATATAAGTGGAGGTACTAGCTCCAACTCGGTTTTACAGTGAAAACTGCAGGAATTTCAAACCGGCACTAGGAATCAGTCTGAGAAAGCAGAGAAAAAGTGTCTCCTGCAAACCGTTTCCTTGGTGCTAGATGAACGAACGTCTCTCCACTTGCTCAGTTCTGAGAGATAAGTGTGTGTGAAAGCCGTCCTTCACCTAGCTTGTTGGGAACACAAAGTTTCTTTTCAGTTTCAAACTCCATTCCATACATATATATTGGGAGGTACAAGCTCCAACTCTGTTTGACAGTGAAAACTGCAGGAACTTCAAACCGGCACTAGGAAACAGACTGAGAAAGCAGGGAAAAAGTGTCTCCTGCAACCCGTTCCATTGGTGCTAGATGAACGAACGTCTCTCCACTTGCTCAGTTCTGAGAGGTATGTGTGTGTGAAAGCCGTCCTTCACCTAGCTTGTTGGGAACACAAAGTTTCTTTTCAGTTGCAAATTCCATTCCATACATATATATGGGGAGGTACGAGCTCGAACTCGGTTTCACAGTGAAAACTGCAGGAGCTTCAAACCGGCACTAGGAAACAGACTGAGAAAGCAGAGAAAAAGTGTCTACTGCAACCCGTTCCCTTGGTGCTAGATGAACGAAAGTCTATCCACTACCTCATTTCTGAGAGATAAGTGTGTGTGAAAGCCGTCCTTCACCTAGCTTGTTGGGAACACAAAGTTTCTTTTCAGTTGCAAACTCCATTCCATACATATATATGGGGAGGTACTAGCTCCAACTCGGTTTTACAGTGAAAACTGCAGGAACTTCAAACCGGCACTAGGAAACAGACTGAGAAAGCAGAGAAAAAGAGTCTCCTGCAACCGGTTCCCTTGGTGCTAGATGAACGAAAGTCTCTCCACTTGCTCAGTTCTGAGAGATAAGTGTGTGTGAAAGCCGTCCTTCACCTAGCTTGTTGGGAACACAAAGTTTCTTTTCAGTTGCAAACTCCATTCCATACATATATAGGGGAGGTACTAGCTCCAACTCGGGTTTACAGTGAAAACTGCAGGAACTTTAAACCGGCACTAGGAAACAGACTGAGAAAGAAGAGAAAAACTGTCTCCTGCAACCCGTTCCCTTGGTGCTAGATGAACGAACGTCTCTCCACTGGCACAGTTCTGAGAAATAACTGTGTGTGAAAGCCGTCCTTCACATTGCATGTTGGGAACACAAAGCTTCTTTTCAGATGCAAACTCCATTGCATACATATATATGGGGAGGTACTAGCTCCAACTCGGTTTGACAGTGAAAACTGCAGGAACTTCAAACCGGCACTAGGAATTAGTCGGAGAAAGCAGAGAAAAAGTGTCTCCTGCAAACCGTTCCCTTGGTGCTAGATGAACGAACGTCTCTGCACTTGCTCAGTTCTGAGAGATAAGTGTGTGTGAAAGCCGTCCTTCACCTAGCTTGTTGGGAACACAAAGTTTCTTTTCAGTTGCAAACTCCATTCCATACATATATATGGGGAGGTAATAGCTCCAACTCTGTTTGACAGTGAAAACTGCAGGAACTTCAAACCGGCACTAGGAAACAGACTGAGAAAGCAGGGAAAAAGTGTCTCCTGCAACCCGTTCCCTTGGTGCTAGATGAAAGAACGTCTCTGCACTTGCTCAGTTCTGAGAGATAAGTGTGTGTGAAAGCCGTCCTTCACCTAGCTTGTTGGGAACACAAAGTTTCTTTTCAGTTGCAAACTCCATTCCATACATATATAAGTGGAGGTACTAGCTCCAACTCGGTTTTACAGTGAAAACTGCAGGAACTTCAAACCGGCACTAGGAATCAGTCTGAGAAAGCAGAGAAAAAGTGTCTCCTGCAAACCGTTCCCGTGGTGCTAGATGAACGAACGTCTCTCCACTTGCTCAGTTTTGAGAGATAAGTGTGTGTGAAAGCCATCCTTCACCTAGCTTGTTGGGAACACAAAGTTTCTTTTCAGTTGCAAACTCCATTCCATACATATATATGGGGAGGTACAAGCTCCAACTCTGTTTGACAGTGAAAACTGCAGGAACTTCAAACCGGCACTAGGAAACAGACTGAGAAAGCAGGGAAAAGTGTCTCCTGCAACGCGTTCCCTTGGTGCTAGATGAACGAACGTCTCTCCACTTGCTCAGTTCTGAGAGGTAAGTGTGTGTGAAAGCCGTCCTTCACCTAGCTTGTTGGGAACACAAAGTTTCTTTTCAGTTGCAAATTCCATTCCATACATATATATGGGGAGGTACTAGCTCCAAATCGGTTTGACAGTGAAAACTGCAGGAGCTTCAAACCGGCACTAGGAAACAGACTGAAAAAGCAGAGGAAAAGTGTCTACTGCAAACCGTTCCCTTGGTGCTAGATGAACGAAAGTCTATCCACTACCTCAGTTCTGAGAGATAAGTGTGTGTGAAAGCCGTCCTTCAGCTAGCTTGTTGGGAACACAAAGTTTCTTTTCAGTTGCAAACTCCATTCCATACATATATATGGGGAGGTACTAGCTCCAACTCGGTTTTACAGTGAAAACTGCAGGAACTTCAAACCGGCACTAGGAAACAGACTGAGAAAGCAGAGAAAAAGTGTCTCCTGCAACCGGTTCCCTTGGTGCTAGTTGAACGAACGTCTCTCCACTTGCACATTTCTGAGAAATAAGTGTGTGTGAAAGCCGTCCTTCACATAGCTTGTTGGGAACACAAAGCTTCTTTTCAGATGCAAACTCCATTGCATACATATATATGTGGAGGTACTAGCTCCAACTCGGTTTGACAGTGAAAACTGCAGGAACTTCAAACCGGCACTAGGAATCAGTCGGAGAAAGCAGAGAAAAAGTTCTCCTGCAAACCGTTCCCTTGGTGCTAGATGAACGAACGTCTCTCCACTTGCTCAGTTCTGAGAGATATGTGTGTGTGAAAGCCGTCCTTCACCTAGCTTGTTGGGAACACAAAGTTTCTTTTCAGTTGCAAACTCCACTCCATACATATATATGGGGAGGTACTAAATCCAAATCGGTTTGACAGTGAAAACTGCAGGAACTTCAAACCGGCACTAGGAAACAGACTGAGAAAGCAGAGAAATAGTGTCACCTGCATCCGGTTCCCTTGGTGCTAGATGAACGAAAGTCTCTCCACTTGCTAGGTTCTGAGAGTTAAGTGTGTGTGAAAGCCGTCCTTCAACTAGCTTGTTGGGAACACAAAGTTTCTTTTCAGTTGCAAACTCCATTCCATACATATATAGGGGAGGTACTAGCTCCAACTCGGATTTACAGTGAAAACTGCAGGAACTTTAAACCGGCACTAGGAAACAGACTGAGAAAGAAGAGAAAAACTGTTTCCTGCAACCCGTTCCCTTGGTGCTAGATGAACGAACGTCTCTCCACTTGCACAGTTCTGAGAAATAATTGTGTGTGAAAGCCGTCCTTCACATTGCTTGTTGGGAACACAAAGCTTCTTTTCAGATGCAAACTCCATTGCATACATATATATGGGGAGGTACTAGCTCCAAATCGGTTTGACAGTGAAAACTGCAGGAACTTCAAACCGGCACTAGGAATCAGTCGGAGAAAGCAGAGAAAAAGTGTCTCCTGCAAACCGTTCCCTTGGTGCTAGATGAACGAACGTCTCTCCACTTGCTCAGTTCTGAGAGATAAGTGTGTGTGAAAGCCGTCCTTCACCTAGCTTGTTGGGAACACAAAGTTTCTTTTCAGTTGCTAACTCCATTCCATACATATATATGGGGAGGTAATAGCTCCAACTCTGTTTGACAGTGAAAACTGCAGGAACTTCAAACCGGCACTAGGAAACAGACTGAGAAAGCAGGGAAAAAGTGTCTCCTGCAACCCGTTCCCTTGGTGCTAGATGAACGAACGTCTCTGCACTTGCTCAGTTCTGAGAGATAAGTGTGTGTGAAAGCCGTCCTTCACCTAGCTTGTTGGGAACACAAAGTTTCTTTTCAGTTGCAAACTCCATTCCATACATATATAAGTGGAGGTACTAGCTCCAACTCGGTTTTACAGTGAAAACTGCAGGAACTTCAAACCGGCACTAGGAATCAGTCTGAGAAAGCAGAGAAAAAGTGTCTCCTGCAAACCGTTCCCTTGGTGCTAGATGAACGAACGTCTCTCCACTTGCTCAGTTCTGAGAGATAAGTGTGTGTGAAAGCCGTCCTTCACCTAGCTTGTTGGGAACACAAAGTTTCTTTTCAGTTGCAAACTCCATTCCATACATATATATTGGGAGGTACAAGCTCCAACTCTGTTTGACAGTGAAAACTGCAGGAACTTCAAACCGGCACTAGGAAACAGACTGAGAAAGCAGGGAAAAAGTGTCTCCTGCAACCCGTTCCCTTGGTGCTAGATGAACGAACGTCTCTCCACTTGCTCAGTTCTGAGAGGTATGTGTGTGTGAAAGCCGTCCTTCACCTAGCTTGTTGGGAACACAAAGTTTCTTTTCAGTTGCAAATTCCATTCCATACATATACATGGGGAGGTACGAGCTCCAACTCGGTTTCACAGTGAAAACTGCAGGAGCTTCAAACCGGCACTAGGAAACAGACTGAGAAAGCAGAGAAAAAGTGTCTACTGCAACCCGTTCCCTTGGTGCTAGATGAACGAAAGTCTATCCACTACCGCATTTCTGAGAGATAAGTGTGTGTGAAAGCCGACCTTCACCTAGCTTGTTGGGAACACAAAGTTTCTTTTCAGTTGCAAACTCCATTCCATACATATATATGGGGAGGTACTAGCTCCAACTCGGTTTTACAGTGAAAACTGCAGGAACTTCAAACCGGCACTAGGAAACAGACTGAGAAAGCAGAGAAAAAGAGTCTCCTGCAACCGGTTCCCTTGGTGCTAGATGAACGAAAGTCTCTCCACATGCTCAGTTCTGAGAGATAAGTGTGTGTGAAAGCCGTCCTTCACCTAGCTTGTTGGGAACACAAAGTTTCTTTTCAGTTGCAAACTCCATTCCATACATATATAGGGGAGGTACTAGCTCCAACTCGGGTTTACAGTGAAAACTGCAGGAACTTTAAACCGGCACTAGGAAACAGACTGAGAAAGAAGAGAAAAACTGTCTCCTGCAACCCGTTCCCTTGGTGCTAGATGAACGAACGTCTCTCCACTGGCACAGTTCTGAGAAATAACTGTGTGTGAAAGCCGTCCTTCACATTTCATGTTGGGAACACAAAGCTTCTTTTCAGATGCAAACTCCATTGCATACATATATATGGGGAGGTACTAGCTCCAACTCGGTTTGACAGTGAAAACTGCAGGAACTTCAAACCGGCACTAGGAATCAGTCGGAGAAAGCAGAGAAAAAGTGTCTCCTGCAAACCGTTCCCTTGGTGCTAGATGAACGAACGTCTCTGCACTTGCTCAGTTCTGAGAGATAAGTGTGTGTGAAAGCCGTCCTTCACCTAGCTTGTTGGGAACACAAAGTTTCTTTTCAGTTGCAAACACCATTCCATACATATATATGGGGAGGTAATAGCTCCAACTCGTTTTGACAGTGAAAACTGCAGGAACTTCAAACCGGCACTAGGAAACAGACTGAGAAAGCAGAGAAAAAGTGTCTCCTGCAAACCGTTCCCTTGGTGCTAGATGAACGAACGTCTCTCCACTTGCTCAGTTCTGAGAGATAAGTGTGTGTGAAAGCCGTCCTTCACCTAGCTTGTTGGGAACACAAAGTTTCTTTTCAGTTGCAAACTCCATTCCATACATATATATGGGGAGGTACAAGCTCCAACTCTGTTTGACAGTGAAAACTGCAGGAACTTCAAACCGGCACTAGGAAACAGACTGAGAAAGCAGGGAAAAAGTGTCTCCTGCAACCCGTTCCCTTGGTGCTAGATGAACGAACGTCTCTCCACTTGCTCAGTTCTGAGAGATAAGTGTGTGTGAAAGCCGTCCTTCACCTAGCTTGTTGGGAACACAAAGTTTCTTTTCAGTTGCAAACTCCATTCCATACATATATAGGGGAGGTACTAGCTCCAACTCGGGTTTACAGTGAAAACTGCAGGAACTTTAAACCGGCACTAGGAAACAGACTGAGTAAGAAGAGAAAAACTGTCTCCTGCAACCCGTTCCCTTGGTGCTAGATGAACGAACGTCTCTCCACTTGCACAGTTCTGAGAAATAAGTGTGTGTGAAAGCCGTACTTCACATTGCATGTTGGGAACACAAAGCTTCTTTTCAGATGCAAACTCCATTGCATACATATATATGGGGAGGTACTAGCTCCAACTCGGTTTGACAGTGAAAACTGCAGGAACTTCAAACCGGCACTAGGAATCAGTCGGAGAAAGCAGAGAAAAAGTGGCTCCTGCAAACCGTTCCCTTGGTGCTAGATGAACGAACGTCTCTCCACTTGCTCAGTTCTTAGAGATAAGTGTGTGTGAAAGCCGTCCTTCACCTAGATTGTTGGGAACACAAAGTTTCTTTTCAGTTGCAAACTCCATTCCATACATATATATGGGGAGGTACTAGCTCCAACTCTGTTTGACAGTGAAAACTGCAGGAACTTCAAACCGGCACTAGGAAACAGACTGAGAAAGCAGGGAAAAAGTGTCTCCTGCAACCCGTTCCCTTGGTGCTAGATGAACGAACGTCTCTCCACTTGCACATTTCTGAGAAATAAGTGTGTGTGAACGCCGTCCTTCACATTGCTTGTTGGGAACACAAAGCTTCTTTTCAGATGCAAACTCCATTGCATACATATATATGTGGAGGTACTAGCTCCAACTCGGTTTGACAGTGAAAACTGCAGGAACTTCAAACCGGCACTAGGAATCAGTCGGAGAAAGCAGAGAAAAAGTTCTCCTGCAACCCGTTCCCTTGGTGCTAGATGAACGAACGTCTCTCCACTTGCTCAGTTCTGAGAGATAACTGTGTGTGAAAGCCGTCCTTCACCTAGCTTGTTGGGAACACAAAGTTTCTTTTCAGTTGCAAACTCCATTCCATACATATATATGGGGAGGTAATAGCTCCAACTCTGTTTGACAGTGAAAACTGCAGGAACTTCAAACCGGCACTAGGAAACAGACTGAGAAAGCAGGGAAAAAGTGTCTCCTGCAACCCGTTCCCTTGGTGCTAGATGAACGAACGTCTCTGCACTTGCTCAGTTCTGAGAGATAAGTGTGTGTGAAAGCCGTCCTTCACCTAGCTTGTTGGGAACACAAAGTTTCTTTTCAGTTGCAAACTCCATTCCATACATATATAAGTGGAGGTACTACCTCCAACTCGTTTTGACAGTGAAAACTGCAGGAACTTCAAACCGGCACTAGGAATCAGTCTGAGAAAGCAGAGAAAAAGTGTCTCCTGCAAACCGTTCCCTTTGTGCTAGATGAACGAACGTCTCTCCACTTGCTCAGTTCTGAGAGATAAGTGTGTGTGAAAGCCGTCCTTCACCTAGCTTGTTGGGAACACAAAGTTTCTTTTCAGTTGCAAACTCCATTCCATACATATATATGGGGAGGTACAAGCTCCAAATCTGTTTGACAGTGAAAACTGCAGGAACTTCAAACCGGCACTAGGAAACAGACTGAGAAAGCAGGGAAAAAGTGTCTCCTGCAACCCGTTCCCTTGGTGCTAGATGAACGAACGTCTCTCCACTTGCTCAGTTCTGAGAGGTAAGTGTGTGTGAAAGCCGTCCTTCACCTATCTTGTTGGGAACACAAAGTTTCTTTTCAGTTGCAAATTCCATTCCATACATATATATGGGGAGGTACAAGCTCCAACTCGGTTTGACAGTGAAAACTGCAGGAGCCTCAAACCGGCACTAGGAACAGAATGAGAAAGCAGAGAAAAAGTGTCTACTGCAACCCGTTCCCTTGGTGCTAGATGAACGAAAGTCTATCCACTACCTCAGTTCTGAGAGATAAGTGTGTGTGAAAGCCGTCCTTCACCTAGCTTGTTGGGAACACAAAGTTTCTTTTCAGTTGCAAACTCCATTCCATACATATATATGGGGAGGTACTAGCTCCAACTCGGTTTTACAGTGAAAACTGCAGGAACTTCAAACCGGCACTAGGAAACAGACTGAGAAAGCAGAGAAAAAGTGTCTCCTGCAACCGGTTCCCTTGGTGCTAGATGAACGAAAGTCTCTCCACTTGCTCAGTTCTGAGAGATAAGTGTGTGTGAAAGCCGTCCTTCACCTAGCTTCTTGGGAACACAAAGTTTCTTTTCAGTTGCAAACTCCATTCCATACATATATAGGGGAGGTACTAGCTCCAACTCGGGTTTACAGTGAAAACTGCAGGAACTTTAAACCGGCACTAGGAAACAGACTGAGATAGAAGAGAAAAACTGTCTCCTGCAACCCGTTCCCTTGGTGCTAGATGAACGAACGTCTCTCCACTTGCACAGTTCTGAGAAATAAGTGTGTGTGAAAGCCGTCCTTCACATTGCATGTTGGGAACACAAAGCTTCTTTTCAGATGCAAACTCCATTGCATACATATATATGGGGAGGTACTAGCTCCAACTCGGTTTGACAGTGAAAACTGCAGGAACTTCAAACCGGCACTAGGAATCAGTCGGAGAAAGCAGAGAAAAAGTGTCTCCTGCAAACCGTTACCTTGGTGCTAGATGAACGAACGTCTCTCCACTTGCTCAGTTCTTAGAGATAAGTGTGTGTGAAAGCCGTCCTTCACCTAGATTGTTGTGAACACAAAGTTTCTTTTCAGTTGCAAACTCCATTCCATACATATATATGGGGAGGTACTAGCTCCAACTCTGTTTGACAGTGAAAACTGCAGGAACTTCAAACCGGCACTAGGAAACAGACTGAGAAAGCAGGGAAAAAGTGTCTCCTGCAACCCGTTCCCTTGGTGCTAGATGAACGAACGTCTCTCCACTTGCTCAGTTCTGAGAGATAAGTGTGTGTGAAAGCCGTCCTTCACCTAGCTTCTTGGGAACACAAAGTTTCTTTTCAGTTGCAAACTCCATTCCATACATATATAGGGGAGGTACTAGCTCCAACTCGGGTTTACAGTGAAAACTGCAGGAACTTTAAACCGGCACTAGGAAACAGACTGAGATAGAAGAGAAAAACTGTCTCCTGCAACCTGTTCCCTTGGTGCTAGATGAACGAACGTCTCTCCACTTGCACAGTTCTGAGAAATAAGTGTGTGTGAAAGCCGTCCTTCACATTGCATGTTGGGAACACAAAGCTTCTTTTCAGATGCAAACTCCATTGCATACATATATATGGGGAGGTACTAGCTCCAACTCGGTTTGACAGTGAAAACTGCAGGAACTTCAAACCGGCACTAGGAATCAGTCGGAGAAAGCAGAGAAAAAGTGTCTCCTGCAAACCGTTACCTTGGTGCTAGATGAACGAACGTCTCTCCACTTGCTCAGTTCTTAGAGATAAGTGTGTGTGAAAGCCGTCCTTCACCTAGATTGTTGTGAACACAAAGTTTCTTTTCAGTTGCAAACTCCATTCCATACATATATATGGGGAGGTACTAGCTCCAACTCTGTTTGACAGTGAAAACTGCAGGAACTTCAAACCGGCACTAGGAAACAGACTGAGAAAGCAGGGAAAAAGTGTCTCCTGCAACCCGTTCCCTTGGTGCTAGATGAACGAACGTCTCTGCACTTGCTCAGTTCTGAGAGATAAGTGTGTGTGAAAGCCGTCCTTCACCTAGCTTGTTGGGAACACAAAGTTTCTTTTCAGTTGCAAACTCCATTCCATACATATATAAGTGGAGGTACTAGCTCCAACTCGGTTTTACAGTGAAAACTGCAGGAACTTCAAACCGGCACTAGGAATCAGTCTGAGAAAGCAGAGAAAAAGTGTCTCCTGCAAACCGTTCCCGTGGTGCTAGATGAACGAACGTCTCTCCACTTGCTCAGTTCTGAGAGATAAGTGTGTGTGAAAGCCGTCCTTCAACTAGCTTGTTGGGAACACAAAGTTTCTTTTCAGTTGCAAATTCCATTCCATACATATATATGGGGAGGTACTAGCTCCAACTCGGTTTTACAGTGAAAACTGCAGGAACTTCAAACCGGCACTAGGAAACAGACTGAGAAAGCAGTGAAAAAGAGTCTCCTGCAACCGGTTCCCTTGGTGCTAGATGAACGAAAGTCTCTCCACTTGCTCAGTTCTGAGAGATAAGTGTGTGTGAAAGCCGTCCTTCACCTAGCTTGTTGGGAACACAAAGTTTCTTTTCAGTTGCAAACTCCATTCCATACATATATAGGGGAGGTACTAGCTCCAACTCGGTTTGACAGTGAAAACTGCAGGAACTTCAAACCGGTGCTAGGAATCAGTCAGAGAAAGCAGAGAAAAAGTGTCTCCTGCAAACCGTTCCCTTGGTGCTAGATGAACGAACGTCTCTCCACTTGTTCAGTTCTGAGAGATAAGTGTGTGTGAAATCCGTCCTTCACCTAGCTTGTTGGGAACACAAAGTTTCTTTTCAGTTGCAAACTCCATTCCATACATATATATGGGGAGGTACTAGCTCCAACTCTGTTAGACAGTGAAAACTGCAGGAACTTCAAACCGGCACTAGGAAACAGACTGAGAAAGCAGGGAAAAAGTGTCTCCTGCAACCCGTTCCCTTGGTGCTAGATGAACGAACGTCTCTGCACTTGCTCATTTCTGAGAGATAAGTGTGTGTGAAAGCCGTCCTTCACCTAGCTTGTTGGGAACACAAAGATTCTTTTCAGTTGCAAACTCCATTCCATACATATATAAGTGGAGGTACTAGCTCCAACTCGGTTTTACAGTGAAAACTGCAGGAACTTCAAACCGGCACTAGGAATCAGTCTGAGAAAGCAGAGAAAATGTGTCTCCTGCAAACCGTTCTCTTGGTGCTAGATGAACGAACGTCTCTCCACTTGCTCAGTTCTGAGAGATAAGTGTGTGTGAAAGCCGTCCTTCACCTAGCTTGTTGGGAACACAAAGTTTCTTTTCAGTTGCAAACTCCATTCCATACATATATAGGGGAGGTACTAGCTCCAACTCTGTTTGACAGTGAAAACTGCAGGAACTTCAAACCGGCACTAGGAAACAGACTGAGAAAGCAGGGAAAAAGTGTCTCCTGCAACCCGTTCCCTTGGTGCTAGATGAACGAACGTCTCTCCACTTGCTCAGTTCTCAGAGTTAAGTGTGTGTGAAAGCCGTCCTTCACCTAGCTTGCTGGGAACACAAAGTTTCTTTTCAGTTGCAAATTCCATTCCATACATATATATGGGGAGGTACTAGCTCCAACTCGGTTTGACAGTGAAAACTGCAGGAGCTTCAAACCGGCACTAGGAAACAGACTGAGAAAGAAGAGAAAAAGTGTCTCCTGCAAAAGGTTTCATTTGTGCTACATGAACGAACGTCTCTCCACTTGCTCACTTCTGAGAGCTAAGTATGTGTGAAAGCCGTCCTTCACCAAGCTTGTTGGGAACACAAAGTTTCTTTTCAGTTGCAAACTCCATTCCGTACATATATATGGGGAGGTACTAGCTCCAACTCGGTTTGACAGTGAAACCTGCAGGAACTTCTAACCGGCACTAGGAAACAGACTGAGAAAGCAGAGAAAAAGTGTTTCCTGCATCTTTTTCCATTAGTGCTAGATGAACGAACGTCTCTCCACTTGCTCAGTTCTGAGAGATAAGTGTGTGTGAAAGCGGTCCTTCACCTAGCTTGTTGGGAACACAAAGTTTCTTTTCAGTTGCAAACTCCATTCCATACATATATATGGGGAGGTACTAGCTCCAACTTGGTTTGACAGTGAAAACTGCAGGAACTTTAAACCGGCACTAGGAAACAGACTGAGAAAGCAGAGAAAATGTGTCTCCTGCAACACGTTCCCTTGGTGCTAGATGAACGAACGTCTCTCCACTTGCTCAGTTCTGAGAGATAAGTGTGTGTGAAAGCCGTCCTTCACCTAGCTTGTTGGGAACACAAAGTTTCTTTTCAGTTGCAAACTCCATTCCATACATATATATGGGGAGGTACTAGCTCCAACTCGGTTTGACAGTGAAAACTGCAGGAAATTCAAACCGGCACTAGGAAACAGACTGAGAAATCAGAGAAATAGTGTCTCCTGCAACCCGTTCCATTGGTGCTAGATGAACGAACGTCTCTCCACTTGCTCAGTTCTGAGAGATAAGTGTGTGTGAAAGCGGTCCTTCACCTAGCTTGTTGGGAACACAAAGTTTCTTTTCAGTTGCAAACTCCATTCCATACATATATATGGGGAGGTACTTGCTCCAACTCGGTTTGACAGTGAAAACTGCAGGAACTTCAAACCGGCACTAGGAAACAGACTGAGAAAGCAGGGAAAAAGTGTCTCCTGCAACCCGTTCCCTTGGTGCTAGATGAACGAACGTCTCTCCTCTTGCTCAGTTCTCAGAGTTAAGTGTGTGTGAAAGCCGTCCTTCACCTAGCTTGTTGGGAACACAAAGTTTCTTTTCAGTTGCAAATTCCATTCCATACATATATATGGGGAGGTACTAGCTCCAACTCGGTTTGACAGTGAAAACTGCAGGAGCTTCAAACCGGCACTAGGAAACAGACTGAGAAAGCAGGGAAAAAGTGTCTCCTGCAACCCGTTCCCTTGGTGCTAGATGAACGAACGTCTCTCCACTTGCTCAGTTCTCAGAGTTAAGTGTGTGTGAAAGCCGTCCTTCACCTAGCTTGTTGGGAACACAAAGTTACTTTTCAGTTGCAAATTCCATTCCATACATATATATGGGGAGGTACTAGCTCCAACTCGGTTTGACAGTGAAAACTGCAGGAGCTTCAAACCGGCACTAGGAAACCGACTGAGAAAGCAGAGAAAAAGTGTCTCCTGCAACAGGTTTCATTTGTGCTACATGAACGAACGTCTCTCCACTTGCTCACTTCTGAGAGCTAAGTATGTGTGAAAGCCGTCCTTCACCAAGCTTGTTGGGAACACAAAGTTTCTTTTCAGTTGCAAACTCCATTCCGTACATATATATGGGGAGGTACTAGCTCCAACTCGGTTTGACCGTGAAACCTGCAGGAACTTCAAACCGGCACTAGGAAACAGACTGAGAAAGCAGAGAAAAAGTGTTTCCTGCATCCTTTTCCATTAATGCTAGATGAACGAACGTCTCTCCACTTGCTCAGTTCTGAGAGATAAGCGTGTGTGAAAGCGTTCCTTCACCTAGCTTGTTGGGAACACAAAGTTTCTTTTCAGTTGCAAACTCCATTCCATACATATATATGGGGAGGTACTAGCTCCAACTTGGTTTGTCAGTGAAAACTGCAGGAACTTCAAACCGGCACTAGGAAACAGACTGAGAAATCAGAGAAAAAGTGTCTCCTGCAACACGTTCCCTTGGTGCTAGATGAACGAACGTCTCTCCACTTGCTCAGTTCTGAGAGATAAGTGTGTGTGAAAGCCGTCCTTCACCTAGCTTGTTTGGAACACAAAGTTTCTTTTCAGTTGCAAACTCCATTCCATACATATATATGGGGAGGTACTAGCTCCAACTCGGTTTGACAGTGAAAACTGCAGGAACTTCAAACCGGCACTAGGAAACAGACTGAGGAAGCAGGGAAAAAGTGTCTCCTGCAACCCGTTCCCTTGGTGCTAGATGAACGAACGTCTCTCCACTTGCTCAGTTCTCAGAGTTAAGTGTGTGTGAAAGCCGTCCTTCACCTAGCTTGTTGGGAACACAAAGTTTCTTTTCAGTTGCAAACTCCATTCCATACATATATATGGGGAGGTACTAGCTCCAACTCGGTTTGACAGTGAAAACTGCAGGAGCTTCAAACCGGCACTAGGAAACAGACTGAGAAAGCAGAGAAAAAGTGTCTCCTGCAACAGGTTTCATTTGTGCTACATGAACGAACGTCTCTCCACTTGCTCACTTCTGAGAGCTAAGTATGTGTGAAAGCCGTCCTTCACCAAGCTTGTTGGGAACACAAAGTTTCTTTTCAGTTGCAAACTCCATTCCGTACATATATATGGGGAGGTACTAGCTCCAACTCGGGTTTACAGTGAAAACTGCAGGAACTTTAAACCGGCACTAGGAAACAGACTGAGAAATAAGAGAAAAACTGTCTCCTGCAACCCGTTCCCTTGGTGCTAGATGAACGAACGTCTCTCCACTTGCACATTTCTGGGAAATAAGTGTGTGTGAAAGCCGTCCTTCACATTGCTTGTTGGGAACACAAAGCTTCTTTTCAGATGCAAACTCCATTGCATACATATATATGTGGAGGTACTAGCTCCAACTCGGTTTGACAGTGAAAACTGCAGGAACTTCAAACCGGCACTAGGAATCAGTCGGAGAAAGCAGAGAAAAAGTTCTCCTGCAAACCGTTCCCTTGGTGCTAGATGAACGAACGTCTCTCCACTTGCTCAGTTCTGAGAGATAAGTGTGTGTGAAAGCCGTCCTTCAACTAGCTTGTTGGGAACACAAAGTTTCTTTTCAGTTGCAAACTCCATTCCATACATATATATGGGGAGGTAATAGTTCCAACTCTGTTTGACAGTGAAAACTGCAGGAACTTTAAACCGGCACTAGGAAACAGACTGAGAAAGCAGGGAAAAAGTGTCTCTTGCAACCCGTTCCCTTGGTGCTAGATGAACGAACGTCTCTGCACTTTCTCAGTTCTGAGAGATAAGTGTGTGTGAAAGCCGTCCTTCACCTAGCTTGTTGGGAACACAAAGTTTCTTTTCAGTTGCAAACTCCATTCCATACATATATAAGTGGAGGTACTAGCTCCAAATCGGTTTTACAGTGAAAACTGCAGGAAATTCAAACCGGCACTAGGAATCAGTCTGAGAAAGCAGAGAAAAAGTGTCTCCTGCAAACCGTTCCCTTGGTGCTAGATGAACGAACGTCTCTCCACTTGCTCAGTTCTGAGAGATAAGTGTGTGTGAAAGCCGTCCTTCACCTAGCTTGTTGGGAACACAAAGTTTCTTTTCAGTTGCAAACTCCATTCCATACATATATATGGGGAGGTACAAGCTCCAACTCTGTTTGACAGTGAAAACTGCAGGAACTTCAAACCGGCACTAGGAAACAGACTGAGAAAGCAGGGAAAAAGTGTCTCCTGCAACCCGTTCCCTTGGTGCTAGATGAACGAACGTCTCTCCTCTTGCTCAGTTCTGAGATGTAAGTGTGTGTGAAAGCCGTCCTTCACCTATCTTGTTGGGAACACAAAGTTTCTTTTCAGTTGCAAATTCCATTCCATACATATATATGGGGAGGTACAAGCTCCAACTCGGTTTGACAGTGAAAACTGCAGGAGCTTCAAACCGGCACTAGGAAACAGACTGAGAAAGCAGAGAAAAAGTGCCTACTGCAACCCGTTCCCTTGGTGCTAGATGAACGAAAGTCTATCCACTACCTCAGTTCTGAGAGATAAGTGTGTGTGAAAGCCGTCCTTCACCTAGCTTGTTGGGAACACAAAGTTTCTTTTCAGTTGCAAACTCCATTCCATACATATATATGGGTAGGTACTAGCTCCAACTCGGTTTTACAGTGAAAACTGCAGGAACTTCAAACCGGCACTAGGAAACAGACTGAGAAAGCAGAGAAAAAGTGTCTCCTGCAACCGGTTCCCTTCGTGCTAGATGAACGAAAGTCTCTCCACTTGCTCAGTTCTGAGAGATAAGTGTGTGTGAAAGCCGTCCTTCACCTAGCTTGTTGGGAACACAAAGTTTCTTTTCAGTTGCAAACTCCATTCAATACATATATAGGGGAGGTACTAGCTCCAACTCGGGTTTACAGTGAAAACTGCAGGAACTTCAAACCGGCACTAGGAAACAGACTGAGAAAGAAGAGAAAAACTGTCTCCTGCAACCCGTTCCCTTGGTGCTAGATGAACGAACGTCTCTCCACTTGCTCAGTTCTTAGAGATAAGTGTGTGTGAAAGCCGTCCTTCACCTAGATTGTTGGGAACACAAAGTTTCTTTTCAGTTGCAAACTCCATTCCATACATATATACGGGGAGGTACTAGCTCCAACTCTGTTTGACAGTGAAAACTGCAGGAACTTCAAACCGGCACTAGGAAACAGACTGAGAAAGCAGGGAAAAAGTGTCTCCTGCAACCCGTTCCCTTGGTGCTAGATGAACGAACGTCTCTGCACTTGCTCAGTTCTGAGAGATAAGTGTGTGTGAAAGCCGTCCTTCACCTAGCTTGTTGGGAACACAAAGTTTCTTTTCAGTTGCAAACTCCATTCCATACATATATAAGTGGAGGTACTAGCTCCAACTCGGTTTTACAGTGAAAACTGCAGTAAATTCAAACCGGCACTAGGAATCAGTCTGAGAAAGCAGAGAAAAAGTGTCTCCTGCAAACCGTTCCCGTGGTGCTAGATGAACGAACGTCTCTCCACTTGCTCAGTTCTGAGAGATAAGTGTGTGTGAAAGCCGTCCTTCAACTAGCTTGTTGGGAACACAAAGTTTCTTTTCAGTTGCAAACTCCATTCCATACATATATATGGGGAGGTACAAGCTCCAACTCTGTTTGACAGTGAAAACTGCAGGAACTTCAAACCGGCACTAGGAAACAGACTGAGAAAGCAGGGAAAAAGTGTCTCCTGCAACCCGTTCCCGTGGTGCTAGATGAACGAACGTCTCTCCACTTGCTCAGTTCTGAGAGGTAAGTGTGTGTGAAAGCCGTCCTTCACCTAGCTTGTTGGGAACACAAAGTTTCTTTTCAGTTGCAAATTCCATTCCATACATATATATGGGGAGGTACTAGCTCCAACTCGGGTTCACAGTGAAAACTGCAGGAGCTTCAAACCGGCACTAGGAAACAGATTGAGATAGCAGAGAAAAAGTGTCTACTGCAACCCGTTCCCTTGGTGCTAGATGAACGAAAGTCCATCCACTACCTCAGTTCTGAGAGATAAGTGTGTGTGAAAGCCGTCCTTCACCTAGCTTGTTGGGAACACAAAGTTTCTTTTCAGTTGCAAACTCCATTCCATACATATATATGGGGAGGTACTAGCTCCAACTCGGTTTTACAGTGAAAACTGCAGGAACTTCAAACCGGCAGTAGGAAACAGACTGAGAAAACACAGCAAAAGTGTCTCCTGCAACCGGTTGCCTTGGTGCTAGATGAACGAAAGTCTCTCCACTTGCTCAGTTCTGAGAGATAAGTGTGTGTGAAAGCCGTCCTTCACCTAGCTTGTTGGGAACACAAAGTTTCTTTTCAGTTGCAAACTCCATTCCATACATATATAGGGGAGGTACTAGCTCCAACTCGGGTTTACAGTGAAAACTGCAGGAACTTTAAACCGGCACTAGGAAACAGACTGAGAAAGAAGAGAAAAACTGTCTCCTGCAACCCGTTCCCTTGGTGCTAGATGAACGAAAGTCTCTCCACTTGCACAGTTCTGAGAAATAAGTGTGTGTGAAAGCCGTCCTTCACATTGCATGTTGGGAACACTAAGCTTCTTTTCAGATGCAAACTCCATTGCATACATATATATGGGGAGGTACTAGCTCCAACTCGGTTTGACAGTGAAAACTACAGGAACTTCAAACCGGCGCTAGGAATCAGTCAGAGAAAGCAGAGAAAAAGTGTCTCCTGCAAACCGTTCCCTTGGTGCTAGATGAACGAACGTCTCTCCACTTGCTCAGTTCTGAGAGATAAGTGTGTGTGAAAGCCGTCCTTCACCTAGCTTGTTGGGAACACAAAGTTTCTTTTCAGTTGCAAACTCCATTCCATACATATATATGGGGAGGTACTAGCTCCAAATCTGTTTCACAGTGAAAACTGCGGGAACTTCAAACCGGCACTAGGAAACAGACTGAGAAAGCAGGGAAAAAGTGTCTCCTGCAACCCGTTCCCTTGGTGCTAGATGAACGAACGTCTCTGCACTTGCTCAGTTCTGAGAGATAAGTGTGTGTGAAAGCCGTCCTTCACCTAGATTGTTGGGAACACAAAGTTTCTTTTCAGTTGCAAACTCCATTCCATACATATATAAGTGGAGGTACTAGCTCCAACTCGGTTTTACAGTGAAAACTGCAGGAACTTCAAACCGGCACTAGGAATCAGTCTGAGAAAGCAGAGAAAATGTGTCTCCTGCAAACCGTTCCCTTGGTGCTAGATGAACGAACGTCTCTCCACTTGCTCAGTTCTGAGAGATAAGTGTGTGTGAAAGCCGTCCTTCACCTAGCTTGTTGGGAACACAAAGTTTCTTTTCAGTTGCAAACTCCATTCCATACATATATATGGGGAGGTACAAGCTCCAACTCTGTTTGACAGTGAAAACTGCAGGAACTTCAAACCGGCACTAGGAAACAGACTGAGAAAGCAGGGAAAAAGTGTCTCCTGCAACCAGTTCCCTTGGTGCTAGATGAACGAACGTCTCTCCACTTGCTCAGTTCTCAGAGTTAAGTGTGTGTGAAAGCCGTCCTTCACCTAGCTTGTTGGGAACACAAAGTTTCTTTTCAGTTGCAAATTCCATTCCATACATATATATGGGGAGGTACTAGCTCTAACTCGGTTTGACAGTGAAAACTGCAGGAGCTTCAAACCGGCACTAGGAAACAGACTGAGAAAGCAGAGAAAAAGTGTCTCCTGCAACAGGTTTCATTTGCGCTACATGAACGAACGTCTCTCCACTTGCTCACTTCTGAGAGCTAAGTATGTGTGAAAGCCGTCCTTCACCAAGCTTGTTGGGAACACAAAGTTTCTTTTCAGTTGCAAACTCCATTCCGTACATATATATGGGGAGGTACTAGCTCCAACTCGGTTTGACAGTGAAACCTGCAGGAACTTCTAACCGGCACTAGGAAACAGACTGAGAAAGCAGAGAAAAAGTGTTTCCTGCATCCTTTTCCATTAGTGCAAGATGAACGAACGTCTCTCCACTTGCTCAGCTCTGAGAGATAAGTGTGTGTGAAAGCGGTCCTTCACCTATCTTGTTGGGAACACAAAGTTTCTTTTCAGTTGCAAACTCCATTCCATACATATATATGGGGAGGTACTAGCTCCAACTTGGTTTGACAGTGAAAACTGCAGGAACTTCAAACCGGCACTAGGAAACAGACTGAGAAAGCAGAGAAAAAGTGTCTCCTGCAACACGTTCCCTTGGTGCTAGATGAACGAACGTCTCTCCACTTGCTCAGTTCTGAGAGATAAGTGTGTGTGAAAGCCGTCCTTCACCTAGCTTGTTGGGAACACAAAGTTTCTTTTCAGTTGCAAACTCCATTCCATACATATATATGGGGAGGTACTAGCTCCAACTCGGTTTGACAGTGAAAACTGCAGGAAATTCAAACCGGCACTAGGAAACAGACTGAGAAAGCAGAGAAATAGTGTCTCCTGCAACCCGTTCCATTGGTGCTAGATGAACGAACGTCTCTCCACTTGCTCAGTTCTGAGAGATAAGTGTGTGTGAAAGCGGTCCTTCACCTAGCTTGTTGGGAACACAAAGTTTCTTTTCAGTTGCAAACTCCATTCCATACATATATATGGGGAGGTACTTGCTCCAACTCGGTTTGACAGTGAAAACTGCAGGAACTTCAAACCGGCACTAGGAAACAGACTGAGAAAGCAGGGAAAAAGTGTCTCCTGCAACCCGTTCCCTTGGTGCTAGATGAACGAACGTCTCTCCACTTGCTCAGTTCTCAGAGTTAAGTGTGTGTGAAAGCCGTCCTTCACCTAGCTTGTTGGGAACACAAAGTTTCTTTTCAGTTGCAAATTCCATTCCATACATATATATGGGGAGGTACTTGCTCCAACTCGGTTTGACAGTGAAAACTGCAGGAGCTTCAAACCGGCACTAGGAAACAGACTGAGAAAGCAGGGAAAAAGTGTCTCCTGCAACAGGTTTCATTTGTGCTACATGAACGAACGTCTCTCCACTTGCTCACTTCTGAGAGCTAAGTATGTGTGAAAGCCGTCCTTCACCAAGCTTGTTGGGAACACAAAGTTTCTTTTCAGTTGCAAACTCCATTCCGTACATATATATGGGGAGGTACTAGCTCCAACTCAGTTTGACAGTGAAACCTGCAGGAACTTCTAACCGGCACTAGGAAACAGACTGAGAAAGCAGAGAAAAAGTGTTTCCTGCATCCTTTTCCATTAGTGCTAGATGAACGAACGTCTCTCCACTTGCTCAGTTCTGAGAGATAAGTGTGTGTGAAAGCGGTCCTTCACCTAGCTTGTTGGGAACACAAAGTTTCTTTTCAGTTGCAAACTCCATTCCATACATATATATGGGGAGGTACTAGCTCCAACTTGGTTTGACAGTGAAAACTGCAGGAACTTCAAACCGGCACTAGGAAACAGACTGAGAAAGCAGAGAAAAAGTGTCTCCTGCAACACGTTCCCTTGGTGCTAGAGGAACGAACGTCTCTCCACTTGCTCAGTTCTGAGAGATAAGTGTGTGTGAAAGCCGTCCTTCACCTAGCTTGTTGGGAACACAAAGTTTCTTTTCAGTTGCAAACTCCATTCCATACATATATATGGGGAGGTACTAGCTCCAACTCGGTTTTACAGTGAAAACTGCAGGAACTTCAAACCGGCAGTAGGAAACAGACTGAGAAAGCAGGGAAAAAGTGTCCCCTGCAACCCGTTCCCTTGGTGCTAGATGAACGAACGTCTCTGCACTTGCTCAGTTCTGAGAGATAAGTGTGTGTGAAAGCCGTCCTTCACCTAGATTGTTGGGAACACAAAGTTTCTTTTCAGTTGCAAACTCCATTCCATACATATATAAGTGGAGGTACTAGCTCCAACTCGGTTTTACAGGGAAACTGCAGGAACTTCAAACCGGCACTAGGAATCAGTCTGAGAAAGCAGAGAAAATGTGTCTCCTGCAAACCGTTCCCTTGGTGCTAGATGAACGAACGTCTCTCCACTTGCTCAGTTCTGAGAGATAAGTGTGTGTGAAAGCCGTCCTTCACCTAGCTTGTTGGGAACACAAAGTTTCTTTTCAGTTGCAAACTCCATTCCATACATATATATGGGGAGGTACAAGCTCCAACTCTGTTTGACAGTGAAAACTGCAGGAACTTCAAACCGGCACTAGGAAAAAGACTGAGAAATCAGGGAAAAAGTGTCTCCTGCAACCCGTTCCCTTGGTGCTAGATGAACGAACGTCTCTCCACTTGCTCAGTTCTCAGAGTTAAGTGTGTGTGAAAGCCGTCCTTCACCTAGCTTGTTGGGAACACAAAGTTTCTTTTCAGTTGCAAATTCCATTCCATACATATATATGGGGAGGTACTAGCTCCAACTCGGTTTGACAGTGAAAACTGCAGGAGCTTCAAACCGGCACTAGGAAACAGACTGAGAAAGCAGAGAAAAAGTGTCTCCTGCAACAGGTTTCATTTGCGCTACATGAACGAACGTCTCTCCACTTGCTCACTTCTGAGAGCTAAGTATGTGTGAAAGCCGTCCTTCACCAAGCTTGTTGGGAACACAAAGTTTCTTTTCAGTTGCAAACTCCATTCCGTACATATATATGGGGAGGTACTAGCTCCAACTCTGTTTGACAGTGAAACCTGCAGGAACATCTAACCGGCACTAGGAAACAGACTGAGAAAGCAGAGAAAAAGTGTTTCCTGCATCCTTTTCCATTAGTGCTAGATGAACGAACGTCTCTCCACTTGCTCAGTTCTGAGAGATAAGTGTGTGTGAAAGCGGTCCTTCACCTAGCTTGTTGGGAACACAAAGTTTCTTTTCAGTTGCAAACTCCATTCCATACATATATATGGGGAGGTACTAGCTCCAACTTGGTTTGACAGTGAAAACTGCAGGAACTTCAAACCGGCACTAGGAAACAGACTGAGAAAGCAGAGAAATAGTGTCTCCTGCAACACGTTCCCTTGGTGCTAGATGAACGAACGTCTCTCCACTTGCTCAGTTCTGAGAGATAAGTGTGTGTGAAAGCCGTCCTTCACCTAGCTTGTTGGGAACACAAAGTTTCTTTTCAGTTGCAAACTCCATTCCATACATATATATGGGGAGGTACTAGCTCCAACTCGGTTTTACAGTGAAAACTGCAGGAAATTCAAACCGGCACTAGGAAACAGACTGAGAAAGCAGAGAAATAGTGTCTCCTGCAACCCGTTCCATTGGTGCTAGATGAACGAACGTCTCTCCACTTGCTCAGTTCTGAGAGATAATTGTGTGTGAAAGCGGTCCTTCAACTAGCTTGTTGGGAACACAAAGTTTCTTTTCAGTTGCAAACTCCATTCCATACATATATATGGGGAGGTACTTGCTCCAACTCGGTTTGACAGTGAAAACTGCAGGAACTTCAAACCGGCACTAGGAAACAGACTGAGAAAGCAGGGAAAAAGTGTCTCCTGCAACCCGTTCCCTTGGTGCTAGATGAACGAACGTCTCTCCACTTGCTCAGTTCTCAGAGTTAAGTGTGTGTGAAAGCCGTCCTTCACCTAGCTTGTTGGGAACACAAAGTTTCTTTTCAGTTGCAAATTCCATTCCATACATATATATGGGGAGGTACTAGCTCCAACTCGGTTTGACAGTGAAAACTGCAGGAGCTTCAAACCGGCACTAGGAAACAGACTGAGAAAGCAGGGAAAAAGTGTCTCCTGCAACCCGTTCCCTTGGTGCTAGATGAACGAACGTCTCTCCACTTGCTCAGTTCTCAGAGTTAAGTGTGTGTGAAAGCCGTCCTTCACCTAGCTTGTTGGGAACACAAAGTTTCTTTTCAGTTGCAAATTCCATTCCATACATATATATGGGGAGGTACTAGCTCCAACTCGGTTTGACAGTGAAAACTGCAGGAGCTTCAAACCGGCACTAGGAAACAGACTGAGAAAGCAGAGAAAAAGTGTCTCCTGCAACAGGTTTCATTTGTGCTACATGAACGAACGTCTCTCCACTTGCTCAATTCTGAGAGCTAAGTATGTGTGAAAGCCGTCCTTCACCAAGCTTGTTGGGAACACAAAGTTTCTTTTCAGTTGCAAACTCCATTCCGTACATATATATGGGGAGGTACTAGCTCCAACTCAGTTTGACAGTGAAACCTGCAGGAACTTCTAACCGGCACTAGGAAACAGACTGAGAAAGCAGGAAAAAGTGTTTCCTGCATCCTTTTCCATTAGTGCTAGATGAACGAACGTCTCTCCACTTCCTCAGTTCTGAGAGATAAGTGTGTGTGAAAGCGGTCCTTCACCTAGCTTGTTGGGAACACAAAGTTTCTTTTCAGTTGCAAACTCCATTCCATACATATATATGGGGAGGTACTAGCTCCAACTCGGTTTGACAGTGAAACCTGCAGGAACTTCAAACCGGCACTAGGAAACAGACTGAGAAAGCAGAGAAAAAGTGTTTCCTGCATCCTTTTCCATTAGTGCTAGATGAACGAACGTCTCTCCACTTGCTCAGTTCTGAGAGATAAGTGTGTGTGAAAGCGGTCCTTCACCTAGCTTGTTGGGAACACAAAGTTTCTTTTCAGTTGCAAACTCCATTCCATACATATATATGGGGAGGTACTAGCTCCAACTTGGTTTGACAGTGAAAACTGCAGGAACTTCAAACCGGCACTAGGAAACAGACTGAGAAAGCAGAGAAAAAGTGTCTCCTGCAACACGTTCCCTTGGTGCTAGATGAACGAACGTCTCTCCACTTGCTCAGTTCTGAGAGATAAGTGTGTGTGAAAGCCGTCCTTCAGCTAGCTTGTTGGGAACACAAAGTTTCTTTTCAGTTGCAAACTCCATTCCATACATATATATGGGGAGGTACTAGCTCCAACTCGGTTTGACAGTGAAAACTGCAGGAACTTCAAACCGGCACTAGGAAACAGACTGAGAAAGCAGAGAAAAAGTGTCTCCTGCAACCCGTTCCCTTGGTGCTAGATGAACGAACGTCTCTCCACTTGCTCAGTTCCGAGAGATAAGTGTGTGTGAAAGCCGTCCTTCACCTAGCTTGTTGGGAACACAAAGTTTCTTTTCTTTTGCAAACTCCATTCCATACATATATATGGGGAGTTACTAGCTCCAACTCGGTTTTACAGTGAAAACTGCAGGAACTTAAAACAAGCACTAGGAAACAGACTGAGAAAGAAGAGAAAAGTGTCTCCTGCAGCAGGTTTCATTTGTGCTACACGAACGAACGTCTCTCCACTTCCTCACATCTGAGAGCTAAGTATGTGTGAAAGCCGTCCTTCACCAAGCTTGTTGGGAACACAAAGTTTCTTTTCAGTTGCAAACTCCATTCCATACATATATATGGGGAGGTACTAGCTCCAACTCGGTTTGACAGTGAAACCTGCAGGAACTTCAAACCGGCACTAGGAAACAGACTGAGAAAGCAGAGAAAAAGTGTCTAATGCAACCCGTTCCCTTGGTGCTAGATGAACGAACGTCTCTCCACTTGCTCAGTTCCGAGAGATAAGTGTGTGTGAAAGCCGTCCTTCACCTATCTTGTTGGGAACACAAAGTTTCTTTTCAGTTGCAAACTCCATTCCATACATATATATGGGGAGGTACTAGCTCCAACTCTGTTTGACAGTGAAAACTGCAGGAAATTCAAACCGTCACTTGGAAACAGACTGAGAAAGCAGAGAAAAAGTGTCTCCTGCATCCTTTTCCATTGGTGCTAGATGAACGAACGTCTCTCCACTTGCTCAGTTCTGAGAGGTAAGTGTGTGTGAAAGCGGTCCTTCACCTAGCTTGTTGGGAACACAAAGTTTCTTTTCAGTTGCAAACTCCATTCCATACATATATATGGGGAGGTACTAGCTCCAACTCGGTTTGACAGTGAAAACTGCAGGAACTTCAAACCGGCACTAGGAAACAGACTGAGAAATCAGAGAAAAAGTGTCTCCTGCAACCCGTTCCCTTGGTGCTAGATGAACGAACGTCTCTCCACTTGCTCAGTTCCGAGAGATAAGTGTGTGTGAAAGCCGTCCTTCACCTATTTTGTTGGGAACACAAAGTTTCTTTTCAGTTGCAAATTCCATTCCATACATATATATGGGTAGGTACAAGCTCCAAATCGGTTTGACAGTGAAAACTGCAGGAGCTTCAAACCGGCACTAGGAAACAGACTGAGAAAGCAGAGAAAAAGTGTCTACTGCAACCCGTTCCCTTGGTGCTAGATGAACGAAAGTCTATCCACTACCTCAGTTCTGAGAGATAAGTGTGTGTGAAAGCCGTCCTTCACCTAGCTTGTTGGGAACACAAAGTTTCTTTTCAGTTGCAAACTACATTCCATACATATATATGGGGAGGTACTAGCTCCAACTCGGTTTTACAGTGAAAACTGCAGGAACTTCAAACCGGCACTAGGAAACAGACTGAGAAAGCAGAGAAAAAGTGTCTCCTGCAACCGGTTCCCTTGGTGCTAGATGAACGAAAGTCTCTCCACTTGCTCAGTTCTGAGATATAAGTGTGTGTGAAAGCCGTCCTTCACCTAGCTTGTTGGGAACACAAAGTTTCTTTTCAGTTGCAAACTCCATTCCATACATATATAGGGGAGGTACTAGCTCCAACTCGGGTTTACAGTGAAAACTGCAGGAACTTTAAACCGGCACTAGGAAACAGACTGAGAAAGAAGAGAAAAACTGTCTCCTGCAACCCGTTCCCTTGGTGCTAGATGAACGAACGTCTCTCCACTTGCACAGTTCTGAGAAATAAGTGTGTGTGAAAGCCGTCCTTCACATTGCATGTTGGGAACACAAAGCTTCTTTTCAGATGCAAACTCCATTGCATACATATATATGGGGAGGTACTAGCTCCAACTCGGTTTGACAGTGAAAACTGCAGGAACTTCAAACCGGCACTAGGAATCAGTCGGAGAAAGCAGAGAAAAAGTGGCTCCTGCAAACCGTTCCCTTGGTGCTAGATGAACGAACGTCTCTCCACTTGCTCAGTTCTTAGAGATAAGTGTGTGTGAAAGCCGTCCTTCACCTAGATTGTTGGGAACACAAAGTTTCTTTTCAGTTGCAAACTCCATTCCATACATATATATGGGGAGGTACTAGCTCCAACTCTGTTTGACAGTGAAAACTGCAGGAACTTCAAACCGGCACTAGGAAACAGACTGAGAAAGCAGGGAAAAAGTGTCTCCTGCAACCCGTTCCCTTGGTGCTAGATGAACGAACGTCTCTGCACTTGCTCATTTCTGAGAGATAAGTGTGTGTGAAAGCCGTCCTTCACCTAGCTTGTTGGGAACACAAAGTTTCTTTTCAGTTGCAAACTCCATTCCATACATATATATGGGGAGGTACTAGCTCCAACTCTGTTTGACAGTGAAAACTGCAGGAAATTCAAACCGGCACTAGGAAACAGACTGAGAAAGCAGAGAAAAAGTGTCTCCTGCATCCTTTTCCATTGGTGCTAGATGAACGAACGTCTCTCCACTTGCTCAGTTCTGAGAGATAAGTGTGTGTGAAAGCGGTCCTTCACCTAGCTTGTTGGGAACACAAAGTTTCTTTTCAGTTGCAAACTCCATTCCATACATATATATGGGGAGGTACTAGCTCCAACTCGGTTTGACAGTGAAAACTGCAGGAACTTCAAACCGGCACTAGGAAACAGACTGAGAAATCAGAGAAAAAGTGTCTCCTGCAACCCGTTCCCTTGGTGCTAGATGAACGAACGTCTCTCCACTTGCTCAGTTCCGAGAGATAAGTGTGTGTGAAAGCCGTCCTTCACCTATCTTGTTGGGAACACAAAGTTTCTTTTCAGTTGCAAATTCCATTCCATACATATATATGGGGAGGTACAAGCTCCAACTCGGTTTGACAGTGAAAACTGCAGGAGCTTCAAACCGGCACTAGGAAACAGACTGAGAAAGCAGAGAAAAAGTGTCTACTGCAACCCGTTCCCTTGGTGCTAGATGAACGAAAGTCTATCCACTACCTCAGTTCTGAGAGATAAGTGTGTGTGAAAGCCGTCCTTCACCTAGCTTGTTGGGAACACAAAGTTTCTTTTCAGTTGCAAACTCCATTCCATACATATATATGGGGAGGTACTAGCTCCAACTCGGTTTTACTGTGAAAACTGCAGGAACTTCAAACCGGCACTAGGAAACAGACTGAGAAAGCAGAGAAAAAGTGTCTCCTGCAACCCGTTCCCTTGGTGCTAGATGAACGAAAGTCTCTCCACTTGCTCAGTTCTGAGAGATAAGTGTGTGTGAAAACCGTCCTTCACCTAGCTTGTTGGGAACACAAAGTTTCTTTTCAGTTGCAAACTCCATTAAATACATATATAGGGGAGGTACTAGCTCCAACTCGGGTTTACAGTGAAAACTGCAGGAACTTTAAACCGGCACTAGGAAACAGACTGAGAAAGAAGAGAAAAACTGTCTCCTGCAAACCGTTCCCTTGGTGCTAGATGAACGAACGTCTCTCCACTTGCACAGTTCTGAGAAATAAGTGTGTGTGAAAGCCGTCCTTCACATTTCATGTTGGGAACACAAAGCTTCTTTTCAGATGCAAACTCCATTGCATACATATATATGGGGAGGTACTAGCTCCAACTCGGTTTGACAGTGAAAACTGCAGGAACTTCAAACCGGCACTAGGAATCAGTCGGAGAAAGCAGAGAAAAAGTGGCTCCTGCAAACCGTTCCCTTGGTGCTAGATGAACGAACGTCTCTCCACTTGCTCAGTTCTTAGAGATAAGTGTGTGTGAAAGCCGTCCTTCACCTAGATTGTTGGGAACACGAAGTTTCTTTTCAGTTGCAAACTCCATTCCATACATACATATGGGGAGGTACTAGCTCCAAATCTGTTTGACAGTGAAAACTGCAGGAACTTCAAACCGGCACTAGGAAACAGACTGAGAAAGCAGGGAAAAAGTGTCTCCTGCAACCCGTTCCCTTGGTGCTAGATGAACGAACGTCTCTGCACTTGCTCAGTTCTGAGAGATAAGTGTGTGTGAAAGCCGTCCTTCACCTAGCTTGTTGGGAACACAAAGTTTCTTTTCAGTTGCAAACACCATTCCATACATATATAAGTGGAGGTACTAGCTCCAACTCGGTTTTACAGTGAAAACTGCAGGAACTTCAAACCGGCACTAGGAATCAATCTGAGAAAGCAGAGAAAAAGTGTATCCTGCAAACCGTTCCCGTGGTGCTAGATGAACGAACGTCTCTCCACTTGCTCAGTTCTGAGAGATAAGTGTGTGTGAAAGCCGTCCTTCAACTAGCTTGTTGGGAACACAAAGTTTCTTTTCAGTTGCAAACTCCATTCCATACATATATATGGGGAGGTACAAGCTCCAACTCTGTTTGACAGTGAAAACTGCAGGAACTTCAAACCGGCACTAGGAAACAGACTGAGAAAGCAGGGAAAAAGTGTCTCCTGCAACCCGTTCCCTTGGTGCTAGATGAACGAACGTCTCTGCACTTGCTCATTTCTGAGAGATAAGTGTGTGTGAAAGCCGTCCTTCACCTAGCTTGTTGGGAACACAAAGTTTCTTTTCAGTTGCAAACTCCATTCCATACATATATAAGTGGAGGTACTAGCTCCAACTCGGTTTTACAGTGAAAACTGCAGGAACTTCAAACCGGCACTAGGAATCAGTCTGAGAAAGCAGAGAAAATGTGTCTCCTGCAAACCGTTCCCTTGGTGCTAGATGAACGAACGTCTCTCCACTTGCTCAGTTCCGAGAGATAAGTGTGTGTGAAAGCCGTCCTTCACCTATCTTGTTGGGAACACAAAGTTTCTTTTCAGTTGCAAACTCCATTCCATACATATATATGGGGAGGTACTAGCTCCAACTCTGTTTGACAGTGAAAACTGCAGGAAATTCAAACCGGCACTAGGAAACAGACTGAGAAAGCAGAGAAAAAGTGTCTCCTGCATCCTTTTCCATTGGTGCTAGATGAACGAACGTCTCTCCACTTGCTCAGTTCTGAGAGATAAGTGTGTGTGAAAGCGGTCCTTCACCTAGCTTGTTGGGAACACAAAGTTTCTTTTCAGTTGCAAACTCCATTCCATACATATATATGGGGAGGTACTAGCTCCAACTCGGTTTGACAGTGAAAACTGCAGGAACTTCAAACCGGCACTAGGAAACAGACTGAGAAATCAGAGAAAAAGTGTCTCCTGCAACCCGTTCCCTTGGTGCTAGATGAACGAACGTCTCTCCACTTGCTCAGTTCCGAGAGATAAGTGTGTGTGAAAGCCGTCCTTCACCTATCTTGTTGGGAACACAAAGTTTCTTTTCAGTTGCAAATTCCATTCCATACATATATATGGGGAGGTACAAGCTCCAACTCGGTTTGACAGTGAAAACTGCAGGAGCTTCAAACCGGCACTAGGAAACAGACTGAGAAAGCAGAGAAAAAGTGTCTACTGCAACCCGTTCCCTTGGTGCTAGATGAACGAAAGTCTATCCACTACCTCAGTTCTGAGAGATAAGTGTGTGTGAAAGCCGTCCTTCACCTAGCTTGTTGGGAACACAAAGTTTCTTTTCAGTTGCAAACTCCATTCCATACATATATATGGGGAGGTACTAGCTCCAACTCGGTTTTACAGAGAAAACTGCAGGAACTTCAAACCGGCACTAGGAAACAGACTGAGAAAGCAGAGAAAAAGTGTCTCCTGCAACCCGTTCCCTTGGTGCTAGATGAACGAAAGTCTCTCCACTTGCTCAGTTCTGAGAGATAAGTGTGTGTGAAAACCGTCCTTCACTTAGCTTGTTGGGAACACAAAGTTTCTTTTCAGTTGCAAACTCCATTAAATACATATATAGGGGAGGTACTAGCTCCAACTCGGGTTTACAGTGAAAACTGCAGGAAATTTAAACCGGCCCTAGGAAACAGACTGAGAAAGAAGAGAAAAACTGTCTCCTGCAACCCGTTCCCTTGGTGCTAGATGAACGAACGTCTCTCCACTTGCTCAGTTCCGAGAGATAATTGTGTGTGAAAGCCGTCCTTCACCTAGCTTGTTGGGAACACAAAGTTTCTTTTCAGTTGCAAACTCCATTCCATACATATATATGGGGAGGTACTAGCTCCAACTCGGTTTGACAGTGAAAACTGCAGGAACTTCAAACCGGCACTAGGAAACAGACTGAGAAATCAGAGAAAAAGTGTCTAATGCAACCCGTTCCCTTGGTGCTAGATGAACGAACGTCTCTCCACTTGCTCAGTTCCGAGAGATAAGTGTGTGTGAAAGCCGTCCTTCACCTATCTTGTTGGGAACACAAAGTTTCTTTTCAGTTGCAAACTCCATTCCATACATATATATGGGGAGGTACTAGCTCCAACTCTGTTTGACAGTGAAAACTGCAGGAAATTCAAACCGTCACTAGGAAACAGACTGAGAAAGCAGAGAAAAAGTGTCTCCTGCATCCTTTTCCATTGGTGCTAGATGAACGAACGTCTCTCCACTTGCTCAGTTCTGAGAGGTAAGTGTGTGTGAAAGCGGTCCTTCACCTAGCTTGTTGGGAACACAAAGTTTCTTTTCAGTTGCAAACTCCATTCCATACATATATATGGGGAGGTACTAGCTCCAACTCGGTTTGACAGTGAAAACTGCAGGAACTTCAAACCGGCACTAGGAAACAGACTGAGAAATCAGAGAAAAAGTGTCTCCTGCAACCCGTTCCCTTGGTGCTAGATGAACGAACGTCTCTCCACTTGCTCAGTTCCGAGAGATAAGTGTGTGTGAAAGCCTTCCTTCACCTATTTTGTTGGGAACACAAAGTTTCTTTTCAGTTGCAAATTCCATTCCATACATATATATGGGTAGGTACAAGCTCCAAATCGGTTTGACAGTGAAAACTGCAGGAGCTTCAAACCGGCACTAGGAAACAGACTGAGAAAGCAGAGAAAAAGTGTCTACTGCAACCCGTTCCCTTGGTGCTAGATGAACGAAAGTCTATCCACTACCTCATTTCTGAGAGATAAGTGTGTGTGAAAGCCGTCCTTCACCTAGCTTGTTGGGAACACAAAGTTTCTTTTCAGTTGCAAACTCCATTCCATACATATATATGGGGAGGTACTAGCTCCAACTCGGTTTTACAGTGAAAACTGCAGGAACTTCAAACCGGCACTAGGAAACAGACTGAGAAAGCAGAGAAAAAGTGTCTCCTGCAACCGGTTCCCTTGGTGCTAGATGAACGAAAGTCTCTCCACTTGCTCAGTTCTGCGAGATAAGTGTGTGTGAAAGCCGTCCTTCACCTAGCTTGTTGGGAACACAAAGTTTCTTTTCAGTTGCAAACTCCATTCCATACATATATAGGGGAGGTACTAGCTCCAACTCGGGTTTACAGTGAAAACTGCAGGAACTTTAAACCGGCACTAGGAAACAGACTGAGAAAGAAGAGAAAAACTGTCTCCTGCAACCCGTTCCCTTGGTGCTAGATGAACGAACGTCTCTCCACTTGCACAGTTCTGAGAAATAAGTGTGTGTGAAAGCCGTCCTTCACATTGCATGTTGGGAACACAAAGCTTCTTTTCAGATGCAAACTCCATTGCATACATATATATGGGGAGGTACTAGCTCCAACTCGGTTTGACAGTGAAAACTGCAGGAACTTCAAACCGGCACTAGGAATCAGTCGGAGAAAGCAGAGAAAAAGTGGCTCCTGCAAACCGTTCCCTTGGTGCTAGATGAACGAACGTCTCTCCACTTGCTCAGTTCTTAGAGATAAGTGTGTGTGAAAGCCGTCCTTCACCTAGATTGTTGGGAACACAAAGTTTCTTTTCAGTTGCAAACTCCATTCCATACATATATATGGGGAGGTACTAGCTCCAACTCTGTTTGACAGTGAAAACTGCAGGAACTTCAAACCGGCACTAGGAAACAGACTGAGAAAGCAGGGAAAAAGTGTCTCCTGCAACCCGTTCCCTTGGTGCTAGATGAACGAACGTCTCTGCACTTGCTCATTTCTGAGAGATAAGTGTGTGTGAAAGCCGTCCTTCACCTAGCTTGTTGGGAACACAAAGTTTCTTTTCAGTTGCAAACTCCATTCCATACATATATAAGTGGAGGTACTAGCTCCAACTCGGTTTTACAGTGAAAACTGCAGGAACTTCAAACCGGCACTAGGAATCAGTCTGAGAAAGCAGAGAAAATGTGTCTCCTGCAAACCGTTCCCTTGGTGCTAGATGAACGAACGTCTCTCCACTTGCTCAGTTCTGAGAGATAAGTGTGTGTGAAAGCCGTCCTTCACCTAGCTTGTTGGGAACACAAAGTTTCTTTTCAGTTGCAAACTCCATTCCATACATATATATGGGGAGGTACTAGCTCCAACTCGGTTTGACAGTGAAAACTGCAGGAACTTCAAACCGGCACTAGGAAACAGACTGAGAAATCAGAGAAAAAGTGTCTCCTGCAACCCGTTCCCTTGGTGCTAGATGAACGAACGTCTCTCCACTTGCTCAGTTCCGAGAGATAAGTGTGTGTGAAAGCCGTCCTTCACTTATCTTGTTGGGAACACAAAGTTTCTTTTCAGTTGCAAACTCCATTCCATACATATATATGGGGAGGTACTAGCTCCAACTCTGTTTGACAGTGAAAACTGCAGGAAATTCAAACCGGCACTAGGAAACAGACTGAGAAAGCAGAGAAAAAGTGTCTCCTGCATCCTTTTCCATTGGTGCTAGATGAACAAACGTCTCTCCACTTGCTCAGTTCTGAGAGATAAGTGTGTGTGAAAGCGGTCCTTCACCTAGCTTGTTGGGAACACAAAGTTTCTTTTCAGTTGCAAACTCCATTCCATACATATATATGGGGAGGTACTAGCTCCAACTCGGTTTGACAGTGAAAACTGCAGGAACTTCAAACCGGCACTAGGAAACAGACTGAGAAATCAGAGAAAAAGTGTCTCCTGCAACCCGTTCCCTTGGTGCTAGATGAACGAACGTCTCTCCACTTGCTCAGTTCCGAGAGATAAGTGTGTGTGAAAGCCGTCCTTCACCTATCTTGTTGGGAACACAAAGTTTCTTTTCAGTTGCAAATTCCATTCCATACATATATATGGGGAGGTACAAGCTCCAACTCGGTTTGACAGTGAAAACTGCAGGAGCTTCAAACCGGCACTAGGAAACAGACTGAGAAAGCAGAGAAAAAGTGTCTACTGCAACCCGTTCCCTTGGTGCTAGATGAACGAAAGTCTATCCACTACCTCAGTTCTGAGAGATAAGTGTGTGTGAAAGCCGTCCTTCACCTAGCTTGTTGGGAACACAAAGTTTCTTTTCAGTTGCAAACTCCATTCCATACATATATATGGGGAGGTACTAGCTCCAACTCGGTTTTACTGTGAAAACTGCAGGAACTTCAAACCGGCACTAGGAAACAGACTGAGAAAGCAGAGAAAAAGTGTCTCCTGCAACCCGTTCCCTTGGTGCTAGATGAACGAAAGTCTCTCCACTTGCTCAGTTCTGAGAGATAAGTGTGTGTGAAAACCGTCCTTCACCTAGCTTGTTGGGAACACAAAGTTTCTTTTCAGTTGCAAACTCCATTCCATACATATATATGGGGAGGTACTAGCTCCAACTCTGTTTGACAGTGAAAACTGCAGGAACTTCAAACCGGCACTAGGAAACAGACTGAGAAAGCAGGGAAAAAGTGTCTCCTGCAACCCGTTCCCTTGGTGCTAGATGAACGAACGTCTCTGCACTTGCTCATTTCTGAGAGATAAGTGTGTGTGAAAGCCGTCCTTCACCTAGCTTGTTGGGAACACAAAGTTTCTTTTCAGTTGCAAACTCCATTCCATACATATATAAGTGGAGGTACTAGCTCCAACTCGGTTTTACAGTGAAAACTGCAGGAACTTCAAACCGGCACTAGGAATCAGTCTGAGAAAGCAGAGAAAATGTGTCTCCTGCAAACCGTTCCCTTGGTGCTAGATGAACGAACGTCTCTCCACTTGCTCAGTTCTGAGAGATAAGTGTGTGTGAAAGCCGTCCTTCACCTAGCTTGTTGGGAACACAAAGTTTCTTTTCAGTTGCAAACTCCATTCCATACATATATATGGGGAGGTACTAGCTCCAACTCGGTTTGACAGTGAAAACTGCAGGAACTTCAAACCGGCACTAGGAAACAGACTGAGAAATCAGAGAAAAAGTGTCTCCTGCAACCCGTTCCCTTGGTGCTAGATGAACGAACGTCTCTCCACTTGCTCAGTTCCGAGAGATAAGTGTGTGTGAAAGCCGTCCTTCACTTATCTTGTTGGGAACACAAAGTTTCTTTTCAGTTGCAAACTCCATTCCATACATATATATGGGGAGGTACTAGCTCCAACTCTGTTTGACAGTGAAAACTGCAGGAAATTCAAACCGGCACTAGGAAACAGACTGAGAAAGCAGAGAAAAAGTGTCTCCTGCATCCTTTTCCATTGGTGCTAGATGAACAAACGTCTCTCCACTTGCTCAGTTCTGAGAGATAAGTGTGTGTGAAAGCGGTCCTTCACCTAGCTTGTTGGGAACACAAAGTTTCTTTTCAGTTGCAAACTCCATTCCATACATATATATGGGGAGGTACTAGCTCCAACTCGGTTTGACAGTGAAAACTGCAGGAACTTCAAACCGGCACTAGGAAACAGACTGAGAAATCAGAGAAAAAGTGTCTCCTGCAACCCGTTCCCTTGGTGCTAGATGAACGAACGTCTCTCCACTTGCTCAGTTCCGAGAGATAAGTGTGTGTGAAAGCCGTCCTTCACCTATCTTGTTGGGAACACAAAGTTTCTTTTCAGTTGCAAATTCCATTCCATACATATATATGGGGAGGTACAAGCTCCAACTCGGTTTGACAGTGAAAACTGCAGGAGCTTCAAACCGGCACTAGGAAACAGACTGAGAAAGCAGAGAAAAAGTGTCTACTGCAACCCGTTCCCTTGGTGCTAGATGAACGAAAGTCTATCCACTACCTCAGTTCTGAGAGATAAGTGTGTGTGAAAGCCGTCCTTCACCTAGCTTGTTGGGAACACAAAGTTTCTTTTCAGTTGCAAACTCCATTCCATACATATATATGGGGAGGTACTAGCTCCAACTCGGTTTTACTGTGAAAACTGCAGGAACTTCAAACCGGCACTAGGAAACAGACTGAGAAAGCAGAGAAAAAGTGTCTCCTGCAACCCGTTCCCTTGGTGCTAGATGAACGAAAGTCTCTCCACTTGCTCAGTTCTGAGAGATAAGTGTGTGTGAAAACCGTCCTTCACCTAGCTTGTTGGGAACACAAAGTTTCTTTTCAGTTGCAAACTCCATTAAATACATATATAGGGGAGGTACTAGCTCCAACTCGGGTTTACAGTGAAAACTGCAGGATCTTTAAACCGGCACTAGGAAACAGACTGAGAAAGAAGAGAAAAACTGTCTCCTGCAAACCGTTCCCTTGGTGCTAGATGAACGAACGTCTCTCCACTTGCACAGTTCTGAGAAATAAGTGTGTGTGAAAGCCGTCCTTCACATTTCATGTTGGGAACACAAAGCTTCTTTTCAGATGCAAACTCCATTGCATACATATATATGGGGAGGTACTAGCTCCAACTCGGTTTGACAGTGAAAACTGCAGGAACTTCAAACCGGCACTAGGAATCAGTCGGAGAAAGCAGAGAAAAAGTGGCTCCTGCAAACCGTTCCCTTGGTGCTAGATGAACGAACGTCTCTCCACTTGCTCAGTTCTTAGAGATAAGTGTGTGTGAAAGCCGTCCTTCACCTAGATTGTTGGGAACACAAAGTTTCTTTTCAGTTGCAAACTCCATTCCATACATATATATGGGGAGGTACTAGCTCCAACTCTGTTTGACAGTGAAAACTGCAGGAACTTCAAACCGGCACTAGGAAACAGACTGAGAAAGCAGGGAAAAAGTGTCTCCTGCAACCCGTTCCCTTGGTGCTAGATGAACGAACGTCTCTGCACTTGCTCAGTTCTGAGAGATAAGTGTGTGTGAAAGCCGTCCTTCACCTAGCTTGTTGGGAACACAAAGTTTCTTTTCAGTTGCAAACACCATTCCATACATATATAAGTGGAGGTACTAGCTCCAACTCGGTTTTACAGTGAAAACTGCAGGAACTTCAAACCGGCACTAGGAATCAATCTGAGAAAGCAGAGAAAAAGTGTCTCCTGCAAACCGTTCCCGTGGTGCTAGATGAACGAACGTCTCTCCACTTGCTCAGTTCTGAGAGATAAGTGTGTGTGAAAGCCGTCCTTCAACTAGCTTGTTGGGAACACAAAGTTTCTTTTCAGTTGCAAACTCCATTCCATACATATATATGGGGAGGTACAAGCTCCAACTCTGTTTGACAGTGAAAACTGCAGGAACTTCAAACCGGCACTAGGAAACAGACTGAGAAAGCAGGGAAAAAGTGTCTCCTGCAACCCGTTCCCTTGGTGCTAGATGAACGAACGTCTCTGCACTTGCTCATTTCTGAGAGATAAGTGTGTGTGAAAGCCGTCCTTCACCTAGCTTGTTGGGAACACAAAGTTTCTTTTCAGTTGCAAACTCCATTCCATACATATATAAGTGGAGGTACTAGCTCCAACTCGGGTTTACAGTGAAAACTGCAGGAACTTTAAACCGGCACTAGGAAACAGACTGAGAAAGAAGAGAAAAACTGTCTCCTGCAAACCGTTCCCTTGGTGCTAGATGAACGAACGTCTCTCCACTTGCACAGTTCTGAGAAATAAGTGTGTGTGAAAGCCGTCCTTCACATTTCATGTTGGGAACACAAAGCTTCTTTTCAGATGCAAACTCCATTGCATACATATATATGGGGAGGTACTAGCTCCAACTCGGTTTGACAGTGAAAACTGCAGGAACTTCAAACCGGCACTAGGAATCAGTCGGAGAAAGCAGAGAAAAAGTGGCTCCTGCAAACCGTTCCCTTGGTGCTAGATGAACGAACGTCTCTCCACTTGCTCAGTTCTTAGAGATAAGTGTGTGTGAAAGCCGTCCTTCACCTAGATTGTTGGGAACACAAAGTTTCTTTTCAGTTGCAAACTCCATTCCATACATATATATGGGGAGGTACTAGCTCCAACTCTGTTTGACAGTGAAAACTGCAGGATCTTCAAACCGGCACTAGGAAACAGACTGAGAAAGCAGGGAAAAAGTGTCTCCTGCAACCCGTTCCCTTGGTGCTAGATGAACGAACGTCTCTGCACTTGCTCAGTTCTGAGAGATAAGTGTGTGTGAAAGCCGTCCTTCAACTAGCTTGTTGGGAACACAAAGTTTCTTTTCAGTTGCAAACTCCATTCCATACATATATATGGGGAGGTACAAGCTCCAACTCTGTTTGACAGTGAAAACTGCAGGAACTTCAAACCGGCACTAGGAAACAGACTGAGAAAGCAGGGAAAAAGTGTCTCCTGCAACCCGTTCCCTTGGTGCTAGATGAACGAACGTCTCTGCACTTGCTCATTTCTGAGAGATAAGTGTGTGTGAAAGCCGTCCTTCACCTAGCTTGTTGGGAACACAAAGTTTCTTTTCAGTTGCAAACTCCATTCCATACATATATAAGTGGAGGTACTAGCTCCAACTCGGGTTTACAGTGAAAACTGCAGGAACTTTAAACCGGCACTAGGAAACAGACTGAGAAAGAAGAGAAAAACTGTCTCCTGCAAACCGTTCCCTTGGTGCTAGATGAACGAACGTCTCTCCACTTGCACAGTTCTGAGAAATAAGTGTGTGTGAAAGCCGTCCTTCACATTTCATGTTGGGAACACAAAGCTTCTTTTCAGATGCAAACTCCATTGCATACATATATATGGGGAGGTACTAGCTCCAACTCGGTTTGACAGTGAAAACTGCAGGAACTTCAAACCGGCACTAGGAATCAGTCGGAGAAAGCAGAGAAAAAGTGGCTCCTGCAAACCGTTCCCTTGGTGCTAGATGAACGAACGTCTCTCCACTTGCTCAGTTCTTAGAGATAAGTGTGTGTGAAAGCCGTCCTTCACCTAGATTGTTGGGAACACAAAGTTTCTTTTCAGTTGCAAACTCCATTCCATACATATATATGGGGAGGTACTAGCTCCAACTCTGTTTGACAGTGAAAACTGCAGGATCTTCAAACCGGCACTAGGAAACAGACTGAGAAAGCAGGGAAAAAGTGTCTCCTGCAACCCGTTCCCTTGGTGCTAGATGAACGAACGTCTCTGCACTTGCTCAGTTCTGAGAGATAAGTGTGTGTGAAAGCCGTCCTTCACCTAGCTTGTTGGGAACACAAAGTTTCTTTTCAGTTGCAAACACCATTCCATACATATATAAGTGGAGGTACTAGCTCCAACTCGGTTTTACAGTGAAAACTGCAGGAACTTCAAACCGGCACTAGGAATCAATCTGAGAAAGCAGAGAAAAAGTGTCTCCTGCAAACCGTTCCCGTGGTGCTAGATGAACGAACGTCTCTCCACTTGCTCAGTTCTGAGAGATAAGTGTGTGTGAAAGCCGTCCTTCAACTAGCTTGTTGGGAACACAAAGTTTCTTTTCAGTTGCAAACTCCATTCCATACATATATATGGGGAGGTACAAGCTCCAACTCTGTTTGACAGTGAAAACTGCAGGAACTTCAAACCGGCACTAGGAAACAGACTGAGAAAGCAGGGAAAAAGTGTCTCCTGCAACCCGTTCCCTTGGTGCTAGATGAACGAACGTCTCTGCACTTGCTCATTTCTGAGAGATAAGTGTGTGTGAAAGCCGTCCTTCACATAGCTTGTTGGGAACACAAAGTTTCTTTTCAGTTGCAAACTCCATTCCATACATATATAAGTGGAGGTACTAGCTCCAACTCGGTTTTACAGTGAAAACTGCAGGAACTTCAAACCGGCACTAGGAATCAGTCTGAGAAAGCAGAGAAAATGTGTCTCCTGCAAACCGTTCCCTTGGTGCTAGATGAACGAACGTCTCTCCACTTGCTCAGTTCTGAGAGATAAGTGTGTGTGAAAGCCGTCCTTCACCTAGCTTGTTGGGAACACAAAGTTTCTTTTCAGTTGCAAACTCCATTCCATACATATATATGGGGAGGTACTAGCTCCAACTCGGTTTGACAGTGAAAACTGCAGGAACTTCAAACCGGCACTAGGAAACAGACTGAGAAATCAGAGAAAAAGTGTCTCCTGCAACCCGTTCCCTTGGTGCTAGATGAACGAACGTCTCTCCACTTGCTCAGTTCCGAGAGATAAGTGTGTGTGAAAGCCGTCCTTCACCTATCTTGTTGGGAACACAAAGTTTCTTTTCAGTTGCAAACTCCATTCCATACATATATATGGGGAGGTACTAGCTCCAACTCTGTTTGACAGTGAAAACTGCAGGAAATTCAAACCGGCACTAGGAAACAGACTGAGAAAGCAGAGAAAAAGTGTCTCCTGCATCCTTTTCCATTGGTGCTAGATGAACGACAGTCTCTCCACTTGCTCAGTTCTGAGAGATAATTGTGTGTGAAAGCGGTCCTTCACCTAGCTTGTTGGGAACACAAAGTTTCTTTTCAGTTGCAAACTCCATTCCATACATATATATGGGGAGGTACTAGCTCCAACTCGGTTTGACAGTGAAAACTGCAGGAACTTCAAACCAGCACTAGGAAACAGACTGAGAAATCAGAGAAAAAGTGTCTCCTGCAACCCGTTCCCTTGGTGCTAGATGAACGAACGTCTCTCCACTTGCTCAGTTCCGAGAGATAAGTGTGTGTGAAAGCCGTCCTTCACCTATCTTGTTGGGAACACAAAGTTTCTTTTCAGTTGCAAATTCCATTCCATACATATATATGGGGAGGTACAAGCTCCAACTCGGTTTGACAGTGAAAACTGCAGGAGCTTCAAACCGGCACTAGGAAACAGACTGAGAAAGCAGAGAAAAAGTGTCTACTGCAACCCGTTCCCTTGGTGCTAGATGAACGAAAGTCTATCCACTACCTCAGTTCTGAGAGATAAGTGTGTGTGAAAGCCGTCCTTCACCTAGCTTGTTGGGAACACAAAGTTTCTTTTCAGTTGCAAACTCCATTCCATACATATATATGGGGAGGTACTAGCTCCAACTCGGTTTTACAGAGAAAACTGCAGGAACTTCAAACCGGCACTAGGAAACAGACTGAGAAAGCAGAGAAAAAGTGTCTCCTGCAACCCGTTCCCTTGGTGCTAGATGAACGAAAGTCTCTCCACTTGCTCAGTTCTGAGAGATAAGTGTGTGTGAAAACCGTCCTTCACTTAGCTTGTTGGGAACACAAAGTTTCTTTTCAGTTGCAAACTCCATTAAATACATATATAGGGGAGGTACTAGCTCCAACTCGGGTTTACAGTGAAAACTGCAGGAACTTTAAACCGGCCCTAGGAAACAGACTGAGAAAGAAGAGAAAAACTGTCTCCTGCAACCCGTTCCCTTGGTGCTAGATGAACGAACGTCTCTCCACTTGCACAGTTCTGAGAAATAAGTGTGTGTGAAAGCCGTCCTTCACATTTCATGTTGGGAACACAAAGCTTCTTTTCAGATGCAAACTCCATTGCATACATATATATGGGGAGGTACTAGCTCCAACTCTGTTTGACAGTGAAAACTGCAGGAACTTCAAACCGGCACTAGGAATCAGTCGGAGAAAGCAGAGAAAAAGTGGCTCCTGCAAACCGTTCCCTTGGTGCTAGATGAACGAACGTCTCTCCACTTGCTCAGTTCTTAGAGATAAGTGTGTGTGAAAGCCGTCCTTCACCTAGATTGTTGGGAACACAAAGTTTCTTCTCAGTTGCAAACTCCATTCCATACATATATATGGGGAGGTACTAGCTCCAACTCTGTTTGACAGTGAAAACTGCAGGAACTTCAAACCGGCACTAGGAAACAGACTGAGAAAGCAGGGAAAAAGTGTCTCCTGCAACCCGTTCCCTTGGTGCTAGATGAACGAACGTCTCTGCACTTGCTCAGTTCTGAGAGATAAGTGTGTGTGAAAGCCGTCCTTCACCTAGCTTGTTGGGAACACAAAGTTTCTTTTCAGTTGCAAACACCATTCCATACATATATAAGTGGAGGTACTAGCTCCAACTCGGTTTTACAGTGAAAACTGCAGGAACTTCAAACCGGCACTAGGAATCAATCTGAGAAAGCAGAGAAAAAGTGTCTCCTGCAAACCGTTCCCGTGGTGCTAGATGAACGAACGTCTCTCCACTTGCTCAGTTCTGAGAGATAAGTGTGTGTGAAAGCCGTCCTTCAACTAGCTTGTTGGGAACACAAAGTTTCTTTTCAGTTGCAAACTCCATTCCATACATATATATGGGGAGGTACAAGCTCCAACTCTGTTTGACAGTGAAAACTGCAGGAACTTCAAACCGGCACTAGGAAACAGACTGAGAAAGCAGGGAAAAAGTATCTCCTGCAACCGTTCCCTTGGTGCTAGATGAACGAACGTCTCTGCACTTGCTCATTTCTGAGAGATAAGTGTGTGTGAAAGCCGTCCTTCACCTAGCTTGTTGGGAACACAAAGTTTCTTTTCAGTTGCAAACTCCATTCCATACATATATAAGTGGAGGTACTAGCTCCAACTCGGGTTTACAGTGAAAACTGCAGGAACTTTAAACCGGCACTAGGAAACAGACTGAGAAAGAAGAGAAAAACTGTCTCCTGCAAACCGTTCCCTTGGTGCTAGATGAACGAACGTCTCTCCACTTGCACAGTTCTGAGAAATAAGTGTGTGTGAAAGCCGTCCTTCACATTTCATGTTGGGAACACAAAGCTTCTTTTCAGATGCAAACTCCATTGCATACATATATATGGGGAGGTACTAGCTCCAACTCGGTTTGACAGTGAAAACTGCAGGAACTTCAAACCGGCACTAGGAATCAGTCGGAGAAAGCAGAGAAAAAGTGGCTCCTGCAAACCGTTCCCTTGGTGCTAGATGAACGACAGTCTCTCCACTTGCTCAGTTCTGAGAGATAATTGTGTGTGAAAGCGGTCCTTCACCTAGCTTGTTGGGAACACAAAGTTTCTTTTCAGTTGCAAACTCCATTCCATACATATATATGGGGAGGTACTAGCTCCAACTCGGTTTGACAGTGAAAACTGCAGGAACTTCAAACCAGCACTAGGAAACAGACTGAGAAATCAGAGAAAAAGTGTCTCCTGCAACCCGTTCCCTTGGTGCTAGATGAACGAACGTCTCTCCACTTGCTCAGTTCCGAGAGATAAGTGTGTGTGAAAGCCGTCCTTCACCTATCTTGTTGGGAACACAAAGTTTCTTTTCAGTTGCAAATTCCATTCCATACATATATATGGGGAGGTACAAGCTCCAACTCGGTTTGACAGTGAAAACTGCAGGAGCTTCAAACCGGCACTAGGAAACAGACTGAGAAAGCAGAGAAAAAGTGTCTACTGCAACCCGTTCCCTTGGTGCTAGATGAACGAAAGTCTATCCACTACCTCAGTTCTGAGAGATAAGTGTGTGTGAAAGCCGTCCTTCACCTAGCTTGTTGGGAACACAAAGTTTCTTTTCAGTTGCAAACTCCATTCCATACATATATATGGGGAGGTACTAGCTCCAACTCGGTTTTACAGAGAAAACTGCAGGAACTTCAAACCGGCACTAGGAAACAGACTGAGAAAGCAGAGAAAAAGTGTCTCCTGCAACCCGTTCCCTTGGTGCTAGATGAACGAAAGTCTCTCCACTTGCTCAGTTCTGAGAGATAAGTGTGTGTGAAAACCGTCCTTCACTTAGCTTGTTGGGAACACAAAGTTTCTTTTCAGTTGCAAACTCCATTAAATACATATATAGGGGAGGTACTAGCTCCAACTCGGGTTTACAGTGAAAACTGCAGGAACTTTAAACCGGCCCTAGGAAACAGACTGAGAAAGAAGAGAAAAACTGTCTCCTGCAACCCGTTCCCTTGGTGCTAGATGAACGAACGTCTCTCCACTTGCACAGTTCTGAGAAATAAGTGTGTGTGAAAGCCGTCCTTCACATTTCATGTTGGGAACACAAAGCTTCTTTTCAGATGCAAACTCCATTGCATACATATATATGGGGAGGTACTAGCTCCAACTCGGTTTGACAGTGAAAACTGCAGGAACTTCAAACCGGCACTAGGAATCAGTCGGAGAAAGCAGAGAAAAAGTGGCTCCTGCAAACCGTTCCCTTGGTGCTAGATGAACGAACGTCTCTCCACTTGCTCAGTTCTTAGAGATAAGTGTGTGTGAAAGCCGTCCTTCACCTAGATTGTTGGGAACACAAAGTTTCTTCTCAGTTGCAAACTCCATTCCATACATATATATGGGGAGGTACTAGCTCCAACTCTGTTTGACAGTGAAAACTGCAGGAACTTCAAACCGGCACTAGGAAACAGACTGAGAAAGCAGGGAAAAAGTGTCTCCTGCAACCCGTTCCCTTGGTGCTAGATGAACGAACGTCTCTGCACTTGCTCAGTTCTGAGAGATAAGTGTGTGTGAAAGCCGTCCTTCACCTAGCTTGTTGGGAACACAAAGTTTCTTTTCAGTTGCAAACACCATTCCATACATATATAAGTGGAGGTACTAGCTCCAACTCGGTTTTACAGTGAAAACTGCAGGAACTTCAAACCGGCACTAGGAATCAATCTGAGAAAGCAGAGAAAAAGTGTCTCCTGCAAACCGTTCCCGTGGTGCTAGATGAACGAACGTCTCTCCACTTGCTCAGTTCTGAGAGATAAGTGTGTGTGAAAGCCGTCCTTCAACTAGCTTGTTGGGAACACAAAGTTTCTTTTCAGTTGCAAACTCCATTCCATACATATATATGGGGAGGTACAAGCTCCAACTCTGTTTGACAGTGAAAACTGCAGGAACTTCAAACCGGCACTAGGAAACAGACTGAGAAAGCAGGGAAAAAGTGTCTCCTGCAACCCGTTCCCTTGGTGCTAGATGAACGAACGTCTCTGCACTTGCTCATTTCTGAGAGATAAGTGTGTGTGAAAGCCGTCCTTCACCTAGCTTGTTGGGAACACAAAGTTTCTTTTCAGTTGCAAACTCCATTCCATACATATATAAGTGGAGGTACTAGCTCCAACTCGGGTTTACAGTGAAAACTGCAGGAACTTTAAACCGGCACTAGGAAACAGACTGAGAAAGAAGAGAAAAACTGTCTCCTGCAAACCGTTCCCTTGGTGCTAGATGAACGAACGTCTCTCCACTTGCACAGTTCTGAGAAATAAGTGTGTGTGAAAGCCGTCCTTCACATTTCATGTTGGGAACACAAAGCTTCTTTTCAGATGCAAACTCCATTGCATACATATATATGGGGAGGTACTAGCTCCAACTCGGTTTGACAGTGAAAACTGCAGGAACTTCAAACCGGCACTAGGAATCAGTCGGAGAAAGCAGAGAAAAAGTGGCTCCTGCAAACCGTTCCCTTGGTGCTAGATGAACGAACGTCTCTCCACTTGCTCAGTTCTTAGAGATAAGTGTGTGTGAAAGCCGTCCTTCACCTAGATTGTTGGGAACACAAAGTTTCTTCTCAGTTGCAAACTCCATTCCATACATATATATGGGGAGGTACTAGCTCCAACTCTGTTTGACAGTGAAAACTGCAGGAACTTCAAACCGGCACTAGGAAACAGACTGAGAAAGCAGGGAAAAAGTGTCTCCTGCAACCCGTTCCCTTGGTGCTAGATGAACGAACGTCTCTGCACTTGCTCAGTTCTGAGAGATAAGTGTGTGTGAAAGCCGTCCTTCACCTAGCTTGTTGGGAACACAAAGTTTCTTTTCAGTTGCAAACACCATTCCATACATATATAAGTGGAGGTACTAGCTCCAACTCGGTTTTACAGTGAAAACTGCAGGAACTTCAAACCGGCACTAGGAATCAATCTGAGAAAGCAGAGAAAAAGTGTCTCCTGCAAACCGTTCCCGTGGTGCTAGATGAACGAACGTCTCTCCACTTGCTCAGTTCTGAGAGATAAGTGTGTGTGAAAGCCGTCCTTCAACTAGCTTGTTGGGAACACAAAGTTTCTTTTCAGTTGCAAACTCCATTCCATACATATATATGGGGAGGTACAAGCTCCAACTCTGTTTGACAGTGAAAACTGCAGGAACTTCAAACCGGCACTAGGAAACAGACTGAGAAAGCAGGGAAAAAGTATCTCCTGCAACCGTTCCCTTGGTGCTAGATGAACGAACGTCTCTGCACTTGCTCATTTCTGAGAGATAAGTGTGTGTGAAAGCCGTCCTTCACCTAGCTTGTTGGGAACACAAAGTTTCTTTTCAGTTGCAAACTCCATTCCATACATATATAAGTGGAGGTACTAGCTCCAACTCGGGTTTACAGTGAAAACTGCAGGAACTTTAAACCGGCACTAGGAAACAGACTGAGAAAGAAGAGAAAAACTGTCTCCTGCAAACCGTTCCCTTGGTGCTAGATGAACGAACGTCTCTCCACTTGCACAGTTCTGAGAAATAAGTGTGTGTGAAAGCCGTCCTTCACATTTCATGTTGGGAACACAAAGCTTCTTTTCAGATGCAAACTCCATTGCATACATATATATGGGGAGGTACTAGCTCCAACTCGGTTTGACAGTGAAAACTGCAGGAACTTCAAACCGGCACTAGGAATCAGTCGGAGAAAGCAGAGAAAAAGTGGCTCCTGCAAACCGTTCCCTTGGTGCTAGATGAACGACAGTCTCTCCACTTGCTCAGTTCTGAGAGATAATTGTGTGTGAAAGCGGTCCTTCACCTAGCTTGTTGGGAACACAAAGTTTCTTTTCAGTTGCAAACTCCATTCCATACATATATATGGGGAGGTACTAGCTCCAACTCGGTTTGACAGTGAAAACTGCAGGAACTTCAAACCAGCACTAGGAAACAGACTGAGAAATCAGAGAAAAAGTGTCTCCTGCAACCCGTTCCCTTGGTGCTAGATGAACGAACGTCTCTCCACTTGCTCAGTTCCGAGAGATAAGTGTGTGTGAAAGCCGTCCTTCACCTATCTTGTTGGGAACACAAAGTTTCTTTTCAGTTGCAAATTCCATTCCATACATATATATGGGGAGGTACAAGCTCCAACTCGGTTTGACAGTGAAAACTGCAGGAGCTTCAAACCGGCACTAGGAAACAGACTGAGAAAGCAGAGAAAAAGTGTCTACTGCAACCCGTTCCCTTGGTGCTAGATGAACGAAAGTCTATCCACTACCTCAGTTCTGAGAGATAAGTGTGTGTGAAAGCCGTCCTTCACCTAGCTTGTTGGGAACACAAAGTTTCTTTTCAGTTGCAAACTCCATTCCATACATATATATGGGGAGGTACTAGCTCCAACTCGGTTTTACAGAGAAAACTGCAGGAACTTCAAACCGGCACTAGGAAACAGACTGAGAAAGCAGAGAAAAAGTGTCTCCTGCAACCCGTTCCCTTGGTGCTAGATGAACGAAAGTCTCTCCACTTGCTCAGTTCTGAGAGATAAGTGTGTGTGAAAACCGTCCTTCACTTAGCTTGTTGGGAACACAAAGTTTCTTTTCAGTTGCAAACTCCATTAAATACATATATAGGGGAGGTACTAGCTCCAACTCGGGTTTACAGTGAAAACTGCAGGAACTTTAAACCGGCCCTAGGAAACAGACTGAGAAAGAAGAGAAAAACTGTCTCCTGCAACCCGTTCCCTTGGTGCTAGATGAACGAACGTCTCTCCACTTGCACAGTTCTGAGAAATAAGTGTGTGTGAAAGCCGTCCTTCACATTTCATGTTGGGAACACAAAGCTTCTTTTCAGATGCAAACTCCATTGCATACATATATATGGGGAGGTACTAGCTCCAACTCGGTTTGACAGTGAAAACTGCAGGAACTTCAAACCGGCACTAGGAATCAGTCGGAGAAAGCAGAGAAAAAGTGGCTCCTGCAAACCGTTCCCTTGGTGCTAGATGAACGAACGTCTCTCCACTTGCTCAGTTCTTAGAGATAAGTGTGTGTGAAAGCCGTCCTTCACCTAGATTGTTGGGAACACAAAGTTTCTTCTCAGTTGCAAACTCCATTCCATACATATATATGGGGAGGTACTAGCTCCAACTCTGTTTGACAGTGAAAACTGCAGGAACTTCAAACCGGCACTAGGAAACAGACTGAGAAAGCAGGGAAAAAGTGTCTCCTGCAACCCGTTCCCTTGGTGCTAGATGAACGAACGTCTCTGCACTTGCTCAGTTCTGAGAGATAAGTGTGTGTGAAAGCCGTCCTTCACCTAGCTTGTTGGGAACACAAAGTTTCTTTTCAGTTGCAAACACCATTCCATACATATATAAGTGGAGGTACTAGCTCCAACTCGGTTTTACAGTGAAAACTGCAGGAACTTCAAACCGGCACTAGGAATCAATCTGAGAAAGCAGAGAAAAAGTGTCTCCTGCAAACCGTTCCCGTGGTGCTAGATGAACGAACGTCTCTCCACTTGCTCAGTTCTGAGAGATAAGTGTGTGTGAAAGCCGTCCTTCAACTAGCTTGTTGGGAACACAAAGTTTCTTTTCAGTTGCAAACTCCATTCCATACATATATATGGGGAGGTACAAGCTCCAACTCTGTTTGACAGTGAAAACTGCAGGAACTTCAAACCGGCACTAGGAAACAGACTGAGAAAGCAGGGAAAAAGTGTCTCCTGCAACCCGTTCCCTTGGTGCTAGATGAACGAACGTCTCTGCACTTGCTCATTTCTGAGAGATAAGTGTGTGTGAAAGCCGTCCTTCACCTAGCTTGTTGGGAACACAAAGTTTCTTTTCAGTTGCAAACTCCATTCCATACATATATAAGTGGAGGTACTAGCTCCAACTCGGGTTTACAGTGAAAACTGCAGGAACTTTAAACCGGCACTAGGAAACAGACTGAGAAAGAAGAGAAAAACTGTCTCCTGCAAACCGTTCCCTTGGTGCTAGATGAACGAACGTCTCTCCACTTGCACAGTTCTGAGAAATAAGTGTGTGTGAAAGCCGTCCTTCACATTTCATGTTGGGAACACAAAGCTTCTTTTCAGATGCAAACTCCATTGCATACATATATATGGGGAGGTACTAGCTCCAACTCGGTTTGACAGTGAAAACTGCAGGAACTTCAAACCGGCACTAGGAATCAGTCGGAGAAAGCAGAGAAAAAGTGGCTCCTGCAAACCGTTCCCTTGGTGCTAGATGAACGAACGTCTCTCCACTTGCTCAGTTCTTAGAGATAAGTGTGTGTGAAAGCCGTCCTTCACCTAGATTGTTGGGAACACAAAGTTTCTTTTCAGTTGCAAACTCCATTCCATACATATATATGGGGAGGTACTAGCTCCAACTCTGTTTGACAGTGAAAACTGCAGGAACTTCAAACCGGCACTAGGAAACAGACTGAGAAAGCAGGGAAAAAGTGTCTCCTGCAACCCGTTCCCTTGGTGCTAGATGAACGAACGTCTCTGCACTTGCTCAGTTCTGAGAGATAAGTGTGTGTGAAAGCCGTCCTTCACCTAGCTTGTTGGGAACACAAAGTTTCTTTTCAGTTGCAAACACCATTCCATACATATATAAGTGGAGGTACTAGCTCCAACTCGGTTTTACAGTGAAAACTGCAGGAACTTCAAACCGGCACTAGGAATCAATCTGAGAAAGCAGAGAAAAAGTGTCTCCTGCAAACCGTTCCCGTGGTGCTAGATGAACGAACGTCTCTCCACTTGCTCAGTTCTGAGAGATAAGTGTGTGTGAAAGCCGTCCTTCAACTAGCTTGTTGGGAACACAAAGTTTCTTTTCAGTTGCAAACTCCATTCCATACATATATATGGGGAGGTACAAGCTCCAACTCTGTTTGACAGTGAAAACTGCAGGAACTTCAAACCGGCACTAGGAAACAGACTGAGAAAGCAGGGAAAAAGTGTCTCCTGCAACCCGTTCCCTTGGTGCTAGATGAACGAACGTCTCTGCACTTGCTCATTTCTGAGAGATAAGTGTGTGTGAAAGCCGTCCTTCACCTAGCTTGTTGGGAACACAAAGTTTCTTTTCAGTTGCAAACTCCATTCCATACATATATAAGTGGAGGTACTAGCTCCAACTCGGTTTTACAGTGAAAACTGCAGGAACTTCAAACCGGCACTAGGAATCAGTCTGAGAAAGCAGAGAAAATGTGTCTCATGCAAACCGTTCCCTTGGTGCTAGATGAACGAACGTCTCTCCACTTGCTCAGTTCTGAGAGATAAGTGTGTGTGAAAGCCGTCCTTCACCTAGCTTGTTGGGAACACAAAGTTTCTTTTCAGTTGCAAACTCCATTCCATACATATATATGGGGAGGTACTAGCTCCAACTCGGTTTGACAGTGAAAACTGCAGGAACTTCAAACCGGCACTAGGAAACAGACTGAGAAATCAGAGAAAAAGTGTCTCCTGCAACCCGTTCCCTTGGTGCTAGATGAACGAACGTCTCTCCACTTGCTCAGTTCCGAGAGATAAGTGTGTGTGAAAGCCGTCCTTCACCTATCTTGTTGGGAACACAAAGTTTCTTTTCAGTTGCAAACTCCATTCCATACATATATATGGGGAGGTACTAGCTCCAACTCTGTTTGACAGTGAAAACTGCAGGAAATTCAAACCGGCACTAGGAAACAGACTGAGAAAGCAGAGAAAAAGTGTCTCCTGCATCCTTTTCCATTGGTGCTAGATGAACGAACGTCTCTCCACTTGCTCAGTTCTGAGAGATAAGTGTGTGTGAAAGCGGTCCTTCACCTAGCTTGTTGGGAACACAAAGTTTCTTTTCAGTTGCAAACTCCATTCCATACATATATATGGGGAGGTACTAGCTCCAACTCGGTTTGACAGTGAAAACTGCAGGAACTTCAAACCGGCACTAGGAAACAGACTGAGAAATCAGAGAAAAAGTGTCTCCTGCAACCCGTTCCCTTGGTGCTAGATGAACGAACGTCTCTCCACTTGCTCAGTTCCGAGAGATAAGTGTGTGTGAAAGCCGTCCTTCACCTATCTTGTTGGGAACACAAAGTTTCTTTTCAGTTGCAAATTCCATTCCATACATATATATGGGGAGGTACAAGCTCCAACTCGGTTTGACAGTGAAAACTGCAGGAGCTTCAAACCGGCACTAGGAAACAGACTGAGAAAGCAGAGAAAAAGTGTCTACTGCAACCCGTTCCCTTGGTGCTAGATGAACGAAAGTCTATCCACTACCTCAGTTCTGAGAGATAAGTGTGTGTGAAAGCCGTCCTTCACCTAGCTTGTTGGGAACACAAAGTTTCTTTTCAGTTGCAAACTCCATTCCATACATATATATGGGGAGGTACTAGCTCCAACTCGGTTTTACAGAGAAAACTGCAGGAACTTCAAACCGGCACTAGGAAACAGACTGAGAAAGCAGAGAAAAAGTGTCTCCTGCAACCCGTTCCCTTGGTGCTAGATGAACGAAAGTCTCTCCACTTGCTCAGTTCTGAGAGATAAGTGTGTGTGAAAACCGTCCTTCACTTAGCTTGTTGGGAACACAAAGTTTCTTTTCAGTTGCAAACTCCATTAAATACATATATAGGGGAGGTACTAGCTCCAACTCGGGTTTACAGTGAAAACTGCAGGAACTTTAAACCGGCCCTAGGAAACAGACTGAGAAAGAAGAGAAAAACTGTCTCCTGCAACCCGTTCCCTTGGTGCTAGATGAACGAACGTCTCTCCACTTGCACAGTTCTGAGAAATAAGTGTGTGTGAAAGCCGTCCTTCACATTTCATGTTGGGAACACAAAGCTTCTTTTCAGATGCAAACTCCATTGCATACATATATATGGGGAGGTACTAGCTCCAACTCGGTTTGACAGTGAAAACTGCAGGAACTTCAAACCGGCACTAGGAATCAGTCGGAGAAAGCAGAGAAAAAGTGGCTCCTGCAAACCGTTCCCTTGGTGCTAGATGAACGAACGTCTCTCCACTTGCTCAGTTCTTAGAGATAAGTGTGTGTGAAAGCCGTCCTTCACCTAGATTGTTGGGAACACAAAGTTTCTTCTCAGTTGCAAACTCCATTCCATACATATATATGGGGAGGTACTAGCTCCAACTCTGTTTGACAGTGAAAACTGCAGGAACTTCAAACCGGCACTAGGAAACAGACTGAGAAAGCAGGGAAAAAGTGTCTCCTGCAACCCGTTCCCTTGGTGCTAGATGAACGAACGTCTCTGCACTTGCTCAGTTCTGAGAGATAAGTGTGTGTGAAAGCCGTCCTTCACCTAGCTTGTTGGGAACACAAAGTTTCTTTTCAGTTGCAAACACCATTCCATACATATATAAGTGGAGGTACTAGCTCCAACTCGGTTTTACAGTGAAAACTGCAGGAACATCAAACCGGCACTAGGAATCAATCTGAGAAAGCAGAGAAAAAGTGTCTCCTGCAAACCGTTCCCGTGGTGCTAGATGAACGAACGTCTCTCCACTTGCTCAGTTCTGAGAGATAAGTGTGTGTGAAAGCCGTCCTTCAACTAGCTTGTTGGGAACACAAAGTTTCTTTTCAGTTGCAAACTCCATTCCATACATATATATGGGGAGGTACAAGCTCCAACTCTGTTTGACAGTGAAAACTGCAGGAACTTCAAACCGGCACTAGGAAACAGACTGAGAAAGCAGGGAAAAAGTGTCTCCTGCAACCCGTTCCCTTGGTGCTAGATGAACGAACGTCTCTGCACTTGCTCATTTCTGAGAGGTAAGTGTGTGTGAAAGCCGTCCTTCACCTAGCTTGTTGGGAACACAAAGTTTCTTTTCAGTTGCAAACTCCATTCCATACATATATAAGTGGAGGTACTAGCTCCAACTCGGTTTGACAGTGAAAACTGCAGGAACTTCAAACCGGCACTAGGAATCAGTCTGAGAAAGCAGAGAAAATGTGTCTCCTGCAACCCGTTCCATTGGTGCTAGATGAACGAACGTCTCTCCACTTGCTCAGTTCTGAGAGATAAGTGTGTGTGAAAGCCGTCCTTCACCTATCTTGTTGGGAACACAAAGTTTCTTTTCAGTTGCAAACTCCATTCCATACATATATATGGGGAGGTACTAGCTCCAACTCTGTTTGACAGTGAAAACTGCAGGAAATTCAAACCGGCACTAGGAAACAGACTGAGAAAGCAGAGAAAAAGTGTCTCCTGCATCCTTATCCATTGGTGCTAGATGAACGAACGTCTCTCCACTTGCTCAGTTCTGAGAGATAAGTGTGTGTGAAAGCGGTCCTTCACATAGCTTGTTGGGAACACAAAGTTTCTTTTCAGTTGCAAACTCCATTCCATACATATATATGGGGAGGTACTAGCTCCAACTCGGTTTGACAGTGAAAACTGCAGGAACTTCAAACCGGCACTAGGAAACAGACTGAGAAATCAGAGAAAAAGTGTCTCCTGCAACCCGTTCCCTTGGTGCTAGATGAACGAAAGTCTATCCACTACCTCAGTTCTGAGAGATAAGTGTGTGTGAAAGCCGTCCTTCACCTAGCTTGTTGGGAACACAAAGTTTCTTTTCAGTTGCAAACTCCATTCCATACATATATATGGGGAGGTACTAGCTCCAACTCGGTTTTACTGTGAAAACTGCAGGAACTTCAAACCGGCACTAGGAAACAGACTGAGAAAGCAGAGAAAAAGTGTCTCCTGCAACCCGTTCCCTTGGTGCTAGATGAACGAAAGTCTCTCCACTTGCTCAGTTCTGAGAGATAAGTGTGTGTGAAAACCGTCCTTCACCTAGCTTGTTGGGAACACAAAGTTTCTTTTCAGTTGCAAACTCCATTAAATACATATATAGGGGAGGTACTAGCTCCAACTCGGGTTTACAGTGAAAACTGCAGGAACTTTAAACCGGCCCTAGGAAACAGACTGAGAAAGAAGAGAAAAACTGTCTCCTGCAACCCGTTCCCTTGGTGCTAGATGAACGAACGTCTCTCCACTTGCACAGTTCTGAGAAATAAGTGTGTGTGAAAGCCGTCCTTCACATTTCATGTTGGGAACACAAAGCTTCTTTTCAGATGCAAACTCCATTGCATACATATATATGGGGAGGTACTAGCTCCAACTCGGTTTGACAGTGAAAACTGCAGGAACTTCAAACCGGCACTAAGAATCAGTCGGAGAAAGCAGAGAAAAAGTGGCTCCTGCAAACCGTTCCCTTGGTGCTAGATGAACGAACGTCTCTCCACTTGCTCAGTTCTTAGAGATAAGTGTGTGTGAAAGCCGTCCTTCACCTAGATTGTTGGGAACACAAAGTTTCTTTTCAGTTGCAAACTCCATTCCATACATATATATGGGGAGGTACTAGCTCCAACTCTGTTTGACAGTGAAAACTGCAGGAACTTCAAACCGGCACTAGGAAACAGACTGAGAAAGCAGGGAAAAAGTGTCTCCTGCAACCCGTTCCCTTGGTGCTAGATGAACGAACGTCTCTGCACTTGCTCAGTTCTGAGAGATAAGTGTGTGTGAAAGCCGTCCTTCACCTAGCTTGTTGGGAACACAAAGTTTCTTTTCAGTTGCAAACACCATTCCATACATATATAAGTGGAGGTACTAGCTCCAACTCGGTTTTACAGTGAAAACTGCAGGAACTTCAAACCGGCACTAGGAATCAATCTGAGAAAGCAGAGAAAAAGTGTCTCCTGCAAACCGTTCCCGTGGTGCTAGATGAACGAACGTCTCTCCACTTGCTCAGTTCTGAGAGATAAGTGTGTGTGAAAGCCGTCCTTCAACTAGCTTGTTGGGAACACAAAGTTTCTTTTCAGTTGCAAACTCCATTCCATACATATATATGGGGAGGTACAAGCTCCAACTCTGTTTGACAGTGAAAACTGCAGGAACGTCAAACCGGCACTAGGAAACAGACTGAGAAAGCAGGGAAAAAGTGTCTACTGCAACCCGTTCCCTTGGTGCTAGATGAACGAAAGTCTCTCCACTTGCTCAGTTCTGAGAGATAAGTGTGTGTGAAAGCGGTCCTTCACCTAGCTTGTTGGGAACACAAAGTTTCTTTTCAGTTGCAAACTCCATTCCATACATATATATGGGGAGGTACTAGCTCCAACTCGGTTTGACAGTGAAAACTGCAGGAACTTCAAACCGGCACTAGGAAACAGACTGAGAAATCAGAGAAAAAGTGTCTCCTGCAACCCGTTCCCTTGGTGCTAGATGAACGAACGTCTCTCCACTTGCTCAGTTCCGAGAGATAAGTGTGTGTGAAAGCCGTCCTTCACCTATCTTGTTGGGAACACAAAGTTTCTTTTCAGTTGCAAATTCCATTCCATACATATATATGGGGAGGTACAAGCTCCAACTCGGTTTGACAGTGAAAACTGCAGGAGCTTCAAACCGGCACTAGGAAACAGACTGAGAAAGCAGAGAAAAAGTGTCTACTGCAACCCGTTCCCTTGGTGCTAGATGAACGAAAGTCTATCCACTACCTCAGTTCTGAGAGATAAGTGTGTGTGAAAGCCGTCCTTCACCTAGCTTGTTGGGAACACAAAGTTTCTTTTCAGTTGCAAACTCCATTCCATACATATATATGGGGAGGTACTAGCTCCAACTCGGTTTTACAGAGAAAACTGCAGGAACTTCAAACCGGCACTAGGAAACAGACTGAGAAAGCAGAGAAAAAGTGTCTCCTGCAACCCGTTCCCTTGGTGCTAGATGAACGAAAGTCTCTCCACTTGCTCAGTTCTGAGAGATAAGTGTGTGTGAAAACCGTCCTTCACTTAGCTTGTTGGGAACACAAAGTTTCTTTTCAGTTGCAAACTCCATTAAATACATATATAGGGGAGGTACTAGCTCCAACTCGGGTTTACAGTGAAAACTGCAGGAACTTTAAACCGGCCCTAGGAAACAGACTGAGAAAGAAGAGAAAAACTGTCTCCTGCAACCCGTTCCCTTGGTGCTAGATGAACGAACGTCTCTCCACTTGCACAGTTCTGAGAAATAAGTGTGTGTGAAAGCCGTCCTTCACATTTCATGTTGGGAACACAAAGCTTCTTTTCAGATGCAAACTCCATTGCATACATATATATGGGGAGGTACTAGCTCCAACTCGGTTTGACAGTGAAAACTGCAGGAACTTCAAACCGGCACTAGGAATCAGTCGGAGAAAGCAGAGAAAAAGTGGCTCCTGCAAACCGTTCCCTTGGTGCTAGATGAACGAACGTCTCTCCACTTGCTCAGTTCTTAGAGATAAGTGTGTGTGAAAGCCGTCCTTCACCTAGATTGTTGGGAACACAAAGTTTCTTCTCAGTTGCACACTCCATTCCATACATATATATGGGGAGGTACTAGCTCCAACTCTGTTTGACAGTGAAAACTGCAGGAACTTCAAACCGGCACTAGGAAACAGACTGAGAAAGCAGGGAAAAAGTGTCTCCTGCAACCCGTTCCCTTGGTGCTAGATGAACGAACGTCTCTGCACTTGCTCAGTTCTGAGAGATAAGTGTGTGTGAAAGCCGTCCTTCACCTAGCTTGTTGGGAACACAAAGTTTCTTTTCAGTTGCAAACACCATTCCATACATATATAAGTGGAGGTACTAGCTCCAACTCGGTTTTACAGTGAAAACTGCAGGAACATCAAACCGGCACTAGGAATCAATCTGAGAAAGCAGAGAAAAAGTGTCTCCTGCAAACCGTTCCCGTGGTGCTAGATGAACGAACGTCTCTCCACTTGCTCAGTTCTGAGAGATAAGTGTGTGTGAAAGCCGTCCTTCAACTAGCTTGTTGGGAACACAAAGTTTCTTTTCAGTTGCAAACTCCATTCCATACATATATATGGGGAGGTACAAGCTCCAACTCTGTTTGACAGTGAAAACTGCAGGAACTTCAAACCGGCACTAGGAAACAGACTGAGAAAGCAGGGAAAAAGTGTCTCCTGCAACCCGTTCCCTTGGTGCTAGATGAACGAACGTCTCTGCACTTGCTCATTTCTGAGAGGTAAGTGTGTGTGAAAGCCGTCCTTCACCTAGCTTGTTGGGAACACAAAGTTTCTTTTCAGTTGCAAACTCCATTCCATACATATATAAGTGGAGGTACTAGCTCCAACTCGGTTTGACAGTGAAAACTGCAGGAACTTCAAACCGGCACTAGGAATCAGTCTGAGAAAGCAGAGAAAATGTGTCTCCTGCAACCCGTTCCATTGGTGCTAGATGAACGAACGTCTCTCCACTTGCTCAGTTCTGAGAGATAAGTGTGTGTGAAAGCCGTCCTTCACCTATCTTGTTGGGAACACAAAGTTTCTTTTCAGTTGCAAACTCCATTCCATACATATATATGGGGAGGTACTAGCTCCAACTCTGTTTGACAGTGAAAACTGCAGGAAATTCAAACCGGCACTAGGAAACAGACTGAGAAAGCAGAGAAAAAGTGTCTCCTGCATCCTTATCCATTGGTGCTAGATGAACGAACGTCTCTCCACTTGCTCAGTTCTGAGAGATAAGTGTGTGTGAAAGCCGTCCTTCAACTAGCTTGTTGGGAACACAAAGTTTCTTTTCAGTTGCAAACTCCATTCCATACATATATATGGGGAGGTACAAGCTCCAACTCTGTTTGACAGTGAAAACTGCAGGAACGTCAAACCGGCACTAGGAAACAGACTGAGAAAGCAGGGAAAAAGTGTCTACTGCAACCCGTTCCCTTGGTGCTAGATGAACGAAAGTCTCTCCACATGCTCAGTTCTGAGAGGTAAGTGTGTGTGAAAGCCGTCCTTCACCTAGCTTGTTGGGAACACAAAGTTTCTTTTCTGTTGCAAATTCCATTCCATACATATATATGGGGAGGTACTAGCTCCAACTCGGTTTGACAGTGAAAACTGCAGGAGCTTCAAACCGGCACTAGGAAACAGATTGAGAAAGCAGAGAAAAAGTGTCTACTGCAACCCGTTCCCTTGGTGCTAGATGAACGAAAGTCTATCCACTACCTCAGTTCTGAGAGATAAGTGTGTGTGAAAGCCGTCCTTCACCTAGCTTGTTGGGAACACAAAGTTTCTTTTCAGTTGCAAACTCCATTCCATACATATATATGGGGAGGTACTAGCTCCAACTCGGTTTTACAGTGAAAACTGCAGGAACTTCAAACCGGCACTAGGAAACAGACTGAGAAAGCAGTGAAAAAGAGACTCCTGCAACCGGTTCCCTTGGTGCTAGATGAACGAAAGTCTCTCCACTTGCTCAGTTCTGAGAGATAAGTGTGTGTGAAAGCCGTCCTTCACCTAGCTTGTTGGGAACACAAAGTTTCTTTTCAGTTGCAAACTCCATTCCATACATATATAGGGGAGGTACTAGCTCCAACTCGGGTTTACAGTGAAAACTGCAGGAACTTTAAACCGGCACTAGGAAACAGACTGAGAAAGAAGAGAAAAACTGTCTCCTGCAACCCGTTCCCTTGGTGCTAGATGAACGAACGTCTTTCCACTTGCACAGTTCTGAGAAATAAGTGTGTGTGAAAGCCGTCCTTCACATTGCATGTTGGGAACACAAAGCTTCTTTTCAGATGCAAACTCCATTGCATACATATATATGGGGAGATACTAACTCCAACTCGGTTTGACATTGAAAACTGCAGGAACTTCAAACCGGCGCTAGGAATCAGTCAGAGAAAGTAGAGAAAAAGTGTCTCCTGCAAACCGTTCCCTTGGTGCTAGATGAACGAACGTCTCTCCACTTGCTCAGTTCTGAGAGATAAGTGTGTGTGAAAGCCGTCCTTCACCTAGCTTGTTGGGAACACAAAGTTTCTTTTCAGTTGCAAACTCCATTCCATACATATATATGGGGAGGTACTAGCTCCAACTCTGTTAGACAGTGAAAACTGCAGGAACTTCAAACCGGCACTAGGAAACAGACTGTGAAAGCAGGGAAAAAGTGTCTCCTGCAACCCGTTCCCTTGGTGCTAGATGAACGAACGTCTCTGCACTTGCTCATTTCTGAGAGATAAGTGTGTGTGAAAGCCGTCCTTCACCTAGCTTGTTGGGAACACAAAGTTTCTTTTCAGTTGCAAACTCCATTCCATACATATATAAGTGGAGGTACTAGCTCCAACTCGGTTTTACAGTGAAAACTGCAGGAACTTCAAACCGGCACTAGGAATCAGTCTGAGAAAGCAGAGAAAATGTGTCTCCTGCAAACCGTTCCCTTGGTGCTAGATGAACGAACGTCTCTCCACTTGCTCAGTTCTGAGAGATATGTGTGTGTGAAAGCCGTCCTTCACCTAGCTTGTTGGGAACACAAAGTTTCTTTTCAGTTGCAAATTCCATTCCATACATATATATGGGGAGGTACTAGCTCCAACTCGGTTTGACAGTGAAAACTGCAGGAGCTTCAAACCTGCACTAGGAAACAGACTGAGAAAGAAGAGAAAAAGTGTCTACTGCAACCCGTTCCCTTGGTGCTAGATGAACGAACGTCTCTCCACTTGCTCAGTTCTGAGAGATAAGTGTGTGTGAAAGCCGTCCTTCACCTAGCTTGCTGGGAACACAAAGTTTCTTTTCAGTTGCAAACTCCATTCCATATATATATATGGGGAGGTACTAGCTCCAACTCGGTTTTACAGAGAAAACTGCAGGAACTTCAAACCGGCACTAGGAAACAGACTGAGAAAGCAGAGAAAAAGTGTCTCCTGCAACCCGTTCCCTTGGTGCTAGATGAACGAACGTCTCTCCACTTGCTCAGTTCTGAGAGTTAAGTGTGTGTGATAGCCATCGTTCACCTAGGTTGTTGGGAACACAAAGTTTCTTTTCAGTTGCAAACTCCATTCCATACATATATATGGGTAGGTACTAGCTCCAACTCGGTTTTACAGTGAAAACTGCAGGAACTTCAAACCGGCACTAGGAAACAGACTGAGAAACAGAGAAAAAGTGACTCCTGCAACCCGTTTTCTTGGTGCTAGATGAACGAACGTCTCTCCAGTTGCTCAGTTCTGAGAGAAAAGTGTGTGTGAAAGCCGTCCTTCACCTATCTTGTTGGGAACACAAAGTTTCTTTTCAGTTGCAAACTCCATTCCATGCATATATATGGGTAGGTACTAGCTCCAACTCGGTTTGACAGTAAAAACTGCAGGAACTTCAAACCGGCACTAGGAAACAGACTGAGAAAGCAGAGAAAAGTGTCTCCTGCAACCCGTTCCCTTGGTGCTAGACGAACGAACGTCTCTCCACTTGCTCAGTTCTGAGAGATAAATGTGTGTGAAAGCCGTCCTTCACCTAGCTTGTTGGGAACACAAAGTTTCTTTTCAGTTGCAAACTCCATTCCATACATATATATGGGGAGGTACTAGCTCCAACTCGGTTTGACAGTGAAAACTGCAGGAACTTCAAACCGGCAGTAGGAAACAGACTGAGATAGCAGAGAAAGAGTGTCTCCTGCAACCTGTTCCCTTGGTGCTAGATGAACGAACGTCTCTCCACATGCTTAATTCTGAGAGATAAACGTGTGTGAAAGCCGTCCTTCACCTAGCTTGTTGGGAACACAAAGTTTCTTTTCAGTTGCAAACTCCACTCCATACATATATATGGTGAGGTACTAGCTCCAACTCGGTTTTACAGTGAAAACTGCAGGTACTTCAAACCGGCACTAGGAAACAGACTGAGAAAGCAGAGAAAAAGTATCTCCTGCAACCCGTTCCCTTGGTGCTAGATGAACGAACGTCTCTCCCCTTGCATAGTTCTGAGAGATAAGTGTGTGTGAAAGCCGTCCTTCACCTTGCTTGTTGGGAACACAAAGTTTCTTTTCAGTTGCAAACTCCATTCCATACATATATATGGGGAGGTACTAGCTCCAACTCGGTTTTACAGAGAAAACTGCAGGAACTTCAAACCGGCACTAGGAAACAGACTGAGAAAGCAGAGAAAAACTGTCTCCTGCAACCCGTTCCCTTGGTGCTAGATGAACGAACGTCTCTCCACTTGCTCAGTTCTGAGAGATAAGTGTGTGTGTAAGCCGTCTTTCACCTAGCTTGTTGGAAACACAAAGTTTCTTTTCAGTTGCAAACTCCATTCCATACATATATATGGGGAGGTACTAGCTCCAACTCTGTTTGACAGTGAAAACTGCAGGAACTTCAAACCGGCACTAGGAAACAGACTGAGAAAGCAGGGAAAAAGTGTCTCCTGCAACCCGTTCCCTTGGTGCTAGATGAACGAACGTCTCTGCACTTGCTCAGTTCTGAGAGATAAGTGTGTGTGAAAGCCGTCCTTCACCTAGCTTGTTGGGAACACAAAGTTTCTTTTCAGTTGCAAACACCATTCCATACATATATAAGTGGAGGTACTAGCTCCAACTCGGTTTTACAGTGAAAACTGCAGGAACTTCAAACCGGCACTAGGAATCAGTCTGAGAAAGCAGAGAAAAAGTGTCTCCTGCAAACCGTTCCCGTGGTGCTAGATGAACGAACGTCTCTCCACTTGCTCAGTTCTGAGAGATAAGTGTGTGTGAAAGCCGTCCTTCAACTAGCTTGTTGGGAACACAAAGTTTCTTTTCAGTTGCAAACTCCATTCCATACATATATATGGGGAGGTACAAGCTCCAACTCTGTTTGACAGTGAAAACTGCAGGAACGTCAAACCGGCACTAGGAAACAGACTGAGAAAGCAGGGAAAATGTGTCTCCTGCAACCCGTTCCCTTGGTGCTAGATGAACGAACGTCTCTCCACTTGCTCAGTTCTGAGAGGTAAGTGTGTGTGAAAGCCGTCCTTCACCTAGCTTGTTGGGAACACAAAGTTTCTTTTCAGTTGCAAATTCCATTCCATACATATATATGGGGAGGTACTAGCTCCAACTCGGTTTGACAGTGAAAACTGCAGGAGCTTCAAACCGGCACTAGGAAACAGATTGAGAAAGCAGAGAAAAAGTGTCTACTGCAACCCGTTCCCTTGGTGCTAGATGAACGAAAGTCTATCCACTACCTCAGTTCTGAGAGATAAGTGTGTGTGAAAGCCGTCCTTCACCTAGCTTGTTGGGAACACAAAGTTTCTTTTCAGTTGCAAACTCCATTCCATACATATATATGGGGAGGTACTAGCTCCAACTCGGTTTTACAGTGAAAACTGCAGGAACTTCAAACCGGCACTAGGAAACAGACTGAGAAAGCAGTGAAAAAGAGTCTCCTGCAACCGGTTCCCTTGGTGCTAGATGAACGAAAGTCTCTCCACTTGCTCAGTTCTGAGAGATAAGTGTGTGTGAAAGCCGTCCTTCACCTAGCTTGTTGGGAACACAAAGTTTCTTTTCAGTTGCAAACTCCATTCCATACATATATAGGGGAGGTACAAGCTCCAACTCGGGTTTACAGTGAAAACTGCAGGAACTTTAAACCGGCACTAGGAAACAGACTGAGAAAGAAGAGAAAAACTGTCTCCTGCAACCCGTTCCCTTGGTGCTAGATGAACGAACGTCTCTCCACTTGCACAGTTCTGAGAAATAAGTGTGTGTGAAAGCCGTCCTTCACATTGCATGTTGGGAACACAAAGCTTCTTTTCAGATGCAAACTCCATTGCATACATATATATGGGGAGGTACTAGCTCCAACTCGGTTTGACAGTGAAAACTGCAGGAACTTCAAACCGGCGCTAGGAATCAGTCAGAGAAAGCAGAGAAAAAGTGTCTCCTGCAAACCGTTCCCTTGGTGCTAGATGAACGAACGTCTCTCCACTTGCTCAGTTCTGAGTGATAAATGTGTGTGAAAGCCGTCCTTCACCTAGCTTGTTGGGAACACAAAGTTTCTTTTCAGTTGCAAACTCCATTCATACATATATATGGGGAGGTACTAGCTCCAACTCTGTTAGACAGTGAAAACTGCAGGAACTTCAAACCGGCACTAGGAAACAGAATGTGAAAGCAGGGAAAAAGTGTCTCCTGCAACCCGTTCCCTTGGTGCTAGATGAACGAACGTCTCTGCACTTGCTCATTTCTGAGAGATAAGTGTGTGTGAAAGCCGTCCTTCACCTAGCTTGTTGGGAACACAAAGTTTCTTTTCAGTTGCAAACTCCATTCCATACATATATAAGTGGAGGTACTAGCTCCAACTCGATTTTACAGTGAAAACTGCAGGAACTTCAAACCGGCACTAGGAATCAGTCTGAGAAAGCAGAGAAAATGTGTCTCCTGCAAACCGTTCCCTTGGTGCTAGATGAACGAACGTCTCTCCACTTGCTCAGTTCTGAGAGATATGTGTGTGTGAAAGCCGTCCTTCACCTAGCTTGTTGGGAACACAAAGTTTCTTTTCAGTTGCAAACTCCATTCCATACATATATATGGGGAGGTACAAGCTCCAACTCTGTTTGACAGTGAAAACTGCAGGAACTTCAAACCGGCACTAGGAAACAGACTGAGAAAGCAGGGAAAATGTGTCTCCTGCAACCCGTTCCCTTGGTGCTAGATGAACGAACGTCTCTCCACTTGCTCAGTTCTCAGAGTTAAGTGTGTGTGAAAGCCGTCCTTCACCTAGCTTGTTGGGAACACAAAGTTTCTTTTCAGTTGCAAATTCCATTCCATACATATATATGGGGAGGTACTAGCTCCAACTCGGTTTGACAGTGAAAACTGCAGGAGCTTCAAACCGGCACTAGGAAACAGACTGAGAAAGCAGAGAAAAAGTGTCTACTGCAACCAGTTCCCTTGGTGCTAGATGAACGAACGTCTCTCCACTTGCTCAGTTCTGAGAGATAAGTGTGTGTGAAAGCCGTCCTTCACCTAGCTTGTTGGGAACACAAAGTTTCTTTTCAGTTGCAAACTCCATTCCATATATATATATGGGGAGGTACTAGCTCCAACTCGGTTTTACAGAGAAAACTGCAGGAACTTCAAACCGGCACTAGGAAACAGACTGAGAAAGCAGAGAAAAAGTGTGTCCTGCAACCCGTTCCCTTGGTGCTAGATGAACGAACGTCTCTCCACTTGCTCAGTTCTGAGAGTTAAGTGTGTGTGATAGCCATCGTTCACCTAGGTTGTAGGGAACACAAAGTTTCTTTTCAGTTGCAAACTCCATTCCATACATATATATGGGGAGGTACTAGCTCCAACTCGGTTTTACAGTGAAAACTGCAGGAACTTCAAACCGGCACTAGGAAACAGACTGAGAAAGCAGAGAAAAAGTGACTCCTGCAACCCGTTCCCTTGGTGCTAGATGAACGAACGTCTCTCCAGTTGCTCAGTTCTGAGAGAAAAGTGTGTGTGAAAGCCGTCCTTCACCTATCTTGTTGGGAACACAAAGTGTCTTTTCAGTTGCAAACTCCATTCCATGCATATATATGGGGAGGTACTAGCTCCAACTCGGTTTGACAGTAAAAACTGCAGGAACTTCAAACCGGCACTAGGAAACAGACTGAGAAAGCAGAGAAAAGTGTCTCCTGCAACCCGTTCCCTTGGTGCTAGACGAACGAACGTCTCTCCACTTGCTCAGTTCTGAGAGATAAATGTGTGTGAAAGCCGTCCTTCACCTAGCTTGTTGGGAACACAAAGTTTCTTTTCAGTTGCAAACTCCATTCCATACATATATATGGGGAGGTACTAGCTCCAACTCTGTTTGACAGTGAAAACTGCAGGAACTTCAAACCGGCACTAGGAAACAGACTGAGAAAGCAGGGAAAAAGTGTCTCCTGCAACCCGTTCCCTTGGTGCTAGATGAACGAACGTCTCTGCACTTGCTCAGTTCTGAGAGATAAGTGTGTGTGAAAGCCGTCCTTCACCTAGCTTGTTGGGAACACAAAGTTTCTTTTCAGTTGCAAACACCATTCCATACATATATAAGTGGAGGTACTAGCTCCAACTCGGTTTTACAGTGAAAACTGCAGGAACTTCAAACCGGCACTAGGAATCAGTCTGAGAAAGCAGAGAAAAAGTGTCTCCTGCAAACCGTTCCCGTGGTGCTAGATGAACGAACGTCTCTCCACTTGCTCAGTTCTGAGAGATAAGTGTGTGTGAAAGCCGTCCTTCAACTAGCTTGTTGGGAACACAAAGTTTCTTTTCAGTTGCAAACTCCATTCCATACATATATATGGGGAGGTACAAGCTCCAACTCTGTTTGACAGTGAAAACTGCAGGAACGTCAAACCGGCACTAGGAAACAGACTGAGAAAGCAGGGAAAATGTGTCTCCTGCAACCCGTTCCCTTGGTGCTAGATGAACGAACGTCTCTCCACTTGCTCAGTTCTGAGAGGTAAGTGTGTGTGAAAGCCGTCCTTCACCTAGCTTGTTGGGAACACAAAGTTTCTTTTCAGTTGCAAATTCCATTCCATACATATATATGGGGAGGTACTAGCTCCAACTCGGTTTGACAGTGAAAACTGCAGGAGCTTCAAACCGGCACTAGGAAACAGATTGAGAAAGCAGAGAAAAAGTGTCTACTGCAACCCGTTCCCTTGGTGCTAGATGAACGAAAGTCTATCCACTACCTCAGTTCTGAGAGATAAGTGTGTGTGAAAGCCGTCCTTCACCTAGCTTGTTGGGAACACAAAGTTTCTTTTCAGTTGCAAACTCCATTCCATACATATATATGGGGAGGTACTAGCTCCAACTCGGTTTTACAGTGAAAACTGCAGGAACTTCAAACCGGCACTAGGAAACAGACTGAGAAAGCAGTGAAAAAGAGTCTCCTGCAACCGGTTCCCTTGGTGCTAGATGAACGAAAGTCTCTCCACTTGCTCAGTTCTGAGAGATAAGTGTGTGTGAAAGCCGTCCTTCACCTAGCTTGTTGGGAACACAAAGTTTCTTTTCAGTTGCAAACTCCATTCCATACATATATAGGGGAGGTACAAGCTCCAACTCGGGTTTACAGTGAAAACTGCAGGAACTTTAAACCGGCACTAGGAAACAGACTGAGAAAGAAGAGAAAAACTGTCTCCTGCAACCCGTTCCCTTGGTGCTAGATGAACGAACGTCTCTCCACTTGCACAGTTCTGAGAAATAAGTGTGTGTGAAAGCCGTCCTTCACATTGCATGTTGGGAACACAAAGCTTCTTTTCAGATGCAAACTCCATTGCATACATATATATGGGGAGGTACTAGCTCCAACTCGGTTTGACAGTGAAAACTGCAGGAACTTCAAACCGGCGCTAGGAATCAGTCAGAGAAAGCAGAGAAAAAGTGTCTCCTGCAAACCGTTCCCTTGGTGCTAGATGAACGAACGTCTCTCCACTTGCTCAGTTCTGAGTGATAAGTGTGTGTGAAAGCCGTCCTTCACCTAGCTTGTTGGGAACACAAAGTTTCTTTTCAGTTGCAAACTCCATTCATACATATATATGGGGAGGTACTAGCTCCAACTCTGTTAGACAGTGAAAACTGCAGGAACTTCAAACCGGCACTAGGAAACAGAATGTGAAAGCAGGGAAAAAGTGTCTCCTGCAACCCGTTCCCTTGGTGCTAGATGAACGAACGTCTCTGCACTTGCTCATTTCTGAGAGATAAGTGTGTGTGAAAGCCGTCCTTCACCTAGCTTGTTGGGAACACAAAGTTTCTTTTCAGTTGCAAACTCCATTCCATACATATATAAGTGGAGGTACTAGCTCCAACTCGATTTTACAGTGAAAACTGCAGGAACTTCAAACCGGCACTAGGAATCAGTCTGAGAAAGCAGAGAAAATGTGTCTCCTGCAAACCGTTCCCTTGGTGCTAGATGAACGAACGTCTCTCCACTTGCTCAGTTCTGAGAGATATGTGTGTGTGAAAGCCGTCCTTCACCTAGCTTGTTGGGAACACAAAGTTTCTTTTCAGTTGCAAACTCCATTCCATACATATATATGGGGAGGTACAAGCTCCAACTCTGTTTGACAGTGAAAACTGCAGGAACTTCAAACCGGCACTAGGAAACAGACTGAGAAAGCAGGGAAAATGTGTCTCCTGCAACCCGTTCCCTTGGTGCTAGATGAACGAACGTCTCTCCACTTGCTCAGTTCTCAGAGTTAAGTGTGTGTGAAAGCCGTCCTTCACCTAGCTTGTTGGGAACACAAAGTTTCTTTTCAGTTGCAAATTCCATTCCATACATATATATGGGGAGGTACTAGCTCCAACTCGGTTTGACAGTGAAAACTGCAGGAGCTTCAAACCGGCACTAGGAAACAGACTGAGAAAGCAGAGAAAAAGTGTCTACTGCAACCCGTTCCCTTGGTGCTAGATGAACGAACGTCTCTCCACTTGCTCAGTTCTGAGAGATAAGTGTGTGTGAAAGCCGTCCTTCACCTAGCTTGTTGGGAACACAAAGTTTCTTTTCAGTTGCAAACTCCATTCCATATATATATATGGGGAGGTACTAGCTCCAACTCGGTTTTACAGAGAAAACTGCAGGAACTTCAAACCGGCACTAGGAAACAGACTGAGAAAGCAGAGAAAAAGTGTGTCCTGCAACCCGTTCCCTTGGTGCTAGATGAACGAACGTCTCTCCACTTGCTCAGTTCTGAGAGTTAAGTGTGTGTGATAGCCATCGTTCACCTAGGTTGTAGGGAACACAAAGTTTCTTTTCAGTTGCAAACTCCATTCCATACATATATATGGGGAGGTACTAGCTCCAACTCGGTTTTACAGTGAAAACTGCAGGAACTTCAAACCGGCACTAGGAAACAGACTGAGAAAGCAGAGAAAAAGTGACTCCTGCAACCCTTTCCCTTGGTGCTAGATGAACGAACGTCTCTCCAGTTGCTCAGTTCTGAGAGAAAAGTGTGTGTGAAAGCCGTCCTTCACCTATCTTGTTGGGAACACAAAGTGTCTTTTCAGTTGCAAACTCCATTCCATGCATATATATGGGGAGGTACTAGCTCCAACTCGGTTTGACAGTAAAAACTGCAGGAACTTCAAACCGGCACTAGGAAACAGACTGAGAAAGCAGAGAAAAGTGTCTCCTGCAACCCGTTCCCTTGGTGCTAGACGAACGAACGTCTCTCCACTTGCTCAGTTCTGAGAGATAAATGTGTGTGAAAGCCGTCCTTCACCTAGCTTGTTGGGAACACAAAGTTTCTTTTCAGTTGCAAACTCCATTCCATACATATATATGGGGAGGTACTAGCTCCAACTCGGTTTGACAGTGAAAACTGCAGGAACTTCAAACCGGCAGTAGGAAACAGACTGAGATAGCAGAGAAAGAGTGTCTCCTGCAACCCGTTCCCTTGGTGCTAGATGAACGAACGTCTCTCCACATGCTTAATTCTGAGAGATAAATGTGTGTGAAAGCCGTCCTTCACCTAGCTTGTTGGGAACACAAAGTTTCTTTTCAGTTGCAAACTCCACTCCATACATATATATGGGGAGGTACTAGCTCCAACTCGGTTTTACAGTGAAAACTGCAGGTACTTCAAACCGGCACTAGGAAACAGACTGAGAAAGCAGAGAAAAACTATCTCCTGCAACCCGTTCCCTTGGTGCTAGATGAACGAACGTCTCTCCCCTTGCACAGTTCTGAGAGATAAGTGTGTGTGAAAGCCGTCCTTCACCTTGCTTGTTGGGAACACAAAGTTTCTATTCAGTTGCAAACTCCATTCCATACATATATATGGGGAGGTACTAGCTCCAACTCGGTTTTACAGAGAAAACTGCAGGAACTTCAAACCGGCACTAGGAAACAGACTGAGAAAGCAGAGAAAAACTGTCTCCTGCAACCCGTTCCCTTGGTGCTAGATGAACGAACGTCTCTCCACTTGCTCAGTTCTGAGAGATAAGTGTGTGTGAAAGCCGTCCTTCACCTAGCTTGTTGGGAACACAAAGTTTCTTTTCAGTTGCAAACTCCATTCCATATATATATATGGGGAGGTACTAACTCCAACTCGGTTTGACAGTGAAAACTGCAGGAACTTCAAACCGGCGCTAGGAATCAGTCAGAGAAAGTAGAGAAAAAGTGTCTCCTGCAACCCGTTCCCTTGGTGCTAGATGAACGAACGTCTCTCCACTTGCTCAGTTCTGAGAGATAAGTGTGTGTGAAAGCCGTCCTTCAACTAGCTTGTTGGGAACACAAAGTTTCTATTCAGTTGCAAACTCCATTCCATACATATATATGGGGAGGTACAAGCTCCAACTCTGTTTGACAGTGAAAACTGCAGGAACGTCAAACCGGCACTAGGAAACAGACTGAGAAAGCAGGGAAAAAGTGTCTACTGCAACCCGTTCCCTTGGTGCTAGATGAACGAACGTCTCTCCACTTGCTCAGTTCTGAGAGGTAAGTGTGTGTGAAAGCCGTCCTTCACCTAGCTTGTTGGGAACACAAAGTTTCTTTTCAGTTGCAAATTCCATTCCATACATATATATGGGGAGGTACTAGCTCCAACTCGGTTTGACAGTGAAAACTGCAGGAGCTTCAAACCGGAACTAGGAAACAGATTGAGAAAGCAGAGAAAAAGTGTACACTGCAACCCGTTCCCTTGGTGCTAGATGAACGAAAGTCTATCCACTACCTCAGTTCTGAGAGATAAGTGTGTGTGAAAGCCGTCCTTCACCTAGCTTGTTGGGAACACAAAGTTTCTTTTCAGTTGCAAACTCCATTCCATACATATATATGGGGAGGTACTAGCTCCAACTCGGTTTTACAGTGAAAACTGCAGGAACTTCAAACCGGCACTAGGAAACAGACTGAGAAAGCAGTGAAAAAGAGACTCCTGCAACCGGTTCCCTTGGTGCTAGATGAACGAAAGTCTCTCCACTTGCTCAGTTCTGAGAGATAAGTGTGTGTGAAAGCCGTCCTTCACCTAGCTTGTTGGGAACACAAAGTTTCTTTTCAGTTGCAAACTCCATTCCATACATATATAGGGGAGGTACTAGCTCCAACTCGGGTTTACAGTGAAAACTGCAGGAACTTTAAACCGGCACTAGGAAACAGACTGAGAAAGAAGAGAAAAACTGTCTCCTGCAACCCGTTCCCTTGGTGCTAGATGAACGAACGTCTCTCCACTTGCACAGTTCTGAGAAATAAGTGTGTGTGAAAGCCGTCCTTCACATTGCATGTTGGGAACACAAAGCTTCTTTTCAGATGCAAACTCCATTGCATACATATATATGGGGAGGTACTAACTCCAACTCGGTTTGACAGTGAAAACTGCAGGAACTTCAAACCGGCGCTAGGAATCAGTCAGAGAAACTAGAGAAAAAGTGTTTCCTGCAAACCGTTCCCTTGGTGCTAGATGAACGAACGTCTCTCCACTTGCTCAGTTCTGAGAGATAAGTGTGTGTGAAAGCCGTCCTTCACCTAGCTTGTTGGGAACACAAAGTTTCTTTTCAGTTGCAAACTCCATTCCATACATATATATGGGGAGGTACTAGCTCCAACTCTGTTAGACAGTGAAAACTGCAGGAACTTCAAACCGGCACTAGGAAACAGACTGTGAAAGCAGGGAAAAAGTGTCTCCTGCAACCCGTTCCCTTGGTGCTAGATGAACGAACGTCTCTCCACTTGCTCATTTCTGAGAGATAAGTGTGTGTGAAAGCCGTCCTTCACCTAGCTTGTTGGGAACAAAAAGTTTCTTTTCAGTTGCAAACTCCATTCCATACATATATAAGTGGAGGTACTAGCTCCAACTCGGTTTTACAGTGAAAACTGCAGGAACTTCAAACCGGCACTAGGAATCAGTCTGAGAAAGCAGAGAAAATGTGTCTCCTGCAAACCGTTCCCTTGGTGCTAGATGAACGAACGTCTCTCCACTTGCTCAGTTCTGAGAGATAAATGTGTGTGAAAGCCGTCCTTCACCTAGCTTGTTGGGAACACAAAGTTTCTTTTCAGTTGCAAACTCCATTCCATACATATATATGGGGAGGTACAAGCTCCAACTCTGTTTGACAGTGAAAACTGCAGGAACTTCAAACCGGTACTAGGAAACAGACTGAGAAAGCAGGGAAAAAGTGTCTCCTGCAACCCGTTCCCTTGGTGCTAGATGAACGAACGTCTCTCCACTTGCTCAGTTCTCAGAGTTAAGTGTGTGTGAAAGCCGTCCTTCACCTAGCTTGTTGGGAACACAAAGTTTCTTTTCAGTTGCAAATTCCATTCCATACATATATATGGGGAGGTACTAGCTCCAACTCGTTTTGACAGTGAAAACTGCAGGAGCTTCAAACCAGCACTAGGAAACAGACTGAGAAAGCAGAGAAAAAGTGTCTACTGCAACCCGTTCCCTTGGTGCTAGATGAACGAACGTCTCTCCACTTGCTCAGTTCTGAGAGATAAGTGTGTGTGAAAGCCGTCCTTCACTTAGCTTGTTGGGAACACAAAGTTTCTTTTCAGTTGCAAACTCCATTCCATATATATATATGGGGAGGTACTAGCTCCAACTCGGTTTTACAGAGAAAACTGCAGGAACTTCAAACCGGCACTAGGAATCAGACTGAGAAAGCAGAGAAAAAGTGTCTCCTGCAACCCGTTCCCTTGGTGCTAGATGAACGAACGTCTCTCCACTTGCTCAGTTCTGAGAGTAAAGTGTGTGTGATAGCCATCGTTCACCTAGGTTGTTAGGAACACAAAGTTTCTTTTCAGTTGCAAACTCCATTCCATACATATATATGGGTAGGTACTAGCTCCAACTCGGTTTTACAGTGAAAACTGCAGGAACTTCAAACCGGCACTAGGAAACAGACTGAGAAAGCAGAGAAAAAGTGACTCCTGCAACCCGTTCCCTTGGTGCTAGATGAACGAACGTCTCTCCAGTTGCTCAGTTCTGAGAGAAAAGTGTGTGTGAAAGCCGTCCTTCACCTATCTTGTTGGGAACACAAAGTTTCTTTTCAGTTGCAAACTCCATTCCATGCATATATATGGGTAGGTACTAGCTCCAACTCGGTTTGACAGTAAAAACTGCAGGAACTTCAAACCGGCACTAGGAAACAGACTGAGAAAGCAGAGAAAAGTGTCTCCTGCAACCCGTTCCCTTGGTGCTAGACGAACGAACGTCTCTCCACATGCTTAATTCTGAGAGATAAATGTGTGTGAAAGCCGTCCTTCACCTAGCTTGTTGGGAACACAAAGTTTCTTTTCAGTTGCAAACTCCACTCCATACATATATATGGTGAGGTACTAGCTCCAACTCGGTTTTACAGTGATAACTGCAGGTACTTCAAACCGGCACTAGGAAACAGACTGAGAAAGCAGAGAAAAAGTATCTCCTGCAACCCGTTCCCTTGGTGCTAGATGAACGAACGTCTCTCCCCTTGCATAGTTCTGAGAGATAAGTGTGTGTGAAAGCCGTCCTTCACCTTGCTTGTTGGGAACACAAAGTTTCTTTTCAGTTGCAAACTCCATTCCATACATAAATATGGGGAGGTACTAGCTCCAACTCGGTTTTACAGAGAAAACTGCAGGAACTTCAAACCGGCACTAGGAAACAGACTGAGAAAGCAGAGAAAAACTGTCTCCTGCAACCCGTTCCCTTGGTGCTAGATGAACGAACGTCTCTCCACTTGCTCAGTTCTGAGAGATAAGTGTGTGTGTAAGCCGTCTTTCACCTAGCTTGTTGGAAACACAAAGTTTCTTTTCAGTTGCAAACTCCATTCCATACATATATATGGGGAGGTACTAGCTCCAACTCGGTTTGACAGTGAAAATTGCAGGAACTTCAAAACGGCACTAGGAATCAGTCGGAGAAAGCAGAGAAAAGTGGCTCCTGCAAACCGTTCCCTTGGTGCTAGATGAACGAACGTCTCTCCACTTGCTCAGTTCTTAGAGATAAGTGTGTGTGAAAGCCGTCCTTCACCTAGATTGTTGGGAACACAAAGTTTCTTTTCAGTTTCAAACTCCATTCCATACATATATATGGGGAGGTACTAGCTCCAACTCTGTTTGACAGTGAAAACTGCAGGAACTTCAAACCGGCACTAGGAAACAGACTGAGAAAGCAGGGAAAAAGTGTCTCCTGCAACCCGTTCCCTTGGTGCTAGATGAACGAACGTCTCTGCACTTGCTCAGTTCTGAGAGATAAGTGTGTGAGAAAGCCGTCCTTCACCTAGCTTGTTGGGAACACAAAGTTTCTTTTCAGTTGCAAACACCATTCCATACATATATAAGTGGAGGTACTAGCTCCAACTCGGTTTTACAGTGAAAACTGCAGGAACTTCAAACCGGCACTAGGAATCAGTCTGAGAAAGCAGAGAAAAAGTGTCTCCTGCAAACCGTTCCCGTGGTGCTAGATGAACGAACGTCTCTCCACTTGCTCAGTTCTGAGAGATAAGTGTGTGTGAAAGCCGTCCTTCAACTAGCTTGTTGGGAACACAAAGTTTCTTTTCAGTTTCAAACTCCATTCCATACATATATATGGGGAGGTACAAGCTCCAACTCTGTTTGACAGTGAAAACTGCAGGAACGTCAAACCGGCACTAGGAAACAGACTGAGAAAGCAGGGAAAATGTGTCTCCTGCAACCCGTTCCCTTGGTGCTAGATGAACGAACGTCTCTCCACTTGCTCAGTTCTGAGAGGTAAGTGTGTGTGAAAGCCGTCCTTCACCTAGCTTGTTGGGAACACAAAGTTTCTTTTCAGTTGCAAATTCCATTCCATACATATATATGGGGAGGTACTAGCTCCAACTCGGTTTGACAGTGAAAACTGCAGGAGCTTCAAACCGGCACTAGGAAACAGATTGAGAAAGCAGAGAAAAAGTGTCTACTGCAACCCGTTCCCTTGGTGCTAGATGAACGAAAGTCTATCCACTACCTCAGTTCTGAGAGATAAGTGTGTGTGAAAGCCGTCCTTCACCTAGCTTGTTGGGAACACAAAGTTTCTTTTCAGTTGCAAACTCCATTCCATACATATATATGGGGAGGTACTAGCTCCAACTCGGTTTTACAGTGAAAACTGCAGGAACTTCAAACCGGCACTAGGAAACAGACTGAGAAAGCAGTGAAAAAGAGTCTCCTGCAACCGGTTCCCTTGGTGCTAGATGAACGAAAGTCTCTCCACTTGCTCAGTTCTGAGAGATAAGTGTGTGTGAAAGCCGTCCTTCACCTAGCTTGTTGGGAACACAAAGTTTCTTTTCAGTTGCAAACTCCATTCCATACATATATAGGGGAGGTACTAGCTCCAACTCGGGTTTACAGTGAAAACTGCAGGAACTTTAAACCGGCACTAGGAAACAGACTGAGAAAGAAGAGAAAAACTGTCTCCTGCAACCCGTTCCCTTGGTGCTAGATGAACGAACGTCTCTCCACTTGCACAGTTCTGAGAAATAAGTGTGTGTGAAAGCCGTCCTTCACATTGCATGTTGGGAACACAAAGCTTCTTTTCAGATGCAAACTCCATTGCATACATATATATGGGGAGGTACTAGCTCCAACTCGGTTTGACAGTGAAAACTGCAGGAACTTCAAACCGGCGCTAGGAATCAGTCAGAGAAAGCAGAGAAAAAGTGTCTCCTGCAAACCGTTCCCTTGGTGCTAGATGAACGAACGTCTCTCCACTTGCTCAGTTCTGAGAGATAAGTGTGTGTGAAAGCCGTCCTTCACCTAGCTTGTTGGGAACACAAAGTTTATTTTCAGTTGCAAACTCCATTCATACATATATATGGGGAGGTACTAGCTCCAACTCTGTTAGACAGTGAAAACTGCAGGAACTTCAAACCGGCACTAGGAAACAGACTGTGAAAGCAGGGAAAAAGTGTCTCCTGCAACCCGTTCCCTTGGTGCTAGATGAACGAACGTCTCTGCACTTGCTCATTTCTGAGAGATAAGTGTGTGTGAAAGCCGTCCTTCACCTAGCTTGTTGGGAACACAAAGTTTCTTTTCAGTTGCAAACTCCATTCCATACATATATAAGTGGAGGTACTAGCTCCAACTCGATTTTACAGTGAAAACTGCAGGAACTTCAAACCGGCACTAGGAATCAGTCTGAGAAAGCAGAGAAAATGTGTCTCCTGCAAACCGTTCCCTTGGTGCTAGATGAACGAACGTCTCTCCACTTGCTCAGTTCTGAGAGATAAGTGTGTGTGAAAGCCGTCCTTCACCTAGCTTGTTGGGAACACAAAGTTTCTTTTCAGTTGCAAACTCCATTCCATACATATATATGGGGAGGTACTAGCTCCAACTCGGTTTTACAGTGAAAACTGCAGGAACTTCAAACCGGCACTAGGAAACAGACTGAGAAAGCAGTGAAAAAGAGTCTCCTGCAACCGGTTCCCTTGGTGCTAGATGAACGAAAGTCTCTCCACTTGCTCAGTTCTGAGAGATAAGTGTGTGTGAAAGCCGTCCTTCACCTAGCTTGTTGGGAACACAAAGTTTCTTTTCAGTTGCAAACTCCATTCCATACATATATAGGGGAGGTACTAGCTCCAACTCGGGTTTACAGTGAAAACTGCAGGAACTTTAAACCGGCACTAGGAAACAGACTGAGAAAGAAGAGAAAAACTGTCTCCTGCAACCCGTTCCCTTGGTGCTAGATGAACGAACGTCTCTCCACTTGCACAGTTCTGAGAAATAAGTGTGTGTGAAAGCCGTCCTTCACATTGCATGTTGGGAACACAAAGCTTCTTTTCAGATGCAAACTCCATTGCATACATATATATGGGGAGGTACTAGCTCCAACTCGGTTTGACAGTGAAAACTGCAGGAACTTCAAACCGGCGCTAGGAATCAGTCAGAGAAAGCAGAGAAAAAGTGTCTCCTGCAAACCGTTCCCTTGGTGCTAGATGAACGAACGTCTCTCCACTTGCTCAGTTCTGAGAGATAAGTGTGTGTGAAAGCCGTCCTTCACCTAGCTTGTTGGGAACACAAAGTTTCTTTTCAGTTGCAAACTCCATTCATACATATATAGGGGAGGTACTAGCTCCAACTCTGTTAGACAGTGAAAACTGCAGGAACTTCAAACCGGCACTAGGAAACAGACTGTGAAAGCAGGGAAAAAGTGTCTCCTGCAACCCGTTCCCTTGGTGCTAGATGAACGAACGTCTCTGCACTTGCTCATTTCTGAGAGATAAGTGTGTGTGAAAGCCGTCCTTCACCTAGCTTGTTGGGAACACAAAGTTTCTTTTCAGTTGCAAACTCCATTCCATACATATATAAGTGGAGGTACTAGCTCCAACTCGATGTTACAGTGAAAACTGCAGGAACTTCAAACCGGCACTAGGAATCAGTCTGAGAAAGCAGAGAAAATGTGTCGCCTGCAAACCGTTCCCTTGGTGCTAGATGAACGAACGTCTCTCCACTTGCTCAGTTCTGAGAGATAAGTGTGTGTGAAAGCCGTCCTTCACCTAGCTTGTTGGGAACACAAAGTTTCTTTTCAGTTGCAAACTCCATTCCATACATATATATGGGGAGGTACAAGCTCCAACTCTGTTTGACAGTGAAAACTGCAGGAACTTCAAACCGGCACTAGGAAACAGACTGAGAAAGCAGGGAAAAAGTGTCTCCTGCAACCCGTTCCCTTGGTGCTAGATGAACGAACGTCTCTCCACTTGCTCAGTTCTCAGAGTTAAGTGTGTGTGAAAGCCGTCCTTCACCTAGCTTGTTGGGAACACAAAGTTTCTTTTCAGTTGCAAATTCCATTCCATACATATATATGGGGAGGTACTAGCTCCAACTCGGTTTGACAGTGAAAACTGCAGGAGCTTCAAACCGGCACTAGGAAACAGACTGAGAAAGCAGAGAAAAAGTGTCTACTGCAACCCGTTCCCTTGGTGCTAGATGAACGAACGTCTCTCCACTTGCTCAGTTCTGAGAGATAAGTGTGTGTGAAAGCCGTCCTTCAACTAGCTTGTTGGGAACACAAAGTTTCTTTTCAGTTGCAAACTCCATTCCTTATATATATATGGGGAGGTACTAGCTCCAACTCGGTTTTACAGAGAAAACTGCAGGAACTTCAAACCGGCACTAGGAAACAGACTGAGAAAGCAGAGAAAAAGTGTCTCCTGCAACCCGTTCCCTTGGTGCTAGATGAACGAACGTCTCTCCACATGCTTAATTCTGAGAGATAAATGTGTGTGAAAGCCGTCCTTCACCTTGCTTGTTGGGAACACAAAGTTTCTTTTCAGTTGCAAACTCCATTCCATACATATATATGGGGAGGTACAAGTCCAACTCGGTTTTACTGTGAAAACTGCAGGAACTTCAAACCGGCACTAGGAAACAGACTGAGAAAGCAGAGGAAATGTGCCTCCTGCAACCCGTTCCCTTGGTGCTAGATGAACGAACGTCTCTCCACCTGCTCAGTTCTGAGAGATAAGTGTGTGTGAAAGCCGTCCATCACCTAGATTGTTGGGAAAACAAAGTTTCTTTTCAGTTGCAAACTCCATTCCATACATATATATGGGTAGGTACTAGCTCCAACTCGATTTTACAGTGAAAACTGCAGGAACTTCAAACGGGCACTAGGAAACAGACTGAGAAAGCAGAGAAAAAGTGTCTCCTGCAACCCGTTCCCTTCGTGCTAGATGAACGAACGTCTCTCCATTTGCTCAGTTCTGAGAGATATGTGTGTGTGAAAGCCATCCTTCACCTAGCTTGTTGGGAACACAAAGTTTCTTTTTAGTTGCAAACTCCATTCCATACATATATATGGGGAGGTACTAGCTCCAACTCGTTTTTACAGTGAAAACTGCAGGAACTTCAAACCGGCACTAGGAAACAGACTGAGAAAGCAGAGAAAAAGTGTCTCCTGTAAACAGTTCCCTTGGTGCTAGATGAACGAACTTCTCTCCACTTGCTCAGTTCTGAGAGATAAGAGTGTGTGAAAGCCGTCCTTCACCTAGCTTGTTGGGAACACAAAGTTTCTTTTCAGTTGCAAACTCCATTCCATACATATATATGGGGAGGTAGAAGCTCCAACACGGTTTTACAGTGAAAACTGCAGGAACTTCAAACCGGCACTAGGAAACAGACTGAGAAAGCAGATAAAAAGTATCTCCTGCAACCCGTTCCCTTGGTGCTAGATGAACGAACGTCTCTCCACTTGCTCAGTTCTGAGAGATAAGTGTGTGTGAAAGCCGTACTTCAACTAGCTTGTTGGCAACACAAAGTTTCTTTTCAGTTGCAAATTCCATTCCATACATATATATGGGGAGGTACAAGCTCCAACTCGGTTTTACAGTGAAAACTGCAGGAACTTCAAACCGGCACTAGGAAACAGACTGATAAATCAGAGAAAAGTGTCTCCTGAAACAAGTTCCCTTGGTGCTAGATGAATGAACGTCTCTCCACTTGCTCAGTTCTGAGAGATAAGTGTGTGTGAAAGCCGTCCTTCACCTAGCTTGTAGGGAACACAAAGTTTCTTTTCAGTTGCAAACTCCATTCCATACATATATATCGGGAGGTACTAGCTCCAACTCGGTTTTACAGTGAAAACTGCAGGAACTTCAAACCGGCACTAGGAAACAGAAAGAGAAAGCAGAGAAAAAGTGTCTCCTGCAACCCGTTCCCTTGGTTATAGATGAAAGAACGTCTCTCCACTTGCTCAGTACTGAGAGATAAGTGTGTGTGAAAGCCGTCCTTCACCTAGCTTGTTGGGAACACAAAGTTTCTTTTCAGTTGCAAACTCCATTCCATACATATACATGGGGAGGTACTAGATCCAACTCGGTTTTACAGTGAAATCTGCAGGAACTTCAAACCGGCACTAGGAAACAGACTGAGAAAGCAGAGAATAAGTGTCTCCTGCAACCCGTTCCCTTGGTGCTAGATGAACGAACGTCTCTCCACTTGCTCAGTTCTGAGAGATAAGTGTGTGTGAAAGCCGTCCTTCACCTTGCTTGTTGGGAACACAAAGTTTCTTTTCAGTTGCAAACTCCATTCCATACATATATATGGGGAGGTAATAGCTCCAACTCGGTTTGACAGTGAAAACTGCAGGAAATTCAAACCGTCACTAGGAAACAGACTGAGAAAGCAGAGAATAAGTGTCTCCTGCAACCCGTTCCCTTGGTGCTAGATGAACGAACGTCTCTGCACTTGCTCATTTCTGAGAGATAAGGGTGTGTGAAAGCCATCCTTCACCTAGCTTGTTGGGAACACAAAGTTTCTTTTCAGTTGCAAACTCCATTCAATTCATATATATTGGGAGGTACTAGCTCCAAATCAGTTTGACAGTGAAAACTGCAGGAACTTCAAACCGGCACTAGGAATCAGACTGAGAAAGCAGAGAAAAAGTGTCTCCTGCAACCCGTTCCCTTGGTGCTAGATGAACGAACGTCTCTGCACTTGCTCATTTCTGAGAGATAAGTGTGTGTGAAAGCCGTCCTTCACCTAGCTTGTTGGGAACACAAAGTTTCTTTTCAGTTGCAAACTCCATTCCATACATATATAAGTGGAGGTACTAGCTCCAACTCGATTTTACAGTGAAAACTGCAGGAACTTCAAACCGGCACTAGGAATCAGTCTGAGAAAGCAGAGAAAATGTGTCTCCTGCAAACCGTTCCCTTGGTGCTAGATGAACGAACGTCTCTCCACTTGCTCAGTTCTGAGAGATAAGTGTGTGTGAAAGCCGTCCTTCACCTAGCTTGTTGGGAACACAAAGTTTCTTTTCAGTTGCAAACTCCATTCCATACATATATATGGGGAGGTACAAGCTCCAACTCTGTTTGACAGTGAAAACTGCAGGAACTTCAAACCGGCACTAGGAAACAGACTGAGAAAGCAGGGAAAAAGTGTCTCCTGCAACCCCTTCCCTTGGTGCTAGATGAACGAACGTCTCTCCACTTGCTCAGTTCTCAGAGTTAAGTGTGTGTGAAAGCCGTCCTTCACCTAGCTTGTTGGGAACACAAAGTTTCTTTTCAGTTGCAAATTCCATTCCATACATATATATGGGGAGGTACTAGCTCCAACTCGGTTTGACAGTGAAAACTGCAGGAGCTTCAAACCGGCACTAGGAAACAGACTGAGAAAGCAGAGAAAAAGTGTCTACTGCAACCCGTTCCCTTGGTGCTAGATGAACGAAAGTCTATCCACTACCTCAGTTCTGAGAGATAAGTGTGTGTGAAAGCCGTCCTTCACCTAGCTTGTTGGGAACACAAAGTTTCTTTTCAGTTGCAAACTCCATTCATACATATATAGGGGAGGTACTAGCTCCAACTCTGTTAGACAGTGAAAACTGCAGGAACTTCAAACCGGCACTAGGAAACAGACTGTGAAAGCAGGGAAAAAGTGTCTCCTGCAACCCGTTCCCTTGGTGCTAGATGAACGAACGTCTCTGCACTTGCTCATTTCTGAGAGATAAGTGTGTGTGAAAGCCGTCCTTCACCTAGCTTGTTGGGAACACAAAGTTTCTTTTCAGTTGCAAACTCCATTCCATACATATATAAGTGGAGGTACTAGCTCCAACTCGATTTTACAGTGAAAACTGCAGGAACTTCAAACCGGCACTAGGAATCAGTCTGAGAAAGCAGAGAAAATGTGTCTCCTGCAAACCGTTCCCTTGGTGCTAGATGAACGAACGTCTCTCCACTTGCTCAGTTCTGAGAGATAAGTGTGTGTGAAAGCCGTCCTTCACCTAGCTTGTTGGGAACACAAAGTTTCTTTTCAGTTGCAAACTCCATTCCATACATATATATGGGGAGGTACAAGCTCCAACTCTGTTTGACAGTGAAAACTGCAGGAACTTCAAACCGGCACTAGGAAACAGACTGAGAAAGCAGGGAAAAAGTGTCTCCTGCAACCCGTTCCCTTGGTGCTAGATGAACGAACGTCTCTCCACTTGCTCAGTTCTCAGAGTTAAGTGTGTGTGAAAGCCGTCCTTCACCTAGCTTGTTGGGAACACAAAGTTTCTTTTCAGTTGCAAATTCCATTCCATACATATATATGGGGAGGTACTAGCTCCAACTCGGTTTGACAGTGAAAACTGCAGGAGCTTCAAACCGGCACTAGGAAACAGACTGAGAAAGCAGAGAAAAAGTGTCTACTGCAACCCGTTCCCTTGGTGCTAGATGAACGAACGTCTCTCCACTTGCTCAGTTCTGAGAGATAAGTGTGTGTGAAAGCCGTCCTTCAACTAGCTTGTTGGGAACACAAAGTTTCTTTTCAGTTGCAAACTCCATTCCTTATATATATATGGGGAGGTACTAGCTCCAACTCGGTTTTACAGAGAAAACTGCAGGAACTTCAAACCGGCACTAGGAAACAGACTGAGAAAGCAGAGAAAAAGTGTCTCCTGCAACCCGTTCCCTTGGTGCTAGATGAACGAACGTCTCTCCACTTGCTCAGTTCTGAGAGTTAAGTGTGTGTGATAGCCATCGTTCACCTAGGTTGTTGGGAACACAAAGTTTCTTTTCAGTTGCAAACTCCATTCCATACATATATATGGGGAGGTACTAGCTCCAACTCGGTTTTACAGTGAAAACTGCAGGAACTTCAAACCGGCACTAGGAAACAGACTGAGAAAGCAGAGAAAAAGTGACTCCTGCAACCCGTTCCCTTGGTGCTAGATGAACGAACGTCTCTCCAGTTGCTCAGTTCTGAGAGAAAAGTGTGTGTGAAAGCCGTCCTTCACCTATCTTGTTGGGAACACAAAGTGTCTTTTCAGTTGCAAACTCCATTCCATGCATATATATGGGGAGGTACTAGCTCCAACTCGGTTTGACAGTAAAAACTGCAGGAACTTCAAACCGGCACTAGGAAACAGACTGAGAAAGCAGAGAAAAGTGTCTCCTGCAACCCGTTCCCTTGGTGCTAGACGAACGAACGTCTCTCCACTTGCTCAGTTCTGAGAGATAAATGTGTGTGAAAGCCGTCCTTCACCTAGCTTGTTGGGAACACAAAGTTTCTTTTCAGTTGCAAACTCCATTCCATACATATATATGGGGAGGTACTAGCTCCAACTCGGTTTGACAGTGAAAACTGCAGGAACTTCAAACCGGCAGTAGGAAACAGACTGAGATAGCAGAGAAAGAGTGTCTCCTGCAACCCGTTCCCTTGGTGCTAGATGAACGAACGTCTCTCCACATGCTTAATTCTGAGAGATAAATGTGTGTGAAAGCCGTCCTTCACCTAGCTTGTTGGGAACACAAAGTTTCTTTTCAGTTGCAAACTCCACTCCATACATATATATGGGGAGGTACTAGCTCCAACTCGGTTTTACAGTGAAAACTGCAGGTACTTCTAACCGGCACTAGGAAACAGACTGAGAAAGCAGAGAAAAACTATCTCCTGCAACCCGTTCCCTTGGTGCTAGATGAACGAACGTCTCTCCCCTTGCACAGTTCTGAGAGATAAATGTGTGTGAAAGCCGTCCTTCACCTTGCTTGTTGGGAACACAAAGTTTCTTTTCAGTTGCAAACTCCATTCCATACATATATATGGGGAGGTACTAGCTCCAACTCGGTTTTACAGAGAAAACTGCAGGAACTTCAAACCGGCACTAGGAAACAGACTGAGAAAGCAGAGAAAAACTGTCTCCTGCAACCCGTTCCCTTGGTGCTAGATGAACGAACGTCTCTCCACTTGCTCAGTTCTGAGAGATAAGTGTGTGTGTAAGCCGTCCTTCACCTAGCTTGTTGGAAAAACAAAGTTTCTTTTCAGTTGCAAACTCCATTCCATACATATATATGGGGAGGTACTAGCTCCAACTCGTTTTGACAGTGAAAACTGCAGGAACTTCAAACCGGCACTAGGAAACAGACTGAGAAAGAAGAGAAAAAGTGTCTCCTGCAACCCGTTCCCTTGGTGCTAGATGAACGAACGTCTCTCCACTTGCTCAGTTCTGAGAGATAAGTGTGTGTGAAAGCCGTCCTTCACCTTGCTTGTTGGGAACACAAAGTTTCTTTTCAGTTGCAAACTCCATTCCATACATATATATGGGGAGGTACAAGCTCCAACTCGGTTTTACTGTGAAAACTGCAGGAACTTCAAACCGGCACTAGGAAACAGACTGAGAAAGCAGAGGAAATGTGCCTCCTGCAACCCGTTCCCTTGGTGCTAGATGAACGAACGTCTCTCCACCTGCTCAGTTCTGAGAGATAAGTGTGTGTGAAAGCCGTCCATCACCTAGATTGTTGGGAACACAAAGTTTCTTTTCAGTTGCAAACTCCATTCCATACATATATATGGGTAGGTACTAGCTCCAACTCGATTTTACAGTGAAAACTGCAGGAACTTCAAACGGGCACTAGGAAACAGACTGAGAAAGCAGAGAAAAAGTGTCTCCTGCAACCCGTTCCCTTCGTGCTAGATGAACGAACGTCTCTCCATTTGCTCAGTTCTGAGAGATAAGTGTGTGTGAAAGCCATCCTTCACCTAGCTTGTTGGGAACACAAAGTTTCTTTTTAGTTGCAAACTCCATTCCATACATATATATGGGGAGGTACTAGCTCCAACTCGTTTTTACAGTGAAAACTGCAGGAACTTCAAACCGGCACTAGGAAACAGACTGAGAAAGCAGAGAAAAAGTGTCTCCTGTAAACAGTTCCCTTGGTGCTAGATGAACGAACTTCTCTCCACTTGCTCAGTTCTGAGAGATAAGAGTGTGTGAAAGCCGTCCTTCACCTAGCTTGTTGGGAACACAAAGTTTCTTTTCAGTTGCAAACTCCATTCCATACATATATATGGGGAGGTAGAAGCTCCAACACGGTTTTACAGTGAAAACTGCAGGAACTTCAAACCGGCACTAGGAAACAGACTGAGAAAGCAGATAAAAAGTATCTCCTGCAACCCGTTCCCTTGGTGCTAGATGAACGAACGTCTCTCCACTTGCTCAGTTCTGAGAGATAAGTGTGTGTGAAAGCCGTACTTCAACTAGCTTGTTGGCAACACAAAGTTTCTTTTCAGTTGCAAATTCCATTCCATACATATATATGGGGAGGTACAAGCTCCAACTCGGTTTTACAGTGAAAACTGCAGGAACTTCAAACCGGCACTAGGAAACAGACTGATAAATCAGAGAAAAGTGTCTCCTGAAACAAGTTCCCTTGGTGCTAGATGAATGAACGTCTCTCCACTTGCTCAGTTCTGAGAGATAAGTGTGTGTGAAAGCCGTCCTTCACCTAGCTTGTAGGGAACACAAAGTTTCTTTTCAGTTGCAAACTCCATTCCATACATATATATCGGGAGGTACTAGCTCCAACTCGGTTTTACAGTGAAAACTGCAGGAACTTCAAACCGGCACTAGGAAACAGAAAGAGAAAGCAGAGAAAAAGTGTCTCCTGCAACCCGTTCCCTTGGTTATAGATGAAAGAACGTCTCTCCACTTGCTCAGTACTGAGAGATATGTGTGTGTGAAAGCCGTCCTTCACCTAGCTTGTTGGGAACACAAAGTTTCTTTTCAGTTGCAAACTCCATTCCATACATATATATGGGGAGGTACTAGATCCAACTCGGTTTTACAGTGAAATCTGCAGGAACTTCAAACCGGCACTAGGAAACAGACTGAGAAAGCAGAGAATAAGTGTCTCCTGCAACCCGTTCCCTTGGTGCTAGATGAACGAACGTCTCTCCACTTGCTCAGTTCTGAGAGATAAGTGTGTGTGAAAGCCGTCCTTCACCTTGCTTGTTGGGAACACAAAGTTTCTTTTCAGTTGCAAACTCCATTCCATACATATATATGGGGAGGTAATAGCTCCAACTCGGTTTGACAGTGAAAACTGCAGGAAATTCAAACCGTCACTAGGAAACAGACTGAGAAAGCAGAGAATAAGTGTCTCCTGCAACCCGTTCCCTTGGTGCTAGATGAACGAACGTATCTGCACTTGCTCATTTCTGAGAGATAAGTGTGTGTGAAAGCCATCCTTCACCTAGCTTGTTGGGAACACAAAGTTTCTTTTCAGTTGCAAACTCCATTCAATTCATATATATTGGGAGGTACTAGCTCCAAATCAGTTTGACAGTGAAAACTGCAGGAACTTCAAACCGGCACTAGGAATCAGACTGAGAAAGCAGAGAAAAAGTGTCTCCTGCAACCCGTTCCCTTGGTGCTAGATGAACGAACGTCTCTGCACTTGCTCATTTCTGAGAGATAAGTGTGTGTGAAAGCCGTCCTTCACCTAGCTTGTTGGGAACACAAAGTTTCTTTTCAGTTGCAAACTCCATTCCATACATATATAAGTGGAGGTACTAGCTCCAACTCGATTTTACAGTGAAAACTGCAGGAACTTCAAACCGGCACTAGGAATCAGTCTGAGAAAGCAGAGAAAATGTGTCTCCTGCAAACCGTTCCCTTGGTGCTAGATGAACGAACGTCTCTCCACTTGCTCAGTTCTGAGAGATAAGTGTGTGTGAAAGCCGTCCTTCACCTAGCTTGTTGGGAACACAAAGTTTCTTTTCAGTTGCAAACTCCATTCCATACATATATATGGGGAGGTACAAGCTCCAACTCTGTTTGACAGTGAAAACTGCAGGAACTTCAAACCGGCACTAGGAAACAGACTGAGAAAGCAGGGAAAAAGTGTCTCCTGCAACCCGTTCCCTTGGTGCTAGATGAACGAACGTCTCTCCACTTGCTCAGTTCTCAGAGTTAAGTGTGTGTGAAAGCCGTCCTTCACCTAGCTTGTTGGGAACACAAAGTTTCTTTTCAGTTGCAAATTCCATTCCATACATATATATGGGGAGGTACTAGCTCCAACTCGGTTTGACAGTGAAAACTGCAGGAGCTTCAAACCGGCACTAGGAAACAGACTGAGAAAGCAGAGAAAAAGTGTCTACTGCAACCCGTTCCCTTGGTGCTAGATGAACGAAAGTCTATCCACTACCTCAGTTCTGAGAGATAAGTGTGTGTGAAAGCCGTCCTTCACCTAGCTTGTTGGGAACACAAAGTTTCTTTTCAGTTGCAAATTCCATTCCATACATATATATGGGGAGGTACTAGCTCCAACTCGGTTTTACAGTGAAAACTGCAGGAACTTCAAACGGGCACTAGGAAACAGACTGAGAAAGCAGAGAAAAAGTGTCTCCTGCAACCCGTTCCCTTCGTGCTAGATGAACGAACGTCTCTCCATTTGCTCAGTTCTGAGAGATAAGTGTGTGTGAAAGCCATCCTTCACCTAGCTTGTTGGGAACACAAAGTTTCTTTTTAGTTGCAAACTCCATTCCATACATATATATGGGGAGGTACTAGCTCCAACTCGTTTTTACAGTGAAAACTGCAGGAACTTCAAACCGGCACTAGGAAACAGACTGAGAAAGCAGAGAAAAAGTGTCTCCTGTAAACAGTTCCCTTGGTGCTAGATGAACGAACTTCTCTCCACTTGCTCAGTTCTGAGAGATAAGAGTGTGTGAAAGCCGTCCTTCACCTAGCTTGTTGGGAACACAAAGTTTCTTTTCAGTTGCAAACTCCATTCCATACATATATATGGGGAGGTAGAAGCTCCAACACGGTTTTACAGTGAAAACTGCAGGAACTTCAAACCGGCACTAGGAAACAGACTGAGAAAGCAGATAAAAAGTATCTCCTGCAACCCGTTCCCTTGGTGCTAGATGAACGAACGTCTCTCCACTTGCTCAGTTCTGAGAGATAAGTGTGTGTGAAAGCCGTACTTCAACTAGCTTGTTGGCAACACAAAGTTTCTTTTCAGTTGCAAATTCCATTCCATACATATATATGGGGAGGTACAAGCTCCAACTCGGTTTTACAGTGAAAACTGCAGGAACTTCAAACCGGCACTAGGAAACAGACTGATAAATCAGAGAAAAGTGTCTCCTGAAACAAGTTCCCTTGGTGCTAGATGAATGAACGTCTCTCCACTTGCTCAGTTCTGAGAGATAAGTGTGTGTGAAAGCCGTCCTTCACCTAGCTTGTAGGGAACACAAAGTTTCTTTTCAGTTGCAAACTCCATTCCATACATATATATCGGGAGGTACTAGCTCCAACTCGGTTTTACAGTGAAAACTGCAGGAACTTCAAACCGGCACTAGGAAACAGAAAGAGAAAGCAGAGAAAAAGTGTCTCCTGCAACCCGTTCCCTTGGTTATAGATGAAAGAACGTCTCTCCACTTGCTCAGTACTGAGAGATAAGTGTGTGTGAAAGCCGTCCTTCACCTAGCTTGTTGGGAACACAAAGTTTCTTTTCAGTTGCAAACTCCATTCCATACATATATATGGGGAGGTACTAGATCCAACTCGGTTTTACAGTGAAATCTGCAGGAACTTCAAACCGGCACTAGGAAACAGACTGAGAAAGCAGAGAATAAGTGTCTCCTGCAACCCGTTCCCTTGGTGCTAGATGAACGAACGTCTCTCCACTTGCTCAGTTCTGAGAGATAAGTGTGTGTGAAAGCCGTCCTTCACCTTGCTTGTTGGGAACACAAAGTTTCTTTTCAGTTGCAAACTCCATTCCATACATATATATGGGGAGGTAATAGCTCCAACTCGGTTTGACAGTGAAAACTGCAGGAAATTCAAACCGTCACTAGGAAACAGACTGAGAAAGCAGAGAATAAGTGTCTCCTGCAACCCGTTCCCTTGGTGCTAGATGAACGAACGTATCTGCACTTGCTCATTTCTGAGAGATAAGTGTGTGTGAAAGCCATCCTTCACCTAGCTTGTTGGGAACACAAAGTTTCTTTTCAGTTGCAAACTCCATTCAATTCATATATATTGGGAGGTACTAGCTCCAAATCAGTTTGACAGTGAAAACTGCAGGAACTTCAAACCGGCACTAGGAATCAGACTGAGAAAGCAGAGAAAAAGTGTCTCCTGCAACCCGTTCCCTTGGTGCTAGATGAACGAACGTCTCTGCACTTGCTCATTTCTGAGAGATAAGTGTGTGTGAAAGCCGTCCTTCACCTAGCTTGTTGGGAACACAAAGTTTCTTTTCAGTTGCAAACTCCATTCCATACATATATAAGTGGAGGTACTAGCTCCAACTCGATTTTACAGTGAAAACTGCAGGAACTTCAAACCGGCACTAGGAATCAGTCTGAGAAAGCAGAGAAAATGTGTCTCCTGCAAACCGTTCCCTTGGTGCTAGATGAACGAACGTCTCTCCACTTGCTCAGTTCTGAGAGATAAGTGTGTGTGAAAGCCGTCCTTCACCTAGCTTGTTGGGAACACAAAGTTTCTTTTCAGTTGCAAACTCCATTCCATACATATATATGGGGAGGTACAAGCTCCAACTCTGTTTGACAGTGAAAACTGCAGGAACTTCAAACCGGCACTAGGAAACAGACTGAGAAAGCAGGGAAAAAGTGTCTCCTGCAACCCGTTCCCTTGGTGCTAGATGAACGAACGTCTCTCCACTTGCTCAGTTCTCAGAGTTAAGTGTGTGTGAAAGCCGTCCTTCACCTAGCTTGTTGGGAACACAAAGTTTCTTTTCAGTTGCAAATTCCATTCCATACATATATATGGGGAGGTACTAGCTCCAACTCGGTTTGACAGTGAAAACTGCAGGAGCTTCAAACCGGCACTAGGAAACAGACTGAGAAAGCAGAGAAAAAGTGTCTACTGCAACCCGTTCCCTTGGTGCTAGATGAACGAAAGTCTATCCACTACCTCAGTTCTGAGAGATAAGTGTGTGTGAAAGCCGTCCTTCACCTAGCTTGTTGGGAACACAAAGTTTCTTTTCAGTTGCAAATTCCATTCCATACATATATATGGGGAGGTACTAGCTCCAACTCGGTTTTACAGTGAAAACTGCAGGAACTTCAAACCGGCACTAGGAAACAGACTGAGAAAGCAGTGAAAAAGAGTCTCCTGCAACCGGTTCCCTTGGTGCTAGATGAACGAAAGTCTCTCCACTTGCTCAGTTCTGAGAGATAAGTGTGTGTGAAAGCCGTCCTTCACCTAGCTTGTTGGGAACACAAAGTTTCTTTTCAGTTGCAAACTCCATTCCATACATATATAGGGGAGGTACTAGCTCCAACTCGGGTTTACAGTGAAAACTGCAGGAACTTTAAACCGGCACTAGGAAACAGACTGAGAAAGAAGAGAAAAACTGTCTCCTGCAACCCGTTCCCTTGGTGCTAGATGAACGAACGTCTCTCCACTTGCACAGTTCTGAGAAATAAGTGTGTGTGAAAGCCGTCCTTCACATTGCATGTTGGGAACACAAAGCTTCTTTTCAGATGCAAACTCCATTGCATACATATATATGGGGAGGTACTAGCTCCAACTCGGTTTGACAGTGAAAACTGCAGGAACTTCAAACCGGCGCTAGGAATCAGTCAGAGAAAGCAGAGAAAAAGTGTCTCCTGCAAACCGTTCCCTTGGTGCTAGATGAACGAACGTCTCTCCACTTGCTCAGTTCTGAGAGATAAGTGTGTGTGAAAGCCGTCCTTCACCTAGCTTGTTGGGAACACAAAGTTTCTTTTCAGTTGCAAACTCCATTCATACATATATAGGGGAGGTACTAGCTCCAACTCTGTTAGACAGTGAAAACTGCAGGAACTTCAAACCGGCACTAGGAAACAGACTGTGAAAGCAGGGAAAAAGTGTCTCCTGCAACCCGTTCCCTTGGTGCTAGATGAACGAACGTCTCTGCACTTGCTCATTTCTGAGAGATAAGTGTGTGTGAAAGCCGTCCTTCACCTAGCTTGTTGGGAACACAAAGTTTCTTTTCAGTTGCAAACTCCATTCCATACATATATAAGTGGAGGTACTAGCTCCAACTCGATTTTACAGTGAAAACTGCAGGAACTTCAAACCGGCACTAGGAATCAGTCTGAGAAAGCAGAGAAAATGTGTCTCCTGCAAACCGTTCCCTTGGTGCTAGATGAACGAACGTCTCTCCACTTGCTCAGTTCTGAGAGATAAGTGTGTGTGAAAGCCGTCCTTCACCTAGCTTGTTGGGAACACAAAGTTTCTTTTCAGTTGCAAACTCCATTCCATAAATATATATGGGGAGGTACAAGCTCCAACTCTGTTTGACAGTGAAAACTGCAGGAACTTCAAACCGGCACTAGGAAGCAGACTGAGAAATCAGGGAAAAAGTGTCTCCTGCAACCCGTTCCCTTGGTGCTAGATGAACGAACGTCTCTCCACTTGCTCAGTTCTCAGAGTTAAGTGTGTGTGAAAGCCGTCCTTCACCTAGCTTGTTGGGAACACAAAGTTTCTTTTCAGTTGCAAATTCCATTCCATACATATATATGGGGAGGTACTAGCTCCAACTCGGTTTGACAGTGAAAACTGCAGGAGCTTCAAACCGGCACTAGGAAACAGACTGAGAAAGCAGAGAAAAAGTGTCTACTGCAACCCGTTCCCTTGGTGCTAGATGAACGAACGTCTCTCCACTTGCTCAGTTCTGAGAGATAAGTGTGTGTGAAAGCCGTCCTTCAACTAGCTTGTTGGGAACACAAAGTTTCTTTTCAGTTGCAAACTCCATTCCTTATATATATATGGGGAGGTACTAGCTCCAACTCGGTTTTACAGAGAAAACTGCAGGAACTTCAAACCGGCACTAGGAAACAGACTGAGAAAGCAGAGAAAAAGTGTCTCCTGCAACCCGTTCCCTTGGTGCTAGATGAACGAACGTCTCTCCACTTGCTCAGTTCTGAGAGTTAAGTGTGTGTGATAGCCATCGTTCACCTAGGTTGTTGGGAACACAAAGTTTCTTTTCAGTTGCAAACTCCATTCCATACATATATATGGGGAGGTACTAGCTCCAACTCGGTTTTACAGTGAAAACTGCAGGAACTTCAAACCGGCACTAGGAAACAGACTGAGAAAGCAGAGAAAAAGTGACTCCTGCAACCCGTTCCCTTGGTGCTAGATGAACGAACGTCTCTCCAGTTGCTCAGTTCTGAGAGAAAAGTGTGTGTGAAAGCCGTCCTTCACCTATCTTGTTGGGAACACAAAGTGTCTTTTCAGTTGCAAACTCCATTCCATGCATATATATGGGGAGGTACTAGCTCCAACTCGGTTTGACAGTAAAAACTGCAGGAACTTCAAACCGGCACTAGGAAACAGACTGAGAAAGCAGAGAAAAGTGTCTCCTGCAACCCGTTCCCTTTGTGCTAGACGAACGAACGTCTCTCCCCTTGCTCAGTTCTGAGAGATAAATGTGTGTGAAAGCCGTCCTTCACCTAGCTTGTTGGGAACACAAAGTTTCTTTTCAGTTGCAAACTCCATTCCATACATATATATGGGGAGGTACTAGCTCCAACTCGGTTTGACAGTGAAAACTGCAGGAACTTCAAACCGGCAGTAGGAAACAGACTGAGATAGCAGAGAAAGAGTGTCTCCTGCAACCCGTTCCCTTGGTGCTAGATGAACGAACGTCTCTCCACATGCTTAATTCTGAGAGATAAATGTGTGTGAAAGCCGTCCTTCACCTAGCTTGTTGGGAACACAAAGTTTCTTTTCAGTTGCAAACTCCACTCCATACATATATATGGGGAGGTACTAGCTCCAACTCGGTTTTACAGTGAAAACTGCAGGTACTTCAAACCGGCACTAGGAAACAGACTGAGAAAGCAGAGAAAAACTATCTCCTGCAACCCGTTCCCTTGGTGCTAGATGAACGAACGTCTCTCCCCTTGCACAGTTCTGAGAGATAAATGTGTGTGAAAGCCGTCCTTCACCTTGCTTGTTGGGAACACAAAGTTTCTTTTCAGTTGCAAACTCCATTCCATACATATATATGGGGAGGTACTAGCTCCAACTCGGTTTTACAGAGAAAACTGCAGGAACTTCAAACCGGCACTAGGAAACAGACTGAGAAAGCAGAGAAAAACTGTCTCCTGCAACCCGTTCCCTTGGTGCTAGATGAACGAACGTCTCTCCACTTGCTCAGTTCTGAGAGATAAGTGTGTGTGTAAGCCGTCCTTCACCTAGCTTGTTGGAAAAACAAAGTTTCTTTTCAGTTGCAAACTCCATTCCATACATATATATGGGGAGGTACTAGCTCCAACTCGTTTTGACAGTGAAAACTGCAGGAACTTCAAACCGGCACTAGGAAACAGACTGAGAAAGCAGAGAAAAAGTGTCTCCTGCAACCCGTTCCCTTGGTGCTAGATGAACGAACGTCTCTCCACTTGCTCAGTTCTGAGAGATAAGTCTGTGTGAAAGCCGTACTTCAACTAGCTTGTTGGGAACACAAAGTTTCTTTTCAGTTGCAAACTCCATTCCATACATATATATGGGGAGGTACTAGCTCCAACTCGGTTTTGCAGTGAAAACTGCAGGAACTTCAAACCGGCACTAGGAAACAGAGTGAGAAAGCAGAGAAAAAGTGTCTCCTGCAACCCGTTCCCTTGGTGCTAGATGAACGAACGTCTCTCCACTTGCTCAGTTCTGAGAGATAAGTGTGTGTGAAAGCCGTCCTTCACCTAGCTTTTGGGAACACAAAGTTTCTTTTCAGTTGCAAACCCCATTCCATATATATATATGGGGAGGTACTAGCTCCAACTCGTTTTGACAGTGAAAACTGCAGGAACTTCAAACCGGCACTAGGAAACAGACTGAGAAAGCAGAGAAAAAGTGTCTCCTGCAACCCGTTCCCTTGGTGCTAGATGAACGAACGTCTCTCCACTTGCTCAGTTCTGAGAGATAAGTCTGTGTGAAAGCCGTACTTCAACTAGCTTGTTGGGAACACAAAGTTTCTTTTCAGTTGCAAACTCCATTCCATACATATATATGGGGAGGTACTAGCTCCAACTCGGTTTTACAGTGAAAACTGCAGGAACTTCAAACCGGCACTAGGAAACAGACTGAGAAAGCAGGGAAAAAGTGTCTCCTGCAACCCGTTCCCTTGGTGCTAGATGAACGAACGTCTCTCCACTTGTTCAGTTCTGAGAGATAAGTGTGTGTGTAAGCCGTCCTTCACCTAGCTTGTTGGGAACACAAAGTTTCTTTTCAGTTGCAAACTCCACTCCATACATATATATGGGGAGGTACTAGCTCCAACTCGGTTTTACAGTGAAAACTGCAGGTACTTCAAACCGGCACTAGGAAACAGACTGAGAAAGCAGAGAAAAACTATCTCCTGCAACCCGTTCCCTTGGTGCTAGATGAACGAACGTCTCTCCCCTTGCACAGTTCTGAGAGATAAGTGTGTGTGAAAGCCGTCCTTCACCTTGCTTGTTGGGAACACAAAGTTTCTTTTCAGTTGCAAACTCCATTCCATACATATATAAGTGGAGGTACTAGCTCCAACTCGATTTTACAGTGAAAACTGCAGGAACTTCAAACCGGCACTAGGAATCAGTCTGAGAAAGCAGAGAAAATGTGTCTCCTGCAAACCGTTCCCTTGGTGCTAGATGAACGAACGTCTCTCCACTTGCTCAGTTCTGAGAGATAAGTGTGTGTGAAAGCCGTCCTTCACCTAGCTTGTTGGGAACACAAAGTTTCTTTTCAGTTGCAAACTCCATTCCATACATATATATGGGGAGGTACAAGCTCCAACTCTGTTTGACAGTGAAAACTGCATGAACTTCAAACCGGCACTAGGAAACAGACTGAGAAAGCAGGGAAAAAGTGTCTCCTGCAACCCGTTCCCTTGGTGCTAGATGAACGAACGTCTCTCCACTTGCTCAGTTCCCAGAGTTAAGTGTGTGTGAAAGCCGTCCTTCACCTAGCTTGTTGGGAACACAAAGTTTCTTTTCAGTTGCAAATTCCATTCCATACATATATATGGGGAGGTACTAGCTCCAACTCGGTTTGACAGTGAAAACTGCAGGAGCTTCAAACCGGCACTAGGAAACAGACTGAGAAAGCAGAGAAAAAGTGTCTACTGCAACCCGTTCCCTTGGTGCTAGATGAACGAAAGTCTATCCACTACCTCAGTTCTGAGAGATAAGTGTGTGTGAAAGCCGTCCTTCACCTAGCTTGTTGGGAACACAAAGTTTCTTTTCAGTTGCAAACTCCATTCCATACATATATATGGGGAGGTACTAGCTCCAACTAGGTTTTACAGTGAAAACTGCAGGAACTTCAAACCGGCACTAGGAAACAGACTGAGAATGCAGTGAAAAAGAGTCTCCTGCAACCGGTTCCCTTGGTGCTAGATGAACGAAAGTCTCTCCACCTGCTCAGTTCTGAGAGATAAGTGTGTGTGAAAGCCGTCCTTCACCTAGCTTGTTGGGAACACAAAGTTTCTTTTCAGTTGCAAACTCCATTCCATACATATATAGGGGAGGTACTAGCTCCAACTCGGGTTTACAGTGAAAACTGCAGGAACTTTAAACCGGCACTAGGAAACAGACTGAGAAAGAAGAGAAAAACTGTCTCCTGCAACCCGTTCCCTTGGTGCTAGATGAACGAACGTCTCTCCACTTGCACAGTTCTGAGAAATAAGTGTGTGTGAAAGCCGTCCTTCACATTGCATGTTGGGAACACAAAGCTTCTTTTCAGATGCAAACTCCATTGCATACATATATATGGGGAGGTACTAGCTCCAACTCGGTTTGACAGTGAAAACTGCAGGAACTTCAAACCGGCGCTAGGAATCAGTCAGAGAAAGCAGAGAAAAAGTGTCTCCTGCAAACCGTTCCCTTGGTGCTAGATGAACGAACGTCTCTCCACTTGCTCAGTTCTGAGAGATAAGTGTGTGTGAAAGCCGTCCTTCACCTAGCTTGTTGGGAACACAAAGTTTCTTTTCAGTTGCAAACTCCATTCATACATATATAGGGGAGGTACTAGCTCCAACTCTGTTAGACAGTGAAAACTGCAGGAACTTCAAACCGGCACTAGGAAACAGACTGTGAAAGCAGGGAAAAAGTGTCTCCTGCAACCCGTTCCCTTGGTGCTAGATGAACGAACGTCTCTGCACTTGCTCATTTCTGAGAGATAAGTGTGTGTGAAAGCCGTCCTTCACCTAGCTTGTTGGGAACACAAAGTTTCTTTTCAGTTGCAAACTCCATTCCATACATATATAAGTGGAGGTACTAGCTCCAACTCGATTTTACAGTGAAAACTGCAGGAACTTCAAACCGGCACTAGGAATCAGTCTGAGAAAGCAGAGAAAATGTGTCTCCTGCAAACCGTTCCCTTGGTGCTAGATGAACGAACGTCTCTCCACTTGCTCAGTTCTGAGAGATAAGTGTGTGTGAAAGCCGTCCTTCAACTAGCTTGTTGGGAACACAAAGTTTCTTTTCAGTTGCAAACTCCATTCCTTATATATATATGGGGAGGTACTAGCTCCAACTCGGTTTTACAGAGAAAACTGCAGGAACTTCAAACCGGCACTAGGAAACAGACTGAGAAAGCAGAGAAAAAGTGTCTCCTGCAACCCGTTCCCTTGGTGCTAGATGAACGAACGTCTCTCCACTTGCTCAGTTCTGAGAGTTAAGTGTGTGTGATAGCCATCGTTCACCTAGGTTGTTGGGAACACAAAGTTTCTTTTCAGTTGCAAACTCCATTCCATACATATATATGGGGAGGTACTAGCTCCAACTCGGTTTTACAGTGAAAACTGCAGGAACTTCAAACCGGCACTAGGAAACAGACTGAGAAAGCAGAGAAAAAGTGACTCCTGCAACCCGTTCCCTTGGTGCTAGATGAACGAACGTCTCTCCAGTTGCTCAGTTCTGAGAGAAAAGTGTGTGTGAAAGCCGTCCTTCACCTATCATTTTGGGAACACAAAGTGTCTTTTCAGTTGCAAACTCCATTCCATGCATATATATGGGGAGGTACTAGCTCCAACTCGGTTTGACAGTAAAAACTGCAGGAACTTCAAACCGGCACTAGGAAACAGACTGAGAAAGCAGAGAAAAGTGTCTCCTGCAACCCGTTCCCTTGGTGCTAGACGAACGAACGTCTCTCCACTTGCTCAGTTCTGAGAGATAAATGTGTGTGAAAGCCGTCCTTCACCTAGCTTGTTGGGAACACAAAGTTTCTTTTCAGTTGCAAACTCCATTCCATACATATATATGGGGAGGTACTAGCTCCAACTCGGTTTGACAGTGAAAACTGCAGGAACTTCAAACCGGCAGTAGGAAACAGACTGAGATAGCAGAGAAAGAGTGTCTCCTGCAACCCGTTCCCTTGGTGCTAGATGAACGAACGTCTCTCCACATGCTTAATTCTGAGAGATAAATGTGTGTGAAAGCCGTCCTTCACCTAGCTTGTTGGGAACACAAAGTTTCTTTTCAGTTGCAAACTCCACTCCATACATATATATGGGGAGGTACTAGCTCCAACTCGGTTTTACAGTGAAAACTGCAGGTACTTCAAACCGGCACTAGGAAACAGACTGAGAAAGCAGAGAAAAACTATCTCCTGCAACCCGTTCCCTTGGTGCTAGATGAACGAACGTCTCTCCCCTTGCACAGTTCTGAGAGATAAATGTGTGTGAAAGCCGTCCTTCACCTTGCTTGTTGGGAACACAAAGTTTCTTTTCAGTTGCAAACTCCATTCCATACATATATATGGGGAGGTACTAGCTCCAACTCGGTTTTACAGAGAAAACTGCAGGAACTTCAAACCGGCACTAGGAAACAGACTGAGAAAGCAGAGAAAAAGTGTCTCCTGCAAACCGTTCCCTTGGTGCTAGATGAACGAACGTCTCTCCACTTGCTCAGTTCTGAGAGATAAGTGTGTGTGTAAGCCGTCCTTCACCTAGCTTGTTGGAAAAACAAAGTTTCTTTTCAGTTGCAAACTCCATTCCATACATATATATGGGGAGGTACTAGCTCCAACTCGTTTTGACAGTGAAAACTGCAGGAACTTCAAACCGGCACTAGGAAACAGACTGAGAAAGCAGAGAAAAAGTGTCTCCTGCAACCCGTTCCCTTGGTGCTAGATGAACGAACGTCTCTCCACTTGCTCAGTTCTGAGAGATAAGTCTGTGTGAAAGCCGTACTTCAACTAGCTTGTTGGGAACACAAAGTTTCTTTTCAGTTGCAAACTCCATTCCATACATATATATGGGGAGGTACTAGCTCCAACTCGGTTTTGCAGTGAAAACTGCAGGAACTTCAAACCGGCACTAGGAAACAGAGTGAGAAAGCAGAGAAAAAGTGTCTCCTGCAACCCGTTCCCTTGGTGCTAGATGAACGAACGTCTCTCCACTTGCTCAGTTCTGAGAGATAAGTGTGTGTGAAAGCCGTCCTTCACCTAGCTTTTGGGAACACAAAGTTTCTTTTCAGTTGCAAACTCCATTCCATATATATATATGGGGAGGTACTAGCTCCAACTCGTTTTGACAGTGAAAACTGCAGGAACTTCAAACCGGCACTAGGAAACAGACTGAGAAAGCAGAGAAAAAGTGTCTCCTGCAACCCGTTCCCTTGGTGCTAGATGAACGAACGTCTCTCCACTTGCTCAGTTCTGAGAGATAAGTCTGTGTGAAAGCCGTACTTCAACTAGCTTGTTGGGAACACAAAGTTTCTTTTCAGTTGCAAACTCCATTCCATACATATATATGGGGAGGTACTAGCTCCAACTCGGTTTTACAGTGAAAACTGCAGGAACTTCAAACCGGCACTAGGAAACAGACTGAGAAAGCAGGGAAAAAGTGTCTCCTGCAACCCGTTCCCTTGGTGCTAGATGAACGAACGTCTCTCCACTTGCTCAGTTCTGAGAGATAAGTGTGTGTGTAAGCCGTCCTTCACCTAGCTTGTTGGGAACACAAAGTTTCCTTTCAGTTGCAAACTCCACTCCATACATATATATGGGGAGGTACTAGCTCCAACTCGGTTTTACAGTGAAAACTGCAGGTACTTCAAACCGGCACTAGGAAACAGACTGAGAAAGCAGAGAAAAACTATCTCCTGCAACCCGTTCCCTTGGTGCTAGATGAACGAACGTCTCTCCCCTTGCACAGTTCTGAGAGATAAGTGTGTGTGAAAGCCGTCCTTCACCTTGCTTGTTGGGAACACAAAGTTTCTTTTCAGTTGCAAACTCCATTCCATACATATATATGGGGAGGTACTAGCTCCAACTCGGTTTTACAGAGAAAACTGCAGGAACTTCAAACCGGCACTAGGAAACAGACTGAGAAAGCAGAGAAAAACTGTCTCCTGCAACCCGTTCCCTTGGTGCTAGATGAACGAACGTCTCTCCACTTGCTCAGTTCTGAGAGATAAGTGTGTGTGTAAGCCGTCCTTCACCTAGCTTGTTGGAAACACAAAGTTTCTTTTCAGTTGCAAACTCCATTCCATACATATATATGGGGAGGTACTAGCTCCAACTCGTTTTGACAGTGAAAACTGCAGGAACTTCAAACCGGCACTAGGAAACAGACTGAGAAAGCAGAGAAAAAGTGTCTCCTGCAAACCGTTCCCTTGGTGCTAGATGAACGAACGTCTCTCCACTTGCTCAGTTCTGAGAGATAAGTCTGTGTGAAAGCCGTACTTCAACTAGCTTGTTGGGAACACAAAGTTTCTTTTCAGTTGCAAACTCCATTCCATACATATATATGGGGAGGTACTAGCTCCAACTCGGTTTTGCAGTGAAAACTGCAGGAACTTCAAACCGGCACTAGGAAACAGAGTGAGAAAGCAGAGAAAAAGTGTCTCCTGCAACCCGTTCCCTTGGTGCTAGATGAACGAACGTCTCTCCACTTGCTCAGTTCTGAGAGATAAGTGTGTGTGAAAGCCGTCCTTCACCTAGCTTGTTGGGAACACAAAGTTTCTTTTCAGTTGCAAACTCCATTCCATATATATATATGGGGAGGTACTAGCTCCAACTCGTTTTGACAGTGAAAACTGCAGGAACTTCAAACCGGCACTAGGAAACAGACTGAGAAAGCAGAGAAAAAGTGTCTCCTGCAACCCGTTCCCTTGGTGCTAGATGAACGAACGTCTCTCCACTTGCTCAGTTCTGAGAGATAAGTCTGTGTGAAAGCCGTACTTCAACTAGCTTGTTGGGAACACAAAGTTTCTTTTCAGTTGCAAACTCCATTCCATACATATATATGGGGAGGTACAAGCTCCAACTCTGTTTGACAGTGAAAACTGCATGAACTTCAAACCGGCACTAGGAAACAGACTGAGAAAGCAGGGAAAAAGTGTCTCCTGCAACCCGTTCCCTTGGTGCTAGATGAACGAACGTCTCTCCACTTGCTCAGTTCTCAGAGTTAAGTGTGTGTGAAAGCCGTCCTTCACCTAGCTTGTTGGGAACACAAAGTTTCTTTTCAGTTGCAAATTCCATTCCATACATATATATGGGGAGGTACTAGCTCCAACTCGGTTTGACAGTGAAAACTGCAGGAGCTTCAAACCGGCACTAGGAAACAGACTGAGAAAGCAGAGAAAAAGTGTCTACTGCAACCCGTTCCCTTGGTGCTAGATGAACGAAAGTCTATCCACTACCTCAGTTCTGAGAGATAAGTGTGTGTGAAAGCCGTCCTTCACCTAGCTTGTTGGGAACACAAAGTTTCTTTTCAGTTGCAAACTCCATTCCATACATATATATGGGGAGGTACTAGCTCCAACTCGGTTTTACAGTGAAAACTGCAGGAACTTCAAACCGGCACTAGGAAACAGACTGAGAATGCAGTGAAAAAGAGTCTCCTGCAACCGGTTCCCTTGGTGCTAGATGAACGAAAGTCTCTCCACTTGCTCAGTTCTGAGAGATAAGTGTGTGTGAAAGCCGTCCTTCACCTAGCTTGTTGGGAACACAAAGTTTCTTTTCAGTTGCAAACTCCATTCCATACATATATAGGGGAGGTACTAGCTCCAACTCGGGTTTACAGTGAAAACTGCAGGAACTTTAAACCGGCACTAGGAAACAGACTGAGAAAGAAGAGAAAAACTGTCTCCTGCAACCCGTTCCCTTGGTGCTAGATGAACGAACGTCTCTCCACTTGCACAGTTCTGAGAAATAAGTGTGTGTGAAAGCCGTCCTTCACATTGCATGTTGGGAACACAAAGCTTCTTTTCAGATGCAAACTCCATTGCATACATATATATGGGGAGGTACTAGCTCCAACTCGGTTTGACAGTGAAAACTGCAGGAACTTCAAACCGGCGCTAGGAATCAGTCAGAGAAAGCAGAGAAAAAGTGTCTCCTGCAAACCGTTCCCTTGGTGCTAGATGAACGAACGTCTCTCCACTTGCTCAGTTCTGAGAGATAAGTGTGTGTGAAAGCCGTCCTTCACCTAGCTTGTTGGGAACACAAAGTTTCTTTTCAGTTGCAAACTCCATTCATACATATATAGGGGAGGTACTAGCTCCAACTCTGTTAGACAGTGAAAACTGCAGGAACTTCAAACCGGCACTAGGAAACAGACTGTGAAAGCAGGGAAAAAGTGTCTCCTGCAACCCGTTCCCTTGGTGCTAGATGAACGAACGTCTCTGCACTTGCTCATTTCTGAGAGATAAGTGTGTGTGAAAGCCGTCCTTCACCTAGCTTGTTGGGAACACAAAGTTTCTTTTCAGTTGCAAACTCCATTCCATACATATATAAGTGGAGGTACTAGCTCCAACTCGATTTTACAGTGAAAACTGCAGGAACTTCAAACCGGCACTAGGAATCAGTCTGAGAAAGCAGAGAAAATGTGTCTCCTGCAAACCGTTCCCTTGGTGCTAGATGAACGAACGTCTCTCCACTTGCTCAGTTCTGAGAGATAAGTGTGTGTGAAAGCCGTCCTTCAACTAGCTTGTTGGGAACACAAAGTTTCTTTTCAGTTGCAAACTCCATTCCTTATATATATATGGGGAGGTACTAGCTCCAACTCGGTTTTACAGAGAAAACTGCAGGAACTTCAAACCGGCACTAGGAAACAGACTGAGAAAGCAGAGAAAAAGTGTCTCCTGCAACCCGTTCCCTTGGTGCTAGATGAACGAACGTCTCTCCACTTGCTCAGTTCTGAGAGTTAAGTGTGTGTGATAGCCATCGTTCACCTAGGTTGTTGGGAACACAAAGTTTCTTTTCAGTTGCAAACTCCATTCCATACATATATATGGGGAGGTACTAGCTCCAACTCGGTTTTACAGTGAAAACTGCAGGAACTTCAAACCGGCACTAGGAAACAGACTGAGAAAGCAGAGAAAAAGTGACTCCTGCAACCCGTTCCCTTGGTGCTAGATGAACGAACGTCTCTCCAGTTGCTCAGTTCTGAGAGAAAAGTGTGTGTGAAAGCCGTCCTTCACCTATCTTGTTGGGAACACAAAGTGTCTTTTCAGTTGCAAACTCCATTCCATGCATATATATGGGGAGGTACTAGCTCCAACTCGGTTTGACAGTAAAAACTGCAGGAACTTCAAACCGGCACTAGGAAACAGACTGAGAAAGCAGAGAAAAGTGTCTCCTGCAACCCGTTCCCTTGGTGCTAGACGAACGAACGTCTCTCCACTTGCTCAGTTCTGAGAGATAAATGTGTGTGAAAGCCGTCCTTCACCTAGCTTGTTGGGAACACAAAGTTTCTTTTCAGTTGCAAACTCCATTCCATACATATATATGGGGAGGTACTAGCTCCAACTCGGTTTGACAGTGAAAACTGCAGGAACTTCAAACCGGCAGTAGGAAACAGACTGAGATAGCAGAGAAAGAGTGTCTCCTGCAACCCGTTCCCTTGGTGCTAGATGAACGAACGTCTCTCCACATGCTTAATTCTGAGAGATAAATGTGTGTGAAAGCCGTCCTTCACCTAGCTTGTTGGGAACACAAAGTTTCTTTTCAGTTGCAAACTCCACTCCATACATATATATGGGGAGGTACTAGCTCCAACTCGGTTTTACAGTGAAAACTGCAGGTACTTCAAACCGGCACTAGGAAACAGACTGAGAAAGCAGAGAAAAACTATCTCCTGCAACCCGTTCCCTTGGTGCTAGATGAACGAACGTCTCTCCCCTTGCACAGTTCTGAGAGATAAATGTGTGTGAAAGCCGTCCTTCACCTTGCTTGTTGGGAACACAAAGTTTCTTTTCAGTTGCAAACTCCATTCCATACATATATATGGGGAGGTACTAGCTCCAACTCGGTTTTACAGAGAAAACTGCAGGAACTTCAAACCGGCACTAGGAAACAGACTGAGAAAGCAGAGAAAAAGTGTCTCCTGCAAACCGTTCCCTTGGTGCTAGATGAACGAACGTCTCTCCACTTGCTCAGTTCTGAGAGATAAGTGTGTGTGTAAGCCGTCCTTCACCTAGCTTGTTGGAAAAACAAAGTTTCTTTTCAGTTGCAAACTCCATTCCATACATATATATGGGGAGGTACTAGCTCCAACTCGTTTTGACAGTGAAAACTGCAGGAACTTCAAACCGGCACTAGGAAACAGACTGAGAAAGCAGAGAAAAAGTGTCTCCTGAAACCCGTTCCCTTGGTGCTAGATGAACGAACGTCTCTCCACTTGCTCAGTTCTGAGAGATAAGTCTGTGTGAAAGCCGTACTTCAACTAGCTTGTTGGGAACACAAAGTTTCTTTTCAGTTGCAAACTCCATTCCATACATATATATGGGGAGGTACTAGCTCCAACTCGGTTTTGCAGTGAAAACTGCAGGAACTTCAAACCGGCACTAGGAAACAGAGTGAGAAAGCAGAGAAAAAGTGTCTCCTGCAACCCGTTCCCTTGGTGCTAGATGAACGAACGTCTCTCCACTTGCTCAGTTCTGAGAGATAAGTGTGTGTGAAAGCCGTCCTTCACCTAGCTTTTGGGAACACAAAGTTTCTTTTCAGTTGCAAACTCCATTCCATATATATATATGGGGAGGTACTAGCTCCAACTCGTTTTGACAGTGAAAACTGCAGGAACTTCAAACCGGCACTAGGAAACAGACTGAGAAAGCAGAGAAAAAGTGTCTCCTGCAACCCGTTCCCTTGGTGCTAGATGAACGAACGTCTCTCCACTTGCTCAGTTCTGAGAGATAAGTCTGTGTGAAAGCCGTACTTCAACTAGCTTGTTGGGAACACAAAGTTTCTTTTCAGTTGCAAACTCCATTCCATACATATATATGGGGAGGTACTAGCTCCAACTCGGTTTTACAGTGAAAACTGCAGGAACTTCAAACCGGCACTAGGAAACAGACTGAGAAAGCAGGGAAAAAGTGTCTCCTGCAACCCGTTCCCTTGGTGCTAGATGAACGAACGTCTCTCCACTTGCTCAGTTCTGAGAGATAAGTGTGTGTGTAAGCCGTCCTTCACCTAGCTTGTTGGGAACACAAAGTTTCCTTTCAGTTGCAAACTCCACTCCATAAATATATATGGGGAGGTACTAGCTCCAACTCGGTTTTACAGTGAAAACTGCAGGTACTTCAAACCGGCACTAGGAAACAGACTGAGAAAGCAGAGAAAAACTATCTCCTGCAACCCGTTCCCTTGGTGCTAGATGAACGAACGTCTCTCCCCTTGCACAGTTCTGAGAGATAAGTGTGTGTGAAAGCCGTCCTTCACCTTGCTTGTTGGGAACACAAAGTTTCTTTTCAGTTGCAAACTCCATTCCATACATATATATGGGGAGGTACTAGCTCCAACTCGGTTTTACAGAGAAAACTGCAGGAACTTCAAACCGGCACTAGGAAACAGACTGAGAAAGCAGAGAAAAACTGTCTCCTGCAACCCGTTCCCTTGGTGCTAGATGAACGAACGTCTCTCCACTTGCTCAGTTCTGAGAGATAAGTGTGTGTGTAAGCCGTCCTTCACCTAGCTTGTTGGAAACACAAAGTTTCTTTTCAGTTGCAAACTCCATTCCATACATATATATGGGGAGGTACTAGCTCCAACTCGTTTTGACAGTGAAAACTGCAGGAACTTCAAACCGGCACTAGGAAACAGACTGAGAAAGCAGAGAAAAAGTGTCTCCTGCATCCTTTTCCATTGGTGCTAGATGAACGAACGTCTCTCCACTTGCTCAGTTCTGAGAGATAAGTGTGTGTGAAAGCGGTCCTTCACCTAGCTTGTTGGGAACACAAAGTTTCTTTTCAGTTGCAAACTCCATTCCATACATATATATGGGGAGGTACTAGCTCCAACTCGGTTTTGCAGTGAAAACTGCAGGAACTTCAAACCGGCACTAGGAAACAGAGTGAGAAAGCAGAGAAAAAGTGTCTCCTGCAACCCGTTCCCTTGGTGCTAGATGAACGAACGTCTCTCCACTTGCTCAGTTCTGAGAGATAAGTGTGTGTGAAAGCCGTCCTTCACCTAGCTTGTTGGGAACACAAAGTTTCTTTTCAGTTGCAAACTCCATTCCATATATATATATGGGGAGGTACTAGCTCCAACTCGTTTTGACAGTGAAAACTGCAGGAACTTCAAACCGGCACTAGGAAACAGACTGAGAAAGCAGAGAAAAAGTGTCTCCTGCAACCCGTTCCCTTGGTGCTAGATGAACGAACGTCTCTCCACTTGCTCAGTTCTGAGAGATAAGTCTGTGTGAAAGCCGTACTTCAACTAGCTTGTTGGGAACACAAAGTTTCTTTTCAGTTGCAAACTCCATTCCATACATATATATGGGGAGGTACTAGCTCCAACTCGGTTTTACAGTGAAAACTGCAGGAACTTCAAACCGGCACTAGGAAACAGACTGAGAAAGCAGGGAAAAAGTGTCTCCTGCAACCCGTTCCCTTGGTGCTAGATGATCGAACGTCTCTCCACTTGCTCAGTTCTGAGAGATAAGTGTGTGTGTAAGCCGTCCTTCACCTAGCTTGTTGGAAACACAAAGTTTCTTTTCAGTTGCAAACTCCATTCCATACATATATATGGGGAGGTACTAGCTCCAACTCGTTTTGACAGTGAAAACTGCAGGAACTTCAAACCGGCACTAGGAAACAGACTGAGAAAGCAGAGAAAAAGTGTCTCCTGCAACCCGTTCCCTTGGTGCTAGATGAACGAACGTCTCTCCACTTGCTCAGTTCTCAGAGTTAAGTGTGTGTGAAAGCCGTCCTTCACCTAGCTTGTTGGGAACACAAAGTTTCTTTTCAGTTGCAAATTCCATTCCATACATATATATGGGGAGGTACTAGCTCCAACTCGGTTTAACAGTGAAAACTGCAGGAGCTTCAAACCGGCACTAGGAAACAGACTGAGAAAGCAGAGAAAAAGTGACTCCTGCAACCCGTTCCCTTGGTGCTAGATGAACGAACGTCTCTCCAGTTGCTCAGTTCTGAGAGAAAAGTGTGTGTGAAAGCCGTCCTTCACCTATCATTTTGGGAACACAAAGTGTCTTTTCAGTTGCAAACTCCATTCCATGCATATATATGGGGAGGTACTAGCTCCAACTCGGTTTGACAGTAAAAACTGCAGGAACTTCAAACCGGCACTAGGAAACAGACTGAGAAAGCAGAGAAAAGTGTCTCCTGCAACCCGTTCCCTTGGTGCTAGACGAACGAACGTCTCTCCACTTGCTCAGTTCTGAGAGATAAATGTGTGTGAAAGCCGTCCTTCACCTAGCTTGTTGGGAACACAAAGTTTCTTTTCAGTTGCAAACTCCATTCCATACATATATATGGGGAGGTACTAGCTCCAACTCGGTTTGACAGTGAAAACTGCAGGAACTTCAAACCGGCAGTAGGAAACAGACTGAGATAGCAGAGAAAGAGTGTCTCCTGCAACCCGTTCCCTTGGTGCTAGATGAACGAACGTCTCTCCACATGCTTAATTCTGAGAGATAAATGTGTGTGAAAGCCGTCCTTCACCTAGCTTGTTGGGAACACAAAGTTTCTTTTCAGTTGCAAACTCCACTCCATACATATATATGGGGAGGTACTAGCTCCAACTCGGTTTTACAGTGAAAACTGCAGGTACTTCAAACCGGCACTAGGAAACAGACTGAGAAAGCAGAGAAAAACTATCTCCTGCAACCCGTTCCCTTGGTGCTAGATGAACGAACGTCTCTCCCCTTGCACAGTTCTGAGAGATAAATGTGTGTGAAAGCCGTCCTTCACCTTGCTTGTTGGGAACACAAAGTTTCTTTTCAGTTGCAAACTCCATTCCATACATATATATGGGGAGGTACTAGCTCCAACTCGGTTTTACAGAGAAAACTGCAGGAACTTCAAACCGGCACTAGGAAACAGACTGAGAAAGCAGAGAAAAAGTGTCTCCTGCAAACCGTTCCCTTGGTGCTAGATGAACGAACGTCTCTCCACTTGCTCAGTTCTGAGAGATAAGTGTGTGTGTAAGCCGTCCTTCACCTAGCTTGTTGGAAAAACAAAGTTTCTTTTCAGTTGCAAACTCCATTCCATACATATATATGGGGAGGTACTAGCTCCAACTCGTTTTGACAGTGAAAACTGCAGGAACTTCAAACCGGCACTAGGAAACAGACTGAGAAAGCAGAGAAAAAGTGTCTCCTGCAACCCGTTCCCTTGGTGCTAGATGAACGAACGTCTCTCCACTTGCTCAGTTCTGAGAGATAAGTCTGTGTGAAAGCCGTACTTCAACTAGCTTGTTGGGAACACAAAGTTTCTTTTCAGTTGCAAACTCCATTCCATACATATATATGGGGAGGTACTAGCTCCAACTCGGTTTTGCAGTGAAAACTGCAGGAACTTCAAACCGGCACTAGGAAACAGAGTGAGAAAGCAGAGAAAAAGTGTCTCCTGCAACCCGTTCCCTTGGTGCTAGATGAACGAACGTCTCTCCACTTGCTCAGTTCTGAGAGATAAGTGTGTGTGAAAGCCGTCCTTCACCTAGCTTTTGGGAACACAAAGTTTCTTTTCAGTTGCAAACTCCATTCCATATATATATATGGGGAGGTACTAGCTCCAACTCGTTTTGACAGTGAAAACTGCAGGAACTTCAAACCGGCACTAGGAAACAGACTGAGAAAGCAGAGAAAAAGTGTCTCCTGCAACCCGTTCCCTTGGTGCTAGATGAACGAACGTCTCTCCACTTGCTCAGTTCTGAGAGATAAGTCTGTGTGAAAGCCGTACTTCAACTAGCTTGTTGGGAACACAAAGTTTCTTTTCAGTTGCAAACTCCATTCCATACATATATATGGGGAGGTACTAGCTCCAACTCGGTTTTACAGTGAAAACTGCAGGAACTTCAAACCGGCACTAGGAAACAGACTGAGAAAGCAGGGAAAAAGTGTCTCCTGCAACCCGTTCCCTTGGTGCTAGATGAACGAACGTCTCTCCACTTGCTCAGTTCTGAGAGATAAGTGTGTGTGTAAGCCGTCCTTCACCTAGCTTGTTGGGAACACAAAGTTTCCTTTCAGTTGCAAACTCCACTCCATACATATATATGGGGAGGTACTAGCTCCAACTCGGTTTTACAGTGAAAACTGCAGGTACTTCAAACCGGCACTAGGAAACAGACTGAGAAAGCAGAGAAAAACTATCTCCTGCAACCCGTTCCCTTGGTGCTAGATGAACGAACGTCTCTCCCCTTGCACAGTTCTGAGAGATAAGTGTGTGTGAAAGCCGTCCTTCACCTTGCTTGTTGGGAACACAAAGTTTCTTTTCAGTTGCAAACTCCATTCCATACATATATATGGGGAGGTACTAGCTCCAACTCGGTTTTACAGAGAAAACTGCAGGAACTTCAAACCGGCACTAGGAAACAGACTGAGAAAGCAGAGAAAAACTGTCTCCTGCAACCCGTTCCCTTGGTGCTAGATGAACGAACGTCTCTCCACTTGCTCAGTTCTGAGAGATAAGTGTGTGTGTAAGCCGTCCTTCACCTAGCTTGTTGGAAACACAAAGTTTCTTTTCAGTTGCAAACTCCATTCCATACATATATATGGGGAGGTACTAGCTCCAACTCGTTTTGACAGTGAAAACTGCAGGAACTTCAAACCGGCACTAGGAAACAGACTGAGAAAGCAGAGAAAAAGTGTCTCCTGCAAACCGTTCCCTTGGTGCTAGATGAACGAACGTCTCTCCACTTGCTCAGTTCTGAGAGATAAGTCTGTGTGAAAGCCGTACTTCAACTAGCTTGTTGGGAACACAAAGTTTCTTTTCAGTTGCAAACTCCATTCCATACATATATATGGGGAGGTACTAGCTCCAACTCGGTTTTGCAGTGAAAACTGCAGGAACTTCAAACCGGCACTAGGAAACAGAGTGAGAAAGCAGAGAAAAAGTGTCTCCTGCAACCCGTTCCCTTGGTGCTAGATGAACGAACGTCTCTCCACTTGCTCAGTTCTGAGAGATAAGTGTGTGTGAAAGCCGTCCTTCACCTAGCTTGTTGGGAACACAAAGTTTCTTTTCAGTTGCAAACTCCATTCCATATATATATATGGGGAGGTACTAGCTCCAACTCGTTTTGACAGTGAAAACTGCAGGAACTTCAAACCGGCACTAGGAAACAGACTGAGAAAGCAGAGAAAAAGTGTCTCCTGCAACCCGTTCCCTTGGTGCTAGATGAACGAACGTCTCTCCACTTGCTCAGTTCTGAGAGATAAGTCTGTGTGAAAGCCGTACTTCAACTAGCTTGTTGGGAACACAAAGTTTCTTTTCAGTTGCAAACTCCATTCCATACATATATATGGGGAGGTACAAGCTCCAACTCTGTTTGACAGTGAAAACTGCATGAACTTCAAACCGGCACTAGGAAACAGACTGAGAAAGCAGGGAAAAAGTGTCTCCTGCAACCCGTTCCCTTGGTGCTAGATGAACGAACGTCTCTCCACTTGCTCAGTTCTCAGAGTTAAGTGTGTGTGAAAGCCGTCCTTCACCTAGCTTGTTGGGAACACAAAGTTTCTTTTCAGTTGCAAATTCCATTCCATACATATATATGGGGAGGTACTAGCTCCAACTCGGTTTGACAGTGAAAACTGCAGGAGCTTCAAACCGGCACTAGGAAACAGACTGAGAAAGCAGAGAAAAAGTGTCTACTGCAACCCGTTCCCTTGGTGCTAGATGAACGAAAGTCTATCCACTACCTCAGTTCTGAGAGATAAGTGTGTGTGAAAGCCGTCCTTCACCTAGCTTGTTGGGAACACAAAGTTTCTTTTCAGTTGCAAACTCCATTCCATACATATATATGGGGAGGTACTAGCTCCAACTCGGTTTTACAGTGAAAACTGCAGGAACTTCAAACCGGCACTAGGAAACAGACTGAGAATGCAGTGAAAAAGAGTCTCCTGCAACCGGTTCCCTTGGTGCTAGATGAACGAAAGTCTCTCCACTTGCTCAGTTCTGAGAGATAAGTGTGTGTGAAAGCCGTCCTTCACCTAGCTTGTTGGGAACACAAAGTTTCTTTTCAGTTGCAAACTCCATTCCATACATATATAGGGGAGGTACTAGCTCCAACTCGGGTTTACAGTGAAAACTGCAGGAACTTTAAACCGGCACTAGGAAACAGACTGAGAAAGAAGAGAAAAACTGTCTCCTGCAACCCGTTCCCTTGGTGCTAGATGAACGAACGTCTCTCCACTTGCACAGTTCTGAGAAATAAGTGTGTGTGAAAGCCGTCCTTCACATTGCATGTTGGGAACACAAAGCTTCTTTTCAGATGCAAACTCCATTGCATACATATATATGGGGAGGTACTAGCTCCAACTCGGTTTGACAGTGAAAACTGCAGGAACTTCAAACCGGCGCTAGGAATCAGTCAGAGAAAGCAGAGAAAAAGTGTCTCCTGCAAACCGTTCCCTTGGTGCTAGATGAACGAACGTCTCTCCACTTGCTCAGTTCTGAGAGATAAGTGTGTGTGAAAGCCGTCCTTCACCTAGCTTGTTGGGAACACAAAGTTTCTTTTCAGTTGCAAACTCCATTCATACATATATAGGGGAGGTACTAGCTCCAAATCTGTTAGACAGTGAAAACTGCAGGAACTTCAAACCGGCACTAGGAAACAGACTGTGAAAGCAGGGAAAAAGTGTCTCCTGCAACCCGTTCCCTTGGTGCTAGATGAACGAACGTCTCTGCACTTGCTCATTTCTGAGAGATAAGTGTGTGTGAAAGCCGTCCTTCACCTAGCTTGTTGGGAACACAAAGTTTCTTTTCAGTTGCAAACTCCATTCCATACATATATAAGTGGAGGTACTAGCTCCAACTCGATTTTACAGTGAAAACTGCAGGAACTTCAAACCGGCACTAGGAATCAGTCTGAGAAAGCAGAGAAAATGTGTCTCCTGCAAACCGTTCCCTTGGTGCTAGATGAACGAACGTCTCTCCACTTGCTCAGTTCTGAGAGATAAGTGTGTGTGAAAGCCGTCCTTCAACTAGCTTGTTGGGAACACAAAGTTTCTTTTCAGTTGCAAACTCCATTCCTTATATATATATGGGGAGGTACTAGCTCCAACTCGGTTTTACAGAGAAAACTGCAGGAACTTCAAACCGGCACTAGGAAACAGACTGAGAAAGCAGAGAAAAAGTGTCTCCTGCAACCCGTTCCCTTGGTGCTAGATGAACGAACGTCTCTCCACTTGCTCAGTTCTGAGAGTTAAGTGTGTGTGATAGCCATCGTTCACCTAGGTTGTTGGGAACACAAAGTTTCTTTTCAGTTGCAAACTCCATTCCATACATATATATGGGGAGGTACTAGCTCCAACTCGGTTTTACAGTGAAAACTGCAGGAACTTCAAACCGGCACTAGGAAACAGACTGAGAAAGCAGAGAAAAAGTGACTCCTGCAACCCGTTCCCTTGGTGCTAGATGAACGAACGTCTCTCCAGTTGCTCAGTTCTGAGAGAAAAGTGTGTGTGAAAGCCGTCCTTCACCTATCTTGTTGGGAACACAAAGTGTCTTTTCAGTTGCAAACTCCATTCCATGCATATATATGGGGAGGTACTAGCTCCAACTCGGTTTGACAGTAAAAACTGCAGGAACTTCAAACCGGCACTAGGAAACAGACTGAGAAAGCAGAGAAAAGTGTCTCCTGCAACCCGTTCCCTTGGTGCTAGACGAACGAACGTCTCTCCACTTGCTCAGTTCTGAGAGATAAATGTGTGTGAAAGCCGTCCTTCACCTAGCTTGTTGGGAACACAAAGTTTCTTTTCAGTTGCAAACTCCATTCCATACATATATATGGGGAGGTACTAGCTCCAACTCGGTTTGACAGTGAAAACTGCAGGAACTTCAAACCGGCAGTAGGAAACAGACTGAGATAGCAGAGAAAGAGTGTCTCCTGCAACCCGTTCCCTTGGTGCTAGATGAACGAACGTCTCTCCACATGCTTAATTCTGAGAGATAAATGTGTGTGAAAGCCGTCCTTCACCTAGCTTGTTGGGAACACAAAGTTTCTTTTCAGTTGCAAACTCCACTCCATACATATATATGGGGAGGTACTAGCTCCAACTCGGTTTTACAGTGAAAACTGCAGGTACTTCAAACCGGCACTAGGAAACAGACTGAGAAAGCAGAGAAAAACTATCTCCTGCAACCCGTTCCCTTGGTGCTAGATGAACGAACGTCTCTCCCCTTGCACAGTTCTGAGAGATAAATGTGTGTGAAAGCCGTCCTTCACCTTGCTTGTTGGGAACACAAAGTTTCTTTTCAGTTGCAAACTCCATTCCATACATATATATGGGGAGGTACTAGCTCCAACTCGGTTTTACAGAGAAAACTGCAGGAACTTCAAACCGGCACTAGGAAACAGACTGAGAAAGCAGAGAAAAAGTGTCTCCTGCAAACCGTTCCCTTGGTGCTAGATGAACGAACGTCTCTCCACTTGCTCAGTTCTGAGAGATAAGTGTGTGTGTAAGCCGTCCTTCACCTAGCTTGTTGGAAAAACAAAGTTTCTTTTCAGTTGCAAACTCCATTCCATACATATATATGGGGAGGTACTAGCTCCAACTCGGTTTGACAGTGAAAACTGCAGGAACTTCAAACCGGCACTAGGAAACAGACTGAGAAAGCAGAGAAAAAGTGTCTCCTGAAACCCGTTCCCTTGGTGCTAGATGAACGAACGTCTCTCCACTTGCTCAGTTCTGAGAGATAAGTCTGTGTGAAAGCCGTACTTCAACTAGCTTGTTGGGAACACAAAGTTTCTTTTCAGTTGCAAACTCCATTCCATACATATATATGGGGAGGTACTAGCTCCAACTCGGTTTTGCAGTGAAAACTGCAGGAACTTCAAACCGGCACTAGGAAACAGAGTGAGAAAGCAGAGAAAAAGTGTCTCCTGCAACCCGTTCCCTTGGTGCTAGATGAACGAACGTCTCTCCACTTGCTCAGTTCTGAGAGATAAGTGTGTGTGAAAGCCGTCCTTCACCTAGCTTTTGGGAACACAAAGTTTCTTTTCAGTTGCCAACTCCATTCCATATATATATATGGGGAGGTACTAGCTCCAACTCGTTTTGACAGTGAAAACTGCAGGAACTTCAAACCGGCACTAGGAAACAGACTGAGAAAGCAGAGAAAAAGTGTCTCCTGCAACCCGTTCCCTTGGTGCTAGATGAACGAACGTCTCTCCACTTGCTCAGTTCTGAGAGATAAGTCTGTGTGAAAGCCGTACTTCAACTAGCTTGTTGGGAACACAAAGTTTCTTTTCAGTTGCAAACTCCATTCCATACATATATATGGGGAGGTACTAGCTCCAACTCGGTTTTACAGTGAAAACTGCAGGAACTTCAAACCGGCACTAGGAAACAGACTGAGAAAGCAGGGAAAAAGTGTCTCCTGCAACCCGTTCCCTTGGTGCTAGATGAACGAACGTCTCTCCACTTGCTCAGTTCTGAGAGATAAGTGTGTGTGTAAGCCGTCCTTCACCTAGCTTGTTGGGAACACAAAGTTTCCTTTCAGTTGCAAACTCCACTCCATAAATATATATGGGGAGGTACTAGCTCCAACTCGGTTTTACAGTGAAAACTGCAGGTACTTCAAACCGGCACTAGGAAACAGACTGAGAAAGCAGAGAAAAACTATCTCCTGCAACCCGTTCCCTTGGTGCTAGATGAACGAACGTCTCTCCCCTTGCACAGTTCTGAGAGATAAGTGTGTGTGAAAGCCGTCCTTCACCTTGCTTGTTGGGAACACAAAGTTTCTTTTCAGTTGCAAACTCCATTCCATACATATATATGGGGAGGTACTAGCTCCAACTCGGTTTTACAGAGAAAACTGCAGGAACTTCAAACCGGCACTAGGAAACAGACTGAGAAAGCAGAGAAAAACTGTCTCCTGCAACCCGTTCCCTTGGTGCTAGATGAACGAACGTCTCTCCACTTGCTCAGTTCTGAGAGATAAGTGTGTGTGTAAGCCGTCCTTCACCTAGCTTGTTGGAAACACAAAGTTTCTTTTCAGTTGCAAACTCCATTCCATACATATATATGGGGAGGTACTAGCTCCAACTCGTTTTGACAGTGAAAACTGCAGGAACTTCAAACCGGCACTAGGAAACAGACTGAGAAAGCAGAGAAAAAGTGTCTCCTGCAACCCGTTCCCTTGGTGCTAGATGAACGAACGTCTCTCCACTTGCTCAGTTCTGAGAGATAAGTCTGTGTGAAAGCCGTACTTCAACTAGCTTGTTGGGAACACAAAGTTTCTTTTCAGTTGCAAACTCCATTCCATACATATATATGGGGAGGTACTAGCTCCAACTCGGTTTTGCAGTGAAAACTGCAGGAACTTCAAACCGGCACTAGGAAACAGAGTGAGAAAGCAGAGAAAAAGTGTCTCCTGCAACCCGTTCCCTTGGTGCTAGATGAACGAACGTCTCTCCACTTGCTCAGTTCTGAGAGATAAGTGTGTGTGAAAGCCGTCCTTCACCTAGCTTGTTGGGAACACAAAGTTTCTTTTCAGTTGCAAACTCCATTCCATATATATATATGGGGAGGTACTAGCTCCAACTCGTTTTGACAGTGAAAACTGCAGGAACTTCAAACCGGCACTAGGAAACAGACTGAGAAAGCAGAGAAAAAGTGTCTCCTGCAACCCGTTCCCTTGGTGCTAGATGAACGAACGTCTCTCCACTTGCTCAGTTCTGAGAGATAAGTCTGTGTGAAAGCCGTACTTCAACTAGCTTGTTGGGAACACAAAGTTTCTTTTCAGTTGCAAACTCCATTCCATACATATATATGGGGAGGTACTAGCTCCAACTCGGTTTTACAGTGAAAACTGCAGGAACTTCAAACCGGCACTAGGAAACAGACTGAGAAAGCAGGGAAAAAGTGTCTCCTGCAACCCGTTCCCTTGGTGCTAGATGATCGAACGTCTCTCCACTTGCTCAGTTCTGAGAGATAAGTGTGTGTGTAAGCCGTCCTTCACCTAGCTTGTTGGAAACACAAAGTTTCTTTTCAGTTGCAAACTCCATTCCATACATATATATGGGGAGGTACTAGCTCCAACTCGTTTTGACAGTGAAAACTGCAGGAACTTCAAACCGGCACTAGGAAACAGACTGAGAAAGCAGAGAAAAAGTGTCTCCTGCAACCCGTTCCCTTGGTGCTAGATGAACGAACGTCTCTCCACTTGCTCAGTTCTCAGAGTTAAGTGTGTGTGAAAGCCGTCCTTCACCTAGCTTGTTGGGAACACAAAGTTTCTTTTCAGTTGCAAATTCCATTCCATACATATATATGGGGAGGTACTAGCTCCAACTCGGTTTAACAGTGAAAACTGCAGGAGCTTCAAACCGGCACTAGGAAACAGACTGAGAAAGCAGAGAAAAAGTGTCTCCTGCAACCCGTTCCCTTGGTGCTAGATGAACGAACGTCTCTCCACTTGCTCAGTTCTGAGAGATAAGTGTGTGTGAAAGCCGTCCTTCACCTAGCTTGTTGGGAACACAAAGTTTCTTTTCAGTTGCAAACTCCATTCCATATATATATATGGGGAGGTACTAGCTCCAACTCGGTTTTACAGAGAAAACTGCAGGAACTTGAAACCGGCACTAGGAAACAGACTGAGAAAGCAGAGAAAAAGTGTCTCCTGCAACCCGTTCCCTTGGTGCTAGATGAACGAACGTCTCTCCAATTGCTCAGTTCTGAGAGTTAAGTGTGTGTGATAGCCATCGTTCACCTAGGTTGTTGGGAACACAAAGTTTCTTTTCAGTTGCAAACTCCATTCCATACATATATATGGGGAGGTACTAGCTCCAACTCGGTTTTACAGTGAAAACTCCAGGAACTTCAAACCGGCACTAGGAAACAGACTGAGAAAGCAGAGAAAAAGTGACTCCTGCAACCCGTTCCCTTGGTGCTAGATGAACGAACGTCTCTCCCCTTGCACAGTTCTGAGAGATAAGTGTGTGTGAAAGCCGTCCTTCACCTTGCTTGTTGGGAACACAAAGTTTCTTTTCAGTTGCAAACTCCATTCCATGCATATATATGGGGAGGTACTAGCTCCAACTCGGTTTGACAGTAAAAACTGCAGGAACTTCAAACCGGCACTAGGAAACAGACTGAGAAAGCAGAGAAAAGTGTCTCCTGCAACCCGTTCCCTTGGTGCTAGACGAACGAACGTCTCTCCACTTGCTCAGTTCTGAGAGATAAATGTGTGTGAAAGCCGTCCTTCACCTAGCTAGTTGGGAACACAAAGTTTCTTTTCAGTTGCAAACTCCATTCCATACATATATATGGGGAGGTACTAGCTCCAACTCGGTTTGACTGTGAAAACTGCAGAAACTTCAAACCGGCAGTAGGAAACAGACTGAGATAGCAGAGAAAGAGTGTCTCCTGCAACCCGTTCCCTTGGTGCTAGATGAACGAACGTCTCTCCACATGCTTAATTCTGAGAGATAAATGTGTGTGAAAGCCGTCCTTCACCTAGCTTGTTGGGAACACAAAGTTTCTTTTCAGTTGCAAACTCCACTCCATACATATATATGGGGAGGTACTAGCTCCAACTCGATTTTACAGTGAAAACTGCAGGTACTTCAAACCGGCACTAGGAAACAGACTGAGAAAGCAGAGAAAAACTATCTCCTGCAACCCGTTCCCTTGGTGCTAGATGAACGAACGTCTCTCCCCTTGCACAGTTCTGAGAGATAAGTGTGTGTGAAAGCCGTCCTTCACCTTGCTTGTTGGGAACACAAAGTTTCTTTTCAGTTGCAAACTCCATTCCATACATATATATGGGGAGGTACTAGCTCCAACTCGGTTTTACAGAGAAAACTGCAGGAACTTCAAACCGGCACTAGGAAACAGACTGAGAAAGCAGAGAAAAACTGTCTCCTGCAACCCGTTCCCTTGGTGCTAGATGAACGAACGTCTCTCCACTTGCTCAGTTCTGAGAGATAAGTGTGTGTGTAAGCCGTCCTTCACCTAGCTTGTTGGAAACACAAAGTTTCTTTTCATTTGCAAACTCCATTCCATACATATATATGGGGAGGTACTAGCTCCAACTCGTTTTGACAGTGAAAACTGCAGGAACTTCAAACCGGCACTAGGAAACAGACTGAGAAAGCAGAGAAAAAGTGTCTCCTGCAACCCGTTCCCTTGGTGCTAGATGAACGAACGTCTCTCCACTTGCTCAGTTCTGAGAGATAAGACTGTGTGAAAGCCGTACTTCAACTAGCTTGTTGGGAACACAAAGTTTCTTTTCAGTTGCAAACTCCATTCCATACATATATATGGGGAGGTACTAGCTCCAACTCGGTTTGACAGTGAAAACTGCAGGAACTTCAAACCGGCACTAGGAAACAGACTGAGAAAGCAGAGAAAAAGTGTCTCCTGCAACCCGTTCCCTTGGTGCTAGATGAACGAACGTCTCTCCACTTGCTCAGTTCTGAGAGATTAGTGTGTGTGAAAGCCGTCCTTCACCTAGCTTGTTGAGAACAGAAAGTTTCTTTTCAGTTGCAAACTCCATTCCATACATATATATGGGGAGGTACTAGCTCCAACTCGTTTTGACAGTGAAAACTGCAGGAACTTCAAACCGGCACTAGGAAACAGACTGAGAAAGCAGGGAAAAAGTGTCTCCTGCAACCCGTTCCCTTGGTGCTAGATGAACGAACGTCTCTGCACTTGCTAAGTTCTGAGGGATAAGTGTGTGTGAAGGCCGTCCTTCACCTAGCTTTTTGGGAACACAAAGTTTCTTTTCAGTTGCAAACTCCATTCCATACATATATATGGGGAGGTACTAGCTCCAACTCGGTTTTACAGTGAAAACTGCAGGAACTTCAAACCGGCACTAGGAAACAGACTGAGAAAGCAGAGAAAAAGTGTCTCCTGCAACCCGTTCCCTTGGTGCTAGATGAACGAACGTCTCTCCACTTTCTCAGTTCTGAGAGATAAGTGTGTGTGAAAGCCGTCCTTCACCTAGCTTGTTGGGAACAGAAAGTTTCTTTTCAGTTGCAAACTCCATTCCATACATATATATGGGGAGGTACTAACTCCAACTCTGTTTGACAGTGAAAACTGCAGGAACTTCAAACCGGCACTAGGAAACAGACTGAGAAAGCAGGGAAAAAGTGTCTCCTGCAACCCGTTCCATTGGTGCTAGATGAACGAACGTCTCTGCACTTGCTCAGTTCTGAGAGATAATTGTGTGTGAAAGCCGTCCTTCACCTAGCTTGTTGGGAACACAAAGTTTCTTTTCAGTTGCAAACTCCATTCCATACATATATATGGGGAGGTACTAGCTCCAACTCGTTTTGACAGTGAAAACTGCAGGAACTTCAAACCGGCACTAGGAAACAGACTGAGAAAGCAGAGAAAAAGTGTCTCCTGCAACCCGTTCCCTTGGTGCTAGATGAACGAACGTCTCTCCACTTGCTCAGTTCTGAGAGATAAGTCTCTGTGAAAGCCGTACTTCAACTTGCTTGTTGGGAACACAAAGTTTCTTTTCAGTTGCAAACTCCATTCCATACATATATATGGGGAGGTACTAGCTCCAACTCGGTTTTGCAGTGAAAACTGCAGGAACTTCAAACCGGCACTAGGAAACAGACTGAGAAAGCAGAGAAAAAGTGTCTCCTGCAACCCGCTCCCTTGGTGCTAGATGAACGAACGTCTCTCCACTTGCTCAGTTCTGAGAGGTAAGTGTGTGTGAAAGCCGTCCTTCACCTAGCTTTTTGGGAACACAAAGTTTCTTTTCAGTTGCAAACTCCATTCCATACATATATATGGGGAGGTACTAGCTCCAACTCGGGTTTACAGAGAAAACTGCAGGAACTTCAAACCGGCACTAGGAAACAGACTGAGAAAGCAGAGAAAAAGTGTCTCCTGCAACCCGTTCCCTTGGTGCTAGATGAACGAACGTCTCTCCACTTGCTCAGTTCTGAGAGATAATTGTGTGTGAAAGCCGTCCTTCACCTAGCTTGTTGGGAACACAAAGTTTCTTTTCAGTTGCAAACTCCATTCCATACATATATATGGGGAGGTACTAGCTCCAACTCGGTTTTACAGAGAAAACTGCAGGAACTTCAAACCGGCACTAGGAAACAGACTGAGAAAGCAGAGAAAAACTGTCTCCTGCAACCCGTTCCCTTGGTGCTAGATGAACGAACGTCTCTCCACTTGCTCAGTTCTGAGAGATAAGTGTGTGTGAAAGCCGTCCTTCACCTAGCTTGTTGGAAACACAAAGTTTCTTTTCAGTTGCAAACTCCATTCCATACATATATATGGGGAGGTACTAGCTCCAACTCGTTTTGACAGTGAAAACTGCAGGAATTTCAAACCGGCACTAGGAAACAGACTGAGAAAGCAGAGAAAAAGTGTCTCCTGCAACCCGTTCCCTTGGTGCTAGATGAACGAACGTCTCTCCACTTGCTCAGTTCTGAGAGATAAGTCTGTGTGAAAGCCGTACTTCAACTTGCTTGTTGGGAACACAAAGTTTCTTTTCAGTTGCAAACTCCATTCCATACATATATATGGGGAGGTACTAGCTCCAACTCGGTTTTGCAGTGAAAACTGCAGGAACTTCAAACCGGCACTAGGAAACAGACTGAGAAAGCAGAGAAAAAGTGTCTCCTGCAACCCGTTCCCTTGGTGCTAGATGAACGAACGTCTCTCCACTTGCTCAGTTCTGAGAGATAAGTGTGTGTGAAAGCCGTCCTTCACCTAGCTTGTTGGGAACACAAAGTTTCTTTTCAGTTGCAAACTCCATTCCATACATATATATGGGGAGGTACTAGCTCCAACTCGTTTTGACAGTGAAAACTGCAGGAACTTCAAACCGGCACTAGGAAGCAGACTGAGAAAGCAGAGAAAAAGTGTCTCCTGCAACCCGTTCCCTTGGTGCTAGATGAACGAACGTCTCTCCACTTGCTCAGTTCTGAGAAATAAGTCTGTGTGAAAGCCGTACTTCAACTAGCTTGTTGGGAACACAAAGTTTCTTTTCAGTTGCAAACTCCATTCCATACATATATATGGGAAGGTACTAGCTCCAACTCGGTTTTACAGAGAAAACTGCAGGAACTTCAAACCGGCACTAGGAATCAGTCTGAGAAAGCAGAGAAAAAGTGTCTCCTGCAACCCGTTCCCTTGGTGCTAGATGAACGAACGTCTCTCCACTTGCTCAGTTCTGAGAGATAAGTGTGTGTGAAAGCCGTACTTCACCTAGCTTGTTGAGAACAGAAAGTTTCTTTTCAGTTGCAAACTCCATTCCATACATATATATGGGGAGGTACTAGCTCCAACTCTGTTTGACAGTGAAAACTGCAGGAACTTCAAACCGGCACTAGGAAACAGACTGAGAAAGCAGGGAAAAAGTGTCTCCTGCAACCCGTTCCCTTGGTGCTAGATGAACAAACGTCTCTGCACTTGCTCAGTTCTGAGAGATAAGTGTGTGTGAAAGCCGTCCTTCACCTAGCTTTTTGGGAACACAAAGTTTCTTTTCAGTTGCAAACTCCATTCCATACATATATATGGGGAGGTACTAGCTCCAACTCGGTTTTACAGTGAAAACTGCAGGAACTTCAAACCGGCACTAGGAAACAGACTGAGAAAGCAGAGAAAAAGTGTCTCCTGCAACCCGTTCCCTTGGTGCTAGATGAACGAACGTCTCTCCACTTGCTCAGTTCTGAGAGATAATTGTGTGTGAAAGCCGTCCTTCACCTAGCTTGTTGGGAACACAAAGTTTCTTTTCAGTTGCAAACTCCATTCCATACATATATATGGGGAGGTACTAGCTCCAACTCTGTTTGACAGTGAAAACTGCAGGTACTTCAAACCGGCACTAGGAAACAGACTGAGAAAGCAGAGAAAAACTATCTCCTGCAACCCGTTCCCTTGGTGCTAGATGAACGAACGTCTCTCCACTTGCACAGTTCTGAGAGATAAGTGTGTGTGAAAGCCGTACTTCACCTTGCTTGTTGGGAACACAAAGTTTCTTTTCAGTTGCAAACTCCATTCCATACATATATATGGGGAAGTACTAGCTCCAACTCGTTTTGACAGTGAAAACTGCAGGAATTTCAAACCGGCACTAGGAAACAGACTGAGAAAGCAGAGAAAAAGTGTCTCCTGCAACCCGTTCCCTTGGTGCTAGATGAACGAACGTCTCTCCACTTGCTCAGTTCTGAGAGATAAGTCTGTGTGAAAGCCGTACTTCAACTTGCTTGTTGGGAACACAAAGTTTCTTTTCAGTTGCAAACTCCATTCCATACATATATATGGGGAGGTACTAGCTCCAACTCGGTTTTGCAGTGAAAACTGCAGGAACTTCAAACCGGCACTAGGAAACAGACTGAGAAAGCAGAGAAAAAGTGTCTCCTGCAACCCGTTCCCTTGGTGCTAGATGAACGAACGTCTCTCCACTTGCTCAGTTCTGAGAGATAAGTGTGTGTGAAAGCCGTCCTTCACCTAGCTTGTTGGGAACACAAAGTTTCTTTTCAGTTGCAAACTCCATTCCATACATATATATGGGGAGGTACTAGCTCCAACTCGTTTTGACAGTGAAAACTGCAGGAACTTCAAACCGGCACTAGGAAGCAGACTGAGAAAGCAGAGAAAAAGTGTCTCCTGCAACCCGTTCCCTTGGTGCTAGATGAACGAACGTCTCTCCACTTGCTCAGTTCTGAGAGATAAGTCTGTGTGAAAGCCGTCCTTCACCTAGCTTGTTGAGAACACAAAGTTTCTTTTCAGTTGCAAACTCCATTCCATACATATATATGGGAAGGTACTAGCTCCAACTCGGTTTTACAGAGAAAACTGCAGGAACTTCAAACCGGCACTAGGAATCAGTCTGAGAAAGCAGAGAAAAAGTGTCTCCTGCAACCCGTTCCCTTGGTGCTAGATGAACGAACGTCTCTCCACTTGCTCAGTTCTGAGAGATAAGTGTGTATGAAAGCCGTCCTTCACCTAGCTTGTTGAGAACAGAAAGTTTCTTTTCAGTTGCAAACTCCATTCCATACATATATATGGGGAGGTACTAGCTCCAACTCTGTTTGACAGTGAAAACTGCAGGAACTTCAAACCGGCACTAGGAAACAGACTGAGAAAGCAGGGAAAAAGTGTCTCCTGCAACCCGTTCCCTTGGTGCTAGATGAACAAACGTCTCTGCACTTGCTCAGTTCTGAGAGATAAGTGTGTGTGAAAGCCGTCCTTCACCTAGCTTTTTGGGAACACAAAGTTTCTTTTCAGTTGCAAACTCCATTCCATACATATATATGGGGAGGTACTAGCTCCAACTCGGTTTTACAGTGAAAACTGCAGGAACTTCAAACCGGCACTAGGAAACAGACTGAGAAAGCAGAGAAAAAGTGTCTCCTGCAACCCGTTCCCTTGGTGCTAGATGAACGAACGTCTCTCCACTTGCTCAGTTCTGAGAGATAAGTGTGTGTGAAAGCCGTCCTTCACCTAGCTTGTTGGGAACACAAAGTTTCTTTTCAGTTGCAAACTCCATTCCATACATATATATGGGGAGGTACTAGCTCCAACTCTGTTTGACAGTGAAAACTGCAGGTACTTCAAACCGGCACTAGGAAACAGACTGAGAAAGCAGAGAAAAACTATCTCCTGCAACCCGTTCCCTTGGTGCTAGATGAACGAACGTCTCTCCACTTGCACAGTTCTGAGAGATAAGTGTGTGTGAAAGCCGTACTTCACCTTGCTTGTTGGGAACACAAAGTTTCTTTTCAGTTGCAAACTCCATTCCATACATATATATGGGGAGGTACTAGCTCCAACTCGGTTTTACAGAGAAAACTGCAGGAACTTCAAACCGGCACTAGGAAACAGACTGAGAAAGCAGAGAAAAAGTGTCTCCTGCAACCCGTTCCCTTGGTGCTAGATGAACGAACGTCTCTCCACTTGCTCAGTTCTGAGAGATAAGTCTGTGTGAAAGCCGTACTTCAACTAGCTTGTTGGGAACACAAAGTTTCTTTTCAGTTGCAAACTCCATTCCATACATATATATGGGGAGGTACTAGCTCCAACTCGGTTTTACAGAGAAAACTGCAGGAACTTCAAACCGGCACTAGGAAACAGACTGAGAAAGCAGAGAAAAAGTGTCTCCTGCAACCCGTTCCCTTGGTGCTAGATGAACGAACGTCTCTCCACTTGCTCAGTTCTGAGAGATAAGTGTGTGTGAAAGCCGTCCTTCACCTAGCTTGTTGGGAACACAAAGTTTCTTTTCAGTTGCAAACTCCGTTCCATACATATATATGGGGAAGTACTAGCTCCAACTCGGATTTACAGAGAAAACTGCAGGAACTTCAAACCGGCACTAGGAAACAGACTGAGAAAGCAGAGAAAAACTGTCTCCTGCAACCCGTTCCCTTGGTGCTAGATGAACGAACGTCTCTCCACTAGCTCAGTTCTGAGAGATAAGTGTGTGTGAAAGCCGTCCTTCAACTAGCTTGTTGGAAACACAAAGTTTCTTTTCAGTTGCAAACTCCATTCCATACATATATATGGGGAGGTACTAGCTCCAACTCGTTTTGACAGTGAAAACTGCAGGAATTTCAAACCGGCACTAGGAAACAGACTGAGAAAGCAGAGAAAAAGTGTCTCCTGCAACCCGTTCCCTTGGTGCTAGATGAACGAACGTCTCTCCACTTGCTCAGTTCTGAGAGATAAGTCTGTGTGAAAGCCGTACTTCAACTTGCTTGTTGGGAACACAAAGTTTCTTTTCAGTTGCAAACTCCATTCCATACATATATATGGGGAGGTACTAGCTCCAACTCGGTTTTGCAGTGAAAACTGCAGGAACTTCAAACCGGCACTAGGAAACAGACTGAGAAAGCAGAGAAAAAGTGTCTCCTGCAACCCGTTCCCTTGGTGCTAGATGAACGAACGTCTCTCCACTTGCTCAGTTCTGAGAGATAAGTGTGTGTGAAAGCCGTCCTTCACCTAGCTTGTTGGGAACACAAAGTTTCTTTTCAGTTGCAAACTCCATTCCATACATATATATGGGGAGGTACTAGCTCCAACTCGTTTAGACAGTGAAAACTGCAGGAACTTCAAACCGGCACTAGGAAGCAGACTGAGAAAGCAGAGAAAAAGTGTCTCCTGCAACCCGTTCCCTTGGTGCTAGATGAACGAACGTCTCTCCACTTGCTCAGTTCTGAGAGATAAGTCTGTGTGAAAGCCGTACTTCAACTAGCTTGTTGGGAACACAAAGTTTCTTTTCAGTTGCAAACTCCATTCCATACGTATATATGGGAAGGTACTAGCTCCAACTCGGTTTTACAGAGAAAACTGCAGGAACTTCAAACCGGCACTAGGAATCAGTCTGAGAAAGCAGAGAAAAAGTGTCTCCTGCAACCCGTTCCCTTGGTGCTAGATGAACGAACGTCTCTCCACTTGCTCAGTTCTGAGAGATAAGTGTGTGTGAAAGCCGTCCTTCACCTAGCTTGTTGAGAACAGAAAGTTTCTTTTCAGTTGCAAACTCCATTCCATACATATATATGGGGAGGTACTAGCTCCAACTCTGTTTGACAGTGAAAACTGCAGGAACTTCAAACCGGCACTAGGAAACAGACTGAGAAAGCAGGGAAAAAGTGTCTCCTGCAACCCGTTCCCTTGGTGCTAGATGAACAAACGTCTCTGCACTTGCTCAGTTCTGAGAGATATGTGTGTGTGAAAGCTGTCCTTCACCTAGCTTTTTGGGAACACAAAGTTTCTTTTCAGTTGCAAACTCCATTCCATACATATATATGGGGAGGTACTAGCTCCAACTCGGTTTTACAGTGAAAACTGCAGGAACTTCAAACCGGCACTAGGAAACAGACTGAGAAAGCAGAGAAAAAGTGTCTCCTGCAACCCGTTCCCTTGGTGCTAGATGAACGAACGTCTCTCCACTTGCTCAGTTCTGAGAGATAAGTGTGTGTGAAAGCCGTCCTTCACCTAGCTTGTTGGGAACACAAAGTTTCTTTTCAGTTGCAAACTCCATTCCATACATATATATGGGGAGGTACTAGCTCCAACTCTGTTTGACAGTGAAAACTGCAGGAACTTCAAACCGGCACTAGGAAACAGACTGAGAAAGCAGAGAAAAACTGTCTCCTGCAACCCGTTCCCTTGGTGCTAGATGAACGAACGTCTCTCCACTAGCTCAGTTCTGAGAGATAAGTGTGTGTGAAAGCCGTCCTTCAACTAGCTTGTTGGAAACACAAAGTTTCTTTTCAGTTGCAAACTCCATTCCATACATATATATGGGGAGGTACTAGCTCCAACTCGTTTTGACAGTGAAAACTGCAGGAACTTCAAACCGGCACTAGGAAACAGACTGAGAAAGCAGAGAAAAAGTGTCTCCTGCAACCCGTTCCCTTGGTGCTAGATGAACGAACGTCTCTCCACTTGCTCAGTTCTGAGAGATAAGTCTGTGTGAAAGCCGTACTTCAACTTGCTTGTTGGGAACACAAAGTTTCTTTTCAGTTGCAAACTCCATTCCATACATATATATGGGGAGGTACTAGCTCCAACTCGGTTTTGCAGTGAAAACTGCAGGAACTTCAAACCGGCACTAGGAAACAGACTGAGAAAGCAGAGAAAAAGTGTCTCCTGCAACCCGTTCCCTTGGTGCTAGATGAACGAACGTCTCTCCACTTGCTCAGTTCTGAGAGATAAGTGTGTGTGAAAGCCGTCCTTCACCTAGCTTGTTGGGAACACAAAGTTTCTTTTCAGTTGCAAACTCCATTCCATACATATATATGGGGAGGTACTAGCTCCAACTCGTTTAGACAGTGAAAACTGCAGGAACTTCAAACCGGCACTAGGAAGCAGACTGAGAAAGCAGAGAAAAAGTGTCTCCTGCAACCCGTTCCCTTGGTGCTAGATGAACGAACGTCTCTCCACTTGCTCAGTTCTGAGAGATAAGTCTGTGTGAAAGCCGTACTTCAACTAGCTTGTTGGGAACACAAAGTTTCTTTTCAGTTGCAAACTCCATTCCATACGTATATATGGGAAGGTACTAGCTCCAACTCGGTTTTACAGAGAAAACTGCAGGAACTTCAAACCGGCACTAGGAATCAGTCTGAGAAAGCAGAGAAAAAGTGTCTCCTGCAACCCGTTCCCTTGGTGCTAGATGAACGAACGTCTCTCCACTTGCTCAGTTCTGAGAGATAAGTGTGTGTGAAAGCCGTCCTTCACCTAGCTTGTTGAGAACAGAAAGTTTCTTTTCAGTTGCAAACTCCATTCCATACATATATATGGGGAGGTACTAGCTCCAACTCTGTTTGACAGTGAAAACTGCAGGAACTTCAAACCGGCACTAGGAAACAGACTGAGAAAGCAGGGAAAAAGTGTCTCCTGCAACCCGTTCCCTTGGTGCTAGATGAACAAACGTCTCTGCACTTGCTCAGTTCTGAGAGATATGTGTGTGTGAAAGCTGTCCTTCACCTAGCTTTTTGGGAACACAAAGTTTCTTTTCAGTTGCAAACTCCATTCCATACATATATATGGGGAGGTACTAGCTCCAACTCGGTTTTACAGTGAAAACTGCAGGAACTTCAAACCGGCACTAGGAAACAGACTGAGAAAGCAGAGAAAAAGTGTCTCCTGCAACCCGTTCCCTTGGTGCTAGATGAACGAACGTCTCTCCACTTGCTCAGTTCTGAGAGATAAGTGTGTGTGAAAGCCGTCCTTCACCTAGCTTGTTGGGAACACAAAGTTTCTTTTCAGTTGCAAACTCCATTCCATACATATATATGGGGAGGTACTAGCTCCAACTCTGTTTGACAGTGAAAACTGCAGGAACTTCAAACCGGCACTAGGAAACAGACTGAGAAAGCAGAGAAAAACTGTCTCCTGCAACCCGTTCCCTTGGTGCTAGATGAACGAACGTCTCTCCACTTGCTCAGTTCTGAGAGATAAGTGTGTGTGAAAGCCGTCCTTCACCTAGCTTGTTGGAAACACAAAGTTTCTTTTCAGTTGCAAACTCCATTCCATACATATATATGGGGAGGTACTAGCTCCAACTCGTTTTGACAGTGAAAACTGCAGGAACTTCAAACCGGCACTAGGAAACAGACTGAGAAAGCAGAGAAAAAGTGTCTCCTGCAACCCGATCCCTTGGTGCTAGATGAACGAACGTCTCTCCACTTGCTCAGTTCTGAGAGATATGTCTGTGTGAAAGCCGTACTTCAACTAGCTTGTTGGGAACAGAAAGTTTCTTTTCAGTTGCAAACTCCATTCCATACATATATATGGGGAGGTACTAGCTCCAACTCGGTTTTGCAGTGAAAACTGCAGGAACTTCAAACCGGCACTAGGAAACAGAGTGAGAAAGCAGAGAAAATGTGTCTCCTGCAACCCGTTCCCTTGGTGCTAGATGAACGAACGTCTCTCCACTTGCTCAGTTCTGAGAGATAAGTGTGTGTGAAAGCCGTCCTTCACCTAGCTTGTTGGGAACACAAAGTTTCTTTTCAGTTGCAAACTCCATTCCATACATATATATGGGGAGGTACTAGCTCCAACGCGTTTTGACAGTGAAAACGGCAGGAACTTCAAACCGGCACTAGGAAACAGACTGAGAAAGCAGAGAAAAAGTGTCTCCTGCAACCCGTTCCCTTGGTGCTAGATGAACGAACGTCTCTCCACTTGCTCAGTTCTGAGAGATAAGTCTGTGTGAAAGCCGTACTTCAACTAGCTTGTTGGGAACACAAAGTTTCTTTTCAGTTGCAAACTCCATTCCATACATATATATGGGGAGGTACTAGCTCCAACCCGGTTTTACAGTGAAAACTGCAGGAACTTCAAACCGGCACTAGGAATCAGTCTGAGAAAGCAGAGAAAAAGTGTCTCCTGCAACCCGTTCCCTTGGTGCTAGATGAACGAACGTCTCTCCACTTGCTCAGTTCTGAGAGATAAGTGTGTGTGAAAGCCGTCCTTCACCTAGCTTGTTGAGAAGAGAAAGTTTCTTTTCAGTTGCAAACTCCATTCCATACATATATATGGGGAGGTACTAGCTCCAACTCTGTTTGACAGTGAAAACTGCAGGAACTTCAAACCGGCACTAGGAAACAGACTGAGAAAGCAGGGAAAAAGTGTCTCCTGCAACCCGTTCCCTTGGTGCTAGATGAACGAACGTCTCTGCACTTGCTCAGTTCTGAGGGATAAGTGTGTGTGAAAGCCGACCTTCACCTAGCTTTTTGGGAACACAAAGTTTCTTTTCAGTTGCAAACTCCATTCCAAACATATATATGGGGAGGTACTAGCTCCAACTCTGTTTTACAGTGAAAACTGCAGGAACTTCAAACCGGCACTAGGAAACAGACTGAGAAAGCAGAGAAAAAGTGTCTCCTGCAAACCGTTCCCTTGGTGCTAGATGAACGAACGTCTCTCCACTTTCTCAGTTCTGAGAGATAAGTGTGTGTGAAAGCCGTCCTTCACCTATCTTGTTGGGAACAGAAAGTTTCTTTTCAGTTGCAAACTCCATTCCATACATATATATGGGGAGGTACTAACTCCAACTCTGTTTGACAGTGAAAACAGCAGGAACTTCAAACCGGCACTAGGAAACAGACTGAGAAAGCAGAGAAAAAGTGTCTCCTGCAACCCGTTCCCTTGGTGCTAGATGAACGAACGTCTCTCCACTTGCTCAGTTCTGAGAGATAAGTCTGTGTGAAAGCCGTACTTCAACTAGCTTGTTGGGAACACAAAGTTTCTTTTCAGTTGCAAACTCCATTCCATACATATATATGGGGAGGTACTAGCTCCAACCCGGTTTTACAGTGAAAACTGCAGGAACTTCAAACCGGCACTAGGAATCAGTCTGAGAAAGCAGAGAAAAAGTGTCTCCTGCAACCCGTTCCCTTGGTGCTAGATGAACGAACGTCTCTCCACTTGCTCAGTTCTGAGAGATAAGTGTGTGTGAAAGCCGTCCTTCACCTAGCTTGTTGAGAAGAGAAAGTTTCTTTTCAGTTGCAAACTCCATTCCATACATATATATGGGGAGGTACTAGCTCCAACTCTGTTTGACAGTGAAAACTGCAGGAACTTCAAACCGGCACTAGGAAACAGACTGAGAAAGCAGGGAAAAAGTGTCTCCTGCAACCCGTTCCCTTGGTGCTAGATGAACGAACGTCTCTGCACTTGCTCAGTTCTGAGGGATAAGTGTGTGTGAAAGCCGACCTTCACCTAGCTTTTTGGGAACACAAAGTTTCTTTTCAGTTGCAAACTCCATTCCAAACATATATATGGGGAGGTACTAGCTCCAACTCTGTTTTACAGTGAAAACTGCAGGAACTTCAAACCGGCACTAGGAAACAGACTGAGAAAGCAGAGAAAAAGTGTCTCCTGCAAACCGTTCCCTTGGTGCTAGATGAACGAACGTCTCTCCACTTTCTCAGTTCTGAGAGATAAGTGTGTGTGAAAGCCGTCCTTCACCTATCTTGTTGGGAACAGAAAGTTTCTTTTCAGTTGCAAACTCCATTCCATACATATATATGGGGAGGTACTAACTCCAACTCTGTTTGACAGTGAAAACAGCAGGAACTTCAAACCGGCACTAGGAAACAGACTGAGAAAGCAGAGAAAAAGTGTCTCCTGCAACCCGTTCCCTTGGTGCTAGATGAATGAACGTCTCTGCACTTGCTCAGTTCTGAGAGATAAGTGTGTGTGAAAGCCGTCCTTCACCTAGCTTGTTGGGAACACAAAGTTTCTTTTCAGTTGCAAACTCCATTCCATACATATATATGGGGAGGTACTAGCTCCAACTCGTTTTGACAGTGAAAACTGCAGGAACTTCAAACCGGCACTAGGAAACAGACTGAGAAAGCAGAGAAAAAGTGTCTCCTGCAACCCGTTCCCTTGGTGCTAGATGAACGAACGTCTCTCCACTTGCTCAGTTCTGAGAGATAAGTCTGTGTGAAAGCCGTACTTCAACTTGCTTGTTGGGAACACAAAGTTTCTTTTCAGTTGCAAACTCCATTCCATAAATATATATGGGGCGGTACTAGCTCCAACTCGGTTTTGCAGTGAAAACTGCAGGAACTTCAAACCGGCACTAGGAAACAGACTGAGAAAGCAGAGAAAAAGTGTCTCCTGCAACCCGTTCCCTTGGTGCTAGATGAACGAACGTCTCACCACTTGCTCAGTTCTGAGAGATAAGTGTGTGTGAAAGCCGTCCTTCACCTAGCTTGTTGGGAACACAAAGTTTCTTTTCAGTTGCAAACTCCATTCCATACATATATATGGGGAGGTACTAGCTCCAACTCGGTTTTACAGAGAAAACTGCAGGAACTTCAAACCGGCACTAGGAAACAGACTGAGAAAGCAGAGAAAAAGTGTCTCCTGCAACCCGTTCCCTTGGTGCTAGATGAACGAACGTCTCTCCACTTGCTCAGTTCTGAGAGATAAGTGTGTGTGAAAGCCGTCCTTCACCTAGCTTGTTGGGAACACAAAGTTTCTTTTCAGTTGCAAACTCCATTCCATACATATATATGGGGAGGTACTAGCTCCAACTCGGTTTTACAGAGAAAACTGCAGGAACTTCAAACCGGCACTAGGAAACAGACTGAGAAAGCAGAGAAAAAGTGTCTCCTGCAGCCCGTTCCCTTGGTGCTAGATGAACGAACGTCTCTCCACTTGCTCAGTTCTGAGAGATAAGTGTGTGTGAAAGCCGTCCTTCACCTAGCTTGTTGGAAACACAAAGTTTCTTTTCAGTTGCAAACTCCATTCCAAACATATATATGGGGAGGTACTAGCTCCAACTCGTTTTGACAGTGAAAACTGCAGGAACTTCAAACCGGCACTAGGAATCAGTCTGAGAAAGCAGAGAAAAAGTGTCTCCTGCAACCCGTTCCCTTGGTGCTAAATGAACGAACGTCTCTCCACTTGCTCAGTTCTGAGAGATAAGTGTGTGTGAAAGCCGTCCTTCACCTAGCTTGTTGGGAACAGAAAGTTTCTTTTCAGTTGCAAACTCCATTCCATACATATATATGGGGAGGTACTAGCTCCAACTCTGTTTGACAGTGAAAACTGCAGGAACTTCAAACCGGCACTAGGAAACAGACTGAGAAAGCAGGGAAAAAGTGTCTCCTGCAACCCGTTCCCTTGGTGCTAGATGAACGAACGTCTCTGCACTTGCTCAGTTCTGAGGGATAAGTGTGTGTGAAAGCCGTCCTTCACCTAGCTTTTTGGGAACACAAAGTTTCTTTTCAGTTGCAAACATCATTCCATACATATATATGGGGAGGTACTAGCTCCAACTCTGTTTTACAGTGAAAACTGCAGGAACTTCAAACCGGCACTAGGAAACAGACTGAGAAAGCAGAGAAAATGTGTCTCCTGCAACCCGTTCCCTTGGTGCTAGATGAACGAACGTCTCTCCACTTTCTCAGTTCTGAGAGATAAGTGTGTGTGAAAGCCGTCCTTCACCTAGCTTGTTGGGAACACAAAGTTTCTTTTCAGTTGCAAACTCCATTCCATACATATATATGGGGAGGTACTAACTCCAACTCTGTTTGACAGTGAAAACAGCAGGAACTTCAAACCGGCACTAGGAAACAGACTGAGAAAGCAGAGAAAAAGTGTCTCCTGAAACCCGTTCCCTTGGTGCTAGATGAATGAACGTCTCTGCACTTGCTCAGTTCTGAGAGATAAGTGTGTGTGAAAGCCGTCCTTCACCTAGCTTGTTGGGAACACAAAGTTTCTTTTCAGTTGCAAACTCCATTCCATACATATATATGGGGAGGTACTAGCTCCAACTCGTTTTGACAGTGAAAACTGCAGGAACTTCAAACCGGCACTAGGAAACAGACTGAGAAAGCAGAGAAAAAGTGTCTCCTGCAACCCGTTCCCTTGGTGCTAGATGAACGAACGTCTCTCCACTTTCTCAGTTCTGAGAGATAAGTGTGTGTGAAAGCCGTCCTTCACCTAGCTTGTTGGGAACACAAAGTTTCTTTTCAGTTGCAAACTCCATTCCATACATATATATGGGGAGGTACTAGCTCCAACTCGTTTTGACAGTGAAAACTGCAGGAACTTTAAACCGGCACTAGGAAACAGACTGAGAAAGCAGAGAAAAAGTGTCTCCTGCAACCCGTTCCCTTGGTGCTAGATGAACGAACGTCTCTCCACTTTCTCCGTTCTGAGAGATAAGTGTGTGTGAAAGCCGTCCTTCACCTGGCTTGTTGGGAACACAAAGTTTCTTTTCAGTTGCAAACTCCATTCCATACATATATATGGGGAGGTACTAACTCCAACTCTGTTTGACAGTGAAAACAGCAGGAACTTCAAACCGGCACTAGGAAACAGACTGAGAAAGCAGAGAAAAAGTGTCTCCTGCAACCCGTTCCCTTGGTGCTAGATGAATGAACGTCTCTCCACATGCTTAATTCTGAGAGATAAGTGTGTGTGAAAGCCGTCCTTCACCTAGCTTGTTGGGAACACAAAGTTTCTTTTCAGTTGCAAACTCCATTCCATACATATATATGGGGAGGTACTAGCTCCAACTCGTTTTGACAGTGAAAACTGCAGGAACTTCAAACCGGCACTAGGAAACAGACTGAGAAAGCAGAGAAAAAGTGTCTCCTGCAACCCGTTCCCTTGGTGCTAGATGAACGAACATCTCTCCATTTGCTCAGTTCTGAGAGATAAGTCTGTGTGAAAGCCGTACTTCAACTTGCTTGTTGGGAACACAAAGTTTCTTTTCAGTTGCAAACTCCATTCCATACATATATATGGGGAGGTACTAGCTCCAACTCGGTTTTGCAGTGAAAACTGCAGGAACTTCAAACCGGCACTAGGAAACAGACTGAGAAAGCAGAGAAAAAGTGTCTCCTGCAACCCGTTCCCTTGGTGCTAGATGAACGAACGTCTCTCCACTTGCTCAGTTCTGAGAGATAAGTGTGTGTGAAAGCCGTCCTTCACCTAGCTTGTTGGGAACACAAAGTTTCTTTTCAGTTGCAAACTCCATTCCATACATATATATGGGGAGGTACTAGCTCCAACTCGGTTTTACAGAGAAAACTGCAGGAACTTCAAACCGGCACTAGGAAACAGACTGAGAAAGCAGAGAAAAAGTGTCTCCTGCAACCCGTTCCCTTGGTGCTAGATGAACGAACGTCTCTCCACTTGCTCAGTTCTGAGAGATAAGTGTGTGTGAAAGCCGTCCTTCACCTAGCTTGTTGGGAACACAAAGTTTCTTTTCAGTTGCAAACTCCATTCCATACATATATACGGGGAGGTACTAGCTCCAACTCGGTTTTACAGAGAAAACTGCAGGAACTTCAAACCGGCACTAGGAAACAGACTGAGAAAGCAGAGAAAAACTGTCTCCTGCAACCCGTTCCCTTGGTGCTAGATGAACGAACGTCTCTCCACTTGCTCAGTTCTGAGAGATATGTCTGTGTGAAAGCCGTACTTCAACTTGCTTGTTGGGAACACAAAGTTTCTTTTCAGTTGCAAACTCCATTCCATACATATATATGGGGAGGTACTAGCTCCAACTCGGTTTTGCAGTGAAAACTGCAGGAACTACAAACCGGCACTAGGAAACAGACTGAGAAAGCAGAGAAAAAGTGTCTCCTGCAACCCGTTCCCTTGGTGCTAGATGAACGAACGTCTCTCCACTTGCTCAGTTCTGAGAGATAAGTGTGTGTGAAAGCCGTCCTTCACCTAGCTTGTTGGGAACACAAAGTTTCTTTTCAGTTGCAAACTCCATTCCATACATATATATGGGGAGGTACTAGCTCCAACTCGTTTTGACAGTGAAAACTGCAGGAACTTCAAACCGGCACTAGGAAGCAGACTGAGAAAGCAGAGAAAAAGTGTCTCCTGCAACCCGTTCCCTTGGTGCTAGATGAACGAACGTCTCTCCACTTGCTCAGTTCTGAGAGATAAGTGTGTGTGAAAGCCGTCCTTCACCTAGCTTGTTGGGAACAGAAAGTTTCTTTTCAGTTGCAAACTCCATTCCATACATATATATGGGGAGGTACAAGCTCCAACTCTGTTTGACAGTGAAAACTGCAGGAACTTCAAACCGGCACTAGGAAACAGACTGAGAAAGCAGGGAAAAAGTGTCTCCTGCAACCCGTTCCCTTGGTGCTAGATGAACGAACGTCTCTGCACTTGCTCAGTTCTGAGGGATAAGTGTGTGTGAAAGCCGTCCTTCACCTAGCTTTTTGGGAACACAAAGTTTCTTTTCAGTTGCAAACTCCATTCCATACATATATATGGGGAGGTACTAGCTCCAACTCTGTTTTACTGTGAAAACTGCAGGAACTTCAAACCGGCACTAGGAAACAGACTGAGAAAGCAGAGAAAAAGTGTCTCCTGCAACCCGTTCCCTTGGTGCTAGATGAACGAACGTGTCTCCACTTTCTCAGTTCTGAGAGATAAGTGTGTGTGAAAGCCGTCCTTCACCTAGCTTGTTGGGAACACAAAGTTTCTTTTCAGTTGCAAACTCCATTCAATACATATATATGGGGAGGTACTAACTCCAACTCTGTTTGACAGTGAAAACAGCAGGAACTTCAAACCGGCACTAGGAAACAGACTGAGAAAGCAGAGAAAAAGTGTCTCCTGCAACCCGTTCCCTTGGTGCTAGATGAATGAACTTCTCTGCACTTGCTCAGTTCTGAGAGATAAGTGTGTGTGAAAGCCGTCCTTCACCTAGCTTGTTGGGAACACAAAGTTTCTTTTCAGTTGCAAACTCCATTCCATACATATATATGGGGAAGTACTAGCTCCAACTCGTTTTGACAGTGAAAACTGCAGGAACTTCAAACCGGCACTAGGAAACAGACTGAGAAAGCAGAGAAAAAGTGTCTCCTGCAACCCGTTCCCTTGGTGCTAGATGAACGAACGTCTCTCCACTTGCTCAGTTCTGAGAGATAAGTCTGTGTGAAAGCCGTACTTCAACTTGCTTGTTGGGAACACAAAGTTTCTTTTCAGTTGCAAACTCCATTCCATACATATATATGGGGAGGTACTAGCTCCAACTCGGTTTTACAGAGAAAACTGCAGGAACTTCAAACCGGCACTAGGAAACAGACTGAGAAAGCAGAGAAAAAGTGTCTCCTGCAACCCGTTCCCTTGGTGCTAGATGAACGAACGTCTCTCCACTTGCTCAGTTCTGAGAGATAAGTGTGTGTGAAAGCCGTCCTTCACCTAGCTTGTTGGGAACACAAAGTTTCTTTTCAGTTGCAAACTCCATTCCATACATATATATGGGGAGGTACTAGCTCCAACTCGGTTTTACAGAGAAAACTGCAGGAACTTCAAACCGGCACTAGGAAACAGACTGAGAAAGCAGAGAAAAAGTGTCTCCTGCAACCCGTTCCCTTGGTGCTAGATGAACGAACGTCTCTCCACTTGCTCAGTTCTGAGAGATAAGTGTGTGTGAAAGCCGTCCTTCACCTAGCTTGTTGGGAACACAAAGTTTCTTTTCAGTTGCAAACTCCATTCCATACATATATATGGGGAGGTACAAGCTCCAACTCGGTTTTACAGAGAAAACTGCAGGAACTTCAAACCGGCACTAGGAAACAGACTGAGAAAGCAGAGAAAAAGTGTCTCCTGCAACCCGTTCCCTTGGTGCTAGATGAACGAACGTCTCTCCACTTGCTCAGTTCTCAGAGATAAGTGTGTGTGAAAGCCGTCCTTCAACTAGCTTGTTGGAAACACAAAGTTTCTTTTCAGTTGCAAACTCCATTCCATACATATATATGGGGAGGTACTAGCTCCAACTCGTTTTGACAGTGAAAACTGCATGATCTTCAAACCGGCACTAGGAAACAGACTGAGAAAGCAGAGAAAAAGTGTCTCCTGCAAACCGTTCCCTTGGTGCTAGATGAACGAACGTCTCTCCACTTGCTCAGTTCTGAGAGATAAGTCTGTGTGAAAGCCGTACTTCAACTTGCTTGTTGGGAACACAAAGTTTCTTTTCAGTTGCAAACTCCATTCCATACATATATATGGGGAGGTACTAGCTCCAACTCGGTTTTGCAGTGAAAACTGCAGGAACTTCAAACCGGCACTAGGAAACAGACTGAGAAAGCAGAGAAAAAGTGTCTCCTGCAACCCGTTCCCTTGGTGCTAGATGAACGAACGTCTCTCCACTTGCTCAGTTCTGAGAGATAAGTGTGTGTGAAAGCCGTCCTTCACCTAGCTTGTTGGGAACACAAAGTTTCTTTTCAGTTGCAAACTCCATTCCATACATATATATGGGGAGGTACTAGCTCCAACTCGTTTTGACAGTGAAAACTGCAGGAACTTCAAACCGGCACTAGGAAACAGACTGAGAAAGCAGGGAAAAAGTGTCTCCTGCAACCCGTTCCCTTGGTGCTAGATGAACGAACGTCTCTGCACTTGCTCAGTTCTGAGAGATAAGTGTGTGTGAAAGCCGTCCTTCACATAGCTTTTTGGGAACACAAAGTTTCTTTTCAGTTGCAAACTCCATTCCATACATATATATGGGGAGGTACAAGCTCCAACTCGGTTTTACAGTGAAAACTGCAGGAACTTCAAACCGGCACTAGGAAACAGACTGAGAAAGCAGAGAAAAAGTTTCTCCTGCAACCCGTTCCCTTGGTGCTAGATGAACGAACGTCTCTCCACTTGCTCAGTTCAGAGAGATAAGTCTGTGTGCAAGCCGTACTTCAACTAGCTTGTTGGGAACACAAAGTTTCTTTTCAGTTGCAAACTCCATTCCATACATATATATGGGGAGGTACTAGCTCCAACTCGGTTTTACAGTGAAAACTGCAGGAACTTCAAACCGGCACTAGGAAACAGACTGAGAAAGCAGAGAAAAAGTGTCTCCTGCAACCCGTTCCCTTGGTGCTAGACGAACGAACGTCTCTCCACTTGCACAGTTCTGAGAGATATGTGTGTGTGAAAGCCGTCCTTCATCTTGCTTGTTGGGAACAGAAAGTTTCTTTTCAGTTGCAAACTCCATTCCATACATATATATGGGGAGGTACTAGCTCCAACTCGATTTTACAGTGAAAACTGCAGGAACTTCAAACCGGCACTAGGAATCAGTCTGAGAAAGCAGAGAAAAAGTGTCTCCTGCAACCCGTTCCCTTGGTGCTAGATGAACGAACGTCTCTCCACTTTCTCAGTTCTGAGAGATAAGTGTGTGTGAAAGCCGTCCTTCACCTAGCTTGTTCGGAACAGGAAGTTTCTTTTCAGTTGCAAACTCCATTCCATACATATATATGGGGAGGTACTAGTTCCAACTCGGTTTGACAGTGAAAACTGCAGGAGCTTCAAACCGTCACTAGGAAACAGACTGAGAAAGCAGAGAAAAAGTGTCTCCTGCAACCCGTTCCCTTGGTGCTAGATGAACGAACGGCTCTCCACTTGCTCAGTTCTGAGAGATAAGTGTGTGTGAAAGCCGTCCTTCACCTAGCTTGTTGGGAACACAAAGTTTCTTTTCAGTTGCAAACTCCATTCCATACATATATATGGGGAGGTACTAGCTCCAACTCGGTTTTACAGAGAAAACGGCAGGAACTTCAAACCGGCACTAGGAAACAGACTGAGAAAGCAGAGAAAAAGTGTCTCCTGCAACGCGTTCCCTTGGTGCTAGACGAACGAACGTCTCTCCACTTGCACAGTTCTGAGAGAGAAGTGTGTGTGAAAGCCGTCCTTCACCTAGCTTTTTGGGAACACAAAGTTTCTTTTCAGTTGCAAACTCCATTCCATACATATATATGGGGAGGTACTAGCTCCAACTCGATTTTACAGTGAAAACTGCAGGAACTTCAAACCGGCACTAGGAAACAGACTGAGAAAGCAGAGAAAAAGTGTCTCCTGCAACCCGTTCCCTTGGTGCTAGATGAACGAACGTCTATCCACTTCCTCAGTTCTGAGAGATAAGTGTGTGTGAAAGCCGTGCTTCACCTAGCTTGTTGGGAACACAAAGTTTCTTTTCAGTTGCAAACTCCATTCCATACATATATATGGGGAGGTACTAGCTCCAACTCGGTTTTACAGTGAAAACTGCAGGAACTTCAAACCGGCACTAGGAAACAGACTGAGAAAGCAGAGAAAAAGTGTCTCCTGCAACCCGTTCCCTTGCTGCTAGATGAACGAACGTCTCTGCACTTGCTCAGTTCTGAGAGGTAAGTGTGTGTGAAAGCCGTCCTTCACCTAGCTTGTTGGGAACACAAAGTTTCTTTTCAGTTGCAAACTCCATTCCATACATATATATGGGGAGGTACTAGCTCCAACTCGTTTTGACAGTGAAAACTGCAGGAACTTCAAACCGGCACTAGGAAACAGACTGAGAAAGCAGAGAAAAAGTTTCTCCTGCAACCCAATCCCTTGGTGCTAGATGAACGAACGTCTCTCCACTTGCTCAGTTCTCAGAGATAAGTGTGTGTGAAAGCCGTCCTTCAACTAGCTTGTTGGAAACACAAAGTTTCTTTTCAGTTGCAAACTCCATTCCATACATATATATGGGGAGGTACTAGCTCCAACTCGTTTTGACAGTGAAAACTGCATGATCTTCAAACCGGCACTAGGAAACAGACTGAGAAAGCAGAGAAAAAGTGTCTCCTGCAAACCGTTCCCTTGGTGCTAGATGAACGAACGTCTCTCCACTTGCTCAGTTCTGAGAGATAAGTCTGTGTGAAAGCCGTACTTCAACTTGCTTGTTGGGAACACAAAGTTTCTTTTCAGTTGCAAACTCCATTCCATACATATATATGGGGAGGTACTAGCTCCAACTCGGTTTTGCAGTGAAAACTGCAGGAACTTCAAACCGGCACTAGGAAACAGACTGAGAAAGCAGAGAAAAAGTGTCTCCTGCAACCCGTTCCCTTGGTGCTAGATGAACGAACGTCTCTCCACTTGCTCAGTTCTGAGAGATAAGTGTGTGTGAAAGCCGTCCTTCACCTAGCTTGTTGGGAACACAAAGTTTCTTTTCAGTTGCAAACTCCATTCCATACATATATATGGGGAGGTACTAGCTCCAACTCGTTTTGACAGTGAAAACTGCAGGAACTTCAAACCGGCACTAGGAAACAGACTGAGAAAGCAGGGAAAAAGTGTCTCCTGCAACCCGTTCCCTTGGTGCTAGATGAACGAACGTCTCTGCACTTGCTCAGTTCTGAGAGATAAGTGTGTGTGAAAGCCGTCCTTCACATAGCTTTTTGGGAACACAAAGTTTCTTTTCAGTTGCAAACTCCATTCCATACATATATATGGGGAGGTACAAGCTCCAACTCGGTTTTACAGTGAAAACTGCAGGAACTTCAAACCGGCACTAGGAAACAGACTGAGAAAGCAGAGAAAAAGTTTCTCCTGCAACCCGTTCCCTTGGTGCTAGATGAACGAACGTCTCTCCACTTGCTCAGTTCAGAGAGATAAGTCTGTGTGCAAGCCGTACTTCAACTAGCTTGTTGGGAACACAAAGTTTCTTTTCAGTTGCAAACTCCATTCCATACATATATATGGGGAGGTACTAGCTCCAACTCGGTTTTACAGTGAAAACTGCAGGAACTTCAAACCGGCACTAGGAAACAGACTGAGAAAGCAGAGAAAAAGTGTCTCCTGCAACCCGTTCCCTTGGTGCTAGACGAACGAACGTCTCTCCACTTGCACAGTTCTGAGAGATATGTGTGTGTGAAAGCCGTCCTTCATCTTGCTTGTTGGGAACAGAAAGTTTCTTTTCAGTTGCAAACTCCATTCCATACATATATATGGGGAGGTACTAGCTCCAACTCGATTTTACAGTGAAAACTGCAGGAACTTCAAACCGGCACTAGGAATCAGTCTGAGAAAGCAGAGAAAAAGTGTCTCCTGCAACCCGTTCCCTTGGTGCTAGATGAACGAACGTCTCTCCACTTTCTCAGTTCTGAGAGATAAGTGTGTGTGAAAGCCGTCCTTCACCTAGCTTGTTCGGAACAGGAAGTTTCTTTTCAGTTGCAAACTCCATTCCATACATATATATGGGGAGGTACTAGTTCCAACTCGGTTTGACAGTGAAAACTGCAGGAGCTTCAAACCGTCACTAGGAAACAGACTGAGAAAGCAGAGAAAAAGTGTCTCCTGCAACCCGTTCCCTTGGTGCTAGATGAACGAACGGCTCTCCACTTGCTCAGTTCTGAGAGATAAGTGTGTGTGAAAGCCGTCCTTCACCTAGCTTGTTGGGAACACAAAGTTTCTTTTCAGTTGCAAACTCCATTCCATACATATATATGGGGAGGTACTAGCTCCAACTCGGTTTTACAGAGAAAACGGCAGGAACTTCAAACCGGCACTAGGAAACAGACTGAGAAAGCAGAGAAAAAGTGTCTCCTGCAACGCGTTCCCTTGGTGCTAGACGAACGAACGTCTCTCCACTTGCACAGTTCTGAGAGATAAGTGTGTGTGAAAGCCGTCCTTCACCTAGCTTTTTGGGAACACAAAGTTTCTTTTCAGTTGCAAACTCCATTCCATACATATATATGGGGAGGTACTAGCTCCAACTCGATTTTACAGTGAAAACTGCAGGAACTTCAAACCGGCACTAGGAAACAGACTGAGAAAGCAGAGAAAAAGTGTCTCCTGCAACCCGTTCCCTTGGTGCTAGATGAACGAACGTCTATCCACTTCCTCAGTTCTGAGAGATAAGTGTGTGTGAAAGCCGTGCTTCACCTAGCTTGTTGGGAACACAAAGTTTCTTTTCAGTTGCAAACTCCATTCCATACATATATATGGGGAGGTACTAGCTCCAACTCGGTTTTACAGTGAAAACTGCAGGAACTTCAAACCGGCACTAGGAAACAGACTGAGAAAGCAGAGAAAAAGTGTCTCCTGCAACCCGTTCCCTTGCTGCTAGATGAACGAACGTCTCTGCACTTGCTCAGTTCTGAGAGGTAAGTGTGTGTGAAAGCCGTCCTTCACCTAGCTTGTTGGGAACACAAAGTTTCTTTTCAGTTGCAAACTCCATTCCATACATATATATGGGGAGGTACTAGCTCCAACTCGTTTTGACAGTGAAAACTGCAGGAACTTCAAACCGGCACTAGGAAACAGACTGAGAAAGCAGAGAAAAAGTTTCTCCTGCAACCCAATCCCTTGGTGCTAGATGAACGAACGTCTCTCCACTTGCTCAGTTCTGAGAGATAAGTTTGTGTGAAAGCCGTACTTCAACTAGCTTGTTGGGAACACAAAGTTTCTTTTCAGTTGCAAACTCCATTCCATACATATATATGGGGAGGTACTAGCTCCAACTCGGTTTTACAGTGAAAACTGCAGGAACTTCAAACCGGCACTAGGAAACAGACTGAGAAAGCAGAGAAAAAGTGTCTCCTGCAACCCGTTCCCTTGGTGCTAGACGAACGAAAGTCTCTCCACTTGCACAGTTCTGAGAGATAAGTGTGTGTCAAAGCCGTCCTTCATCTAGCTTGTTGGGAACACAAAGTTTCTTTTCAGTTGCAAACTCCATTCCATACATATATATGGGGAGGTACTAGCTCCAACTCGATTTTACAGTGAAAACTGCAGGAACTTCAAACCGGCACTAGGAAACAGACTGAGAAAGCAGAGAAAAAGTGTCTCCTGCAACCCGTTCCCTTGGTGCTAGATGAACGAACGTCTATCCACTTCCTCAGTTCTGAGAGAAATGTGTGTGTGAAAGCCGTGCTTCACCTAGCTTGTTGGGAACACAAAGTTTCTTTTCAGTTGCAAACTCCATTCCATACATATATATGGGGAGGTACTAGCTCCAACTCGGTTTTACAGTGAAAACTGCAGGAACTTCAAACCGGCACTAGGAAACAGACTGAGAAAGCAGAGAAAAAGTGTCTCCTGCAACCGGTTCCTTTGGTGCTAGATGAACGAAAGTCTCTCCACTTGCTCAGTTCTGAGAGATAAGTGTGTGTGAAAGCCGTCCTTCACCTAGCTTGTTGGGAACACAAAGTTTCTTTTCAGTTGCAAACTCCATTCCATACATATATAGGGGAGGTACTAGCTCCAACTCGGTTTGACAGTGAAAACTGCAGGAACTTCAAACCGGCACTAGGAATCAGTCGGAGAAAGCAGAGAAAAAGTGTCACCTGCAAACCGTTCCCTTGGTGATAGATGAACGAACGTCTCTCCACTTGCACAGTTCTGAGAATTAAGTGTGTGTGAAAGCCGTCCTTCACATTGCATGTTGGGAACACAAAGCTTCTTTTCAGATGCAAACTCCATTGCATACATATATATGGGGAGGTACTATCTCCAACTCGGTTTGACAGTGAAAACTGCAGGAACTTCAAACAGGCACTAGGAATCAGTCGGAGAAAGCAGAGAAAAAGTGTCACCTGCAAACCGTTCCATTGGTGCTAGATGAACGAACGTCTCTCCACTTGCTCAGTTCTGAGAGATAAGTGTGTGTGAAAGCCGTCCTTCACCTAGCTTGTTGGGAACACAAAGTTTCTTTTCAGTTGCAAACTCCATTCCATACATATATATGGGGAGGTACTAGCTCCAACTCTGTTTGACAGTGAAAACTGCAGGAACTTCAAACCGGCACTAGGAAACAGAGTGAGAAAGCAGGGAAAAAGTGTCTCCTGCAACCCGTTCCCTTGGTGCTAGATGAACGAACGTCTCTCCACTTGCTCAGTTCTGAGAGATAAGTGTGTGTGAAAGCCGTCCTTCACCTAGCTTGTTGGGAACACAAAGTTTCTTTTCAGTTGCAAACTCCATTCCATACATATATATGGGGAGACACTAGCTCCAACTCTGTTTGACAGTGAAAACTGCAGGAACTTCAAACCGGCACTAGGAATCAGTCGGAGAAAGCAGAGAAAAAGTGTCACCTGCAAACCGTTCCCTTGGTGATAGATGAACGAACGTCTCTCCACTTGCACAGTTCTGAGAATTAAGTGTGTGTGAAAGCCGTCCTTCACATTGCATGTTGGGAACACAAAGCTTCTTTTCAGATGCAAACTCCATTGCATACATATATATGGGGAGGTACTATCTCCAACTCGGTTTGACAGTGAAAACTGCAGGAACTTCAAACCGGCACTAGGAATCAGTCTGAGAAAGCAGAGAAAAAGTGTCTCCTGCAAACCGTTCCCTTGGTGCTAGATGAACGAACGTCTCTCCACTTGCTCAGTTCTGAGAGGTAAGTGTGTGTGAAAGTCTTCCTTCACCTTACTTGTTGGGAACACAAAGTTTCTTTTCAGTTGCAAACTCCATTCCATACATATATAAGTGGAGGTTCTAGCTCCAACTCGGTTTTACAGTGAAAACTGCAGGAACTTCAAACCGGCACTAGGAATCAGTCTGAGAAAGCAGAGAAAAAGTGTCTCCTGCAAACCGTTCCATTGGTGCTAGATGAACGAACGTCTCTCCACTTGCTCAGTTCTGAGAGATAAGTGTGTGTGAAAGCCTTCCTTCACCTAGCTTGTTGGGAACACAAAGTTTCTTTTCAGTTGCAAACTCCATTCCATACATATATATGGGGAGGTACTAGCTCCAACACGGTTTTACAGTGAAAACTGCAGGAACTTCAAACCGGCACTAGGAAACAGACTGAGAAAGCAGGGAAAAAGTGTCACCAGCAACCCGTTCCCTTGGTGCTAGATGAACGAACGTCTCTGCACTTGCTCAGTTCTGAGAGATAAGTGTGTGTGAAAGCCGTCCTTCACCTAGCTTGTTGGGAACACAAAGTTTCTTTTCAGTTGCACACTCCATTCCATACATATATATGGGGAGGTACTAGCTCCAACTCTGTTTGACAGTGAAAACTGCAGGAACTTCAAACCGGCACTAGGAAACAGACTGAGAAAGCAGGGAAAAAGTGTCTCCTGCAACCCGTTCCCTTGGTGCTAGATGAACGAACGTCTCTGCACTTGCTCAGTTCTGAGAGATAAGTGTGTGTGAAAGCCGTCCTTCACCTAGCTTGTTGGGAACACAAAGTTTCTTTTCAGTAGCAAACTCCATTCCATACATATATAAGTGGAGGTACTAGCTCCAACTCGGTTTTACAGTGAAAACTGCAGGAATTTCAAACCGGCACTAGGAATCAGTCTGAGAAAGCAGAGAAAAAGTGTCTCCTGCAAGCCGTTCCCTTGGTGCTAGATGAACGAACGTCTCTCCACTTGCTCAGTTCTGAGAGATAAGTGTGTGTGAAAGCCGTCCTTCACCTAGCTTGTTGGGAACACAAAGTTTCTTTTCAGTTGCAAACTCCATTCCATACATATATAAGTGGAGGTACTAGCTCCAACTCTGTTTGACAGTGAAAACTGCAGGAACTTCAAACCGGCACTAGGAAACAGAGTGAGAAAGCAGGGAAAAAGTGTCTCCTGCAACCCGTTCCCTTGGTGCTAGATAAACGAACGTCTCTGCACTTGCTCAGTTCTGAGAGATAAGTGTGTGTGAAAGCCGTCATTCACCTAGCTTGTTGGGAACACAAAGTTTCTTTTCAGTAGCAAACTCCATTCCATACATATATAAGTGGAGGTACTAGCTCCAACTCTGTTTTACAGTGAAAACTGCAGGAATTTCAAACCGGCACTAGGAATCAGTCTGAGAAAGCAGAGAAAAAGTGTCTCCTGCAAACCGTTCCCTTGGTGCTAGATGAACGAACGTCTCTCCACTTGCTCAGTTCTGAGAGATAAGTGTGTGTGAAAGCCGTCCTTCACCTTGCTTGTTGGGAACACAAAGTTTCTTTTCAGTTGCAAACTCCATTCCATACATATATAAGTGGAGGTACTAGCTCCAACTCGGTTTTACAGTGAAAACTGCAGGAACTTCAAACCGGCACTAGGAATCAGTCTGAGAAAGCAGAGAAAAAGTGTCTACTGCAACCCGTTCCCTTGGTGCTAGATGAACGAAAGTCTATCCACTACCTCAGTTCTGAGAGATAAGTGTGTGTGAAAGCCGTCCTTCACCTAGCTTGTTGGGAACACAAAGTTTCTTTTCAGTTGCAAACTCCATTCCATACATATATATGGGGAGGTACTAGCTCCAACTCGGTTTTACAGTGAAAACTGCAGGAACTTCAAACCGGCACTAGGAAACAGACTGAGAAAGCAGAGAAAAAGTGTCTCCTGCAACCGGTTCCCTTGGTGCTAGTTGAACGAAAGTCTCTCCACTTGCTCAGTTCTGAGAGATAAGTGTGTGTGAAAGCCGTCCTTCACCTAGCTTGTTGGGAACACAAAGTTTCTTTTCAGTTGCAAACTCCATTCCATACATATATATTGAGAGGTACTAGCTCCAACTCTGTTTGACAGTGAAAACTGCAGGAACTTCAAACCGGCACTAGGAAACAGACTGAGAAATCAGGGAAAAAGTGTCTCCTGCAACCCGTTCCCTTGGTGCTAGATGAACGAACGTCTCTGCACTTGCTCAGTTCTGAGAGATAAATGTGTGTGAAAGCCGTCCTTCACCTAGCTTGTTGGGAACACAAAGTTTCTTTTCAGTTGCAAACTCCATTCCATACATATATATGGGGAGGTACTAGCTCCAACTCGATTTTACAGTGAAAACTGCAGGAACTTCAAACCGGCACTAGGAAACAGACTGAGAAAGCAGAGAAAAAGTGTCTCCTGCAACCCGTTCCCTTGGTGCTAGATGAACGAACGTCTATCCACTTCCTCAGTTCTGAGAGATAAGTGTGTGTGAAAGCCGTGCTTCACCTAGCTTGTTGGGAACACAAAGTTTCTTTTCAGTTGCAAACTCCATTCCATACATATATATGGGGAGGTACTAGCTCCAACTCGGTTTTACAGTGAAAACTGCAGGAACTTCAAACCGGCACTAGGAAACAGACTGAGAAAGCAGAGAAAAAGTGTCCCCTGCAACCCGTTCCCTTGCTGCTAGATGAACGAACGTCTCTGCACTTGCTCAGTTCTGAGAGGTAAGTGTGTGTGAAAGCCGTCCTTCACCTAGCTTGTTGGGAACACAAAGTTTCTTTTCAGTTGCAAACTCCATTCCATACATATATATGGGGAGGTACTAGCTCCAACTCGTTTTGACAGTGAAAACTGCAGGAACTTCAAACCGGCACTAGGAAACAGACTGAGAAAGCAGAGAAAAAGTTTCTCCTGCAACCCGTTCCCTTGGTGCTAGATGAACGAACGTCTCTCCACTTGCTCAGTTCTGAGAGATAAGTTTGTGTGAAAGCCGTACTTCAACTAGCTTGTTGGGAACACAAAGTTTCTTTTCAGTTGCAAACTCCATTCCATACATATATATGGGGAGGTACTAGCTCCAACTCGGTTTTACAGTGAAAACTGCAGGAACTTCAAACCGGCACTAGGAAACAGACTGAGAAAGCAGAGAAAAAGTGTCTCCTGCAACCCGTTCCCTTGGTGCTAGACGAACGAAAGTCTCTCCACTTGCACAGTTCTGAGAGATAAGTGTGTGTCAAAGCCGTCCTTCATCTAGCTTGTTGGGAACACAAAGTTTCTTTTCAGTTGCAAACTCCATTCCATACATATATATGGGGAGGTACTAGCTCCAACTCGATTTTACAGTGAAAACTGCAGGAACTTCAAACCGGCACTAGGAAACAGACTGAGAAAGCAGAGAAAAAGTGTCTCCTGCAACCCGTTCCCTTGGTGCTAGATGAACGAACGTCTATCCACTTCCTCAGTTCTGAGAGAAAAGTGTGTGTGAAAGCCGTGCTTCACCTAGCTTGTTGGGAACACAAAGTTTCTTTTCAGTTGCAAACTCCATTCCATACATATATATGGGGAGGTACTAGCTCCAACTCGGTTTTACAGTGAAAACTGCAGGAACTTCAAACCGGCACTAGGAAACAGACTGAGAAAGCAGAGAAAAAGTGTCTCCTGCAACCGGTTCCTTTGGTGCTAGATGAACGAAAGTCTCTCCACTTGCTCAGTTCTGAGAGATAAGTGTGTGTGAAAGCCGTCCTTCACCTAGCTTGTTGGGAACACAAAGTTTCTTTTCAGTTGCAAACTCCATTCCATACATATATAGGGGAGGTACTAGCTCCAACTCGGTTTGACAGTGAAAACTGCAGGAACTTCAAACCGGCACTAGGAATCAGTCGGAGAAAGCAGAGAAAAAGTGTCACCTGCAAACCGTTCCCTTGGTGATAGATGAACGAACGTCTCTCCACTTGCACAGTTCTGAGAATTAAGTGTGTGTGAAAGCCGTCCTTCACATTGCATGTTGGGAACACAAAGCTTCTTTTCAGATGCAAACTCCATTGCATACATATATATGGGGAGGTACTATCTCCAACTCGGTTTGACAGTGAAAACTGCAGGAACTTCAAACAGGCACTAGGAATCAGTCGGAGAAAGCAGAGAAAAAGTGTCACCTGCAAACCGTTCCATTGGTGCTAGATGAACGAACGTCTCTCCACTTGCTCAGTTCTGAGAGATAAGTGTGTGTGAAAGCCGTCCTTCACCTAGCTTGTTGGGAACACAAAGTTTCTTTTCAGTTGCAAACTCCATTCCATACATATATATGGGGAGGTACTAGCTCCAACTCTGTTTGACAGTGAAAACTGCAGGAACTTCAAACCGGCACTAGGAAACAGAGTGAGAAAGCAGGGAAAAAGTGTCTCCTGCAACCCGTTCCCTTGGTGCTAGATGAACGAACGTCTCTCCACTTGCTCAGTTCTGAGAGATAAGTGTGTGTGAAAGCCGTCCTTCACCTAGCTTGTTGGGAACACAAAGTTTCTTTTCAGTTGCAAACTCCATTCCATACATATATATGGGGAGATACTAGCTCCAACTCTGTTTGACAGTGAAAACTGCAGGAACTTCAAACCGGCACTAGGAATCAGTCGGAGAAAGCAGAGAAAAAGTGTCACCTGCAAACCGTTCCCTTGGTGATAGATGAACGAACGTCTCTCCACTTGCACAGTTCTGAGAATTAAGTGTGTGTGAAAGCCGTCCTTCACATTGCATGTTGGGAACACAAAGCTTCTTTTCAGATGCAAACTCCATTGCATACATATATATGGGGAGGTACTATCTCCAACTCGGTTTGACAGTGAAAACTGCAGGAACTTCAAACCGGCACTAGGAATCAGTCTGAGAAAGCAGAGAAAAAGTGTCTCCTGCAAACCGTTCCCTTGGTGCTAGATGAACGAACGTCTCTCCACTTGCTCAGTTCTGAGAGGTAAGTGTGTGTGAAAGTCTTCCTTCACCTTACTTGTTGGGAACACAAAGTTTCTTTTCAGTTGCAAACTCCATTCCATACATATATAAGTGGAGGTTCTAGCTCCAACTCGGTTTTACAGTGAAAACTGCAGGAACTTCAAACCGGCACTAGGAATCAGTCTGAGAAAGCAGAGAAAAAGTGTCTCCTGCAAACCGTTCCATTGGTGCTAGATGAACGAACGTCTCTCCACTTGCTCAGTTCTGAGAGATAAGTGTGTGTGAAAGCCTTCCTTCACCTAGCTTGTTGGGAACACAAAGTTTCTTTTCAGTTGCAAACTCCATTCCATACATATATATGGGGAGGTACTAGCTCCAACACGGTTTTACAGTGAAAACTGCAGGAACTTCAAACCGGCACTAGGAAACAGACTGAGAAAGCAGGGAAAAAGTGTCACCAGCAACCCGTTCCCTTGGTGCTAGATGAACGAACGTCTCTGCACTTGCTCAGTTCTGAGAGATAAGTGTGTGTGAAAGCCGTCCTTCACCTAGCTTGTTGGGAACACAAAGTTTCTTTTCAGTAGCAAACTCCATTCCATACATATATAAGTGGAGGTACTAGCTCCAACTCGGTTTTACATTGAAAACTGCAGGAATTTCAAACCGGCACTAGGAATCAGTCTGAGAAAGCAGAGAAAAAGTGTCTCCTGCAAACCGTTCCCTTGGTACTAGATGAACGAACGTCTCTCCACTTGCTCAGTTCTGAGAGATAAGTGTGTGTGAAAGCCGTCCTTCACCTAGCTTGTTGGGAACACAAAGTTTCTTTTCAGTTGCACACTCCATTCCATACATATATATGGGGAGGTACTAGCTCCAACTCTGTTTGACAGTGAAAACTGCAGGAACTTCAAACCGGCACTAGGAAACAGACTGAGAAAGCAGGGAAAAAGTGTCTCCTGCAACCCGTTCCCTTGGTGCTAGATGAACGAACGTCTCTGCACTTGCTCAGTTCTGAGAGATAAGTGTGTGTGAAAGCCGTCCTTCACCTAGCTTGTTGGGAACACAAAGTTTCTTTTCAGTTGCAAACTCCATTCCATACATATATATGGGGAGGTACTAGCTCCAACTCTGTTTGACAGTGAAAACTGCAGGAACTTCAAACCGGCACTAGGAAACAGAGTGAGAAAGCAGGGAAAAAGTGTCTCCTGCAACCCGTTCCCTTGGTGCTAGATGAACGAACGTCTCTCCACTTGCTCAGTTCTGAGAGATAAGTGTGTGTGAAAGCCGTCCTTCACCTAGCTTGTTGGGAACACAAAGTTTCTTTTCAGTTGCAAACTCCATTCCATACATATATATGGGGAGATACTAGCTCCAACTCTGTTTGACAGTGAAAACTGCAGGAACTTCAAACCGGCACTAGGAATCAGTCGGAGAAAGCAGAGAAAAAGTGTCACCTGCAAACCGTTCCCTTGGTGATAGATGAACGAACGTCTCTCCACTTGCACAGTTCTGAGAATTAAGTGTGTGTGAAAGCCGTCCTTCACATTGCATGTTGGGAACACAAAGCTTCTTTTCAGATGCAAACTCCATTGCATACATATATATGGGGAGGTACTATCTCCAACTCGGTTTGACAGTGAAAACTGCAGGAACTTCAAACCGGCACTAGGAATCAGTCTGAGAAAGCAGAGAAAAAGTGTCTCCTGCAAACCGTTCCCTTGGTGCTAGATGAACGAACGTCTCTCCACTTGCTCAGTTCTGAGAGGTAAGTGTGTGTGAAAGTCTTCCTTCACCTTACTTGTTGGGAACACAAAGTTTCTTTTCAGTTGCAAACTCCATTCCATACATATATAAGTGGAGGTTCTAGCTCCAACTCGGTTTTACAGTGAAAACTGCAGGAACTTCAAACCGGCACTAGGAATCAGTCTGAGAAAGCAGAGAAAAAGTGTCTCCTGCAAACCGTTCCATTGGTGCTAGATGAACGAACGTCTCTCCACTTGCTCAGTTCTGAGAGATAAGTGTGTGTGAAAGCCTTCCTTCACCTAGCTTGTTGGGAACACAAAGTTTCTTTTCAGTTGCAAACTCCATTCCATACATATATATGGGGAGGTACTAGCTCCAACACGGTTTTACAGTGAAAACTGCAGGAACTTCAAACCGGCACTAGGAAACAGACTGAGAAAGCAGGGAAAAAGTGTCACCAGCAACCCGTTCCCTTGGTGCTAGATGAACGAACGTCTCTGCACTTGCTCAGTTCTGAGAGATAAGTGTGTGTGAAAGCCGTCCTTCACCTAGCTTGTTGGGAACACAAAGTTTCTTTTCAGTAGCAAACTCCATTCCATACATATATAAGTGGAGGTACTAGCTCCAACTCGGTTTTACAGTGAAAACTGCAGGAATTTCAAACCGGCACTAGGAATCAGTCTGAGAAAGCAGAGAAAAAGTGTCTCCTGCAAACCGTTCCCTTGGTACTAGATGAACGAACGTCTCTCCACTTGCTCAGTTCTGAGAGATAAGTGTGTGTGAAAGCCGTCCTTCACCTAGCTTGTTGGGAACACAAAGTTTCTTTTCAGTTGCACACTCCATTCCATACATATATATGGGGAGGTACTAGCTCCAACTCTGTTTGACAGTGAAAACTGCAGGAACTTCAAACCGGCACTAGGAAACAGACTGAGAAAGCAGGGAAAAAGTGTCTCCTGCAACCCGTTCCCTTGGTGCTAGATGAACGAACGTCTCTGCACTTGCTCAGTTCTGAGAGATAAGTGTGTGTGAAAGCCGTCCTTCACCTAGCTTGTTGGGAACACAAAGTTTCTTTTCAGTAGCAAACTCCATTCCATACATATATAAGTGGAGGTACTAGCTCCAACTCGGTTTTACAGTGAAAACTGCAGGAATTTCAAACCGGCACTAGGAATCAGTCTGAGAAAGCAGAGAAAAAGTGTCTCCTGCAAGCCGTTCCCTTGGTGCTAGATGAACGAACGTCTCTCCACTTGCTCAGTTCTGAGAGATAAGTGTGTGTGAAAGCCGTCCTTCACCTAGCTTGTTGGGAACACAAAGTTTCTTTTCAGTTGCAAACTCCATTCCATACATATATAAGTGGAGGTACTAGCTCCAACTCTGTTTGACAGTGAAAACTGCAGGAACTTCAAACCGGCACTAGGAAACAGAGTGAGAAAGCAGGGAAAAAGTGTCTCCTGCAACCCGTTCCCTTGGTGCTAGATAAACGAACGTCTCTGCACTTGCTCAGTTCTGAGAGATAAGTGTGTGTGAAAGCCGTCATTCACCTAGCTTGTTGGGAACACAAATTTCTTTTCAGTAGCAAACTCCATTCCATACATATATAAGTGGAGGTACTAGCTCCAACTCGGTTTTACAGTGAAAACTGCAGGAATTTCAAACCGGCACTAGGAATCAGTCTGAGAAAGCAGAGAAAAAGTGTCTCCTGCAAACCGTTCCCTTGGTGCTAGATGAACGAACGTCTCTCCACTTGCTCAGTTCTGAGAGATAAGTGTGTGTGAAAGCCGTCCTTCACCTAGCTTGTTGGGAACACAAAGTTTCTTTTCAGTTGCAAACTCCATTCCATACATATATAAGTGGAGGTACTAGCTCCAACTCGGTTTTACAGTGAAAACTGCAGGAACTTCAAACCGGCACTAGGAATCAGTCTGAGAAAGCAGAGAAAAAGTGTCTACTGCAACCCGTTCCCTTGGTGCTAGATGAACGAAAGTCTATCCACTACCTCAGTTCTGAGAGATAAGTGTGTGTGAAAGCCGTCCTTCACCTAGCTTGTTGGGAACACAAAGTTTCTTTTCAGTTGCAAACTCCATTCCATACATATATATGGGGAGGTACTAGCTCCAACTCGGTTTTACAGTGAAAACTGCAGGAACTTCAAACCGGCACTAGGAAACAGACTGAGAAAGCAGAGAAAAAGTGTCTCCTGCAACCGGTTCCCTTGGTGCTAGTTGAACGAAAGTCTCTCCACTTGCTCAGTTCTGAGAGATAAGTGTGTGTGAAAGCCGTCCTTCACCTAGCTTGTTGGGAACACAAAGTTTCTTTTCAGTTGCAAACTCCATTCCATACATATATATTGAGAGGTACTAGCTCCAACTCTGTTTGACAGTGAAAACTGCAGGAACTTCAAACCGGCACTAGGAAACAGACTGAGAAATCAGGGAAAAAGTGTCTCCTGCAACCCGTTCCCTTGGTGCTAGATGAACGAACGTCTCTGCACTTGCTCAGTTCTGAGAGATAAATGTGTGTGAAAGCCGTCCTTCACCTAGCTTGTTGGGAACACAAAGTTTCTTTTCAGTTGCAAACTCCATTCCATACATATATATGGGGAGGTACTAGCTCCAACTCGATTTTACAGTGAAAACTGCAGGAACTTCAAACCGGCACTAGGAAACAGACTGAGAAAGCAGAGAAAAAGTGTCTCCTGCAACCCGTTCCCTTGGTGCTAGATGAACGAACGTCTATCCACTTCCTCAGTTCTGAGAGATAAGTGTGTGTGAAAGCCGTGCTTCACCTAGCTTGTTGGGAACACAAAGTTTCTTTTCAGTTGCAAACTCCATTCCATACATATATATGGGGAGGTACTAGCTCCAACTCGTTTTGACAGTGAAAACTGCAGGAACTTCAAACCGGCACTAGGAAACAGACTGAGAAAGCAGAGAAAAAGTTTCTCCTGCAACCCGTTCCCTTGGTGCTAGATGAACGAACGTCTCTCCACTTGCTCAGTTCTGAGAGATAAGTTTGTGTGAAAGCCGTACTTCAACTAGCTTGTTGGGAACACAAAGTTTCTTTTCAGTTGCAAACTCCATTCCATACATATATATGGGGAGGTACTAGCTCCAACTCGGTTTTACAGTGAAAACTGCAGGAACTTCAAACCGGCACTAGGAAACAGACTGAGAAAGCAGAGAAAAAGTGTCTCCTGCAACCCGTTCCCTTGGTGCTAGACGAACGAAAGTCTCTCCACTTGCACAGTTCTGAGAGATAAGTGTGTGTCAAAGCCGTCCTTCATCTAGCTTGTTGGGAACACAAAGTTTCTTTTCAGTTGCAAACTCCATTCCATACATATATATGGGGAGGTACTAGCTCCAACTCGATTTTACAGTGAAAACTGCAGGAACTTCAAACCGGCACTAGGAAACAGACTGAGAAAGCAGAGAAAAAGTGTCTCCTGCAACCCGTTCCCTTGGTGCTAGATGAACGAACGTCTATCCACTTCCTCAGTTCTGAGAGAAAATTGTGTGTGAAAGCCGTGCTTCACCTAGCTTGTTGGGAACACAAAGTTTCTTTTCAGTTGCAAACTCCATTCCATACATATATATGGGGAGGTACTAGCTCCAACTCGGTTTTACAGTGAAAACTGCAGGAACTTCAAACCGGCACTAGGAAACAGACTGAGAAAGCAGAGAAAAAGTGTCTCCTGCAACCGGTTCCTTTGGTGCTAGATGAACGAACGTCTCTCCACTTGCTCAGTTCTGAGAGATAAGTGTGTGTGAAAGCCGTCCTTCACCTAGCTTGTTGGGAACACAAAGTTTCTTTTCAGTTGCAAACTCCATTCCATACATATATAGGGGAGGTACTAGCTCCAACTCGGTTTGACAGTGAAAACTGCAGGAACTTCAAACCGGCACTAGGAATCAGTCGGAGAAAGCAGAGAAAAAGTGTCACCTGCAAACCGTTCCCTTGGTGATAGATGAACGAACGTCTCTCCACTTGCACAGTTCTGAGAATTAAGTGTGTGTGAAAGCCGTCCTTCACATTGCATGTTGGGAACACAAAGCTTCTTTTCAGATGCAAACTCCATTGCATACATATATATGGGGAGGTACTATCTCCAACTCGGTTTGACAGTGAAAACTGCAGGAACTTCAAACAGGCACTAGGAATCAGTCGGAGAAAGCAGAGAAAAAGTGTCACCTGCAAACCGTTCCATTGGTGCTAGATGAACGAACGTCTCTCCACTTGCTCAGTTCTGAGAGATAAGTGTGTGTGAAAGCCGTCCTTCACCTAGCTTGTTGGGAACACAAAGTTTCTTTTCAGTTGCAAACTCCATTCCATACATATATATGGGGAGGTACTAGCTCCAACTCTGTTTGACAGTGAAAACTGCAGGAACTTCAAACCGGCACTAGGAAACAGAGTGAGAAAGCAGGGAAAAAGTGTCTCCTGCAACCCGTTCCCTTGGTGCTAGATGAACGAACGTCTCTCCACTTGCTCAGTTCTGAGAGATAAGTGTGTGTGAAAGCCGTCCTTCACCTAGCTTGTTGGGAACACAAAGTTTCTTTTCAGTTGCAAACTCCATTCCATACATATATATGGGGAGATACTAGCTCCAACTCTGTTTGACAGTGAAAACTGCAGGAACTTCAAACCGGCACTAGGAATCAGTCGGAGAAAGCAGAGAAAAAGTGTCACCTGCAAACCGTTCCCTTGGTGATAGATGAACGAACGTCTCTCCACTTGCACAGTTCTGAGAATTAAGTGTGTGTGAAAGCCGTCCTTCACATTGCATGTTGGGAACACAAAGCTTCTTTTCAGATGCAAACTCCATTGCATACATATATATGGGGAGGTACTATCTCCAACTCGGTTTGACAGTGAAAACTGCAGGAACTTCAAACCGGCACTAGGAATCAGTCTGAGAAAGCAGAGAAAAAGTGTCTCCTGCAAACCGTTCCCTTGGTGCTAGATGAACGAACGTCTCTCCACTTGCTCAGTTCTGAGAGGTAAGTGTGTGTGAAAGTCTTCCTTCACCTTACTTGTTGGGAACACAAAGTTTCTTTTCAGTTGCAAACTCCATTCCATACATATATAAGTGGAGGTTCTAGCTCCAACTCGGTTTTACAGTGAAAACTGCAGGAACTTCAAACCGGCACTAGGAATCAGTCTGAGAAAGCAGAGAAAAAGTGTCTCCTGCAAACCGTTCCATTGGTGCTAGATGAACGAACGTCTCTCCACTTGCTCAGTTCTGAGAGATAAGTGTGTGTGAAAGCCTTCCTTCACCTAGCTTGTTGGGAACACAAAGTTTCTTTTCAGTTGCAAACTCCATTCCATACATATATATGGGGAGGTACTAGCTCCAACACGGTTTTACAGTGAAAACTGCAGGAACTTCAAACCGGCACTAGGAAACAGACTGAGAAAGCAGGGAAAAAGTGTCACCAGCAACCCGTTCCCTTGGTGCTAGATGAACGAACGTCTCTGCACTTGCTCAGTTCTGAGAGATAAGTGTGTGTGAAAGCCGTCCTTCACCTAGCTTGTTGGGAACACAAAGTTTCTTTTCAGTAGCAAACTCCATTCCATACATATATAAGTGGAGGTACTAGCTCCAACTCGGTTTTACAGTGAAAACTGCAGGAATTTCAAACCGGCACTAGGAATCAGTCTGAGAAAGCAGAGAAAAAGTGTCTCCTGCAAACCGTTCCCTTGGTACTAGATGAACGAACGTCTCTCCACTTGCTCAGTTCTGAGAGATAAGTGTGTGTGAAAGCCGTCCTTCACCTAGCTTGTTGGGAACACAAAGTTTCTTTTCAGTTGCACACTCCATTCCATACATATATATGGGGAGGTACTAGCTCCAACTCTGTTTGACAGTGAAAACTGCAGGAACTTCAAACCGGCACTAGGAAACAGACTGAGAAAGCAGGGAAAAAGTGTCTCCTGCAACCCGTTCCCTTGGTGCTAGATGAACGAACGTCTCTGCACTTGCTCAGTTCTGAGAGATAAGTGTGTGTGAAAGCCGTCCTTCACCTAGCTTGTTGGGAACACAAAGTTTCTTTTCAGTAGCAAACTCCATTCCATACATATATAAGTGGAGGTACTAGCTCCAACTCGGTTTTACAGTGAAAACTGCAGGAATTTCAAACCGGCACTAGGAATCAGTCTGAGAAAGCAGAGAAAAAGTGTCTCCTGCAAGCCGTTCCCTTGGTGCTAGATGAACGAACGTCTCTCCACTTGCTCAGTTCTGAGAGATAAGTGTGTGTGAAAGCCGTCCTTCACCTAGCTTGTTGGGAACACAAAGTTTCTTTTCAGTTGCAAACTCCATTCCATACATATATAAGTGGAGGTACTAGCTCCAACTCTGTTTGACAGTGAAAACTGCAGGAACTTCAAACCGGCACTAGGAAACAGAGTGAGAAAGCAGGGAAAAAGTGTCTCCTGCAACCCGTTCCCTTGGTGCTAGATAAACGAACGTCTCTGCACTTGCTCAGTTCTGAGAGATAAGTGTGTGTGAAAGCCGTCATTCACCTAGCTTGTTGGGAACACAAAGTTTCTTTTCAGTAGCAAACTCCATTCCATACATATATAAGTGGAGGTACTAGCTCCAACTCGGTTTTACAGTGAAAACTGCAGGAATTTCAAACCGGCACTAGGAATCAGTCTGAGAAAGCAGAGAAAAAGTGTCTCCTGCAAACCGTTCCCTTGGTGCTAGATGAACGAACGTCTCTCCACTTGCTCAGTTCTGAGAGATAAGTGTGTGTGAAAGCCGTCCTTCACCTAGCTTGTTGGGAACACAAAGTTTCTTTTCAGTTGCAAACTCCATTCCATACATATATAAGTGGAGGTACTAGCTCCAACTCGGTTTTACAGTGAAAACTGCAGGAACTTCAAACCGGCACTAGGAATCAGTCTGAGAAAGCAGAGAAAAAGTGTCTACTGCAACCCGTTCCCTTGGTGCTAGATGAACGAAAGTCTATCCACTACCTCAGTTCTGAGAGATAAGTGTGTGTGAAAGCCGTCCTTCACCTAGCTTGTTGGGAACACAAAGTTTCTTTTCAGTTGCAAACTCCATTCCATACATATATATGGGGAGGTACTAGCTCCAACTCGGTTTTACAGTGAAAACTGCAGGAACTTCAAACCGGCACTAGGAAACAGACTGAGAAAGCAGAGAAAAAGTGTCTCCTGCAACCGGTTCCCTTGGTGCTAGTTGAACGAAAGTCTCTCCACTTGCTCAGTTCTGAGAGATAAGTGTGTGTGAAAGCCGTCCTTCACCTAGCTTGTTGGGAACACAAAGTTTCTTTTCAGTTGCAAACTCCATTCCATACATATATATTGAGAGGTACTAGCTCCAACTCTGTTTGACAGTGAAAACTGCAGGAACTTCAAACCGGCACTAGGAAACAGACTGAGAAATCAGGGAAAAAGTGTCTCCTGCAACCCGTTCCCTTGGTGCTAGATGAACGAACGTCTCTGCACTTGCTCAGTTCTGAGAGATAAATGTGTGTGAAAGCCGTCCTTCACCTAGCTTGTTGGGAACACAAAGTTTCTTTTCAGTTGCAAACTCCATTCCATACATATATAAGTGGAGGTACTAGCTCCAACTCGGTTTTACAGTGAAAACTGCAGGAACTTCAAACCGGCACTAGGAATCAGTCTGAGAAAGCAGAGAAAAAGTGTCTCCTGCAAACCGTTCCCTTGGTGCTAGATGAACGAACGTCTCTCCACTTGCTCAGTTCTGAGAGATAAGTGTGTGTGAAAAACGTCCTTCACCTAGCTTGTTGAGAACACAAAGTTTCTTTTCAGTTGTAAACTCCATTTCATACATATATATGGGGAGGTACAAGCTCCAAATCTGTTTGACAGTGAAAACTGCAGGAACTTCAAACCGGCACTAGGAAACAGACTGAGAAAGCAGGGAAAAAGTGTCTCCTGCAACCCGTTCCCTTGGTGCTAGGTGAACGAACGTCTCTCCACTTGCTCAGTTCTGAGAGGTAAGTGTGTGTGAAAGCCGTCCTTCACCTACCTTGTTGGGAACACAAAGTTTCTTTTCAGTTGCAAATTCCATTCCATACATATATATGGGGAGGTACTAGCTCCAACTCGGTTTGACAGTGAAAACTGCAGGAGCTTCAAACCGGCACTAGGAAACAGACTGAGAAAGCAGAGAAAAAGTGTCTACTGCAACCCGTTCCCTTGGTGCTAGATGAACGAAAGTCTATCCACTACCTCAGTTCTGAGAGATAAGTGTGTGTGAAAGCCGTCCTTCACCTAGCTTGTTGGGAACACAAAGTTTCTTTTCAGTTGCAAACTCCATTCCATACATATATATTGAGAGGTACTAGCTCCAACTCTGTTTGACAGTGAAAACTGCAGGAACTTCAAACCGGCACTAGGAAACAGACTGAGAAATCAGGGAAAAAGTGTCTCCTGCAACCCGTTCCCTTGGTGCTAGATGAACGAACGTCTCTGCACTTGCTCAGTTCTGAGAGATAAATGTGTGTGAAAGCCGTCCTTCACCTAGCTTGTTGGGAACACAAAGTTTCTTTTCAGTTGCAAACTCCATTCCATACATATATAAGTGGAGGTACTAGCTCCAACTCGGTTTTACAGTGAAAACTGCAGGAACTTCAAACCGGCACTAGGAATCAGTCTGAGAAAGCAGAGAAAAAGTGTCTCCTGCAAACCGTTCCCTTGGTGCTAGATGAACGAACGTCTCTCCACTTGCTCAGTTCTGAGAGATAAGTGTGTGTGAAAAACGTCCTTCACCTAGCTTGTTGAGAACACAAAGTTTCTTTTCAGTTGTAAACTCCATTTCATACATATATATGGGGAGGTACAAGCTCCAAATCTGTTTGACAGTGAAAACTGCAGGAACTTCAAACCGGCACTAGGAAACAGACTGAGAAAGCAGGGAAAAAGTGTCTCCTGCAACCCGTTCCCTTGGTGCTAGGTGAACGAACGTCTCTCCACTTGCTCAGTTCTGAGAGGTAAGTGTGTGTGAAAGCCGTCCTTCACCTACCTTGTTGGGAACACAAAGTTTCTTTTCAGTTGCAAATTCCATTCCATACATATATATGGGGAGGTACTAGCTCCAACTCGGTTTGACAGTGAAAACTGCAGGAGCTTCAAACCGGCACTAGGAAACAGACTGAGAAAGCAGAGAAAAAGTGTCTACTGCAACCCGTTCCCTTGGTGCTAGATGAACGAAAGTCTATCCACTACCTCAGTTCTGAGAGATAAGTGTGTGTGAAAGCCGTCCTTCACCTAGCTTGTTGGGAACACAAAGTTTCTTTTCAGTTTCAAACTCCATTCCATACATATATATGGGGAGGTACTATCTCCAACTCGGTTTTACAGTGAAAACTGCAGGAACTTCAAACCGGCACTAGGAAACAGACTGAGAAAACAGAGAAATAGTGTCTCCTGCAACCGGTTCCCTTGGTGGTAGATGAACGAAAGTCTCTCCACTTGCTCAGTTCTGAGAGATAAGTGTGTGTGAAAGCCGTCCTTCACCTAGCTTGTTGGGAACACAAAGTTTCTTTTCAGTTGCAAATTCCATTCCATACATATATATGGGGAGGTACTAGCTCCAACTCGGTTTGACAGTGAAAACTGCAGGAACTTCAAACCGGCACTAGGAAACAAACTGAGAAAGTAGGGAAAAAGTGTCTCCTGCAACCCGTTCCCTTGGTGCTAGATGAACGAACGTCTCTGCACTTGCTCAGTTCTGAAAGATAAGTGTGTCTGAAAGCCGTCCTTCACCTATCTTGTTGGGAACACAAATTTTCTTTTCAGTTGCAAACTCCATTCCATACATATATAAGTGGAGGTACTAGCTCCAACTCGGTTTTACATTGAAAACTGCAGGAACTTCAAACCGGCACTAGGAATCAGTTCAGAAAGCAGAGAAAAAGTGTCTCCTACAAACCGTTCCCTTGGTGCTAGATGAACGAACGTCTCTCCACTTGCTCAGTTCTGAGAGATAAGTGTGTGTGAAAGCCGTCCTTCACCTAGATTGTTGGGAACACAAAGTTTCTTTTCAGTTGCAAACTCCATTCCATACATATATATGGGGAGATACTAGCTCCAACTCTGTTTGAAAGTGAAAACTGCAGGAAATTCAAACCGGCACTAGGAAACAGACTGAGAAAGCAGGGAAAAAGTGTCTCCTGCAAACCGTTCCCTTGGTGCTAGATGAACGAACGTCTCTGCACTTGCTCAGTTCTGAGAGATAAGTGCGTGTGAAAGCCGTCCTTCAACTAGCTTGTTGGGAACACAAAGATTCTTTTCTGTTGCAAACTCCATTCCGTACATATATAAGTGGAGGTACTAGCTCCAACTCTGTTTTACCGTGAAAACTGCAGGAACTTCAAACCGGCACTAGGAAAGAGACTGAGAAAGCAGAGAAAAACTGTCTCCTGCAACCCGTTCCCTTGGTGCTAGATGAACGAACGTCTCTCCACTTGCTCAGTTCTGAGAGATAAGTGTGTGTGAAAGCCGTCCTTCACGTTGCATGTTGGGAACACAAAGCTTCTTTTCAGATGCAAAATCCATTGCATACATATATATGGGGAGGTACTAGCTCCAACTCGGTTTGACAGTGAAAACTGCAGGAACTTCAAACCGGCACTAGGAATCAGTCGGAGAAAGCAGAGAAAAAGTGTCTCCTGCAAACCGTTCCCTTGGTGCTAGATGAACGAACGTCTCTCCACTTGCTCAGTTCTGAGAGATAAGTGTGTGTGAAAGCCGTCCTTCACCTAGCTTGTTGGGAACACAAAGTTTCTTTTCAGTTGCAAACTCCATTCCATACATATATATGTGGAGGTACTAGCTCCAACTCTGACAGTGAAAACTGCAGGAACTTCAAACCGGCACTAGGAAACAGACTGAGAAAGCAGGGAAAAAGTGTCTCCTGCAACCCGTTCCCTTGGTGCTAGATGAACGAACGTCTCTGCACTTGCTCAGTTCTGAGAGATAAGTGTGTGTGAAAGCCGTCCTTCACCAAGCTTGTTGGGAACAAAAAGTTTCTTTTCAGTTGCAAACTCCATTCCATACATATATAAGTGGAGGTACTATCTCCAACTCGGTTTTACAGTGAAAACTGCAGGAACTTCAAACCGGCACTAGGAATCAGTCTGAGAAAGCAGAGAAAAAGTGTCTCCTGCAAACCGTTCCCTTGGTGCTAGATGAACGAACGTCTCTCCACTTGCTCAGTTCTGAGAGATAAGTGTGTGTGAAAGCCGTCCTTCACCTAGCTTGTTGGGAACACAAAGTTTCTTTTCAGTTGCAAACTCCATTCCATACATATATATGGGGAGGTACAAGCTCCAACTCTGTTTGATAGTGAAAACTGCAGGAACTTCAAACCGGCACTAGGAAAAAGACTGAGAAAGCAGGGAAAAAGTGTCGCCTGCAACCCGTTCCCTTGGTGCTAGATGAACGAACGTCTCTCCACTTGCTCAGTTCTGAGACTTAAGTGTGTGTGAAAGCCGTCCTTCACCTAGCTTGTTGGGAACACAAAGTTTCTTTTCAGTTGCAAATTCCATTCCATACATATATATGGGGAGGTACTAGCTCCAACTCGGTTTGACAGTGAAATCTGCAGGATCTTCAAACCGGCACTAGGAAACAGACTGAGAAAGCAGAGAAAAAGTGTCTCCTGCAACACATTCCCTTGGTTCTAGATGAACGATCGTCTCTCCACATGCTTAATTCTGAGAGATAAATGTGTGTGAAAGCCGTCCTTCACCTAGGTTGTTGGGAACACAAAGTTTCTTTTCAGTTGCAAAGTCCACTCCATACATATATTTGGGGAGGTACTAGCTCCAACTCGGTTTGACAGTGAAAACTGCAGGAACTTCAAACCGGCACTAGGAAACAGACAGAGAAAGCAGAGAAAAACTGTCTCCTGCAACCTTTTCCCTTGGTGCTAGATGAACGAACGTCTCTCCACTTGCACAGTTCTGAGAAATACGTGTGTGTGAAAGCCGTCCTTCACCTTGCTTGTTGGGAACACAAAGTTTCTTTTCAGTTGCAAACTCCATTCCATACATATATATGGGGAGGTACTAGCTCCAACTCGGTTTTACAGAGAAAACTGCAGGAACTTCAAACCGGCACTAGGAAACAGACTGAGAAAGCAGAGAAAAAGTGTCTCCTGTGACCCGTTCCCTTGGTGCTAGATGAACGAACGTCTCTCCACTTGCTCAGTTCTGAGAGTTAAGTGTGTGTGATAGCCATCGTTCACCTAGCTTGTTGGGAACACAAAGTTTCTTTTCAGTTACAAACTCCATTCCATACATATATATGGGGAGGTACTAGCTCCAACTCGGTTTTACAGTGAAAACTGCAGGAAGTTCAAACCGGCACTAGGAAACAGACTGAGAAACAGAGAAAAAGTGACTCCTGCCACCCGTTCCCTTTGTGCTAGATGAACGAACGTCTCTCCACTTGCTGAATTCTGAGAGAAAAGTGTGTGTGAAAGCCGTCCTTCACCTATCTTGTTGGGAACACAAAGTTTCTTTTCAGTTACAAACTCCATTCCATACATATATATGGGTAGGTACTAGCTCCAACTCGGTTTGACAGTAAAAACTGCAGGAACTTCAAACCGGCACTAGGAAACAGACTGAGAAAGCAGAGAAAAAGTGTCTCCTGCAACCCGTTCCCTTGGTGCTAGACGAACGAACGTCTCTCCACTTGCTCAGTTCTGAGAGATAAATGTGTGTGAAAGCCGTCCTTCAACTAGCTTGTTGGGAACACAAAGTTTCTTTTCAGTTGCAAACTCCACTCCATACATATATATGGGGAGGTACTAGATCCAACTCGGTTTGACAGTGAAAACTGCAGGAACTTCAAACCGGCACTAGGAAACAGACTGAGAAAGCAGAGAAAAACTGTCTCCTGCATCCCGTTCCCTTGGTGCTAGATGAACGAACGTCTCTCCACTTGCTCAGTTCTGAGAGATAAGTGTGTGTGAAAGCCGTCCTTCACCTAGCTTGTTGGGAACACAAAGTTTCTTTTCAGTTGCAAACTCCATTCCATACATATATATGGGGAGGTACTATCTCCAACTAGTTTTGACAGTGAAAACTGCAGGAACTTCAAACCGGCACTAGGAAACAGACTGAGAAAGCAGAGAAAAAGTGTCTCCTGCAACCCGTTCCCTTGGTGCTAGATGAACGAAAGTCTCTCCACTTGCTCAGTTCTGAGAGATAACTCTGTGTGAAAGCCGTACTTCACCTAGCTTGTTGGGAACACAAAGTTTCTTTTCAGTTGCAAACTCCATTCCATACATATATATTGGGAGGTACTAGCTCCAACTCGGTTTTGCAGTGAAAACTGCAGGAACTTCAAACCGGCACTAGGAAACAGACTAAGAAAGCAGAGAAAAAGTGACTCCTGCAACCCGTTCCCTTGGTGCTAGATGAACGAACGTCTGTCCACTTGCTCAGTTCTGAGAAAAAAGTGTGTGTGAAAGCCGTACTTCACCTATCTTTTTGGGAACACAAAGTTTCTTTTCAGTACAAACTCCATTCCATACATATATATGGGTAGGTACTAGCTCCAACACGGTTTGACAGTAAAAACTGCAGGAACTTCAAACCGGCACTAGGAAACAGACTGAGAAAGCAGGGAAAAAGTGTCTCCTGCAACCCGTTCCCTTGGTGCTAGACGAACGAACGTCTCTCCACTTGCTCAGTTCTGAGAGATAAATGTGTGTGAAAGCCGTCCTTCACCTAGCTTGTTGGGAACAGAAAGTTTCTTTTCAGTTGCAAACTCCATTCCACACATATATATGGGGAGGTACTAGCTCCAACTCTGTTTGACAGTGAAAACTGCAGGAACTTCAAACCGGCACTAGGAAACAGACTGAGAAAGCAGGGAAAAAGTGTCTCCTGCAACCCGTTCCCTTGGTGCTAGATGAACGAACGTCTCTGCACTTGCTCAGTTCTGAGAGATAAGTGTGTGTGAAAGCCGTCCTTCACCTAGCTTGTTGGGAACACAAAGTTTCTTTTCAGTTGCAAACTCCATTCCATACATATATATGGGGAGGTACTAGCTCCAACTCTGTTTGACAGTGAAAACTGCAGGAACTTCAAACCGGCACTAGGAAACAGACTGAGAAAGCAGAGAAAAAGTGTCTCCTGCAACCGGTTCCCTTGGTGCTAGATGAACGAACGTCTCTCCACTTGCTCAGTTCTGAGAGCTAAGTGTGTGTGAAAGACGTCCTTCACCTAGCTTGTTGGGAACACAAAGTTTCTTTTCAGTTGCAAACTCCATTCCATACATATATATGGGGAGGTACTAGCTCCAACTCGTTTTGACAGTGAAAACTGCAGGAACTTCAAACCGGCACTAGGAAACAGACTGAGAAAGCAGAGAAAAAGTGTCTCCTGCAACCCGTTCCCTTGGTGCTAGATGAACGAACGTCTCTCCACTTGCTCAGTTCTGAGAGATAAGTCTGTGTGAAAGCCGTACTTCAACTAGCTTGTTGGGAACACAAAGTTCCTTTTCAGTTGCAAACTCCATTCCATACATATATATGGGGAGGTACTAGCTCCAACACGGTTTTACAGTGAAAACTGCAGGAACATCAAACCGGCACTAGGAAACAGACTGAGAAAGCAGAGAAAAAGTGCCTCCTGCAACCCGTTCCCTTGGTGCTAGATGAACGAACGTCTCTCCACTTGCACAGTTCTGAGAGATAAGTGTGTGTGAAAGCCGTACTTCACCTAGCTTGTTGGGAACACAAAGTTTCTTTTCAGTTGCAAACTCCATTCCATACATATATATGGGTAGGTACTAGCTCCAACTCGGTTTGACAGTGAAAACTGCAGGAACTTCAAACCGGCACTAGGAAACAGACTGAGAAAGCAGAGAAAAAGTGTCTCCTGCAACCCGTTCCCTTGGTGCTAGACGAACGAACGTCTCTCCACTTGCTCAGTTCTGAGAGATAAATGTGTGTGAAAGCCGTTCTTCACCTAGCTTGTTGGGAACACAAAGTTTCTTTTCAGTTGCAAACTCCATTCCATACATATATATGGGGAGGTACTAGCTCCAACTCGGTTTGACAGTGAAAACTGCAGGAACTTCAAACCGGCAGTAGGAAACAGACTGAGATAGCAGAGAAAGAGTGTCTCTTGCAACCCGTTCCCTTGGTGCTAGATGAACGAACGTCTCTCCACATGCTTAATTCTGAGAGATAAATGTGTGTGAAAGCCGTCCTTCACCTAGCTTGTTGGGAACACAAAGTTTCTTTTCAGTTGCAAACTCCACTCCATACATATATATGGGGAGGTACTAGATCCAACTCGGTTTGACAGTGAAAACTGCAGGAACTTGAAACCGGCACTAGGAAACAGACTGAGAAAGCAGAGAAAAACTGTCTCCTGCAACCCGTTCCCTTGGTGCTAGATGAACGAACGTCTCTCCACTTGCACAGTTCTGAGAGATAAGTGTGTGTGAAAGCCGTCCTTCACCTAGCTTGTTGGGAACACAAAGTTTCTTTTCAGTTGCAAACTCCATTCCATACATATATATGGGGAGGTACTAGCTCCAACTAGATTTGACAGTGAAAACTGCAGGAACTTCAAACCGGCACTAGGAAACAGACTGAGAAAGCAGAGAAAAAGTGTCTCCTGCAACCCGTTCCCTTGGTGCTAGATGAACGAACGTCTCTCCACTTGCTCAGTTCTGAGAGATAAGTCTGTGTGAAAGCAGTACTTCACCTAGCTTGTTGGGAACACAAAGTTTCTTTTCAGTTGCAAACTCCATTCCATACATATATATTGGGAGGTACTAGCTCCAACTCGGTTTTGCAGTGAAAACTGCAGGAGCTTGAAACCGGCACTAGGAAACAGACTGAGAAAGCAGAGAAAAAGTGACTCCTGCAATCCGTTCCCTTGGTGCTAGATGAACGAACGTCTCTCCACTTGCTCAGTTCTGAGAGAAAAGTGTGTGTGAAAGCCGTCCTTCACCTATCTTGTTGGGATCACAAAGTTTCTTTTCAGTTGCAAACTCCATTCCATACATATATATGGGTAGGTACAAGCTCCAACTCGGTTTCACAGTAAAAACTGCAGGAACTTCAAACCGGCACTAGGAATCAGACTGAGAAAGCAGAGAAAAAGTGTCTCCTGCAACCCGTTCCCTTGGTGCTAGACGAACGAACGTCTCTCCACTTGCTCAGTTCTGAGACATAAATGTGTGTGAAAGCCGTCCTTCACCTAGCTTGTTGGGAACACAAAGTTTCTTTTCAGTTGCAAACTCCATTCCAAACATATATATGGGGAGGTACTAGCTCCAACTCGGTTTGACAGTGAAAACTGCAGGAACTTCAAACCGGCAGTAGGAAACAGACTGAGATAGCAGAGAAAGAGTGTCTCCTGCAACCCGTTCCCTTGGTGCTAGATGAACGAACGTCTCTCCACATGCTTAATTCTGAGAGATAAATGTGTGTGAAAGCCGTCCTTCACCTAGCTTGTTGGGAACACAAAGTTTCTTTTCAGTTGCAAACTCCACTCCATACATATATATGGGGAGGTACTAGATCCAACTCGGTTTGACACTGAAAACTGCAGGAACTTCAAACCGGCACTAGGAAACAGACTGAGAAAGCAGAGAAAAAGTGTCTCCTGCAACCCGTTCCCTTTGTGCTAGATGAACGAACGTCTCTCCACTTGCTCGGTTCTGAGAGATAAGTGTGTGTGAAAACCGTCCTTCAACTAGCTTGTTGGGAACACAAAGTTTCTTTTCAGTTGCAAACTCCATTCCATACATATAAATGGGGAGGTACAAGCTCCAACTCGGTTTTACAATGAAAACTGCAGGAACTTCAAACCGGTACTAGGAAACAGACTGAGAAAGCGGAGAAAAAGTGTCTCCTGCAACCCGTTCCTTTGGTGCTAGATGAACGAACGTCTCTCCTCTTGCCCAGTTCTGAGAGATAATTGTGTGTGAAAGACGTCCTTCACATAGCTTGTTGGGAACACAAAGTGTCTTTTCAGTTGCCAACACCATTCCATACATATATATGGGGAGGTACTAGCTCCAACTCTGTTTGACAGTGAAAACTGCAGGAACTTCAAACCGGCACTAGGAAACAGACTGAGAAAGCAGGGAAAAAGTGTCTCCTGCAACCCGTTCCCTTGGTGCTAGATGAACGAACGTCTCTGCACTTGCTCAGTTCTGAGAAATAAGTGTGTGTGAAAGCCGTCCTTCACCTAACTTGTTGGGAACACAAAGTTTCTTTTCAGTTGCAAACTCCATTCCATACATATATAAGTGGAGGTACTAGCTCCAACTCGGTTTTACAGTGAAAACTGCAGGAACTTCAAACCGGCACTAGGAAACAGACTGAGAAAGCAGAGAAAAAGTGTCTCCTGCAACCCGTTCCCTTGGTGCTAGATGAACGAACGTCTCTCCACTTGCTCAGTTCTGAGAGATAAGTGTGTGTGAAAGACGTTCTTCACCTAGCTTGTTGGGAACACAAAGTTTCTTTTCAGTTGCAAACTCCATTCCATAAATATATATGGGGAGGTACTAGCTCCAACTCGGTTTGACAGTGAAAAGTGCAGGAACATCAAACCGGCACTACGAAACAGACTGAGAAATCAGAGAAAAAGTGTCTCCTGCAACCCGTTCCATTGGTGCTAGATGAACGAACGTCTCTCCACTTTCTCAGTTCTGAGAGATAAGTGTGTGTGAAAGCCGTCCTTCACCTAGCTTGTTGGGAACAGAAAGTTTCTTTTCAGTTGCAAACTCCATTCCATACATATATATGGGGAGGTACTAGCTCCAACGCTGTTTGACAGTGAAAACTGCAGGAACTTCAAACCGGCACTAGGAAACAGACTGAGAAAGCAGGAAAAAAGTGTCTCCTGCAACCCGTTCCCTTGGTGCTAGATGAACGAACGTCTCTGCACTTGCACAGTTCTGAGAGATAAGTGTGTGTGAAAGCCGTCCTTCAACTAGCTTGTTGGGAACACAAAGTTTCTTTTCAGTTGCAAAGTCCATTCCATACATATATAAGTGGAGGTACTAGCTCCAACTCGGTATTACAGTGAAAACTGCAGGAACTTCAAACTGGCACTAGGAAACAGACTGAGAAAGCAGAGAAAAAGTGTCTCCTGCAACCCGTTCCCTTGGTGCTAGATGAACGAACGTCTCTCCACTTGCTCAGTTCAGAGAGATAAGAGTGTGTGAAAGCCGTCCTTCACCTAGCTTGTTGGGAACACAAAGTTTCTTTTCAGTTGCAAATTCCATTCCATACATATATATGGGGAGGTACTAGCTCCAACTCGGTTTGAAAGTGAAAACTGCAGGAGCTTCAAACCGGCACTAGGAAACAGACTGAGAAAGCAGGGAAAAAGTGTCTCCTGCAACCCGTTCCCTTTGTGCTAGATGAACGAACGTCTCTCCACTTGCTCGGTTCTGAGAGATAAGTGTGTGTGAAAACCGTCCTTCAACTAGCTTGTTGGGAACACAAAGTTTCTTTTCAGTTGCAAACTCCATTCCATACATATAAATGGGGAGGTACAAGCTCCAACTCGGTTTTACAATGAAAACTGCAGGAACTTCAAACCGGTACTAGGAAACAGACTGAGAAAGCGGAGAAAAAGTGTCTCCTGCAACCCGTTCCTTTGGTGCTAGATGAACGAACGTCTCTCCTCTTGCCCAGTTCTGAGAGATAATTGTGTGTGAAAGACGTCCTTCACATAGCTTGTTGGGAACACAAAGTGTCTTTTCAGTTGCCAACACCATTCCATACATATATATGGGGAGGTACTAGCTCCAACTCTGTTTGACAGTGAAAACTGCAGGAACTTCAAACCGGCACTAGGAAACAGACTGAGAAAGCAGGGAAAAAGTGTCTCCTGCAACCCGTTCCCTTGGTGCTAGATGAACGAACGTCTCTCCACTTGCTCAGTTCTGAGAGGTAAGTATGTGTGAAATATGTCCTTCACCTAGCTTGTTGGGAACACAAAGTTTCTTTTCAGTTGCAAACTCCATTCCATACATATATATGGGGAGGTACTAGCTCCAACTCGGTTTGACAGTGAAAACTGCAGGAGCTTCAAACCGGCACTAGGAAACAGACTGAGAAAGCAGAGAAAAAGTGTCTACTGCAACCCGTTCCCTTGGTGCTAAATGAACGAACGTCTATCCACTTCCTCAGTTCTGAGAGATAAGTGTGTGAGAAAGCCATCCTTCACCTAGCTTGTTGGGAACACAAAGTTTCTTTTCAGTTGCAAACTCCATTCCATACATATATATGGGGAGGTACTAGCTCCAACTCGGTTTTACAGTGAAAACTGCAGGAACTTCAAACCGGCACTAAGAAACAGACTGAGAAAGCAGAGAAAAACTGTCTCCTGCAACCGGTTCCCTTGGTGCTAGATGAACGAAAGTCTCTCCACTTGCTCAGTTCTGAGAGATAAGTGTGTGTGAAAGCCGTCCTTCACCTAGCTTGTTGGGAACACAAAGTTTCTTTTCAGTTGCAAACTCCATTCCATACATATATAGGGGAGGTACTAGCTCCAACTCGGTTTTACAGTGAAAACTGCAGGAACTTTAAACCGGCACTAGGAAACAGACTGAGAAAGCAGAGAAAAACTGTCTCCTGCAACCCTTTCCCTTGGTTCTAGATGAACGAACGTCTCTCCACTTGTTCAGATCTGAGAGATAAGTGAGTGTGAAAGCCGTCCTTCACCTAGCTTGTTGGGAAAACAAAGTTTCTTTTCAGTTGCAAACTCCATTCCATACATATATATGGGGAGGTACAAGCTCCAAATCTGTTTGACAGTGAAAACTGCAGGAACTTCAAACCGGCACTAGGAAACAGACTGAAAAAGGAGGGAAAAAGTGTCTCCTGCAACCCGTTCCCTTGGTGCTAGATGAACGAAAGTCTCTCCACTTGCTCAGTTCTGAGAGGTAAGTGTGTGTGAAAGCTGTCCTTCACCTAGCTTGTTGGGAACACAAAGTTTCTTTTCAGTTGCAAATTCCATTCCATACATATATATGGGGAGGTACTAGCTCCAACTCGGTTTGACAGTGAAAACTGCAGGAGCTTCAAACCGGCACTAGGAAACAGACTGAGAAAGCAGAGAAAAAGTGTCTACTGCAACCCGTTCCCTTGGTGCTAGATGAACGAACGTCTATCCACTTCCTCAGTTCTGAGAGATATGTGTGTGTGAAAGCCGTCCTTCACCTAGCTTGTTGGGAACACAAAGTTTCTTTTCAGTTGCAAACTCCATTCCATACATATATATGGGGAGGTACTAGCTCCAACTCGGTTTTACAGTGAAAACTGCAGGAACTTCAAACCGGCACTAGGAAACAGACTGAGAAAGCAGAGAAAAAGTGTCTCCTGCAACCGGTTCCCTTGGTGCTAGATGAACGAAAGTCTCTCCACTTGCTCAGTTCTGAGAGATAATTGTGTGTGAAAGCCGTCCTTCACCTAGCTTGTTGGGAACACAAAGTTTCCTTTCAGTTGCAAACTCCATTCCATACATATATAGGGGAGGTACTAGCTCCAACTCGGGTTTACAGTGAAAACTGCAGGAACTTTAAACCGGCACTAGGAAACAGACTGAGAAAGCAGAGAAAAACTGTCTCCTGCAACCCGTTCCCTTGGTGCTAGATGAACGAAAGTCTCTCCACTTGCACAGTTCTGAAAAATAAGTGTGTGTGAAAGCCGTCCTTCACATTGCATGTTGGGAACACAAAGCTTCTTTTCAGATGCAAACTCCATTCCATACATATATATGGGGAGGTACTAGCTCCAACACGGTTTGACAGTAAAATCTGCAGGAACTTCAAACCGGCACTAGGAATCAGTCTGAGAAAGCAGAGAAAAAGTGTCTCCTGCAAACCGTTCCCTTGGTGCTAGATGAACGAACGTCTGTCCACTTGCTCAGTTCTGAGAGATATGTGTGTGTGAAAGCCGTCCTTCACCTAGCTTGTTGGGAACACAAAGTTTCTTTTCAGTTGCAAACTCCATTCCATACATATATATGGGGAGGTACTAGCTCCAACTCTTTTTGACAGTGAAAACTGCAGGAACTTCAAACCGGCACTAGGAAACAGACTGAGAAAGCAGGGAAAAAGTGTCTCCTGCAACCCGTTCCCTTGGTGCTAGATGAACGAACGTCTCTGCACTTGCTCAGTTCAGAGAGATAAGTGTGTGTGAAAGCCGTCCTTCACCTAGCTTGTTGGGAACACAAAGTTTCTTTTCAGTTGCAAACTCCATTCCATACATATATAAGTGGAGGTACTAGCTCCAACTCGGTTTTACAGTGAAAACTGCAGGAACTTCAAACCGGCACTAGGAATCAGTCTGAGAAAGCAGAGAAAAAGTGTCTCCTGCAAACCGTTCCCTTGGTGCTAGATGAACGAACGTCTCTCCACTTGCTCAGTTCTGAGAGATAAGTGAGTGTGAAAGCCGTCCTTCACCTAGCTTGTTGAGAACACAAAGTTTCTTTTCAGTTTCAAACTCCATTCCATACATATATATGGGGAGGTACTAGCTCCAACTCGGTTTAACAGAGAAAACTGCAGGAACTTCAAACCGGCACTAGGAAACAGACTGAGAAAGCAGAGAAAAAGTGTCTCCTGCAAACCGTTCCTTTGGTGCTAGATAAACGAACGTCTCTCCTCTTGCCCAGTTCTGAAGATAAGTGTGTGTGAAAGCCGTCATTCAACTAGCTTGTTGGGAACACAAAGTTTCTTTTCAGTTGCAAACTCCATTCCATACATATAACTGGGATGTACCAGCTCCAACTCGGTTTTACAGTGAAAACTGCAGGAACTTCAAACCGGCACTAGGAAACAGACTGAGAAAGCGGAGAAAAAGTGTCTCCTGCAACCCGTTCCCTTAGTGCTAGATGAACGAACGTCTCTCCACTAGATCAGTTCTGATAGATAAGTGTGTGAAAGCCGTCCTTCACCTAGCTTGTTGGGAACACAAATTTTCTTTTCAGTTGCAAACACCATTCCATACATATATATGGGGAGGTACTAGCTCCAACTCGGTTTTACAGAGAAAACTGCAGGAACTTCAAACCGGCACTAGGAAACAGACTGAGAAAGCAGAGAAAAAGTGTCTCCTGCAAACCGTTCCTTTGGTGCTAGAGAAACGAACGTCTCTCCTCTTGCCCAGTTCTGAGAGATAAGTGTGTGAGAAAGACGTCCTTCACCTAGCTTGTTGGGAACACAAAGTTTCTTTTCAGTTGCAAACACAATTCCATACATATATATGGGGAGGTACTAGCTCCAACTCGGTTTTACAGTGAAAACTGAAGGAACATCAAACCGGCACTAGGAAACAGACTGAGATAGCAGAGAAAAATTGTCTCCTGCAACCCATACTTCGTGCTAGATAAACGAAAGTCTCTCCACTTGCTCAGTTCCGAGAGATAAGTGTGTGTGAAAGCCTTCCTTCACCTAGCTTGTTGGGAACAAAAAGTTTCTTTTCAGTTGCAAACTCCATTCCATACATACATATGGGGAGGTTCTAGCTCCAACTCGTTTTTACAGTGAAAACTGCAGGAACTTCAAACCGGCACTAGGAAACAGACTGAGAAAGCAGAGAAAAAGTGTCTCCTGCAACCCGTTCCCTTGGTGCTAGATGAACGAACGTCTCTCCACTTGCTCGGTTCTGAGAGATAAGTGTGTGTGAAAACCGTCCTTCAACTAGCTTGTTGGGAACACAAAGTTTCTTTTCAGTTGCAAACTCCATTCCATACATATAAATGGGGAGGTACAAGCTCCAACTCTGTTTTACAGTGAAAACTGCAGGAACTTCAAACCGGCACTAGGAAACAGACTGAGAAAGCGGAGAAAAAGTGTCTCCTGCAACCCGTTCCTTTGGTGCTAGATGAACGAACGTCTCTCCTCTTGCCCAGTTCTGAGAGATAATTGTGTGTGAAAGATGTCCTTCACATAGCTTGTTGGGAACACAAAGTGTCTTTTCAGTTGCCAACACCATTGCATACATATATATGGGGAGGTACTAGCTCCAACTCGGTTTTACAGTGAAAACAGCAAGAACTTCAAACCGGCACTAGGAAACAGACTGAGAAAGCGGAGAAAAATTGTCTCCTGCAAACCGTTTACTTCGTGCTAGATAAACGAAAGTCTCTCCACTTGCTCAGTTCTTAGAGATAAGTGTGTGTAAAAGCCGTCCTTCACCTAGCTTGTTGGGAACACAAAGTTTCTTTTCAGTTGCAAACTCCATTCCATACATATATATGGGGAGGTACTAGCTCCAACTCGTTTTTACAGTGAAAACTGCAGGAACTTCAAACCGGCACTAGGAAACAGACTGAGAAAGCAGAGAAAAAGTGTCTCCTGCAACCCGTTCCCTTGGTGCTAGATGAACGAACGTCTCTCCACTTGCTCAGTTCTGAGAGATAAGTGTGTGTGAAAGCCGTCCTTCACCTAGCTTGTTGGGAACACAAAGATTCTTTTCTGTTGCAAACTCCATTCCATACATATATAAGTGGAGGTACTAGCTCCAACTCTGTTTTACCGTGAAAACTGCAGGAACTTCAAACCGGCACTAGGAAAGAGACTGAGAAAACAGAGAAAAAGTGTTTCCTGCAACCCGTTCCCTTGGTGCTAGATGAACGAACGTCTCTCCAATTGCTCAGTTCTGAGAGATAAGTCTGTGTGAAAGCCGTACTTCACCTAGCTTGTTGGGAACAAAAAGTTTCTTTTCAGTTTCAAACTCCATTCCATACATATATATGGGGAGGTACTAGCTCCAACTCGGTTTTACAGTGAAAACTGCAGGAGCTTCAAACCGGCACTAGGAAACAGACTGAGAAAGCAGAGAAAAAGTGTCTCCTGCAACCCGTTCCCTTGGTGCTAGATGAACGAACGTCCCTCCACTTGCTCAGTTCTGAGAGATAAGTGTGTGTTAAAGCCGTCATTCACCTAGCTTGTTGGGAACACAAAGTTTCTTTTCAGTTGCAAACTCCATTCCATACATATAACTGGGAGGTACCAGCTCCAAATCGGTTTTACAGTGAAAACTGCAGGAACTTCAAACCGGCACTAGGAAACAGACTGAGAGAGCAGGGAAAAAGTGTTTCCTGCAACCCGTTCCCTTGGTGCTAGATGAACGAAAGTCTATCCACTACCTCAGTTCTGAGAGATAAGTGTGTGTGAAAGCCGTCCTTCACCTAGCTTGTTGGGAACACAAAGTTTCTTTTCAGTTTCAAACTCCATTCCATACATATATATGGGGAGGTACTAGCTCCAACTCGGTTTTACAGTGAAAACTGCAGGAACTTCAAACCGGCACTAGGAAACAGACTGAGAAAGCAGAGAAAAAGTGTCTCCTGCAACCGGTTCCCTTGGTGCTAGATGAACGAAAGTCTCTCCACTTGCTCAGTTCTGAGAGATAAGTGTGTGTGAAAGCCGTCCTTCACCTAGCTTGTTGGGAACACAAAGTTTCTTTTCAGTTGCAAACTCCATTCCATACATATATAGGGGAGGTACTAGCTCCAACTCGGGTTTACAGTGAAAACTGCAGGAACTTAAAACCGGCACTAGGAAACAGACTGAGAAAGCAGAGAAAAACTGTCTCCTGCAACCCGTTCCCTTGGTGCTAGATGAACGAACGTCTCTCCACTTGCACAGTTCTGAGAAAAATGTGTGTGTGAAAGCCGTCCTTCACGTTGCATGTTGGGAACACAAAGCTTCTTTTCAGATGCAAAATCCATTGCATACATATATATGGGGAGGTCCTAGCTCCAACTCGGTTTGACAGTGAAAACTGCAGGAACTTCAAACCGGCCCTAGGAATCAGTCGGAGAAAGCAGAGAAAAAGTGTCTCCTGCAAACCGTTCCCTTGGTGCTAGATGAACGAACGTCTCTCCACTTGCTCAGTTCTGAGAGATAAGTGTGTGTGAAAGCCGTCCTTCACCTAGCTTGTTGGGAACAAAAAGTTTCTTTTCAGTTGCAAACTCCATTCCATACATATATAAGTGGAGGTACTAGCTCCAACTCGGTTTTACAGTGAAAACTGCAGGAACTTCAAACCGGCACTAGGAATCAGTCTGAGAAAGCAGAGAAAAAGTGTCTCCTGCAAACCGTTCCCTTGGTGCTAGATGAACGAACGTCTCTCCACTTGCTCAGTTCTGAGAGTTAAGTGTGTGTGAAAGCCGTCCTTCAACTAGCTTGTTGGGAACACAAAGATTCTTTTCTGTTGCAAACTCCATTCCATACATATATAAGTGGAGGTACTAGCTCCAACTCTGTTTTACCGTGAAAACTGCAGGAACTTCAAACCGGCACTAGGAAAGAGACTGAGAAAACAGAGAAAAAGTGTCTCCTGCAACCCGTTCCCTTGGTGCTAGATGAACGAACGTCTTTCCAATTGCTCAGTTCTGAGAGATAAGTCTGTGTGAAAGCCGTACTTCACCTAGCTTGTTGGGAACACAAAGTTTCTTTTCAGTTTCAAACTCCATTCCATACATATATATGGGGAGGTACTAGCTCCAACTCGGTTTTACAGTGAAAACTGCAGGAGCTTCAAAACGGCACTAGGAAACAGACTGAGAAAGCAGAGAAAAAGTGTCTCCTGCAACCCGTTCCCTTGGTGCTAGATGAACGAACGTCCCTCCACTTGCTCAGTTCTGAGAGATAAGTGTGTGTGAAAGCCGTCATTCACCTAGCTTGTTGGGAACACAAAGTTTCTTTTCAGTTGCAAACTCCATTCCATACATATAACTGGGAGGTACCAGCTCCAACTCGGTTTTACAGTGAAAACTGCAGGAACTTCAAACCGGCACTAGGAAACAGACTGAGAGAGCAGGGAAAAAGTGTCTCCTGCAACCCGTTCCCTTGGTGCTAGATGAACGAAAGTCTATCCACTACCTCAGTTCTGAGAGATAAGTGTGTGTGAAAGCCGTCCTTCACCTAGCTTGTTGGGAACACAAAGTTTCTTTTCAGTTTCAAACTCCATTCCATACATTTATATGGGGAGGTACTAGCTCCAACTCGGTTTTACAGTGAAAACTGCAGGAACTTCAAACCGGCACTAGGAAACAGACTGAGAAAGCAGAGAAAAAGTGTCTCCTGCAACCGGTTCCCTTGGTGCTAGATGAACGAAAGTCTCTCCACTTGCTCAGTTCTGAGAGATAAGTGTGTGTGAAAGCCGTCCTTCACCTAGCTTGTTGGGAACACAAAGTTTCTTTTCAGTTGCAAACTCCATTCCATACATATATAGGGGAGGTACTAGCTCCAACTCGGGTTTACAGTGATAACTGCAGGAACTTAAAACCGGCACTAGGAAACAGACTGAGAAAGCAGAGAAAAACTGTCTCCTGCATCCCGTTCCCTTGGTGCTAGATGAACGAACGTCTCTCCACTTGCACAGTTCTGAGAAAAATGTGTGTGTGAAAGCCGTCCTTCACGTTGCATGTTGGGAACACAAAGCTTCTTTTCAGATGCAAAATCCATTGCATACATATATATGGGGAGGTACTAACTCCAACTCGGTTTGACAGTGAAAACTGCAGGAACTTCAAACCGGCACTAGGAATCAGTCGGAGAAAGCAGAGAAAAAGTGTCTCCTGCAAACCGTTCCCTTGGTGCTAGATGAACGAACGTCTCTCCACTTGCTCAGTTCTGAGAGATAAGTGTGTGTGAAAGCCGTCCTTCACCTAGCTTGTTGGGAACACAAAGTTTCTTTTCAGTTGCAAACTCCATTCCATACATATATAAGTGGAGGTACTAGCTCCAACTCGGTTTTACAGTGAAAACTGCAGGAACTTCAAACCGGCACTAGGAACCAGTCTGAGAAAGCAGAGAAAAAGTGTCTCCTGCAAACCGTTCCCTTGGTGCTAGATGAACGAACGTCTCTCCACTTGCTCAGTTCTGAGAGATAAGTGTGTGTGAAAGCCGTCCTTCAACTAGCTTGTTGGGAACACAAAGTTTCTTTTCAGTTGCAAACTCCATTCCATACATATATATGGGGAGGTACAAGCTCCAACTCTGTTTGACAGTGAAAACTGCAGGAACTTCAAACCGGCACTAGGAAACAGACTGAGAAAGCAGGGAAAAGTGTCGCCTGCAACCCGTTCCCTTGGTGCTAGATGAACGAACGTCTCTCCACTTGCTCAGTTCTGAGAGGTAAGTGTGTGTGAAAGCCGTCCTTCACCTAGCTTGTTGGGAACACAAAGTTTCTTTTCAGTTGCAAATTCCATTCCATACATATATATGGGGAGGTACTAGCTCCAACTCGGTTTGACAGTGAAAACTGCAGGAGCTTCAAACCGGCACTAGGAAACAGACTGAGAAAGCAGAGAAAAAGTGTCTACTGCAACCCGTTCCCTTGGTGCTAGATGAACGAAAGTCTCTCCACTTGCTCAGTTCTGAGAGATAAGTGTGTGTGAAAGCCGTCCTTCAACAAGCTTGTTGGGAACACAAAGTTTCTTTTCAGTTGCAAAATCCATTCCATACATATATATGGGGAGGTACTTGCTCCAACTCGGTTTTACAGTGAAAACTGCAGGAACTTCAAACCGGCTCTAGGAAACAGACTGAGAAATCGGAGAAAAAGTGTCTCCTGCAACCGGTTCCCTTGGTGCTAGATGAACGAAAGTCTCTCCACTTGTTCAGTTCTGAGAGATAAGTGTGTGTGAAAGCCGTCCTTCACCTAGCTTGTTGGGAACACAAAGTTTCTTTTCAGTTGCAAACTCCATTCCATACATATATAGGGGAGGTACTAGCTCCAACTCGGGTTTACAGTGAAAACTGCAGGAACTTTAAACCGGCACTAGGAAACAGACTGAGAAAGCAGAGAAAAACCCTCTCCTGCAACCCGTTCCCTTGGTGCTAGATGAACGAACGTCTCTCCACTTGCTCAGTTCTGAGAGTTAAGATTGTGTGATAGCCATCGTTCACCTAGCTTGTTGGGAACACAAAGTTTCTTTTCAGTTGCAAACTCCATTCCATACATATATATGGGGAGGTACTAGCTCCAACTCGGTTTTACAGAGAAAACTGCAGGAACTTCAAACCGGCAGTAGGAAACAGACTGAGAAAGCAGAGAAAAAGTGTCTCCTGCAACCCGTTCCCTTGGTGCTAGATGAACGAACGTCTCTCCACTTGCTCAGTTCTGAGAGTTAAGTGTGTGTGATAGCCATCGTTCACCTAGCTTGTTGGGAACACAAAGTTTCTTTTCAGTTGCAAACTCCATTCCATACATATATAGGGGAGGTACTAGCTCCAACTCGGGTTTACAGTGAAAACTGCAGGAACTTTAAACCGGCACTAGGAAACAGACTGAGAAAGCAGAGAAAAACCCTCTTCTGCAACCCGTTCCCTTGGTGCTAGATGAACGAACGTCTCTCCACTTGCACAGTTCTGAGAAATACGTGTGTGTGAAAGCCGTCCTTCACCTTGCTTGTTGGGAACACAAAGTTTCTTTTCAGTTGCAAACTCGATTCCATACATATATATGGGGAGGTACTAGCTCCAACACGGTTTTACAGAGAAAACTGCAGGAACTTCAAACCGGCACTAGGAAACAGACTGAGAAAGCAGAGAAAAAGGGTCTCCTGCAACCCGTTCCCTTGGTGCTAGATGAACGAACGTCTCTCCACTTGCTCAGTTCTGAGAGTTAAGATTGTGTGATAGCCATCGTTCACCTAGCTTGTTGGGAACACAAAGTTTCTTTTCAGGTGCAAACTCCATTCCATACATATATATGGGGAGGTACTAGCTCCAACTCGGTTTTACAGTGAAAACTGCAGGAAGTTCAAACCGGCACTAGGAAACAGACTGAGAAAGCAGAGAAAAAGTGACTCCTGCCACCCGTTCCCTTGGTGCTAGATGAACGAACGTCTCTCCACTTGCTGAGTTCTGAGAGAAAAGTGTGTGTGAAAGCCGTCCTTCACCTATGTTGTTGGGAACACAAAGTTTCTTTTCAGTTACAAACTCCATTCCATACATATATATGGGTAGGTACTAGCTCCAACTCGGTTTGACAGTAAAAACTGCAGGAACTTCAAACCGGCAGTAGGAAACAGACTGAGATAGCAGAGAAAGAGTGTCTCCTGCAACCCGTTCCCTTGGTGCTAGATGAACGAACGTCTCTCCACTTGCTTAATTCTGAGAGATAAATGTGTGTGAAAGCCGTCCTTCACCTTGCTTGTTGGGAACACAAAGTTTCTTTTCAGTTGCAAACTCCACTCCATACATATATATGGGGAGGTACTAGATCCAACTCGGTTTGACAGTGAAAACTGCAGGAACTTCAAACCGGCAGTAGGAAACAGACTGAGAAAGCAGAGAAAAACTGTCTCCTGCATCCCGTTCCCTTGGTGCTAGATGAACGAACGTCTCTCCACTTGCACAGTTCTGAGAGATAAGTGTGTGTGAAAGCCGTTCTTCACCTTGCTTGTTGGGAACACAAAGTTTCTTTTCAGTTGCAAACTCCATTCCATACATATATATGGGGAGGTACTAGCTCCAACTCGGTTTTACAGAGAAAACTGCAGGAACTTCAAACCGGCACTAGGAAACAGACTGAGAAAGCAGAGAAAAACTGTCTCCTGCATCCCGTTCCCTTGGTGCTAGATGAACGAACGTCTCTCCACTTGCTCAGTTCTGAGAGATAAGTGTGTGTGAAAGCCGTCATTCACCTAGCTTGTTGGGAACACAAAGTTTCTTTTCAGTTTCAAACTCCATTCCATACATATATATGGGGAGGTACTAGCTCCAACTCGGTTTTACAGTGAAAACTGCAGGAACTTCAAACCGGCACTAGGAAACAGACTGAGAAAGCAGAGAAAAAGTGTCTCCTGCAACCGGTTCCCTTGGTGCTAGATGAACGAAAGTCTCTCCACTTGCTCAGTTCTGAGAGATAAGTGTGTGTGAAAGCCGTCCTTCACCTAGCTTGTTGGGAACACAAAGTTTCTTTTCAGTTGCAAACTCCATTCCATACATATATAGGGGAGGTACTAGCTCCAACTCGGGTTTACAGTGAAAACTGCAGGAACTTTAAACCGGCACTAGGAAACAGACTGAGAAAGCAGAGAAAAACTGTCTCCTGCAACCCGTTCCCTTGGTGCTAGATGAACGAACGTCTCTCCACTTGCACAGTTCTGAGAAATAAGTGTGTGTGAAAGCCGTCCTTCACGTTGCATGTTGGGAACACAAAGCTTCTTTTCAGATGCAAAATCCATTGCATACATATATATGGGGAGGTACTAGCTCCAACTCGGTTTGACAGTGAAAACTGCAGGAACTTCAAACCGGCACTAGGAATCAGTCGGAGAAAGCAGAGAAAAAGTGTCTCCTGCAAACCGTTCCCTTGGTGCTAGATGAACGAACGTCTCTCAACTTGCTCAGTTCTGAGAGATAAGTGTGTGTGAAAGCCGTCCTTCACCTAGCTTGTTGGGAACACAAAGTTTCTTTTCAGTTGCTAACTCCATTCCATACATATATATGTGGAGGTACTAGCTCCAACTCTGACAGTGAAAACTGCAGGAACTTCAAACCGGCACTAGGAAACAGACTGAGAAAGCAGGGAAAAAGTGTCTCCTGCAACCCGTTCCCTTGGTGCTAGATGAACGAACGTCTCTGCACTTGCTCAGTTCTGAGAGATAAGTGTGTGTGAAAGCCGTCCTTCACCTAGCTTGTTGGGAACAAAAAGTTTCTTTTCAGTTGCAAACTCCATTCCATACATATATAAGTGGAGGTACTATCTCCAACTCGGTTTTACAGTGAAAACTGCAGGAACTTCAAACCGGCACTAGGAATCAGTCTGAGAAAGCAGAGAAAAAGTGTCTCCTGCAAACCGTTCCCTTGGTGCTAGATGAACGAACGTCTCTCCACTTGCTCAGTTCTGAGAGATAAGTGTGTGTGAAAGCCGTTCTTCACCTAGCTTGTTGGGAACACAAAGTTTCTTTTCAGTTGCAAACTCCATTCCATACATATATATGGGGAGGTACAAGCTCCAACTCTGTTTGACAGTGAAAACTGCAGGAACTTCAAACCGGCACTAGGAAAAAGACTGAGAAAGCAGGGAAAAAGTGTCGCCTGCAACCCGTTCCCTTGGTGCTAGATGAACGAACGTCTCTCCACTTGCTCAGTTCTGAGAGGTAAGTGTGTGTGAAAGCCGTCCTTCACCTAGCTTGTTGGGAACACAAAGTTTCTTTTCAGTTGCAAATTCCATTCCATACATACATATGGGGAGGTACTAGCTCCAACTCGGTTTGACAGTGAAAACTGCAGGAGCTTCAAACCGGCACTAGGAAACAGACTGAGAAAGCAGAGAAAAAGTGTCTACTGCAACCCGTTCCCTTGGTGCTAGATGAAAGAACGTCTCTCCACTTGCTCAGTTCTGAGAGATAAGTGTGTGTGAAAGCCGTCCTTCAACAAGCTTGTTGGGAACACAAAGTTTCTTTTCAGTTTCAAACTCCATTCCATACATATATATGGGGAGGTACTTGCTCCAACTCGGTTTTACAGTGAAAACTGCAGGAACTTCAAACCGGCACTAGGAAACAGACTGAGAAAGCAGAGAAAAAGTGTCTCCTGCAAACGGTTCCCTTGGTGCTAGATGAACGAAAGTCTCTCCACTTGTTCAGTTCTGAGAGATAAGTGTGTGTGAAAGCCGTCCTTCACCTAGCTTGTTGGGAACACAAAGTTTCTTTTCAGTTGCAAACTCCATTCCATACATATATAGGGGTGGTACTAGCTCCAACTCGGGTTTACAGTGAAAACTGCAGGAACTTAAAACCGGCACTAGGAAACAGACTAAGAAAGCAGAGAAAAACTGTCTCATGCAACCCGTTCCCTTGGTGCTAGATGAACGAACGTCTCTCCACTTGCACAGTTCTGAGAAATAAGTGTGTGTGAAAGCGGTCCTTCACATTGCATGTTGGGAACACAAAGCTCCTTTTCAGATGCAAACTCCATTGCATACATATATATGGGGAGGTACTAGCTCCAACTCGGTTTGACAGTGAAAACTGCAGGAGCTTCAAACCGGCACTAGGAAACAGACTGAGAAAACAGAGAAAAAGTGTCTCCTGCAACCCGTTCCCTTGGTGCTAGATGAACGAACGTCTCTCCACTTGCTCAGTTCTGAGAGATAAGTCTGTGTGAATGCCGTACTTCACCTAGCTTGTTGGGAACACAAAGTTTCTTTTCAGTTTCAAACTCCATTCCATACATATATATGGGGAGGTACTAGCTCCAACTCGGTTTTACAGTGAAAACTGCAGGAGCTTCAAACCGGCACTAGGAAACAGACTGAGAAAGCAGAGAAAAAGTGTCCCCTGCAACCCGTTCCCTTGGTGCTAGATGAACGAAAGTCTATCCACTACCTCAGTTCTGAGAGATAAGTGTGTGTGAAAGCCGTCCTTCACCTAGCTTGTTGGGAACACAAAGTTTCTTTTCAGTTTCAAACTCCATTCCATACATATATATGGGGAGGTACTATCTCCAACTCGGTTTTACAGTGAAAACTGCAGGAACTTCAAACCGGCACTAGGAAACAGACTGAGAAAGCGGAGAAAAAGTGTCTCCTGCAACCGGTTCCCTTGGTGCTAGATGAACGAAAGTCTCTCCACTTGCTCAGTTCTGAGAGATAAGTGTGTGTGAAAGCCGTCTTTCACCTAGCTTGTTGGGAACACAAAGTTTCTTTTCAGTTGCAAACTCCATTCCATACATATATAGGGGAGGTACTAGCTCCAACTCGGGTTTACAGTGAAAACTGCAGGAACTTTAAAACGGCACTAGGAAACAGACTGAGAAAGCAGAGAAAAACTGTCTCCTGCAACCCGTTCCCTTGGTGCTAGATGAACGAACGTCTCTCCACTTGCACAGTTCTGAGAAATAAGTGTGTGTGAAAGCCGTCCTTCACGTTGCATGTTGGGAACACAAAGCTTCTTTTCAGATGCAAAATCCATTGCATACATATATATGGGGAGGTACTAGCTCCAACTCGGTTTGACAGTGAAAACTGCAGGAACTTCAAACCGGCACTAGGAATCAGTCGGAGAAAGCAGAGAAAAAGTGTCTTCTGCAAACCGTTCCCTTGGTGCTAGATGAACGAACGTCTCTCCACTTGCTCAGTTCTGAGAGATAAGTGTGTGTGAAAGCCGTCCTTCACCTAGCTTGTTGGGAACACAAAGTTTCTTTTCAGTTGCAAACTCCATTCCATACATATATATGTGGAGGTACTAGCTCCAACTCTGACAGTGAAAACTGCAGGAACTTCAAACCGGCACTAGGAAACAGACTGAGAAAGCAGGGAAAAAGTGTCGCCTGCAAACCGTTCCCTTGGTGCTAGATGAACGAACGTCTCTCCACTTGCTCAGTTCTGAGAGGTAAGTGTGTGTGAAAGCCGTCTTTCACCTAGCTTGTTGGGAACACAAAGTTTCTTTTCAGTTGCAAATTCCATTCCATACATATATATGGGGAGGTACTAGCTCCAACTCGGTTTGACAGTGAAAACTGCAGGAGCTTCAAACCGGCACTATGAAACAGACTGAGAAAGCAGAGAAAAAGTGTCTACTGCATCCCGTTCCCTTGGTGCTAGATGAAGGAACGTCTCTCCACTTGCTCAGTTCTGAGAGATAAGTCTGTGTGAAAGCCGTCCTTCAACAAGCTTGTTGGGAACACAAAGTTTCTTTTCAGTTTCAAACTCCATTCCATACATATATATTTGGAGGTACTTGCTCCAACTCGGTTTTACAGTGAAAACTGCAGAAACTTCAAACCGGCACTAGGAAACAGACTGATAAAGCAGAGAAAAAGTGTCTCCTGCAACCGGTTCCCTTGGTGCTAGATGAATGAAAGTCTCTCCACTTGTTCAGTTCTGAGATATAAGTGTGTGTGAAAGCCGTCCTTCACCTAGCTTGTTGGGAACACAAAGTTTCTTTTCAGTTGCAAACTCCATTCCATACATATATAGGGGAGGTACTAGCTCCAACTCGGGTTTACAGTGAAAACTGCAGGAACTTTAAACCGGCACTAGGAAACAGACTGAGAAAGCAGAGAAAAACTGTCTCCTGCAACCCGTTCCCTTGGTGCTAGATGAACGAACGTCTCTCCACTTGCACAGTTCTGAGAAATAAGTGTGTGTGAAAGCCGTCCTTCACATTGCATGTTGGGAACACAAAGCTTCTTTTCAGATGCAAACTCCATTGCATACATATATATGGGGAGGTACTAGCTCCAACTCGGTTTGACAGTGAAAACTGCAGGAACTTCAAACCGGCACTAGGAAACAGACTGAGAAAGCAGGGAAAAAGTGTCTCCTGCAACCCGTTCCCTTGGTGCTAGATGAACGAACGTCTCTGCACTTGCTCAGTTCTGAGAGATAAGTGCGTGTGAAAGCCGTCCTTCAACTAGCTTGTTGGGAACACAAAGATTCTTTTCTGTTGCCAACTCCATTCCATACATATATAAGTGGAGGTACTAGCTCCAACTCTGTTTTACTGTGAAAACTGCAGGAACTTCAAACCAGCACTAGGAAACCGACTGAGAAAGCAGAGAAAAAGTGTCTCCTGCAACCCGTTCCCTTGGTGCTAGATGAACGAACGTCTCTCCACTTGCTCAGTTCTGAGAGATAAGTGTGTGTGAAAGCCGTCATTCACCTAGCTTGTTGGGAACACAACGTTTCCTTTCAGTTGCAAACTCCATTCCATACATATAACTGGGAGGTACCAGCTCCAACTCGGTTTTACAGTGAAAACTGCAGGAACTTCAAACCGGCACTAGGAAACAGACTGAGAAAGCGGAGAAAAAGTGTCTCCTGCAACCCGTTCCCTTAGTGCTAGATGAACGAACGTCTCACCACTTTCTCAGTTCTGATAGATAAGTGTGTGAAAGCCGTCCTTCACCTAGCTTGTTGGGAACACAAAGTTTCTTTTCAGTTGCAAACTCCACTCCATACATATATATGTGGAGGAACTAGCTCCAACTCGATTTTACAGGGAAATCTGCAGGATCTTCAAACCGGCACTAGGAAACAGACTGAGAAAGCAGAGAAAAAGTGTCTCCTGCAACACATTCCCTTGGTTCTAGATGAACGATCGTCTCTCCACATGCTTAATTCTGAGAGATAAATGTGTGTGAAAGCCGTCCTTCACCTAGGTTGTTGGGAACACAAACTTTCTTTTCAGTTGCAAAGTCCACTCCATACATATATATGGGGAGGTACTAGCTCCAACTCGGTTTGACAGTGAAAACTGCAGGAACTTCAAACCGGCACTAGGAAACAGACTGAGAAAGCAGAGAAAAACTGTCTCCTGCAACCCGTTCCCTTGGTGCTAGATGAACGAACGTCTCTCCACTTGCTCAGTTCTGAGAGTTAAGTGTGTGTGATAGCCATCGTTCACCTAGCTTGTTGGGAACACAAAGTTTCTTTTCAGTTGCAAACTCCATTCCATACATATATATGGGGAGGTACTAGCTCCAACTCGGTTTTACAGTGAAAACTGCAGGAAGTTCAAACCGGCACTAGGAAACAGACTGAGAAAGCAGAGAAATAGTGACTCCTGCCACCCGTTCCCTTTGTGCTAGATGAACGAACGTCTCTCCACTTGCTGAGTTCTGAGAGAAAAATGTGTGTGAAAGCAGTCCTTCACCTATCTTGTTGGGAACACAAAGTTTCTTTTCAGTTACAAACTCCATTCCATACATATATATAGGGAGGTACTAGCTCCAACTCGGTTTTACAGTGAAAACTGCAGGAACTTCAAACCGGCACTAGGAAACAGACTGAGAAAGCAGAGAAAAAGTGTCTCCTGCAACCCGTTCCCTTGGTGCTAGATGAACGAACGTCTCTCCACTTGCTCAGTTCTGAGAGATAAGTGTGTGTGAAAGCCGTCATTCACCTAGCTTGTTGGGAACACAACGTTTCCTTTCAGTTGCAAACTCCATTCCATACATATAACTGGGAGGTACCAGCTCCAACTCGGTTTTACAGTGAAAACTGCAGGAACTTCAAACCGGCACTAGGAAACAGACTGAGAAAGCGGAGAAAAAGTGTCTCCTGCAACCCGTTCCCTTAGTGCTAGATGAACGAACGTCTCACCACTTTCTCAGTTCTGATAGATAAGTGTGTGAAAGCCGTCCTTCACCTAGCTTGTTGGGAACACAAAGTTTCTTTTCAGTTGCAAACTCCACTCCATACATATATATGTGGAGGAACTAGCTCCAACTCGATTTTACAGGGAAATCTGCAGGATCTTCAAACCGGCACTAGGAAACAGACTGAGAAAGCAGAGAAAAAGTGTCTCCTGCAACACATTCCCTTGGTTCTAGATGAACGATCGTCTCTCCACATGCTTAATTCTGAGAGATAAATGTGTGTGAAAGCCGTCCTTCACCTAGGTTGTTGGGAACACAAAGTTTCTTTTCAGTTGCAAAGTCCACTCCATACATATATATGGGGAGGTACTAGCTCCAACTCGGTTTGACAGTGAAAACTGCAGGAACTTCAAACCGGCACTAGGAAACAGACTGAGAAAGCAGAGAAAAACTGTCTCCTGCAACCCGTTCCCTTGGTGCTAGATGAACGAACGTCTCTCCACTTGCACAGTTCTGAGAAATACGTGTGTGTGAAAGCCGTCCTTCAGCTTGCTTGTTGGGAACACAAAGTTTCTTTTCAGTTGCAAACTCCATTCCATACATATATATGGGGAGGTACTAGCTCCATCTCGGTTTTACAGAGAAAACTGCAGGAACTTCAAACCGGCACTAGGAAACAGACTGAGAAAGCAGAGAAAATGTGTCTCCTGCGACCCGTTCCCTTGGTGCTAGATGAACGAACGTCTCTCCACTTGCTCAGTTCTGAGAGTTAAGTGTGTGTGATAGCCATCGTTCAACTAGCTTGTTGGGAACACAAAGTTTCTTTTCAGTTGCAAACTCCATTCCATACATATATATGGGGAGGTACTAGCTCCAACTCGGTTTTACAGTGAAAACTGCAGGAAGTTCAAACCGGCACTAGGAAACAGACTGAGAATGCAGAGAAAAAGTGACTCCTGCCATCCGTTCCCTTTGTGCTAGATGAACGAACGTCTCTCCACTTGCTGAGTTCTGAGAGAAAAGTGTGTGTGAAAGCCGTCCTTCACCTATCTTGTTGGGAACACAAAGTTTCTTTTCAGTTACAAACTCCATTCCATACATATATATGGGTAGGTACTAGCTCCAACTCGGTTTGACAGTAAAAACTGCAGGAACTTCAAACCGGCACTAGGAAACAGACTGAGAAAGCAGAGAAAAAGTGTCTCCTGCAACCCGTTCCCTTGGTGCTAGACGAACGAACGTCTCTCCACTTGCTCAGTTCTGAGAGATAAAAGTGTTTGAAAGCCGTCCTTCAACTAGCTTGTTGGGAACACAAAGTTTCTTTTCAGTTGCAAACTCCACTCCATACATATATATGGGGAGGTACTAGATCCAACTCGGTTTGACAGTGAAAACTGCAGGAACTTCAAACCGGCACTAGGAAACAGACTGAGAAAGCAGAGAAAAACTGTCTCCTGCAACCCGTTCCCTTGGTGCTAGATGAACGAACGTCTCTCCACTTGCACAGTTCTGAGAGATAAGTGTGTGTGAAAGCCGTTCTTCACCTTGCTTGTTGGGAACACAAAGTTTCTTTTCAGTTGCAAACTCCATTCCATACATATATATGGGGAGGTACTAGCTCCAACTCGGTTTTGCAGTTAAAACTGCTGGAACTTCAAACCGGCACTAGGAAACAGACTGAGAAAGCAGAGAAAAACTGTCTCCTGCATCCCGTTCCCTTGGTGCTAGATGAACGAACGTCTCTCCACTTGCTCAGTTCTGAGAGATAAGTGTGTGTGAAAGCCGTCCTTCACCTAGCTTGTTGGGAACACAAAGTTTCTTTTCAGTTGCAAACTCCATTCCATACATATATACGGGGAGGTACTATCTCCAACTACTTTTGACAGTGAAAACTGCAGGAACTTCAAACCGGCACTAGGAAACAGACTGAGAAAGCAGAGAAAAAGTGTCTCCTGCAACCCGTTCCCTTGGTGCTAGATGAACGAACGTCTCTCCACTTGCTCAGTTCTGAGAGAAAAGTGTGTGTGAAAGCCGTCCTTCACCTATCTTGTTGGGAACACAAAGTTTCTTTTCAGTTACAAACTCCATTCCATACATATATATGGGTAGGTACTAGCTACAACATGGTTTGACAGTAAAAACTGCAGGAACTTCAAACCGGCACTAGGAAACAGACTGAGAAAGCAGGGAAAAAGTGTCTCCTGCAATCCGTTCCCTTGGTGCTAGACGAACGAACGTCTCTCCACTTGCTCAGTTCTGAGAGATAAATGTGTGTGAAAGCCGTCCTTCACCTATCTTGTTGGGAACACAAAGTTTCTTTTCAGTTACAAACTCCATTCCATACATATATATGGGTAGGTACTAGCTCCAACTCGGTTTGACAGTAAAAACTGCAGGAACTTCAAACCGGCACTAGGAAACAGACTGAGAAAGCAGAGAAAAAGTGTCTCCTGCAACCCGTTCCCTTGGTGCTAGACGAACGAACGTCTCTCCACTTGCTCAGTTCTGAGAGATAAAAGTGTTTGAAAGCCGTCCTTCAACTAGCTTGTTGGGAACACAAAGTTTCTTTTCAGTTGCAAACTCCACTCCATACATATATATGGGGAGGTACTAGATCCAACTCGGTTTGACAGTGAAAACTGCAGGAACTTCAAACCGGCACTAGGAAACAGACTGAGAAAGCAGAGAAAAACTGTCTCCTGCAACCCGTTCCCTTGGTGCTAGATGAACGAACGTCTCTCCACTTGCACAGTTCTGAGAGATAAGTGTGTGTGAAAGCCGTTCTTCACCTTGCTTGTTGGGAACACAAAGTTTCTTTTCAGTTGCAAACTCCATTCCATACATATATATGGGGAGGTACTAGCTCCAACTCGGTTTTGCAGTTAAAACTGCTGGAACTTCAAACCGGCACTAGGAAACAGACTGAGAAAGCAGAGAAAAACTGTCTCCTGCATCCCGTTCCCTTGGTGCTAGATGAACGAACGTCTCTCCACTTGCTCAGTTCTGAGAGATAAGTGTGTGTGAAAGCCGTCCTTCACCTAGCTTGTTGGGAACACAAAGTTTCTTTTCAGTTGCAAACTCCATTCCATACATATATACGGGGAGGTACTATCTCCAACTACTTTTGACAGTGAAAACTGCAGGAACTTCAAACCGGCACTAGGAAACAGACTGAGAAAGCAGAGAAAAAGTGTCTCCTGCAACCCGTTCCCTTGGTGCTAGATGAACGAACGTCTCTCCACTTGCTCAGTTCTGAGAGAAAAGTGTGTGTGAAAGCCGTCCTTCACCTATCTTGTTGGGAACACAAAGTTTCTTTTCAGTTACAAACTCCATTCCATACATATATATGGGTAGGTACTAGCTCCAACATGGTTTGACAGTAAAAACTGCAGGAACTTCAAACCGGCACTAGGAAACAGACTGAGAAAGCAGGGAAAAAGTGTCTCCTGCAATCCGTTCCCTTGGTGCTAGACGAACGAACGTCTCTCCACTTGCTCAGTTCTGAGAGATAAATGTGTGTGAAAGCCGTCCTTCACCTATCTTGTTGGGAACAGAAAGTTTCTTTTCAGTTGCAAACTCCATTCCACACATATATATGGGGAGGTACAAGCTCCAACTCTGTTTGACAGTGAAAACTGCAGGAACTTCAAACCGGCACTAGGAAACAGACTGAGAAAGCAGGGAAAAAGTGTCTCCTGCAACCCGTTCCCTTGGTGCTAGATGAACGAACGTCTCTGCACTTGCTCAGTTCTGTGAGATAAGTGTGTGTGAAAGCCGTCCTTCACCTAGCTTGTTGGGAACACAAAGTTTCTTTTAAGTTGCAAACTACATTCCATACATATATAAGTGGAGGTACTAGCTCCAACTCTGTTTGACAGTGAAAACTGCAGGAACTTCAAACCGGCACTAGGAAACAGACTGAGAAAGCAGAGAAAAAGTGTCTCCTGCAACCCGTTCCCTTGGTGCTAGATGAACGAACGTCTCTCCACTTGCTCAGTTCTGAAAGCTAAGTGTGTGTGAAAGACGTCCTTCACCTAGATTGTTGGGAACACAAAGTTTCTTTTCAGTTGCAAGCTCCATTCCATACATATATATGGTTAGGTACTAGCTCCAACTCGTTTTGACAGTGAAAACTGCAGGAACTTCAAACCGGCACTAGGAAACAGACTGAGAAAGCAGAGAAAAAGTGTCTCCTGCAACCCGTTCCCTTGGTGCTAGATGAACGAACGTCTCTCCACTTGCTCAGTTCTGAGAGATAAGTCTGTGTGAAAGACGTGCTTCAACTAGCTTGTTGGGAACACAAAGTTTCTTTTCAGATGCAAACTCCATTCCATACATATATATGGGGAGGTACTAGCTCCAACTCGGTTTTACAGTGAAAACTGCAGGAACTTCAAACCGGCACTAGGAAACAGACTGAGAAAGCAGAGAAAAAGTGCCTCCTGCAACCCGTTCCCTTGGTGCTAGATGAACGAACGTCTCTCCACATGCTTAATTCTGAGAGATAAATGTGTGTGAAAGCCGTCCTTCACCTAGCTTGTTGGGAACACAAAGTTTCTTTTCAGTTGCAAACTCCACTCCATACATATATATTGGGAGGTACTAGATCCAACTCGGTTTGACAGTGAAAACTGCAGGAACTTCAAACCGGCACTAGGAAACAGACTGAGAAAGCAGAGAAAAAGTGCCTCCTGCAACCCGTTCCCTTGGTGCTAGATGAACGAACGTCTCTCCACTTGCACAGTTCTGAGAGATAAGTGTGTGTGAAAGCCGTCCTTCACCTAGCTTTTTGGGAACACAAAGTTTCTTTTCAGTTGCAAACTCCATTCCATACATATATATGGGGAGGTACTAGCTCCAACTCGGTTTGACAGTGAAAACTGCAGGAACTTCAAACCGGCACTAGGAAACAGACTGAGAAAGCAGAGAAAAAGTGTCTCCTGCAACCCGTTCCCTTGGTGCTAGATGAACGAACGTCTCTCCACTTTCTCAGTTCTCAGAGATAAGTGTGTGTGAAAGCCGTCCTTCACCAAGCTTGTTGGGAACACAAAGTTTCTTTTCAGTTGCAAACTCCACTCCATACATATATATGGGGAGGTACTAGATCCAACTCGGTTTGACAGTGAAAACTGCAGGAACTTCAAACCGGCACTAGGAAACAGACTGAGAAAGCAGAGAAAAACTGTCTCCTGCAACCCGTTCCCTTGGTGCTAGATGAACGAACGTCTCTCCACTTGCACAGTTCTGAGAGATAAGTGTGTGTGAAAGCCGTTCTTCACCTTGCTTGTTGGGAACACAAAGTTTCTTTTCAGTTGCAAACTCCATTCCATACATATATATGGGGAGGTACTAGCTCCAACTCGGTTTTAGAGAGAAAACTGCAGGAACTTCAAACCGGCAATAGGAAACAGACTGAGAAAGCAGAGAAAAACTGTCTCCTGCATCCCGTTCCCTTGGTGCTAGATGAACGAACGTCTCTCCACTTGCTCAGTTCTGAGAGATAAGTGTGTGTGAAAGCCGTCCTTCACCTAGCTTGTTGGGAACACAAAGTTTCTTTTCAGTTGCAAACTCCATTCCATACATATATATGGGGAGGTACTATCTCCAACTACTTTTGACAGTGAAAACTGCAGGAACTTCAAACCGGCACTAGGAAACAGACTGAGAAAGCAGAGAAAAATTGTCTCCTGCAAACCGTTCCCTTGGTGCTAGATGAACGAACGTCTCTCCACTTGCTCAGTTCTGAGAGATAACTCTGTGTGAAAGCCGTACTTCACCTAGCTTGTTGGGAACACAAAGTTTCTTTTCAGTTGCAAACTCCATTCCATACATATATATTGGGAGGTACTAGCTCCAACTCGGTTTTGCAGTGAAAACTGCAGGAACTTCAAACCGGCACTAGGAAACAGACTAAGAAAGCAGAGAAAAAGTGACTCCTGCAACCCGTTCCCTTGGTGCTAGATGAACGAACGTCTCTCCACTTGCTCAGTTCTGAGAGAAAAGTGTGTGTGAAAGCCGTCCTTCACCTATCTTGTTGGGAACACAAAGTTTCTTTTCAGTTACAAACTCCATTCCATACATATATATGGGTAGGTACTAGCTCCAACACGGTTTGACAGTAAAAACTGCAGGAACTTCAAACCGGCACTAGGAAACAGACTGAGAAAGCAGGGAAAAAGTGTCTCCTGCAATCCGTTCCCTTGGTGCTAGACGAACGAACGTCTCTCCACTTGCTCACTTCTGAGAGATAAATGTGTGTGAAAGCCGTCCTTCACCTATCTTGTTGGGAACAGAAAGTTTCTTTTCAGTTGCAAACTCCATTCCACACATATATATGGGGAGGTACAAGCTCCAACTCTGTTTGACAGTGAAAACTGCAGGAACTTCAAACCGGCACTAGGAAACAGACTGAGAAAGCAGGGAAAAAGTGTCTCCTGCAACCCGTTCCCTTGGTGCTAGATGAACGAACGTCTCTGCACTTGCTCAGTTCTGAGAGATAAGTGTGTGTGAAAGCCGTCCTTCACCTAGCTTGTTGGGAACACAAAGTTTCTTTTCAGTTGCAAACTACATTCCATACATATATAAGTGGAGGTACTAGCTCCAACTCTGTTTGACAGTGAAAACTGCAGGAACTTCAAACCGGCACTAGGAAACAGACTGAGAAAGCAGAGAAAAAGTGTCTCCTGCAACCCGTTCCCTTGGTGCTAGATGAACGAACGTCTCTCCACTTGCTCAGTTCTGAGAGCTAAGTGTGTGTGAAAGACGTCCTTCACCTAGCTTGTTGGGAACACAAAGTTTCTTTTCAGTTGCAAACTCCATTCCATACATATATATGGTTAGGTACTAGCTCCAACTCGTTTTGACAGTGAAAACTGCAGGAACTTCAAACCGGCACTAGGAAACAGACTGAGAAAGCAGAGAAAAACTGTCTCCTGCAACCCGTTCCCTTGGTGCTAGATGAACGAACGTCTCTCCTCTTGCTCAGTTCTGAGAGATAAGTCTGTGTGAAAGACGTACTTCAACTAGCTTGTTGGGAACACAAAGTTTCTTTTCAGATGCAAACTCCATTCCATACATATATATGGGGAGGTACTAGCTCCAACTCGGTTTTACAGTGAAAACTGCAGGAACTTCAAACCGGCACTAGGAAACAGACTGAGAAAGCAGAGAAATAGTGCCTCCTGCAACCCGTTCCCTTGGTGCTAGATGAACGAACGTCTCTCCACTTGCACAGTTCTGAGAGATATGTGTGTGTGAAAGCCGTCCTTCACCTAGCTTTTTGGGAACACAAAGTTTCTTTTCAGTTGCAAACTCCATTCCATACATATATATGGGGAGGTACTAGCTCCAACTCGGTTTGACAGTGAAAACTGCAGGAACTTCAAACCGGCACTAGGAAACAGACTGAGAAAGCAGAGAAAAAGTGTCTCCTGCAACCCGTTCCCTTGGTGCTAGATGAACGAACGTCTCTCCACTTTCTCAGTTCTCAGAGATAAGTGTGTGTGAAAGCCGTCCTTCACCTAGCTTGTTGGGAACATAAAGTCTCTTTTCAGTTGCAAACTCCATTCCATACATATATATGGGGAGGTACTAGCTCCAACTCTGTTTGACAGTGAAAACTGCAGGAACATCAAACCGGCACTAGGAAACAGACTGAGAAAGCAGGGAAAAAGTGTCTCCTGCAACCCGTTCCCTTGGTGCTAGATGAACGAACGTCTCTGCACTTGCTCAGTTCTGAGAGATAAGTGTGTGTGAAAGCCGTCCTTCACCTAGCTTGTTGGGAACACAAAGTTTCTTTTCAGTTGCAAACTCCATTCCATACATATATATGGGGAGGTACTAGCTCCAACTCGTTTTGACAGTGAAAACTGCAGGAACTTCAAACCGGCACTAGGAAACAGACTGAGAAAGCAGAGAAAAAGTGTCTCCTGCAACCCGTTCCCTTGGTGCTAGATGAACGAACGTCTCTCCACTTGCACAGTTCTGAGAGATAAGTCTGTGTGAAAGCCGTACTTCAACTAGCTTGTTGGGAACACAAAGTTTCTTTTCAGTTGCAAACTCCATTCCATACATATATATGGGTAGGTACTAGCTCCAACTCGGTTTGACAGTGAAAACTGCAGGAACTTCAAACCGGCACTAGGAAACAGACTGAGAAAGCAGAGAAAAAGTGTCTCCTGCAACCCGTTCCCTTGGTGCTAGACGAACGAACGTCTCTCCACTTGCTCAGTTCTGAGAGATAAATGTGTGTGAAAGCCGTCCTTCACCTAGCTTGTTGGGAACACAAAGTTTCTTTTCAGTTGCAAACTCCATTCCATACATATATATGGGGAGGTACTAGCTCCAACTCGGTTTGACAGTGAAAACTGCAGGAACTTCAAACCGGCAGTAGGAAACAGACTGAGATAGCAGAGAAAGAGTGTCTCTTGCAACCCGTTCCCTTGGTGCTAGATGAACGAACGTCTCTCCACATGCTTAATTCTGAGAGATAAATGTGTGTGAAAGCCGTCCTTCACCTAGCTTGTTGGGAACACAAAGTTTCTTTTCAGTTGCAAACTCCACTCCATACATATATATTGGGAGGTACTAGATCCAACTCGGTTTGACAGTGAAAACTGCAGGAACTTCAAACCGGCACTAGGAAACAGACTGAGAAAGCAGAGAAAAACTGTCTCCTGCAACCCGTTCCCTTGGTGCTAGATGAACGAACGTCTCTCCACTTGCACAGTTCTGAGAGATAAGTGTGTGTGAAAGCCGTCCTTCACCTAGCTTGTTGGGAACACAAAGTTTCTTTTCAGTTGCAAACTCCATTCCATACATATATATGGGGAGGTACTAGCTCCAACTCGTTTTGACAGTGAAAACTGCAGGAACTTCAAACCGGCACTAGGAAACAGACTGAGAAAGCAGAGAAAAAGTGTCTCCTGCAACCCGTTCCCTTGGTGCTTGATGAACGAACGTCTCTCCACTTGCTCAGTTCTGAGAGATAAGTCTGTGGGAAAGCCGTACTTCACCTAGCTTGTTGGGAACACAAAGTTTCTTTTCAGTTGCAAACTCCATTCCATACATATATATTGGGAGGTACTAGCTCCAACACGGTTTTGCAGTGAAAACTGCAGGAACTTCAAACCGGCACTAGGAAACAGACTGAGAAAGCAGAGAAAAAGTGCCTCCTGCAACCCGTTCCCTTGGTGCTAGATGAACGAACGTCTCTCCACTTGCACAGTTCTGAGAGATAAGTGTGTGTGAAAGCCGTCCTTCACCTAGCTTTTTGGGAACACAAAGTTTCTTTTCAGTTGCAAACTCCATTCCATACATATATATGGGGAGGTACTAGCTCCAACTCGGTTTGACAGTGAAAACTGCAGGAACTTCAAACCGGCACTAGGAAACAGACTGAGAAAGCAGAGAAAAAGTGCCTCCTGCAACCCGTTCCCTTGGTGCTAGATGAACGAACGTCTCTCCACTTGCTCAGTTCTCAGAGATAAGTGTGTGTGAAAGCCGTCCTTCACCTAGCTTGTTGGGAACATAAACTCTCTTTTCAGTTGCAAACTCCATTCCATACATATATATGGGGAGGTACTAGCTCCAACTCTTTTGACAGTGAAAACTGTAGGAACTTCAAATCGGCACTAGGAAACAGACTGAGAAAGCAGGGAAAAAGTGTCTCCTGCAACCAGTTCCCTTGGTGCTAGATGAACGAACGTCTCTGCACTTGCTCAGTTCTGAGAGATAAGTGTGTGTGAAAGCCGTCCTTCACCTAGCTTGTTGGGAACACAAAGTTTCTTTTCAGTTGCAAACTCCATTCCATACATATATATGGGGAGGTACTAGCTCCAACTCGTTTTGACAGTGAAAACTGCAGGAACTTCAAACCGGCACTAGGAAACAGACTGAGAAAGCAGAGAAAAAGTGTCTCCTGCAAACCGTTCCCTTGGTGCTAGATGAACGAACGTCTCTCCACTTGCACAGTTCTGAGAGATAAGTCTGTGTGAAAGCCGTACTTCAACTAGCTTGTTGGGAACACAAAGTTTCTTTTCAGTTGCAAACTCCATTCCATACATATATATGGGTAGGTACTAGCTCCAACTCGGTTTGACAGTGAAAACTGCAGGAACTTCAAACCGGCACTAGGAAACAGACTGAGAAAGCAGAGAAAAAGTGTCTCCTGCAACCCGTTCCCTTGGTGCTAGACGAACGAACGTCTCTCCACTTGCTCAGTTCTGAGAGATAAATGTGTGTGAAAGCCGTCCTTCACCTAGCTTGTTGGGAACACAAAGTTTCTTTTCAGTTGCAAACTCCATTCCATACATATATATGGGGAAGTACTAGCTCCAACTCTGTTTGACAGTGAAAACTGCAGGAACTTCAAACCGGCAGTAGGAAACAGACTGAGATAGCAGAGAAAGAGTGTCTCTTGCAACCCGTTCCCTTGGTGCTAGATGAACGAACGTCTCTCCACATGCTTAATTCTGAGAGATAAATGTGTGTGAAAGCCGTCCTTCACCTAGCTTGTTGGGAACACAAAGTTTCTTTTCAGTTGCAAACTCCACTCCATACATATATATTGGGAGGTACTAGATACAACTCGGTTTGACAGTGAAAACTGCAGGAACTTCAAACCGGCACTAGGAAACAGACTGAGAAAGCAGAGAAAAAGTGTCTCCTGCAACCCGTTCCCTTGGTGCTAGATGAACGAACGTCTCTCCACTTGCACAGTTCTGAGAGATAAATGTGTGTGAAAGCCGTCCTTCACCTAGCTTGTTGGGAACACAAAGTTTCTTTTCAGTTGCAAACTCCATTCCAAACATATATATGGGGAGGTACTAGCTCCAACTCGGTTTGACAGTGAAAACTGCAGGAACTTCAAACCGGCAGTAGGAAACAGACTGAGATAGCAGAGAAAGAGTGTCCCCTGCAACCCGATCCCTTGGTGCTAGATGAACGAACGTCTCTCCACATGCTTAATTCTGAGAGATAAATGTGTGTGAAAGCCGTCCTTCACCTAGCTTGTTGGGAACACAAAGTTTCTTTTCAGTTGCAAACTCCACTCCATACATATATATGGGGAGGTACTAGATCCAACTCGGTTTGACAGTGAAAACTGCAGGAACTTCAAACCGGCACTAGGAAACAGACTGAGAAAGTAGAGAAAAAGTGGCTCCTGCAACCCGTTCCCTTGGTGCTAGATGAACGAACGTCTCTCCACTTGCTCAGTTCTGAGAGATAAGTGTGTGTGAAAGCTGTCCTTCACCTAGCTTGTTGGGAACACAAAGTTTCTTTTCAGTTGCAAACTCCATTCCATACATATATAGGGGAGGTACTAGCTCCAACTCGGTTTGACAGTGAAAACTGCAGGAACTTCAAACCGGCACTAGGAAACAGACTGTGAAAGCAGAGAAAAAGTGTCTCCTGCAACCCGTTCCCTTGGTGCTAGATGAACGAAAGTCTCTCCACTTTCACAGTTCTGAGAGATAAGTGTGTGTGAAAGCCGTCCTTCACCTAGCTTTTTGGGAACACAAACTTTCTTTTCAGTTGCAAACTCCATTCCATACATATATATGGGGAGGTACTAGCTCCAACTCGGTTTTACAGTGAAAACTGCAGGAACTTCAAACCGGCACTAGGAATCAGTCTGAGAAAGCAGAGAAAAAGTGTCTCCTGCAACCCGTTCCCTTGGTGCTAGATGAACGAACGTCTCTCCACTTGCTCAGTTCTGAGAGATAAGTGTGTGTGAAAGCCGTCCTTCACCTAGCTTGTTGGGAACAGAAAGTTTCTTTTCAGTTGCAAACTATATTCCACACATATATATGGGGAGGTACTAGCTCCAACCCTGTTTGACAGTGAAAACTGCAGGAAATTCAAACCGGCACTAGGAAACAGACTGAAAAAGCAGAGAAAAAGTGCCTCCTGCAACCCGTTCCCTTGGTGCTAGATGAACGAACGTCTCTCCACTTGCACAGTTCTGAGAGATAAGTGTGTGTGAAAGCCGTCCTTCACCTAGCTTTTTGGGAACACAAAGTTTCTTTTCAGTTGCAAACTCCATTCCATACATACATATGGGGAGGTACTAGCTCCAACTCGGTTTTACAGTGAAAACTGCAGGAACTTCAAACCGGCACTAGGAAACAGACTGAGAAAGCGGAGAAAAAGTGTCTCCTGCAACCCGTTCCTTAGTGCTAGATGAACGAACGTCTCTCCACTTGCTCAGTTCTGAGAGATAAGTGTGTGTGAAAGACGTCCTTCACCTAGCTTGTTGGGAACACAAAGTTTCTTTTCAGTTGCAAACACAATTCCATACATATATATGGGGAGGTACTAGCTCCAACTCGGTTTTACAGTGAAAACTGAAGGAACATCAAACCGGCACTAGGAAACAGACTGAGATAGCAGAGAAAAATTGTCTCCTGCAACCCATACTTCGTGCTAGATAAACGAAAGTCTCTCCACTTGCTCAGTTCCGAGAGATAAGTGTGTGTGAAAGCCGTCCTTCACCTAGCTTGTTGGGAACACAAAGTTTCTTTTCAGTTGCAAACTCCATTCCATACATATATAAGTGGAGGTACTAGCTCCAACTCGGTTTTACAGTGAAAACTGCAGGAACTTCAAACCGGCACTAGGAAACAGACTGAGAACGCAGAGAAAAAGTGTCTCCTGCAACCCGTTCCCTTGGTGCTAGATGAACGAACGTCTCTCCACTTGCTCAGTTCTGAGAGATAAGTGTGTGTGAAAGACGTCCTTCACCTAGCTTGTTGGGAACACAAAGTTTCTTTTCAGTTGCAAACTCCATTCCATACATACATATGGGAAGGTACTAGCTCCAACTCGTTTTTACAGTGAAAACTGCAGGAACTTCAAACCGGCACTAGGAAACAGACTGAGAAAGCAGAGAAAAAGTGTCTCCTGCAACCCGTTCCCTTGGTGCTAGATGAACGAACGTCTCTCCACTTGCTCGGTTCTGAGAGATAAGTGTGTGTGAAAACCGTCCTTCAACTAGCTTGTTGGGAACACAAAGTTTCTTTTCAGTTGCAAACTCCATTCCATACATATAAATGGGGAGGTACAAGCTCCAACTCGGTTTTACAGTGAAAACTGCAGGAACTTCAAACCGGCACTAGGAAACAGACTGAGAAAGCGGAGAAAAAGTGTCTCCTGCAACCCGTTCCTTTGGTGCTAGATGAACGAACGTCTCTCCTCTTGCCCAGTTCTGAGAGATAATTGTGTGTGAAAGATGTCCTTCACATAGCTTGTTGGGAACACAAAGTGTCTTTTCAGTTGCCAACACCATTCCATACATATATATGGGGAGGTACTAGCTCCAACTCGGTTTTACAGTGAAAACAGCAGGAACTTCAAACCGGCACTAGGAAACAGACTGAGAAAGCGGAGAAAAATTGTCTCCTGCAAACCGTTTACTTCGTACTAGATAAACGAAAGTCTCTCCTCTTGCTCAGTTCTTAGAGATAAGTGTGTGTAAAAGCCGTCCTTCACCTAGCTTGTTGGGAACACAAAGTTTCTTTTCAGTTGCAAACTCCATTCCATACATATATATGGGGAGGTACTAGCTCCAACTCGTTTTTACAGTGAAAACTGCAGGAACTTCAAACCGGCACTAGGAAACAGACTGAGAAAGCAGAGAAAAAGTGTCTCCTGCAACCCGTTCCCTTGGTGCTAGTTGAACGAATGTCTCTCCACTTGCTCAGTTCTGAGAGATAAGTGTGTGTGAAAGCCGTCCTTCACCTAGCTTGTTGGGAACAGAAAGTTTCTTTTCAGTTGCAAACTCCATTCCATACATATAACTGGGAGGTACCAGCTCCAACTCGGTTTGACAGTGAAAACTGCAGGAACTTCAAACCGGCACTAGGAAACAGACTGAGAAAGCAGGGAAAAAGTGTCTCCTGCAACCCGTTCCCTTGGTGCTAGATGAACGAACGTCTCTGCACTTGCTCAGTTCTGAGAGATACGTGTGTGTGAAAGCCGTCCTTCACCTAGCTTGTTGGGAACACAAAGTTTCTTTTCAGTTGCAAACTCCATTCCATACATATATAATTGGAGGTACTAGCTCCAACTCTGTTTGACAGTGAAAACTGCAGGAACTTCAAACCGGCACTAGGAAACAGACTGAGAAAGCGGAGAAAAATTGTCTCCTGCAAACCGTTTACTTCGTGCTAGATAAACGAAAGTCTCTCCACTTGCTCAGTTCTTAGAGATAAGTGTGTGTGAAAGCCCTCCTTCACCTAGCTTGTTGGGAACACAAAGTTTCTTTTCAGTTGCAAACTCCATTCCATACATATATATGGGGAGGTACTAGCTCCAACTCGTTTTTACAGTGAAAACTGCAGGAACTTCAAACCGGCACTAGGAAACAGACTGAGAAAGCAGAGAAAAGTGTCTCCTGCAACCCGTTCCCTTGGTGCTAGATGAACGAACGTCTCTCCACTTGCTCAGTTCTGAGAGATAAGTGTGTGTGAAAGCCGTCCTTCACCTAGCTTGTTGGGAACACAAAGTTTCTTTTCAGTTGCAAACTCCATTCCATACATATATAAGTGGAGGTACTAGCTCCAACTCTGTTTGACAGTGAAAACTGCAGGAACTTCAAACCGGCACTAGGAAACAGACTGAGAAAGCGGAGAATAATTGTCTCCTGCAAACCGTTTACTTCGTGCTAGATAAACGAAAGTCTCTCCACTTGTTCAGTTCTTAGAGATAAGTGTGTGTGAAAGCCCTCCTTCACCTAGCTTGTTGGGAACACAAAGTTTCTTTTCAGTTGCAAACTCCATTCCAAACATATATATGGGGAGGTACTAGCTCCAACTCGGTTTGACAGTGAAAACTGCAGGAACTTCAAACCGGCAGTAGGAAACAGACTGAGATAGCAGAGAAAGAGTGTCTCCTGCAACCCGTTCCCTTGGTGCTAGATGAACGAACGTCTCTCCACATGCTTAATTCTGAGAGATAAATGTGTGTGAAAGCCGTCCTTCACCTAGCTTGTTGGGAACACAAAGTTTCTTTTCAGTTGCAAACTCCACTCCATACATATATATGGGGAGGTACTAGATCCAACTCGGTTTGACAGTGAAAACTGCAGGAACTTCAAACCGGCACTAGGAAACAGACTGAGAAAGTAGAGAAAAAGTGGCTCCTGCAACCCGTTCCCTTGGTGCTAGATGAACGAACGTCTCTCCACTTGCTCAGTTCTGAGAGATAAGTGTATGTGAAAGCTGTCCTTCACCTAGCTTGTTGGGAACACAAAGTTTCTTTTCAGTTGCAAACTCCATTCCATACATATATAGGGGAGGTACTAGCTCCAACTCGGTTTGACAGTGAAAACTGCAGGAACTTCAAACCGGCACTAGGAAACAGACTGTGAAAGCAGAGAAAAAGTGTCTCCTGCAACCCGTTCCCTTGGTGCTAGATGAACGAAAGTCTCTCCACTTTCACAGTTCTGAGAGATAAGTGTGTGTGAAAGCCGTCCTTCACCTAGCTTTTTGGGAACACAAACTTTCTTTTCAGTTGCAAACTCCATTCCATACATATATATGGGGAGGTACTAGCTCCAACTCGGTTTTACAGTGAAAACTGCAGGAACTTCAAACCGGCACTAGGAATCAGTCTGAGAAAGCAGAGAAAAAGTGTCTCCTGCAACCCGTTCCCTTGGTGCTAGATGAACGAACGTCTCTCCACTTGCTCAGTTCTGAGAGATAAGTGTGTGTGAAAGCCGTCCTTCACCTAGCTTGTTGGGAACAGAAAGTTTCTTTTCAGTTGCAAACTATATTCCACACATATATATGGGGAGGTACTAGCTCCAACCCTGTTTGACAGTGAAAACTGCAGGAAATTCAAACCGGCACTAGGAAACAGACTGAAAAAGCAGAGAAAAAGTGCCTCCTGCAACCCGTTCCCTTGGTGCTAGATGAACGAACGTCTCTCCACTTGCACAGTTCTGAGAGATAAGTGTGTGTGAAAGCCGTCCTTCACCTAGCTTTTTGGGAACACAAAGTTTCTTTTCAGTTGCAAACTCCATTCCATACATACATATGGGGAGGTACTAGCTCCAACTCGGTTTTACAGTGAAAACTGCAGGAACTTCAAACCGGCACTAGGAAACAGACTGAGAAAGCGGAGAAAAAGTGTCTCCTGCAACCCGTTCCTTAGTGCTAGATGAACGAACGTCTCTCCACTTGCTCAGTTCTGAGAGATAAGTGTGTGTGAAAGACGTCCTTCACCTAGCTTGTTGGGAAAACAAAGCTTCTTTTCAGATGCAAACTCCATTGCATACATATATATGGGGAGGTACTAGCTCCAACTCGGTTTTACAGTGAAAACTGAAGGAACATCAAACCGGCACTAGGAAACAGACTGAGATAGCAGAGAAAAATTGTCTCCTGCAACCCATACTTCGTGCTAGATAAACGAAAGTCTCTCCACTTGCTCAGTTCCGAGAGATAAGTGTGTGTGAAAGCCGTCCTTCACCTAACTTGTTGGGAACACAAAGTTTCTTTTCAGTTGCAAACTCCATTCCATACATATATAAGTGGAGGTACTAGCTCCAACTCGGTTTTACAGTGAAAACTGCAGGAACTTCAAACCGGCACTAGGAAACAGACTGAGAACGCAGAGAAAAAGTGTCTCCTGCAACCCGTTCCCTTGGTGCTAGATGAACGAACGTCTCTCCACTTGCTCAGTTCTGAGAGATAAGTGTGTGTGAAAGACGTCCTTCACCTAGCTTGTTGGGAACACAAAGTTTCTTTTCAGTTGCAAACTCCATTCCATACATACATATGGGAAGGTACTAGCTCCAACTCGTTTTTACAGTGAAAACTGCAGGAACTTCAAACCGGCACTAGGAAACAGACTGAGAAAGCAGAGAAAAAGTGTCTCCTGCAACCCGTTCCCTTGGTGCTAGATGAACGAACGTCTCTCCACTTGCTCGGTTCTGAGAGATAAGTGTGTGTGAAAACCGTCCTTCAACTAGCTTGTTGGGAACACAAAGTTTCTTTTCAGTTGCAAACTCCATTCCATACATATAAATGGGGAGGTACAAGCTCCAACTCGGTTTTACAGTGAAAACTGCAGGAACTTCAAACCGGCACTAGGAAACAGACTGAGAAAGCGGAGAAAAAGTGTCTCCTGCAACCCGTTCCTTTGGTGCTAGATGAACGAACGTCTCTCCTCTTGCCCAGTTCTGAGAGATAATTGTGTGTGAAAGATGTCCTTCACATAGCTTGTTGGGAACACAAAGTGTCTTTTCAGTTGCCAACACCATTCCATACATATATATGGGGAGGTACTAGCTCCAACTCGGTTTTACAGTGAAAACAGCAGGAACTTCAAACCGGCACTAGGAAACAGACTGAGAAAGCGGAGAAAAATTGTCTCCTGCAAACCGTTTACTTCGTACTAGATAAACGAAAGTCTCTCCTCTTGCTCAGTTCTTAGAGATAAGTGTGTGTAAAAGCCGTCCTTCACCTAGCTTGTTGGGAACACAAAGTTTCTTTTCAGTTGCAAACTCCATTCCATACATATATATGGGGAGGTACTAGCTCCAACTCGTTTTTACAGTGAAAACTGCAGGAACTTCAAACCGGCACTAGGAAACAGACTGAGAAAGCAGAGAAAAAGTGTCTCCTGCAACCCGTTCCCTTGGTGCTAGTTGAACGAATGTCTC